>NC_083111.1:1295000-2590000 GCF_949774975.1 Lagenorhynchus albirostris
AAGTTATTTATTCTTATAAATAAAAAGTTATTTATAAGAAACAGTTATCTTAACTTTGACATTTGGAACAATTATAGGTAACTTTGAACACAAAATTTATATTTTATTCTGAGGTTGACCATGGAAAATGCACATCTCATAAACCACTTACTGAGACAATACTGGTTGAATCAAGGTATCAGATGTTTTAAGATGACCTTAGCTGGTGAAATATGATGACCAACTTTTACTGCAGTACCTTGACAACCCCTAAGGCCAATTGGTGCAAGCTGTCACCTGTGACACACGCACACTGAGGCTGCTAGGGCTCTGGTACATCGTACTGACAGCTCACAAGTACGTATCAGTCAGTACTGCTCGGAGAGCCAGGAAATTGTTGTGCCTTTGTGGGAAAGATAGATTACCCATGCTAAGCTTGAAATTTTTAGTTATGCGTGATTAAATGAGGCTCGCTCTTTGTAATTTGCATGCTCGTACCCTTTCAGAATTAAAAGAATATGTGTGTTTATATTTAGCAAGAGCACAGAGGACAATTACAGATACAAGTAGGAAACCCAACAGAATACACGTGAATTATACATTTAATAGCAAACATTAGACTCCTCTGCTTAGAAAAATTAATATACAACATATTTATATTAAAAATAACTCCTCTGGTTCACAATGCACCTACTCCAGTGACTATATTTTTCAAGTGTTACAGTGGAAATAGCATCTTAAATCTGTCTACTTTATAGTTTAGAATGTGGCGAGGTACATGTTCACTTTTCTTATGGTGAGTTTTCATGACATTTCATTTAATTTGATCAGTTACAGAATGTCTTCTGCAAAATCTCAGCCTTGCTAATGCTTCTAAAATTTTGAAATTAAATCAGAATCAAAATTTAAAATTACATATTAAATGGTAATACGGTATGATATAATGGCATGAGAGATAAACAAAATGTTCAGAAAAATGAAATATAAAATCTTGACTCTCCTTTAAAATAGTATTTTAAATCAAACAAATTTGCTTGTATCTAGTGCAATTCAGGGCATATCTCTGTTTAGAAATAAATGCAGAGAGAGAAGTCAGAACACCCAAGAGAAATGAGCACTAGTCTCTTGTTAAGCAGAAAACTGTATATATATATATTCCCTAAGTTTGGTTTCTGCTCCAGAAACCTGTGCTTCATAGCATTTCTACTAACTTACTGAGGCGGCAGCGTTGCGGGGATCGCCACCCAGCTCCAACCTCGGGACTCTGGCTCAGCCGGCCTCACTGCAGCCGCTTTTCCCACCACCCAGGAGAGCAGGTGATACCTGGGTCCACTCCCAAGGATACGGTGAGGACCACAGTGACCTGACCCTCTTTTTATTCATACGTGTCTCTCGTGCTCATAGGTCTTAAAAACTGACTCCCGCAGAGAAGATGTTTCACCTTCCTGTGTGTGAGCTGAAGGTGTGCGGATGTCCCCACCGTCAATCAGAAGAAAGGATGGATTTGCCAAACCTGGAGGTGGAGGCCAGGTTCAGGAGCGGGCCATGAGGCGAGGCGCGCCCGGGGTGCCGTGCACACCCAGAGATGCAGCCCTGCTCCATCTCACCCAGAACTGTGTCTTCGGGAGTCAGCCAGGCCTATTTTTTTCTTTTTATTGCTGAGACAACCTACTTACCACAGCACAGATGTTATGATTAGCATGTGGTAAATTAGGTTCTCCATGAGGGGGTCTATGAAATTGGATGAGAAAAAAAAATTACGTCTTTACTTCCACTAACTTATTTTTTTATAGCATCTTTATTGCTTTACAATGTTGTGTTAGCTTCTGCTGTATAACAAAATGAATCAGTTATACGTATACATATATCCCCATATCGCCTCCCTCTTGCGTCTCCCTCCCACCCTCCCTATCCCACCCCTCTAGGTGGTCACAAAGCACCGAGCTGATCTCCCTGTGCTATGCGGCTGCTTCCCACTAGCTATCTATTTTACGTTTGGTAGTGTATATATGTCCATGCCACTCTCTCACTTCGTCCCAGCTTACCCTTCCCCCGCCCCATGTCCTCAAGTCCATTCTCTACGTCTGCGTCTTTATTCCCATCTTGCCCCTAGGTTCTTCAGAACCTTTTTTTTTTTTTTAGATTCCATATATATGTGTTAGCATACGGTATTCGTTTTTCTCTGACTTACTTCACTCTGTATGACAGACTCTAGGTCCATCCACCTCACTACAAATGACTCAATTTCGTTTCTTTTTATGGCTGAGTAATATTCCATTGTATATATGTGCCACATCTTCCTTCTCCATTCATCTGTCAATGGACACTTAGGTTGCTTCCATGTCCTGGCTATTGTAAATAGAGCTGCAATGAACATTTTGGTACCTGACTCTTTTTGAATTATGGTTTTCTCAGGGTGTATGCCCAGGAGTGGGATTGCTGGGGCGTCTGGTAGTCCTTCCACTAACTTCTAATTGAAGTTTATCAGTTTCTTCAATTATGAGTGTACGTAAAAATACAGCAGCTTTGTACATACCAATAAACCCATAGAAATTTAAAATATTTTAACATTTATGTACAATTGTTCCAGATATCTCAAAATATTGTTTTGCATATCACTGTAGTCATGGTATTTCTTTCATTAAGTCAGGGTACTTATTAGGTCCACTGTTAGAACTTATTTGGTTAATAAAGGTACATGTATCATTGTTTTCCAATATAACTTGCTTCTTTTGTGAGTATCTGTATTTTATTTCCTATATTTAAGTCATTCTTTGAGAAGGGGTCAAAGGCACACTTTTCCAAAGGGAGAACAGGGCAGAGTCTAAGAACCTTCCCTACGTCAGGGCAGAAAGCAGAGGCACCTGAAGGCGGCCTCCTCTCCACTTCGGTTTCTTGAACCTCTGGGACCCCTGAGAAGATTACCCTAAAGAAATGGTGGGAGAGGTGGAAACAGGGTGGAGAAGAGGAGTCTATATGACGGCCAGGGTGGCACTTTGCTAACTGACGTCCCTCCCCTGCCAACCCTCTGGAGGCTCTGGCTCACGCGGTACACCTGGGAAAGTGGCACCTGGGCAGGTGAAGATGCTAATGCGTCTTGGCATGGGCGAGTGGAGCGCTAACTTCAGAGGACCACGTGGACCCGGTCAGAGCCCTACGATGGATTAGAGCCCACACGATTGTTTTCCGTGCAGACGTCCCCGACTCCCGGTTCAGACAGCGCGCAGCCCTGGGGGGACGTGCAGGTCATGGCGATTGTCATTTGACTTGCTGCTGCTACAGCCAGAGTCTCACGTGGAATCGGATTCATTCTGAGCTAAAGAAAAATGAATGAGTATTTCCCCTACATTCAAACTGGTGAAGAAGCGGCCATGTAGATTACATTACTATTATACTTTATAGTAACATTAATACTTTTATGATTATCATTGTGAGAAGTTTAGTGAATATTATTTCAAGTCACAGAAACTGGGGTGAATGATGCGGCATCATTTTTATACTTTTTGAGAACTATACTCTGATTTGGAAGATAATTTGAGGGGATTATTTCACTGCATTTTATAATAAATAATCATAATGACCTTTAAACACAATGTTATGACTACCAACTTTAATCTTTTGTTATGAAATATTTATAACATGCGGGCTACAGAGCGTACTGAACACTGTTTGAAGCAGCGAAGCTGGAGCCGTGGACAGGAGGTCCAGGTGCTGGTTCCAGGTTCACGTCCTGACAGGAGGGAGCCTCAGCTGACTGACCACCTAGCTCTGGCCAGTGATCTGCGGGGGAGGGCGAGGCTGGGGGCCGTACAGCAGACACTGCTGAGCCGTCGGTGGGCTACTTTTGTTGGGTGGTGAGGAAAGGCTGTCTGAGGACTTGGCATTAGTTCCAAGACGTGAATCCTGAGAAGGGATTAGTCGGGAGAGAGCCCCGGACTGAGAGACTACAGAAGGCAGAGCCTCGCCGAGGGTGGGACGTGGGGACTGTAGATCTGGATGTGCTGGACGGGGCAGAGTGGAGACGTGGTCCCAGCAGGGAGTTTGGGTTTTCAACGTGACTCTGCATACTTCGAGGAAGGCGGCTTATGTGTGGTAAAGATCGCCTGGCTGCTGCTTTGAGATTGGATGCACAGAGAGCAGTAGGTGCTGACGATGCCAGAGGCTTGGGCCAGCCTAGTGGGGGAGGGAGGGGGAGAGTGGACGGCCGGGCGGGGGCTGTGGGGTCACCACAGGGCTGGCTGGAGAAGCGAACTTTGGAGACACGTAGCGAGCGTGTAACTTACTGCCTGAGTCAGAATACTTTGAAGGTCAAAGGGAATGCTGATTATTAAGCCAGGACAAGAGGGGTAACCAGGACTGTCTCGGGTAAATCAGGTCCTACATTTACCCCAGGTTTAAGGAAGGAGAGGAACCACGACTGAGGTTCTGGTTATACAGAGGGTGCTGTGCTTACTGGCGGGACCAGCAAAGCCTGGGGCAAGATAAATTTGGGAGCAGAAATCAGCTGCTCCTCCTTAGATGTTAAATCTCAGAAACCTCGCTTTGTTTTTGATCGTTGGAATCTAAGTAAGGAGTTAGGAGGTAAAACGCCCCTGGAAATAACACGTACTTGAAGTTTTGCTCTAATGTTTTGTCCATTAAATTTCTAAAAGAATTAGGCAGTACTTCATTATTTTAAATTCCGAACTAAGTGAAAAAAATCAGTGCACTAATTTGTTTCAAAAGAGGTTTTGTTAAAAAAACAGATGTTAGCATCAAATGGTCATCATTAAATACGTCAAAATATGTTTCCTTTATGCCATGCTCATCCTTTATGATTTGTTGACATAGGCTTGGACTCATCACTTTAAAACTGGAATAATGAGAGTAAAGCATAATGACTCAAGATTGCATCTTCTTTTTTTCTGAGACTCCTGTGCTGTGTGTAAAGCCTTCAACAGTAGCACTTATCTCCTGAAGATAATTAGGCACATTTACTTTCCAAGAGATGGGCATAGAATTGAGAAAAATGTGTCCAATCGAGAAAAAAATATATTATTTGCTTGATATACTGTACTATAAATTGGTCACATAAACCTTAGATGAAGACTGCAAAACGTCCCACAGCAATGGTTTCCAACTCCGGGCTGAACACACCAGGGACACACAAAATGATTATGAGTTACAGGAAATAGCTATAGTTATTTATTTAGTCTACCAGATCCAAGGATGTTTTAATATTAATAAAATGTACCGGCATGGTAGTCCATTTATAAGATGTGCATATAAAATCAGTGCTCAAGGAAATGTTTTATTGATACAGCTGTGCTGTCAGAAGTGTTCAAGGGAGCGGTCCTGTCCTTAGGCACCGATGATGGTAGAAAGTAGGTTCACGTTCTTGAACTTGGTCCCTGATGAGGGGCTCTCAGTCTGGCCAGACAGTCACCTGCAATTTGTCTGGGCTCGACACCCACCCAGAAATCTCCAGGTGTGCTGAGTGTTTCCCACTAGCCCAAGAAAAAGTCATAAATTCTGACTCGTCAAGAAATTGTCAGAAGATCTCAGACAAATCTTTTTCTATCTCAATCTTCCTATCTATGAAACCAAGAAAATTGCAATTAATATTGTGTTGAATTAAGCCTGAGTGAATAAATGACCATAGAGTGAGAGGCTGTACTTAAACCCCCCAGAGGTCACTTCATCCTCAGATCCCTCATTTCAACCCTCTGAACCAGAAGAAGAAATCCTAGCCTCATCTTCAAGGATTCCACAACTTGAGATTGAGTACTTCATGCTTTCTTTGCAGATACGTGTACATACATATGCACATATTTTCGCAGGAATTATAAGTGACACCATTACTAGCAGGGTCATGTATGCACACAGGGAACAAGTAAGCCATCACAGGCCACCACGCGGTAAAGTGACTTCACTTTTCCAATATTTATGGGAGAGGCTGGCAGAGGTAAACTTAAATAATTCATTTGATCAGCTTCCTGGAGGGAATAATTTTTAAAAACATTGGAAATTTTTAACTCAATGGATTTTCTGTTTAATGTCGGAGAAATGTCAGAAACTAGATATTTGCATAACTTCTGGGATTCCCCCTAAATGAAAAGATTTTGTAAAATAATTAGAAGTGTAATATATGCAGCCTTATCTTGACTTAAAGCATCAAGTAGATGAACAAAGCCCTGGAACCATAAATATTAATGGAGTAAACCTTCACCAAACAGTGATGTCTATCAAAAGTGTATTTACAAGGTGCAGTGGCAAGGATACTTCCAGACCATGATTTATGAAGTCATAATGAAGTACATACTTCATAACACAGCTATAAAACTAAGGAGGGAGGCATTACTCTATTTTATGGAAAATAATTTAGATGAACTTCGATTTTCATTTCAACTGCCATAACTCTTCCTATGACGTGTTAAAAATGCCATATTCCTGCCTCCGTGATTTGTTAAAAATGCCATCTTCCTGTCTCCAGTAAATCTGCACGTCTATGTTTCATCGCTAAGTACCATTGTTTGAAAAATGTCTCTAAGGACCACGTTCCATTGAAAAGTTTGTTCCTGACGTTTTCTGTATGATATTGGTAAGGTGCAACTAATACTTGATAAATCAGTGTGTTTCCATATGACATCTAGGGAACAAGTAACCCTGCTAAAACTTGTGAAATGCTTTCAGTCAGTCTATCCTGTGAACTACATCATCATCATCATCATCTACTGGGTAAATAGCATGATTGTGTCTCTATTTATCCCTGCCCTTGAAATATTTGTAAGTTGGTGGATATTTCTGCTTCACCTTGATCTTTGATTAGCTTTGTCCTGCCGGGTCATTCAGAACGCAGCCAGCAGAGGAAGCGTCCTCGGGTGCTAGAGGGGAGAGCTCTGGACACTCCACTATAATGCTGTTACCAGGGGATGAGCCATAAAAATTGGTTACGGTATTTGCCTGTCCACTGATTCATCGTTGATAAGAAGCACCTTTCCTGTTGTGATCAGAGAAGATTTTAAGGAGGAAGCAGATAAGGAGCGGTGACCACCTTGCCCTGAGCAGCGGAACCTTGCGCGTTCTGAGCAGTAAGGCGTGAAGGGCGTGAAGACCCTCTAAGTCCGTCCCACTCGATGTGATTAGTGCTGATGAAAGAGCAAGGCTCTGAGGCCGCAAAGAGGATAAAGGGGTGCTTCTCAGATCCAAGCTCAGATCTTGGTTTCTAGGTGTTTCTCATTCCGGGCCAAGGGACCCCAGGCCAGTGGGACCAATTAGACCACTTCTGCAGTGTGGTTCTGGGCTTTTCTCCTAATGGATATTTTCTGAATTTGATTCTCTGGCCTTTTGAAGATTGTCTGAGCTACTTAATATCCTCTAAAAAGCTCCTTTTCTGTGTAAAGTTTTACTCCCATTTGCGGAATAGCTGTGGTTGATGAGAGACCCCTGGAGGCTGGTGCAGGGGCTGAAAGCTTTCCTACAGATAGCGGGACACAGGGTCACCAAGCGTGCTTGCTCGGAGCAGCGGGGTGGGCTGGTGGAAGCCCTGTAAAGCCCTACACTGTTACCTCTGTCGGGGGGCTGCGTGTGCGGACGCGGAGTTCACGCGCCTGGTGTGCAAGGAGTGAGGCGCTGAGGCCGGCCCCGCTGGGACGCTGGCCACGGCCCATCAGCACAGCGCGGAGGAGGCTACACCCCTCTTGGGGCCGTCACGCTGGGCATCTCCAGGGCAGACCCAACCTCTCCTGATGTGATGTAACAAAAAAGTAAATATTTGATTTTGTGCCCAGTTTCTGTCACGCAGCTTCTATAACCCTTGGAGTTTCCAGACTGGTGAGAGTATAGTTTGTGTGCTAATGCGATGGCCGGTGGCCGGGGTCCCCACATAGCTTCAGGATGGGGGCCGGTCACCAGAAAGTCAAGGCATGATTGGAAGTCTGGAGTTTCAGCCCCACCCCTGCACTTCGGGGAGGACAGAGGGGCTGGGGACTGAACCGATCACAACGGTCAGTGTTTTCATCAATCGCGTCTACATAGCGAAGGCTCCGCGGAAACCACTTAACAGTGGAGTCCAGTGGTTCTGAGTTGGTGAACACACCCACGAGTCGGGAGCGAGGCCCGACGCAGGCCCCCCCCCCCGACAGAAGATCCTGCTCCGAGCCCCTGTCAGGACCTGTACCTCTTCCTCCCGCTGCTCATTTGTATCCTTTGTTATGTAAGTGAAGTGCTATATCCTTTGTTGTATCCTTTGTTATATAAGTGAAGTGTTATATCCTTTGTTGTATCCTTTGTTATATAAGTGAAGTGTCTCCCTAAGTTCCGTCAGTCGTTCTAGAGCATCAGCCAACCTGAGAGGAGGTTTGGAAACCCTCAGTTTACGGATGATTTGTCCAAAGTACAGACGGCAGCTGAGAGCCTTCCCTGGTGTCTGAAGTGGTGGCAGTCCCGTGGGACCAAGCCCTTGATCTCTGGGTTCTGCGGTAACCCGGGCAGTAGTGTCGAACTGAATTGCAGGACGCCCAGTTGGTGTCCAGAGAGTTAGAGAATTGATCAGTGTGGGAAAACATCCCCATCTATATGGTGTCACAAAAGCATTGTGAGTAGAAGTAGCTCATACCGTCCTTGGAGGTTATTATTGACAACAGATGGAGAAGTGCTCTGCGAGCCAGGTGTTGCGGTCGCAGGGCACCAACGATACAGGAAGGTCGTTTTACCCCAGCCAATGTCACGGCCAGTGTCTGCACCAGACGCCCTGAGGGGGAGGTGTGGGAGCTACAGAGAGCTCGGGCCTCGATGATGCCCCCGTGTACAGGGAATAAGGAGGAACTAGGAAGGGGAAGCAGGTGTGCGGCACACGAGGGTTCTCCCTCCAAGAATGGAGACACAGTGACATGAAAAGGGGTCAACAGCACATAGTGGCCTAAGTTTCCACCCCTGTGGAAAGGTGGCAGGAGGGTTACTCTTCCTGGAATCAGGGATTGAAGGACCTTGCTCAAGGAGGTTCCTTACCAGCTCTATATCCTAAATCAGAATTCTTACATACCCTGATAACGCAATTTATGTACGGAAAGTGAGGCTATGTGTCGATTCCCATTCAGAGAACAATTAGCTTAAGGTCTCCATTTCCTTATGATTCACAATGCCCTGAATTTGATCTCAATGATAGATTTAAACAGAGAAGAGTATTCGGTACTTATGGCTGAGAAAGACGTTGGGAAATGAAGGGGAGCCTCTCTGCAGTTTGAAAGACTGGATCAGGGTCGCCACCTTTCAGTGGATAGGAAAGATGATGACGCTAATTATAAGAATAAGAATAAAACCAAGTATTTTTGAGAGCTGAGTCTGTGCTAAGCACAGTTCCAGGTTCCAGATATGCCAAAAGGTATTTCATTTTCCTAACGACCCATGACGCAGGTATTATATTCAACCCCCATCCCCCCATGTGATGGAGGAACCAAGACCCAAGGTCGCAGCTGGGAGATGACATCAGGACACCCTAAGGCAGTCCGTCTGGAGAGTGTACAAAGGTGGAAACTCTTCAGAGGTGCGCTCAAGCATGTAGACGGGGCTGTCGGAAGCCTAACGCCTTCTTAAGGTACTAACCAAGTCGAGGGCCACCGTCAGAACCGCCCCTTGACAAGCGCTGAATTTGCGGGACACAGTTTCTAAATGGGAAGGCGATCACAATGGAGAAGGTAGTTCTGCCTGCATCACCACAACTCTGTTAAAACTTTGAAGACCTCAGAGATGAAAGGCAATTGGAGGCCATTCGTGGAGGTCAGCCTGTGACCTGCACAGGATCCTATCCCCAGGCCTGGTCCAGGGTGGTCAGGGGCTGAAAGAGCTCAGGGACCACGGGCTGCTGCACTCACCTGGGGCAGGATGGGGCCGCGCACGGGGGCAGCTCTCAGCGCTGGGGCCGGCCGGTCTGTGCCCCTGTGCAGACCCTTTGCTGAGCCCGGCAGTCCTTCCACTGGGATGCTGGTGCGGGTTTGGAACCCAGCAGTCACTGAATCGAGACAAAGATAATGAGTAGAAACCCTTGACATCTGCAGAGAGTTTTTCTGACCACAGGGTTTTGAAAAATTATATTCATAAGAGAGAGGTATTGGTGAAGCGAGCCCGCAGGGGGAGAATTAAGCAGATATTTTTCATACGTTTTCACAGAGGGCTGACACCCCTGCCCCGGCCACTGCAGGAGGGAGGACAGCAGCACAAACAGACTCACGCCTCAGCCCTGAGGGCATCCGGCCTACCCCTAGGTTACGGCGGCCTCACCTCGGACACCTGACTTCAAAGCTCGCAAGAGAGCAGGGCTACGTAGCGCAGAAAGCAGGTTGGTTTCCTAAAGCTGTGCATCTGTGGCACCAATACCGCAGGGAGCTTTGACAGGAGGATGCACCTCCACGGGGTTTGTGTGACCTTGGCCCATCTGCCTCACCTGAAAAGGGACAGGAGGCTATAGCAGTTTCCCGGGGAGACTCTAATCTGCAGAGAGGGAGCAGGGAGGACCCATCGCTAAACACACCTTCCTGTCCAAGAAGCTGGAAGAATAACCACAAGTGAGTTGCAGAAAGTTAATTTTGCCACAGAAGTATTGCATATGGGAGAAAAAACAGTCTAGAACTAACGAGCGATCCCAAACCCTTCCAGCGCATGGCTCCAATCTTACCCCTATAATGTTACTTCTTCCTAGTTATTTATGTATCGTGTCACTAATTATACCATTTTAAAGTATGATCCCTAATACTCATTCATGTGTATTTCATCATCAAGATTATGAATGATAAATCAGATAATATTGAAATAAAATAAATGCATGTATATTAGCCCTTACCGTGGTGATCAGTAAACCTTAAGTCACCCTGACTCAGGTACACGGAGTGGAAGGAACACTTCCTATGAACTGATTTGCCGTTTGATAGTGACCTTAACAGTCTTCACTTGGGTGTTCCCTGGTGGTCCAGTGGTTAGGACTCTGCTTTCAGTGCGGATACGATCCCTGGTCGGGGAACTAAGATCCTGCAGGCCATGCGGTCGTTAGATTTTTTAAGATGCAGTCTGACAACAACTGCAAAATAACAATGAAATCTCGTCCAAGGAACACTGCCTGTAGGAGGACGATCTCTCCCATTTAAGTGTCTCAATATTCTTAGCAGTCAGTTTCTTTTTCCCTCATGAAAGCTATAAATCATGTCACTGTTTATCTTTCCTTCCTTGCATTGACAGCTACAGTTCAAGGCCAAAATACTGGTCAACTGTAGTACTTTTGGAAATACATGGCTGATTTGGGATATTATTTTGATCACCGGGTCCTAACGTTTTCTGCCTTTATTTTCCCTTTAAGATCATCTTTTAAACTTTTTGTTCAATCTCGGTGTATAGTATGGGTTTTAAACCTTTATCTAAATATTTTTGGAATAAATTGGGGGAATATGTTGGAGGTAAGCAAAAACAAAAAGAATCAAATAAATAGTTTAGAAATTAAATATACATATTTTATTTCAAAGTATTTTCTCTCTTGTGCTTCTAAACTATTAGGGTTTGCCAACTGCTTTTTCAAAATACTTCAAACCCATGATTATCTCTGTGATCCTGAAAGCAGCTAAGACTGAGTGTTGTGATATGGGCTCCAAGACTCCGTTCTGTCTAGCCCCATGCTGGCTTGCTGTGGTGTCTGCATTGTTGGAAGCATTCCGGGAAAATGCTCACGCAGCTCTCAGCTTAGCTGCTCTGCAGTTGGATGGCGTGGCTCCTTTTCAGTTCAATTTCCTGTTCTTCTGGCTCTAGAGCAGTCTTGCAGATCCGTTGCAGGGGGTCTAAACACCGCTCTTGCCTTCCCTGTGGCCCCTTTGGTGGTCACGTGATGAGAATCACAGCGTTCCGGACACAGTTAGACCAGGAGGTGAAATAACTCAAGGACCTACTTCACACAGATAGCTTGTTTTCATTCTTTGTGTCTGTAAGGCTGTTCAGAAAGGCAAGTATTCCTCTGGGTACTGACTGACTCCTTCATATATCACAATAAATTGGGTACTGACTGACTCCTTCATATATCACAATAAATATCCCATTTTTAAATGTAAATGTGTAGTAATTCAAATCTCTCGTAGTTTAGCTTTGTGAGATCATTAAATAAATTTAAACAAGTGATACAATTAGTATCAGCACATTTTAGACAGATTTCTCTTATATCTGGTTGAATAGTAACAAAACGACCTGGACGGCATGACTGTAAGCATACAGGGACGTCCCATCAAGCAGGCGCGTGATCGTTGATTACTCTCTACAGGAGGGGGTCCCTTGCGCTTTGAAGCTAGTCTCCACGCATCTCTTACCGTAACCCGTATAACTTAGCAGATTTGCATCCATGGAGAGTCCTTGCTTCATAAGGGGAGGAGTTGTTTCTTAAGACAGGAAGCTGAGGCTGTGGGGGAAATTTTCTAAGTACGTTTTGGGGTTCGACAGATGGAATCGAGGGTGGACACTCTCAGCTTTAAACCCGATGCCTTAGGTGCCTGTGTTTTCACTGCCTCTGCTCCAAACTTTCTGCCGGTAGAAGGTGTAAGTGGTAAGATTTGGGAGGTAATGTGATGTTAGGAACAGGAAGCCTGAAAATATGATTTTCTAGAAAACCTGTTTACAGCCCAGGCCAGACTCCCACAGGACCACTCCCAGCCAGAGCTGATCAGGATTGGGTCAAGTGAGGTCTGTATACGCCTCTTGAACAGGTGACTGGAGAGCTTACAGGTGTGGGCTCTGCCGGGAGAGGGCTTTAAGTGTAGGGGTAAAAAGAACATCAGGTTCTTTTCCAAAGGTACAAGACTTCCGAGTCCCTTTGTTTGAATTTCAAAGGCTGATAAGCACATCTTAGCCAAATCAAATAAAAAACATCGCCAGTGTAGCAAGGGGACCTTGGGGACACACAGAACCTGGAAAGCAACTGCTGTTTGTGGAGTTGAAGCTCAAGGTCTCTGAGGATGGCCTGGAGGGTGACATAAGGTGACCCCGTAGCCTTGGTGACCTATGGTGGGCACCCAAATATGACCTCCATTCAGTGCTGTGTATGCTGGACTTAATTTTAGGGCTGGGTTAAGAAACTGCTGGGGGGTGGACATCTTGCTGGAAGTAAACAAATACTGTTTAATCCCTGAGGAATATTCTGGAACAGCGCCCTCCTGGGTAGAGAAGGACTTACCCACAGGATGGGCGAGAACGGTGTTTGCAGCAGAGACCATGTCGTGTAAGGCTGAACAGAAGACTAGTGGGACAAAGCAAGGATACGAAAGCAGACTGGAAGGGTCTGAAGGGCTCTTTGAAGATTATTCTTGTGAAGTACAGAAGTTGGCAGCTAAATCAAAAAGCTCAGCCCAGGGGCTTCCCTGGAGGCGCAGTGGTTGAGAGTCCGCCTGCCGATGAGGGGACATGGGTTCGTGCCCCGGTCCGGGAAGATCCCACATGCCGTGGAGCGGCTGGGCCCGTGAGCCATGGCTGCTGAGCCTGCGCGTCCGGAGCCTGTGCTCTGCAATGGGAGAGGCGACAACAGTGAGAGGCCCGCGTACCGCAAAAAAACAAACAAACAAACAAACAAAACGCTCAGCCCAAATGATGCAGAATTACAGAATTCAGGAGATCACCTGTGTTCTCGAGCTGAGGATTTTACCATAAAATAAGAGGGTGGGAGAAGTTACCTGGTGACAGAGAGCCGTGCAGGTGACTCATAAGCGGAGATGCTCCAGCAAATACGTGGTCCCAGCTGCCACTGCCCCCACAGGGGTGCACACGTACGCGACACATCCATGGGCCACTGCCCCCACAGGGGTGCACGCGTACGCGACACGTCCATGGGCCACTGCCCCCACAGGGGTGCACGCGTACGCGACACGTCCATGGGCCACTGCCCCCACAGGGGTGCACGCGTACGCGACACATCCATGGGCCACTGTCCCCACAGGGGTGCACGCGTGCGCGACACGTCCATGGGCCACTGCCCCCACAGGGGTGCACGCGTACGCGACACGTCCATGGGCCACTGCCCCCACAGGGGTGCACGCGTACGCGACACGTCCATGGGCCACTGCCCCCACAGGGGTGCACGCGTACGCGACACGTCCATGGGCCACTGCCCCCACAGGGGTGCACACATGCGCGACACGTCCATGGGCCACTGCCCCCACAGGGGTGCACGCGTACGCGACACGTCCATGGGCCACTGCCCCCACAGGGGTGCACGCGTGCGCGACACGTCCATGGGCCACTGTCCCCCACAGGGGTGCACGCGTGCGCGACACGTCCATGGGCCACTGTCCCCCACAGGGGTGCACGCGTGCGCGACACGTCCATGGGCCACTGCCCCCACAGGGGTGCACGCGTGCGCGACACGTCCATGGGCCACTGCCCCCACAGGGGTGCACGCGTGCGCGACACGTCCATGGGCCACTGCCCCCACAGGGGTGCACGCGTGCGCGACACGTCCATGGGCCACTGTCCCCACAGGGGTGCACGCGTGCGCGACACGTCCATGGGCCACTGCCCCCACAGGGGTGCACGCGTGCGCGACACGTCCATGGGCCACTGCCCCCACAGGGGTGCACGCGTGCGCGACACGTCCATGGGCCACTGAATTTAAAGCCAACAAGGACCTACTGTCTGGCACAGAGAACTGTGCTCAATGTCTTGTAATAACCTCTAATGGAAAAGAGCGTAAAACAGCACACATGTACCTTACACGCATATAAACACACATGTACCTCACACACATATAAACACACACGTAACTCACACACATATAAACACACACGTAACTCACACACATATGAACACACACGTAACTCACACACACGTAACTTACACACACGTAACTCACACACGTAACTCACACACATGTAACTCACACACATGTAACTCACACACATGTAACTCACACACATGTAACTCACACACATGTAAACACACAACAACTGGATCACGTCACTGTGCGCTGAAACTGGCACAGCTTTGCAAACCGACTATATTTCAATAAAAATTTTACAAAATGATTAGGCGGATACTGCGGAAGAGAGGTGCGCGGAGCGCAAGGACCGGCATCCCATGCGATGCTGACCCTCCCACCTTCTCCGGCTGCTGATTCAGGGGGATTGTTTCCCTGTACGTTTGTCATGTTTCAGTGTAAACTCAGCTTAAATTGGTCGTGAGGGTGAGGGTGTGGGTGTTAGGATTTCTCCCTTCAGAGTGGTTTTTGGCGGCCTACTGCAAGAATTTTATTACGGTTCTCTACCTTTCCCAAGCCACAGGCCTGATCTCCAGTCTAAATAGGCTGGTCCTGGCACTAAAACCCGATTCCCTCTGAGTGAAGGTCAGTAGCACTGCCCCCTGCCAGTCCAGGGCTGTAACAGCACCACGCCCTCAGCACGTCGCCCCAGCCCTCCGCGGCTTCTTTGCTTCTGACCTTGGGGATGGCCCCTTTTCCTCAAGGGCTACATCACACATCTTTTCAAGTATTTGTCTGTGTTTGTAAGACAAGCTTTCCAGCCAGCTGCCCGAATCACAACACTATTACCTATCTTTTATTAATCAAGAAAATGTTGTAAATACATTAATTTTAACATAATTTTTGTTTCGCTTCTTCCTGAGGGTGTTAATGGTGTCTTCTCATACACTTTAACAGCACTTAATATAGTTCAAGTAGCTGCATTTCACAAGGGCTTCTTGTTGACTGAAGTTTTGTCAGAAAAACTTCCATAGCATTTATTCCTCTGTCACTGCTTTGGTCTGAGCTTTTTAATTGCCTTCAAAAGCAAAACAAACACGATCTGCTTTTGCTAAATAATGTTGGCTTTTGGATGTGTCGTTCTAACAGTTAAAATTTCAAAGGACCAAGGTTTTGATTCTGTGCACCCGTGTTCTAATTCGGAAACAAGGCTGCAACGCATGGTCAAGCGGAAGATAGGAAAAGAGACAAAGGGAAGAAGTAAGACACCGTTATAACATTATTCACAGGGATACATTCAGTTTCTAAAATGTATTCTCTCTCCAAAGATTAATATAGATCAAAATATATGGTTAATATCTCTGTATATTATACATGAAAACTTACACCCGTATAAAAATTCTCTACAGCCGTAATCTACACACATCATTTGTTAGGCCAGTGACATGGGTTCAGTGTGTCTAATAATTTACAGTAATTGTGTGATTTTCATGATATTTGATATATAAAGTTTATGCTACATCTTCATAGTGTTGTACGTGGAGAATTCTAAGAATCACGCTCGTCCAGCTTCAAATATTCTCCACAAAAAAACCAATATTCCAAATGTGATTGAAAAGAGAATCATCATAACTTAACAGCCTTTGATAACTGATCATGGGGGCTTGAACCACGTTTGTGCCCTAGGAATAATGCCCTTCTTCAAATGAGTCAGTACATGTTGGAAGGAGAGCAGGTGGTGGGTGGGGTTCTTGCACTCGTACTTCACCACTGAGCTTGTCTCCCGTACGGTCTCACGGCTGGGGGACGGGTGTGCTTCTCACTCCGTGGGACTTGCTTTGGCCAAGCAGATGTTGGCAGAAGTAACACAAGTAGAAGCTTCAAGTGTGCCTGAAATGTCCTGCTATTGCCATGAGAACAGCAAGCTCGCTATCCCCAGGTCCTGAAGGCCCTGGGGACGGAGACTTGGAAGCCTTCCGACCAAGCCTGCAGCTCAGAGCCAGGCCCAGACGGCTCATCCCCAGACACATGGACAGAATAAATACTTATCATTTAAAGCCATAAAGTTAGGAGCTGGTTTATTGTCAGTATTATTGGGTCAATACTAAAACTCTGTGAGAAAATATTATTTACAAAACAGAAATAGAGTCACAGATGTAGAAAACAATCTTATGGCTACCAGGGTGTAAGCGGGGAGAGGGATAAATTGGAAGACTGGGATTGACATACACCCACTACTATATATAAAATAGATAACTAATAAGGACCTACCGGATAGCACAGGGAACTCTACTCAATACTCTGTAATGAACTATATGGGAAAAGAATCTAAAAAAGGGTAGATATATGTATGTGTATAACCGATTCGCTTTGCTGTACAGCAGAAACTAACACATTGTAAATCAACTAAACTCCAATAGAAATTTTAAAACTATGCCGAATAATTTTGCTTTTGACAGTCTATTGAATTTATGTGCATACCATATATTTGTATCAATTTTTCAACAACTTGATTTTCACGATACCTTTTTATTATTCAATTAATATAGGTCAAGGCACTGAAGCTAATATGCCCTGAAATTAGAGAGACTAGATATTATCTATATTAAAAGCCATTGTAAATCTTAAAAGAGCTGAGTAGAAATTTATTCTAATAATAGTAGGGTAAATACTTGAGACCAATTCCTCATAAAAGACAAAAGAAAATGGTACATGAAATTCACAGACAAAAACTTATGAAACGCTTCATAAAGCTTCTCAAAAACTAAGTCAGTAAGAAATTATAAGACCAAAATCTATGGGAAAGATCCCTGATCTTCAAGACCAATGTTCAAAACTGCTTTTGCCTTGAGGAAATTTACTAATCCTAAAAAAAAAAAAAAAAAAAAGCAGCTGGAACTTTTAAGTAAATGGGTATCCATATAGATGAAAAAGAAAGCCCATACCCACATCACATGCATAAAATCACTCGCACGTACATCAAAGGCCAAATGCATCTATCAAAAAGCTAAGATTAATATTGGAGAATATAACACAGATAATCAAGGGGCTTGGAAAATTATTTAACAGTAGAAGGAAATTGAATAGTAAATAAAGATACGAAAACGTGCACCATCTCATCAGAACCGGGAGATGCGCCTTCATGAATCCACACTGAGACGCCATCTCAGGGCCACGAGATTGTTTAAAGCTAAGGAGCCTGACCACACAAAACTGTAAATCTCTGTCCAAACATTAGTTATTATTATGATCTAATATATTTGTAATGTATTTGTAATTAAATATATTCCAAGTCATTTAAAAACACTTCTATAATAATTTCCCCCCCAAAACCAAGGCTATCGTTTAAACATTTCCGTATATCCAGTGTGTTGCTCAGCCCTACGTTGCACAGCCCTGCCATGCTCCTGTATACACATTTCAAAGAACAGACATCAACAGTGACACCAACTAATGCTCTCTGAGTTCAAAGGTGACCCTTGTATTTCACCAGACCCACCAGGTCCAGTCAGAGACCAGCCAGAGCTTTCCTCCTACATTGCTGTCCTTAAAGGATACCGGACTCTGATGGTCACTGTTCAGATTCCAGATCTGAGCATGAAAAGCACCAACTCCGGGCCACTCGGCTTCCTGGAAGGAGCTAGAACCTTGGAATGTTTCTCTTTTGTGTCATTTCAACAGTGTTTGGGACAGCTGCATTATGCATCTAAAATAAACATCTGGTAGTTACGATTTTGAAAGTTAAGATCCAAAATGCTATGAATGGCACGTCCTACTGTCATCCCAGGGCTTTTTATCACTGGACTCCAGGCTTCATCTCCTCCCCTTTCACACCACTTCTGTAGGGAACAGACTTCTTTACAGGCTTTGTTCTCTGTGAGTATATGTACAGAAATATGATAGCAATTTAAACACAGCCAACTAATATATAGCACAAAATGCAATTCATACAAACACTATTTTAAGAGAAGTGTATATTGTATATGTTGGATGTAAAATTTAAGTAATAACCGCAAGAATGAGATGGCTGAAAGCAAATAAGGCGCTTTCACTGGCCCTCTGTACGTACTGCTGGTCTGTTTTCCCGTGCAGATTCTTTTTTTTTTTTTTTTTTTTTTTTTTTTTTTTTTTTTGTGGTACGCGGGCCTCTCACTGTTGTGGCCTCGTCTGTTGCAGAGCACAGGCTCCGGACGCGCAGGCTCAGCGGCCATGGCTCACGGGCCGAGCCCTCCGCGGCATGTGGGATCTTCCCGGACCGGGGCACGAACCCGCGTCCCCTACATCGGCAGGCAGACTCCCAATCACTGCGCCACCAGGGCAGCCCCCGTGCAGATTCTTTTGAAGGAAAATAATATTCTGTAGCACCAATGCTTGCACTCTTCTTGGCAGTCTACACGCTGCCACACCTACTCTCTGTGGCTTTTGAAATTAGTTTTTCCATCCATTTCATCTTTTTACGTATGTCTAGTATAAACGCAACAAATATACTTCTCTTCACACGCCCCTGGCTCTTGTTTCTAGCTTTTCTGAAAAATGTCAGTGTATACTTCGTTTACCTTCTCTTCGCCGTGTCTCAGCATGCAAACCCCTCTCTCTAAAGAGCTACTCCAAAATCCCAATGTCCTCCCCAACTTGATGAGTGAGAAATGCGTACCCATATATTTTGGAACAAATTTTTATATCATCATTAATTTTCCCATTTTGTGGGAAAATTTTGTTTACTTGTAATTTCTACTTCCGAATTAAAAAGGACTTCAGTGAGGCAGGGTAGTGGCTATCATCCAGCCTCACATTAACAGATATAGTGGATATAGTAACAAACGATTCTCTTTCAAGGTATGAATTTTCCACTTTAGAGCATTATAAGAATAACGCTTGCAGCATAATTGAGACTTCACTTTTTTATTTCAGATCTCACAGCAGGTGACCACAGCAAAGGACCGTGTTGTCTATGAAAATTTTTATTTATATGAAAATGATACAACCATTAAAATGCAGATTAACACTGTTATCATTCAACACATTAGATTCTAATTTAGTGAAAATCGCCTTTAACTTTTCTGCAAATTATGACCTACAGGGATCCTTCACATAATGATTGTATTGTTTCTGTCAAAGCCACAGTCAATTCTGACATATTTTGGAAATTGAAATTAGATCCATCATGAACTAGTGAAGTCCTGAAAGACGACTGGAGGTTCAGATGCATCCAGTCTGCAAGTTTACCCTCCAGGAAAGAGCAAGATACTCCGTCATCTCATCCTTACTTTGCTAAGCTTTCTGGGTGAGTTGAAGGGTTAAACCTGGATCTAAGGGTAGGATCTAAATGTATGTGAACAATGGAGAAAAGAGAAAATGGAGTTAGACGGTTGAGCCAGACGGAGCAGACGCCAGGGCCAGCACACACCTTAGAGGACAAGCCTGAAGCTGTTACCACTTCCCACTACCAAAACCAAACCACGTGCGGCTGTGGTGACCAAGGGCAGCCTGCCTGGAGCTGCACTGCACAGCAGAGGGCGCGGCTAGAGCACAGAACGCAGAGGGCAGTGTCAGCCCCGGACAACTTCTCAGCTAGAAGCCCGCGCAGGCTTGGTCAGGGCCCTCAGAGCAGGAGAGAGTTGGCAGTTCTCAAGGGCGAGGCTGAGGCCCCATGCGTCTGGCTTGTCAGAGTGCAAGGAGCCACATTTAGATTTAGACGTTGAAAAGGAGCATAAGCCAGAGATCCTGGGGTCCTGCACCCACACCGAAGAGGGCGGCACAGACAACTTGTTGCAGTCTCCAGTACGGGACTGCTTTCTGTCCTTGAGATCTGAGATCTGTCAGATCTGTCCTTGGGATCTGTCAGATCTGCTGAGATCTGTCAATATGTGAACTATTGTTAATGTCCAGCTGTTCAGGCCATGGATCTCCTGGGAGTGAGGCAGTTCCTGGGAACGAGGCAGGGAGCTCCTTAAAGGCGAGAGGTCACTTTTGACATAGGTAGGGCTATTTAAATACATATTTTAAAATTAAGTTCAGCATGCCTAAATTAAAAATCTATCTTTAAAAATAGTGGTCGGGCTTCCCTGGTGGCGCAGTGGTTGGGAGTCCGCCTGCCGATGCAGGGGACACGGGTTCGTGCCCCGGTCCGGGAAGATCCCACATGCCGCAGAGCAGCTAGGCCCGTGAGCCATGGCCGCTGAGCCTGCGCGTCCGGAGCCTGTGCTCCGCAACGGGAGAGGCCGCAACAGTGAGACGCCCGCGTACCGAAAACAAACAAACAAACAAAATAGTTGGTCATTTTCATCTACGGTAAATAAGTTAAGTAATAACCTGAAAAACCCAGTTCATTCTCTAATTTTTAAGTATCTTGTTAAACTTTATGAAAACTGCAAATAGCCTTTCATTAATTGAAAATGCCCTTCATAGCATATAATTTATAGAAGTACTGGCTAGGGATCACATTATGTTCAAAGCCATCCTCTACTGTGCAAACGTGTCCGAAGCCTTACAGGTAGTAAAACATTTGATCTAGCAATTCAATTTCTATAAATATATCATTAGAAAAGAGTCAAACCTGGTGAAAGCAAAGATCTATATGTAAGTTAATTATTTACGTTACTGAAAATGTGAAGACAACATATATACCCAAAGAAATTGAATCATGATTAATTTTATAAGCTGCAAAAAATATGAACACTATTTCTCTCCTCCTAAAACTTAGAGAATAATGGAAAGTAAAGTGCTAGCCAGGAACTGAATTAAGGCTTTGACAGAAGCCAGGATTTTTTAGAATCACATGATAGGCCAGCCAATGTAGTTTGGAAGTCAGGAAAGACTGTTCCAAGGAAAATCATGCTCAAGATGAGACCTGATAGCAAAGGTATCTGACGATGGGATGGGAAGCAGCAGGGGATGCCTGCAGAGTTGAAGCGTTATGAGCAGAGTGAACGGTCCCCAAGAGTTTTGGAAGGTACTTTATTCAGAACATTTTGAATCATTATATTAACATCGCTAAAAACCTGATAAGACGATAACCAGCTAATAAGTGTACTTAGATTTTTCTGAAACACCTGCAAACAATTCGACTCCCATTGGTTTGTTTGCTTTTGCAAACAAGTTCTGTGTGGGTTGAGGTGCACCTTCAACACACCGGCAGCTGACAACTTTGCCTCGCCCGTCACTTAGATCTTGCGCAGACACCAGGTTAACTGGAGGTGAGAATTTGGGCCTGTTTCTCATGAATTCCGAGCATGTGCACAGCCCTGGCCATGCCCACGGCCTCAGGTGTGCACATGCCCTTCTGGGCTCCCAGGAATAGTCAGTGTTTTCAAACACCGGAGGGCTTCTTATTCCGCAGCTTTTCCTTATCAACTTTTTTTTTTACCCCCCAGCTATTATCGCAGATATTTTCCACATTGCCTGGCACCCACAAAATTGATCAATTGTTTACAATTGTTGTCAACAATCGCCCCTGGGAAGAAGACATTTAACAGTGGGTGTACTCCAAGTCACGTCAAATACAGACAGCCTTGCAACTTTAATTGTCCTAGGAACCACCAGATGGGTCAAATATAACACTTCTTTGGGAACAGGTCTTTGCAAGAGTTTCAGCAGCATTCTGTCACTGCCAACTGCGAAGCTGCCGGTTTTCATTGGAATGGAAGGTTATTTTCAAGGCTACGGTGGAGTTGGACAGTCTAGGATGAACTAGGGCATGTGAAAATGCACAAAGTTTGCTGTTCTTAATGAAATAAACACCTTTTCGTGAATGCACTTTCCCTTAATTGCTGCAAGTATCTGGTTATTTTCCAGAGTTCAAAAAGATTCATTCTAACATTTTTTGACAACTCTCTCATTATATTATGGAGGAGAGAATTTTAGGAGGGCCTTACTCTGCCATTTTCCTTGACATATTTCCATTCCAATTTTGAAAACATATTTATATTTAAAAATTCTTTGAACAAACGTATGATAGCAGTTTTAAGTCTTCCTTTGATAAATGGCCTCTGTAGGCACACTCAAGGCAGTCTCTTTCGATTGCTTTTTTCCTTTGCTGTGGGTCATGATTTCCTGTTTCTTTGCGTGTCTGATAATATTTTGCTGAACGTCTGGGTATTTCAGATATAAGATTGTAGCCACTCTTGATTTCAGTTTTTTGCCTCGAGTGTTGTTAATGTTTCCGTTTTCGATTTTGCTGTTGTTTTTCTGTTTCTGGAGGTTTTGTGTTTGCTTTTTAGTAACTTGCTTGGACTTGATCTGAGAATTCTCTCTGCTCGTGGTATGTTTTTCGTTTTACTTCTTATCCTGGTTTCTTAGGGCTCACCTCTTTCTCTGCACAGCTTAGTGGTAAGTCAATGATTCCTCAGTGCTTGTGATCTACCAGCTGGACCCAGTGAGGTTTCTACTTTCTCTGATAGATCTGTGTGCGGTTTGGAGAGCATATTCAATGTTCGGGAAAATTTCAAGTCTGCCCCAGCTTTTACTTTCCACCAGGCCCTTCCAGCACTTCCTTCAATTGACTGCAGCCTCTCAAAGAGCCAGGGGTGTGGTGGGTCTTTGCCTGCTTTCCCCAGGTCTCTCCTTCCAAATATACAACCTCCCAGCTAGTAAAGGATGTGTGCAGGGCATAACTACTTCTCCTATGTCTTCCTGCTGGTGAAGGCTCTTCAGAAATACTTCCTGCCGAGGTCGCTATTATTAATGACAGTACAGTGGGCATGAGTTCATCCTTTCTTCATTCAGTCATAACACTCCTGCATGAACCGAGCTGGAGGGTAGGGGGGAAAGCTCCGGAGAAAGACACGACAGACTCACGTCAAACTTCAGCAGCTTCTCATGAATAAATGTCTCTTTATTGTTGTTGATCTTTGGTCAATTTCTGGAGCCCTGAAAAGGTAAAGGAGTTTTTGGCAATTTTGTTTCATTTGTTTGTTTGTTTACTGGGAGGAGTGATGCTTTCCTACCCCTTTACTGTGTCCTGGTTCGAAGTGTCTGCCACCCCTCCACCTGCCCTGGTCTGGTAAATTTCTATTCGTCCTTCAGTTCTGGCTTCCCTGAGTTGCTTCCTTGACACCCTTGCAGCCTAGGAGAGATGTCCATCCTCCTGTTTCCATGGTATCGTATGTGTTGCTTTATTTAGCCTTCATCAGTTCATGTTAAAAGTTTCTATTGATGTACTTGCCTCTAACACCAACTGTAAACTCCTTGAGGGCAGGAACTGTATCTTATTTTTCTCTTTGCTTCCAGCGTGAGAGACTGTGTTTGGCCCTCAAGTGCTCTAGAAATGTCTATAAAACCGTTATTAGTATTGGGATGATGGTAACTTTTTATCTTCACGTGTATGCAACTAGACTGGAAACCAGTGTGAGTAAAAGCCAGTTTTCATTCTTTTTTATTTTCTTTTGTTCACAGAAATTTGTAAGATGCCGTCTATGCGACTGGCATTAAAATACCAACATTTTAAAAGATTACTTGAAGTTTTATGCTACACTTTGTTTCATCCTAAAATGTCATGACGTCTCTCAAGTTCTTGCCTTTACACATTAATTAATTAATTTGTGAATCTGCGCCTGGATTAATGATGCCTACCTTCCTTCCCAGGTAAACTTTTCATCTCTGAATCTCAACGATCCCTGGGTCCAGGAATCATTTCCTAATGCATCCCTGCTTCTTCACTGCTCTGCTAGGCTACTTACCCTCCCTGCATATTTCCTCTGACTGGTGTCTCTATCACAGTGTATCACATTTTATCAAATTCCTATGTACTTCATGCCGAGGAAATAAATTTGCCTCTTGTCTTTAGCACCAGCCATAGTGACTAATATACAGTAAGCATTTAAGTACAGCTTTGAAATAAATAAATTATGGTATATTCAACTAAAAGCTTATAAAATATGAAAAATATTAATAAATTTATCCGAACTCAATCTCTTAAGACGGAGACTTTGCTTTTAAATTTTATCTCTCTATTGATTCAATAGTAGCTTGGGTTATTAGAATTGAGAGTTTTCTTATTGACCCAGGTTACTTTTTGTTTTTAAGTCTGATGAGTTTATTAACAACTATATCTACTATGTGCCCAAATAATGTCATAGAATTATCTTCAAGTAGAAAGAGAAAGAGCATGGTTTATATGCAGATCGTACATGATTTTAGCAATTACAGATTTATTATCTTGCCAAAAAATTAGTATTCTTCAACTGTTTTGTGTACGTGTGACTGACCTCAATTTATATTATAAATTCCAATTCAAGAGGCGGCATTTCAGATATTAGTCAAATAAACTGACCACCTTCAGAATAAAGGTGGAGCGAGTCAAAATGTGTAGTTCGATATTGCCATTAATACGGTATAAATCCATAGGAAAAATTACTTTATTGAGGGCTTAATAGGAGGGGGATTATAAGAGGGACACTGTCGTCGTGTTTACCTTTTAGCTCTGCTGAGAGCCTGAGCTCAGAAGTTTGGAGCTGCTCTGGTTTGATAATAACTCTTCACTTGCTAGTTGCATGGTCTTGGGCAAGTGACTGAACCTCAGTTTCATCACCAGTAAAAAGAGATTATAGAACTCATAGGCATGCCTGGCATTTAGAAACTGCAACAGATGTCAGCTGTTATTACTATTACAATAATAATAACAATAGTAATAAATATCTTCATCGTCATCATCATGAATGTCTTCTTGTGGCCAAGCAGCTATGAAGTGAAAATGTTTCACATCAGGGAAACTTATAGGGATTTGGCCACTTCCTGGTAACCGATGCCTTGAAAAATGATTCTTATACGTCAGACGATTAGATTGCTCCTTCCTAAGGTGAATAAGTTCAGGTAGGTCAGTCCAATAAAGGCACGGAGTACAATACTAAAGAGAAGAAACACACATCTGAAAAGCAATAAACGTTCACAATTCATTGAATTTAAATGTCAGTTAAATTACTTCACAGTGTACCTTGTACAACAAGACTTGATGCTTAAAAGGTAATTAAAAGTCCTTAAATGTAGAAGCACTTTCTCCTTCCCTAAGTAATTTAAGCTGTATTAACTTGCATCTTAGCAAGTAGCATGGAGACAAACAGGGCATATGCTCTTATGCTCTTGAAATCTGAGATCCTGCAGTGGTTTGATTTTGGGGGGTGTGTGTGTGTGTGTGTCTTCAGTGTGGCGCTGTTCTCTAGCAGGCGTTGTGCTTTGGGTAAGCAGATGGCGGCAGAGTGTTCTCAGCATATCAGGCCCACACAGAACCCCCATGAGGTCAGCTTCCTCCTCGGTGTGCTGCTGGCATCACCCCTGAGCCACGGGAGCACTTTTAAAGAACAGGGTTGAGGCTGCTCAGCTTTTAAGGGACCCACCGTTACCCTCAGAAATGCCCTTCTTAGTGGAGGTGTTTCTATAAAGGAAACCATGTGAAAGACAAAAACCTACGACTTCTCAAAAGCTGTTCAGAAGAGAGCTTGGGTGTAGGGGGCTCGTAGTGGCTCTTTCCATTTTTTTTATTTTTCTAGAAGTTATTGGTTTAAAAATGAGCACAAAAACGGAAGAAGGAATGACTTGTGCACATAATTCTCCTACCTACTTACACTTGGAAAAGCTGCCTGCTTCCCACACTCTACGAACAGGACTGGTCGTCAGTGATGGGCACTCTTTAGGACACAGGCTCCCTTTTCCCCCAAGCTGAGCAATGTACGCCAACACCTTTAGTGGCCGTGGACACTTAAGAGACTCTGATAAGAGCTGTGAACACTTTTACCAGAAAAAGTGGTCAGCATTCAACTTATGTGGTTCATAGGGACGCCCTGTGGTCCAAGCATTTCAAAGACCATCCTGATGTGTGTGTTTGGGTGAGCATGTGTCATGTGTAGCACCCTGCGGTGCAGACGTGCCTGGGTTAATTGTAATGAAAGCTGACCAAACTAGGAATCACGCTGACATTCACATGGCTGTCTGTATATTAAAGGTAACTGCTGATTAGAATAGAAGGTAGATTAAAGCGTAACTTTAGGGAACGAAATAATTAGACTTGACCAGTTGTTCTGGGAACGAAATAATTAGACTTGACCAGTTGTTCTGCTCGATGCTGAAATCAGGTAACTCACGGCGAGCACTGTCGGATTAAGCATGACACGCACATTCTGAGCTTTGACAAAGGACACAGTTTCACACTGCTTCTTAGCTGTAAAGAGGTTCAGAATAGGCCACCCCAAAATCTACCATGTAGGCATGATGATTCGTTTGAGCTGAAGGCACCTGAGAAACAGCAGACACAGGAGAAACTCTGCCCTCCCTCCCCCTGTTTACCTAAAAGCAGGGCATAAATTTCCCTTTGTGAAGGGGTCTCCCTTCTATAGCAGAAGAACAGAAAACTCTCAAGCCAGAGGCGGCTTTTATCTCTGGACTCCTCACTGACTTTGGTCTCCATAAACAAACCTTCCTAAATAACTCTGATTTTCCATTAGTTTCCCCCATAGATTTACCTCCTCACAATTTACCATCCCCAGATGCCCAGACCACTCTTCCTGTCCAGTCACTTCACCACAATTTATTTTCCTTTGTTAAAATGGTACAGAAGCTGCCAGGCCTAAGGGCTCCTTTGGGGTTTCACTTCTTTTCTGTGAAGCTGCCCATAAACATGTAAAATCAATCTTTTTGCCTGTCAAATCTGTCTTTTGTCAGTTTAATTAGCAGGCCCAGCCACTGAACCTAAGGAGGTAGAGGAGACTTTTTTTTTCTTTTCCACAGTAGCTAGATACAGCCCTCCCCTAAAAATATCAGATTATCAACTCTGCATATCTCCCTCCTGCCTACTTTCTCCATTTCCTGATGCTTTCTTCTTGCATGTCCCCTTTAAAAGACCACATTTATAAATAAAGGTGAAATTCTGGCTAAGATTGCTAGTGTGGGAAAATGAAAATGAGGAAATTTTTTTAAAGTTATAATTGTGCTGAAATGACCATATATTTTGAATTAAAAAAGATAACTTGGGCTGGAACTCATGAAAATGAAAAATTAGAAATGATTAAAAGTAGTTTTCCTCTCTCTCTCAAGTTTCTATAAAGGCAAAATAGAATATGCACATTATACAGTTTTGTGACAGACAGAAAATGTGAAGGTTTATGAAAATTATGCAGTATTTTACAGAAGGAAGCCAAATGGGGAAAAATGGCGATAACTTTTAAATCTTTTTAGAAATGAAATAAAGTTTTTGTTTTGGTCTGTTTTGCTTATTTTATTGTGGTAAAATATACTTGATACACAATTGACCATTTTAACCATGTTTAAGTGCACAGTTCTGCAGCACGGAGCACATTCACATTGTTGTGTAACCGTCCCCACCATCCGTCTCCAGGACTTTCTCATCTTCCCAAACTGAAACTCTTCCCCATGAGACACGAGCTCCCCCTCCCCTCCTCCAGGCCCTGGTAAACCACCATCTAATTCTGTCTCTAGAGGTGTGACTATATCAGGCACCTCATATGATAAATAAGGTTTTATTATATCATTTTACGAAGACATTCTCTTGGATAAGATTATTTTAGGATTGATGACAGTATTCCCTATTTGCCTGTGGACCGTATTGAACAAAACAGAGATTGGAGCTTTTATATTAAAAGGAAAATTTAAAATATAGGATATGCCTATCTAATGACTATTTTTTTTTAAGCTGAATACTTATAGCAAAATTGGCTCAATGCTGTTGTGGAGAACAAGACTCCCCAGTTCCCTCCTCCCAAGTGGAGCATCTTCAGGGCCTGAAGTTTCACAGAAGCTTCTCCTCAGAATTCTCCATCGCTATGATGCTTTATCGGACATGTTCTATCTCCTTTCTGTACTTGAACCGTCTCTTACAAAGGAAGTTAAATGGAAACGGTGTTTCTCAGCAGCCACACAGGCAGCAGGACTGGCCTTTCCGGGGTGACACCTGGGCAGGAGGAGAGGAATCTGCCTGGAAGAAACGTTAAATACATTGCAAATCCGTGAGACCCTCAGGAATCAACAGCTTTGCGGAGAGGTAGTAACAAACGAAACCAGGGTAGCCACGAGATATGGATGCAATAAATAGATGGAGTGTAATCATATTCCCTTCTCCCTTATTTTCCTATATTTGAGCAACACGGCAGAATGTCAATTTAAGGTATCGTCACAAACTACTGGTCACTGAATTTAGGAGATGAGATGCTTTGCTAAGCGTACATTTAGAACTGACGTTACATAGAGGCTCACGTCAGCAGCTCTTGCACTGATCTACAAGAAATAATATGGTTTTGATACATCATACCGAACATAAAATTTGTGCTCTGCTTTATATAATTCCATATTTTTCAGAGCAGAAGTTCAGGCTTATAATGTAAAATGTATTAATTCTTAAAAAAAATTCATATAAATAATTAGAAGGCAAGGTTGGGCGGTGAATGAATACATTAGAAAAAAAACTTTTGCTATGAAATTTACGAACATGACATAAACATTTTTGTAAAAGGCAGAGGGCTGAGATGACTAGGTGTATCTTTTTACCTTTTAGTACAGACAGATTAAATTTATTTTATCGATCTATCTGTCTATCCATCTATCTATCTATCAGCCAATATTATAACCCCAAATCCATTAATCTAGTCCATTCATACCAGACAAGCTGCTTTAATCCTCCTTGGTGACTTCATGTTTAAAGATTCCTGCTACAATTAAAAAACGTTCAGTAATGATTAATTCAGCCAAGCTTTTGATGGTTTTGCAGATACAATCATACTGGCTAAGGTCAGACGGTGGAAAATTCTATAAATTAGCGTCAATATCACCAGGTGACTTGCCTCTAGATTTATATTAATAATTTGAGTAAAATCATAAATTAAATTTAAAAATCCTAAACTCATTTACCTAGTAGGGCTTATGAAACACTTTAGCTGTTGTTTTTATTTCCTCCCCTCGCTGCAGTTCCAGTAAACTAATAGCTAAGGATTTAGATGAACAGTTCTGCCTGATTTAGCGCCTTTTATCTGGGAAAGGGCCCATTGTCCCCCCAAACACTACGGGGCTTCTCCAGGCCTCGTCTCTGTTCTCTGCTGTCAAGAACAAGGAAAGATCTGAGACTTTGCCCTCCTTTAAGCTAAGTTACTCTGCGCACTTTAAGGAATGCTGGCCAGAGACTCAAGACTGAAGAGTCAGACACCAGGGGCCTCAGGACACAGCAAACAGAAGGAGCCTCGTGTTCACATCAGTTTCTCTCGTCCTGTCCTTCATCCCACGGGGACGATGCAGGGCTTGGGGGTTAGGCACACAGTGTGGGTGTGTGTTAAGCTGAGGAACAAGGAAATTTCCAGTTTATAACAGGGCTGCAAGCAAACCTGCTCAACTTTTGCCCCATCCCTGCCCCACTGCCAGACACCGTCTTAATTATCCTGGTCAGAAAATATCTTCCTTCCACATGGAAGAAGTCTCTCTACCCCCTCTGCCTTCCACAGATGTTTGCTGTACAGACGCCCTTGAAAAGATGATGCAGGACAGAAACTGTCACCAGACACGCAGGAGCTCCACAGAGAATCTCGACTCTCAACATCCACTCCCCCCTCATCATCAGCTGGGATGAAAGATATCTGCCTTTTGCCATGATTTTAAACCAAAGGTGGGTGTGGGTAAGGAAGAAAGAATAAAAAGATACTTATAAAAAGGTTAATGTTCTACCATCACCATGGTATTATGTTACAATTTTTAAACACACATATTCATCCTCCTGACTACTTCTGCATCACTTGTGATCCAAAGGGATTGCCATTCTAAAGAGTGTTGAATTTAAGATGACGTCCGCAGCAAACGCTGTGCCCATGTTTTTCTCTTCCATACCATTGCTTATTCATTGCATACAAATTCAGAAATAAAGCATATGCGTATATTTGTCTCCAAAACTGGGGTAGTACTAACTATGCTGTAGATGTAAAATAACAATAGCTGTGGACACGAGATGTAGTGTTCTCTATTCTCTGTGGGTGAATTCTAGGGTTTTCCACTAATTCCTGAAATATATTTGTTTTTCTCTAAGTAGAATACATGCAGACAAAACAGTAAATGTTTAGGACCCTATACAAAATTTCCTTTAACATGTGTAAAGTATTAAATGATATCAAATATTAAAAATATATATATATTAACGTTAAAATTCCCAGCTCTTCCACTGGACCCTTTAAAATGCTTTGGCTCTATTTGTTGTTAAGATTTTACACTAGCTGATCCATGTTCTGGTCTTAAAAGCAGATTTTTTTTTAATGTCCTAAAACATTTTGCTATTATACCGCTAAGCTAAGTTGTCCCAAAATGTTCTTTAAACTACGATAATTGTATGATTAGAGACAGAAAGCTATGTCAGACATAATTTTGATAGTTTTTTTTTTTTTTTTTTTTTTTTTACGGGCTTCTCACTGCTGTGGCCTCTCCCGTTGCGGAGCACAGGCTCCAGATGCGCAGGCTCAGCGGCCATGGCTCACAGGCCTAGCCGCTCCGCGTCATGTGGGATCTTCCCAGACCGGGGAACGAACCCGTGTCCCCTGCATCGGCAGGCGGACTCTCAACCACTGCGCCACCAGGGAAGACCAATGTTGATAGATTTTAACAAGACACAATACTTCTTGCATTTTTCAGACAGTGAGACGTATTTTCACCCTAATTCTTACTTGGGGCAGAAATTCTTTCCAAAATACTCAAGGTATAAGCAAGTTAACTATAAGTTGGAAATTCTATAGTTTTCTTTGGTTTGTTTCCTTTTTAAATGTAATCTGAAGGCCACACTGCTTATTCTTGGGAATAACAAGTTCCAGGCACGGTCTTCTGCCTTGAACTTCTCCTGTGTCTGTCAGGCTGTAGGCGTGTCCTCCCGCTGCCCGACCCGCCCTGCCCGTTTCCAGGAGGCTGCATGCGAGCCTGTCTCCGGCGACAGGTCCTCAGAGCCTTCCGTCTCCCTGCAGCGCGAGGGCCGCGGGGGCCTGAGGCGGCCTCGGCGGTTTGCCTTTCTGGTGTCACCAGGGGCTGCCACCTGGCGCTGCAGGGAGAAGGGCTCTGCAGTTCAGTGTGCAGCTATTCTGACCCCAGAGACGGTGGCCTTGACCTTGTAGAGTGTCAGCTTCCAGGGAGAGGTCACTTTGCCGTAAAAAACTCCAAAATAACAACAAAAGGAAGTATGATTGAATGTAAAAAGTGCTATAGAATGGTAAGTTGGGCTTTTAAATGTACTTACTTCAATTGATTGCATTACAGGAAAAAAGAAATTAAAAAGAAGTCTGTTATAGAAGCAGAGAGGAGGATGTGACCACTTCATTCAGGTTGTTTGGAAAAGGATTCACGGAAAAATGTGACATTTGGACTCCAAGTAAAATGTATCATTTCAGTTAGTTATTGACATGAAACAAACTGTCCTGAAACTTAGTGTCAGGAATCTGGGTCATCTAATCTCAGGTGGCCTAGAAGGTCTGTCTGTGGCTAGCTGGGGGACAGCTGGGGAATGGCTGGGCTGGGTCAGTGTCAGCTGAGAGGACCCAGCTCTGCCCCGTGATGTTGTCCTTGTTATCCAGGTGGGAAAAGTTCAAAAGAGAACCGAAGGGTTCAAGGGCTCTTGACGCCCCAATTTGGCATGCACACAACATCATTTCTGTTGCTATTAGTAACAGCAGATCTCAAAACTACCCCAGTTCAAGGGGCGGAGAAATAGATCCCAACTCTTTATGTAAACTGCAGAGTCTCATAGCAAAGTATGGATACAGAGAGGTTATTGATTAAATTTGTTAATTCAATCAATCCACTAGCTAGGTAGATAATATAGACAGATGTGTGTGTTTCTGAGCCAAAGACTGTCATGCGGTCTATTGTGTAGACAGATTAGAGCACAGCATACGGTTGCATCAGTGCCGGAAGTTTGTTCTTTCATTTATGGAATTATGACAAAGCAATAAGTCAGTGTGAAAAGACCACAATATTTATATTATATACAATCCATAGTTATGGGAATCCATCACAAATTTATATTTTTGTACATTGCCTTTGGCATTGTGTTTGGTTCCAATCATTTTGAAAAATAAATATATATGTATTAAAAAAGCAAAGAAATGAAAAGCTTTGTGTCTACCTGTCTTTTGTCTGCTATCAAAACCTGAGTGAGTTTATGTTTGGGATGATCTTACTTAAAATAAAAGAGACAGTCTAGCTGAACTTTACATGGAGGGACCTTGGAGAGAACTTCAAAGATATTCAGTGGTCATCACCCAGAGAAGCATGGCTGAGAATGTATTTTCACCTCACTCAAGTGGCATTTTGGGGTGATTTGACATTTGTTTGTGGCATTTACAGAATTCACTCTTGGGTAATTGGGAGTATACCTCTAAGAGGCAGATGGTCTTCCTCGTGAGCAGTTGGAAATTTAATATCACAAGAGGTGTGTAATATGACAACACATGTTAAGATGTGGAAAGAGCAAACAAACAAACATAAGCCCAAAGAGAGAGTCTCAAGGAAAAATTACATGTATTAACCTGAAATCAGGCTACAGCTCACACGGGAAACTCTATATGGTGGGTCCTAGAGAGAGTGACAGCAAAGCAGCATTTATTTATCATGTGCATGTGGTTAACGGTTAATGATCTCCCTAGACAGAGTAAGACAGAGTAGGCCGGGTAATTTCCTCTCTTTTACACACACACACACACACACACACACACACACACACCATATATTATGAACCATAAAACAAGCACCTAATTAAAACCATTATTTACATTTTTGTCTCTCCCACACACAAAATAATGCAAATGATAGGAAAGATATGTTGATGAAATTACTCATATAAATAATATAGAAGTCTGAAACTACATTAAATGTCCTAAAACAAAGGTATGGCCAATTATGTTATTTCCACATAAAAAGCCTTTAAAAAGTGATTATAAAGGTTTTATAACAGCATAGAAAAATCTTGCATATTGTGTCAAATTAAAAGTATTAGTAAAAATTGTAAGTATACTGTGATACTTAATGGGAGGTGGGATGATACAATGAAACATGTTTAGGAAAAAATACACTAAAATTGTGATGTAATTTGTAAGGATGTGCCAGGTTGTTTTCTTCATTCTTTTCCAACTTTTCCATAGTCATTATACTTGTTGTTATAATAGTAGGTGCATTTTACAAATAAAAATAATTACTTACCTATTCTTTCTACAGAAGCAAAAATCATGAAAGTGTTACAAATGTAGATCAAAGAGAATGAGGGAACGGTTTAGAATAAAATCTGTGCCCATGCACTTACTTTTGTTTTTTCCAGACAATGAATAATTTTAGTAATTTTAAACATGAATATCCATCTAGTTAATTAGACTGAAGAGTTTAATTATAGAAGCATATGAGGTGAATCTCTCTAAGAATAACTCCTTATTAAACCTTGAAAATGCATCTTTGATAGTTTCAAAATAGATGAGCATATTTTCTAAAAGCCATTGTTATAAAAAGTAACCATAGTATTAAAGCTTTTATTCCTGTAAATAACAAATATTTCCCGGGTTTGAAGAGCAAACACATCATTTTGTTTAATTTTGTACTCCTAGCAATTATCACAGACTTTCTGTTTTTAATCATTCTATTACCAACCATTTACAGAGAGCCCACTATGTGCTGGACACTGTTTTAAGGAGGGGTCCTCCCAAGTTATTGCTTCTCTGCAGCCTGGGTTGCAGCGGGAAAGGAAAATCAACAAGAAAAAAACACTAATGTGTCCCCAGAGTGATACCTGTTATAAAGACATTAAAACAAATCGATGGATACTCCAAGGGAACAGGATTGTTTGAACTGGCTGGTCAAGGGAGGTCTCTTTGGTAATGTGACCTGTGACCTGAGACCTGAAGGAAAAGAAGGAGCCTGGTTTGTAAAGATCTGGGGTGGGGGGGTCGTATTTCAGGTTTGGGGGATAGCACAAGCGGAGTTCCTAAGGCAGGACTGAGCTTGGCCAATATGACGACTTGGGATGAAGGTGATTCAGGAGGGGAGTGTGGTTGATGGGACCAGCATCAGCCTGGCAAAGCCGGGTGTTATCCCCATTGTACTGGGAATCCCTGGGAGGGTTTGAGCAAAGGCATGACGTGGAAGGATTCATGTTGCCAAAAATTCATTCCAACTGCTGTACAGAGGAACCGGGGAAAACTGGCTACCATGAAATAAATTAGTGGACTACGGCGTTCAGGCAGATAAGAAATTATAGCAGCTTGCACTAGAGTGAAAAAAGTTGTCCTAGTGGAAGTGGGTGGATTGGGAAATATTTGAGGAACAGAAGCAAAAGCCCTTGCTGATTCCCTGGTAGATGAGGGAGGATGAACACCGAGATGGGTTGTTGGCTCTGAAGTTTAACTGGGTGGTGGCGGGGAGTGCATTTACTTGATGAAGAGTGTGGTCAGAGGAACAGCTGCGTGGGGTTGGGGACCTGCTGATTCAGGCAGGTCAAGTTTGAGATTCTAGTAAGCGTTCAAGCACACATCTTAAATATGCAACTCGTATCTCTATATGTCTGGAGCTCAGTGGGCAGATTTAAGGGTCAGTGTCATCTAAATGATGTTAAAAGCAATGGCATTTGACATTGGATGAGATCACTTAAGCAGATAATGCAGAGACAGAAGAGTAGTGGCCCAAGAACGAAGTCATGTGGGTTTCCAACATTAAGGGCTTTGAGCTGGAAGCTCCCAGCAAGGAAGACTGAGGAGGAACAGCCACGTGTGAGAAAAACATCACAGCAAAGCTACAGGAAGACGGTTTCAGGGAGCGAATCACCAAATGGATCAAAGTCTGCTCTGGAGTCTGGTAACAGGGCTGAACTTAGTGAAGGCAGAGCAATGACCAGTGGATCCAGAAATAAAGAAAGCACTGGTGACCTTGACAGAGAAGTCTAGTTAGATGGGGCTAAAAAGAAAGAGAGAAATGTAAAATGGTAAATGAGACCCTTCAGACAATATTTCCAGGACATTTTTCTGTAAATGACTGGGCACCAGTTGGAGGTATCAATATCATATTTATTTATTTTTATTTACATATATAGACATAGGCATGCATCCAGTCATGTACATACACATGTCTGCACACACAGACATGATACACGTGTGTTTTTTCAAAAAGGAAGCTACTTTTTTTTTTTTGCGGTAACGCGGGCCTCTCACTGTTGCGGCCTTTCCCGTTGTGGAGCATAGGCTCCAGACGTGCAAGCTCAGCGGCCATGGCTCACGGGCCCAGCCGCTCTGCGGCGTGTGGGTTTTTCCCGGGCCGGGGCACGAACCCGCGGGCGCTGTCTCGGCAGGCGGACTCTCAACCACTGCGCCACCAGAGAAGCCCCAAGGAAGCTACTTTTAAAAAGCGTATATGTATGCTTATTAGGAAGGGTATATATCACTAGGCAGTTTAAAAATATTTACTGTAATAAATACGCTGAATTGATAGTATGTCCTCTAAAGATAGTTTTATTTTTTGTCAACGGTTAGCAACTTGCCACCGTGTGTGACTTGATGACCTGTAGACAAAACCTGTCGTGGTTTCTACATCCTTGTAACAACTATTCACATGGATGCACTTTGAATACAGCAATGTTCCCTGCTCGATGCTAATGAACAAGAAAGTCCTCCAAGGCACTGTTTCTGTGTGTCGGAGAGGCGTGGAGCTCCCGGCCATCTGCTGTCCATCAACTCTACTAAGTAGGTTGCATTATTTCCATTTTGAAATGAAGAAATAGACTCAAAACAGTTTAGTAACTTACCATGTAGCAGAAAGTAGCATTCTTCCTCAAGCAAGTTATGCTCAACTTCTTTTTATGAAAAGGAAAGTAAAAAATAAAAAGCTAAGGGCTCAGGGAATCATTGTCTAAAATGAAATCTTCCTCACCGGGTAGTTGTGGTTAATTTCCTGAGTTTCTCTGACCTCCACTTGTTACCTCCCCTGAAACAAAAAACACACAAATCTAAACGATGGATTTTTTTTTTTGGTAGTCAAATAGCTACAGCAGTTTTATTGCTAATAGCCAAAGCCTGGAAACAACCCAAGTGTCCACCAACTGACCAGTGGATAAACAGATTAACCGATGGATTTTCGCACTTCAGTTAATTTAAGGTGAGTGGAATTCTGAAATTACATCCACCTTTTTCGTGTAACTAAAGTCAGTTGAGCTCAACTAATACAGAAGGAAACACATGAGGTTGTTGGCCAAGATTTGAGAAATGGAGACCTGATTGAAATAAAGAGGTGCTTATTTGGAGTTTGTTAGGACTGCAGCCGGGGAGACACAGATTCAAGAAGCACTTGAATTGTGTTCCCGACTACAGAACGGGGGAGGCTTATAAAGGAAAAACAGCAAGGTTCCAGCTGGTTCCATGAGCTGTTCATGAAGAGTTACAACTGGAGCCTGTCAGAAGCAAGGCTGCTTGTCAAGCCAGGGTCGGCTGGGGTCTGAAATGGTCGCATAGTCACAAGGCACCTTGAGACCATACGGCTGCAGCTGGTAGGTGCTCTCCTGAATACGGCTGGTGGTGTCCTGGGACCTGGTGCAGTTCAGAGAAAGTTCAAGTTCTCAGTGGGGCAGAGACCTGTCTGAGACCAGATCCCCAATGGCCACCCGACTCAATGTTTGTACGTCTGGTCTGATTGCTCCATTGTAATTTCAGTTTGTCATTGAAGCCCTCTAGACTTATCTGATGATGACTCAGCAGGCTAGAACACCTTGGCTAAGGAAAGGTATGTCTTGAGGGGAGGTTCTTATATAAAAAGGGGTCAAAACAATATTAAACTCAGCAATATTTCATTAGAAAACCCACAGAAGGAAATAAATAGGATCATTGTTCCAACTCAGAAATAACTGGTAATAGTTAAGTAATATTCAGTTGCACTTGAACACAATAAAAAAATCGACTTGGAATGATCCTAGACCTGTTGAAACCATGAATTGAGAAGGGTTCAGATGTGGGTATTGGACTCATATAACCCTATCTTTAACAGGAGGCATGAAGTTAAGCACAGAAATAATAAGAAAAATATGTTAATCAAAAACAGAAACCCTAAATTACCTATCCACGCTTGAAATTGAGGTGTAGAAATAGCAACCAAAGGATACTCCATAGATAATAATATTACCTATTTTTAATAGAAATATACCAGGGTATGTGAAGTTTTACACATATTGTTTGCGTATGACAATTCGAAGAGGTTAGCAGACATTTTACGTATGGAGTCAAAATGACTCAAAATAGTTAGGAGCCTGGGTGAGTGACACAGCCAGTGTCAGAGTTTCATAGACAATGACTGTTACTCTAGATCATATTGGGGGGAGGTTTTGATTTGCATTTCAAACTCCCTCCTCCAAAGGACTTCAAATTGTTTACAAAATGCTTCACCAGCTAATGTTTTCTAAGACTCTTACACTGTGAAGGAATCCCAGTGGGCTGGGTGGGTGGAAACTGTATTCTAGTTTTGTAAGCAGTGAGATTGTAGGACCTAGTTTCAGATTCACATGCTAGGGTACAAAATTTTCTTGTGAAACTTATGCTTCATATATTGTATTGTTTTGATGATTTACATTCACATTTTACTATGTTTACATTCTAAACATAACGATAACTTAAAATAAGAATGACAATTCACATTTAAAATAAAGTTTAAAAAACTGCTTTAAGGGTGAAATTTCTTAAAATATTTCATCTCAGTTTATCTGTCCCCTGGTTTTGTGTACTTTGTTCTATTCATTTGTAGCATCAGATGTTAGACTGCATTTAATTTTCATCATGTTAATTTCCATAACTGGTTACACAACTTGATGAAGACAATTTGGAGTAGATATTGCTTCTTCAAAACAACAACAACAACAAAAAAGACATCAAACTAATATAACCTTACTGGGACTGACAGTTCAAATTAATCAGCTGTTTCTGTTTTCTTTTCCTGGCAGAGAGAGAGGGAAGGGGAAGGACCGACAGGCTCTGCACCCACGTCAGCCAGCGCTGGACAAGAAATCTCTTCCTCCGGGTCTGAAAAATCAAGGGCATATGTTTTTAATTAGTCACATCCTCGTGTTCTGCGCCTCATTTAAATGCGGTTCTTTTACTTGATGCGTTAAATTTCTGCTATTGTTCTTGTTTCTACATGTCCGGAGAAAATCATTTAAGCAATCAATTGCATCCGGTGGATTAAATTCTGCGGAGAAAAGTGTCTTCACCCTTAGGCGAGCGTAGTCCTCGCTGGAGGAGGTTTGTTTCCGTCCTCTAACAAAAACAGCACTTTCTGAAACTTATTTGTGGAGGTGACATGTACGTGCTTGTGCACATCCAAGAGGCATGTGTTTTGCCTACACGAGTCCAAGGGAAAAGGGAAACTTCCTGTACCACCATGCTGGGCAATCCGTCTACTTTTACACGGACCGTAAAGCAAAACACACGCTTCCACATTCGCCCCAGGGAACAATATCCTAGGGAGCTTCGTGTGTCCCGGAGAAGCCAGACGACTCCATCCGACGCGGTTTGAGAGGCCCACCGGCACCTGCAGCCAGCGCCCGTGGTTAAAGGCCCGAGAGAGGGCGGGCGACGCGCCCCTCTCGCTGCGCGTGCAGGTTCCCGCGCGCATCCCCCAGCGCCAGCCGCCCGGAGCCGGAGGGACCCCTGCGCACCGCCCCCCGCGCCGCCTCCCCACTGACAGCCCCGCCTCCTGTCCCGCCCCGCGCGCCCGCCCCCCAAGGGCCTTCTTCGGCGGGAGCCGGCCGGCTGCGCGGTTGGGGGCTACCGGGACGCGCGGGCGCGGCGGCGGCGGCGGCGGCGGCTCGCAGTCTAAGGAAACCCTGGGCTTCCCGAACTGAATAGCGCGCCTGTCCGGTCTGCACTCCCAGGGACCCCGCTTCAGTCCCCTTTCGCCTCCGGGGAACCATAGGCGCCGCGCTGGCCGCCCCACCAGCCCGGTCCCGGGAGAGCCTCCCGGCGCGGCGCCCGTCCCTTGGCTCGGATCCCCGGGGCCGGCGTGGAGGCCGGCGCTGCGCGCACGGCTCCCTCTGCTGTCGGAATCCGGGCAGGAGGGATCCGAGCGCCCGGCGGGAAGGGTGCCTGGCACCCGCTCCGGCCGCCTCGCCCCGCACCCCTCCATTCCTTCCTGAACTCCCCCCAGGTCTCCGGGCGCAGAAGCCTGCGCTCACAGTTTCGGTGCCGGGAACGGTGGGCCGGGGCACGACCCTCGCCCCCAGCTCCATTTTCCCTCTTGGCTACGGGTCCGCGTGGACGTGATTTTGACCAGTTTCCTAGCAGGTTCAACGCAGAGTATCTCAGTTCCCCGCCTCACCCCACGCGCGTTGCCGAGGTGGGTGGCGGAGCCCTCGGGGGCCGCCCGGGGACAGCCACCCCGCCCTTCCCGGTGCGGGGACCAGCGGCTGTGCGAGCGGGTGCAGCGGGCGGACGTGGGGTCTGTGCGCCGCGGGAGCGACGGGCCGGCGAGGCCTGGGGGCAGCGAGGAGAAGCCGGGCTGAAGGGCGGAAACCCGGGCCGGGGGCGGGCGGGCGGCGCGTCGTGGCGGCGTTGAAAGGGCGGGGACAGCCAAGTCTTCCCGCTGACTTTTTCAACCCCGGCTCGATCCTTGAGCACTCGGCTTCCCCTGCCGCCCTGCAGGGGCCGAGGCTGCAGGCGCTCGCCAGCCTGGCCCCGGGAAGGAGCCCGCGCCCGGCGCGCGCCGCTGCCTCGCCAGTCTCGCCGCCCGGCGCTCCGGCGACCCGCGTCCGGCCCGATCCCCCGGCGGCTCAGCTGGGGACCCCCAGCCAATCCAGCAGCCTTTCGCAACGTAGCGGGTGCCTTTCTTTTTCCTTCATTCTCTGTCTTTTCATGTAACAGTAACCTGTCGTTTCTGCTTGGAGGGTCTAAGAAGAATCCACGATCGCTTTGCTGTGTCTAACCTAGGAATTTCAAATGGGGCTTCTCAGAATTCACATCTGGTTCCCCTAACTGGCGATCAGGATTGTGGAGTCTTCCAAAATAGCCCTTTCCATCTTACGTAATGAGAGACCCAGAGAAGCTCTGGCTTTTCCACGGTACATAATCTATATTTACTCTCCCCCTCCCCGACACACACACACGCCCGCTCCCTCTCCCGTGCGTGTGTGTGCGCGCGCGTGTGCGTGCGTTTCCTTTCGTTTCTAGCATTAGGAAACTCGTTCGCGGCCACTGAAAAGTCAGGAGCGGCTCAGATCTGATTTTCCACGGATTCCTACCTCCACCGTCAGATACTGTCCGGAAACGGTGCCACCGAATAACCATGGGACTGTGATCCTGGAGAGCCAGCGCGCCGCTACCCAGAGAGGAAGCGCCAGAGAAAGGCGAGCCTGGAAGGCGAGCAGCCGTTCGCGTTGGCTGGCGAGGAAAAGTGCGGCGCGGGGCCCGGCCCGGGGTTCGGGCCCCTGACTTCAGCACCGGAGGGGATGGACAGCGTCTCCGGACCCGGCTGCCGCCGCCGCGACCGGACTGCGCCGCCCCGGGCCTCGCCAAGGGCAGCCCGGCTCCCCGCGCCTCGCAGCTAAGAGGCTGCGTCTCCCGGTGCCCCCGCGCTCCCCTCCCCGTCCGTGACCGACGGAAAGGAGCCTTCTTTTCCCTGCTGCGACCCCCGAGCAGGGCTCCGAGGAGCACTCCTGTTCCACGGATCAAACTCTCCGCAGCAACTCCCACAATAATTTCCTCCGGGGGCCCGAGGGATAGGGGCCGAAGAGTGAGGCCGAAGTTCTCGGAGCCGCTGAGAAACCATGGGCTCTGCAGGCGGGGTCCGAGTGCTCCAAGGCTCGCGCTTCTCCAGATAAACAGGATGCTCGTGAGAGCGCTGCACCTGTTCGGGAAATAGCTTTGTGAGACGAGGTTGCAGACCTACTCACAACCTGACGCTAGAGAAGCTGGAAGAGTTCCAGTTCCTTTACTTGGCCGGTAAGTGATAATACTATTATTTCTGCTTGTTGATAACTCAAACGTTCCCCCCCCACCAAGATTTTAACAGAAAGATTGCAACAGTATTATTTTTGCCTTGTGGATTAGACGAGAAAGAATTTGATGTTTACATGGTTGTTCCTGGATAATGATCTTTGGGAAAATCTTGCCTAGTAAAGCAGTTGGATATTTTACTTCTCTGAAGTCCGTTGTGTGATGAGAATATTCAAAATTATATATATATATGTATAAGCTTCTATCAGTATAGTAAAATCTTAGTTGGGTATTTTTATTGATGAGCTAATATCTTTCTGAATGTGTGTGTCGTGTTTTCCCCCAAAATAATACAATCTGTCATTTTGTAAGAGTTCTGTTATTTTTTTGTTCTTGGCATTATGCTTGTAGTTTAAGCTGATCCTGTGTTACATAGTATGCAAGCCTCAAAAAGTTACTAGTAGTGACGGTTTAACCATCTAATATATTTCATGTGATTATAATGTGCCAGGCTGTGCACAAGAACAGACACACGCGTACACACACCTGATCCCTCTCTCTGCACCAACCCCGAGTGTACCTGCACCTGTGGATCTTACCTAAAGAAAAACACACGTTTTCATGCAGTGTTGTCTTTCCAGCCTTTCAAAGCTTAAGACTACTTGCTCAAACCAGATCTGCCAGGGGCAGAGAAGGAGAACCTTCAGCGTGCTTTTCAGGAGAGAGGGTTTCCATAGCATTCTGACTTCTTAGTGCTACAAAATGCATTTGTCACTGAAATCCCAAAAGTGATGAGGGGGCCAAGAGATTCTTGATGAACCATAAGCTTTAACGTCTTAATTAAATCTATTTTCTGTTAATTCTTACTTCTGGAGTCTTCGCCTGGGGCTTTAAAACTATGGTCTTTCACAGTGACCTTGATAAACATTCTGCTCTAATAGAAAGGGTTCACTGGGTAAAGGCAGTTGCACAGATTTACAGCCCATGCCTGACATTTCACTAAGAGCTCGATGGGTTCCGATGGGCACATTCAGTGAGTGGAGGGCTTGCCTTGGCAGGGCAGACTTTGACAATCCTTTAAACACACGTGATGCTGTAAGCATAGCCAACCCTGTGGAGAGAGTTGGGCCCTTTGAGAAAGCACAGTTCTTCGGGTTTTCTTTTTAATTTCTTAGGTCACCCATAACTGATACTAAAATACATTTCCATACCTACCCTCTTCTCAGTTTCATCGCTAGCATCCTCTGAGGCAGTTAAAATGGGCGCCCCAGTGTTGCGCTGGCTGAGGGCAGCAGTTGCACTCGGAGGAAACATCGTTCTCAACTGTCACCTGCCATTTACCATGAACCTGCTTGCTTAGCAGAAAGAGAGCAGAGGCATCCGTGTCACCGAGCTCCCTGGGGGCTCCGTTGCCCTGTATAGGTCGGAAATGATAATCTCAGGAGGAGAAATGCACTGCTGACTTGGGTTCCTCGCCGGGGGACCTACAGTGTGTCCCTGGCACAGCTGGCCTTTGTTTGTTTGCTTGTTTTCCTGATCTGAGATATGTGAACGTGAAATTACCACGTGGACTGATCAATCATGTTTTAAGAGAGTTAAAACCTACTGTTAGACTCTTAGTTTGGTTGTCAGTTAATAGCCCAGACAGACTCCCCTGGTGGGCAGAGCAGAAGATGGAAGCGGAGAACGTGTTCCAGGAAGCAGGCCTGTGGGTACGTGGCCGCAGTTACCTTCTCTGTGGCAGAGGGGGCAGGCTTTCTCCAAATGTGGCTCAAACAGCACAAAGTAAGAGTTCTCCTGGCCTAATTCCTTTGGAGATTTGGTTACAGAAATAAATAACTCATTCACCGTTCCAAGCTCAGGCAAGCTGCCTGGAAGCTTTCGTCAATCCTTATCTCTGGGGAAATGTCCTTACATTGAGACAGAGCTTTGTAAACCAACTTAATGCCTGTGGAAATTCTAATCTCTAACTGCCCATGCCGCCCCAAAAAAGGAGTGGGTGGGCTAATGCAACCAAACCTTCTTTTTGCACAGAATCACCTGTCTTTAAAGAGAGATCAATACTTAATTCTAGGACATCCATATCCCACTAAAAACAGCTCTTTTTCCTGATGTTTTTTTGGTCTGTTAGGATGCATGAGGTTCGGGGAGTACCAGACACAATATTCAACACCCCTTCCCAGAGGAAGGAGTTTTGTTGGGAGGGATCAGTGTTGTTGTGTTGCTTATATTTGAGACTCAAAAGAGAAAAGAGAAAAGTGAAATAGGATCGCACAACCAGGAAAATGTAAAGTGTATACCGTATAGGACCAGAGGATAATTAGAAATGAGCCCTGGAGTCTGTTCAATTCTTTTTCTTCTTTTAACAAGAAATGGTATGTATGAGAGTGGGACAGAGAATTCTGGCTTGAACCTTTAAATTATAAAAATATTATAAAAAGTCAGTCAATTTTGTCTAGACCATCTAAATATGAATTGGATAGTCTAATGTATCTATTGACCATCAGATCCTAGTGGATTTGAACGTCCAGTTTGCCTTTGGAATTGCTTGCATGGGTTTGAACCAAGTTATGTACATAGTTACAAAAAATGTAAAAGTGTGAGGTGATTATTATGGAATTTAAGAAGGCCTTCAAGAATTGACTGTTATTTTCGTACCAATTAAAAGATATAAATTCCAGGCAAGGAACCTGCTTATTCACCCAATTCTATCAGGAAGGCAAAAGCCACCAGCGAAGAAAAGTGTATCTTAAGTCAGAAGTTATTTCTACAGTTGTCTAACTGCCCCTGAAACCCATCCGGTGAGTCATAGACTAGCACTCAAGTGGAGAGAGATCTCTTATTTCGTATTTTTGTCCCGTTTAGCTTAGCAGAATGAGTTGTACATGGCATGCATGGTAAGAGACAGCATCCTGCAGTATAAAATATGTTATGCATTGTGACGTAGCAGAACTGTTTGACAGTTAGAAGATGGGGATTCTTGAAATGCTGGTCGTAAGAGCTTGGACAAGTCACCCAACCCACTACTTACGGGGATACTTACTTACCGGTTAAGCCGCAATCCTCTGTATGTGGTTGACAGCTAAGTATTTGTGCATAACTGAATAGATGCGTACTCCGTGGAATATTGGAAAGTCTCGATACTATGCTTTCAAGAGTGTTTTGGAAACTCAGATGCAGTATCTTCGAATTACTATAAATAGTCTCCAGTAGCAATCATTCCTTCCTTTATCAAAAGAGTCCCTTCTGATTACTGTATGGCGACGTGCCTCTTACATTTAAGAGCTTCAATGTAGGGAATATAATATTTTCTCATTAATTCAGCATCAATTTTCTTATATCACTCAATGGAAAAATATTTTAATGCAGGGAGGACCTGATTTTAAAATATCTATTATTCAAAATTGATACCATGTTTTATACCAAACGGTGGAGCCTAGATCAGCATGACCCAAGCTCATTTTAATTACAGCTGACCCTTGAGCAATGCTGAGGTTCGGGGGCACCAACACCCCGTGCAGGTGAAAATCCACATATAACATTTGACAGCCCTGAACTGCTAATAGCCGATTCTTGACCAGAATCCTTACTAATAACATAAGCAATCCATCAACATGTTTTGTATGTTATATGTATGTCTATTTTATGCATTCATGACATATCTACATTTTTCTTAATTTTTTTCGATATTTCTAGGCTATGCATTTCCACTGTTCGTTTTTTTAAATTGTCATATATCTCCAAAAAAATTCCCAATATATTTATTGAAAAACTCTGGGTATAAGTGTACCCGTTTAATTCAGACCTATGTTGTTCAAGGGTCAACTGTACTTTCATTTTGACTTTAAATGAATCAGTCACTGCATTTTTGTCATAATTTTCGGGTATGTAAAGGAGAACTAATATTTATCATTAGTTATACCAATAAGGATACTCAAAGGATTAAGTGGACTTTAAAAACTCAACGTCTGAAAATGCATCCAGAAAGCATTTTGATTTGCCTCAGTGGCTAGTGAAGATGGAGGGAAGTGTGGACAGCGTGGGGCTGGTCTGTGTAGGTACCCTGGACATTTTGTAAGGATGTGGTCTTGATTTAGTCCAGAGCTGAGATTCTGTTCATAGGTGTCGTCAAGAAATCTCCAGTTAAGCAATATCTCATGGCTTATTTTCTTTCATCAGTTGGAGTTTTAAAAGTAGCTATGGTTTTTTAAATGTAACCTTTAAACATTTTCATCTGTATTGATTTCTAGATTATCACTGAAAATATACCAATAGTAAGTTTGAGAAATCTAAATTATTATTTGGTGTTATAGTCAGTCTCCATGTAGTTTTGTGGTTAAACTATTTGACTGAACCAGAAATGGAAAATTTTATAATCACAAACAATGCCTTGCTTGTGATACAATTATGATTTTTTTTTGGTTTGATTTGTTATCACTTACCAAAAAAGAAAAAGTAAAGAAACAACAGAGAAAGAAGAATGGGAAAAAAGCAGACAGTGAAAGGTCATTAAAATAATGTCATGTGACCAAGAACTTTATCTTTCAATCATTATTGTGAAGCTAGTTCAGCACATTCTACACATGAAGTGTCAGAAGATTGTTTTAGATTTTCATGAATTTGGTCTTCAAATTATCAGTGAAGCTGAAATAAGTTTTTTTTTTTAAATAAAACAATCGTTAAATCAGTACATTAGAAAAGTGGCTAATTCTTTATCACCTTTAATGTACGTCATTAATGTCAGGTACATTTTTAAATTTTAAATTTAAATTTAAAATTTAATATCAGGTACATTTTTAAAATTTAAATTTGTGAAGTAGTTATAACTATATTTATATTTAGCAAATATATTGCCATTCACTCAAAATGTCAAAGAGCTGCAGATTTAATTTTATAAAAGATACCTGATAAATTCACAAAGTAAATTAACATAAAACATGAGTCTTTTAGAAATGGTACCAGAATTTTAACAGTAATACGTTACTCATACAAAACTATTTAAAAGAATAATGCACCTTCTGAATCTGCCCAAGGGGCTTCATGGTAAGACATAGGTAAGTATCTGAGATGAAGAAATTTAAGAAAGTCAGTGAGAAGGTAGTATTGCATGATTAAAAATGCATCGAGTACATAAGAAGTCTAAAGTCTAACAGGGTTTTTTCAACAGATTATGTGACCTTGGGTAAGTCACTTTACCTTAATAGCGCATCTCTTTTCTTGATTCTTTTGGGAAATCATTATCACGTCCATTAGAAAACAAACAAAAACCTACAGATTTAGTTGAGCTCAGAAATTTTCCTTCTGCTTCCTGCAGACTGTTTCTCTTGACTAGGACCCTATACTCTTACGGTGAAAAGTACATGCGACTGATGATCAGATAGATATGAATTTGAATCCTGGTATAGAGACTCAGTAACTATACAAAGTTGGGCAAAGCATGTAAACTCTGAGTCTCTTTATTTCCATATGTGAAACAAAAGACAGTTTCACCTCAATATGCCGTTGGGAACAGTTAGGGTAACAAGGCATAGGGCGCGTCTGGGCCGCTGTCCGTACACAGCAGGAGCTCACTCAAGGTGGTGTTCATTAGTATAGCCCACCCGCATATCTGCAGGTTCTGCATCCTTGGATTCAACCAACCACAGATCAGAAATATTCGGGGAAAAAAAAATTCTGGAAAGTTCCCCAAAAGAAAACTTGAATTTCCTGCACACTAGCAACTATTTACCTAACATTTACAATGTATGAGGTATTGTGAGTAATCTAGAGATGATTTAAAGTATACAGCAGGGTGTGTGTAGGTTATATGCAGACACTACGCCATTTCACACAAGGGACCTGAGCAGCTGTGGATTTCAGTGTCCGTGGCGTGTCCTGGAACCAATCCCCCTCTGATACCCAGGGGCCTGGTTAGGCCAGTCTGCATATTGATCAGCTAACCCACAATTGTTCTATTATTTCTTCAGATGAATCCCTTGTGTTGTATGTTGTCCAAAACACACTATGCTCACCGCTACCCAGCTCTTCATGCTTTGCCCTAGAGTGTTTCCTTTTCTGTTTGTGTGTCCATTCCTGCATCTCTTCGCATGGGTTGTAAGTTCAGTGTCTGCCGGGTTCTGGCAGGTTGGCCGTTCAGTGGGACCTCGGAGGGCAAGCCCTGCAGAAAGCTCCTGACTCTGGCTCTCCTCAGTTAGAGCGAAACCTGGGAGATATAGCCCAGATTTTATGTGAAATCTCCTCGTTTTCACCTAATTTAATTGGAACAAAACGGACTACAAGCTGGACTCGGCACAGAATGCTTTCCGGGTCCTGGAGCCTGTAGACCCATGACTTCTCTAATTTCAGTGGCATTTGTTAAAAACCAAAACTGACATATTTCATCAGCTTTTCTCCAGGCCTCTCTGTTTCTTTCTAAAAATGGGAGAATGAGGGCTTCCCTGGTGGCGCAGTGGTTAGGAGTCCGCCTGCCGATGCAGGGGACCCGGGTTCGTGACCCGGTCCAGGAAGATCCCACATGCCGCGGAGCGGCTGGGCCCGTGAGCCACAACTACTGAGCCTGCGCGTCCGGAGCCTGTGCTCCTGCAACGGGAGAGGCCACAACAGAGAGAGGCCCGCGTACTGCAAAAAAAAAAAAAAAAAAAAAAAAAAAAAAGAGAGAATGAATAATGACTTAGAAAAAAACTTCATCTTAGTATCTTTTCGAAGTTTACAAGAAAATAAATCTCAAAAAATGAGGAGTGGCTGAGAAGAAATAACTACTCTGTTTCTTTGACTGGTCAAAAATATTGTGGGAGAAAAGAGTCCATAGAACAAGTAGGAATGAAGCCATATCAGCAATATTCCATGATGTGTTTATTCCACCACCTCTTCCCCAACTCTCTGTCGTCTGATACCTTCAACAGCGACTGTAACTCAGACGGAAACCTTGACAAACTGTAAGACCAAGAGAGAAACAGATAATCAGCTGTTGACTATGGTCGGTTAAATGCAAAGCCCCCTCCCTCCAATACAAATTTTGGTGCAGTTTTCAGACAAAGGGGGGTTATATTATACGGTAGAAAGAAGAGCAACTGTCTGCTACAATGGCGCTGAAGAAGCTACCAGCTATTTCTAGGTCATTTCCTGTACCTGCTGTGGATGGAATACTCAGCAAAGGTGGGCTTATGGGCTATTGTCTCTCTAAAAGTTTGTTTTTATTTTTTTATTTTTTGCGGTACGCGGGCCTCTCACTGTTGTGGCCTCTCCCGTTGCGGAGCACAGGCTCCGGACGCGCAGGCTCAGCGGCCATGGCTCACGGGACCAGCCGCTCCGCGGCATGTGGGATCTTCCCGGACCGGGGCACGAACCCGCGTCCCCTGCATCGGCAGGCGGACCCTCAACCACTGCGCCACCAGGGAAGCCCTAAAAGCTTGTTTTTAAAGAACGTTTTAAGATGAAATGTTCATAATGTGACCTTCAATGTAATGAATGCACCCCAGCTTTGTGGGTGTCCTTTCACTTTATTACTCAGAAATGAGTAGTATCCAAAGGGCACAAAGAGTCGTAGACCAACGTGGATACTAGTACTTCTGATTGGATAGCGTTATTTCTGTGTTTGTTTGTATTTTCCGCAGTTTTCTATGGTGTTTCCTCACTTATCGCGTGGTAAGCCTGCACCAGTCTAGCTGGACTATTTATCTTTTGTTTCTCTGGTCTGGTTTTAACCTTGAAGAAGTAAAACTCCTAAGAGCAGATTAATCCAATTGTCTGGATACTTCACCACTGATTGCAGGTCATATGACCAAGCAGTGATATGGTAGCGTACATTTAGAGCTAAGGGAAGTAAGATTAGGGTGTTCATCTAATTCATTACATTCATAAAGAAATAGGCTGTTCATTTCTCTCTCCAAGCCCATTGTTTTTCTCTACTTATAAAACCTTTTAAGTGATCAACGAAAAATAAAATTTGCCAGTTATCCATCATCAGTGCATTTTTATTTTTCATTTTGTGTTTTCTTTCCATGGCAGTAAATTTCTGGAAACTCCTGAAGTTAGAGTATTTCATTGTTGCATGAAGTCTTCCTGGGCCATATAAGTATGTCCCAGGGGACCCAGCCTTCTCTAGTTCCCCTTCTCAGTAAGATCCCCCCACTTTGTGTGGCATTAGCAGTTTTGTGAAAGTTCCTCTCTCTCTCTCTCTCTCTCTCTCTCTCTCTCTCTCGGGCATCTCACATGTGATTCTCACAGCAGGACTGAGAGGAGAGGCAAACATTATCATTCCTGTGTTGCAAATGAGACAGTTGAAGTCCGGGAAAGTTAAATGATTCTCCATACATTGAGTCAAAATTAAGATTTGTGTCAATATTTCATATTTTCCATACTTTATAGGTGGTTTGGGAAGAAGAAATACCTTTTGTCCCACTAATTACATGCTTCACTTGCTTCAAATTATGATAAAAACAAAGTAAGCAATTATATTTTACTAACTTTTACTTTTACTGGCTAAGGAACTGGAGAGGTTTAGATTCTCACGGATTGGGAAGGGCTCGCATATTATCTTAACCATAATCTTATACAAATAGGGAGGTTTTTGGACAATCACGTGTTGAATGTCATCTTTTAGAGGAATTGTCCTTCAGGAAGGACCAGGGTTGATTCTACTGTAGTGATTCAGGTTTCAGGTGATGAGAACATGACCTGATGGGGCAAAGGTTAGCAATGAGTCAGTTGAGACTGGATGGTAAGGTGATGGGTGATGGACTAAAAGACAAGGGAAGAATCAAGATGAGATCATGTGCTTGATACCTGCCAGGTGCTTGGTAAACACAAATGCATGTAGACGTAAAATGAGCTTCTTTGGAAGGAAAGGTGTCACACCTGACTTGGGACATGTCCAGTGGTGGAAGGGTGTAAGGACCAAATAGCAGGGGAAGGAACCATTGGTTTCAGAAAGAGGTACACCCTGACATATGCAGCTCAGAGCTGTCAAAATGGAGATCGTTGCTGAAGCTGTGAAAATACATTAAGTGTTTGAGAGAATGAAGGGAAAAATCAATAGTTTATGAACATTTGGGGAAGGAGAAATAATGAGAGAGAAGGTTATGTAAGTGCACTTAGAAAAGTGTAAGGGAAAACAGAGTTTCAAGAAAAAAAGTAGATTGTTAATAGTGTTGACACTGCAGGGAGCGAAAAGGAATAAAGATTCAAGTGCGTTTGGGTTTGTCCAAATGTAGATCATTGGCTATCTTGGAGAGAACAGTTTCTGAAAAATGGTCATATTCCAGGCAGTATATGCATACAAATTGCATACTCTCCTACCCACTAACTCGCAGGTATCCTGCATTGTTTAGGGATACTGTCACCAATATTGATTTATCAGTCATGCTTATGAATAAATGAAATTGTTTTGAGAAATAAGCAACTCTATTACACAGAATTCAATGGGCTTTTTCCAACGAAAACGAAATTTCTTTAAATCGTATTGGAACTTTATTTCTCTGAAGTTTTCTCTTTTTCGGGGGGGGGAGGGTTTGTGTAGAAGCAGTATAATCATAGAATAATCAGTTAAATGGAGGCTGAAATCATTGACATCATTTTTGCAAGCATACAGATCCCCCGGCAGGTTCTTTTCTCCTGAGCAGAATGAACAGGACTCCAGATGAGATGCCGTCTCTTCCTTCCACGTGCGTCCCCAGAATATTTGCATGCGAGCTGCTCGCCAGCGCGCTTGGCTTGGCCAAGCCACTGAGCGTTTCCAGGTTTGCCGAGGATGCACATTAAGAGATTGAATCCTAGGAGCAGGACGGTACTCCAATGGATGAAAGCCCTGGCATCCACCTGAGACTATGTCATAACTATTATTAATGAACGAAGAAGTTGACCGCTTGGATTACAGCCGAAATGTGGCCCAAAACGGGTTTGGCATCTGGTGAATTACTTAGCATCTCTCTTCCTAAAGGATGAAAGCTCTCTGGCTTCTAACAAAGAGTTTGTGAGCTGTATGGCAGTATCTCGAACAAGGAGATCATTTATAAAAGTAGGCTTTATATTGAGGAAATAATGACGGATGCAGCTGCAGGTTTTAAAGACTTTTAATAAAGAATGTTATAAAGCGAATTAGCAATAAATGTTTAGCAGATGATACTGAATCAGGACATTATAGAACATCATTAGGTCTGTATATTGGATTGTTAAAGCAATATATGTGTTTATGTAATACCAGTGGTTTTGTCATGTTCTAGGATATTTTGAAGGAAAGTTCAAGGTGGGTTGAATTTTAATGAATGGGATGAGTGTATATCAACTAGCTCTGCTAAACTAGTGAACATTTTAGTTATATAACTGATAAAGTGAAGAATCTGAAAGCTTCTTAAGGTTCTACAATATGTGGAATTACAGAACACTATTCATGTTAAAGATACAGTATTTCAATCATTTAAAACTTTTGAGTCTTTCATAAAGAAAGTTGAATGGACTTTGTAGAAAAAAAATACTTTGTTAGAAATAATCGGTGCTCAATTCTTGCTTCGCTGGCGTTGCCAAAATCTAAATTTCAGTGTCAAGTGGTCAGAATGTGGATGAGTAGATGCACATACAGCTTCTGTTTGTCCAAGTGTTTTCGGGCCACCTCAGCATGCAGGATGATACAGTATAGATTCCTTTTAAGGACGAGGCTTGGTCTCTCACCTTAAGAAGGCCAGAGTCTAATGAGGCAAAGCAAGGATACCTAGAGTCGTGAAGTCATTGCAAGGTAGAGCCGGAAATGTGCTCACAGATGACCGGGTTAGGAAGCTGGCCCTTAGAACGTTTCTGAACTTTGGGGAAAGGTTCAAATTTAGTTCGTGGCTTAGTGAAATAGAACCATAAATTATGGTTTAATCAACGATGATGCTTCAAGGATGGTAAAGGAAAATTGAATACTGTTTATGGTTCCTTACGAACTCATAGTTCAGAGTAAACGAGCAACCTGGGACGCGAGAAGCTAGAAAAGATACAAGTTGTTAAGTCTTCCAAAGTCTCAGGCAAGTGAGATTGAATGTCCATCAGAGATGCTGCTAGGGATAGCAATGCTATATTTGGATACTCACCTTTTTAACTTTTAATTTATTTTTAAATAATTATAGACTCGCAGGAAGTGGCGGAGATGGTTTGTGGTGGAGCCTTCCCCAGCTTCCCCCGGTGGTAGCATCTCAGGTAATTGAAGTGCAGTGCCAAAACCAGAAATTGCCACTGGTACAATACCATCAAATAGGCTATGAATCTTACTTACAGTTCATCAGTTTTTATCTGAACTCATTTGCGTCTGTGTGTCTGTGTGGTTCTATGTCCTATACCTCATGTACCCCATGTGCTGATTTGCATAACCATTGTCACATAGAATGTGACTGAAATAGAAGTTCCTCATTCTAACCCTTAATAATGGGACCCACTCCCCATCCCCCTGGAGACCCCTCTCCATGCTCCAGCTCTAGAATTCTGTCCTTTTGAGAATGTTATATAAATGGGGTCGTATATAGTATGTGATCATTTGAGACTGACTTTTGTTTTTCCACTCAGCATAATGCCTTTGAGATCCACCCCAGTAGCTGCATGTGTCGGAAGTTTATCCCTTTTATTGCTGAGTAGTAGTTCATGGTACGGATGCACCAGCTTTCCGGCCCATGTGCTATGTGAAGGATATTTGGGTTGTTTCCAAGTTGGGGCTACTATGAATAACGGTGTTATGAACGAACATTCGCATGGGAGTAGTTTATTATGCAGGACTATATAACTGGAATATCTCTGTGTAAGTTCACTGGAATGCTTAACAGGATACATTAATGATATTGAGAAGGCAGGCAGTAGACTGGAGAAAGTAAAGGATTTTGAACAAGTAATACTGTTTAAACTCTGGCTTTCCACTGATGAATGATGATGGTTTTATACCAGTTAGTTTTGCTTTGTGAGCGCTGGTTTCTGATATGTAATAGGTGTAAAACAATAAGTTTTCTAAGACTTAATGAAAGTTTAAGCCATTCATTAATGGTCCCACCTAATTATTGATTTTCTAAGAAGAGATTCTCCTTAATGTCATATTTACTTGGTTTTATAAGCACCCCACACACTCCATAACAAAAAATAAGGATACAGGTATGCAAACTTTAAAAAGTCTGTACAGAATATGTACAGATATAGAATACAGTTGACCCTTGAACAACACTGGTTTGAACGCCGTGGGTCCAGTTATACCCAGATCTTTTTCAATAAATATAGTACTGTATTTTCCTTTTCTACAGATCTTTAAATTAGCTAAGCGTGGGGAAAAGTTTGTGTTCGATTAGAAATCACAGTGCATGGAATCAAAAGAACTAGGGTTTGATTCCTGATTCTGTCCAAACTGTTTTGGCCTCCTGCCCTTGGGTGAGTTGTTTATTAATTCCTTCGTTTTTGAGGCAGGGATAGCAGTAGGTGGATTTTCAGCAGTGGGAGGTGGGGGACAGTGCTTCTAACCCCCGTGCTACTGAAAGGTTAACTGTACTGACAAGTTATATTGTTTAGAATTTCACAAACACGTTTACAAAAACTTGACCGTATATTGTGCCACAAAGGAAACCTTGCCAAATTTCAAACGTTTCAAATTCTAAGAGCATGGTCTTCGGCCAATACCTTTAATTAAAAAAGAAATTAATAAAAAATAACTAGAGTCTTTTCACCAAATGGTGCTGGAACAACTGGACATCCACATGCAAAAAAAAAAAAATGAATCTAGACATATATCTTACTCCCTTTTTAAGAATTAATGCAAAGTGGATTGTAGACCTAACTGTAAAACACAAAGCTATAAAACTCCTACAAGACAACATAGGAGAAAATCTAGATGATCTTAGGTATGGTGATGACTTTCTAGATACAACACCAAAGGCACGATCCAATAGAGAAATAATTGATACGTTGGACTTCACTGAAACTAAAGACCTCTCCTCTGTGAAAGACAATGTCAGGAGAATGTGAAGACAAGACACAGATTGGGAGAAAATATTTGCAAAATACATATTTGTTAGAGGACTGTTATCCAAAATACGTGAGGAACTCTTAAAACTCAACAATTAACAAAATGAACAACCCAATTGAAAAATGGGCCAAAGGTCTAAACAGACACCTCACCAGAGAAGATATACAGATGGCAAATAGGCATATGAACAGATGTTCAACGTCACATGTAATTAGGGAACTGCAAATCAAAACAGCAGTGAGATACCACTGCACACCCACAGCCACAGTGGCTGGTGGGGATGCACAATGGTGCAGCCGCTTTGGGATACAGCTCCGTAGTTTTTTTCAAATCTAGATATACTCTTATCACAAGATCCAACAACTGTTCTCCTTAGTATTATCCAAAGGAATTGAAATTGCATGTCTACAAAAAACACTTACACAGATGTTTGCAGTAGCCTTATTCATAATTGCCAAAACATGAAAGCTACCATGCTGTCTTTCAGCAGGTGAATGGATGAATAAGCCTTGGTACGTACAGACAATGGAATATTATTCAGCACTAAAAAGAAATGAGCTGTCAACTTATGAAAACACGTGGTTTCTCTGAGTTTCTAGTACTTTGTCTACAACATAGTAAGTGCTCAAAAATATGTGTTGAGCGAGTAGAATATCTACCTTTTTAAGGAAGATTATTATTACATATAATTTTTGCTCTGCTGTTTAATTTCAATACAATTCCATTCACTTTTTTTCTAAACTTTTATTTTGAAAAGTTTAATCTTACAAAAAGGTTGAAAGACTAATATTTATTGAATAATACAATAAAACCTATAGACGCTTCACCTACTTACTGTTTAAAGACTAATATTTATTGAATAATACAATAAAACCTATAGACCCTTCACCTACTTACTGTTTATTAATATCACTTTCATTGTTTATGTTCAGTGTTGTATTAAGTTACATATTATTTTTAATCAATCTCAGACTAGTCATTATTGCTGTTTTTTTAAGTGGTCAGCACTCCTTTAGATTTACTGACAATTTCTTTGCTCACTATTGCTTTTTAAAAAATAACTTGAAAAATAATTCCCATAATGTAAGATTTACCTTTATAAAGTATATACTTTAGTTGTTTTCAGCATATTTACAAGGTCCTGCAACCATCACCACTATCTGATATCAGAATATTTTCATCACCAAAAAGAAACTCTTTATCCATTAGCAGTTATTATCTATTCTTCTTGCCTCTGGGCCCTGGGCAAACTCTACTCTACTTTCTGTCTCTATAGGTTTCCCTATTCTGGACATTTCATATAAATGGAACCATAAAATATGTGGTGTTTTGTGACTGGCCTCTTTTATTTAGCATAATGTTGTCAGAGTTTAGGCATTATTGTAGCATGATGGACGTTTTGGTGTTTCTGTTTTTCTGACTATTATGAATAGCCATTCATATTAACAGTCAGGTACAAGTTTTTATGTGAACACATATTTTCCGTTTTCTTGGGAATATGCCAGGAGTAGAATGCCTGGGTCATATGGGTTAACATTATGATTAACACTTTGAGAAATTGAAAAACTGTTTTCCAAAGCAGCTGCAGCGTTTTATGTTCCCACCAGCAATGCAGGTTTCAATTTTTTCACATCCTCACCAACATTTGTTACTGCCTGTCGTTTTGATTATAGCCACCCTGGTGGGTGTGAAGTGTCTTCTCCTGACTTTGATTTTCATTTAGTGATGTTGAGCATCTCTTCATGTGATTTTTTTCTATCTCTGTGTCTTCTTTGGAGAAATGTCTATGCAAATCTTTTGCCTGTTTTTCACTGGGATGCTTTACTTTTTGTTAATGATGTATAAAACTTCTTTATATATTCTGGGTACTGGAACCTTATCAGATAGTATATGATTTGAAAATGTCTTCTCCCATTATATAGGTTTTTTTTTTTCACTTTGTTGATAATACCCTTTAAAGCACAAAAGATTTTAAGGAAGTTCAGTTTATCTATTTTATGTTTTGTTTTCTTGCCTGTGATTTTGGTGCCGGAAATAACCCTCTGCCTAATTCAAGATAACAAAATTTCCATCTTTGTTTACTTCCAGGGGTTTTAAAGTTTCAGTTCTTCCATTTGGGCATTTGATCCATTCCGAGTAACCTTTGTGTGTGCTGTGTTGTGGGCCAGCTTCGGCTCCTTCTCACGTGGCTTTCTAGTTCTCTGGGACCGTCTATTGAAGAGACTGTTACTTTTTTCATTGAATCTTGATTTCAAGATTCAACTGGCCACAGATGTAAGGGTTTTGTTGGTTTTTTTTAACTCTCAGTTTTATCCATTGGTTTAGATGTTTGCTGTCACCCCGGGACCACGCAGGCTTATCACTGTGCTCTTGTACTGTTTGAAACAGGCAAGGGGACCCCATCCACCTTTATTACATCTTGCGTGATGCCGTTCATTTATGTGATGCGTATTTATTTGTAACTTCCTAAACTCAGTTTTAAAGGGATACGAGTACATATTGTATGGGTCTGCTTAGCTAAGAATTTACTTGGGAAAGGGAAACGGCATAAAAATGAAAGAATAAATATATAATATATATAATAATTTATATATTATATTTATATAATTTATACAATATTTATATTATATTTATTATATTTATATTATATATATATTATTTATATATATATTTATATATATAAATATATGTATTTATATATATTAATAATATATATATTATTTATATTATATAAATTATAATTTATATAAAATTTATATAAAATAAAATTTATATATATATAAATATATATCTATATATATATTAATAATATATATTATATATATTATTTATATTATATAAATTATATTTATATAATTTATATATTATATATATATTATATATATAATTATATTTATATAATAAATATATAATTTATATTATTTTAATAACATATTTTTCTGTGATTCAGTAAGTTCATAACAGAAATCAAATATGTTTAGGCAGAGAAGTGAGAGGTTCACTTCAAGGGACCAGTGTGTGCTGGTAGCTCTCTTATCTGGTTAGTGGTCCCAGGCTTCTACCCATAACCTTGACCTACATCTGACCTAGTTATCCTCCATTTCTTGTCATGGATGCCTTACTTCAACTTGGATAACTTCCCTGGTTATGTACACCTTTGCTTGCAACAAATACCTTTCCTGGTCATATATACCCTTCCTCTCTCTTTCTCTAGGTGTCATAAAGTATATAATGTACATGTATATATAAAATACACAATATATTCTTCATCATATTGCCAGGTACACCTTCTTTGAGGGAAAACGTGTTAGAATGGTATTTGCAAATAAGGCAATTCATGAAGGTTTGAGTCACATTCCAGTTGAATATTAAATGATGAATTCAAGGAGGAAATACTGTGACTGAGAAAAGAAAATAAATATTGATGTGAGGGTGGGAGAGATGTCAGGGGAAGGGGTGACTGGACCCCTCACTGGAAGGCGCACCCATGAAGGGGATGTGTCTAACGATAGTGTTTGTTCTGGTGACATGAGTGCAAACACAAAAATACTCACCGTTGCCATGATTATGTCTGTAGTTCACAGGCATTTCACCCAAAGATGGTACAAAGATAGGAGCGATACGTTTACGTATGCATGGGAAATATCTTATTTGAACAGGTAAATAATTTGATTTAAAGCCTGATTTTGTAGGGAAATACGGGTTTCAGCGTGATGCCCGAATCAGCCACATAATTCAGACAGGCTTGTGCAGGTGGGCTCCGAGGGGACCTCTGATAGGTTAGAAGGGAGCCTCCAGGCAGTGCAGGAACGAGGGAACTGCTTCTCCTTGAACTTTTTGGAGAAAGTCTTAAATGTGTTTGTAAAAGTTACTGTTATTTACCTCTGTAAGAAAACAGGAGAAATCAGTGCCAACCCACATGTAGCCCCAGTCCATCCAATGCTGTGAAGGTTGAGGGAAGTAAAAATTAGTCTAGATTTGTGGTTAATAAAACCGCCCAAGCAGTTCTCAGGCTTTTGAAAGTACAGTAGACCCTATTCCAGACTTGCTAAGTCCTAATCCCATCTCTGAAATGAAAGAGTGTGTGTGTGTGTGTGTGTGTGCGTGCCTGTGTGCGTGCACATACATGTATGTGTATGCGTGTATGTGTGTGTGTGTGTGTGTGTGTGTATGTGTGTGACAGAGCTCCCGGGTGTTCGAATGTCATCTTCTGAGATGAAATGTCTGCAGAGCATCCTAATGAAATGAGGAACTAGAAGCATTTCCTCAGGGACCCCCATATCATTTCCCTTATTAAGGGCCCTCAAACCCATAATTCATTTTCTGGTGTAAAGCACAGGCAGGGGCTTAGGAAGATTTTCCAGGTGGGCATGCTGGGTCACAGGTGAAGCAGGTCCCTGTGAGAAGGGAGAGCTCAGACAAGAAAGGATGGTGACAGCAGAGAGGCGGCTCTGTCCAAAGACGTGCTGGTCCCGCCTTCCCTGTCCAGTGGGGAAAGATGCCAGGGCATTGAACCAAGGGCTGCAGCACCTGGGCTTGAATGCCCATCAGCTGTGGCCTTTCTGAGACGCACCTGTCACAGTTCCTTGTTGCCCACCTGCAGCTCTGGCCCAGTGGATGCGAGCTAGCGTTCCCACACCTTTGCCGATGCAAAACCCAATGCTGCAATGTACCAGGGAGCCTGGCAGATCCCTCATTTGTGGTCTTTAAAGTTTTTGTTCTCAGGGCTTCCCTGGTGGCGCAGTGGTTGAGAGTCCGCCTGCCGATGCAGGGGACACGGGTTCGTGCCCCGGTCCGGGAAGATCCCACATGCTGCGGAGCGGCTGGGTCCGTGAGCCATGGACGCTGAGCCTGCGCGTCCGGAGCCACAACAGTGAGAGGCCCGCGTACCGCAAAAAAAAAAAAAAATTTTTGTTCTCGTCTCAATCCTCCATTCATTTTTCTTACCGGACCATGAGATATGGTTGCACCTTTTCCATTTTTTAAATGCCCCGCTACAGTTTCTCTGATTTTTCAGTGGATATGGATGGCAATGAACTTTGGCATTCCCAGTTTAAAGGAACTAACTGATAACATGAAAAGGAACACAATGAAAACCAATTAAAGTCAAAATTTAAAAAGTCTCTGAACACTGAATAGAATCCTGATTGGAATGGATCATATGAACTCAGTTGGCAATGACCGAGTTTTTGAAATGCAAGGATCTTGAGCTCATAGCAAACTAATGGATATACTTTAAAGGCTTCGTGAATGGGTAAGGGCCATTAGCAGGGTTGGCCAAAATTAGGTCAACCAAATAAATTTAAAAATTGATTTAGATAAAAGGAAGATTTTCTTTAATTTTTATATGTGGCTTTTCCAATTATTTGCCTTGAAAAATTCAGGTTGCTGGAAGTATCAGATCTACTTTGGCCGTTTATTAGTATGGAATTGATTTTATCGTGAACTTAACATTCTTCTAAGAATTATTATGCAACTTGCAGGTATAGAGAATTGTAGAAGTATCATTCATTTAGTAATTTAAATATAAATTGCCAATTGGTTTAAGTAAAATTTTCAGTATGTTGATGGTGGTGATAGTTTTAAACTGTGTGCATTAAACATCTGCAGCTTGTTTTATGTCGGTCATCCTCACGAAGGCTGTTAAAACGTCATTTTATCTGTTTCTTTGTACTTTTGAAAGGTGGCTCTTAAAAAGTTTAAGATGATCTACGTGGCTCGCGTCACATGCCTGTGGGCGAGTGGTCGAGGGCTTCTGTTTTGCAGGAAACGTGGGAATGGGAGATGTGTTACACGTCACCCCTGGGGTTCAGGGAGCAACGTCCACAAGGTGGGAAGGGTAGGACAAAGGGCCACCCTTTTTCAACAAATAGAAGAAAAAGTATAGGTAAAAGCGTTTATGAAAGATAGCTGCCAGATGCAAGGTTGACTTTGTTGAGTTCCCGTTTCTCTTTAGAGTTGTTCAGCCCTTGACCGCACTGTGTTCTCTCTACCCCCTTCTTGTACGACCTTCCCCTCAACTTCTGGGATCCTTGGTTTGTGAGACGTTTTTGACTCCTTCTGGATCCACACACTGGGAATTCTGGGACAGTCTGACTGTCGCTCTACCTCCTTTTCATATCCTGTCAGTAATCAGTCTTAGACTCTGCATGTATTTATCTTTGAATCTGCTTCTCCCCTCCGAGGGTGTACGAGCAGTCTCCTAATTGGTCCCGTGACTCCTTCCAAGTCCACACCACTCTCAGGTTCATTTTCTAAACCAGAAATCCCAGTCTTGCCACACCCTTGCCTACTAACTTCACTGGCCGCACACAACTGCCAGGGTGACTCCTCGGCCTAGTTTGCAAACCTGTTCACAAGCTGTGCCCACCTGTCTCTGTGATCTCATGTGTGCTCATTCCCCAGGATGTGATCCAGAGCAGCAGGACCAACACAGCGTGTGCTCCCCACTTTGCAGGCCACTGCTGATTACTCTGTGTAGGAATCCTGGAAGGTAGACGACAATTGTCACCTCCATTTTATAGATGAAGACACAGGATGCGTGTTTATTAGACTGGATACGCAGGATGGAAACAGTGGCTCCATTGTCACGGTTCAAATGAAAGGCTGCACTGCCCTGCCAGGGCCTGACATCTAGGGTGCTTCGTCCCTCTCTCCTCCAGCCCACCCTCACCTTTCTCCCTTTCTTCCATTATTTTCTTGGACTTCCGGATAGGAGTCTAATTAATTATACTACTAACGATCAGTCAGTGGCTCAGCAGGAAACTTCGATCACTGACCGTACGTAATTAGAAGGGAGTTTATTAAATGGGTTATTTACAAAGTGTGGGCAGGATATGGGGAAACGGGATGTGGGAGCACAGACCATCCTACTGGAGGAGCCTCAAGGGGCAAAGGACGTCGGCTGGCAGCCCTCGCCTGATCCCAGAGAGCGGCGTGCCAGGACCTTAAATGGCGCTTTGCCACCCCGAGGACTTGACAGTCGGGGCTTGAGAACACCGCCGCCCTCTCCCCCAGCCTTCCTGTTCCCTGCTGGCGCCTCTCACCCAAGGCTTGATCCAAGCAGAAGCCAGCGGAAGAAAGATGTAGTCTGCCAGGTCAGTCTCCTGTGTCCAGAGGTGAGTGAAGCATGCAGATGAAAGAGGCTGTACTCATGGAAATATCCTTATAAAATAGGTGACATTTTGTGTGTGTCTTACATTTATACAGATTATATTGTGCTATAACCTTGTTCTGTGTATCACTGTTTTCCTCCGGTGTTTTTGAAGATATCGCTCTTTTGCTTATGTTCCTAGAGCTCGATACTCCTAAGTAAGGGCTGCGTAGTATTCCTACTAGTGAACTACCACATTATACCCACCTGTCTCCTCGAGATGGCCCCCAGATTGCTTCCAATGACCAGATACCGTGGGTAGTAGTGGAACAAAGCCCTTGCATATGTCTCCTGTTGACTCATGGGCTTGCTGGGTCAGAAGGTTTTCACATTTTTAATTTCGTTAAGTACCGTCAGACTATTTTTGTTTGAATATTTACTCTCCATTAGTAAATATTCTAATGGAGTATTATTAGAATACTAATACTACTACTAATAAAATGCTTTTTATTTTTTACTAAAAATAGTTTTGCTATTATGTTGGGTGAAAATTAATAAGTTGGTGTTTGAATTTGTATTTCTATTATTACTAGTAAGTTCTAGAATCTCTTCAATCTTTTTCGACCGTTAGGATCCCATCTGTAAACTGTCTGTTTATAGTCAGATGCCAATAAATGGTTTATCTGAATGAAAATTACCATAGCGTGGTCTTTTCACAGCGTTTTAAAAACCCCTTGCCATTGACCACTTAGTAGAAACACAATAAATTCTCATTTAATAAAAAGCAATGGACCACACTTTAGTTTTTGTACATGTAATTTCTGCCATGTGTCTTTTGAGAAGGCTCAGTAACTATAGGTAACCAGTCACGAAATGACTCTTTTAAGCTGTCAATAGACTTTTAAAATAACCAGACTGACAGTTTGTTCTCTAGCTGTTTCCTATGTCCCATCCACCCCCAGTTCTCCTACTCTCCGAAAGAGCAGTGGGTTTCAGAAGAAATTCTAAACACAGGGCTTGTTTGAGAAGACAGCAGCTGCTGTACTGAGAAGGTCTGGCATCCGGAAGGCTGAGAGCATCTCCTCTCTGCCTCTTATAAGAAAAAGAGCAACAACTATACATATACATATATTGAGGCTCTTTAAATGCCCAGTGTAATTGTGCTGGTGACAGAGGACACAGAATAGTTGGGGTCCTGCCCTCAGGGAACTTATGATCTGGGGGGGGAGAGAAATATTGGACATAAGATCATGCAAATGAAGTTACCATGTAAACATGCTGCATGAGGACCATGCGGGAGAGGTGCAGGCTGCTACCCGGTGAGCATCCTGATCTCAGGTGTCTGGAGTGACCATCCTGAGGAAATGACCTTTGAACTGATACTCGAAATATAATGAACTTAAATTGGTAAAACCGAGGGACCTTTGATGGACCAATATTTACTGCACCGTTGGGACCACTCTGGATGTCTAGAGACTAGAACATTAACTAGACAGAATTCAGAGTAAAATGCCCCTTTGCAGGTGTATCTGAGTGGACAACCATCTTTTCAAGACAAACTCTTCACCCCGTGTTCCTCCGCCATATTCCAGCCATCAGAAAGAAAGGTAACTCGCTCTCAGGTAGCTTCACACGACACTTCCCCTTTGACCTTCACCCACCTTTCATCCAAGAGATACCAAAACATGGAAATAGCGGCTCCCTGCTTTTTCTTTTGAGGTGACTTGATGTCACCCAGCAGGTCCCAGGACTGTCTTCTGCAGTGACGTCCCCTCCCCACGGAGCACGGGATCCCACCGCTCGGCCACCTCCTGGGAGCTCCTACACGGTCATCCGCCTGTAACCGGTGTTACCTTAACAGTCTGATGTCACTTCTTACCTTAATTCTGACTTTCCCACTGAAACTCATTAAACAATCGTTGCTTATATTAAAACACTGAGCACATTTTTAATGAAAAGTAGCATTTAAAGTCAGTCATGGAGGTCTTTGCACATCTTCAAAATTGCTGGGGAGCACAGCTGACAGCCCGATTTGGCACCTTTGGGCTTGGGACGCCCAGCCCGGCCATGTGCCCTGTTCTCTCCGTGAACCTGACAGGTGCTCTCAAGAGGAACCCTCTAGGGACTAACAGCCAATGAGCCACCGCAGACCCGTGGAGACCGCAGACCAGTGAGCGGGACCTCTGGGTAAATGTCCTGCCCTCAAGCTTCTCCTTCCTCCTGTCTTCCTTGATGCTGCCTATTGGACAAATCACCCAGCAGCTAGAGGTTCAGAGCCTGTTGGTGTGATCTGGAGGGTCAGTGCCCCCGCAAGGAGGAGGGAAGCGGGTGGTGAGGAGCCCCAGGAGCTGCCTGGCACAGAGAGCAGCGTGATTTAAATCAAGCTCACGGAGCTCACACGCGCTTTCCTTACTTACCTTTAATGATATATAAGCGCAAAGGAAATGTAGAAGATGTCTATGTTGTTATCTCCCCAGGGTATGATGAGAATTAAATTACTTTAGACACTGGAAATCACCTTGAAAAATTTGAAGGCTCACGTAGTGATTAGCATTGTTGTTGCTGAGGCCAGGTGTCCCATTGAGTGAAGGAAAACACAGCTTGTGTCAGAAACACAAATCTGATTTTGTGGAGGCTCAGTTCATGTATTGGAAAGTCAGGTCCCTGAACAAAAAGAGTATTACAGCACTGTGTAAGAACATTGTGAAATTATTTTAAGTAGTAACTACAACTTGTTACTTTTTTCTCCTCCTCCTTTATTTTTCAGGCACTTATATTTCTAATAGAAATTTTCTGTGACTAAAAAACAGGTAGAAATGCAAGTGTCAGAATGTATTTTTACTCCATTTCTTCAGTGAAGAAAGTTAAGGATTGAAAACATGTTATGTTTTCTGTTACAGTCAAAATTAGAAATGTTATGAGAATGGTTTGTGTAGAAATGATGGTAATAATTTAGCATCTATTTCATTTGATTCTCATCTCCCTAATAATTGGTAATAGCTGGGTAATTTTAAAAGAAACCCAACCAGAGAGAGAATTCCAAGTGGCCAGAAAGTCAAGTTAAATGAGTGTAGTAATTAAATTAGCAGAGCGTATTCAGAGAGATGTCAGATCATGGTTCACACATTTGATTAGTAACTATGTATCAAACAGAAAAATCACTAACACGCTCTTCAGCAAAAATGATTTTAGGCTGCAATGTCTAGTGAGCATGGTGAGTTAGGCCCAATTTGTAAAGGCTGCTGTTCAGAGGGAGGAAAGGTGACCCAGTTTCTAGTTCCTTAATTCTCTGTTAAATTTTTACAGAGAAATTTGGGGCCAGAAGCAAAACTTGAAATAATTAGAATGTTTATTTTCTCTTTCCTTTCTTTTAATCTTTAATTTATGGTTCTAATAAGGTCTGCTATTTTCTTGAAATTTTACAGGATAGAACTCTTTAGTTAAATCAGTAACTCTCCCCCTTATGAGATATTGAACCAGAGAATAAATGGCCAACTTTATTTTTATTATTATTATAAGTTCAGAGTATTTCCCAGAAAGACCAGCATGTTTCCACTAATAGTTTTTCCTATTTCCTTAAAAGAAGACAAAAAGCCTATTGACTTATTAGTACGCAGTATTATGTTAAGTATATATGTGTTACTGATTGCTTCAAAGAAATCAGAAAACTACAGTATTCTTAGTTATTCAAGACCCATATATTGTAAATATTTATCTACCATTTTTTTAAGCAGAAATGTTTATTAGCTGGCATCTCTGTAATTGGCAATGTCATATGACTCCAAAAATGTGAAAAAATTTTAAGTGTTTGCATGAACATCAAAAGAATAATTTTTCTGGCATCATTTTAATATTAGATATCTTTTGTATTCTTGTTTCTTAAAGGTTCTTAATCCACATATTTATGAGCGAACACTTTCAGGCAGAGTGTTTAGCATCCTTCTTTCACTGCCTTCCAGATCATGTATTTCAGTGTATATTCAGTTATCTAGTAAATCTGTTGCATGTAATGATTGGACAAATTGCCTTTTCCGTATTAGCTAGTTAAAATACTTTTTAACTGAAGATGACCTCAGTAGAGTGTATTCAGCAGTGAAGTTCTTTCAGCAGCGCCCTCACCCTCTGCTGGACCACGGCTGGCTCAGTGGCTGGCTGGGTTAATGACCAGCTGATGAGGTGAGGGGAGGCTCCCACCTGCAGGGGCCTGACTGTTTCAGCCACTTTTGCACGTTCAGGTGCCCAGGCAGGAGGAAAAGCGTTTACAGTTACAGATAACTGGCAGAGACCCACGGCCGCCTGTCGTCACTGACTTATCTTTCGTGGGAGATGGACTAACGTGATGTACTTTTACCATGTACTCAGTATTCCTCTGTCGTGGTGGATTTTCTGCTCTAAGATGTCATTAGCTCCCACTGACACCACTCTCTGCTGTACAAGACCGAGACGAAGTCTTGAGGCCTTGCACGGACACGGCAGTCCCCACACGCTCAGTAGGTCCCCACACCTGCATCTCGGTTTCACCGTGGAGATAAATGCCATTTACGGGCTTTTCCCAGGCTGGCCTCCTTGAAGGCCAGCAGGGCTCTGAGAGGTCCTTGGCCAGATTCCTAAGTCCTCGGCAGAATACTTCCAGGACCCATATATGTCATCCCATTTTCAGTACCATTTTTCATCTGCTTTCTTTGGATTGACATCTGTCTCTTTTGGGTGCCACATTTTCCTTCTATCCAGCTGGATAGATTTTCTCATCAAAGAAATCTCCTGCGGTGTTACATGGATCCGTTGCTATTTATTCCACAAAGAACATACAGACTTAAGATTCTTATCTGGTTTATTTTTCAGGCAGACATTTTACTTATTCTTACGTGGACAGTTATAAAAACATGGCTTTGGAGTTTGAATGAAATGCAATGTACAACTAGTGAGTGGAAGAACCCCACTGGGCCAGTTTGTGCAATTGAGACAAAACCTAAAACAAACAGCCCAAACTGTGTCCAGTGATTGAATCATCTAGATTGCAGCACCTGCTCTTTCAAAATAACTGTGTATCTCCCACTTGGCGTTGTTGCCTTATAAATAGGGTCCTAGCATAGCTCACCAACTCGATCTCTTCAAATAACTATATGTCCCGCTTTGCTTTGCTGCCTTGTAAGTAGGGTCCCAACATAGCTCAGCAACCTGTATGAAAACGAATGTAGTGTGAAGGCTGGTGCAAAGTGTGATGGTCCACGTACAACCCCAGGCAGTGGGCAGCACAGGTTGGCTCCGATGAGATCATTATGCAAGTTTATCTTCAGACACATACATGAAAGTGGGACCTCAGGAAATAAAGTAAATAAGAGCCTAACTTTTTAAAGGCAGCCCCTTCCAAAGCTTTAAAAAAACACAGTGCCGTCAGCTTCACATCCCTGGAGACTCCCCCAGTCGAGACAGCGCTTCTGCAGCGCGGCGTGCCAAGAGCAGTCTCCCCTCTGCTGCACCTGAGATGGAACACGGTGGTAGAGAGCAAGGAAGGAGAGAAAAAGGGAAGAAACGTCCTTTCCGTGGTTTATTATTATTAAATGTCAGTGAGAAGTAGGAAATTGTTAACCTGGAACCCCTGATTCTTGCTGCCAGAAGGTGAAGGTTTTAGAGGATATGTGATACCATACATTCCTGGCATCACACTTTCGGATTGTTCTTCTGTGGAGATATCAGCACACTACATTTTTATAGCAGCTTTATTGAGATATAATTCACATATCCTAGTGTACACCTAAAGTGTGCAATTTTTTGAATTTAGATTATATACAGGGTTGTACAACCATCATCTGATCTTAGAACATTTCCTCACCCCACACAGAAACCTGGTATCCTTCCCCCAAGTCCCAGCCCTAAGCAACTGCTAATCCAGATACTTCCTGTCTCTACAGATTTGCTCATTCTTGGCATTTCACATAAGTAGAATCATACAATATGTGCTTTTTTTTTTGCAACTGGCATTTTCACTTAGTATAAACTTTTCAAAGCTCATCCATGTTGTAGCATGTATCAGTACTTCATCGCTTTTGACGGCCAGATATATTCCATTGTATGGGTGTTTCACATTTTGTTTATCCATTTAGCAGTTACTGGATATTTTGTTTGTGTCTACTTTTCGGCTATTATGAATAATGCTGCTACGGACATTTGTGCCCTGATTTTGTGTGGAAGCGAGTTAAAATTTACACTTAGTTTCTAAAATACAGATCATAACTTTTCCTGATCTGCAGAGCACACATGCTGACCCATATATAGTACTAAATTCCATAAGGGTATTTTAAGACTAAAGTGGATAAGGATTTCTAGTTTAACCCCTTCACTTTGGGGATAAGAAAACTGGGGCCCATGATCTTAGTAAATTACCCACAACCTTGCAGCTATAAAGTGTCCGAGCTGGAACTCAAAGTTAGTCCAGTCTTCTTCATATTATGCGTTAGAGAACCAAACTGGGTACCCTTGAACTGAACTGGTGTCATGTGAGCTGACCTGGAAAACTTTTTTTTTTTTTTTTTTGCGGTATGCGGACCTTTCACTGCTGTGGCCTCTCCCGTTGCGGAGCACAGGCTCCGGACGCGCAGGCTCAGCGGCCATGGCTCACGGGCCCAGCTGCTCCGCGGCATGCGGGATCTTCCCGGACCGGGGCACGAACCCGTGTCCCCTGCATCGGCAGGCGGACTCTCAACCACTGCGCCACCAGGGAGGCCCGAAAACTCATTTTTATAAATTTTTCTTTTATAATCTTTTCTTTAGAGAATGTTTTACAAACAGCCCCTATGTGTAATTGAACTTTTGTTAAGTACCATATTCGATGCTTCAAAGAGAATGCAGTATTAACCGTGCATAATCATATGCACATAACATTTTAATGATGACATTCTTTACAAGTGTTGTCTAATGAAAAATTCAACTTATGTTGTTTTGAATTTGTTATAAGACACCATTTGTAAAGAATGGCATATACAGATTTTCCTTGACCTGCAATGGGGTTACATCCTGATAAACCCATGGTAAGTTGAAAATATCGCAAGTTGAAACGGCATTTAATAACCTGACCTAGTGAGCACCTTGGTTAGCCTTACCTACCTTAAATGTGCACAGAACACACACATTAGCCTACGGTTGGGCAAAATCATCTAACGCGAGGCCTATTTTATAATCAGACGTTGACTGTCTCATGAAATTTATTGAATACCGTATTGAAAGTGAAAACCAGAAGGGTTATCTGGTGCAGAGTGAGTTGTTTCCCCTCCTGATCACGGGGCCGACCGGGAGCTGCCAGCATCGTGAGAGGGGATCAGACTGCATGTCCCTGCCCAGGAAAAGGGCCAAGTTCAAAATTCAAAGTACGGTTTCTACAGAATTCCACATGGATAATGGGGAGAAATTGCATGTTCTAAGGACAATAACAATAAAATGCAGACTTGACTATTAAAATACAGATTTGATGACACCTTATATACTAGTTAGAAATAAGATTTTGAAAAAAAAACAGTTTATTTCTTTGATCCAAGTTACCTTATCTTTGAGTGAATTGGACATGTTGATATCTACAGCATTTTACAGCCGTCAGATGCGATGGGCGAACGGCACCCTGAGTCATTTCGAGGAGTGCACATGCAGACACACTCAGAGGCATGATGCAGAGAGGCTCACATGTGCTACACGGACGTGAATGGAAGGGATGGAGCTCCAGGGAGCGGGGCCCTATCCCAGCTCTGTTCTGTTGCTGAAGGCTGGTGTGGCTCTCTGGGTCTGTATTTCCCTGGTGTGCCCCCACCCTCTGGGATGCACTGAGATGCTGGCCTTTCTATTCTCGGGTAGAATGGGGAAAGTCCCCCATCAACAGGGGAATGTGGAGGCATCCATGGCCTGGATGGGGCTCAGAGCCTTAACAGGACAGTGTTAGGAGGAGGAGAAGGAAAATCTACTTTATTAAAAGAGCATCATGGAAGCTGTTTTTCTGTGTCGTCAGGACTGTCAGTTTCCAGAATGTTAGCTGCTGGCTTGGGTAAGAATAGGATAACTGGAGAAGTAGCTGACCTACTGTCTTAGCTAAAGCTTACCTCTCTGGGGTTGCTTGGGTCCTGTTCTCTGCAGACTCCACTTCAGAAACACAGCTGGCCTTTTTCTCCCCCTTTAGGGCTATTTCCTTTTTGAAGGAAATTTCTATTCACTGTTGTTTGCTGGGCAAAGCCATTTACAACAATACTACCAGCAGTAAGTACTGTATTTAAGACTTTCCAGCATGACTGACAGTACGAGGCAAAGTCTTCCCCCCAGTAAGAAGTCCATACGCCACTGTCCACCACAGGCTCAGACTGCCTGCTGGATGGAAAGCTGTGGTTGTGAGAAGGACCATGCTGGTGTTTTCCAAGGGCAGAAACACCGATCCGCAATGGGGCCACTTGTCATTCCTGCATCCTGACCCACTGTCTTCCTGAAACAATTTTCAGTACTGTTCTTTTTTTTGAGTCTGTGTTTGTAATTGTTATACTGGTAAATGAAAAGCCTGGGATAAAGGATACCTGTGTCGGTGCTAACGATATTGCTTTAGTGGATGACTGTGATTAGTGCACCTGATCGGCTTGGAAGAGAGCCATCACGGCTCACGTTGATCACACTCGTGTGCTACACGGAGTCCTCACCCTCCCAGGACGTTTGCTGGGGTCACGTGGCTCCCACTTACCTCCTGAGCCTGGGATGCCCGTCATCTCCTCGGATGCATGAGGCAGAGACTCAGGAGATTCCAGTGACTTGCTGGAATCAAATACAGTTGAGTAGGACCAAGGTCACCTCTGGATTTTCCATCAGACTCTAGGAGGAAGGACATAGTCTCTGCTGGTTTCAAAAAAATCCTTTGTAGTTGGCTTTGAGGGAGTCGGAGGGTGGCAGGCAGGTGCACACCAACACCGGCTCCGCTTGCCTCCTTGCCCCTCCCTGAGGCTCTGGTCAGCAGGCTCCAGTCCAGGGGACACTCAGAAACAGACGTGAGCCTCTGAGGAGGTGTTGGTGGGGTCTGAGGTGCAGAGGGACAGGGACAGGGTAGGGGTGACACTGGTGACTGAGTCTGACTAGAGGATGTGCAGAGCTGGCCTCCATGGTCAGACGTTGAGCCATAACCCGCAGGTGAGCCAGATGGGCCGTGGGTCCACAAGAGTGAGGGGCATGGGGACGAGTCCCAGGGCTTTTACGTAGCTGGGGGCACGGTTCCAAGGACAGGCTCCGTGGGCAGGCGGGCAGAGGCACCCCCGGGGCTCCCTGAACCCTGGGCTGGCGGTGCTCAGGCCGGAAGAGGGCAGCGGTCAAGGGTGCAGGTTCATCACAGCACCTCCCACAGTTGTGGGAGATTGAAGCTAAACAGGTTGGTAGGAAAGGTAGGTGAGTGGATCAGGGACTTAAGTACAGACGGATGAAGCAGTCATCCAGCGCCCGATTAGGAAGCCCTTCCACCTTACCCGTCGGTGCTTCCTCGGCCTTCTGTGCCTCAGGAAGCAAAGAGACCCAAGGCAGGTGCCGCAGCACATGCTGTCTGGACGTCTGTCTGCAGACTGTCCCAGGAACCAGATAGGAGAGTGCAGATGAGTATTTGAAAGCGCCATTGGCACACTGCCCGTGTTTATCTTGTTTATCTTGGCAGGTCTGATTTTGGGTTGGTTTGGGCTGGCAATGTTCATTCATATACTATGATTTCACAATTCTATTATCTTTTTTTTTTGAGTCATAGTTTGTAGGGACTTATATTACTATTTCAATGCAATTGGGTTTCTTTTTTAGTATTTACTATATTTTCTGAAAAATGAGGCGTCGTTTATCTTGCTTCTTTACCTTGCAGGCAGGCATTCCTCCTTGCAGTTCTGTAAGCCAGGTAGGATTCAGGTCTGGTACGTACAGGCCCGGGTTTCCTTTTCTGTAAACTATTGGTCTTCGTATTGTGCTTTTGGATGACTATTTGAGCTCAGATTCATGAAGCAGTGCTATGAATAGCTCCCAGTTTATTTCAGTGAGTGCTAAAACCTGTTAAAAATAGGACCTTGCTGAGAGTTCATTTTCTCCTCTATTTTTCGTAGCTGATCTGACAAAACATGTCTTTGCAAGTCTTTTCAACTTAGAAAGAATGTTGCATTGCCTCCCCACTAATGTCTGATTTTTTTTTTTTTTTTTTTTTTTTTTGCGGTACGCGGGCCTCTCACTGTTGTGGCCTCTCCTGTTGCGGAGCACAGGCTCCGGACGCGCAAGCTCAGCGGCCATGGCTCACGGACCCAGCCGCTCCGCGGCATGTGGGATCTTCCCGGACCGGGGCATGAACCCACGTCCCCTGCATCGGCAGGCAGACTCTCAACCACTGCGCCACCAGGGAAGCCCCTAATGTCTGATTTTTAAAATTTATTTCTAAAACTCAACATGAGGAAAATGGTATGAGCCAAATCTCTTAAATATTCCTCACTTATTTTCAACGTAACACAAATTAAATCGATACGTATTTCACACATCACAGGGCTCATGCATAGCAGGGCCTCAGTGTGATTGTTAATTTTATATGTCGAGACCAAAGTACCCAGGTAATTGGTCAAATGTTATTCTTGATGTTTCTGCAAAGGCGTTTTTTGGATGATATTGACATTTAAGTCAGTAGACTTTGAGGAAAGCAGATTGCCCTCCCTACTGTGGGTGTGTCTGACTGGTCAGTGGAAGGTCTTAGTAGAAGACGGGCCTCCCTGGCCTGTGGACTCAAACTGAATCATCACGTCTTCCCTGGGTCTCTGGCCTGCTGGTCTACCCTGCAGATTGGAGACTTGCCAGCTTCCACAGTCACGTGATCCAATTCCTTAAGATAAATCTGTCTGTCTCTCTGTGTACACACACCCCCACCCCATCTGTAGGTTCTGTTCTCTGGAGAACCCAGACTAATCCACTTAGTGACAGTAGCTTTACCCCTTCCTTCTTTCTCACAAGGTTGCAAACCTCTGGTCCAAGTGTGTCCTACTCACCTTTGCAATCTTCCATCCCTGCACGGGGAAGATGCACAGTCATGTTTGTTGAGAAAAACAAATTAGGTTGCTGTTTTTTTCATTTTTATTATATTCCTAGTTTCTTTTCCCTTTTTCACCAGAATTTTGTATGTATCCAGCTCAATGACAATCAGTATTCATTAGTGATGTCCTTGATGCAATGACGTTTTAAAGATTATCTCATGAATCTACAAAACAGGTGGAATTATGCTCAGTGTAACTTTGAGGCGGTGTCTGTGTCTTTTCTTCTGTAATTGGTAGTCATCTCTGGAGCGTGAAGTATTGCCCAGCATTTCACGTAAGTTAGAGTTTATTCGTAGAGTATTCAGAGAGGCAACCTGAAATTGTTAATGGCATACAGAGCAGGGGAGGGCATGGAATTTCTGACCTTTGTTTTCGGTTAGAGCAGGAAACACTAAGCTGGCACTACTTTTGTGAAATGACGTTCAGGGCCACACACCTGTTCTTGTTGAAGGTGTGTGTTTTTCACTGTCATCCTGGTAAACGAGAGACCTGAGCTGAGAATACCTGTCTCAGGTAAAGAGCACCGACCTTGGCCACTCTGCCTCATGGACTACAGTGCCGTGAGTTAACCATCCTCGGCATTATTTGCCTGGATGGATTTGTGTTGAGTAAATGGTGACAGGCTGCTCACAGCTCTGAGAATGCCGTTTTCTACTGCAGAGTGTAACACGTCTAGTCACAGCGAGCAAGACCTTTGATAGGTGACAGTGATGATGGTGGTGGTGGTGAATCCAAGGGCCCTTTTCCTACTCCTTTCTTCATGAGCAGCTGAATATGTGTTTGTATGTAGTGAAGCTGAGTGTGTATGAATACGTATGTACATAGTGATGGAGGCCTGAATATATCTGCCAACGTAACAACTTGCTGTGCAATCAGTTTGTTCCCTTCCCAAAAACATCTTGCTCTGACTGTCATATTTACTTATAGAAATTTGAAATCTAGGTAACCAGACACTTGACCTGTATTTCCTTGAGGTGGATTTTGTCATGAATCTTAGTCAATGCTCCCTCCCTCCACCAGAAGAATTGAATTTTCAGATCACAGAATTTTTAATGAAAACAAAACAAATAGGCACCATTCTGGTTTTTGTAATCTCGAAGATATTTAAAACCAAGAATTGTATTACAAAGTTTTAGTTTATTTCCTCTCCTTTTATCTTTTTTCCCTACGTGCTATTTTCACTAATTCACTGAGTTTTTTTTTCTAACTTTGTCCTGAGATCATTCATCTTTTATTTACCCTTTATTAGTTTGCGTGACTATTACAGTCGTCAGTGTGTTGGTTGTTCTTTCAACTTTTTATGTCGTCTTATCTCATTTCTCCCCATCTACTCACCTAAATGTTGGTGCATTCCTGACCGTGGTTTTTTTTTTTTGCCAGTATTTTCAGCGTGTAATATTCATGCCAAAATATGTTTGGTTTCTATTTCTGATTGAATTTTTACTTATTCAAGTTTCCAGGGTTCTCTCTATTTTTCTGACCTCTATTAGGAAGAGGGTGGGGGAAGAAATAGACTTTGAAGTCTGAGTATTTGGGTTTGAATCTTTGGTCAAGTTGCTTCTTTAATGCCCTAGGTTTTGTGGGTCTTAGTGCATAGAGTGATTGTAAATTGTAGGTTTACACTTGACATATAGTCAGTAGTTTAGATGCATTACTTCCCATTATTGTTTTTATTGTTTAAAACAGCTGATTGCTTGTTCCAGTTCTTTTTGATAAAACATGGTTTTTGCCTCTGAAAATGATTTAGTTTTATTTCACATTTTCCCAGCAGTAGTTAATTTGTGATAAACAAAGGGTATGATGACCTGTGAAATCATTTTCTTTATTTTATAGTCATATATGTATGTACTGCTTTATGTATGCCCTGCACATAATTAATGCTCAACAAATATTTTTATGACTCTGTTGCAGTGCTAACAGCTGTATTATATTTTGTGTAAATTTAGCGTCATATCATTAATTTGCCCACAATATCTTTTCAATCTTTCTATAAACAATGTCAACAAGTATTTTTGTGCTCTGTTTATTTGGAGGGCATGATGCTAGACAATTCCGTGAATAATAATAAAAGCCAAGGCTTCCTTAGCACTCATTCCCCGCAAGCGTTGCTCTAAGCGCTTGGGCAGATTAGAGTTCTTATAATAACCTCGCAGAGCTGGACCTGTTCTGATTTGTATTTCGCAGATGAGTAAACTGACCACAGAAAGGTTCCTTGGCTTTGGCAAAAGTCACGTCAATACAGTGCCCTAGCAGGGCTTCAAGCAATGCCTGTCTGGCTTTGGATTCTGTGCCTCTAACAGTTATTCTCTATTTCCACCAAAGTGCAGAGGCCCTGTTCTCGGGGAGTTTCCCGTCCATCCTGCTACTGTGTTTTAATCTATCCCAGAATCTACTTTTGCAGAAATGAGCGCGTGCATTTTCCTGACTTTTTTTGCTTTCTACCTTGGGACACAAATTTGTTCAGAGCATATATGGTGATGAAAGTTTTTCATCTGATAAAATCTTCACTGTTCATCATTTATTTTTTGTTTTCAATTTTTGTTAGTTTACTATAATGTGTAGACTGTGTTTAAATTCTAATGGGTTAATTTGGGCAAGTTTTTTTTTAAGTTCAGTAAATGTAAGCTTGTCCTTTTTCGCTCTACCTTTACTGTGATAGTGCTGGGTCTTCAGCGTTCAGCCCCTTCTCTGAAATACCTCTTTGATTTGTAGGGAGAATTGAGAGGTAATTATCACTGAAAGTGAGATTAAAGCAACAAAAATTCCATGAAGCAGAGTTCATTAGTAGGGTGGCATTTAACAGAAAGTTTTTAAGCAAATACGAAGCTGTCATGAGCATGTATGTCTCAGGATTGACATTTATAGTTCAAGATAATGATGATGAAAATAACCTGTCTTTCCAGCACCTCTGTCTGTGTCCCCTGGAGGTGTGGGTACCTGTCTGTGCAGGTACAAGAGTGAGGGTGTGCTCTCCGCCTCACAGTTCGTCCTGTCCTTATCCTACAGGACAGCAAATAATTACCCTTCTCACTTGCAGGCCCAAGTATGTTTCCCCTATACCTGGTGGACATTCTCTGATTTTTTTTCTGCAGAGAAATACAATGGTAACCGCTCAATATATACTTATGTTTATATATACTGTTTTGTAAGGGAGCAAAGATTTTGACAGAGAAGAGTGAATAGGTTTTGTTGTTCTTCCATTTTTCCTGTGTCCAAAGCCGTTTGCTCACATATGTCATTGAGTGTGATGATTTAAAATGTGCCCCACATACCATACATTAGCTTATGGTCCCCCCGAAGCCGTGCTGTATTTTTCTCAAGAATAAGTGTGGTGGTTAATTTTATGTATCAACTCGACTGGCCACAGGATGCCCAGATTAACCCTTTCTCCTGTTGTGTCTGTGAGGGTGTTTTGGGGTGAGATTGGCATTTGATTTGGTGGGTGGTCCTCCCCAGTGAGGCCGGGCATCATCCAATCCACTGGGGGCCTGAATGGAACAAAAGGCAGAGGGAGGGAGAAGTTGCCAAGCTGGGACATCCCACTCATCTCTGCCCTTGGACTGGGAATTTATTTCACCACTGGGTCCCTGGTTCACGAGACTTTGGACTCAGACCGAATTGTGTCATTGGCCTTCCTGGGTCTCCAGTTTGCAGATGACAGATCTTTGGAGCTCTCAGCCTCTGTAATCATGCGAGCTGATTCCTCATAACAAATATGTATGTATTCTGATTATCTGGAGAATCCCACGAACACAGCAGATTCTTTAACTCCTTCACCTTTGCTTGCTGTGACTTGAGAGGTTATCGTAAAAACACACCCCAAAATCCTTTCCTGCAGCAAGGTGACTCAGTCCCTGACTTTGAGTTCATCCTTTAGTCCCTGAATTTTCACAAGTATCTGAAACGGAAAGGTACTAAAAGGACATAAAACAAATCTGATATGATCCTTGTCTCGGAAGGACTTATAATAAAGTTCCCAGGTTACCGTGAGCAGAAGGTGTCTTCTCCTTCAGAGGGGATCAGGTAAGGTTGGGGGGTATTAGACGCAGCTTCATGGTGAAGGTGATGCTTAAACTTTAGGCGGCTGGGAGAGCACGGGTTTCCTTGCGTTCGGTCACACTTACTTGTATGTACTATGCTCCAGGTTCCAGAAAACTGGAAGGCAAGGCCATTCAGGATACATCTGGGGATATAACGGAGCATTCCATTGGTTTGGTGTTTACTCAAGGAAAAGCCAGTATCCAGGGGGAAGAGTAAAACCAGGCTGCATCTAAACTTGAGGGGCTTGAATGCCAGGAAAGGGGCCTTGGTCAAGTCTGGAGGAATTGGATGAGCGTGAACATTTCTGAGCTTTGGAAAATTTAAGAATAGCGTGTAAGATGGATTAGAGACAGGATGAGAGAAGAACTAGGTGACGGCATATCGAGATCCAAGGTAACTAACACCTTGGTGCTTTGTGCAGCCGCTGTTTAATTCAATTAGAGTCTTCTGTTCTGATTATTTTTTTTTAATGAGGTGGTTGAACTAATTTTTTAGGAGGCTTAGTCCACTTTTTAAATTTCCTCCTTTTGATTAATTATGAATTTGTAAGAACTCAGAGAGAGACATTAATACAATGACCCTTGGCTATATTTTACCACAGGGTTCGTAAATCACTTCATGGAGAATTGTAACATTTAGGAAAATTCTTCGTAGCAAGTTTATTTTAGTTCACCTGATGTTTCAAACTCCATTTGTGGCGCATGGCACTTGGTGTTGGGGCATGTTAAAGAAGAGAGACAACTGCATTTATCGAGACGATCATGACACAGCTGTGTAAGTTTCGATTTACAGAACATGAAAAGCTGTGTCTTCCCTCCTCAGCCAATCCAGGCTGCTTTTTGATGATGGAATGAAGGACTACTTGTGTTTTTCCATCCTGGTGTACTACTGAATCCTGACAAGAACATCTCTTGCTCTTATTATTTATGTTAATCAAATTGCATGGTGCACCCTGATTAAAAGGAACGTTTAGACCAATCTTGGGATGATTAGCAGGGGTTGGTTGTAGAATGCAAGTTCTAGGCAGGTTGACATCTGACTATGAAAGGGTTTCAGTGATTTGAAACTTCAGTCATATGTCTGTACCTCACTTTCTCAAAAATATTTCTCTGCTTATGTGGTGAGTAAGAGGCTCTACAAGGATGCCACCAGGCAATTGTCAGCTCCAAGAAACAGTTTCAGTAACTATTTATGGCCCGCAGCAGGTGGTGCTGCAAACAGACATGCACTGAAACATGCCGCATTCTTCTCTAGTGCATGCATGTCCTGTTGCACTGCATTATGTTTCTTCAACATCTGGCCCTTAGTGGCCTTGTCTGATCTGAGCAGTGACTTGCTTCTCAGGACACATGTACTTCTGTTAGGTGATTGTTTCTGTTCTGGAGTTTCCAAGGTAATCAATAATAAAGTGTCTATTTCATTAGAGAAATAGTCATTTACTACCCGAATCCAAACTATAGTCAAATGTTTTTCATTTTTCTTTTATGGAGAAAGATATAACTTATGCAGTTCTAACCACCATGCTCTAGAGAAGCATCCTTCTGCTGTCCTAGATCCTATAGCTACTGAGCCCGGTCAACAGCTGTTTTCTCAATGCTGGAGACCCCTTTTCTCCTCGTTTGCAGCTGTGGTGAGGGAGTGACCCATGTCTAAGCAAAGCTGACTTGAAGGTGCAGAGGTTGTGGAGGACCAGACTCACTGTTCATGTGTGGGAGACGCCCTCCAAGATAGAGTCTGTCTGTGTTTCAGATGAGATGAGATTCACTGCTCCAGTTTGGTGAGTTCCAGTTCTCATAAAATATGCACCAAAGTGCTCTAAAAATTAAGAATAATTCAAGCAAGTCTTAAAGATGTGTAAAAAGAAGTATATGCTGGAAGAAAAGAATATTCTTTGAATGTATTTAGTATTCATTCAATATATTTCAGTATCTAGATCAAATCGATTGGACTTGGGACGTCAGAATAAAATTAGAGATGCAGAGGTTGAGAAAGGAATGTTTGGAGGAAAAAATGATAACAACAATGATAACTCCAATTCTGTTTGGTAACATATATAACATTTCATTTCAAAAACAATATTTCTACAATTACTCTAGCCATTGCATTAGGTTCTGTGTTTTAATTCAGATGAAGTAAGAGAGGGTTCTTGGTGTTAAGCACATGACCGTCTTAGGGGAGAGAGAAGCACATCAACACTTCACTAGAAATCCCAATTTTCCCGTTGCTAGACTGTGAGGCTGCTTTCTTTGAACACATTAAGATCATCCATTAGTTCAAGTTTTTATATTGTTATACTAGGAAGTATGCTGTTTTCCAAAGTGAATGAATATAGCTTCCAAAATTTCAAATCATCCAGTTCTCTTTTTGTTCCTGTCTAGAAGCACTGGCCAGACTCCATTAGCAAAGCATAAAAACTAAACACTGATAATACAAATTACCAAAATCACCTTAGATCTCCAAACGGAGGTCAAGAAAGTAAGACAGCCACCAGAACAATGTTAATTAGTGAGCTTAGATCTCCATGTGCCTAGAGTTCTTTTCTGTATTGTAAGCTTATTTGACCTCTCAACAATTCTATGAGATAGGCAGATAAATTAAAACAGCTTTTTTTCTAAAAGGGGAATCTATATTCCCAAGGAAGTCTGATTAAAAAGTAGTACAATTAGCCTCAGGCCTTTTGATTTCAGATGTCTTGCTCTTTCAACCATTTCTCAGGATGACTCATAAGGGATTTTTTATTTTTTATTTTGGTACCAGTAGGAGAGCCTCAGCCTGGAATTGGAGAGCACAGCCCTCGCGGCCAGGTCAGCGACTTCCTAGTGGTGTGGCCCTGTGGCTCCCTTTACCAACTGTAAAAGAGCTTAAACTAGATAATTTTCAGCTGTTAACACTTGGTGATTCTATTCAAAATAATTTAAGAGGTTGCAGAAAAAATTACACCTACAATAATATATTTTATTGATGAAAGTTTCCCAGGATGTATTCTGAAGACGTTAGTTTCACGTATGTCAATATATATTAGGTCATAAAAGAGCTTTATGGGTGATTTGGTTTGGGATACACAGGGTGGGACAAAATTAGACATACTTTTATTTGTGGTAGAATCCGCAGTCACTGAAACAGAAGAATGCAGAGGGAGACTGGAAAAGAGCACATGGGACGAACACATGAGCACATCAGGAAGGCATCACGGGCACCTTCTGGGTGAGACGGTCCAGAGGGTGCATCCTGGGAAGACCCATCCCAGCCAGACAGTTGGAGATGGTTCTCAAGCAGCAAATCATCACTGTATCTCCCCGTACTCTGTCTCTTCCAATATGGTTTTGAGGGGGCTAATGGTTAAAGACTGTGCATTTAAAGACATCTTTGGTGGAATAAGAATTAAAGAAGATTCTTCCCAAATATAACTACAAGCATAAAATTTAGAATGTCTTCATTCATAATCTCCTCAGCTGTTGAGATTATTTTAGTTCTTTATTTATGACAGCGTTGGATGAAAGGATTTCTGACGTTTCCTGGAATTTCATCCTGAGAATCCCTGACTTAATTAGTTTAGCGTGCTTTCTGATGTTGACTTTATGATACAAACCCATTAAATTAAATCTCCCAGGGTTAAGATTTTAGTTAATCACCAGGAATTACACAACAGCCTTTGCCTTCCAGATCACCGGAGCTGTGATGGGTAGTTGCGTTGGTGCACAGTCTCCACAACTCCTGAGGATGTTTTTCCTTGTTACCATTTTCACCGTAAGAAATCTGTGAAGCTGGCCTGAGTGTGTCTGGCATCCCCAGGCCACCTGAGAGAGCTCACCAGTAACTAAGAGAAACGTTCTCCGCGCCCTAAATCACAGGCAGTCCCAGGGAGGGGCGCTTTCCTTCAGTGTGGTGTTGAGGTTAGGGTTATCCTGTTTAAAACGGCATCACTGTGTGCCTGCAATACCTCAGAGACAGATTTACACATGAAAAGCCTCAATTTGTTGATACATAATTTGAAAAAATGTTGTCCTCGTTTCTGACAAATTAATGGGGAACTTGTCATGTTGCCTTCTTTCAGCATTTTTTCCTCTTTTTTGGATTTCTGTTTTTTGTTCCTGTTGGTGGTGGGGTGCATGGCATTGCTTCATTTACTTTTCAATTAACAGCTTCTTTACAAAGTATACTTGCTTCTTGAGTTATTTCTTCTTCTTATTTCAAAAATTGGGAAGGAGAGAGCATTGGAAAGAAGATCTGGTACCATTTCTGTCAGCTATTATTAATCTCAAGATTCACAGCCCAGTTCACCACAGAGCAATGATTCATCCGGAGGTACCTTGCAATCAGTGCAAATTTAATTGGATTTTACATCTTTTTTAGGGGAAAGTAAGGCCTTCTTTGAAGCTCAGTGTGTGAATATTTATGTGGCACACAGAAAGGAATGGGAAGGGAAGCTCTCTTTTTGTAAAGTGAGGTGTACACAACATTATTCAGGTGCCTTTGATAAAGACTGGAAGAGTTGCAAGGCGAGCACTCACTTATTCCTATGTTTTTGCATTTTTATATTTATTTCCAAAATCTTACCTGATGTTTTCCAGGCCATGAGGCTGAATAGGGCAGACTGCTTACTATTTTCATGAAACTGACCTCCCAGGGGGTCCAAGAGGGACCAGGAACGTGAAATAAGCAAATGGAAAGATAAAAATATGACACTGATGAATGTGATGCAGAGAATTTTACAATATCAGGAAAAAAGAAAAGCGACAAACTCGTCCAGGAAGGCTTTTCTGGGAAGGAAAGACCTCAACTGAGACGTAACTGCAGAACAAAGCCAGCTCTGTGATGGGGAGGCTTCAGGGGCAGCAGGAGGGGCAGTGGCAACGCCAAGGACGGGGTCCCCACCCGATTCTAAGTACCACCGAAGCCACCAGCAGGGTCTCGGCAAGATTCAGTGGCACAATTCCATTCCTCTTGTCTGGGTCTCGTGGGCAAAGAGAAATGCAGCGACAGGAAGGCAGCTCAGAGTCCGGGATGTGGCTCTGGTCGCTGCCCCGCTGGGCATGAGCTCAGGCTTTGCACGAGGATGTGCTGGTAGGAAACGCGAGCCTGACTTAGTCGTGAGGCGAGGTGTGGGGAAGCTCACCCAGGTCAGAGGAGGAGGACGAGAGTGAGAGAGGAGGTGGGCCGGGAGTGGAAGCTTAGGCTCCGGAGGGTGAAGGGAGGGAGGGCCTCGAGTCCTCCACACCCAGCACTAACCACAGGCCCATGACTGCGAGACCTCTTCACTCCTTGAATGGCACCCGTGCGTGTTTTAGACCATTTTCTTCCACCATAATAATATCAGTCAGATGAAAGGAACAGTAAAAAAAATGCAGGGACTGTACTTTTCTTTGTTCTCACTCTGAATGCAGAACCCTGCAGTGGAGACAGAGGGATCCTGAGGCTGTTAATCCCACCCTTCCTCTGGGCCTGTGAGGATGCTCACCCCGGGAGGCTGTGCTGGGTCCTCCTGATGCCCCTGTTCAGTACTAATTGTATCTGTTTTTATACCAAGTTAATAATCTGTATAGATTACACATCTACATAAGAACACTTACAAAAGAAAACTGAAGTAGGAGAAGACAACACAGGAGTGGCACGTGCCGACAGGAGCTGCTGAGGCCGAGGGGCTGGGCGGCCCTTCTGCTGGGGACCAGGAAGGGCCTGCCTCCGGGAGGAGCCGCCCCCGGGGATTCCACCCGGGTCACTGACCTTGCCTGGGAGGGAGACGGACAACACACATGCGTCCTCCCCTCGCCTCTACCGTCTCCCGCGCCGTCAGAGCGGCCGCTGCCGCCCTTTCCTTTCCTGCCTCGACAGGGGCGTCTGATGCTCCAGCACCACCTCACAGAGCACTCCCCCCCCCCCCCCCGCCCCGGGTGCCGAGGTCGGGCCTGCGTGTGGCCTGTGCGCCCTGCACCCTCGCTCTGTCTCCTGCTGGTGCTGAGGTGCTGGAACGCAGGAGCTGTCTGGATGGAGACCAGGCCCAGGCCCGGAGGAGCCGGTCCCTCTGCACGGACGCCTGGAAGTCTGCGTCCTTATCGCGTCACGGGCAGAAGACAGAGAGGGAGGAAATCACAGCCAAGGTCAATACAAGAGAAGGCTGGAAAACGCAGTTAGAAGACAGGAAACAGCTGGCCTCGGAGGCGGAGACACACTTTGGCCGGGACAGCAAGGGGGTTCAGGAGGCCCTACACGTGCTCCCTAAGAAGCGGCTTGCCGGCTGGGTGCCCCTGGGCAGGTGACCGCTAGTCCCCGCGTCTTTGTAACGGGAGGTGTAACCATCAGGTGACAAAGATGTTCGGAGTGTCGTCTGTGTCAAGAGTGGATGCGGCGCACAGAGCAGCTCAGATGCTGTGCGGCCCCACGTGGGCTGGTCTGTGGCCTCCACCCCTGGCTGTGGGCACTGCGCTCCTCTCCCTCCAGGGCAGCCTCCCGTGTCGCTGCTCCGGCCAGACCTTTTCTCGTTCCTCTGGCCCCGGACCCTGTCTTCATCTGTCCGCACGCGTAGCTCCTGGGGCCCGCTGTACTCGGGTCCCTGGCCGGGTCTGGCTTGTCCGGGCTTATGGACGGCACCTCACAGACCAAAGGACGGACTGCCTGTCTCTCTAGGTTGCAGGCTTGGTGTGGCAGGGCCTGTCCATCAGCGGCCTGGGCGGGGCTGGGGGGTGGCGAGGGGCCGCTCTGCGTACGGGCTGAACGTCCAGCAAGACAACCGTGCAGCATTCACACTCGCAACCAGGCGTCTGTCATGTGTAGCTGTGGGCGCATGTGTGCGTGTGTGCATGTGCGTGAATGTGAGTGCATGTAACGCATGTTTGTGCATGTATGCATGCGTGTGTATGTGTGTGCAGACAACCTGGGGTATGTAATGGTTATTTTATATCTGCAGATTCTTTGGGGAAAACTCTATCCTCGTAAAAGACTTGCTGTTAAAAAAAGCAACACCGGGCCCATGTCGAAGGCATGCGATCCCTGAATACTGCTTGACAGACACACTGCTTTCTGTCCGGGCAGGAGGCGGCCGTAAGCCCTTGAAACGCAAGTGAACAGAGCAAGTGAACCAGGGTCCTTCCTGTCCTTTGATTCAGTCCTTTGAACAGATACAGTTTGCACCTGTATTTTCTGGATAATCACCCTAAATTTTCACTTGCTTTGCTGTGGAACTCTGACCATCATGTCAGATTATAAATAATGCCTCTTTTAAGAAAAATTTTAACTGTGGTAGAAAACACAGCAGAATTCACCACTGTTAGTGCAGCCGTGTCAGGAATAAATTGTTATGCAACCCGTGTCTGCGATCCAGAACTTTTTATCTTGAAAACGTGAGGCTTCTCACACAGCAAACTCCCACTCCCCACCCGCGCCCCCAGCATCCTTCTACTTTAATTACGGTCGCCTGACCCTGTGGGGACCCTGAGTACTGGACCAGTGACCGTCCCCCTGACGATCTGTCCCCCTGAGACCCTCTCGGCGGCCAGAGCTCCGAGCAGACGGACCTCTCCGCGTAGGCCGTGTGGACCTGCGGGGCCGATGCTCCCGCAGGCGCCCCGCCCAGGCCCCGCCCCTGCCACAGCCCCGCCCCCGCCCCGGCTCCACCCCCCGCCCCCGAGCTCCCGCCCGTGGCGCCACCCCGCCTGGCCTCACACCTGGCAGCACGAGCTACCGGACATTTTCCTATAAAAACGTGTTCTTGAGTTACGCTCGGGGGAGGCTAGAATAAACTTCATTTCAGGCACCGTTTGGTGTGCACGTCCTTAAGGAAATGTGTCCCAACACTGAGGAAACACTAACTTCGGCTGGCGCTCAGTCCCAGGCTGGACACACTCATGGTTTCCATCATGGCTTTCTTGATATTGCTTGGGGAAGAAAACTTCCGAGAAGAACGGTCCTTCTATAGGAGCGGCTTCCTACCAGTCGCCTCGTCTCTCTCCTGCCCTCGAGGCGCGGGGCGGGGCTGGAGGCGCCTCCCTCGGCTGCGGACCCGCGCGCTCCGGCTTCAGGCTCCGGTAGGTGGTCGCGTTCCGTCTCGCGGGTCCGGGCGTCGCGGGCGGCGGCGCCGGCTGTCCCGCCCGCGGAGACGCCCCGTCACTGACAGAAGCGCGCTCGGTGCGTGTGTGCGCGTCTCACGGGTCCTGTGACGTGTCCCTCGTCCTTCCAGCCGCCCGGCTCTCCTCTGCTTCCCGTGAAGAAACTACGTGCGTTTGTACAGAACCAACCCTTGTGCCCTCGGGCTTTGCGGGGATCAGCGTCCCTGAAGTTGTCCGCGGCGGCGCTGACGTCGGGAGACGCGGGGACCCGGGAGGCGGTGGGCCGGGGCGGGGCGGGGCCGCGTCGACGGGTCGGGTTCGCGCTGCGGGCGCCAGCGCGGGGCTCCTGCTTCTCCGCAGCTGTGTGTCAGTGAAGCGCCGTAACCGGGAGAATGCAAGTGCTTGTTTAGAAAAGGCTGGTTTCACTAGGGAAGTCCTGGGGCGAGTTCCGGGTCCCAGCGGGTGGGGCCGCGACCCCAGGGCGTCCCGTCCCCGGAAAGGGAGCCGCGCGGGAGATGCGAGGGCGGGAAGGACGCGGGGTTACAGCCGCGTAGACGCGCGCACACGCTGCGTGGGTGATACGTGTGTACACGTAACGCATAATAACTGGCGTGCGTTTCTAGCCGTGCGGACGCGTGCACACGCTGCGTGGGTGATACGTGTGTACACGTATAATAACCAGTGTGCATTTATAACCGTGCGGACGCATGCATACTGCGTGTGTGATATATATTTATTTACATGTAATATGTAATAAACAGCGTGTGTGTTCATATATATCAAATGACAGGCACGTGACAAAGGGCTAGAATTTTCCCTTCTCTCCTACTGACCTGGAGGAAACAGATGACTCAATCTGGTCTACATTATGTCCCGTCTGGTTTTATTTGAGAAACAGCATCAAATGGACGCATATTGGGTCACATTTATGTCCAGTGATTAACACCCCAGGGTCAGGATTAAACCACAAGAGGCAGGAGATGTGGTTCAGTCCATGTAACTCCATTCAAGTAAGTTGGGAAGCTATTAATTTCTAAATAAAAGGCCCTTAATAGTGTGCTCTCTGCTTTAATGCGGTTTTTCAAAGGCTGAAAAGCTGTTTAGGTAAGACTTGAACCTCCATAAATACTGGCTCTTCTCACGCTTCCCCGAGGAGACGCCTCGGGGAGAGGAGCGTTTATACCCGCGGGTTCGGGCGCGTGAACCGTCCAGTCTCTCCACACTCCCGCAGTCACTTTGGTGCCTGGCAGCTTGTCCTTGACGGGTAATTATACTTTATGGAAACTTAACCCCAACTGACAAGGGAAAATTTTAACACAGAAGTTTTCTGATTAGTCTCTGTTAAGGAGATAGCTGTGGAAACATCAAGCGTAAAGGTCAGATAATTTGTAATTAAAAGTTCAAATAACCTTTTTGTAAAATCATACATTTATTTTTTTGTTTTTCTAAAATTGTACATTTAATGTGACTCACGTGTACGGTATTGTTTATTCCTTTTAAAATATTTGTATTCACTATTATTTATTTATTTTTAGTGAAGTTTAGTTGATATACAGTGTTGTGTTAGTATCAGGTGTACAGCACAGTGACTCAGTTATACATATACATGTATACATATTCTTTTTCAGATTCTTTTCCCTTATACAAGATATTGAGTAGAGTTCCCTGTGCTATACAGTAGGTCCTTGTTGTTTATCTATTTTATATATGTCAATCCCAAATTCCTAATTTATTGTTTATTCTGAGTTCAATAAAAAGACTAAATTCAGACATTTGATACAAGGAATATGCATGTTATATATTTAAGGAATCCTTTATTTTCTTTTTGAATCTCTAAATACTTTATAATTAATCTTATTGGCCTTGTATTATTGAGAAATGTATGAGGTACATGAACTTGAATAAGTAGGTGAAGTAGCATGTGTGAGATAAAGGGGGTCACGATGGTGCTAAGTGGCCAGTAACTTACTGCTTGTGCCTTTCTGACACAAACCCATCTGCTGAGGGAGACACAAACCTTCTCATTGTAGAAGAAACCACCGAGGCTCCAGCACAGGTTGTCTGTGTCCTGGTGCTCTTAGAAGGTTTGCAGGAGAGCAGTGTAGCAGGAAACCAGTTTTCAGACTTGCAGTCCTTTACCCCCCTCCACAGTGTGCAGAGAACTCTACTCCACTCGAGACTTGGAACTTGAGTGCAGTTTTTTTTTTAATTAATTTTTATTTTGGGCTGCATTAGGTCTTCATTGCTGCGCGTGGGCTTTCTCTAGTTGCAGTGAGTGGGGGCTACTCTTTGTTGTGTTGCGCAGCCTTCTTATTGCGGTGGCTTCTCGTTGTGGAGCACAGGCTCTAGGTGCGCGAGCTTCAGTAGTTGCAGCACGTGGGCTCAGTAGTTGTGGCTCGCGGGCTGTAGAGTGCAGGCTCAGTAGTTGTGGCTCACGGGCTTCATTGCTCCACGGCATGTGGGATCTTCCTGGACCAGGGCTCGAACCCGTGTCCCCTGCATTGGCAGGCAGATCCCTAACCACTGTGCCACCAGGGAAGTCCTCTACTTAAGTTTTATTCATGAGGAGATTTGACCACAGTGAGTTGAATGGGGTGGGCTGTTGCCCTGAGGCCCTGCTGGGACATGCTTTGGGCTTGTGCAGATTCCCTGTGTCATTGGGAGGGCAGTTCTGTCCTATTCCCTTCCAACCCACTTTTCTCTGACTCCACACCACTGGTTTCCTTTGGGGGCATTTTAGCTTCCAAGCCGTGGATTTTAAAACAAATTGATTTAGAATAAAGCACAAACATTTAAAAATATAACTCATGCTGTGACCAACTTTTGTTTTATTATTTCTAAACAGTGTAATTTTCTTGGATTGGAGGGAGGTCAAATGTAAATTATTTCCTATAACATTCAATGAACGACTTGAGCGATAAACTTTTCCCTAATGTCTTAAACCTTAATGTGTAACTTATCTTGCTAAATTACTGTGTTTTGTTCCTTTTTTTTTTCTTCAAAACTATCACTAAATTCCAAGGGAAGTAAATTGAAGAACTGACACTTTGTAATAGGACAAGGTTACCATGCTAACTGTTGTACAACTTTAAGAATTTCTGTGTAGCTGATTTCATTAATGAAATGGCAAATTTCCCACACAATAAATACCATTAGAAATTTTGGCTGGGGGAACTCTCAGGAAAGGTGAGTTGCTTTGATAATGTTACACTCTTAAGCAGTAAAACTTAGTAAAAGACTAAATGTTTGTAATTGAGGGAAACTGTGTAAACACTTAAACTATGGTATAAGTGGAGAAGATGTTGATGTTTTCCTAAATGACACTCCTCGCCTCCCGCTTGTCTGTGGACGTTGTCAGGATCTAGACGTTGAATCAAAGAGGAAACAGTGGTGATTGTTTTGTTCCACTTTTTTTTCAAATGGATCAACCCTGATTTTAATGCTTCATTTATTCCTTCAAAGCATCTTTCCACTCCTGTTCTTGAAAACCTTTCTTCAGTTTCCTTTATGAGATAGAACGGGAATTTAGCTTTACGTGGACTGTAGTTCATTTACCTTTTTTTTTTTAATTTAAAGATAAATCTCTACAAAAAGTACTTTTTGCATCTCTGTTAACTGGCCCAATAGTACAGTATTTTTAAATCTTGTGAAGTCTTGAAGTAGGCAGAGTTAGCTTGTTTCTTAAAACAAACGCAGCACAAAATTATTGTTGAAATATTAAAGAGCATTTCATAAAAGTTGCAGTTTCAACCTGTATAGAGTGATGGGGTCAAGGGTCATACACTGGGAGGCTATAAACAATGGAAATTTGCTTCTCATAGTTCTGGAGGCTGGAAGTCCAAGACCAGGATGCCAGCACGGTCAGAGTCTGGAGAAGACCCTCTTCACAGTTTCAGACAGCTAGCTTCTCACTGTGTCCTCACATGGCAGAATGGGCCAGGGATGTCTCAGGCCCCTTTTATAAGGGCACTAATCCCATTCATGGGGGCTCCTCCCTCATGATCTCATCACATCCTAATGCCATCACACTGGGCAGTAGGATTTCAACGTATGAATTTTGAGGGGAAACATACATTCAGAACATAGCAGATCCCCCCAAAATATAAGTAAAATTCTGATCCTCGATTAAATCAGCTGTGGTTAAGCTGGATGCATTACATGGAGCGGATCATTGGCACTGTGCATAATTAATGACTTTTAACAATTTTCTGCATAGAAGCTTTCATCAGAACAGGGTTTTGGGTACGGTGCATACTCAAAACAGCCCAAATTAAATGATAAAAACACCTGCACATTAGAAATGGATAAGAAAAGACTTCTATAACACATTGGGGATTAAAATTCAAGGTTAGCCCCAAATTTCTACCTGAAATAATTCCATTTGGCCTTAGTTGATATTGGTAAATAAGGAATGTGGAATTTTTTTCTCCTACTACACCTGTCTAATATTATACCTCCTACCATGCGCCCTTACAGCGTGCAGTCCATAGCCAGAACAGGATGTGAACAGCCCTAAAACTTGTACATACAGTACCTGTACTCATGGAGTTACCTAGTATAGATTTCCAAATGTTTAAGGAGGAGAACTTTCTTTTTGTAATTTCTTTTTTTAAAGATTTATTATTTATTTATTTTTGGCTTCATTGGGTCTTAGTTGCAGCCCGCGGATCTTTCACTGCGATGCACGGACTCTTCATTGTGGTGCATGGGCTTCTCTCTAGTTGTGGCACACAGGCTCTAGAGCGTGTGGGCTCTGTAGTTGTGGTGCGCAGGCTTAGTTGCCCCACAGCATGTGGGATCGTAGTTCCCTGACCAGGGATCGAACCCACATCCCCTGCACTGTAAGGCAGATTCTTTACCGCTGGACCACCAGGGAAGTCCCTAAGGAGGAGAACTTTCAAATGCCATTATTGTAATGGTTTTCAAACTATGAATGTAAGAAAATAAGGAATTTTCAGAAATGGTGTCATGTTGTAGTATAGATCAGGGCATGTAGGTGGAAGAGGCAAGCGAGCTGAAAGGAGGAAGGACAACAATGACCCTACACTCAGCATCAGCAAACCCACCACAGCATCTTGACTTTTAGTGATTTTACCTGTTAGGATTTGACATACTCCAATTCTGAAACTAATTACAGTGTGTTTTTTCCACACCACCAAGCAATTCTCCAACTCTCAGTGGGCACTGACCGGGTATCCCACGAATTTACTTCAATTCTGACACTGTCTACCTGGAGAGTGACAGATCCCACAGGCAGAGGGCTCAGCTCCACAAGATGCCCCACTTCAGACGCTGATCGCAAGTGCAGGTTGTCACCTGTGCCTCTGACCAACTGGCTACAAATCAGGGGTTTTCATAACCCCCTCCTTGGGTTAAACTAATTTGCTAGAACTGCTCACAGGACTCAGGAAACCGGTTTACATACCAGGTTACCTGTTTATTGTAAAAGGGTGTAACTCAGGAACACCCAGATGGAAGAGATGCACAGGGCAAAGAAGTAGGTTGGGGCACGGAACTTCCATGCTGTCTGGGCATCACACTCTCCCAGAATCACCACCACCGGTTCATCGACCTGGTCCTCTGAACCTTGTCCTTCAGAATGTTTATGGAGGTTTAATTACATAAGCCTGATTGTTAAATAACTGACCATTGGTGATTGACCTCCCGGGAGGTCAGTGGGGTGGGACTGGAAATTCCAACCATCTAGTCACATGGTTGATTCCCCTGGCAACCAGTCCCATCCTCAGGTGCTGTCCAAAAGTGATCCATTAACATAAATTCCGGTGTGGTTGAAGGGGGTTTATTATGAATATCGAGACACCTTTATTGCTCTTATCACTTAAGAAATTACAAGGGTTTTAGGAGCTCTGAGCCAGAAAAGGGGGCAAAGATCAAATATATATTTCTTATTATAAATCATAATATCACAACATATTTTTTGGAGGGAGAGAGTTTTTGCTTCAAATATAGCTTGAAAACCAACATTTTATTACATGGGATTTTTTTTACACAGATTTCCACAATACTAGGTTTGAAGCATGTTAACTTTTAGCATTACTTGAGGTGCCTAATAGTAAAGGAAAACTTGATGGGTAAAAGTCCTAAGTGCACACAGAGAGCCTTAGAAAACTAGTTAACTGGAAACAAACTCCCACATGTTTGCACTGACCAATGGGAAGTGTTGGAAGAAACTTTAAATTGGGTTTCATGATACTGCCTGACATCAGAAGAAAGGTGGAATTCTAAATACTAAGTACTATCAGTCCTGATTAAAACACTTTACTGTCCCTGTAGGGTAAAAGTGGATAGACCTCTTGAGAACAATTAGGTTTTGTGTATTAACTTAACCATTAATTTACAGATGTAATTCAAAATGTAATGCTAAAAATTTATTCTTAGTAAATAAAAAGCCCACAGAAATGCTAAAATCAGCCTTTTGTGAATGCCAGCAGTGGTATTTATGTTGTGATTTTTGCATTTGCTTTCTTGGCTAGACCTTAAATACATACAGACATTGGAAACTCGAAAGCAGAGTAATTTCTACAGGAATATGTTATCCAGGTGTACATTTTACATGCTCTAAATCTCTTCCTTTGTGAAGAAAAAACTAGCCATTTTATGTATGCTTACATGTATGTATGTATGCATTTACAATTATTACATCTTTATGGATGAATATGTGAAGGTCTTTTCATCCTAAGGTGAGGATAACACTTTTCTGTGGGCTCTGTGTTGAAGAAAGGGCGGTGTTGGTTAGCAAATGGGTAAAATGTCAGATGAACCATCATATTCCTATTGAAAACAACTTTGATTTCTTATACATGTAAACATGCAGGGAAACTTCTCCTTCCGTACTCTTTTCTACTCTCTCCCTGTAACAACATAGGCTTCTAGCTCCCCAGGATATTCATCATACCATCTGTAGTTTACTGAATTTTACTACATGCCCTTTTCAGTGCTTTAAATTGTTATGCATGTGTGGATAGATAGATATAGAGGTATCTGCATATGTATGTAAGCATATGCACGTACAAATAAAAATTACTTTTTTCATGGTATACTGTATTTACATGGTATAAATGAGATGTGAAAAATAAATTCTTTTCTACTGTCCATCTAATATTAGGTATAATTCTCAAGATCATTTTTCTTACTAAGGAACATTATAAAGAGCTGTGCATTGAATTAAGATAATCTAATGAAATAACATTATTTCAAAGTTGAAAAACTGTTAAAGCTTATCTAATATAATCCCCCCATTTTTAATAGTAATACCCATTTTTCCCTCTGAACCTAGAGAACACTTCATTGTAATGAGATGAAAGATGACAGGGTTTATGATAGAAAAGTCAGGAGTGCAAGACATTTGAGTGGGTTAGAGGAGAAGTCAAAGATAGTTTATTAGAGATAATAATGGACATTTCTTGATTTCCTTTAGAATCATCCCAGATCTTAAGAAGCGGTAAAGGATACTTTCTTACCTCAAAGCCTTGTAGATCTTTTAACTAGTAGATGTAAGTGCTAGAAAAAAATGTAGTAATTGCCTAGCAATATCACCTCATCATTTAAATATGAATATTGAGGTCCAATAGTAAGATGGTTTGTACTTGGTTTTTGTTTTAAGATGAGAGAATCCAGAGATTGAGAAAGGGAGATATGAATGAAATAAGAGCAATGGAAATGATGGATTGATGAGATTTCAAAAATTCCAGAGTAGAAAAATGCAAAGTCTGATGAAGAGTTTGATTTTGAATTAAACAAGGCCACTCAATATAGTGTAAAACAGAAAATTTAAAAAGAAAAGATGGACGCAGCTCCTTACGTATTTGTTGGATTTGGGGTAAATAGTAAGGATATTATTTTTAGATGGCTTTTTTAAAGGAAAATGGGAAGTAAGATTATTTTCTGAGAATAAATATGGCGACAGGATTATAACTTTAAGAAGAATGGAGAAATCGGAAGATACCCCTGCTGAGGACTGGAGACAATATTGTTGCAGAAGGATTGGTGGGCAGAGTTTGAGAACCCAGCTGAGTTTGGAAACCATGAAACAATGGTGGCGTCAGCGCGCAGCCCTTTTACTTTTCTCCAGTAGCTTTCAACAGTTCAGGGGTTTTGCACATTTATCCGTCCGAGTTTCCCCCTCACCCAACACAGACGCGCTGTCTGGTCAGTATAAAAGAATACTGTAGCAAAAATGTTTGGGATACCGACAAAACAGATGCCATCGTCTGTGGTCTGTGCTGGATAAGGAATGTCTCTCGAACGGTCTCTGCTGCTGTGTCCTCAAAGCTCGCGGCTGGGCCTGTGGGCTCAGGCCTCACTTACTGCCTCATCCAGCAGCCCATCACTTTCCTCTGCTCCGTGAACGCCCTTATTCAGTGTCTTCGTAGTAGATGGTCAAGGCGCTCCTGCCCTAGAGTTTCAACGCTTCTCTAGACCTGAATGCCCATTCCTTTACACTTAAACATAGTCTGAGTTCCGCTGAATCTACAAATTCACTCTGACAGTCAGAGTGTATAACTACAGGGAAAATGTGTCAACTCTAAATTTGAAGAGAAAAAAGGCTTTAGAAATTCAAAAGAGTAACCGAACCCTGGAAAAATATATATTATTCAGTTTAATGTTCAAATTTGCATTCTTTTGTTTTGCCAATTTAGAAAACAAGCCACTTAGCCCTTTTCATTTATTTCATCTTATTTCCCCTAATTTACTCATAAGACTAAATAAAATAGAAGGTTGTAGTTACTATTTACAACAGCTGCTTTATTTCCTCCAAGTGATAAGATTTTTCAAGGGAATAGGAACATGCCAAATTACCCGCAGTGTTAAAAATCTTGGAAATGAGGTTTTTGCTGCTCATTATTCTTGTATAAATGTATCAAGGTGAACTGGTAAAGAGAAGCTGTATGTGTTCTTTTCCCTCCCCGCTATTTGCTGAAACATCCTCAAAAGAAAGAGCTTCGTTCTCATGTCCTTGTCCTCTCCTGTTCCTTCCGTTCTAATTTTATCTATGAGCCTCACATTACATGTCGGAGAGAATGATTTTGTTACTCCAAACCTTGGAAGTAAGGACACACTTAAAATACAGAATACACTTTCTAAAACAATAAAACCCCTATAAATAAATAGAACACAGTATTTCTTAAAATACTAACCATTCAAAAAATACAATTATTTGAAGAAATGACCTAATGATAATCAAAATGTTTATTAGAATTTGCCCCCGGAAATGATCTTGATCTACTGTCAGTGCTTTCACTACTCAGTACTATGAGTAGGGGCATAGTTTGAATAACCATCATTTCTCATAACCCTCAAACTTTTAATATCTAGCACCTTGATATTTATAGGGGGCTTAGGAAAGTTTCTTTGTTTCTGGTCTAAATTTGAAGATGGAAGTCAGTATTGCATACTTTTTAGACTGACAATGCTAAAATAGTTTTATTTAATATACTTATTTTATCCACCGTATGTGTAACGAGTGGCACATCTAAAATATAATTAGCCTTTATAATAGTAATATTCTGTGAGCTACTTACTCAGTTTATCACTTGAGAATATAAAATTGAACTTGGATTTACTTGAACCAGGCAAATATGTGAGTCCGTGAAGCTGTTCTCTATATAAACTAGCACTGTGGAATGAGAACTCTACATGTTTTAAACCTAATTCTATATATAATATTACATAATGTAACTTATATCGTCTCTCTGCCCTATTCAAGGGCATCACCCCAGCAATTCTTCCCTCTGTCCACGGCATCCTCATCTCCATGGTTTATCCTTTATCCCCGTGAGCACATAGACAATTTTTTCCACCAAAAATTTTAACTTTCTTGATTTTCTTGAACGACCACTTTATTCCGCTGCTTCCTGTCTCCAATTCTTTCCCACTCCCGTGTCATTATGAACCCACTCGAGTCATGTGTCTCCCTCACTCCGTTACCGAAACATTCCAGTGTCAACACTGAGATTTGTGTTGTTAAAACCGTAACCAGTTCTTAGTGCTCATCCTGGTGGGTGTCAGTGAGGCAAGTGTTAGCAGACTTGTTACAGTTGCTCGTATCCTCACCTGGAAATATTCTATCACTCGACTTCCAGAAAAAAGAGGAGTGTAGCTTTCCTCCAGTCTCACTAGTTACTCTTCCTTAGATTTTTGGAGGAGAGGAGTTCCTTCTTTGCTTTTTGATCTTGACATCTTGGAGAGTCCTGGGGGGTCAGTCCTTGGACATCTCTTATTTCATCCAGTTTCATGTCTTGAAAAACTACACTAACTGTGAAATTTGCATCTTCAACTCAAGATATTGGCCCTAAATCCAGCTTCATATAGATACAGCTCAACCTAGCTCTTTGGATGCCCAAAAACCGTACTAAAATTAAGATGTCCAAACCTTATTCTTTTTTTTTTTTGTGGTACGCAGGCCTCTCACTGTTGCGGCCTCTCCCGTTGCGGAGCACAGGCTCCGGACGCGCAGGCTCAGCGGCGATGGCTCACGGGCCCAGCCGCTCCGCGGCATGTGGGATCCTCCCGGACCGGGGCACGAACCCGTGTCCCCTGCATCGGCAGGCGGACTCCCAACCACTGCGCCACCAGGGAAGCCCCAAACCTTATTCTTGATTGTTCCTTTCAAAACTTCTCTTTTGCATTTAAAAATATTGTGTCCAGCTTTCCACTTGTTGGAGCCAAAATCTTTCTTCTCTCTCCCATTTTTCATTTACTCCACTGAGAGAGCATCTCTTCTCTCAAAACATATCAGAATCCAACCATGTCACACTACCTCTGCTGTTACTATTTCATCTGCCTGGATTATAATTCTGGCTCCGGACGGGGTTTTTGTCTCTGTCTTTGGCCACCCCTTTCCACTCTGTTCTCAACACAATAACCAAAGTGAACTTATTAAAATAAACTCCAGTCACGTCTGATCAATATGTCTTGGTGACTTTCTACCCAACTCTCCCAATGGCCTGTGATGAGTCTGACTGCTCAGCCTACTGCCTTTGAGCAGAGCTGCAGCCCAGCCCATGACCCCTTCTCCAGAGCCACAGGGGCCTGCTCTTCACACATGGCCTGTACTGCTGTTCTGTCCACCTGAACAGCCTTTCCTCCGATGTTTGCATGGCTCCTCCAGGACTGGCTCCAGTGTGCCCTCACAGCCAGGCCTTCCCTGCCTCTTCTCTGAGATGAGCACTTGCCCCCAGCACCGTGCCCCTGCTTCCTAGTCCCATTTTCTGCTTTTTCTCCATAGCACTTGTCATCAGCTGGCGTACTACATACACTAAAGCATTTTATTTGCCTCTCCCAGTAGGATATATGCTCCAAAAGAACTAGGGTGATTTTTTCCCCTATTTTGTTCCCTGCTGTATCCCCAGTGCTCAGATTAGTTCCTGCCTTAAATACTGTTGAATTGATTAATTAATTGTAGGTGGTGTTAACATCTAATTATTCTTCACTGCAAGGCAAGTGAAACCGTAGCCTGTTATGGCCGGGAGAAAGTCTCCTCACGCATTTAAACATATCAGAATCCATTTACTGCTGGCCGTAATCACTAGCACTGTGCCAAGCCGTCCAGACGCCCTCTTTTCACATGTCAAGCTCCAAGGTCTGCTTCTGTTCTTGCCTTTTGCCATTTGTGTTGAAGTGATTGATTGCTTAGACCTGGGCTTTTAATATCTACAGCAAAGAGTTTTCAGCCTTTTTCTCACTGCCATTATTCCCAGTTCAGATGTTAAGCCCAGGTGTCATCAACTATATTCCTAAAACTCTATCAATTCCAATTCCTCCAAGTTTTTAAACAACAGAAATGCTGAAAGAGTTTGTGCGCGCTCGGAACACGCCTGCTTCTTCCTGTTATCCTGGAATGTTCTTCTGTTTCTTATATTGTGTTTTAGCTCTGCACGTCCTTCTTTATCCCTCCAAATGCCTGCTCATCTGTGACATCACGGGTAGCCTTACATTTTTGTGAAAAGAAAGAAGCTTCAGTGTTGAGCCTGACCTGAGCAGTGCTAGCCCATAATGCAAATGTCACAGACTCTGTGCTGCTTCTTGTGAGCAACATCACATATTCGCCTTGGCTCCAGTAAACCAAGCTTTTGCTCTTTCCTGCCCCTGTGTCACATAAATGTACGAGAGACCAGAGGTTGTGCTTTATAAACATAGAAATAACTGCATCCTGCTAGTTATTTAGTGTACTTCATTCCATTCCTGTTAGTCTGCTGTAGATTTGGAAAAGAGGTTATCCTTCGCAGTGTGGCATACAAATTTGTTTATTTTAGCTGACTGAAGGAGAACTGTTTCACCATGTCCGAACTTTTGGCCCTTTTAAAGCATCGGAGCATAGTTGCCAAGTAATGCAGTTGTCAAAGTCGGTTTTCCCTTCATTTTCTTTCCAGACACCTTATCATCTAATTTAGTTGATGCCTCTGGCTCACCGTTACTGCTGACACCAGCAGCTCTCAGGCTCTGTGGGCACAAGACAGGCCTCCTTTGGCATGTTCAGAACAGAATGTAAGTGAGAGAGCTGTAAAACCAGGGGAAGGCTCTGGTCTAAATTGTGAACGGATTACAGCTTGTAGAAGGATGGGGACAGCCTCCCTGTCAGTGTCGAGAAGCAGCGTCCTGTGCCAAAGCAGGTGGTTTGTTGAAGGTTAAACAGCTGTTTGCAACAGAAGTTACAGTTAACAAAGCATTTCACAAGTATCAGTTTATTCGATTTATAAACCCCTATGTGAAGAAGGCGAGGACCTGAACCCTGCTGTGTGATAAGAACACTCAGCTCAGAGGGATTAAGTGCCTGCCGAAGGTGACACAGGCAGTGAAGCCGCGCTTCAGGCCAAGAACTGAGGCTTGGCGCTCCTTCCAGCGGACACCTCATTTCTTGTCATGCTTGGCATGTGTTTGGCACGTCCAGCTCTAGACATTTTATTATATTGAAAAATTCTGTTAACTGAATAACACTCTGGAAACTATGAAGAAACAGAGGTGCAAATTGAAGTGATGAGATTAAATCATTTAGAAAAGTGATGCATCAAAAAATAGATATTTTTTTAAAAGATTTTTTTTTGATGTGGACCATTTTTATTTTTATTTTTTCCGGTTTGCGGGCTTCTCACTGTTGTGGCCTCTCCCGTTGCGGAGCACAGGCTCCGGACGCGCAGGCCCAGCGGCCATGGCTCACGGGCCCAGCCGCTCCGCAGCATGTGGGACCCTCCCAGACCGGGGCACGAACCCGTGTCCCCCGCATCATCAGGCAGACTCTCAACCACTGCGCCACCAGGGAAGCCCCTGATGTGGACCATTTTTAAAGTCTTTATTGAATTTGTTACAATATTGCTTCTGTTTTATGTTTTGGTTTTTTGGCCAAGGGTCATGTGGGATGTTAGCTCCCCAACCAGGGATCGAACCTGCACCCCCTGCATTGGAAGGTGAAGTCTTAACCACTGGACCACCAGCGAAGTCCCCAAAAATAGATATTTTTAAAAAGACCTAACTTAAGATGTTTTTGTCCTCCTCTGAATATAGGAACATAATGTCATTACTATTTAGCCCTGAAGACAGTCTACTGCATTTCTTTTTTCCTTTCTTTTTTTCTTTGTATTGTCTCCTCAACTATTGATAAAATGTGACCTTCTGGAAGACATGGATGATATCCCTTATTTGTCTATATTCCTAATGTTTCATACTTGTGTACGGTGTGACTAGAGCTAAGTTATCGGTGAAATTTATTTTTATTTTTAAGGTTTTCTGTACCCCCTGCCACACATACACAGATCTATAAAAGTTTGTTAATTTGAAATATGATTCAGTGCGAAGATTCCTCTGTTGGAGGTTGGAGTAAAAATGGTCAAAATTTTAGTAAATGTGAAAAGAGTACATCCAACCAAAAACTCTTGGAATTGTTAAAAAAATAGAAAAAATGACTGAAATTTTAGTATTGACTATTTCTCACTAAGGTGATTGGAGTATTTTCAACTAAAAACATACAATATTTTATAATATGAACAGTCACTTAAGTTCAACAATAAAAAATCGTGAACATAATTTTAATATCTTAGTACAATTTTTCCCTTTGTTTTGTAAATAAATGTAAGAGTATTGGGGGAATGGCTCAGTTTGCTGTGAGCCTTGTTCAGGTTTCAATTCTTAAACTTTTTTAAGAGATTACATATAATACCTCCTCCAAATTTGGTAGATTTGAGCATTATTTGTCATAATAACAAAATGAAAGTGATCCTATGACCCAGAAATTCCACAGTCGGGTATATACCCAAGAGAAATAAAAACATATATTCAGACAAGAACTTGTACAAAACGTTTCTAGCAGCATTATTTACAATGACCAAAAGGTGGGAACAAACCAAAAATCCATCAAGAGATTAATGGATAAGCAAACTGTTGATACTCACATAATGGAACATTGAACAGCCGTAAAGAGGAGTGGCGTTCTGATACCTGCTACAACACGACAAACCTGATGCTATACTACACGGAAGAAGCTGTTACAAAAGATCACATATTGTATGATTCCATTTGTATGAAATGCCAGGAATAGGCAAACCTAAAAGACAGAATGTAGATTAGTATTTGCCCCGGGTTAGTGGGATGGGGGGATGGTGAGTGACTGCTTAATATAGGTACAAAGGTTTCTTTTGGGGTGATGATAATGTTCTAGAACTAGATTGTGGTGATGGTTGCACAAGTGTATACTAAATATACTAAAACCCACTGCATTGTACACTCTTCAAGGGTGAATTTAACGATATATCAATTATATCAATAAGGCAGTTATATAAAAAGTGTAATTACACTTTATATTTGTTTATATAAAATAAGCAAAGGGCAAGGAAATAATTTTTTCTTATTACATAACATATAAGTGTTAACTACTGAAGTTTAAATATTAATGCTTTTCCCCCCAAATAATTGCAGTGGTCTCATGGGAAAAACAGATGCTTTAGGAAAATCTTTGTGGAATCTAGCAGCAATTACCATTTTTGCATTAAGTACCCGTACTAAACAATTTCTATTTTATTTAATTTAAAATATAAAATTCGAGTTCAAGGATAAAATAATGCATTTCAAAATTTTGATGTAATTACCTTGGAAAGATTTATTTGTTTTCCTTTAATTAAAAAGCAAGATTATTGTGTAAAATTTATTTTTTCCTTTTAAAAGAAAATTCAATTTAGAAGATAGATGTTTTTATTGCCGAATTACTTGATATTTTCCTTTTTTTCTGCAAGAGGATCTATCCTTGCATATATTAGAACATTGTGCTAATGCCTCCAGGGGGATAAAAAGGCTTTGGCCATTTTCTTTCTGGAAAATGCCCAAATGAAAATTGCTTGCTCACTTGGCACCATCATTGAGAATTAAGTCATGGGTCCAGGCGTCTCCATCCTATTCCCAGAGCCTGGTCCTGGTCCAGAACAGTTGGGGGATGTGAATTTCATCGTGGTTGACACAGGGTTATTGCTCCACATACAAGATTTTGCCAAAGATTCAAAATTATTTAGAACTTTTATTCCTGTTTGATTTTCACGTTTGCAGAAGGGTACACATTACGGTAGTGGTTAGCAGCATATATATTGGGATCATGTAGTCCTAGGGACATTATTTAAAGTCCTTTAACCTGAATTTCTGGTATTTTATTAGAGTAATATGCATCCGCCATTAATGATTTTGATAATCACACAAAGCTTTAGCATAACAGCGGAAGTGGTTGTAACAGTGATAATACAGCTGCTTAAATTCTATCCTCCCTTCTGTCCCAAGGGTTTATCTCCATTAGGTCAACAAACTTCACATGAATTGGGAATTACTAAGCTCCAAAGGATGTTTATTCTGGAATTCCTAGTAAATTTGGAAAACATAGTCTCTAAATATTTGTAACAAAGGTTGGTGGTTTCCTAAAACTCAGCAGGGTGACAATGGCAAGTCACGGTTATTGACAGTTAAGGTTTTCGTCAGGATGCAGAGGATCTGTACTTAGTGCAGATCTGCCGTGGATCCTGTGCGTTTCCATCTAACACCCCCGCCTCTTCCCCTTCCCTTGTTAAGTTCCCTCACTGACCCACCCCGACACAGCCAGTTTCCTTTCAGTGAAGTGGACCCCATCTTGACTGTAGAAAGGGACCAGTGTCTCAGTCCCGCCGTCCCATCCACCGGCAGCACTTCCTGTTGTAGTGATTGGCATGTGACTCGACTCCATGTGGTCCAATAGTGTCTGTGTAGGGATGTCAGGAGTCTTTAGAGAAACAAATAAAAAGCTTCCTTAGTCTCCTGAAATAACTTCCAAAAGAAATCCTCCATCCTTAGAAGTAGGTGATGTAAAAGCAAGTAGCCCTTTAGCTACTTGGAGCTAAAAGGGGAGCTGGCATTGGAATGAACTTGCTGTCACATGATGCAAAGCAGAGGAAATGAACAAAGACTGGAATCTTTATGATGTTATTGCTCCACTGAATTAAACCACGCATGAAGACTCCCTGCCCATTTACTTGCTGTTTATTTGAGCTAATAAATCCCCTTTATTGCATGAACCAGATTGAATTATATTTAATTTGTTTGTTTTATTTCTGGCAACAGAAAATATACTGAAATGCCAGGTAGAGTCATATGTGTATTTTCTGTTGTTTCTTTTGGATATGAATAATTCAAAAGATATAGCCTAGTAAGTGTCTAAAATCTATTTTTTCATACTGTTAATCATAATTATTACACTTTAAAACAAAAAAGGAAAGTTTACACTCTCGACTAGGGAACAATGAAAATATAGTGTGTGGCTTACATGTTATCATGAGTGTTAAAGAAATAAAAATAAAGTCATTCCAAGGATGATAACAATTGACAATATTTAGTAAGAGATCATATATTTTGTCATGATAATTTGTATGTATATTACCTTTAATTGAGTGTATTTAATTGAGAGTAAATGCTTTATTATCCTCATTGCCTGTTTGTTACGTACATGCATATGGCCCACAGCATCTTCTGCAAGTAAGTCTTTGCATGTGATGGATTCAGGTGGTTACATGTAAGAGCAACATTTAATGTATTTATGGAAGAAGGTTAAATAAAGTTGGCAAAAGATGGATTATTTCCACACACGTTAATTCTACCTAAAAAAGTGCTTTTTTTTTTACTTAACAGTTTTTACTGCTTAGACGTCTTGAACACACTGGCCTTTTTCTGTGGGTGTTGCCTGCATGTCATTTTCTGTTTGCCTACCTTCTTTCAGGAAAGTGCAGCTGTGCTTGTCTTACTGTCTGTGTTTTAATGGCGTGTGTGAGTTGAGGATGGATTGTTTAATGATCTGTATCGAAATTTGGTCCTGAGGCACACATAAAAAATACTGTCGCTCTTCTGTCCATATCCAGAATCAACACTGGGCAAGGCCTGCAAAAAATGTGTGAACCACAAAAACGCTGGAAAGTGAAGGGTCCTGATAAATATTAATCACTCACATTTGTACAGACGTTAACATTTCAGACAGGTTATGTATCTCTTATTGTCTCATCTTGTTGCAGTGACTCTGAGGTTGGGAAGTCAGGTTATTAAACTTGCTGGGAGGTTAGGCCCTGTTTTACAGTGCAGGTTGTATTATTATTCAGGTATGGGGAGGCTGACAGGTCAGGAGACTATGCCGTGGAGAAGATGGCTTGTAACTCTCCGTTCCCAAGAGCAGAGGACACGCCACTCCATGGGGGCCACACGAGGAGGCACCAGGCTCCACCAGGAAACAGCAGGAGAGGGGCAGCAGTGGGCAGGAGTCTCTCTTGGGCTTTCCTGGGAAGGAGGAGGGGAAGCAGGTAAGCAGGCTTAGGACTGGCTGGTTTGAATATTTCAGTGGGCTCTGGGGCAGAAGGGTTGTCCCTAGTTGTCTGGTACCTGGCTCTGGGGTTATTCGGGCAGATGGATGGTGACGTGGAGGGCAAGAGCCACAGAGGAGGTGGTTCGAGTGTGTGCCCAGGATTGGTTTGTTTCAATATGAAAGGTGCACTCACAGGTGAGGGGTGAGGTGTCTACTACATCTGGGACTTGGCTGGCCCTGGGAGGGACAGTCCTTCCAGGATAACAGGGCCCAGATAGCAAAGCATCTGAATAAAAAGACGTGCTTAATTTCGTCTCTTTTTATGGCTGAGTAATATTCCATTGTATATATGTGCCACATCTTCTTTATCCGTTCATCCGATGATGGACACTTAGGTTGTTTCCATCTCCGGGCTATTGTAAATAGAGCTGCAATGAACATTTTGGTACATGACTCTTTTTGAATTACGGTTTTCTCAGGGTATATGCCCAGTAGTGGGATTGCTGGGTCATATGGTAGTTCTATTTGTAGCTTTTTAAGGAACCTCCATACTGTTCTCCACAGTGGCTGTATCAATTTACATTCCCACCAACAGTGTAAGAGGGTTCCCTTTTCTCCACACCCTCTCCAGCATTTATTGTTTCTAGATTTTTTGATGATGGCCATTCTGACTGGTGTGAGATGATATTTGTAATGAGGTGGATAGACCTAGAGTCTGTCATACAGAGTGAAGTAAGTCAGAGAGAGACAAATACCGTATGCTAACACATATATATGGAATTTAAAAAAAAAAAAGTCATGAAAAACCTAGGGGTGAAACAGGAATAAGGACACAGACTTACTAGAGAATGGACTTGAGGTTATGGGGAGGGGGAAGGGTAAACGGTGACAAAGCGATAAAGAGGCATGGACATATATACACTACCAAACGTAAGGTAGATAGCTAGTGGGAAGCAGCCGCATAGCACAGGGAGATCAGCTCGGTGCTTTGTGACCGCCTGGAGGGGTGGGATAGGGAGGGTGGGAGGGAGGGAGACGCAAGCGGGAAGAGATATGGGAATATATGTATGTATATAACTGATTCATTTTGTTGTGAAGCTGAAGCTAACATACCATTGTAAAGCAATTATACTCCAATAAAGATGTTAAAAAAAAAAAAGACGTGCTTAATACAAGCCCAAGCACTTTGCCCACTAAATATTTTTTAATATTATAATCATGTATTATATGATTATAATCATATTATAATCTTATGAGCATTTAATCTTGGTGAAGAGAAACAGTACTGTTCTTTTTTTTCTTTTTTTTTTGCGGTTCACGGGCCTCTCACTGTTGCGGCCTCTCCCGTTGCGGAGCACAGGCTCCGGATGCGCAGGCTCAGCGGCCATGGCTCACGGGCCCAGCCACTCCGCGGCATGTGGGATCTTCCCGGACCGGGACACGAACCGCGTCCCCTGCATCAGCAGACAGACTCTCAACCACTGCGCCACCAGGGAAGCCCAGTACTGTTCTTTAATGGAGTGATTCACTGAATGTGTAGAAGACTACAAAGGTTAAGAAGGCTTTTTTCTCAAAATAGGAACAAGCAAAATAGAACTATGTCATAGATTTCATTTGCTTCCACATTTCTCAAGTCATATTCTTTGTGGAAGTTTTGCCTGTAATCTTTAATTTATTGATTTCTTCTTTACTTTGTAAAATTTCTCTTTGTTAAATCTGTAACCTTCAGGATGAGGCTGAATATATGCATATTGTATCAATAGGGCTTTCTGTGAAAGTCATTGTCTGGACAAAAATCAGGTAAAAATGGTGTTTCTTTTTAATGGTACTTTTATATAATTCTATAAAACTTTAAACATATTTAACGTATCTTCCTGGGGAAATTACAGAGAGAAAATAAACATGGGCCCAGGGTTTTATAGGCACTCATGCTGGGAGAGGTAGACTCGGAACCTGAAAAGTTTACTCTGGGGAACAAATCCCAGAACTGCAGAGTAAGGACCTCAATGAACTCAGTTTTCCTTTAAAGCAACACAAATATGACAAAATGAGGATAATCAACCATTTCAGAACTTCGGCAATTAACCAAGGCCACAGAATGAACTGAAGATCTTCTGTCCAAGAGAAAATATTGAACCACAGTATGACAGCAGGCTCTGAGCTGTCCTAACATAAGGCTATTCCCATTCTCCCCTCCACAGCACACACACACAGTAGCTCAGTGACACAGTAGCTGAAAGCCAAACTCATGGCAGACAATGGAGAGATGTGACCGTTTGTAGAACTCCATTAAAGCGCTATCTTCAGATCACAGTTGATATTTTGTCCAAATTTGCAGCTCCCTGGGAAATCTCAGAGTATTTGACTCAGAGCTCATCTTGGGGTGAGGGGCAAAATAAAAAGTCTACCCCTTATTATTACAGAAACAACAGAAAACATCTGGTAATACTGTGGGTAATTAAGGCTGCAGTTTCTATTGGGGAAACATGATAGGGATCAAAAAAACTCTGACAATTCCTGTTTATCTAAAAGGATGAGTGAATGTGCAGAAAACATCTGAGAAAGGAGAAGGCACCCATCACTGACCTTGGGCTGACCTCAAGGCTCTGCACAAGCAGGAAGTGAGAGGTACAGCTCTCTTGTAAACTGGGTAAAGTTGGAAAGTATGTCCTCACACACAGACCCCCTCACCCAGGAATGGAAGATCTATATTGGAAAGGCACTTAAGGAAATCTAACCAATCACTGGCTCACCAGTAAATTATAATGACCAAGGTGTGCCTCCTCGGAAACCAAACTTTAAAATAGTAACAAGAACTGAAAAGACAACGTTAGAAGACAGCTCAGTGGCCACAGACCTCAGGAAATACAAATTCTGTATTTTTTCAAGAGTTGTAAAATAACAACAAGAACAACAGTGACAAGAGACTTGGTGGGGTGACACTAGAGAAGTTATAATACATAAACTATCTAATTTTCAACAAAAAATATGAGACAGGCAAAGGAACAGAATATTATGCCGTATGCACAAGGGAAAGAAAGGAGTCAACAAAAATGCCATGAAGGAGCCCAGGTTTGAGACTTAGTAGAAAGAGACTTTAAATCAATCCTAATAAATAGGTTCAAAGGACAAAAGGAAATCATGTCTAAAGAATTAAAGGAAAGTATAAAACAAGTCTCACTAAAAAATATCACTAAATAAATAGAAATAATTTTAAAAAGAACTGAATTGAAGTTCTGGCATAGTAAAGTAAAATAATTGAAATGCAGAATTCACTGGAGGACTTTGACAACAGATTTGAGCAAGCAGAAGAAAGAATCGGGGACCTTAAGGGTAGGTCAGTAGAGATGCTGCAGTTTGAGGAACAGAAAGAAAAAGCAATGAATAAAAATGAACAGAGCTTCAGTGATGTGTGGGACACTGTGAAGCTTCTGTGTGTGTGTATATATACACATACATACAATGTGATCAAATACACACACACAGAAGGAAGAGAGAAAGGGAAAGGAACAGAAAACATATTTGAAGAAAACAATGGCTGATAATTTCCCAAATTGGATAAAAAAATTATTAGCTTCACTCTAAAGATACTCAACAATTTCCAGGTAGAATAAACTCAAATGGATCTACCCCTAGACACTTAAAAAATGACATGTACAAGGGATACCTAAGATTAATGGCTAACTTCTCATCAGGAATCACGGAAGCCAGAAGACATAAGATGACATTTTCAAAGTGCTGGAAGAAAAAGGCTGTTGACTGAGAATTCTATATGCAGCTAAACTCATCTTCAATAACAAAGGAAAAATTAAAACATTTGCAGAAAAACCCAAAAATCGAGAGACTAGCAGACATGCCCTATATGAAATATTAAAGTGAACCCTTCAGGCTAAAATGAAAGGACAGTAGGTGATTTCTCAAATGCATACAAAGAAAAAGCACCAGTGCACTGTTGTAAGGAAAAGCAGTATAAATGTACTTTTGGTTGTATTTTTCGTCGTATCTGCTGTAAATATAACTGCATAAAGCAGTAATTATAAAACAGTTTGATGACCTTTAAAGTATAACAATGTAATTTGTATGATAATACGAATGAGTGGGGAAGAAACAGAAGTATATTAGAGTGAAGATTTTATATGATATTTAAATTAAATTATTATTAGTGTGAACTACATTGTTTTAAGCTGAAATGTTAATTGTCATCTCCAGGGCACCCAATAATAATACAACTGAAAATAAAATACAGTAAAAGAAACAACAAGGAAATTTAAAATGTATGCCAGAATAGATCTACTTGAAAAGCAGAAAAAGGCAGGAATGGATGAGTAAAGAAAAGAGACAAAAGACATATATTGATAGAAAGCAAGTAGCAAAACGACTATAAATACTACGTTAGTAATATATTAAATTTGAATGACTAAACAGCTCAATCCAAAGGCAGAGATTAGCAAAATGGATAAAAAATAAATGTGATCCAACAATATGCTGTTTATAGAAGAAACACTTTACATTTAAAGAGACAAGTTGAAAAATAAAAGGTTGGAAAAGTATACAATGTGAAGTTTAACTGATATGGGGCTGGGAGAGCAAGACTAAATCAGACAAAATTGATTTTAAGACAAAGTTGTTACTAGAGACAAAAAACAAACTTTATAATAATAAGGGTGTTAATTAATGAGAAATATATATGGTTATAATGGTTATAACCATTATATGGTTATATGGTTATAGATGCACCTAAAACTAGGTCCTCAAAATAAATGAAGCAAAAATAGAAAGAATTAAAGAGAGAGATAAGTCAACAATTTAGTTGGTGATTCAATACAGATTTTCAGTAATGGATAAAGCAACTAGACAGAATATGGATGAGAAAATAGAAGACGAACAACACTGTAAAACAACTAGGCTTAGAAGACATATATAGGACACAACACTTAACAGAAAAAAAATATATTTTTCTCATGTGCACATGAGATACTGAAAAACACAAAAGTTTTTGAAAGAAATTAAAGTATTTTAAAATAAATGGACAACCAGTTTTCATGAATCACAAGACTGAACTTTACTAAGATTGCAGTACTCCCTGCATTAATCTACAGATTCATTGTTACCTCATAAAAATGCTAGCGAGTTTTTTATAGAAACTGGCATGCTGCTCGTAAAATTCATATGAAAAGGCAATGACTCACAACAGTCAAAATAATTTTAAGAAAGAATATTGTTGGAGGATTCACCCTTCCTGATTTTAAAACGTACTGCAAAGCTACGGTAATAAAGGTGTTGAAGTATTGGCGTAAGGATAGACATGTAGATCGCTGGAATATAATCGAGAGTCCAGAAATAAATCTTCATGTTTACACTGAATTGATTTATAACAACAGTGTCAAGATCGCTCAATGGGGAGAGAAAAGTCTTGTTAATAAATGGTTCTGACACAACTGGATATCCACGTGCAAAGAATGAGTTTGGACCTCTGCCTCTTAACATACTCAAAAATCAACTCAAAATGGACTGTAGCCTAAAATATAAGAGCTAAAGCAATAAAACTCCCACAAGAAAACATAGGAGTAAACCTCCGTGACTGTGGTTTCTTACATATGACATCAAAAGTAAAAACACTGAAAGAAAAAAGGTGATAAACTGGACATCATCAAAATTAAAAACTTGCATGTCTAAGGGCACCATCAAGAAAGTGATGCTAATGTGTATGGGGTTCTTCTTGGGTGCTGAAAAGTTCTAAAATTAGTTTGTGGTGATGGTTGCACAACCCTGTGAATACACTAAAAAGGCTGGAGTGAACACTGTACATGAGTAAATTTTATGGCATGTGAAATACGGCTCAATAAAGCTGGAGGAAACGTTTCCATTGTCCTTCTGATAGATTTGAGGACAATTATGTAAGTTCTCTTGCTTGATAAGATATCCAGTCTTCAGAGACAGTGATCGTGGGTCACAAATGAGTGTGCAGAGGTAAGATGTATTAAGAGGGAGGAAGAACAGTCTCCTTGTTGAGTGACATCCAGAGAACTCTTTTTACACTTTCTACTTATTTTCAGTAAAATCTGTTTCACTCGCTTTCTATATCTGGGAGAAATTTATCTGTGCCGTTCATTCATCCCTTCATCATCCATTTATGCATGCATTCGTTCATCCTTCCATCCATGGGTCTATCCACTACACTTCATGAACTTCTTCGCTCAGAGAAGAGAGTCCTGATAAGAATGTGGTCATACATTTAGTAAGAGCATAAACAAATGAACAAAATAACTCCCCAGATACTCAAGGATACTTTAAGAGCAGAGAGCAACATCATAGTGAGGAAGTGACTGTAAGCCTGGGAGCTTGGATACAACTGTACAGATACTTGGCTGGCTTTTATCCAGGCTGAGGTCCCACTGTGGGACCCACACAGGGGCACCATGTATTGCAGGAGAGAGAAAGGTGCCTCCAAACATGGATGCTATTTCGCCCCACCTGTCACATTGAGATGTGATGAAAATGATGTAAGTGAGAGAATAAACCAGATGGCAGCGTGGCAGCAGGATCCACGGTCTGCACAAGGGATCAGCCAGCAGTCCAGCCTCGGTGCCGGTGCGCCCCTCACTCACGTGGGCTTCCTCGTCGTCTTGGTGTCAGAGAGCCCGAGGATGGTTCTGTCTTCCTGCTCTTGACCAATCTGAAATCCGGAAGGAAATATTTGCTCTGATGGACAGCTATTCTCCTCCTCCTCTGTCTTCTTCTCCTTGTTTTTCATTTCATTAGAAAAGGTGAAGTTCCTGCAATGCAGGGTGAATAGAACATGTCCTCTTTCTTAGGTGGCTTGTGACATATTTACACCAGCTCCTCTTATGCAGAAGCAAGCCTTCCTACACAGCTGCCAGCTTGCTCCTCCTTTCACTTTTAAATCCTCGGGTGGAATGCAAGCAAAGCTGTGTCGAGTTTATTAATTACTTTGGATAATAACTTTACTAAGTACAATGTGATCAACTTTCAAGTATATGCCCTTTGAAATATATTTTTCTGTAAAATATTTTCTTCAGGTAATAATTGTCACATTTATTTGGGCACACCATGAATCTGTGTGGAGGTTTGATTTTGTTTTTTGATGCACATATGTTTTCGTTTTTGGCTGTGTTGGGTCTTCGTTGCTGCGCGTGGACTTTCTCTAGTTGCGGTCAGCGGGGGCTACTCTTTGTTGAGGTGCGCAGGCTTCTCATTGCGGTGGCTTCTCTTGTTGCGGAGCATGGGCTCTAGGCATGTGGGCTTTAGTATTTGTGCCTCATGGGCTCTAGAGCGTAGGCTCAGTAGTTGTGGCACACGGGCTGAGTAGCTCCGTGGCTTGTGAGATCTTCCCGGACCAGGGATTGAACCTGTGTCCCTTGCATTGGCAGGCGGATTCTTAACCACTGTGCAACCAGGGAATCCCTGATGCACATATCTTTTTATGAAGGGATTTTTTTATTGGAATGCAGATGGTGAAAACATCTGTATCCCTGTATAGATTGATGATTTGTACTGTGATAAGCTGTGATTGGGAGGGGCTCCAAACTCTCTCCTTTCTCTGATTATAACTGGAATAGTCAAGGCACTTGGGATTTTGACTTTCTTCTTTATGTAGAGCATGAAGAATTGACTTTTGTAAATTCTAAGAAATATTATGAGGAAAATCTCTATTTGGTAGGGATAAAATATTTTGTGGGGATAAACTCTATTATAAATGGATAAAAATCTTAGATACAGCAAAATCCAAAGTTTCTCAAATTGTGGCCTAAGTCCTGCTAACTCGGAATCGCCCAGAATGCCTTTTAGCGATGGATGTGATGAACGGCCACCCTTCCCCATAGAATGTCTCTGGGGGATGGGGCGGCTGCATCGTCACTACAGATCCAGGTATTACCTGTGCCCACAAAACTCTGAGAACTACAGAAGCTTGTAGGAACCTCTGTTAGAGCTCAGCCTACTTGAAAAGCTGCCTCTGATAAATCCAATGATTCCAGAGTTGTTTTCCATGGGAAGGACTATAAATTCTGTCTAAGATCTTCCAATCTGATAATGCTCTTCCGACTGGCTTCCTTGATTCTGTCTATGTTGCCACCATTTCTCACCACCTGTATTTGAATCCTGTCATCTCTATCCCTTTTTTTTGCCACTCCTTTCTCAAAACAGGTGTAGTCTACTTATCCTTTCCAGATTCTAGACTTGTCTTAATCTCTTCCACTAATATCATGTATGTGGTCAATGACCCATTTTTTCAAGTCCTTCTTAGATGGGAACGTTTAATTGGATACATTTATTTTTCCCATGGAGTTAATGAAAATAAATGACATTTTATATAGGTACATTAGTGTCGGGACTCCGGAAACTACACAGGCCTGGAGAGTCAATCCTTAGCCGTGGTGCTGGTGAGCCACATGGCTCCATGACCATCAGTAATCCTCAGCAAGCACCTTCTGTGTGCCGGACACTACATGTGTGCTGGGTTACAAGAGGAATATAGCAGTTACTTTAAAGAAACTCCATTCTAACGAACAAAAGAGTAATGCAGAAATTCACAGGAAATGGCAGGGTGCATCTTAATGTAAAGAACACAAGTGGGGTCAGACCAGGGACCAAGCACCATCACTTCCTTGTGTATCATGTTTAACAAGATTCAGAGTCTGTAGGGACTCACTAATGGGGAGTAAACCCAGTGATGGAGATCATAACAACCCCTGAGCTTGCTATGCAGATAGATTAGATAATGATGCTGATAACACTAATAGAAATTTGTGGAATGTGCTTGGGTTTCAGGTGGTAAAACACCCAATTATGTCTTGAGTTGTGGTGGAGGAAGGCCCAGGACCAGCTTTCCCAGGGCAGCTAGGCTGGAGTCCAGTACTGCCATAGGAAGTCACGCCAACAGTCTTGAAGTGTGGGACAAAGCGATTGTCATCAAATTCTGGGAAGCCACAGGGACTAAAACAAGGCAGATTATTAGACAAACCCATGAGAGCTGCAGGTCCACTCTGACACTGATGGGTCTCCTCTACGGAGGCCTGCAACTTGGCCAGTGTCTTATATATCAAATTAAATTGGATGGGACTGGCTTTAATGAGGTGGAATGGATTATCTCTAGCCTTCTAGCCTTCCTGGACGTGTGAGAGGAGAGGTGTTTTTCACTACTTACTGTCTGTGTGTTTGGGAAGAGCTATGATGCCAGAGAATACCTAGAGTTCAGAAACAGTGTCCATGCCAGCCATGTTCCCATGGGGCAGAATCTGAAGTGCACCGTTCCTGGTGAAGTAGAGGGAGATGGTGGATGTGGGGGGTAGATCTTAACCTTTCAGTCATTCTCACACAACACACATGTTGATCTCCAGGTTAGGATTGTCTTAATGGTAGGTAAGTAGATAATCAATGGGATCAGTGCAGAAAAACAAAGACATACAGAACAAAGACAAAAACTCAATTACTTAATGTTTTCTGAAAATGTATGGTAGGAGTATCTCAACAGCAGTCTAAGAGGCCATTAATGGAAGGATCAATGTGGTTGAAGTAGATGGATCGTGAAGCGACAGTCTTTTGTAGGCTTGGGAAGAGTTAAACTTGTTTGCCACCCATCAGGAAGAAGCCTGTGGGGATGGACAGGTGGATGATATGGGACAGGGACAGTGAATCTCAGAGGTGACGGTGGTGGTGTTAACAGTTAGGACTGAGATGAGCCAGCATCCCACGACTTAGACTTCATCGCTCCCTCCAGGAGTCTACTACGGTTAGATGCTCTGAGTTTGGGGAAACATAGCTGTGCGTTAGAACAGGTAAGAGGGAAGGGAAGGAACAGTTTTTAAAATTCTCATCAAGAATAGCAGATTTATAAATTTCAAAAAGTCAAGCCACACTTAGGATGGCACTGTTTTGCTGACGATCGTTTTCCAAATACGGACACCTTAGGCTACCAGCATGAGGCTCCGAGGGCAAAGAGCACAGTTCATTTTGTGTTTGTCACAAGACGCTATACACGTGTGCAAATGTGGCTTTCAGAAAATTTGATTCCATGCGTGGAATTTTAACCGGCTCTAGAGATCGCCCCAGTATTTTGACCACAGAACTTCTCTGGCAGCTTCCTTTTTAGCATGATGAGCATCTCCCAGCCCTTCCTAGCACATCCCAGGTCTTTCTCAAAAGATTCCTGGGCCTCAGGGCAAAGGAAATGCAGTGTCACTCATGTCCAATGTATTCAGTGAATCAGTCTTTCCTAAACTAAAAGAACGAGTGGCGAGAAAAATAGCAGTAGGATCTTTTTAACCATGAATTTCCATGAAACCCAAATAATCACTGAGATTAACAGGGGACTCCAGTGGTATCTAAGCCTGCTCTTTCCTAACCACCTGGGCCGGCCTCGTTTGAGACCACAGGCTCTCAGGCTCCAGGCCTCCTCCAGGCTCAACTAGGACATCTCTGAGTTATATTAAGTACTGGCATGTGTTTATGTGGCTGGCCAGGGAATGTACTTTAATTCTGAGCTGGTTCTATATTTAGGTTGTGTCTTTTGTCAGATTGGATATAGTTTATACAGTGGATATTCTCGTGTTTTACCCCATATGTTCTCCATGTGTGATGCCTGGACCAACTCCATCAGCACCACCTGGGGACTTGCTAGAAATTCAAATTTTGCCTCCACCCTAGAGCTACTGAATCAGAATCTCTGACAGTATAGCCCAGCGATCTGCCTTTCCATGAACTCTCCAGGTGATTTTGTTGTACAGTAAGGTTTGAGAACTACTGTTCTAGACAAACCGAATCCAGATCTAGGAAAATGAGTATGTGATACCAAAGCAAGACGGCATTAAACACTTCCTAAAGGAGACATGCGGAAGCCTGAATCCTGGATGTCTTTTAGGGACGCTTACTGTTAAACACACAGAAGTGACTTACTCCTTTCAGTCATACTTCACTACCCTCCTTGTTTTCCCTCCAGAAGCTGACACTGTGCTGTTACTTTAGTAACCCGGCTGTCTCTATTGAGTGGTAATCTCTTACACGTTAGGTCTCTGTAATATTGTTTTACAGCAGCTGCTTTGGACGATATGGAAAACTGAGAAAAGACATGTTTTGGATGAGAGTTTTTAAATATAAAAGTACATTCACTCTGCGGCTTTTCTGCTTACGAAGTAGAATACTACTTCAAATTAAAAAAAGGTTTGTTCGTTAATTTCAGTCATCTATATTAGGCTGTTTTATCAGTAATCTTAATCCTAATTTATCCAAAAGTCTAATTACTAGGCATCTTTTTTCTGTACTTGCCTTACTGTACATTCAACCATGTATGTCAAACTATTAATTAGTTTACAGTGATAAATTTGTCCTTCCAGAAATTAATGGAAGGTGAGATGTTTCATTCTATGAGATGATGTGATATCGAGTATACGAAATGTATTTCCTTTTTAATGATGATACTCTGAGACATATAATAAATCAAAGAGAATAACTGTTAAATGAAAACATTTAAGGAAGGTCGGTGGGAAAGGAGATGGCTGTGGTAACTTTTGCAATCAGAAAAAGCAATGTTGGTATTATTTTTTTAACATCTTTATTGGAGTATAATTGCTTTACAATGGTGTGTTAGTTGCTGCTATATAACAAAGTGAATCAGCGATACATATACATATATCCCCGTGTCTTCTCCCTCTTGCGTCTCCCTCCCACCCTCCCTATCCCACCCCTCTAGGTGGTCACAAGGAACCGAGCTGATCTCCCTGTGCTATGCGGCTGCTTCCCACTAGCTATCTGTTTTACATTTGGTAGTGTCTATATGTCCATGCCACTCTCTCACTTCATCTCAGCTTACCCTTCCCCCTCCCTGTGTCCTCAAGGGTATTTTTTTTAAAGCCTTTTGACACCACTTCATGATTTCAGACATTGAGGGAAATCCCATATTTTTATAAAAATTTTCGTTTTTGGAAAAATATGTGGAAATCTCATCATGCTAAAAACATTAGAACCACTCTGAACGTATTCGTTCACTTTGCTCTTGCTATAGGAAGTGCTATAGGAAGTACGCTGCCGCTTCCCCCTCCCATTTTTCCATGTGGTGCAGAGAGCACCCCACTGGCGGCAGTGAGGCACACAACGTCTTCACGTGGATAAGATGCTAGACCAGTGGTTAGGTAAATGAGCTTCATCCAGCCAGAAATCCTCCCAGAGCTCTGTATTTAGGTCTCTGGCCCAGATTTCCTCAACCTTTTGGGCTGCTGTATATATAGAGTAGAATATGAATGAGTTTCAGAAGAACATAAATTATCTAAAGTTGTTCCCTACTGCAATAAAAAAAAAAGGTCAGATATTTATTTGTAAAGATTATCGTTCGTCACTGGTATGCTATTTTCCATCTATATGCATTTTGCTTCTGATACAAAAATGGTATTGTATTGTTACCAAGTCCAGTTTTTAGACTATTTTTCAATCCATTTATATCATCAGTAATGATTTTGCTCTATTTGTAAGATTTTTTTAAAGATGTCTTTGGGCATGTACAGAGAGGGTGATGATTCTATATGTATGTTAGGCTTCTTGCTCTGGAAAATCTTGCTGTCTGAATTCTACATTGTCTTGGACTACCTGGTATGTATCTAATGGACTTTTTCTGCTCTAATTGTACTAGGCTTGTCTGGCTAGCTAGTCAGTCAGGTTAAAGGGAGTTGATAACTCCCGTCCTTTGCAGGCTGTAGTGAGGGACACCACCAGGGTGGTGTCAGTGGAAAGTAAGTGTGAACTGGCATGAGTAAGGGTGGGGCCACAGGTGGGTTGGTTGGTTTTCTCCCTGGGGTGTTTGGCTAGAGTACAGTTGGCAAAGGTCGAAAGGTTTTCTGTCTTCTTAGGCGGCTGCTTGTGTGGTTCTGTGGCTAGAGAGAGCAAGTTTTTCTTGGAGATTTATTTGGTCTATACCCACAAGTAGTTCCAGGTGACGCGTTCCTTTGGGACCAGGATCGCAGTTGTTCTCCAGTCTCCAGTAGGTCTACCTCCTTCACTCCAACTTGAAGTGTCTTCTCATGTTTATTTTTTATATAATGTCTAGTTTTCAATTGTGCCTTGCATTCAGGAAGCAGAAGTCAATATTTGATTAATCTTTTAATACTGCATTTTTCATATTATTCATCTGCTAGAAAGCCCAGATACCAACCACTGGTTAAAGGATGTGGTCAGAATTTATTTGCCTGGTATTTAAGGCCTGATTTGTTACAGCAGCTTGCAGAACTAAGGAAACATTTTGCTTACTAGATTACTGGTTTATTATAAAAGGATGTAGCTCAGGAACAGCCAAAATGAAGATGCACAGGCCAGGTACTGGGAAGGGGCAGGGAGGTTCCACACCCTCTCCAGGGTGCCACTCTCCCAGCACTTCCATGTGTTTCCAACCCCAAGTTTCTCTGACCCTCCCATGTTGAGGTTTGTGGAGGCTTCATTACAGACACACGGTTGCTTAAAGTCATTGGGCATCGGTGATTGAACACACCTTCAGCCCTTCTCCCCTCCCCAGAGGTCAGGGGTTGGGACTAAAAGTTCCCACCCTCCAGTCACTAGGTTGACTCCTTTGGCATCCAGCCCCCATCCTTAGGTGCTGTCAAAAGTCACCTCATAAACATAACAAAATATATCTTTATCACTCTCAACACTTAGGAAACTCCGAGGGTTTCAGGAGCTTTGTGTCAGAAATGGGGAAGAAGACCAAACATATATTTCTTAGAATATCACACTCTTCCATCTGCTTAAGTCACAGGTTTGTTTTAGACAACAAAATAAGATGTTTCAGATGAAATTTCTTTGCCAACTGTCTTGCACACTGCTAGGTAAAAGTAATTTATTTTTCTCAATACTCATAGTTGATATACACCCAATCTCCCTCACATTATTTGGAGTAGAGAAGGTGCTCTGTAATCTCTTGAATTGGTTGGTTAAGCGTCATAAAAGGGAAAGGGTGAACAGTAAGAGAGAAAAACAAACTTTCAGCAATCACTCTTCTGATTATGGTAAAAGATAATTAATTGCATTCTTTGGTGGTAGAAGTCATAGCTCAAGGAAAAAGAGAGTGGCAAGGATGAAAGATTTTCTTCTGACTGTTAAAGAAGCATAATAATCTTAACAATGAGGCACAAGTTTCCCTAAGGATCTGGATTTTGGAAGAAATTCGAGTGTTTTTCCTTCTCAGTCCAGATAACTGCAGCAACTGGACCATCAAACTTGTTGCCAGAATGCTTACAAAGCTTTAGAAGGAAGCATCCAAACAGGCAAAAGGATAAAATAAACCCCACGCTCCCTGGTCCACTTCCTTAGAAGAGGAAGAGATGAGGCAGTGTGGCTCAGCTTGTCTTAGACTTGCTACCTGGTCTACTTGGAAAACAAATTAGGGTGTCTAACCTCCTGGAAGTGCTCTTTTACTGTTTGAGAGATCAAGATACAAGGCTAATAATACCAGCATTTTTAAAGCAAGGGCAGCTCCTCTGTTTGAAATTGCTATAGCAGGAAAAGCATGGGTTACTTCGATGGGGTAGACTTTGAGCAGAGGAATCTCAGCTGTCATGTGGGGTGAGCCTCCGCCCTCAGCCTGGGGTTTTATTCCACCCTGGAGAGTCTAATGTTTTAGAAATTAGTGTCGTCTTCTGAAAGTCACCTTTGTAAGCCTTAGATGACCAGGATGTAGATTGAGATGGGGCTTCCTGGTGTAGAACCGCCTCCACTCCAGGTCTGCCTTCTGGCTCTGTGATGTCCACACAGAGTTGCTACTAGAAGTAATTCTTTTTTCCCCCCTACTTTGCCGATTTGGGATTTCCTCCTGGCCAGCTCCTTTCTTAGCACTCAGCTCACCGAAAGTCTTACTGGGGCCTCTCTCAGGGAAGCCTTGTTGACTCCTCTAAGGGGCACTGGGCTTTCTGCAGAGTTTCGTCTTGGAAATTCAGCTGCTTGAACAGAGTTGATGTTCTTGTTGAATAAGTAAGCCAAATTGCTCTTTCTCTGTCCTCTTGCCAACCCAGGACCAGTTTTCCACCAACAGTCCTCCGCCATGGCCTCCGTTTATTCTTTTCTCAACCTTCTCTTCGAGATGTCATCTCATCTGTGTGATGAAGCCACTTACCTCTTCACTTTCCTGGTCTTTTCCTACTTTCAGGATGTGTAGGTTTGGACCCACATAGTCTAGAGGTGGCACATGCATAAAAATGTGAAAATTTCAGAAAGATACAAGTCAAGTATTTTGGGAATTGTCAAAATTCTCACCTCCTTGGTATAAAAATGAAAACTGCATCACCAGGAAAAATCCTAGTATGTCCTCTTGTGTTGAGCTCAATTAAACTTTGAGTCATTTGTCGGTTGGGACTACAAAATTCAGGCAAAGAGGGCTTGGCTTCCCTGGTGGCGCAGTGGTTGAGAGTCTGCCTGCCGATGCAGGGGACACGGGTTCGTTCCCCGGTCCAGGAAGATCCCACATGCCGTGGAGCGGCTGGGCCCGTGAGCCATGGCCGCTGAGCCTGCACATCTGGAGCCTGTGCTCCGCAACGGGAGAGGCCACAGCAGTGAGAGGCCCACGTAACGCCAAAAAAAAAAAAAAAAATTCAGGAAAAGGAAACCACTTGTGGCTTCCGTCCAGTATCACAAGTCTTCATGGATCACTATCCCACATACACAGTCTAAATAGGTTCTAAATAAACCCATTTAAGGCACAGTGAAATAAAAGGACATTTCTGTACTAGACTAGAAATGCTAACCCGACAGCAAGGAGGGCCACATGGAGCTCCTTAGAAAAAGATCTGGGTGAATCCTTAGGACAGATGTCCAAGCACAGCCTGCACCTGCCATGATCAAACTAAAGGACATGTTGGCAAAGACCAGTTCGGGGTTTATATCAGATCTAGTGAGAAAAAGGCACGGGAAGAGGTAGGTCATAAAGAATTAACATCGCAACATTTATAAAATTTGGTCTCTTTGTACTTACCTTTCTCCTCACAACAAATCCATTCAGGATGGGGTAATGTGAATGAAAACAGTGTGAAATGTGTAGTGATATGAATTAAAAATAATTACACTTGCTACATATGAAAGTGCAATAATATGAATTAAATGTGTCATCTTTCATAGGCATACTTTCACATAGGTAATCTCAAACATTCAAAAAAGGCTGCAAGGCAGATAAACACCATTGTATTGATGGGAAAAGGAACATTTCTCTTACTCTATGCAGTTTTGCACAGTCTTTTTGGTTCATATAGTGTGCTATGCTCAGTGCCGCTCTTGACTCTGGGCACCTTCTTTCCTTGGCTTGAAAAGTCTCCTTCCCACCCTGATTCTCGTTTGGTTCATGCTTACTCATTCAATAAACTCTGTTCTAGATTTCATTTTCTCCAGGGCTCCTCCATAGTCTTGGATGAGTTATACTCAGAGTTATCTCACTTGTCACCACACATACCCCACCAGTGTGTTTCCTCGTCCATCTTCCCACTACCCTAGGAGTTCCCTTTAAACAAGGGGAATGTCTCACCGTTAAGGAATCCCAGCTCCCAGAACTGAGCCTAGTCCGTCACCAGGTGATAACACCTGCAGGATGAATGGGTGGCATAGCTGATTATTTATTAAGTGAATTTAACACACTAAAAACCAAGCTCCTTTTCTTCAGTCATAGCAGACATTCTCTATAAGTTTAGAAGAACTTGTTTTCATTTCCTCAAATGTATTATATCATCTTACATTTTGCCTAAAATTGTGTTCTAACAATAGGTATTGTCCGCTAGCAGACGGACTCTTCTGGGACTACACACTTATGAAATATACAAGAAGTTATGTAAGAATAAAAGAGTTAAGATTATATAACCTGGAGTTTTGAGAAGTGGATAGCTATGTAAATTTCAGTTTATACAAGTTCATCTGTTTGCTGGTACTTATGGCTTCATTTAAACAGTAGACACACAACTGTTTCCTAACCAGCTTTTCAGCATTAGGTGGTCCTGATTCCTCTTCTAATTAAGACTGTGTGTCGACTGGATTGCACAGCCAGCACATTTATTTTCTAAGTTTGAGAAATCATCAGTGCTGTGTGTATGTCCACATGTTACTCAGATAGTTTTGTTAAACTACAGATAGTTTCAAAGTTACTATTTTAACAAAGCGTGTGTATAAGGCTTTGATAAGTGAATAATAAACCGGTGCTTCCCAAACTTTACTTCCCATGAATCATCCTGGAACTTTGTTAAATGCAGATCCACATTCAGAAGGTCTGAGGCGAGGCCTGAGATCCTGCATTTTTTACCAGCTCTCTGGGATGGCCTGCCTGCCAGCCGCTGGACCAGGACCCTAGGATAGGAGTTCCTGTCTGTTTCCCTCAAGCTTCATAACCCTCAGAATGGACTTAATAGTAAGTTTAGTAATGACAATACAAGAGATGAATAGTTAGAATGTCAGTGCTTCTTATTGTTTCTGTTACTGTGAATCACATTTATTCTGTTGTTCTCAGTACCCACTGTATGTCTTAAAGAGCCTGTGGAGCATGAGTTTTAAAGCCAGATTGCCAGGATTTGTCTTCTGGGTCACCCTTTACTGGCTGGTTGTCCTTGAAAAAGTTCTGTAATTATCCTATCATGTTACTAATGTTGGGCCACCTGCTAAACCTAAGATCCCTTATCTGGGAGTTGTTTTGATGAGAATGGGTAAATCCACATGAAATGGCGGCAGCATGGGATATAGTCATTGTGAAGTAACAATCTCCCCTTAGAACTGGTGAAAGAGTGATCAGGTTTAGGGATGAAAAGGATTCTGTGGTCGCCCACCTCAAACCTTCCTCTGACATTTGAACCCCTGTGATATATGGTGCCCATCCCAACCTGACTAGCAGCTGAGAGCCCGCTGCGCTTGTCTTTACTGTGACCCGGAACACAGGAGCTTCCCCTTCCTGTCCTGAACCCCCATCTCTGCCTCACTCTCTCCTGCGGATTCAGACAGACCCCTCATCTTCCCATGTGCTGGACCTTCGGCGTTTGACAGTTCCCACCAGCTGGCCCCCTTGCTTTCTCCTCTCCAGGTTGAAAACACAGACCCTCCTTTCCACCCCGTCCTCCTGCGTTTATCTGTAGTCTCTGCGCACCCCACAAATAGACCATCCAGGGTGAGTGCCTCGCCTCTGGGCCGGAGGAGCCCAGGTGTGTGCTGTTCAGGGGGTCCTTCCAAGTCTCCTGTTCTAGGTCAGTACTTGTCTTTGTGCAGCCCAGACTCACATTAGCCCTTGCGGCCACGGCACGGTGAGGACACAGTGAGGATGGCAGCCTGCCACCTCCCACTGACCATTCTCCCATGTGGGACCCTGTCCCTCCTGCTCCCAGGCCTCCTGGGCTTTAGGGTTTAGGGGCCCAGGGACGCACTTACTATTATCCCTAATAATAGGGATAAATGCATCCTAATATGTTCGCCTCATGCCAGTCCATGTGGATTTGGGTAATATTTCCATCAATGAATGTGCTGTTCCTCCAATTTTGTACCAAAGGTAAAATATGTATAAATATGTACACATCAGCCTGACATCAAAGTCTTCCTCTAAGTCGGAGATAAATTGTACGAGGGAGAGTTCTAAAGACACAAACATAGTGACTGGTATTTCTTTAAGTAATGTCCTCAGATTCATTTTTATAAAGCTATAATTATCAAAAAAGGGTTGTGATACATGATTTTATTTATGGCTACTTTTTCCAGACCAGTATTTTAGTTTTACAAGGAAGTATTATTGCATTTTTAATTACTGGGGAATTAGTTGTAGGCTTACCAGTCTCTATTAATTTTTCTCATTTCCATCCTGCAGCCTGATTCTTGGTTATTTAAGCTCTCTTTCTCTCTCTCTTTTTTTTTTACCTAAGTTTCTGAAGCAAACAGACACTAAACTTAAGAAAAAATCAGCAGATTTTGTTAGAGATCGAGCAGGAGACATTGAAGTGACTGTACATTAATTCTAGTTACTTTCTGCGATTGTTTATATATTCCAATATTTATTTCCTTCCATTTCTCCTCTTAACATTTGGCTGTAATAACGAAAAAAATAATTGGCTTAAATGTGTCAACTTTATGAGTGTCCCCTGCAATTTTAATATCTCCTTCTGTTCAGTGTTCCGATGGTGCAGATGGTAGTTTGCTTCCCTTTGGCCGTCAGACTCCACTAAAAACTTTGCTCCTGACTGTCAAGACCTCACTGCTAAGAAAAAGGCAAGGGTAAGACGGTGGGTGGTGAGGCTAGAATGCAAGTGAGTTTAGGTACAACCCAGGGGACGGGCGATGAAGACAGTGCTGATGACTCAGGAGACACCCCGTTACGTCAGCAGATGACACCCCCAGACACTGCTCAGCAACACCCAGTTGGCAGGAGCGTCCTTCTGTAGACTCACTTTGGTTACTCAGTGTTTGTCTCCTGCCTGACCAATGGGCTGACCCTGACCCTTGAGCTGCACGGAGCCCTTCACTGTGATGCCCGGTGCTCCAGCAGGACCAAAGGACTCTGGGCTCCCACCTGCATGTCTCATTGCTCCTTGTCATTGGCTAAGCATGGCCACAGGAGTCCCTTGCCTTTATCCAAGTATCCACCTGGATGTGATTATTGCACCTGATAAATACCTCTTGAAATAAGAACTCAGTTTAATTACCAGGCCTCGCCTTATCTAAAATGGGTATTAGTGCCGGTGGGGCCCTCAATTTGGGGGTACTCTCTGACACCTTCATCCTGATCTAATCTGAATGAGCATGTCACTATTTCTTTAATCTTTCCCCTGCATTTCTTTAATTAATTATTTACTTCTTTGTCTTTTGAGAGCATTCCCTATTATCCATATTAACTCTTGTTATTGCGTTCCCCTGAGTGAATGAATAGATGCGACTTCTGTAGTTTCTGTGCTTTTGTTTTATGGCAAATCATCATATTTGTATTATATCTTTTCTGGTATTATGGGTGACATAAATTTAAACCCTGGACCCATAAGTCACGATTCAAAAGACATCAACTTGCTTTTTGTTGACTGAAAGGTAAGTGGCGGGGGTGGAGGTGGCCTTTGCCTTCCGTGGCTTCTTGCAAAGCAAAGCCATCCCTGCGGCCGTGGATAGAGCTACAGTACACGTGAGGACCAGATGTCCCTGTGTCCCCAAAGAAGACATCTATGGGGCAGCGCACACTGAGTTTCTGAAATGAGAACGAAGATGAGTCATTTTGAGTCAAGGACTCATGCAGCCTATAAAACAGAAAAGGAAAGGCAAGTGAAGAGCAGGTGTGCAGGCAGAGTGTGAACCAGCCCCGGGGGCCTGCCGGTGCTCTCCTCGGGTGGCTGGCTGTGGGCACACCTGTCTCAGCCTTACCTGGGACTGAGAGCAAAGGTAGAATAGACTTTTGCACCAAACGTGAAAGCCCACCAAATTTCACTCCACATCTTTGGTTTTGTTAGAATTACATTTGTCACATGTCATTAGAAATAAGGAAAGCAAGGGCTTCCCTGGTGGAGCAGTGGTTAAGAATCCGCCTGCCAATACAGGGGACGCGGGTTCGAGCCCTGGTCCGGGAAGATCCCACATGTTGTGGAGCAACTAAGCCCGTTCACCACAACTACTGAGCCTGCGCTCTAGAACCCGTGAGCCACAACTACTGAGCCCACGTGCCACAAATACTGAGCCCACGAGCCATAAATACTGAAGCCCACGTTCCTAGAGCCTGTGCACCACAATAAAGAGTAGTCCCCGCTTGCGGCAACTAGAAGAAAGCCTGCGTGCAGCAGCGAAGACTCAACGCAGCCAAAAATTAAAAAAAAAAAAAAAAAGAAGAAATAAGGGAAGCACACATTATTTTTGCTATGAAACTTTTAAAAATTGGAGTATAGTTCATTTACAATGTCGTGTTAGCTTCAGGTGTACAGCGCAGTGATTCAGTTATACATACATATATCTGGTCTTTTTCAGATTCTTTTCCCTTGTAGGTTATTACAAAATATTGAGTATAGTTCCCTGTGCTATACAGTACATCCTTGTTGTTTATCTATTTTATGTATAGTAGTGTTAATATGTTAATCCCAAACTCCTAATTTATCCCTCCCCCCCTTCCCCTTTGGTAATCATAAGTTTGTTTTCTATGTCTGTGAGTCTGTTTCTGTTTTATAAATAAGTTCATTTGTATCTTTTTGTAGATTCCACATATAAGTGATATATGATATTTGTCTTTCTCTGTCTGGCTTACTTCACTTAGTATGATAATCTCTAGGTCCGTCCATGTTGCTGCAAATGGCATTATTTCATTCTTTTTAATGGCTGAGTAGTATTCCATTGTATATATATACCACATCTTCTTTATCCATTCATCTGTCTATGGACATTAAGGTTGCTTCCATGTCTTGGCTATTGTAAAGAGTGCTGTAGTGAACTTTGGGGTGCCTGTGTCTTTTCAAATTATAGTTTTCTCAGGATATATACCCAGGAGTGGGATTGAAGGATCATATGGTAACTATTTTTAGTTTTTTAAGGAAACTCCATACTGTACTCCACAGTGGCTGTACCAATTTACATTTCCACCAACAGTGTAGGAGGGTTCCCCTTTTCTCCACACCCTCTCCAGCCTTTATTGTTTGTAGACTTTTTGATGCTGGCCATCCCCTTCAGGCTATGCTACTTATTGTAGCATTTTTTTCTGTTCTGCTATTGGGCATTCATTTTCTTATTAAGCATTTATGATTGGCATAGGCTGATTACACTAGAGGTCTTAATCTGTTAATGGTCTCTTGGAATTCATTTAACTTATACAGTTTCAAATTTATACAGGAAGAGGGACTTGTGATTAAGCTAATCCAGGGATTAGCAAGTATCTCTAAGGAAGCAATCTGGCAAAATCAGATTGTGAAATAGTCTACAGGTCAAGCAATGGCAATTCTTGGACTGATAAATGGCATGGGAGGAAAAGAGGAAATGGTTACAAATAAAAGAGATTTAAGAGAAAAAGCAAATAAATCCAAATGTGGACCTTGTTTAGACGTTGATTTAAACAAGTAAACAAAAAAAGATAAAAACACCCCTAAGACTTTTAGGGAAAACTTCAGGATGAATTGAGTATTAGATGGTATTTAGCAGTTGTTACCAATTTTATTAGGTGTTTTCATGACATTTTTGTTGTTTAAAATTTCCTTTTCTGTTAAGCATGCAGATATTCACAGCTGAAAGAAAGTGGTATCAAAGGATTGCTTTGCTTTAAAATTCAGCAAAAAACTAAAGGGGGTGGCGACTGACAAGACAGGTGGCCAGTTGTTGACGTTGTTGGAAGTGGATGGTGGGTGTGGGCGGGGTCGTTACATTATCCTCTCTAATGGTATATGTTTTTGAAAATTTTTGTAATAAAAATACAATAAATTAACAAAAAGAATATTGCTAAAGGATTTAAACATTTTACATTATAAGATTAATGTGAAGCTGTGACCTTCAAAACTCAAGGTTTCTGGTGAAGGTAAATGAATCAGAAACTTGCTGTGAAGCTCAGAGACGAGAGGCAGGAAAGAGACCTGTATTCAGTGTAAAAACTAGACAGCGTGTTGGGTTTAGAGGGATGGGCTCAGGAGAAGCTTTAACGTCAAGATGTATTTTTCCCTTTTAAATCATCATCATTGCATTTTAAAGCATTAATACTCCTGCTATAATTTATACCTCTTTTATTCTGGCCTCAGGAAACTTAAGAGGCTGCAGAGCCATGTTTGTGTTCTAATTGGAAAGAAATAGCCCCCCATCTTGATCCTTGCCTGTCTGTTATGGAATTCCTTCCTGGATTTAGTATCTGATAATCTTTCTTTTCTGAAATATGCAAGCTGATTTTTCCTCCTAATGAGTTTGGCCAAGTACAAAGTGAAAATATCAATTACCATCCTTCGGTGCAGGAGGGGCTTCTGCTCCTTGAGGGGTGGCCGTCAGCCTCACAACTGCAACTGGACCCTGCCTCATCTACTCACACTTCTGAGTATCTCTGCTTTGTTCTGTATTTTCAGTCTTTTCTTGTCTTCTGATTCTTTGTCATCAGCATTTATACATGAGGGTAATACCTCTGATCTTCGATTTTCTTTGCCTTCAGTATACAACAATTAAAGATAAATTTTCCACCTACCTCTCCGGAATCCGTTCCCATCTCTCTGCGCCCAGGTAACCCCTCTAGCACCCATCACAAAATGATAGGTACTAGACACACGCACGCACAGAGAGAGAGCAGCATGGAGACAGAGCGAGAAGGCGGCCACCTGAAGGCCAGCGGGAGGAAACCACCCCTGCCAATGCCTGATCTTGGACTTGTAGCCTCCAGAACCGTGAGACATAAATGTCTGTTGTTTATGTCATGCAGTCTGTGGTTCTTTGTTATGGCAAAGAACCTGGCACACAATACTTATGATCTTCCAAGTTTCGACCAATTACCTTTCCAGCTTCTTCTCTTGCTGCTGTGCTGTCTACCTACTATGCTCCAGTTCGAATCCTGACAACACCTTCACGCTACCCTGTTCTTAGTCTCTGTGCCTTTGCCCACACCCTTCGAAGTCATTCCCTCCCCTCCGTCACTTTGTTTATCCTTCAGGCTTTTGTTTAGATCACACTTCATCAGGACAGTCGTCCCCATCTCTAGACGAGTTTAGGTCCTTCCGGCTTTTATTACTATGGCCTGTGAAATCCCCTCTTTCATCATATCAGTCATACATTTCATCACATTAAATGGTGATTTAATTAGTGGAAGTTTTGACTGGGTTAGATTAAAAGCTCAATGTCAGTTCTTAGATATTTTAGGATTTCAGAACTGAGATGAGTGTTGGAAGATGATATGGAAACACGTTAGTGTTTACCAAAATTACTAGAAGCTATTTGAAGCTTTCTTGGAAAAAAATTCCACACCTTAATAAATGCTTGAACTAAATAGATGCATTTTATATTTTTTAAAGAAAGCAGCAAAAATTCTAGAAGTTGATGATAGTTCTTATCTGAAAGAGGCCCTTTTTGGCATTAGTCTTTGGCTCCTTGTGATAAAATATAATTTCCCTATGTGACATTTTATCACTTAACTGAAGACCCATGTAATTTCAACTAATAACTGGGTTTTATAGAATAAAAATCACATTAAAGCTTCATTATTTATGGAATCGATAACAATAATTTAAATTCTTAATCATTTTTCTGGGGGTCATGCTTTATATTCTAAAAGAACCAAGTATGTGAATATAGCAGAATTAAGAAACTGGAAAAATGAATTACCTCTGTTATTAGGAATGTGTCCATTTTCATTTCATATCCCAATTACAGCAGTTCAGGGGTAAACTAAAACAAGTGTTTCATAGAAATGAAATTATGATAATTAATACATGCTTACTTTGAAAAAACAGATTATTGGCTTTTTCATTTATTTTCCTTTTTTTCTTCTCTTCCATTCTATTATTTTCCTCCCTCCTACTCTAAAAGAATGAAGATAGCACAATTTTTTGCACTTTTTCAAATATTAATATGCAAAATAATCATTTAGGAAGAGCTTGTTAAAATCTACATTTTGCATCATCAGCAGATGCTATATTAGCAAGTCTGGAGTGAAGCCAGGAATCTAAATTTTTATAAGCACTGAGAATGATCTTGATAGATAGTGTCCACTCACAGAAACTCCAAAGGCTTCTGAAATTATGGCTTATTTAGCAGGAAGTAAAATAAGATTTAAAGCATAAATGTATAATATATATGACACACCAACATGGCTAAGATAAAAATTTTAAAAAGAAATAACTGAAAACTATTCCTGATACCTTACTCACATTGATCGTATAAAAGCAGTCTGACTGATAAAATGATTTGTGCAGGAGATGTCTTTGGACAGAGCTACTGGAGTGAACTCTGTGAGTCCTTTTGCCCTCAAGCTCGTGTGTGGTCTCAGTAGAACCACTCATAAGCTGACCATGTGTCCTGGCGACTAGAGGAACATAGTGGACAAGTGTCTGACTCTTGCCCAGATAAGCTAGAAGATGAGACACTGGTGGTTCCTCTTTCAACAGTGGAATTAAAGTAGTTTGTGATCAAACTGTACTCCCGGTTAGTCAGGGAATGCTTCTCATAGGCTGATAAGACTACAACATGGGCAGACACACACACACATACACACCCCCCAAAACAACAGCGTGGGCTGACGGGGCAAGCGGGCATCCTGAGAAAAATGCACCACCCACATCATACTAAGGCTAGATAGATATTGTCAGTGAGGACCTTTGGAGAACCACCAGAAAATTAATAAGCGTTAAACATCTCCAGGTCCAGGGAAAAATAAATCATCTTATGATAACACCAGTTACATAAGAACTTCACTATCCTAATATCTGCCTGCATACTGCTACCCCCATATAACACTGAAAAGGATTTAAAAAAATTATAATTTGCAACATAGGGGCAAGTGAAAGAAGAGAAGGACCTTGTCTCTTTCTGTCCCTACAGAGGCCAGCTCATGATTTAAATCAATTTCATTTAAATCAGTTTCATTGCTTGGGATATAACATGGAGTCAGACTTGTAATCACTAAGTTGAGAATGTGTTATGTGGTTACAAATAAATTTTCCAACTGTTCAATGGATTAAATAAGATGATATTTGCAAAGCACTTAGAATAGTGTCTAAAATATAGGAGACACTACATTGGTTAATAAACACATATGATAGTTACATGGAAAGACAGACTGTAGGAGCAAGTTCACGTGTTGTAATGATCAAATTATTTAAGTAACTTACCTCACAAAGTGACTGTCATATAGTAGGATAAATATTGCGTAATTATCAAACTTCTAAATGCCCTGCAGGCACTAAATCCTATGGGTATGTGATTCTATTAGGACAAAAGAGATGAACAGAGGACTGGTGCATGGTAGAAAGAGCCCACAGGCAGTCAGGGTATTTGGGCTCTGCTTCTAGTTTTGCTAGGAATAATTTTCAGGACCTTGGACAGGTAACCAAAGTTGTCAAAACTTCCTCTTCATGTGAAGAAAAATTCAGCTGCATCGGGGTTAGCAAACTTGTCTGTGAAGCACCAGAGAGTAAAGAATTCAGCTTTGAGGGACAGACTGTGTAGGTCAATTGCAATGACTCATCTCTGTCCTTTCAGCAAGGAAGCAGGTACTGACAATACACCAACATGTGATCCTGTGCCTGTGATCCAAGAAAACTGTGTTTATACGTTCCAAAATATGAATTTTATGTAATTTTCACTTTTCATAAAATATTATTAATTTTTAATTAAAAATTTCAAATATAACAATTATTCTTAGCTCCTGGACCATAAAAAATAAATGGCAGACTAGATTTTGTGCTGGGGCCAGAGTTTTCTGACCCCAAAATTAGATTATTTCCAAGAGCCATTATATTCTCAAGTTCTTGATTCTGTTAGTATGACTGCTGTTCTCTTTGACCTGCTTTCTTGTTCTCTACCCACATCCCTATTTCCTCCTATCTACCTGGTATTTTCCGAAAATTACCTATAGCTGCAGGCTCGTGAGCCTTGAAGGGCAGTTGCAAACAAAGATATTACATTCTTTCTCTGATATTTAACTTCTCTTCATTTATCAGATTCTGAAGTTAATTCACCTCATTTCAATATATTCTTCTGAAATCTATAATCATAGCCAGCATAGTTCTAAAGTGAATGTAAATATTACCAAGACTTGGACCAAGAGTAATCATTCATTAAACTGAATTCAATTACATAAATCAAAAAATAAAACCTTATTCCCACATAGAGGGCAAAGGTAAACAATCTCAAGATTTCCTTGATGGTTGTAAATGCTTGTTATTTAAACAAAATAAGTGATAGTTCAAATTTTTCACTATTTCAACTTTTCCCACACACCTAATACTGTTACACTTTATCTTGCTTCTACTTTTACCTAGTGAAAGTTGCTGCTTCTTCATTGTCAAGTTATTAGCTTATTATAGTGACTTTTAGGATTACTCATCCATATTAATTTTGCTCTAGTCAGACTTTACTGTTCCCCCAAATTTAAAGTGTCATTATATTATGAGGATAAGTGACTTTCTTTGAATGTCCTAAATTCCGGGTTTTTTACTCACATTCTAGTTCTAAAAATGTTAGCTTTTGCTAGAATATATGATAAAAGGCTAAAAGAGACATAATTTTGAGTTCAGAATAGATCCTAAATATTATCATTTATCTATATGCAGCACCACTTTTTTGTGGCAAATTGATTGGAGAAATAATTTTTTTAATGTATTACCCATTCATGGGTAAGGATATTACAGATACATTCTTTTACTTATCAGATAGAATAATTTCCCCAAAACAAACAGCTAAGAATCTTCATGCAAATTTTTAACTTCTCTGAATTTTAGATTATTCTCCTCAAAACTGAAAGGTTAAAATAGATCCAAAAGTACTGGGGTTGAGAAAAATTTGAGACCTTGAAGACAATTACACCAAGAGAAAAAAACCCAAAAAGTGAAATCCCAGGTATCAGAGTGAAATAGCTGCAGGTATGATAGAACCCTGACCTCCTGCTCTTTGGTGACTCCTGCTGGCCATGTAGAGAAATGCAGAACAGGAGAAAAATGCACGATCCTTCTGCGCAGCTTTGCCTGCACCTGCTTTACTTCTAAATATGCTCATTTGTTTTAGTATATTTTGTTTACTTTCTTTTCTCCTTTCCAAATAGTCATTAATTTAAATACTTAAAATTTTAAGTTTATCCTGTTTCTTTTTCAGTACTATATTTATCATAAAGTACAAGGGTGTTGACTCCTAATTTAAAAAAAAATGAAAATGATGAAACAGATTTTTCAGTTAATTAGTCCTATTTTTGTAGCATTTGACATATTCTTCAACATTAATTAGGTAAATACCAGCAATATAATAAGCCTGTTATTTTTGTATGTTTGACCTTAATAACTTATTTCTGACTTAAAATTAGTTTAGCATTGTTATAAATGATGACAGTTGCTAACTAGGTTTGCTTTAACAACACTGGCTTGCTTCTTGTCATTTAAGCTTCTTGAAGATAAAAGCACTGTCACATGAATCAGCAGGGCTTCAGTACTTGTTAAGTGAATGAATGCATGAATGTTGCTCCTTAATCTGCATATGTGTGTGTGTGTGGTGTGTAGATTTATTTTGTGTTTGTAATGTTTCAAATTTCATCGCCCCCAGCTACTTTCTAACTGGAATTTCCATTATTTATTATGTGCCTTATTGCCTCTACAAAAAATATAGTTTTCTTGAGTGTAAGAACTGTTTTCTGATTTATCTTCTTGTCCCCCAAATTTGTCAAAGTCTCAAGAATCCCTAATCCTAGTCCTGTTTTTAAAAAAATACAGGAGTTGTAAATTTGGAAGATACACAAAACTATAATTTATTCTCCAGAAGACATTTCAGGGGTGGAAGTATTTTCCAAAGAGTAATCAATGTTAAATAAACATTTATTGCCTATCTATTTCTTTATTCCATTGTGTGTTGCACAGTGAACAAAGAGAAAACAATCTCTGTTCTCAAGGAATTTACAGTTTAGAGGGAGAAGATAACCCACACAGAAACATATGTAACACAAAATGATTCAGGCCCTGCAAAAGAAGTATTTATGTAACACAGTGGGACACAGAAGATGGAGTGATCATTTTTACCTGTGGATTTCGGGGAAGTTTTCTCAGAGATGTTACACAATTCCTCAGACTGGTAATTTTTGCACCTGTTTAATCTGTACAAGTAGTTAAATACGTAGTTATATGAGAGAGAAAATATATATGTATATCTATAAATAAAATATATAAATATATATAGATTATATATGTGATTAATGTAAATATAAATAATATATGATTTATATCCTATTAAATATTAAATAATGAAATATAGTATAGTATAAATATATTAGACTTTTTATCAATTATAATTATAATATGAATATATATAAAATATAGAATCTATACATAAATCGCATATAATGATCAAGTTCTGTGCCCTTGACTTTTAAGGAGATCCTGTGTCTCTCCAGTTCTCTCCTTACCCACTACTACCACCTTCTCATTTCTAGATCAGTGAACCAACTCAGAAGCTCTTTCCCACTTCGTTCCTGTAGAACCGTTTTCCATGTGGTTGCCAGATGTCCATTCTCATCAGAGCCTTGCTCAGTTTTCCGTTTCTCAGGGAGTGTCCAAGCTTCTTAGCATGGTTCTGGAATAAGCTGCCCCCTGCCCACCTTCCCAGCCTCAGTTCTTTTGCCTCTTCTCAGCTCCCTGCACCTGAACCACCGTCAGGGTAAGATCTCTCTTAAATTCTTCAAATGGGCTGCGGTCCTCCAGTCGCTCCAAATGCACCTGTGATTCAGACTCCGTCTCTTTCCCACCTTGACGTCAACTGCCTCCGTGGCCCCGACAGGCTAATATCGACTGAATGGTCAGGAAGTGACAGAGCTGCTGCTGCTTCTTGGAGTCTTTCCCTGACCTCCCTCACCCTGGTGCCAGGTCCCTGCTAAAAATCCCCATTCATGCTTTATTTGAGTTATGCGTTCCATCTTCCCCATCCTGTGTACAGTGTTATATCTGGAGAGTGGGAATCACTCCTGTTTCACGACAGCTTGCTTTGAAAAAGTCTCATGCTCAGTAGATCTTTTTGAGTGAATAAATGGAATGCCGTCTGAAAGATAAGCTCCCAGGCTTTCAGTAAACGTTGGAAAGCTTGTCAGTGCGCCTGTTTCTCCGTCCCTCCCCGTCGTGCAGTGGAGAGCCCATGTCAGGAGGCTGTGTCATGCCGGGCAGCATGGGGCCGGGGAGAGTACAGACCTATTTTCCTGTGTGGGTGAACTCGTTAATGCCTCTGAATCCGTCGTTCCTTATCTGTAACAGGCACGATCACACCTCAGAGGATGGAGGAGGAGAGGAAGTATGTGCCTATATCGTGCCAATTCAGAAGCAGTTCTTCCCTGTCCCATCTTCGCTCAGAATACCTCTCTTCTCCCCAGTCAGTCTCGAGAAAGGCCATCTCTGAGGTGCGGCATAATGCATAACCCATCCTTTTTTCTCCCACATAAGAAAATGTGCACTATTTCTAAACAGGAGTTAGAGAGAGAAGCACATCGATGCATTTCGTAACGTTTTAAGAATTATATTTTTAAACTATTTGATTGTCCCCGTTTTCCTTAGAAAATGTATTTTACCATCTTTTTATTGAAAACAATGGGTAATGTCAGGCAGTTCTATCTGGCCCCATTTTTCTATCCTTTCTGTCCTCAAGGGCTCTGGAAGCAGTTCAAAAGGGAGTGGTAAGTGAATCATCACCTTCTTGTACATGCAGTTTGGGTTGTCAAATAGCCTTTGAAAATAGCCTTATATTGTTTCACTTCACAGTAGATAGAGCCTGGACTTCTGTCAGCCGCATGACCTTTCTGGTTCCTCAGGTACTCCTGCTTTAATCTAAATATTCTCTGTCCTTAAGGGCCTTGTTAGAGCACGTCAGTGAAAGACCATGTGTCCTACTATGCTCCGTACGTAAGAAATTGAGCTCAACACTGAAGGACAAAGCTGAGGTCTTAGACCTAGGACTAGCTTTAGGTGCTTTTGCCTGAGAGAGGAGCCAGCCCTTTAGTTGAGGCTACATCCACTTCGTCCTCCTATCACTATGGAAACTTGCCTCTCATTTTGTTTTCAAACTTTCAGGCCACTCATGATGTAGCAGAAAAGCTGTGGAGAATAGTTAAGTCAGGAGGTGGGAACCATCTTTTAAAACAAATAGTCTAGTGGTTAAATGTGCAGGCCCTGGAGCCTCACACCCTGGGTTCAAATCTGCTTGCAAACATGTAAGGCAGGTTTCTTAACCTCTCCGTGCAAGCAGTCAAAGACGGAAGATAATAATAGTACTTTCTTCCTAGGTTTTTGTAAAATCCTTCAGGACATTGTCCGGCACAAGATCACCATCAATGTTAGCAATTATTATTGGGTTTCACCTTCCAGCAATGCCAGGTGAGACAAGTGAGTGAATGGTCCCATGGAAGCAATAGGGGAGTTACCAAAACAGTAAGGCATTGGATCCTGTCTATGTGTTAGGGTCAAGGACAGACGTATTTTATTTCAAATAAGCGAGCAAGCAAGCCCTCACTGCGCCTGCAGGGGCTCAAGCTCAAGAGAGGGGCCCCGTCAGCGACTGTGCATTTTGGGGTTTAACCTCATTAATACAATTGGTTATATCAAACCTAAGTGTATTGTCGTAAGAGACGAGAAAGGTATATTTCATCATGCATTTCTGTAGTGATTCAGCAAAACATAATTTAGAGGAAAAATTTAGAATTGTGATGTTACCAGGAAATCGATTATGTGGATAGTTTCCCATCCCTTCCTCCCTCTCTTGTTTCCTTCCTCCCTCCCTCCCTTCCTTCCTTCCTTCCTTCCTTTCTTCCTTCCCTCCCCTCCCTCCTTCCTTCCTCTCTCCCCCCTCCCTCCCTCTCTTCCTCTCTTCCTTCCGTCCCTCCTTCTTTTCTTTCTTTCCTTTCTTTTTCGGGGGAGGAGTTGTTTACTTATGATGTGGTGCTCTCCTGGCCAGGGTTATTTTGTCATGTGCATTCACCCTTCGTTGTGTCGGTCAGAGAACTGTGCTGAGCACTGAGGTGACTGTCAACAGCAGGTGCAGCTCACAGACCGAAGCCAGGATGCATGGCAGTGCGATGGGCCTAAGTGACGGCGTCTTGTTGGGACACGTGTCTTGACTGAGCCTGCACATGCTTTTTCCTTTTTACCCCCTTTTGAATTCTTAGTTCTTTTTTTAATCTTTCTAACTTCGTGCGAAATGCCACAGTGCAGCAGAAAGTATGTGGGCTCTAAAATTAGAATGAAGATCAAATGTAAGGTCTGGTACTTATCTGGGCAAATTATATAACCCCCTCAGGCGTCAGTGTCGGCATCTGTAACGTGGAGAGAATGCCTCCCTGCAGGGTTGCTCTGGGATTAAATGTCTATGGGATGCTAATGTCTATGGCATTATGTACACAGGATGAGATGTAAACGCAAAGCCCCTCCTCCCTGTCTGCAGACCCTGAGCACCTGAGAGCTGAGGCTGTGCCCATCTGTTTGTGTTGCTCCACAGCTCTTGGCTAAGTCCCTTTCACGGCATGGACGGTACAGAAAAGTCCCATCTCAGGGTTGTGGCTCCTGTGTCATGATCACTTCAACGCAGAGAATAACATACACAGGAAATGTCTGACTGATGTGGATTTGTTTAGCTTTACTTTCAGCTCTACCAATTTGCTTCACGCATTTTGTGGTTCTGTTACTTGATGCATACACATTTAAGACCGTATGTCTTACTGCTGGATTGACACTTTTATCATAATGTTATGTCCCTTTTTTTCTCTAGCAAGTTCCTTTGTTCTGAAATTTATTTTATCTGATACTAATGTTGTGACGCCTTTATTTTATTAATGTTTGCATGTTACATCTTTTTTCCATTCTTTTACTTTCAACCTACCTGTGTCTTCTAATTTGAAGTGAGCCTCTTAGAGTTGACAAACCCTGATTCATCTTAACTAGGATTTGTATTTTCCTGTTCAGTATTAAATTCTGAGAACTTTGAAAGGTGATTTGCCCACAAACACTGGTTTAATGCATACATTTACATATCACAAATGTGAATGAAGTTTGCACGTATTTTATATATTCTATATATTATATTGTTTGCATGTGTAATGTACGTGTATTTATCCCACATTGTATCAAATTGCATGGTGAATTCAGTCCAGTGTAAGGGAACTGGAGATTAGATACATGAAAAAATTCCTTAACCACAGACAAATTAACAATCTAATGGCTGCAGACTTAGATGTAGGTAAATTTACAAGGTGCTTTAGATATATGCACTGGTATTCAGCCCCATGGTGACCTCAGAGAAAAGGTTGTCGGACGGTCTTCAAGGCTTCCAGGTGAAGCACCGTTACGGTTGTGCACATGTGTGGGGTCCGTCCCTCAGATGTGTTCTATCAGCAAAGTAGGAGTAGATATGTTCTATGAAGTTTGTCCTACAATAAACTAATTTGGGAGGTGAATATACTAAAATACAAATGAAAATACTGAGGATTGCCAAAGTATCCCGAATACTCATGTGTGCATGGCCGTGTATTTGTGTATGAAAAATAAGAACCTACTGTCATGTGTCTTATATCACCAGACACATAATAATAAGGAGAATTTATGAAGAAAGAAAAGAGAAAGAAACAAGGACCAGACTTAGATAACTGAAGTGTTAAAATGGCATCAGTCTATAAAATAAGAGCAGTGTTGACCATGGAATCAGGATGCTCTGACCATCCTGCCAGTGGCCAGTGAAACCAAAGGCAAGGGCTGTGTCCCTGGGAGAGCACTGCAGGGTTAACTGTCATCTCCCCCTTTACCCTCCACGTCTATGACCAAACCCCTCCTGGGTGACACGTTCTTGGCATGTAGAAATAGTTTCTGTCAGGTCACATTATGGTTGTATAGCCCCTTACTTCCGGAAATCATTGCTTACCTTTTCTTGGATTTTGAATATTTAATGACTTAATAGTTTAACACTAACAAAGGTAATCTCATTTTTATGTCTTAGGGATGAACTTTATTGTAGATGCTAAAAATGCTAAAAACATATGCCAGGGTTAGGGTGCTGTGGCCCCCACATCTGCAGAGCAGGAGTCCGGTTCTCCTCACTCAGCCTGTTCTACAGCACGGGGGTTGGGAACACAGGCTTGAGGCAGGCTCCTGGGGTTCACGTTCCATCTATACCAGTTTACTGATTGTACAGCTCTGGGCAATTTAGGAAGCTTTCCATGGCTCTGTCCTCTCATGTGTAAAATGGGACTAATGACGGTGACTTATCGCAGGGTTATTATGAGGATATAATATGAAAACATATGTACAGCAATTCAGATGGTACCTGCACACACTGAGCATTCAGTAGCGTTCGCCATTTGTAACAACTTCCCAGCATTACCAGTATGCAGGACCAAAGCAGACTGATTGGTTGATTCCCATATTCATACTTAAAGTTCCTCTTTGGTTCCTGGAAATGGCACCAACCCGGTTTCTTAGGCCCCAGGCTTAGCCGTCGGCGTTGATGTGTCTCCCTCCCTCCTTCGTGCCTGCTCCCCTGAGCAGGGTCGGGAAAGCTCTGCGTCTGTGTCTGCAGACAGAAGCTAAGCCCCTCAGCCCCTGGCTCCTGCGGCACCACCCGCCCCCCCGGCTGTGCCTGCCTCCACTTCCCGCCCCGTAGCTCCTAGGGCATCAGAGTCCATCACCCACGAGCTGGAAGAGTGACTTCAGACCCAGAAGTGTGCTCTCGGCCTCGGCACCTTGTCCCTAGGGGCGAGGAGGCCGTGCCCGAGTGGGACCAGCCCCACCCCCAGCTGCTGCTCCCTGTGCCCGCCATAGCCATTCACCCTTCGTCTGTGCTCTTCTGTCCGGCCCTTGAGCGCATCTAGCTCACGCCCAGAACTTTGCATGTTGACTCCCTAGAATCATTCTGATTTCAGTTCCCTTATTACCACCTCAGTTCCCTTATGACCACCACGTCTAAAATACCCCATCCCTGTGGACGTGGAGGGCATTGTGCTCAGTGAAGTACGTCAGACAAAGGCAAATGCTGTGTGATATCACTTATGTGTGGAATCTAAAAACTACAACCAGCTAGTGAAGATAACAAAAAAGAAGCAGACCCACAGATATAGAGAACAAACTCGTGGTCACCAGTGGGGGGCGGGCAGTATAGGGGCAGGGGAGTAAGAGGTACAAACTATGATGTAGAAAATAAGCCACAAGGATATATTGTACAACATGGGGAATATAGCCAATATTTGGTAATAACTATAAATGGAGTATAACCTTTGCAAGTTGTGAACCGCTATATGGTATGTATACCTATACTTTTACCATTTCACAGCAACTATATTTCAATTTTTAAAAAAGTGAAGCTGCCTTCAAAAAAATTAAAATAAAATGCTCCATCCCTAGACAGGCTTGTCCACATCACCATGTTTAGTTGTCTTCATAGCCATCGTAAATCTCATACAGTAGCTTATTATTTATTTCCCTCTTACTGTTGTGTTAGAATATGGTCCTCATTGTGATCTTAAGTACCTAGGACAGTGCTGAGCACATAGTAATTCTTCAATAAATGTTTGTAGAATAGACAAATTCAAGAAGAACTAGAAAGTAATAAACTAGAAAGTGATAAATTTGCAAAAATTCCATAAGGATTCGGTTTCAGGTTACTAGCCTTCAAATATTTACCAAAATATCCATATTCAATAAGTAATTAACCCTGCATATGGGCAAGTGATTTTCAAGTAAAGGGATTGAACTGTGTTGCGTATCTTATAAAATGTCATAAATTAAAATATTTTGAGATATTATATTTTCGATAATAAAAGAAGTCTTCTTCCACTAATCCCAGGAAGAAGTTGGTATTAAACATTGTGCTTTTAATCTTATTATTGTTTTAAACTGTTTTGAGAATAAAAGCAATTATAACTTTACATTAAAAAGAATCTAGAGGTAAACAAATGAACAAATCAGAAGATGAATAAATAAACTGGAGAAATGAAATGGCAATTTAACTTGGAGTCCAGTTTACTGAAACTGATTTGCCAGGCATTTCTCTGGTTATGACGTATTAAAAAGAACAGGTTCTAATTACACACAGCCCTTAAGAAAAATGGGTGACTCAATCATGTTTTTCTTTTAGTGTTTATAGCATACCATAAAATCCCTTTTTAAAAGTTTGTCGTGGGAAATATAGACATATTCAGAATCATTGCAGAAGGTTTGACTGTTGGGTAAATAGACTTGTCCATTTTGTTTTATGTTCCCTTGTAGTTTAATTATACATGAGCTGAAATGCGTAAACACGCTGTTTAACCAATCTGGAAATACTTTCAGATGAGGGAGTACATGAGAACAATACACACGCGCACACGCACGCACACACACACACACACACACACACACCATGAACCTACTGCCTCCTTAACATGTCCAAGGTGCAGATGTCTGTCCCAGGATGCTTTAGCTAGAGGAATAGGTCTATGGAATCCAGTTTGTGCTATTACTTTCTCAGCTTAAAGTAATCCCCACATCATCCTGGCTCTTTATTTTCTTGGATTTTTTTTTTAACTTAGTAAAAACTTTTTGAGAAGAAAAGGTAATAATAATACTTATAATAACAATATGACGACTTGAAAATCATTAATAGAATTCTTTTCCTTTTCTCCCCGCTGTGTTTTTTGTTTGTTTTTTGTTTATGCTATAGCAATAAAAATGTTTTCATACGCAAATGAGTGCAGACTTGAAGTAAAAATGTGAGTCTGTAATTCTATTTCCTTATGTTCTAAATCTGTAGTGAAGGATAAAGAGAAGTTGCTTTAGCTTCAGTGGTTAACATAATAAAAGATAAAATGGAAGTATTCTAATTGCAGGCCTATCTTGACAGACACTTCCCTTTACATATGGACTTTATACTGTTATACCTACCAAATTACCTAGTCACCAGTGGTCTCTAGCACCTACTGACAATGTATTAGAAAATCCTTGAATGGAAAAAAACATGGTAAAGAAAATGTAGTACCCTTGTGTAGAAGATACCCTGGAAAAAACAGGACAATTACTTTGATCATAGCAATAAATGCCCACAGTAAATATCATCAACCATTATTTATTCTTTCATCAATTCTTTTTCCTTCTCTTTTTTAAAGACCTATAAAACCATTCCGCTGTCAACCACATCCAGCTTACTTTTGACTGTGTTAAATGTGCTCCCTCCCAAAACACAGCAAAGTTGTGCATTACTTATGCTTAGTATGTATGGTTCCTTTCTCACTTTCATTAGTTTGTTTGCTATGGTTTGGTGCAAGCAATTTTAATAAAGTTTTACAAAGTAGAAAACATTCTTATTTTGCACATATATGGTTTTTCACCAGTTTATTTCAAAACCCAAACTAATGTCATTACTTTAAAAATTGAGCTATTAAGTTACACACCATTTAACTTCCAATTGCATTCTGAACCTAATTTAACTTTAAATTTACCTTTAAGCCATTAAGAAAATAAGATTAGTCGAAGTGCATTGAAGGCCACATGGCTGTCTCAGGTCTTTCCATTTCTTTCCTTTTTTTTAATTTGATACATTTATTTATTTATTTTTGGCTATGTTGGGTCTTCATCGCTGCACGCGGGCTTTCCCTAGTTGCAGTGAGCGGGGGCTACTGTTCGTTGCGGTGCACGGGCTTCTCATTGCGGTGGCTTCTCTTGTTGCAGAGCACAGGCTCTAGGCGCACGGGCTTCAGCAGTTGTGGCACTTGGGCTCAGTAGTTGTGGCTCGCGGGCTCTCGAGCGCAGGCTCAGTAGTTATGTCGCACGGGCTTAGTTGCTCTGCGACCTGTGGGATCTTCCTGGACCAGGGCTCGAACCCGTGTACCCTGCATTGGCAGGCGGATTCTTAACCACTACGCCACCAGGGAAGCCCAGGTCTTTCTATTTCTGATGTGGAATTTCATTTCAAATGGGCTTGTTTACTTAGCTCAGTGTGAAATTACTTTGTTTCTTGAACTGCCTTCTCGCTCTTGAAATTTGTTAAACCATTTTGGTCTTCCCTTTAACAATTTGTAATCGGCTTTCTTTTGACTTTCCAAAATGTATTCCCATAATCTTAACTTACGTATTATCTTCATTGGATGAAAATGTGCCATTGGCCAATTTTCTCTTTCTGTGCAAGTTTGAGAATTCCCACCATGATTTTGATGTCTTTGGCCTGATGTCTTCAGAAAGCACAGGTGCTCTGCTTGCTTCCAGTCTTCTCCTGGAGACCTTGAACCACGGTATGTGTGTGGCCCGTCCTCTGTGTCCAGTACTTGGGCACTTGGCCTGAGAGGGCTTGTCACAGGGCAGGCTCTAATCAGTGGTCTCTGCATGAATGATGACAGGAGTGTTTTAGACAAATTAGATATTCCCCAAAGATCCCACTAAGAGTTTCTAATCATCTTACTATGTATCATGTCCAAGCACACTCAAACATATGAGATACAACAAAAATCAGACAAAATACGTAGGGAAGCTTGTCAACAAATCTGAAGGAGCCATATGAAGTCCTTGATAAGCTCTACATAGCAATATTCCCATTCTTGGGAGAAAAAATTTGCAAACGAAAAAACTAACAAAGGATTAATCTCCAAAATATACAAGCAGCTAATGCAGCTCAATATCAAAAAACACAAACAATCCAATCCAAAAATGGGCAGAAGACCTAAATAGACATGTCTCCAAAGAAGACATACAGACTGCCAACAAACACGTGAAACGATGCTCAGTATCACTAATCATCAGGACAAATTTATGAACCTCTCTTCCCTGTAACGTGTGCCTGGTTATTTCTCTGCTCTGTTTTTTGTTGTTTTATTTTTAAGTCTGGATTACTACTGATAACTGCTCCTTGAATAGGTTAGGTTCATCTTAATCTTGGTAAAAGAGTATACTCAGACCTTTAGCCAGTAAAGTTTCTAGTCCCTGCTGTTGGATCAACTTTTGGCCTGGAGAACGTTTTTAAATCTCAGGCCATCTTAAAGCTTCCTTGCTGTTACTTGTAATGGACTCTTCTGTATGCCATCTCTGTACATGCACACAGGCTTCTACCAGGGATGTTTGGATGTCTCAGCACCCCTTAGTTTCTGCTGCACATATGCACTGATTTATAACAGAGGGGCAGTAAGACAAGTGGAAACTAGTGCTGACTTTATTACCAGTGTACAAATTCAAGTCTTAAATTTGTGGATTTTATATAAAGCAACATATTCTTTCACTGCCAGAATTCTATTCATCAGAAATAGTGTATGATGCATCTAAGCTACAAGATTATTTAAAAGCAACTACTTGAAGTATTCATTTGATTTGTGTGTTAATATTTCGTTGTTGTCCTAACATAGATATGTATCTATGTCATGATATGGTCTTGTTTCTTGGGAAAAAATTAACTGTCAAAACGATGGAGCTAGGGGGCTTCGCTGGTGGCTCAGTGGTTGAGAATCTGCCTGCCAATGCAGGGGACACGGGTTCGAGCCCTGGTCTGGGAAGATCCCAGATGCCACAGAGCAACTAGGCCAATGAGCCACAACTACTGAGCCTGTGCTCCGCAACAAGAGAGGCCGCGACAGTGAGAAGCCTGCGCACCACGATGAAGAGTGGCCCCCGCTCGCCGCAACTAGAGAAAGCCCTCGCACAGAAACGAAGACCCAACGCAGCCAAAAATAAATAAATACATTTAAAAAAATGATGGAACTATATTTGCTTATGCTTTTCATTTGCTCAATGCATCAGGCTTTCTACTACCCAGTCAGTAATTTTGCAATGTCTCATTATTATTCAAAATTGTGAATTTTTGGTTCTGCAAAAATATCACATGGTTTCTTAATCTAAAATTGCTAGAAAAAAAACAGTATATCACACCAATTTAATGCTTTCTTGACCATTCTCAATATGTTGATGTAACTTTTATCTAGAACTTCTTTAAACTCGAAGTGTCTCATTCCTATAGCCTTAAACACACGAATTATTTTATGTGAATTCCATTTTAATTGAATATATACTCATACACCCACCTCTTACAGACATGGTTCTGATACTGCATGGTTGTTTTGTAGAAAATACTATGCAAAATAATCTGTAGTGTTACAAAATCTTTAAATTTACTATAATTTTTTTTTCCAAATCTAGATGACCAAAATCTGCATAACTTTGGATAAGTCATTTATAGATCTCTACTTTAATTATTTTATGATTCAAGTGAGAGTAAACAATTGTGCTATAATGCTTAAAATGGCTAATTATGGACATATTTGTAATTCTACTTCTTGTATGTTTGTAATTATAATTGATTATGAGCATGTTTATAATTTTTATATGTATCAGTAAAAGTACACTCTCAAGTTAGATGATGCAATATCAGGAAGCCATTATACATTTTCATGTATAAAGCAATTATGGAGCAAATTAGATAAGACCTCTTTTAGTCATTTTTTAAAATTACTTTTCTTTCATTATTAAAATTACACATGAAGATTGTAGAATATTAAGAAAATACAGAAAATGTATGCAAGTCAATGCAAATAATCGATAATCCCACAATCTAGAGCAATAATTCTTTAGAGAAAAATTAATTGGGCTGAAAAACTCCTTTATTTCTCAGTAGCTATATCTGCACTCTCTTTAAGTTTAACAATTCGTTGAACTAAGTTACTTCTCTCTTTTTTTGTTCTTCTCTTCCTTCCACATTGTATATTGAGCTCCAGAAGGTTCCGAGCACTCCTGTAGGTGCTGGGGGGCTGTGCTGGATAACTCAAGGACAGTCTTCTTCTCGCTTAGGTTATGCTCTTCTGGGGAAGTCAAGGGCTAAAGGGTCCAAAGACCAGAGACGTGGCTTTATGCCCAGTGCAATCAGCACCTCCATTACATCATCAAAGCCTCAGGTTCTTTCCATTTTTCTTCTCTACTCCTCTTGGTGTTTAATTCATTAGGTTGGTTTCACTGTCACATTACAGTCTATACTGGAGTCTGTACTAAATATCTCCTATTCACATGCAGCAGGAGACAAAGCAAACCTGACCTCTGAGCCCAGAATAGAAACGATTCCTTTTCATTTGATTAGGCCACTAAGTCATGAATCAAACCGTGGAACAGTAAAAATCTTCGAGGGATTACATATGTTTATCAACTTATAAAATTGTTCTCATTCATAGCTGTACTTAAAATTTTCGGAAAAGCTTATAAACCCACGGATGCCTAGGTCCCGTGCTGGGCCAATTAAATCAGAATCTCTGATGCTGAGGATTTGGCAGTTGTACTTTTAAAGGTTGTGCATTTTCAGCCAGACCTGGGAACCGCTGGCTTGAAGTGAGGAGGATTTACTTTTTTGCCTTATGATGGGTGGAAACTCCAATTAAATTGAGGATGTCTAAGAAAGGAGGGATTGATTTGGGGTAGCAACCAACCACGTCCCGATTTTTCACACTTTTCTGGAGGGTTAAGACAGAGGGAAGGTGCTGTGTGGGAGGGGGAGGCAGGGGGCATCCAGCCTGTGAGGGACACGGAAGGCTGACCTGATGTCTGCGCTGTGTCTCGAAGGACAGTGGGAACTCACCAGACAAGTGTCTGACAGAATCAAGTTCACAGGGTTCATTGTTCACTCCGATGGCAGTGTGGGGACAGTATTGGGGACAGAGGAGGAAACTGAGGCAGGGACACATTTAGAAGCTATGAGACAGGCCTGCTGAAGACAGAGACTGTGTGGAATTAGGTCAGTGACAGAAGATGTGAAGGCAAGGCCCCAGATGCAAGGGGTGGACAAGGGTGAAGGTGCAGTGGTCAGCCAACGCTGTCCTGAGCCTTGAGGCGAGCACTGTTGTAGGAGGAGCGCCCATTGAAGCAGAGTGACCCCTGAGCCTGGAGTAGAAGTGGTTCCCTGTGTCTGAATCCCTGGGGGTCCAGGAAAGGCGGGGAGAAGACAGGCTTGGAAGGTGGTGCCTGTGTCGTGTCGGAAGGGCCAGAGTCCCTGCAGGGAGCTTTGCCAGGGACACAGGGCAGCAGTCCTGTGGGTCAGTGGAGTGTGGTTGCGAGTAGGGACGAGGATTTCTGGGTTGTTTCCAAAGGTCATTGATGATATGGGCTCGGTGACCACCATTGGAAGGGAAAAAAAGCCTGTTACATATTGTGTGAAGTAGTGAAGGATTAGAATACAAGTTTTAAAAGCAGTAATGGCAACGTTTTAGGTAACTAGCCGTGGAATGGAAACGGCAGTGTTGTAAAATACTCTTTTTGAAGGTATTTCTGTGGTTTTCCACAATTCTAAGGGAGGACATTGTTCTTTTATTGCCTCGACACAGTAAGGGCTTCAAGGTCTTGTCAGGATTAAGGTTACCTCTGGCTTGTGTTATTACACCGTCATGTTCCTGATAGTTTTTGTGAAATAAGTGAGAGATTGTCAAGTCTATTTTTTTAACTGTTCTCTGTTATTGAATTTTTGTGAACAAGACATGTTTTAAAAAGTCTCGGGAATGCCTGACTCATTTTCGGGTTCTTCTTTTGTTGATACAATATTGCTCTCGGTTGCTGTGTTCTCCTGGGGATGCTGGCTTCCTCTGAAACGGTCGGATTTGCCTTTGATCGTAACAAGACTGTTGTTCAAGTGTCCTGGAGCTCTGATTTCTCAAAAAGAGAGTCTGCACAGTTCTAGAGGGCCTGAGAATCTTTGCAATGTAGTTCAGTATTTTACTATGTCATGTAGAAGTGTCTTTCGGGCATCTTTAAGTGATATCAAAATAGTATTAAAAAATCCCATCTTGGGACTTCCCTGGTGGCACAGTGGTTAAGAATCCGCCTGCCAATGCAGGGGACACGGGTTTGAGCCCTGGTCCGGGAAGATCCCACATGCCACAGAGCAACTAAACCCATGCACCACAACTACCGAGCCTGCACTCTAGAGCCCACGAGTCACAACTACTGAGCCCTCGTGCCACAACTACTGAATCCCGTGAGCCTAGAGCCCGTGCTGCGCAACAAGAGAAGCCACCACAATGAGAAGCCTGCGCACTGCAACAAAGAGTAGCCCCCGCTCACCGCAACTAGAGAAAGCCCGTGTGCGTGCAGTGATGAAGACCCAGTGCAGTCAAAAATAAATAAATTAATTAATTTAAAAAAATCGCATCTCTTGCTTACCTATCCCTCCATTTCCTTTTTGATTCTAAAATATTTTAGGTACTTTCATGTGAAATAATATCCTTATATAATCAAACCATACAATAGTCTATGGATGTATTCTGCTTAGCTCAGTGAGTATTTTTGATCAAAGTATAAACTTGCTAATCTTCCTTATTGCAAAATATATGTGGATAATATTCATTGTTAAACTTAAATCCAAATTACCCAACAGACAGCCATGGAAAGTCCTATTATACTTAAAAAACGTTTAGAAGGTGTTTCAGGAGACAGACATTCCATAGCATCGTATGGATCATATATCACAGTGTGGCAATGAAGTGTCTTCAGCTAATAAACAGAAATAAAACACAGCAAACCAGTGCTAAAAATTTGGATAAATAGTGACTAATCCTTTGCCATTCCTCTGCTTCCTCCACGTGACTGGTGAATGGTAACTGATAACAAGTCTGGAAATAGCCAGCGCATCACAGAAGGATCTTTAAATCATCACAACCACTCAGGATATCAGTTTCTTCCAACCTGTGAAATAAAAGGGTTGAAACAGTGGGTCATTTTTGCTCTAAATTTAGCACAGTATCTTCCCACATCCTAGAATGCCCTTGTTCACTTTTCTGCCTGATGATATTCTTACTCACACTTTAAAAGCCCATACAGATGCCACCTCCCTTGGGAGGTGTTCTCAGTTTGCCAGAACGTGTCTACTACTTGCCCCGCTGTGCTCCTGTCGTGGCACCTTTACCTAGCTTTGCCCGTAGTGTGAAGACTTAACTGTCGTAAGGTCTTGAGTCAGGCTTTTACCTCATTCATTTTGTGTATCACTCAAGTGGTTTCAGTTGCAAGTGATAAAAATCCAGCCCTAAAATGGCTCACCCAGAAGAGGAATCAATTGGTTCATAACTTATAGCTGAAGACGTAGAGGCGGGGCTGGTTCTAGGCTCACCTTCACTGAGGTCTCAGAAGATAGCACTGGGATCCAGATCCTCTTCACTCCTTACCTCTGCCTCTGGCTTGGTTCCTGTGTGAGACTGGCTCTCCCCTCACAGCAGTCAGGTGGCCTCAGCTTTACAGCTTCACAGCTCAGAGAGCAGTAGATTTGGAGAAGCTCAGTTTCAGAAATTCCTCTACAAAACCTGAGATTCACTCTGAGATCGCAACCTTGGGGGGAACTCTACCTTTTAATTTGTTAGCAAAGGAGATGAAGCTAATGACCTGCCTGGTCCCTGTGCCTCATCTTTGGAACCCGCAGGGACTCGTGTCCAGGTTACACAGAATGAGAGTAAGAAAGCGGGGTGAGCGCCAAGAAAAATCAAGGGCTCTTGACAAAGAAGGCGAGATGGATACGGGGCAGGTAACAGCTAAGAAGAGCCATTATACCTCTGTACACATTGCACAGAGGTACCGTGTACCCTCAAGAGTACAGTGACACAGAGTGGAGGAACAAATGAAGTGCACTGAGTGCAGGAAAAACAAACGAACAAGGAGAGCAAGATAGCTCTACCAGAGCCAAGGCCAAATGCAAGGCCCTCTCTGAAATTATGCTTCTCAAGGCTGCATTTTAAAAGGATCAGTGTGTTAAAAATCCACAAAGTTAATAAAGAGATGAAAAGTGCTCTTAAGAATGACCATGGACCAAATAATATATTTCTTTCAAAATAAAATTTTAGTTCCTCGTGAGTATGAATGAGAACAGTGGCATGGATAATCAAGAAAGTTGTTAATAAGGAATGTTTTCTTTCTTAATTTGAAGTTAGAGAAAAAGTAGATGACATACTTTTTCCTCTTAAGTATGTTCTACTTAAGGTGACATTTTTCTTTTCCTTGAATGTTCTCTGGCTGATGGGATCTGTGAAGAATGGTTGGGGGGAAGCGAAGCTGTAGGTAAACTGTTAGGAGGGTAACAAACAGATAACTGGCTCTTCTTTAATTTTAAAATTTATCTCCTATTTAATGGTCTCTGGAAACTTCAGTATAATTTTAATTAAAACATAAAATCCAGTTTGAGTAAAATGTGGGGTACGGCAAGAATTCAGCCAAGAGACCAACAGGATGACGAGATGTAAAATCTGTTACAGGAGCGCCCAGTCTAGACACAAAACTCCTCTGTCCTTTTCCTGCTCTAAGAAGAAGAGCACAAAGCGTGTATTCCTTGTTGTGGCAGTTTAACAAAATCATGACTAAGAAACTATCTGCGTAATTTCGTTGTTCATGCTCTTCAGCTTTCTGCTGGCAGAGACCTGTCCACCTGGTAAAGTGCTCTGTCCCTCACGCAAGGACACTTCATGAGTAATGAGGAATTACCGTCAAATGAAGAGAAATGCAGACCTAAGCAAGAGGCTTATTGCAATCAGTGAACACGTTAATAATCTAAAGGGTTAAAAAAGTGGTAGGTTTATGGCAAGCACCGTGGCAACAATGAACATGCCTCTCAGATCATGGCCTTTGGGAGCGTGACCGACACAGGGCCACATCGGCCCTGCTCTGAGTTCTGCCTCTGTGTTCCCTCCCAAACTGTGTGTCCTGTGGCTGCTCTCGGCTGTCTACTGACTGTGGTAGGGACGGGCGTTGGCAGGCCCGTTTCTGGAAGACACGGGAATCCTCTGATGGCAGACTTGGCCTTGAGGCTCCTAACAGCCTTCCAGACCTTTCTGCAGCCTGTGTGGCCCTTGAGGAAAAATCCACCCAGGCTCCCCTCTTCTTCACTCAGACTCAGCCTTGCGTCATGGTTCTTTGAGCCAGACTTCCTGGGCCCCATCTCCTTTTCTTTCACAGATATTTCTTCCAATGAAATTCTTGTACGTTTGACCCCATCTTGGCATTGCCTTCTCAGAGGACCTGGACTAAACATAACGTGCTACACGGACGATTCACTTTATCGTTAGACAGCTGTGCGGTGGGTGATGTCCATGCTGGACCCTAGGGAGGCAAAGGCAAGAAAGACAGCTAGCACTCCAGTGAGACCTTACCATGCTGAGAGAGAGGATGCAGCACAGTAAGATCGTTCTGATTTATGTTGTACAGATGTGTCACAAAAGGAAAAGGGTGTGAATGGTGGAAATGCACCAGAGAGTACAGTCGTAGAATTCTGAATATCAGAGAATATGACATTCATCTGTGTGGAGATAATTATGCAAAGCACAGATCCTGGTTGGGGAGCAAACATCCCTGATTATTAGGGCCTACTGAGCGTGGGCAGTTGTTTATCATTCTACCTGAAAGATTGGAGAATCCCTACCATCCTGGAGGTCTTGTTAAAACTCAGCAGGTCTGGGATAAGGTCTGAGACCATTTAGATTTTCAATAATGGTTTTCCTGAGATACGTTTCCATACCATCGGTTTGCTCTTTGAAGTGTATGGTTTGGTGGTTTTCAGCATGTTCACAGAGTTGTGCAGTCGTCGCTACGATATAACAAGTCCATAGTGCAGACCATGGGTCAAATAGCAAAGCGCTAGGAGTCTGGCCAGCTTACCATCCCACTCTTGAATAGTTTCTGTAAGGCCAACTGAAGTGAAAACTAAAATCCTACATGGATCTGGCTTCATGGCAGGGCTAGTCCTCAGTCCTGCCTAAGGTCCATTCATTACAGTTTTCACTGAGACTTAGGGAAGTCCCATAAAGAGGGTTACACGGGAAGCTCAGGGAAGTTTGCTCAGAGGAGCAAATGGGTTGAGTTTGAAGATGGACAAGGTGTCAGTTGGGTTTGATTATTAACCCCTGGAGAAGGCATTATGCACAAAGATGCTACGATGTGAAAGAATGTAGTCTCTTCAAGACCTACAAGATGTTCAGCACGACTGTGATGAACAGCTTGGAGATGGTAGAATAAGACGAAAGTAAACTATGACCAAATACGAAAAAGCCCACGTTCATGTAGGAGCTTGGGTTTTATCTAAAGATGACGAAGAGCCATGAAACAATGTTAAACCACAAAGAAACATGATTAATAGCCATTGTAGGAAGGTCATTCTGGCAAAAGGCTAGAAGATCAATTTGAAAAATTTGAATATGATTGTAAGCATCCCAACCAGACGGATTTACAAGCAACCAAAGCAATACTTGTTAAGGCCCCAGTAACTCATTTGCAGTTAGATTGAGGGAAAAACAGGGTAGAAAGATGGCTAGAGCTTTGTGAGGGTGCAAATAAAAGATGTGGTACAAAAAGGAGCCTTGGATGAAACCCAGGACTGTAGCTTCTGCGACTTGAGAGGACGATACGAACATTACCTGAGCTATGAGGAAGGAAAAGGAAAGGTTTTTGTTTGTGTATTTGATTTCCATTTATCTATAGGGGTTTGGAGGTTAGGCAATATGTGGCTTGAAGATAAGGAGTTTTGAGTTTTGTCCAGCTGTTTGCTGAAATCATGGTTGTGTTTGAGATTGCTTGGCTGGGGAGTAGGACAGCATCATTTCAAGAGGGATCAGAGATAGAAAGTCCACTCAAGGAAACAAAAAGGGAAGATTGTAAGCAAGGAAGAAGGTCACAGAACGGAGCTGTCAGTCAGCAAGCTCCCTGGCCACAGCGAGAACTCGGCTGTCTGGACCCAGAAAGGGGCCCTCACCAAACCTGACCACACTGGCAACCCGGTCTCAGACTTTCAGACTCCAGAGCTGTGAGAGATTCTTTTGTATTAATCAGATGAACAAGTTTATTTGAAATTTGGTCAACATGCATAACTGACCTAAAAACTTCAGTAGAAGGATAAGTTTGAAAACCAGTGAGAAGGCATCTCCACAAAGCAATTTCCCAAGACTGTAAACTGGATGTGACCTAGCCTGACACCATCTTCACTGGCAGAGGCTCAGTAAGCTGGAGCTGCCTGCCCTTCCCCTGCAGCAAGTTTAGTCTGGGGGTTATTTCAATGCAAACTCCACAAGGGAAAGAACTTTGATATTGTTTCCTGTTGGTCTCAACCTAGTTATGAGGCCACCACACCATTTACAGATCTCATACGCCCAGTTCTATATTTGGGCATGGATATTTCAACAATTTGCATATGTTTTCCAATATTATTTTAGGTAATCAGAGTAACAAGTTTACAATGGAATGAATGGGTTTAGAGACAAACACAGCTGACTGACTAATGGAACCAAAATAAAAGTTTTCTGACCAGCAGGAGGGAGGCGGGCTGGCTTCCTGTAGCCTATTGACAGCACGCACGTGGAGCATCAAGGTCAGTCAGCACAATAAAGGACCTCACGCTACATCAGGACAACTTCAGAGCTTAACTTTACTATCTGTGAAGACAGTGCTACCGGTGTCCATTAAAATAATTTTCCTTAAGTGCCCTTTAATATTTTCATCTTCTAAATATCTTTACCTCTTATGAAAGTCTCTGAAGACTGTCATAACTTGCCCCAAGAAGCAGTAACTTGACCAAACTGGAGGAGGGAAACCTGGACCCCTCCCTCCCTATTATATTAGGGTTCTAAACAGAACATCAGCAGCATAGACGATGGATCGTCTATGGATGGATGGATAGATATTGATAATAGATAGATGATAGATACATAGATAGACTGTAAATGGATGGATGGATGGATAGATGATACATGGATCAATAGATGATATAGATGAATAGATAGATGGATAGATAGGCTATAGATGATAGGTAGATTATAGATAGATGGATGGATAGATAGATGAGAGATTTGCACACACAGATGTTATTTAAAGGTCAGTTTTTAAATGCAATTTGTTTTTAAATATTTCACCTTTATTAGTTTGTTATTTCTAATAACTCTACAATTAACGTACTCATTTTATTTAAGAGTAAATTACCTCAAAGCTTATTTTAAAGGCCAAAGTAACTTAAGTTAGGAATCATGGTCTTAACAAGAAAATTTCACTTAGGAGTTGTAAGAATCAAATGAGGCTATGTTTAAAATCTTTACTTTTAGCATCTCATAAATAATTTCCCTTGATAAATGCTGACTACCTTGCCTTTGCCTTGGATGTTCCCAAAGCCGTACTTTAAATGGTGAGTCAATGTCCAGCTCATTGGTCACATCCAAACGGCCTAAGGTGTTACACTAAATACTTGCACCAGACAGGATTCCAGACTCTGGCGAGGTAGCTTCCCATGGGTCACATAGACCCTGCCTTGCAGAGTTTCTTGTCCTCAAATGCTTGGGCCAATGACATGTACTCACTAAATAGAACTCTGTTAAGGTGTACTGAAGCAAAATAGAGCTTTTCTATTTTAAGAAATGTCAGGGCACTGTTATTGATTTGACGTGATATACTGGGTAAAGTCCCGCTGCTTTCAGGGAAGTAGAAGGAAGAAATGTCACAAAATATAAGACAGGTGATACTCTGGTATTTCAGAGGACAGGTAAAGCCTGATGTAGTAAGGAGTAACATATTTGTAACACTTGCCAATGATTTTAATATGGAATTGGGATTGATTTGATTTTTTTTAAAAAACAATAGGAAAGAAAGGTGGAAAAAAAGGATTTTCAATATTAAAAAGATAACACTGTATATTAAGCAATATTTATAAAGTTTAAAAAAGTTCTATGAAAGGGGAAGAAGCAAGCTAAGATCTATAAATAAAACAACAAAAATATGATTTGTTAGTATATTTTGTGACTTTTTTGAAGTTAAAGTACTTTATATATGTTTATTGAATCTTTGTTGAAAACCTACTATGTGCCAGGCTTTTTGCTGATTTATTCGTGGGGGATTCTGGCCATATAGTGATCTGAGCAAATGTTTTTTATTTTTGTTATACCCAAAACACTGCTCAGGGGAACTCACCACTAAGAGAACTATGGTCCACTTTTGGACTGAAGTAGGAGTCTAGGAGACTTCGGATGTATTGGAGGCCTGAGGATTTTTGCACGTGTGAGATGACCTGTCAGCAGGCTTCTCAGCATCAATTCTGTGTATGTGTATGGCCAGAGGAAGGGCGTATAGTGGACTTAAGGGAATCCCAGTAAGAAAGGGAAAGGGACCCTCCTCGGGTTGCTCTGTGCAGCTGTGTGCGAGATCAGCAGTTTCCATTGACACCAGAGACACCCCTTGCTCCTGGGCATGGGGTGCCCTATATTCCTCTTCTGAAAAGTCAGGGGATTCAACCCATGACACACTGTGGGAATTCAAGGGGGGAAAAATCTACCCCTTGCGTTTCAATGGTCTTTCATTCCAGAAGACCCAGAAGTCTAACCTGCATGCCTGTTACTGAACCAAACTTTTGTCTGCTCACCCGTGCAGGAAAGCCAATCTGCTGACACCAGGTTGTGGTGAAGGAAAGTGCAGTATTCATTGCAGGGCACCAGGCAAGGGGTACAGGCACTAGTGCACAAGAGACCAGAACTCTGTGATGATTTTCAGGGAAGGGATTTTAAAGGCAAGGTGAGGGAGGGGAGTTGCAGGGTGCATGAGCAGCTCGTGTATAACTCTCTGATGGGCTGATGGTTAGGTAACACGGTGGTGTCACAGGGATTTACATGACCAATTCTCAGTCTCCAGCCAGTCTGGGGCCATGCAGTTAGCTTCTCCTATCTGATGGGGGTTTTAGTATCTGTAAAACAACTCAAGAATGTGTGTCAGACACTGTTATCTATCTCCTTCAGGGAGGAACTAAAGATTCTGTGACTCTGCTGTATGGCTGATCTATTGTTTAAATTGTTACCAGTTCTCCTGGTCCAACTGCTATCCTTTGTTTCTACATGTCTTCCGGTCATTAACACTTGAGCCAGCCTTCTGTGACTTAGGGAGCCTGGGAGACTAAAGCTTTTCTATGAGCAAGAGGCAGGTGGAGGAAATGGGTGTGGTGGGTGCTGTCTGGGGAAGGCCCCATAGAGTCCTGCTCGGTTACATGCCCGCTGATGTCAATAGGCAAAGATTTAATTGTGCAAGCAGACCTGTAATATCAAACGTAATGACAATTGCCAAGCAGATGCAGCTGACATTCACATACAAGTTTCTGAAATCATAGATTCTGATGTTCTGTAGAACACCACATTGCCATAAACTAGCAGCAACTGTCAACAAACATGAATTCAGGAGTCAAAATCAAGAGCCTCAGTGGAGAGCATAAAACATGGAGAAATGATACTAGGCACTGTTGGCTAATCTACAGTCACTAATTTTCCATTTAGGGCAGGAATTCTCAAATTATGTCTCGCAGTTTTTAAAGAATGTTTGTACGTGTATCAGTTAGGATTGTACTCAGACTTAATAAATAGAAAACCTACCATAACTGCTTAAATAAAGAATGGGGCTGCCGTATTCCACAGGAGTTCCAGGCTCAGGCAGCACCGCAGTCGATGACCGTCAGCAATCTTCCCACTTTGCCATCTCTGGACAGCACATGCCACTGGTAGCGACACCTCTGACTTCATGCACAGCCGTGGGTGACACAGTCCATGGGAGCTCAGACAAGCTGTTCATCTCTCAGCCTCGTTCCTCTCCAACACCGAGCAGCTGTCGGCAACATCCCCGCCCCACCTCCACGGGCACACAGAGCCTGAAGGGCAGGATGACGAGGAGGGGTTAAAGCTCGCGGAACCGACCCCTGCTCGTGGGAGACGGGCTGCTGCTTCTTTAAACCCTGGCTCTGCAAACTTTCTCGGTTAACAGACAGTAAATATTTGCGTCTGTGGATCCAGATTTTGCTTTTCCTGGAACCTGGTTTGAGGAATGAGGTTTCATTGTATCCTGGGCACTTTGGGTGTTATGGTAAGAGACTCCGGATGCTGTTTAAACTTGTATTTTAGCTTGTGGTCACCATGTTTATGTTTAGCACATGAACATGTTTACTCCTGGCTCTAGTCCCAATATCAGTTCAGTTTTCCCAGGCTCCACTGCTGTTTGGGTCTGTTTCATGACTGTCTTCCTCTGTGTCTCTGACTCAGTCCCTGCTGGTGTCCGGTGCAGAGGTGGAAGGTGCTTTGGGGGCCCCTGGCTGCTGCCGGGTAACCCTGTGCGGCTGGAAGTGACTCGGCCAGGACCTCTCGTGCCGCTCGGCAGAGTGCCACTCCCGCCAACAGTAGGTGAGGCATCTGCCGTGCCCATTTGTGGCTGGAGAGTCGGGGCTTCACGGCTGCCGCTGGTGCTGGGGAGCGGACTCCTGACCGTGTCCTAGATCAGACAACCCGCTGGGCCAGCTGGGGCTTCCCTGCTCTGCCACCCCAGGCGTGCGGCCCCCGCCGGAGCCCCAGTGCTAGTGGGTTGAGGTTCCTACCACGTACGTCTCTCTTGGGCTCCCCTGTCCTGGCCCTTGGTCTTGAGAGGGGAGGCTGTCTCTTGCTTTTGGAAACTCCTGCAGGTCTCTTTGACCCCCGGTTCAGCGCATGTGAGAGATAAAGGAAAACCCAGCAAATGCACCACATTCTTGTTCCTCAAGTCCCGAGTCCTCTAGCACAGCCAACTTCTCCCCCCTCCCCAGATTGCAGAGTCCTTTAACTCATTTCTGTTGAGTAATTTCCAGGATATTTACTTTTAGTTAGAGAGAAGAAACAACAACAAAAAAAGTGAGCCTACACTATCTTGTTCTGGAATCAGAATGTGTGTAACTTTTGAAATGGCTTATTTCTAAAAAACATATTTATTTAGTATTTTTCAACATTTGAAACTTGCTCACATATGTAAAATCATTCAGTGCTCGCATCACCGAGGGATTTTAGGTGTTAGTATGTCCGCGCTAGTGCTGAGAGCTGAGGCACGATGAATGGTCTCGCCTCGTGCCCGGGCTGCCTTACACCTGAGCCGCCTTCCTTGCCACACTGGCTTAATAGGGATGCTTTAGGCGTCTAAGCAGTGAGGATGCCAGTGGCCTTGTGCAAAGCCCACGTTTGACCAGATCATCTTTAAATGTTCTTCACGATGTATTTATGCCATAGTCAATACGAGAAACAATTTAAAAACTCAGATTAACATCAGATGGTGTGAGCACTTGTCCCAACTGTAGTAAGGAAGTGTGGCTCTGGGAACATCATCTATCTTCTGGGCTCCAGCTCCCTGTATGCTTCTGAAGCGTTCGGTCTATGATATAATTGCCTATGGCCAAGTATGTTTCTTGCACAGAGTTCTAGTTCAGAAGGAGACAAGTGTCAATGAGCCTAGCCTAGTTCTGAGGTCATGTAAAGAAAGCCTTGCGCAGCATAAGAAAGGAGCATTAAGTATTTACTAGCTCATGGCACTATTTTAAGTGTGCTCATATGTCTTTTTTAAACCTTTATGAGATATGGTCCATTTTTACCCCTATTTTACAGTAAAATAATATACAAGATAGGTAGACATTAGTGACTTCCAGCGGCTACTAAATGCCAAACTTAGGGTGCTGGATTCTCAGCCCCATGATCTGAACCCACGAATAACACAGTCTAGCATTTCACACTTTACAAGTGCCTTTTCCCATTTAATCGGTACCATGACTGTGAAGGAGGATTCACTCTGATGTGCCTGGCTCTGTCTCCTCACCTGCAGATCAAGAAGACGGCACTCAGCGATACCTCCAAACATCAGTTTTACTGTAAAAGTGGGCCCCTCCCTCCTGACTTCTCACTGCTTCTGGCGTTTCCTTCACTCTACTCTTGGGTCTTTCATTTCTGTGACTCTTAACTTGTCCTTTTGTTTACTTTGCTTGTAATTTTTTAAAGAGTCATTAGATTTGTGTTGGAAGGACTTTATCTGCATGGGATTAAATTCTTACCCACTTCTACATCCTCAGTCATTGCCCACCTCACTCTGAGTTTACAAGTGTATAAGAAATTTGAATATACACTCCCTCAGTATGCGTGTGAAGTTTTATGCTCTAAGTGTCTATCCCTCCTGTTGGTTGTGTTAGTTTATTATGCCAAAAATGTTTTATTTTACACTCACTTTCTATGAGCGTTTAACTATGAGGTTTGTGGAGATTGGATTGTTGCCCTTATTTCTTTGCTAAAGCAGAAGTCATATTTCAGTAGCTTCTTGGGTTTTATTCTATTCATTCTGAAAATTTACACATGACTCTACCCGATCATGCCATTAACAGAATAATTTTCAGAACTATGAAAGATAGAATCATAAAATATTTCAGCACTTTAAGTAGAAAAATTTGTATTTCACTTACAGAAGACCAGAGATTCTGAACACTTAGAATTTTTTTTTCTAGAACTCATTTTCTCAGTGGCTAATGAAGTATACAATAGCATGAAAAAATATTATATTTCATCATTTTACCATTAAGGTTAATATTGTAAAACACTTTGTAATACTGGAACCAACATATTCTATTCTTTCTGCCTGACAAATTTCTAATCACTCAGGTGAATGAGAATCACTTTTTGTCATTGCTTCACATATGCATAAAAATATTCAAATACCTCTTAAAACATTATTTCCAGAGTGTGTGCAGATAATTAGGTCATGTTATAACATGAAAACAATTTAAATGAAAAGCAGATACAATTTATTATTACAACTTTAGGCTCACGTCTTATTCCAGCGTATCATAAATACATAGCCCAAACCTACTTACAGTACGTGACCAAAATATATGTGATTCTTCAGATTTTCAGAACATTTTGGAAAAATAAAGCAGGAAGGATTATTCCTTATCTAAGACTGATTCACAACATCGGTATGGGATATATTTTGCCTTCTTTTCCTCACAGAGGACATAAAATGTCAGGTTTGACTCACAATAGTCACAGGGGAGAGTAAGGCACAGTCCAGCACTCATGCCTCTTCTCAAAGCCCTGTTCTGTCTGATTCCTATTTTAAAAATACTTTTTCCAAACACTGTAGCATCACAGGTATAACTCTCATTGCGTTTCAGTGAGCAACCTCAGTTGCACTCCGCAGGTCACTGAGTTTAGTTAATCCCTGTGCTGCCACTAGACTGTGGCAGGCATAGTTCCAATTCCAGGAAGTCTCAGGAAGGAGGAGGAAAGTCACACCCCCCTCAGTCATTTCTAGTGTCTCTGTACCGTCAGGCCTGCAGTCCGGTTACATTGTGGTGTCACCTCCCAGTCGGATAAGTACTGGCTGGGTCTGCAGTTAGGAAACTGTGGCAGGCCACGTGCTGCAGGGCAGGTGGGAGCTGGGAACGTTGCTGGCAGAGAGGGAAAGAGGACGCAGTGCATGTGTTCTTAGGTGGCATTTGCCGCGAGGCTCCTACCTGCTTCTCTGCTTTTCAAGGGTATGGTTTAAAAACAATCCCTTTGAGAATATGGCAAGGGTGCACAACTGCAAGTTGAAAATGTGAGTCACTGGCAACCTGGAATTTCCTAGTGTTCAGGCATTTGAGGCTTTGAGTCACTGAGGGCCTATTATCAGTGGGCTCCCACCCAGAGGAGAAGCTGTGCTTCCCCAAGGAGCAACAGTTTACTTCCGCAGTTTTTATTCCATTTATCAGAGTTTCTAATATTTTATTTCAAATAAATACTTAGGAAAATGATAATAACTTGAATTAAGATTTATTAATTGTCAAGGGCTGTTCTCAGGGCTTTCTTTACATGCTTTGCAAACTTAGATTCATGTAATCCTTATAAAACCCCCTTGAGGTGGATACTGTTGTTATCTCTACTTTATGTATAAGAAAAGAGAAGCAGGCAGAGTTTACTTATTCACTCGAGGCCACAGAGCAGGTAAATCCCTGAGCCGGATTCGTAAGGAAGCAGCAGAGAGCTCAGGTCACGGGCTCCCAAGGCCTCCAGAGACTCCTGAGAAGTAAAAGAAAAACCAAGAGCCCATTGTCTGAAAACAAACAGTTGTTTTCTTTTATTTTCCACTTAGAGTTTGTAAAACTGAGATTTATTCTTCAGTTCCATAAAAGCTAGTTTTTCAAATTATTCTAAAGAGATAGATATCATACTATGCTCCTTTTGAAGACAAAAATTGCCCTCTTTAATTTTAAAGAATTGGAAGCAGAATAATGAAATCTAGCACCCTGTGTTCTAGTCTGGAATTGAGATGCCCTGGGTTCTGGTTGAGTGAAAACTCTACCTCTAAATTGCTCAGGAAAATATGGGGGCAGGGTATATGGGCTCAAGAAAACGAATGAAGAGTTAAACCCCCAAAGAGCTGGGCCTCAAACACCTGGAACCAAAAAAAAAAAAAAAAAAATACTTCTACAAGTCAGTTTCTGTTGATTATTCATGATTTTCTCTATTAAGTTAACCTTTTTTCCGTCTCTTGCTAGCTTTCTCTATGTGGTAGGAAAACATAGCCAGTGAACATGCCCAATTTCATATGTTATCACTGCAACCACTGGGAGAGGACTGCTTCTCTTCTTCAGTTGCAAATTGAAACATTTGAGGAAAGACTGACACAGCTGTGGCCTCCTCGGGGTAAGCACGTGTCTCAGAGACATTGCTGTGCTCGCAGGAGCCGTGTGGTGAGGTGAGGCTGGTGCCCAGAATCAGTGCAGGTGAGCAGAGGGGATCCACAGCACAACGTAGGATGGGGTAGCGTCAGGAACACGGAGTTGCAGGGTTAAACAAAGACCAATTCAAACCCTGGCTCCGCTGATTACCACTCGGGTGATTCAAGTTTCTTATTGGATCCCTTTCACATTGTGTCATTCACCTAAAAATGTTACGACAGTTAACTGAGGAGATGTGTAAGCAAATAATACTGCACTAGCTAGCGTTGAACTAGCTGGCTATCATTTCTATCAGCCCTTATGTTGATTCAGTCCGCGTAACAAGTTTACGCTGTAAATATGGTTCCTATCCCCCCGTCAAATGAGAAACTGAGGCATAGGGAAGTTAACCAAGCTGCTCTATGCTGATATTTGGTAAATTTAAGAGCCAGGATATGTATATGTTCAAAACCTGTTAACCCTTCATGATGCAAGCTCACAGCTCATTTATCACAAGCACAGGCTCGCTCTTCCAGGAGACCGCCACGCTCACATAGGGTTTGCCTCACACACCTCTGTGAATCGGGCTCGGAACGATGCCCGTCATGCTTCGTGAATGATTACTCACCTTGTCTCGTGCGTGACAACTCAGCGTCTCACCTGGAGAGGTGGAGGAGCTAAGAGCATGGGGTCGAGAGCCACCTGCCTGGGTTATGACTCTGGTTGTGCCCTTTACCAAGCGTGCAGCTCAGCCTGGATGTCAGCGCTTTGTGGCTTGCTTTCTTTCCTGTTGAAAAGTAACTGTAACAGTACCTACGGTCCAGGGTTATTCTAAGGAAAAAAATGAATCAGTCAGTACCTGTAAAGGCTTGACCCTCAGTAAACACTCAGGAAATAGTGAGCTGCTACCATTGCTATTAACCACTACTATCACCACCGTCACCACCACCATCATATCACCATTACTAGTTACACCACCATCACATCACCATTACTAGTTAAACCACCATTACACCACCATTACTAGTACCACTATTACTATTACTACCACCACCACTGTGAATATCATGATGAATATCCTTCTTTTGAATCCACTGTTTCTATTAACCACTTTTTAATTTTCAGATCCTATTTTAATTTTTGTCCCTCATATCTCGTTTAGTCAAGAAGTATGTATAAAGTTCTTAACCTGCACTAAACTAGTAAAGAGATGGTGTTTAACATACTAAGGGAACAAACCGTGTAGCTGTGGAATAAACGTGGTCTGAGGAGACAGCTGGTCATGTTTACCTGGGAGCTTGTTATTAAATTTCATGAACATATTGTAGATAATTTGACCTACAAGAAGCACTGAGATGCTCTTTTTCTCCCATAGTGTCATTTTCTTTTTGCCTATACTTTGTAGACAAATCAAACTAAACTAGATATTGAAGGGAAACTATTTATTTATTAGATTTATCTTAATCTAAGAATATTGGAATGTCTTCTGGTTTTATTGCCAATAAGTACTTGCAACGTATACAAAAAGTAAACAAAAAATAATGTCTCAATAACATTATTTCCATACATAAGTGCCTCTGAATAAAGTAACAGCATCTTCAAGTAGTCAGAATTCATTGTACTGGATGAGTGACCAATTTTAGCTTCTAACTTGACTCTTCCATTTATTATTTTTGTGAACTTAGGCAAATGCCAAGCTTCAAGTCTCAGTTTCCATATCTGTAAAATAAGACACTGCAGCTAGATTGTCTCTAAGGCCCCTTGAAGCTCTACACACAGTACACAGAAACCAAGTACCTTCTGGGGAACTTAAGCTCATCCAGGTATCAGCATATACAAAATTTTACAAAGAAATAGAAAAATAATTTTAAAGGAACCTGCCAGGAACAATGTTTAAGTGCTTTGGAGGGTAATGGATACTCTCTGATTCAGTCAAATAAATAATATTGACTTACATTGGTTGTACTGTGCAGAGTATTTTAGAATAATCAGATGTTGAATTTTTCCAGGATTTGAACCAGGAGATTATGACTGTACCAAAAAGAAGAGTTTGAATTTTAAATCATGAAAACAATGCAGGGTTTGAGCTTAAAACCAAACGGGAAGGGAGAACAAATTCAGTAGGGCAAACATATTTATCTTAACTCTAAGTCCTAAGTTTACGTTTCTGGATGGGAAAGCTAATAGGAACTCTGTTTTGGTAGTGAAACTGCTGGGTGAGGACCCACTCTCAGGGGGGTTGTCAGCAGGCAGGCTCTGCTGGCCTCTCGCCTCCACGCGCAGGGAAGTGCCGCTTTCGGGGCCCGAGGTCTCCTCTGCAGACACACACCTTCCAGGCCGTGCATCTGGTGTTTTTCAAACTCTTTAATCCAAACCTTCTTTGGATAAGTATGAAAAAACCCACAACAATTCAGGCCATATACATGTGCTTGGTCATGTGCACCCTACCACCCCCCCCCCACGTCTGCTCCTCTTGCAAAGCAAATAGTGAGACGGGCAAATGCTTCTGGCTTGTCACTCGCAGGCAGCAGGTCCAGTGTGCTCACGTGCCTGGAGAGGGTGTGGGGATGGGAGGGCAGAGAGGAGGTGCCTTTCTGGAGCTGCAGCAGGAAGGGAGTGGGGAGAAGCAGCCCAGACACAGCCAGGAAGTAGGTCCCAGGCCTCACAGACTGTGCTAAGCTGTCTGGAAGTCACCCTCAAGGCAATTTGGAGAACTTGAAGACTTTTGAATAGGGAATACCGTTTATACTTTATTTTTATTTTTGATTGAAGTATAGTTGAATACAATATTGTTAGTTTCAGACGTACAGCAAAGTGATTCAGTTATACATATCTCTATCTATCTATCTATCTATCTATCTTACTTTTCTGATTCTTTTCCAGCAGAGGTTATTATGCAATACTGACTACAGTTCCCTGTGCTACACAGTACGTTCTTGTGGTTTATCTGTTTCATTTATAGTAGTCTGCACCTGCTAATCCCAGACTCCTAATTTATCCCTCCCCCACTTCAGTAACCATAAGTTTGTTTAATATGTCTGTGAGTCTGTTCCAGTTTTGTGAACAAATTCATTTGTATCATTTTTTTTTAAAGATTCCACATATAAATGACATTTGGATTTATACTTTAGAAAGATCATTTTGGCTACCAGGCCAGGAAGGAACGGGAGGGCGGAGTCTGGACAGGGAGGCTCTGTGAAGAGGCTGGGACACCCCAGGGACCAGAAGACGCGTGTGGAAGCACTGATGATCGGTTAAGGGGGAATAGGGAAGAAAAGCGAAGACGTTGCAGAGATCTGTCTGGGAAAGTCCAGCATTAGTGCTTCCTCTGGTAGGACACTGAGTTGTATGTGCTCTCACAGGAGTAGCGGTGACGCTAATTTCTTTGCTTATAAAATGGGACGGCAGTACCGTCATTTGACGCATACTTCTTGTGTCTATTGTGCGCTAAACACGAACACTCCAGGGGTTCAAGCAGCTCATAGCTTCCAACTCGTGGTAAAGATTAAAGAACTCCGCAGAAGCATGTGGCAAAATAACGCCCTCAGTACTGAATGTGAAGATTAGGTCACCGGGCGCCATGTCTCAGATTCGCTCGCTGTGGAAGCCGCATGCTTCCAAGAAGTCAGGAAACTCACCTGGAACCTGACTTGCCCATTTTCATCTAGAAGTTACAGAGGTTCATCAAAAAAAGACAGCCAGCCGACGGCGGTGACTGTACTGCTCAGAGCCCCAACACGGTTGCACTGATGTTCAAAAGCGTAGATACTCAAGTTGTCAGAAAAGAAATGACAAATTCAAGAAACCTGAATGTGTTTGCTGGTTTCAGTGTCCTTATAAGGAGAGACTAGGTTACCAGACAGGTCTTACGTGAATCCCGATCATGAGTAGGTAAACTAGTTGTACGAGAGCGAGAACATGATGCCGCTAGACCCAGCTAAAGCCTCTCTAGCTGACTCCCTACCGCCGAAACATGAAGAGGTGAGGTGTTTCAGAATGTCTTGATATTAAGAAAGCAGCAGTGGAGTCTTTTACCAGGTACATTATACATGGTGAAATGTCAGCCTGCTGAGGGACCCCTATGAAGGTTTCCTGCCATCCCAAGGTAGAGCCCTAAGCCTAAGGGGCTAAAGTGAAGAGCACTTAGCTTAGGACCTGTCTTGCTCACGGGTGCACGAAGTAGATGGAGTTGAAGAGCAGATGCACACAGACAGTCCCAGGCTGGGGCGGCCGATGCTGGGATGCTGAACACGGTCCCTGGGAAGGGAGGAGCCTGCTGGAGCAGCCTCACTGCTCAGGGCGGCGCAGCCTCTAAGGGCTCCTGCGCAGAAACGCTGAATGCTGTTTTCACTTTCCACCTGTTTCCATAAGAGTGAAACTTCTCTTTGGCTTTCTTTCAGTTAGTGAAAACAGATACTAATGTAGGTCTTTTATAAAAAAAATAACTTGGCATAAAGCAAACTTTCAAAAAGCTGGGGATTCTTCATTACTTCTCATAATTTTTATATAAAAACTTCCTTTCAGAATGACATTTACCCCTTAGGTATGACCAGAGCACTGTTTTGTTTTGTTTTTTCCTAGGAAACAGTGGTATCAAGGAAACCAAAGGAAGAAACACTTCTAGTTTAATTTATTTTCCTAGCATAAGAAAAAAACCTTTTGGGTTGAATTGCACCCCCAGCCAATTTATATATTGAAGTCCCAAGCCCCGGTAGGTCAGAATGTGAACGTATTTGAAGATACAGTTTCTAAAGAGGTAACTAAATTACAGTGAGGTTATTAGGGTGGACCCTAATCCAGTAGGACTGCTGCCCTTATAAAAAGAGGAGATCGGGACACAGCCAGACACAGAGGGAAGACCTTGTTAAGACGCAGGGAGAAGATGGCCACCAGAAGCCAAGGAGAGAGGCCTTGGTAGAAACCAGCCCTGCCGGCACACTGGCCTCCGAGTGCTAACCTCCGGAACTGTGAGAGGACACATTTCCGTCGTGTAAGCCACCCAGTCTGCAGTGCTCTGTTGCAGTAGCCCTAATACCGTCTCAGTTTGTGAACAGCATCTGTGCTAAAGGAGAGGTGTAACAACTAAATGTTTAGAAATTTCTTATCAGCTGTGTGAAATAGTACTTGATGCTCCTAAAGCATAAATTAAAACTGTACGTCAGTTAAACTGACTTCTAAAAATAGACGCTGAAGAGCAGTATGGGCCTCCCACGAATGGAACAGACAAGGAAGCTTTATTTTTAACCATCTACTTATAAATTATTGATAGAGCTTCAAACCATTGGTAAATACTGCAGAAAATCATCCCATTTACATGCCAGATTGCCTCTGAAGGGCTTGCCCTCCTTCCGTTTGTGCCTTGCAGCGATGGAGAAGATAGTTGCCAAATTCCTAAAGAAATTGCCCTCCCCATTTAAGCCTATTGCTAAAATTACAGTGTTCAGCTGAAGACAGTAGGAGGGTGGGGCTTATTCTTAAAGATGGGATTCAGTACTTCATAGAATTTTCCAGGTATTTTCTTCATCAAAGGGTTTGTCACTGGACAGCAAATTCTTCTTGCTGGTACGTAGCTGCTTGCCTGGAACACGTGTTACCTTATTTTCATAGTGTACAATCTCATAAATGATACCATGAAATAATTACTTATCTAGTGATCTGTCTAAAGCCACACCTGAAAGTGCTCAGATTGTCGCTGCCACTGTACATGAGTCCAACGGCTTATTCTTGAAAGGCTTAGAATTCTTAAAGGAGATCATGTGAGTAAGAAGTAACTTGCAGGGATCTTGTGAGCCTGGGAGGCGGATTGCTGAGCACGTGTACTTTTAATGTCAGGAGCTCAGTAATCAATTTCTTCCTCTAACTGTGAAATTCAATCTCGACTAAGAATCTAAGCCCCCGTTTGAAGCAATTAATGGGAACTTCTAAATATAAGTATCACCATCTCTTGTTTTTCCACCCTCAAAACAGTCTCAGAATGGCTTAATCATTATTAGTAAAAAATGCGTTGAATAACTGAAGGAGAAGGTTAATTTGGTTCAGTATCATCACCCTTTATTTTCTGTTTCCTTAAATAGGCATCAGGTTTCTTTGTGTATTTATGAATGTGTGTCATACAGCAATCACTCAAGTGTTTAATTAGTGTCTGGGAATATGTAGTATGTAAATATGTCGTACTAGGACATGTGTTTTTCAGTGACAAGCACATAAAATATAAAGGTTTTTTTTTACTTTACTAAGGTAACTATTGTACTCTACTATTGAATTCACTCTCCGTACTAAGTAGTGTGCAAGGTCCTCTGGATAAAAGATGTAAACTCGCAGGGCTCATGTTTGGTGTAACAGAAAGATGCCACTGGACGGTGGGCTGTGTCCTTGGTGCCCGTCACGCAGGTGCTGCGGGCCTAGGGCCAGGTGTGCTAAGTGCCCTTGTATGGCACTCAAAATGCCCAGCGCACGCCAGACTGGGAAGCCTTGTCTCACGTGCTCAGCGGCCATCGTATGGTGCTGAGCGCGGCAGGAGGTGCACTGAGTCAGCAAGCAGGTGCCACGTGACCACGTCAACGCTGAGTGCCGGCAGGAGGGCGTGTAAGTGCTCATCGCGCGGCTTGCTCGCTGCCTTCGTGTGGAGTGCCGTGTGGGGTAGAGGCATACTGGTGTTGGGAGAATTAAGGAACGTTTCATAGAGGGAGTAACATCCTAGCTGCCCCTAAGATGGTGAGCTAAAGGCACAGGCTTCAGTGCCAGACAAGCCCAAGCCGGGTCTCAGTTCTGCCTAGCGAGAGCTCTGATGTTGGTCAAATTATTGAGTATCTCTGAATGCCCACTTCCTGCTCTGTGAAATGGGGCTAATACTGTCAAGTTCGTAGAGCTGTGAGAATGAGGTGGGCCACCTCCCATACAGCATTCAAAATCATGGCTCTGACATTAGACCAGGGTTTGGTTTTGAATCCACACCGTTCAGCTCCTAGTTAGTAACCTTGGGCAGATTTTGTAAATTCTCAGTGCCCATGAGTGTCCCACATATAAATGGAAGACACCTGGGTTTATAGTAAATGAACACATTTAAGTAAGTATGCTTAGCAACATTCTTCAGACATAATAGTAAATGTTAAATATTTGTTATTCCTGGTTTATAGTAAATGCTCATAGCTCAGTAATTAGTAGCTCTCACCCCTTGGATATCCATCTAGAAGTGTTAGAAAACATGGGAGATTGGCCAAGCAGAGGAACAAAATATACTAAGGGAAATGCATGTAATATTTTGACTCTGTTTTTAATGGTCATCTTGAGCATATTAGAGAGGGCATAGGATAGGATTGGGAAATAAATCAAGAGGATAATCATTATCATCATAATGCTATTCAGCAATTATTAGTTTTAGTAAGCCATTCTTTTATTACGTCAAGTTAGGAAGGCATGGTGAGTATGTACGGAAGTCATTCTTTAGCAGATACCTTCAATAGCCCAACAGTTACCCTCACTCTGACTCAAATACATGTCTTCCTTACCAACAGAAATCCTATTTGGTTCATGTGTCAATGAGTCTAACCCAGGGAATAAAAAAATGATCGCTTCAAACCGAACTGAGTCACAGAATTCCCTATACTATTGATTAATCTGGAAAAGAGCATGTGACTCAATCCTGGCCAGCAAGACCTATGTTAAAGAACTGAGGCTCATAAGAAGAACTGTCTCTGGCTGTCCTGATGACCCTTTGCTGCCACCCTGTTAACTCTGTCGTGTGAGTGCCTGATGGCTGGTGCCACAGCAGCCCTCTTGGGCCAATACGCCTAAGGACAAATGGTCACGTGCTGGGGAAGGTGCAGGGATGGGCAATAAGAGAGGGCAGGAACCTTCAGGGATGTCATTATCTACGCTGCTCAGTAGTAAAAATAGGTGATTTTAACTTCTGAAAGGACCATGTGACTAAATCTCTAAGACTCTCAGACAAAGGTCCTTGGACTCAGAATAACCAAATTAAATTGGCTACATCAGACAGTTTTGTGAGGAGATTTATAATGATAACAGATACAGGAGAAGAGATTAGTTTGAATGGGACAAAAATGAGGGTTTTTTTCATAATTGTTCATTAGAATGTACATAAATTTGAGTAAAATAAGTTAATAATAAATAACTAACCAATAGTGAGAAATTAGATGAGTATATCCTTGCAAAAAGTTGAATATTGATGGAAAAGGATGGGTATTAACTTCAGAAGACAGAGGCTTAAGGTACGTTTTTTTTTTTTTTTCCTTGTATTATACAGACCCTAATGTTGATGATTCTCAAGAAGGAAGGAATGGGACTTGACACTGTCAGTGAAGAAACATTTGAAACAGTTGAAAATATTAGCCAGGTTAGACAGGAAGGTGGGCAAGCAAAATAGAATCCATGAGCTGCGAGGACCAGAAGAGGCCAAGTTAGATGCAAGCTTTGTCCTCAGGAGTGGAAAGCATGAAGGTGGCAAGCTTTTAAAATCATAACCATAGCAAAGAAGTTCAGGGGATTTAGAGCCTGTGCAGGTAGAGATAGAAATCTGGAAGTTCCAGTCGCCTGGTAGATAAGGATGGGGAAATTTGAGGTACCATATCAGAGAGAGCATAGTGTGTCCTGACTCAGTAGGTGATCGATTCTTTACAAGAGAAAGGAAGTAATTCCTGGGAGACAGTGAAGCAGCGATTCTCTGGGTGCAGACGTGGAAACTGAGGCTGCTGCCCCCTCTTCAGACTGAGATGTGTGGTCTCCATGAGACAGGCGCTTTAGAAAGCAGTTCGCTGTTGCTTTTCGAATAGTAAGGTGGCACTGAGGTCGTAATGAACTTACAGGGTTAGTGAGTAAAACTGAAAGTAAAGACCATCAGGCTTCCTCATCTTGAGTGACAGGCAAGGGGTTCAGTCACAACAAGTGGCCACTGCAGGCTGTCCCTTCTGACCCCTGACGGGGCGCGAGGGTCTCCTCTGGCTGGAATCCTCTTACAGCTGACTGTCCCGGGGCCCGGCAGCTGCCCTGCAGTGTCTGCAGATGCCTCCTGGTCCAGACCCAGCTTTGACCTGATAGAAACATTCAAGATCTACAGTGGGTTTCCTATCACTTTCAGTGCTATTTTGATTAAGTTTTAATCTTCATATCAAAACGCCCAAACCTAATATCTTTATATTTCCAGTGTTAACTCAACCTATGAACTCTCTGACCAAAAAGCAAACCATTAAGCCTTGTTCTCTTTAGTCAAGAAAATGATACCCCCATGTATTTTTCTTGGGTTCCCTTTCAGTATGTTGTGTCAGTCCGATTGCTTGGATTATCTGACTGATGCATCTGTGTGACCACCAGCCCCTGCATCTGAACACGGCTTCCAATATCACTTCTGTATTCCTTAGGTGGCTTGCAAGTTTATGTGCGTCATTATCATGCTAAACTGGTCATTAGATTGGGGAGAAAGCCTAAAGAAATGTCTTTTAGTGCAAACAAACGTGAGGGATCAAATTTTAAATCCCTTGAACTGAATAGCACTGCATGTTGAGTTTCTACTGTGGGACTCTAATTACCCTCTAATGAGGAATCACACCTGACAAAACCAACTAATATATTGCAGGGGAAGAAAAGATTTACATAGAGAAACTATTTGCTTATCTCAGTATCAGTACCGATATGTTCATTTTCTCCATCCATTACCCACAGTGAAGGGGAATGAGGCGGACACACACGGAGCACAAAGTGAGTGAATCCACGCCTGTGATTAAGGCATGAGCAAGGAAGTACCTTGTGCATTTGATTGTCTCACTCACACCAAGAGCTTCTGTCTTCAGAGAAGAGGTTGTAGAAATTTAAAAAGAGGTTACCTTACACAATTAAAAACCCTTTTGTAGGACGCATTCATCCAGACCTGTAGCAAAGTTGCTAAAATTTATGGGTCCAAGAGCAGCAATAATAACTATTGACATTCTTTCAAAAGGGCCTGCACAAATGAACATTGAAATAAATGAATGAATATTGCTCCCCGTACTTAGGTTCCCAATCCAATACCATGACTGAATAGTGTTATGACATTGGGCAAGTTAGATTTTTTGTTTCTCCTCCTATAAAGTGGAGAAAGTAATTGAACCTGCCTTATGCAGTGCTGAAAAGTAAACGAGGTAACGTGCTTATGTTTTTAGTACCATGCTCAGTTCATAGCCAGTGCTCAATTAAAACTACACAGCTTTCAAAGAGAGTTTTCTCCATTCTACCCATACGTTCATCCCATGAGTCACAGAACTCAGTTTTATCTCTATGGCATTATGTGGTCATAACTTGCAAATTCATGTTACGTTCATGTCTCAGTTTAGTAACTTGTGACTATACATCAGTTTAACCCTCGTGCATGTTTGTGCCAGGCCAGACAGATAATGAAGTTACTAAACCATCCAACAACACTAAGAATGCACGTGATGAACATTGAGTCAGAATAGCATTTCATGAGGAATTGAACATGGCAGACTACTTTATTCTCTGCATGCGCTCATATCTTAACTTACACCATTAAGCTTCTGTATTCATGCAGCAGAGACTTACTGAGTGCCGACTGTGTAGCAGGCACTGCTGGGTGCTATCACGGGGCGGGGAGCATTGTTCTGGGGCCAGGAGTGCTGACTGCGGGGTTCTTGTGTTAAGGGTTTACAGCAGAGCAGAAGAAAGTTCTGCTTTTCTGTCCATGCGGAAGATGGGGCAAGCGCAATAATCTGCTCAGGCGGCTAACAAAATACCACAGAGTCTGGGGCTTAAACAACCGAAATGTATTTTTCTCAGTTCTAGAGATTTTGAAGTCCTAGATCAAGGTGCCACCAAAGTAGGTTTCATTCCATGCATCTTCTCTTGGCTTTAGGCAGCCTCCACCCTGCTCTGTGCTCACAGGACCTCCTCTTCCTGCATTTGCAGACAGCAAGCTCTCCGGTGTCTATTCTTTAAGGGCACTGATCCCATCATAAGGGCCCTACCTTCATGACCTCCCAGAGGCCTCATCTCAAAATGCCATCACATGGCGGGGGGGATGCGTAGGGCTTCAACATATGAACTAGCGGGAGGGGTCAGCAAGGGCCTAAAAATTTTGAACGGAAGCTTCAGTTTAACTCCAAGATGCTCAAAAATCCAGATGTATAGTACAGAAAAAATATCAGTCTGTCTGCAAAAAAGAAATGTTGAGAACATGCAGCGTGACTGTTGGCTTGGGTCTGAGTGGGGCCCGAGGTGTTGCTCGTGGGAGTGTTACTCACACCTGGTCCTCCCAGGACCCTGGGGTTAAATGTACACTGTCCCAGGTGGAGAAATGTTTCAGACTTGAAAGTTCCCGCAGTTGTGTTATGGAAAAACCACGCTCAACTCACATATTACGGGTTTCTCAAGATTAAGAACGACCAAAGATGATTTCACAGTTTCACATAATCACCATTACCAATCACAGCAGAAAACAAACTTCTGTTATTAAGATCAGAAGAAAACCTAAACACAAAGCAGTAGTATTCACCCCACGAAAATTTCACCACACAGCCCCTGGCAACTCTCTGCTTCTGTGAGTTTGAATTTTTAGGTCCCACATGTAAGTGAGATCATAAAATATCTGTCCTTGTCTGGGTTATTTCACTTAGCTAATGTCCTCCAGGTTTACTGTAGTTGTTACAAATGGAAATCAAGATTTTGAACAATAACACAACATAATTTGTTTACACAAATTTGAAAAAGAAACAAATGAATATCTGGGAAAAAAGGTTCCATGTTAAAACTCTGAGGATAATCAGTAAAGTATCACAGCTAAAGGAATACCTAATACCCCATAAAATATAACTAGGTAAATTATTCTGAATATAGACTTGAAAATGGAAATTGAAATTGAGAGGTTAAGAAACAAAGAAGTAAAAATGAGATGCTCTCACATAGAAATTTTTTGCCAGTTTCAGAAAGAGACAATGATAATGAGAGAAACACTATTTGACATGTTTTCGAGTTGAGGAAAGACAAAGATCTTCAGCTTCAGAAACCACAAACATGAAGAAAGATCAATAAAAAGAAATATATATACATATAGACTATATTTAACAGTTTATATATGATTGCTCAAGCATCTGAAATTCTTCTTAAATAAATAAATTAACTATTCTACACATGTATCTTTTTTCCCAGTTTTACTGAGTTATAACTGAACAAAAATTATATATATATATTTCAAGGGTACAACATGGTGATGATTTTATACATATATGCTATGAAATGATTACCAGAATCAAGCTAATTAACACATTCATCACCAAACATAGTCACCATTTTGTGTGTGTGGTGAGAACAATTGTGATCTACTATTTTAGTAAATTTCAAGTATACGATACAGTGTTATTAGCTATAGTCACCATGAGGTACCTTAGATCCATAAAACTTATTCCTCTTACAACTGAAAGTTTGTACCCTTTGACCAACATCTGCTGAATATATGGTCAACTAATCTTTGATAAGGAGACCAAGAATACACATGGGGAAAGAATAGTCTTCTGCATAAGTGGTGATAGAAAAACTGGTGAAGAAAACAAGGAAGATCTAAGGTGCTGGACAACAGTATCGTCTAAGGTAGGGAGATGATGGCTTCAATCAATATTTAAGGTGTTTGTAATGTTTGGGAAGATTATGAAGATATTCATTTGCTTTAAACTTAAATTTTTGCTGTTATTTACAAATTTAATGTAACCCCAGAAAGGTATAAAAGTAGGTGAGATCATTTGGGGAACAAATTTAAATAAATCAATGTTTAATAAAAAAAGTTGGCCAGAAAAACACATAGAAAAAAATGAAACAAAATAAGATAATATAAAGCTTCCAATGGATATATTTAGTGAGTAACTTTAAAAAAATTAGAGCATACACTTCCTAAGCAAATGTCAGATATTTATGATATAGTTCTTAAGTATTCACGTGTGTAGGAAAGAAATCTATGGAAGTTAGAAATCAACAAGTTTATGATGGCATTTGCCTCCAGGGTGAAGGCTAGCAATATGATCAGAGAGGCGTCTACGATAAACTCCGTCTGTATCGGTGAGCTTTACATTTTGACCTAGAAAGTAAGCACTTGGCTATTCCACATTTTTTTTGTTTTGTTTTGTTTTTTTGCGGTACGCGGGCCTCTCACTGTTGTGGCCTCTCCGGTTGCGGAGCACAGGCTCCGGACGCGCAGGCTCAGCGGCCATGGCTCACGGGCCCAGCCGCTCCGCGGCATGTGGGATCTTCCCGGACCGGGGCACGAACCCGCGTCCCCTGCATCGGCAGGTGGACTCCCAACCACTGCACCACCAGGGAAGCCCTCCACATATTCTTTTATTCACCCCCATCACCATCATCATCAAAATCCATTCCATCTTCCCACATCCTCAAAAGTTGTTACTGTTCCAGCATTAACCCTAAATCCAAAATCCCATTCAAATGTCATCAACTCAAAAAGCCCCAAATCTTGTCATCTGAGGCCCAGGGTGTGATTTATTGGGGCAAATCCTGTCCTTCTGGGGGCCTGTGAAACTAGAAAACAAGGTATCCACTTCCAAGGTATCCACTTCCACTTGTGGAAAACAAGGTATCCACAATGGTGGGATGGGCAGAGGGTAGATATTCCCCTTTCAAAGGGAGAAATTAGAAGGAAAGAGGGAGACATGGGTCCCAGACAAGGCCAAAACCCAGCAGGGCAAGTTCTATTAGGTTTCACAAAGTAATTCTCTGTGGCTTGAAGCTCCACCCTCTGGGCCTCCTGAGGTAGCAGCTCTGCCCTCAGCCCTAGGTCCCGTGTGGCCAGGCCTCTGAATCTGTGGCTCTGCCCTTGGGGTCACTCTTCCTTCACTTTGTCTCGTTTCTCTCTCTCATCCATGCTGGCAGTGTTTCTACTGGTATAAAACTCTCAGAAACTTTGTTGGCCTTTTGTGCAACCCATGGCGTCCAAGCCATAGGAGGAGAGGGTCCTCCACAGATCACTCCTGTATAACGCGTCTCTACCCTGGCTCCTGTGGAGATGCTCGGTCGTGTCCGTGAGTCATACACCAAATCTCTCTGTCCACAGTCCTCTGGCCACATGCCTGCTGGTCTCTAGAGCACACGGTCTGAGGCTTTCCCAAGTTACCAAGTGCTAGCTCCTTTTTAGTAACAATTACCCCCTCAATTTATCTCTTTTCTCTCACCGTTTACTGCAGACACCTAGGAGAAAACAGTGCACCTTCCATGCTTTGCTTAGAGACCTCAGTGGAATGTCCAAGTTCATTGCTTCTAATCCCACTCCAGAGTAGAATTCAGCCACGTCCCCTGACTCTTGATAACCAGGATTGCCTTACCTCAACGCTCCAATAACACGGTCATCATTTCCTTCTAAAGTCTCAGCAGAAGCACCTTGAATGTCCATATTTCTAACAACAGCTCTTCGAAACTATTCAGGCTTTTTCTCTTAAGCAAAAGTCTCCCAGCCTCTACCCATTACCCAGTTCCAAAACCATTTCCACATTTTTAGGTATTTGTTAAAGCAGCACCACACTTTCTAGTACCAACAGCTGTATTAGTTTCCTGGGGTTCCAATTGCAAAGTATCACAAATTGAGTAGCTTAGAACAGCAGAAATTTATTCTCTCAAAGTTTTAGAGGCTAGAAGTCCAAGACCAAGATTTCAAGAGGGCCCAGCTCCCTCTGAGACTCTGGGTGTTAGAATCCATCCCTGCCCCTTCCCAGCTTCTGGTGGGAGCTGTGGATGCCTGGCACTGCCTAGCTGGAAGCTGTGTCCCTCTGGTTTCTGCCTTCCCTGTCACATGGCCTTCTTCCTGTGAATCACTTCTCTTCCTACAAAGATCCCAGTCATGTTGGATTAAGGGCTGCCTCTACTCCAGCATGACTTTGTCTTAACTAATGACATCTGCAATGACCCCGTTTCCAAATAAGGTCACAATCTGAGGCACTGTTGTTAGGATTTGAACATATTTAGTTGGAGGACACAATTCAACCCCTGAAAAGAATCATCGATATAATAAACAGAGGATGTTATAAGAGCAAAGAAAAGAGACCGCCATTCCAATCTGGGGCGCTTGGGAAGACTGTCCGTGAGGAGGTGGGGCTTAACTAGTCCACATTGTTGCGTAGGAGTTACTTAGGCCAATATAAAGAAAACAGATGCTTTACCAAGGTTCAGTCAATTGCATAAAATGTGGGAAACGCAACCTGTGCTGATGGTAGTGGATAAACATCAGGACATCTTTCAGAGAAGGTGAGATCCTTGAATTGATGAGAATGTGTGATGTCTTTATGGCAGCTATTATGACACAGGTTATAGTTGAACCAGTGGAGCTGAATAAGTCACCCAGGTTAGTCAGATATGCAGAGCTAATAAGAGAAGAGGAAGATGTTTCAGTGGAATTTGGGGGAAATGCAATCAGTGAGGGTAGAGAACAGTTTCAAGTATTCTTGCTGTGGTTGGGAAGGCGAGGTAGAATGATAGCCAGGGGGCCTGAGTGGGTGGAGTGCATTCTTTTTTTAATTTTAAAAATTGAGATACAGTACACTGAGGTAGGTGTACTTAAGGAGAAAAAACTGTTGAAAGGTTACATGAAAGATAACAGAGAGGGAATCCATGAATAACTTATGGGGTATGGTTTTTGAGAGAGTTGAGATTCAGAGCATAGATGGCAGGACTCGCTTTGGACAGGAGACTAGAATTATGCAAAATCACTATAAAAAAAGGTCCAGCTTTGATGATATTCTCTCAGTGGTTGTCAGAGTAATTTCAGGCCTCTTTCATGTTCTTTGCAATGAAAAAAGATCCAAGAAACAGAAGCCATGGCATAGATCTGATCTCGAATTGGTCGTTTCCTGTGATCTCAATGAGAAACATCTCCTCGGGTCCAGCTGTGTCAACCCGGGAGCCGGCCTGGAAATGAACTTTTCTCTGACTCTCAGGCTTGCTCCGCTGAGGGGTGGGAAAAGCTAATCTCCTGCAAAGCGCAACCCCAGTCAACAAGAAACAGTCTCAAAGTGGCAATCTTAGTCACGGTTATTCACTCCCCTTACCAAGACTCTGTTTTAGAGCTTTCTGAAAGAAGTCTGGTTTTATTTTATCCTATGTGCATTAATAACTGAATTCTATTTTATATTAAAACCCTGGCAGTTCTTAAATAACATTCTATCAAATGGTAATAAATAAATAAATCAAATATTTATTTATTAAATATCACATGAAAGAATACAGCTGAAGAACTCTAGTCTTACTTGTTTTTTTTTTTTTTTTTTGCGGTACGCGGGCCTCTCACTGTTGTGGCCTCTCCCGTTGCGGAGCACAGGCTCCGGACGCACAGGCTCAGCGGCCATGGCTCACGGGCCCAGCCGCTCCGCGGCATGTGAGGTCTTCCCGGACCGGGACATGAACCCGTGTCCCCTGCATCGGCAGGCGGACTCTCAACCACTGCGCCACCAGGGAAGCCCCTTCCTTGATTTTTATTTTCATTTTTGTAGGCATTTGTCATGATTTGAATTGATGTATTGGTTCTGTTTGTGTGTTTACCAATAGAGAAGTTTGTTCATAGCTGCCATTATATGAAGCAGATATTAAAAAGATAAATGGGAAGAAAGAACAATTTATTGTTTTTCATGTGTCTGTTCATGCATTTATGATGTTTTCTCATTAGTTATCCTTCACATAGTCTTTCAGAATTTTCTTTGGTTTTCTTTATAGTGTTCCTGTCTAGACAAAAGAACATATATAAAACAAAATATGGAATACTAGGAAGAGATCCTTTATATTCTATTAAAATTAGAACTACCTCAAAATCACTAATCATCATTAATTGTGAAAAGCAGTAACTAATTTCCAGATGTTTCAATTATAGGAATAGTTTTTTCTCTTTAAATCATTTGATGAAAAATGAAATCTTAAAACGTAGATGCCACCACTTTGCTCAGTCTTTCCTAAGGTTTTTTTTCGTTTGTTTGTTTATCACTACTTGACACCTCCTTCTTTACCTGCTCTTCCAAGCTCAGGACTTGGGTTATTTTAACCTCCTTTGTAACCTCCATATTCTGTGAGGACGACTTCATAAACTTCACACAGTTTCCACTCATCTCCCTCCGTCCTCTCGAATTTTCCTTCTCTTCTTCCTCATTACACTCCACAGCCACATTTCCATTTGCTTACGTGAGCATTGGTTTGATATTAGTTAAATATTATTTTAGGTCTGGGCTGAGAGAGGCTCAGAGATGAATGGGATTTATCCCTGTGCTCACATCGGTTATGATGAACAGCCAATAAACCAATAGACCCACGGTGACCAACAGAAGTGCATCAGGTTTGGCTTTGGGAGCACAGAGGAAGTGGTGGCAGCGCACCTGAACGAGCAAGAGGCCGGGAGCATCCTTAGAACCGACACATTTGAACCGTCTGTTGAATGAGAGCAGGTTTTCACAGAGCATTTAGGGCTTCGGAAAGGGATTTGTGAAGAGCAACCTCAAGTGCAACACGTTTGGGGAAAAAATAACCGCTTCGGAATGACGTCAGCACAGTAGTCAGCACGGAGGACCCTCCTATACAGTCTGAGTGTCCTGGCTTTAAAGTCCTGCCAGGCAGCATGGAGGAGGAGGGGGTTATGGTGAGGCTGAAGGTGGGGAGATGAATTTGAGGGCTGCTGTGTCAGTATAAGAGACTAGGAGGGGAGCACGGGCTAAGACACTGTTTTCACTCTGCCCGGTCACCTCCATCCTGGTGTAAATGACAAGATCTGCGCCCCCCGCCTCACAGCACTGACGTCTCAGCATCACAACCGCTGCCCCGCCCCCCAGCCCTGCCTACAGTGGATTCTCCTCATTCATTCAGTGGATGTTGGAGTTGTGGTTTCTATGTTCCATGCGCCAGTGCAGGTGTGCAAACGTGGTAGTGAACAAAACAAAGACTGTAGTAGGGGTTTATCTTCTCGTGGAGAGGACAGTCACTAAGTAAGCAATCGTATAAATAAATAGTGCACTAGATTGCAGTCAGCAGTATTGAGAATGAAGACAGCAGGGTGGAAGGTTGGTGCCGGTTCACCTGGGAGGATGCACTTGATGGGATGTCGCAGCTGCAGGGGCCTGGAGGAAGTGGCAGGGAGCAAACCGTGAAAGGCTGTGCGAAGAGGTCCCGGGAGAGGCCCGGCAGGGCCCTGCATCCTGCTCTGGGGCATCATTGACACCGGGAGGGCATTTGACACTCTGAGGCTGGACAGCATCACCTTGGAAGAGACCTTATGGAGAAAAGTGCTCTGAAGCCTGAGGCTCCGTGCCTTCCAAAATGTATGGATTGCAGGAGAAATCAGCTGGAACCAACAGAAGAACCAAAAAGTATCACTGGTGAGGAAAGAGACGAGAGAAGGGAGCGATCTGAAAGGCAGAGGAAGCCGTGTGCCCAGAGAGAGAGGAGATGGTCAGCGTCGTCTTAGTTTCTATTGCAGTCCCGTCTGGGATCACAGGCTCAAGGCGAAGTGCACCTACTGCTCCCACTGTCCAGTGGTCAGGGATCTGGGCACAGCTTGTCTCAAATACGGTCACCTTGGGGTGGGATATTCCACATGTGAAGTTTGGGAGGACACGATTCAGTCCATAGCAGACATACAGCATGGGGAAATTATGTCATCAAAAAGCTTTTAAAGAGTTTTAAATGGCAACAAAATATTATCCTGAATGTACGTAACACATTTTTTTAACCAATGATTCGTATTTGGACATGTAATCTGTTTTTGTTTTTAATATAACATTGTCGTACACATTCCTATGCATGGATATCTATTGATATGACTTATTTCCTTAAGCCCTACTTAGGCAAAAGGATGTAAATGATTTAGGCTTTAATACATACTGCTGAATGGCCCTCCCAGAAGGGCTGCAATATATGAAATGTTATTGACCTGGAAAACAGAATGCCTGTGTCATGTCTGCCAACATTTGACTCAGTTAAAATTCCCAAAGATATGCTGCAATTACTGCAAACAATTTTCCTGAGAGTCCATTAGTGAAAACCTAAAAAACAAGAGCAGGTTCATAAGATGTGTCATGATATGGTCTGCTCTTGGAGAGTTCAGCAAGGGAGAAAAGAAAGAGCCTCTCCATTTATAGGACTGAGGGATGAATTTACTTTACAATGGTACTATTTGAAGAAATGGCTAATTATCTTTCAAGTGCCCACCGTGCACATCCCCCAGATACCTGCCAAGATTGCAAAGCACTAGAGCCAAGAGTGAGTCCCTGGAGTTTAAAGGAGATGAGACAGTTTGCAGGAAGACTCACAGTGATTCTTAGTGATGAGTAAACTCGAATAGTTCAGTAATTTCATTCAGTTGGATCCATATTTCCAAATTCAGTCAATGATGTCTGAAGATTTTCACATGTAACAGAAAACCTTGTGGCTTTGCTGTATTTTGTAACGAAAGCTATCATTTTTGGCGCCAGAGTAAAATGTCACACAGTTCGTTATGGCATTGAGGTAATATATCGTTCTATGAGGTCCCCGTTGAGATGGTTAGGATCATCAGTCAATCAGTAAGCATCTATGAGGCAAACCTTTGTTCTGTGCGATGCTAGAAATCAGGAAGTGTGAGAACCCCAACGCTGAAAGAGGCATCAGCTAACTCACTCAGCAGTTGTGGTGGTGGTGAAGAAGAAGGGCATGTGGAGGGGAACGGGACACTCACATTGGGGATTGCTCGTCCGAGGTGTACCATGGTCAGTTTCTTCTGAGGGTAAAGAAGTGCTATAGGTGACGCACCCTCCATCAGCCAGACTCCCTGTGAGTGTTCATCTTGAGCATGTATGTGTGTGTGTGTGTGTGTGTGTGTGTGTGTGTGTATGTAGATTTCTACCTCCTAAGCCAAAGCAGAATAGAGTTTTATTTTATTTGTATTAAAATTCCACAAGACCACTTACGACATCTTTTAATAAGGGTCACTTGCCAACACATTTTTAAAAATTTTGCTGGTATAAAAAAATCTTGCTTGTTTTTTTCCGGGGTAAAAGCTATTTTCTTTCAGTGCTCTGATGGTTTAATTCCCTTTTTATGCCTTCCATACTTTACGTTGGGAATAAAGCTGTGATGTTGGTAATCTGGTTCTTCCCTGTGGCTAATTTAATATTTCTTTTTGTTTATACTATTATAAAGTTTCAATGTGATATTTTAGGTGTGTTTGTCTTCTTAATTATCTCTATTATTTTAATTTTCCTGAATCTGAAGGGCTAGTTATTTCAACAATTTTGGAAAATTATTAACCATTATGTCTTTAAATAGTGTCTCTCCACTGTTACATTTTTGAGATATGATGACCTTGAAACTGACTTAATCTTCCTCGTTGTTCTAGAAAATTTCCTTATTATCCTTTCAGAGATGGCTTCTGGCCAGGCTGTCTATTCTCACCTTTCAGAACTCAGAGCAGATGCACGTTAGTGTCTAACCTCTCATAACCTCCACATCTGGGTTGTTTTTATTCCACTTGCAGAGTATTTGCTTGAGATCTGCCTAATTCACTGATTTCACTGGTTTCACTGTTCAACTCTTCATTAATCCTTGGTTATAACGTATGCCATTTTTATAAGATCGTCTTTTTCAAAGCTATCTGATAAATTTTGATAGAGTCTATTCTTACAGCTTCTTTTTCTAATTCACCTTTCAATTTTTTAAACATATTCTACGCAGTCATTTTGTGTTTCATAGTTGCCAGTGATAATTTCAGTGGTTTACAGTTCTGATTCTGTACGTGTTCCAATGTTATTAGTATCTGCCGATGGCTTCGTTTATGCTAATACTTCTTCACAAATGATGTCCTTTACCATTTGTTTATGCTTTTGACTGTGTTCTCATTTTCCATTTATCTTTGTCTCTGGGATTCTTGGTGTCCGGTTTGGTCATAATTAGAGCTGTTTACTAATATTCCGTGTCTCTCACTTAGCATAATGTCCACAGGGTTCATCCATATTGTCACAAATGTCAGAATTTCCTTATTTTTTTATGGTTGAATAATATTTCATGATATGTATATACAACGTTTTCTTTATCCATTTATCTGTCAACAGACTTAGGTTTTTTCCCTGGCTTAGCTGTTGTAAATAATGCTACAGTGAACATGGCAGTGCAGGTATCTCTTTGAGATTTTATTTCCTTTAGATATACATGCAGAAGTGGGATTGCTGGATCAAATGGTAGTTCTGTTTTTAATTTTTGGATGAAATTTCATACTGTTTTCCATAGTTACTGTTCCAATTTACATTCAACAGTGTGCAAGGGTGAGCACATATTTATGTGACTGTTGGCCATTTGTATGTCCTCTTTGGAAATATATCTAGACAGGGCCTTTGGCTATTTTAAAATCAGATCATACGATTTTTTTTCTATTGAGTTGTATGAGCTCCTTATATATTTTGGATGTTAACCCATTATCAGATAGAAGGTTTGCAAATATTTTCTTTCATTCTGTAAGTTGCCATTTCATTTTTTAAATTATTTCTTTCGCTGTGCATAAGCTTTTTAGTTTAATGTAGCCCTGCTTGTTCACTTGTTTATTTTTGCTTTTGTTACCTGTGCTATTGGTGTCAAAAAATCCAAAAATCATTGCCATGACCAAGTTCAAGGAGCTTTTTTTCCTGTATTTTCTTGTAGGAGTTTTACCATTTTAGGTCTTACGCTTCTCCAAATTTGTAAAACATTAGCTCCTCTAAGAATGTTTTCTTGGGATCCTACTAAAAGGAAAATACTTTCACCTGCCCCTGGATTCCCAGTGCACTTTGGACTTCCATGTCATTTATTACTTTCTGATGTGCATATATAAGATTCTTCTCTTCTGCTTAACTATAAGCTCATTTCTGTCTGAATTCACTTCAGCGATATTTGTCAAAGTGGTGTCCACAGGACGTTGTGTGTGTGTTGGGGTCAGGGGGAGTGAGACCCTCTTAGCAAGTCTGAGAGGTCAAAACTATATTCATGATAACACTAAGTTTTTATATCCCTGTTGGACTGTGTTTACATTTGCACCAGGTGCAAGAGCAATGGCGAGTAAAACTAGTGCCTTAGCATGAACCAAGGCAGTGGCACCAAACCATAGAGTAGTCACAATATTTTTCACTTCCACACACTCAGAGGTTAAAAAAGAACTACAATCACAGTATCAGCCAGGCTGTGTTATCCTCCTGAGTTTGGGGTCTTTCTCCAAGTGCGTTTGAGTCATTGGCAGAATCCCTTTCCCTGTGTGTAGGACCAGTTTCCCCATTCCCTGTGTGTGTGTCAGCCACTGGTTGCTCTGAGCTTATAGGGGGTGTGGGCATCTCCCAGCCAGGCAGCTCCCTTCTGCAAAGCCGGAAGAAGAGTGTGAATCTCTGACCCTTTGAGAGAGTTCCTACCTGACCGAGACTGGCCGCCTAGGACAATCCTTCTCAGATTGCTTAACTCAAAATTAATTGACTTGGGACATTACAGCTGCAAAATCCCTTCACCTCTGTCATCTAATGGAACCTCATCGCATGAGTAAGATATCAATACATCAAGGCCACGAGCTCAGCCCACAGTCACAGGGAGGGCGTCATCCACAGTGTGCACCAGGGCAGGAACTAGGAGCTATTCCAGAATTGTTCCCGCCGCAGCCCGTGAGCCTATACTCTAGTTTAGGGTTCCCGACTTGGCCAAGGTTCAGCTTTCTCCGGGAAGTTTACTAGATAGCCGTGTTTATAGGTTTCTGTTTAAATCTGAATCAGATTCAGAATCTGAATGTATCTCGTGAATTGGATGTGTCTTTGCTGAACTATACCAGCAACTCCTGTGCAGCCAGCTGCATGTCCCTCCCTGGATCTTCCCCTGAGAATCACTGCTCTATTCAGTACGACATCTCACCTGGCTATCACTTTACTAAAGTATTATTTTCCAAACTACAGTTGGGTTCATGAGAGGACAGATAACATAAATGGGATCATTAAAAATTAAGAGGCCGAAGCAGCAGCATCATTCTAGCCTTGAGAATCGGCAGTCTGTTGCTGAGGCCTTGATTTGTGGAGACCAGCCCCTCTCCCGCATTATAAAACTGAGCTAATAGCTATGTCTCATTAAAAATAGTAATCACCTCTTGGCATCAGATCAATAGGCTTTTCCTCACAAGGAATGCTCTTAAATATTATCAATGATTTAAACTTGGAGTCTAATTCTAAAGGCTGCAACATGGGCAGTTTAGATCTAAATGCCAACCACTGGCAGACACAATTTAGGGCAGATTACCAAATATACTTTTGTGCTGCTTTTAAAGCCAATTTCCCTAAAATCTGTTCTACAGAAATTAATCTTATGACATTAGCTATTTGGGATATAGTTACTACCTTATTGCTGCTTTTTTTGGTTTTTGGATTATTTTCATTGACATATAATTGACTTAAAATATTATATTAGTTTCAGGTGTACAACATAGTGATTCAGTATTTTTATACATTACCAATTGGCCACCACCATAAGCCTAGTTGCCATCTGTCACCATACAAAGCCATTACAGTATTACTGACTATATTCCCTACACGGTACATTTATCCCTGGTTTGTAACTGGAAGTTTGCACCTCTTAATCTCCCTCACCTATTTCACTCATCCTCTAGCCTCTCTCTTCTGGCAATCACCTGTTTGTTCTTTGTATACGTAACTCTGTTTCTGTTTTGTTATCTTTGTTCACTTGTTGTTGTTTTTTTTAGATTCCGCATATAAATGATATGCATCATTTGTCTTTCTCTGTCTGACTAATTTCAATCAGCATAATACTGTCTAGGTGCATCCATGTTGTAACTGCAAATGGCAAGATTCCAGGCGTTTCTGTGGCTGAGTAGGATTCCATTGTATATCTCTACCACAGCTTCTGTATCCATTCATCCATTGAAGGGCACTTACGTTGCTTTCATATATTGTCCATTATTAATAATGCTTCAATGAACCTAGGAGTGAATATATCTTTTCTAATTAGTGTTTTTATTTTCTTTGGAAAAATACCCAGAAGTCAATTTGCTGGATCTTCTGATACCTAGACTGAATATTTTTAATTTTTTGAGGGCCCTCCATACTGTTTTCTATAGAGGCTGCACCAATTTACATTCCAACCAGTAGTGTACTAGGGTTCCTTTTTTCCCACATCCTCACCAACACTTGTTATTTGTTGTCTTTTTGATTTGTTATTTCTTGTTTCTTTGCTTTTTGTTATTTGTTGTCTATTTGTTAGTCATTCTGACAGGTGTGAGGTGACATCTCATTGAGGTTTTGATTTGCATTCCATGGTGATCAGTGTTGCAGAGCACCTTTTCATGTGCCTGTTGGCCATCTGTATGTCTTCGGAAAAATGTCTGTTCAGATTCTTTGCCCATTTTGTACACTGGTTGCTTTTTTACCCATATTAAGTTATATGAGTTCCTTGTATATTTTGGATATAAACCCATTATTGAATATATCGTTTGCAAATATCTTCTCCCATTCAGTAGGCAGCCTTTTTCTTTTGTTGTTAGTTTCTTTCATTGTACAAAAGCTTTTCAGCCTGATATGGTCTGTTCTGTTTATTTTTGCTTTTGTTTCCATTGTCTGAGGACACATATCCAAAAAATATTACCAAGACTAATGTCAGAGTAATGTTTGACTAATGTCAAGACTAATGTTTATAACTAATGTTATGAACATAATGCTTATGTTTTCTTCTGAAATTTTTTGGTTTCAGGTCTTACATTTAAGTCTTTAATCCATTTTGAGTTGTGTATATGGAGTGGGAAAGTAGTCCAGTTTGATGCTTTCGCATGTAGCTGTCTGGTTTTCCCTACACCATCTATTGAAGAGGCTGTCTTTTCCCATTGCGTATTTTTGCCTCCTTTGTTGTATTCTTATCTCTCCTCTTGATGATTCACAAGGCTTTGAGAGAAACTGACAAGAAAATGTCGTAAAATTATATGTGATATAAGTGTGAATGGGACGCATGTGTTCCTTATGGATAAAGTGAGTAAATTTCAGTGTATAGATTTCACTGTTTCTCTTTTGAATGCTCACAGGCCTTTATTTTTGCTTTCTGCATCTAGACTACCCTCCAGAATGTTGAGATTGCCAGAGAAGTGACCTCCGCAAAAGGAAAATATTACTCCACTGAAATTCAAGTAAGACCGTTACTTTTCAATAAGTCATTGTGAGTAAAGTTATTGCTCTGCCAGAGAATGTTATTTATTACCTACTTAGAATTTCCCAACATCAGGTATTGTATGTGTTCACTTCACATTATGCAAAGCCCATTCTACAGGATTTCAAAGTATCGTACCCTGCAAACCCCGACTGCAGCCCAGGACAGGTCAGATGTTATAAATGACGAGAGGGGCAAAGGCAGTTGTAAAGGGGGTGATGGGACTTCATTTAGGGTGGCTATTCCTAGCCTCGACACACCTTCTGCAATCACAGGAGAGGATAAATGAGGAGGACAAATGCTACACTTGGTCTATAACACACACTCTACCCGCATTGCCTGCTCTCACATGGAGTACTTACAAACCACATGTCTCAGCGTGCACTGTTGATGGATTTCTTATAGTCTCTGCCCTGACCTGTAGAATTTCACTTGTGCCTCCCACGTGTTTGCCCACATTTAGAGCTAGACTGGCTTTTCCCATCTGAATGGAAAACAGCCCCACGAACAAGAGCACACTGGGCAGCCGCAGTGTGAGCCGCCCTTGCAGCTGGGTCCCCTGCCCCTGGATGGCGCGTGCTGCCCTGCCCACCAGGCTAAGAGGGTCTCAGCCTCCCCGGGCATTTTCCTTCTAATTGCCCAAACAAGGTTATTGTGATACAAATACGTAATATCTGAACTGGTAAGTTTGAAGCTATTGCTGCTTTTCTGTGCTGTGAAGATGTTTGAGACCTTTGACCTTGTACTTGGATTCATCTGTCCCTGCTCTGCCCCCTCGTTGTGTTAAATGTCACATCTGCTCACAGGAAGTAGCTTCCGTTGGCCCATTTGCCTCCGGACTTGTTATTCAAATTCCCAGTCCTTTCAGGCATATTTGTGATGTTAGAACCACTGGCTTCACTAGTAAAACATCTCTACTTCTCGTTGTGCCAACTGTATTGTCTATCATGGAAAACATGACACAATTGTCAAATGCAAAGACGCTTAGTCTTGCGTCCAAGACTGACTTCATATTCAAGCAATTTCTTCACGCCCTGTAACTCTGGTCTGCGCTCCACCAGTCTTGCTCACAAGGGGATCTGATGACTCTGCAGCCAGGGGGAGCTGTGGCCCCAGCCCTGGTGTCTGGGGACCCTGGCCTCTGGGGTGGAGAGGAGGAACGCTGACTTCCGCTGCCGTTTTCGTTTATTGCTATTTCCATGAGAGTTTGAAGGAAGACACTCTAGTTTCTCTCTGTGACTGCAGCATCTACTATCATGCCAACATGTACAGGGTCCCAATAAATATTTCAGAAAAGTCAATAAGTTGATGACAGTGTTTCTGGAGTTGCATTCTGCGTATTTCAAAGACATCCTCCCATAGATAAAAGTCTGCTATGTGAGGGTAATTCCTCTGATTACTCTCCTTTCCAGCTCCCAGTCAGTATGGGTGGATTTCTGGAAGCTCCTGGCATTGCTTTCCTGAATGGACAGATTTTAGTCTAGGCTGCTTTAGTCTTGATAATCCCATCTCTCCCTTATCTGGAAAATTCAGTCAAGAGAAAGTTGGATAGTTCTGGCTGCTGAAGACCTATTGGCAGCCTCTCAGGGCTTAAAACACAGTCTGTTTATGCATCTGTGTCTGGCTGTGAAGAAGATTCACAGGAAAGTCTTAAGGTCACTGAGATACCTTTGGTGATAAAGGAAATAACGAAAAGTTCTAAAATAAAGTCTCATACATGTTATCACTTTAAATGCTGAGTGTGGTATCGTAGCTGCAGGACAGAACTGGAGGAACCCTGGAATGTGGCAGCTAAACTGATGAGGCTGTGATGCTCTCCTGCGAGTGTGGACCGAGTTCTCCTACTTCCCACCTCCACTCGGCCCTCCTACTCTCTGCACTGCAGCTGCCTTCCTTGCTTGCAGGCTGGAGTAGTCCTGGGGATGGCCACCCTGTGCGCAGGTGATAAAGCCCCTGCTGCAGTTGGTGCCTTGTCTCCTAACGTCCCTGAGGGCTCCCCTCCGCTGTGTACAAGGGCCCATCGGTAGCATGGCCTCTGCCGTTCCCACAGAGCAGGAGTCATCAAAGTCCAGCTGGTCCAGCCTTGTTGGTTTCCTGAGCAGACTCAGAGATGCTGGTACCAAGCCGAAGTGCAGGGCTCCAAGCTCACTGGGCAAACACTGACCTTGAAACAGGGGCAGGGCTGGCTTCATGGGAGGGGGAACACCGTGCACTCACAGGCACCAACGGCACAGCCGCCACTGGTTTAATCTGCATTACAGTTCCCTCTGTGCTGCCAGGTTCCACAGGATTTGACAGATGCCCCGTGTCAGGAAGTCACCACTATAGTATCAGAGAGAGGACTTTCACCACCTGCAAGTATTCCCTGTGCTTCACCTACTCAGCTCTCCTCCTTCTAACCTTCTGGAAACCACTGATCTCTAATCATTTCTGCAGTTTTACCTTTTCCCAAATGTCCAGTGTTTAAGCCTTTTCACCTGGCTTCTTTCACTGAACAATATGTATTTAAGATTCATCATGTCTTTTTGTGGCTTGATAGGTGATTTTTTTAAGCTGAGTCATATGCCACTCTATAGATGTACGTTTATTCCTTCGTCTGTTTGTTTATTCACTCACCTAAGAAGGAAATTATGAAGAAAGCTATTATAAACATTCAGGTGCAGGTTTAATCCATTTTTGAACCATTTGGTTGAATACCTGCTGGTACGACAGCTGCATCCATGGTAAGAATATAGACAGTTTTGTAAGAAGCTGTAAAGCTGTCGTCCAGTTCCTGCCGACAGTGAGGGGAGTGCCTGATGTTCTGTGTCCTCGCCAGCAGCTGGTGGCGTCAGCTGTGACATGTTTTGTTTATTTTTAATATTAAACTTCTATAGTATCTTTGTAAAATTAGGAGCCCCAAATTTACAAGACACTTTAAAATATCCTCTCAGAGTAAGCAGAGATGTTTTCTTCCAAAATAAAAGTTTATTAACACTCTCCCAGGCGAATACACATTATGAGCAATACTTGGTAGGGGACACTGACATTAAAGAGTTAAGAACAGAAGATTTAAGTGGTTATAATTTATGCAGGTTCTAAGAGGGAGAGTCTAAGAAGCCATGGGAGAAACTGAGTGAGATTTCTTGTTTCTTCTCCTTTTCCACCTGCCCCCTTCTTCCTCTCTCTCTTTCCACACACACACACACACACACACACACACACACACACACGCTGAGAACCTTAAGGAAATTGTAGGTGGTTGCCTAACATGTAAGTTTTGGAGCTAATAAATTGGAAAATGCAGTTTAAAACAAGACAAGTGAATGCACAAATGAACAGATACAGTACGGAGCCTCTTCAAGTCATAGTACATACTTTGTCAATGTTTATTCCACGTTGTCCTCCGCTTCTCTGCAAAGTGCAGCCATACCACTGGACATTTCTGACTTCTTGAGATTCCAGTTGTTCATAAAGTCTGTAACCACCACTCTTTCTCTCATTTCACCCATTTTCTGGTGTTTATCTTTATTGTTGCTATCTGGATCTAGTTTTGTTTCATCCTAAATCTCATCTTTCCTCAATGCTGTGAACTCTGTGTGGTACTAATTATTCAAGGGAATCCTCTTCCCTCTGTTAAACGCCTTCTCACCATGCAAGACCCAAACACAAATCCCACCATCTTGCACAAAGTTTTCAGGTGTCCTAATCCTAATTAAGTACATTTTTCTATTCATTTGCATGATAACATTTTAGATTAGGTTTGTCCGTTTTCCCTACCAGAGTGTGAAATCTTAGAGAGAAAGGCTTGCATTTTGCTTTATTTCTGATAGTCCTTGTTCAGCCCTAGTTATTTGATGTCTGAGCCCTGGGTCTCCAGGCTAACGCTTCTGGCGCTGACGACCCTGGACCAGGTGTCCAGTGAACTTATCCTGCCTCAGACCTATGTCCCTATACCTTCTCCAGTCTCCACACCCATTTCTTTGCACCTCGCAACCCTGAGATATTGCACCCGGTTCTTTGAACCTGATCCTTGTGTTTGATTTTCCTAATGGACTTTAACATAAATGTGACCCCTGGTCCTTTTAGTTATCTCGATACAATTCTATCATCCGCCTTTGCACAAACTAAAGCTCCAAGAACCACCACCTGGATAGCGTTTTCCTGTTCCACCTCCACAGACTGGCAGAGGGCACTCAGCAGGTGCGTTAAGGCGCTGTTTACTCAGTGTGCATGCTTATTATGTGTTTAATTGAATTGCGCTGAACTGGTATTTACATCACTGCTTCAACAAGTCACCATCTTGAGTATTTAAAGAAGAAAATAACGCTAGTACAATGGACAATGGTTAATAGCTTTCTTATTCCTTTTTTACGCTTTATTTCTTTTTTAATGTGGTTGCTAATATGTGTATTAAAATGTTCAAGGTAAGGAAATGATGCGAAATTTCATCTGTAAGAACGGCGCTGCACACAGCGTCCCTGTCTGTGCCGTGGCTCCAAGCACTGGCTGGTCTGTCCCATCACGCGGCACTGGCGGAGCAGCCAGCCGGACCGCCTGGAGCCGGTGCTGAGCTGCTCTGCTTCTGAGTCCAACTCAACACTAGCAGCTTTCTCCCCACATTAGGTACATGTTCATTCCAGAACCCAAAGACGGCCCAGCAGAAATAGTACGAGGGGCCGGAAAGAACAACCTGTCCTTTACTGTGAAGGGGACTGTTGACAGTCTCCTCCCACCTGGACCCTAGAAACTTGGGAGGAACATACTGAATCCAACACGGATAAGACGGATTTACGGGTGAAATTGATAGAGTGGAAATACTTGCTCACTGTTAGCCTATGGCTTTATTGTGTTTTCTAAAATACCCTTAGATGTCATAGATCAATCGGTGTTTCTCAAAATAGAGCACACACTAGAATCACCTGGATGGCTGGTCACAGCTCAGGTTTCTGGGCCCCTGGCCCAGAGTTTCTGATTCAGTAAGTGTGAGCTGGAGCCTGAGAATTGGCATTTCTCAAAGTTCCCGGGTGCTGCTGAAGCAGGGAGCACGCTTTGAGAGCCGCTAGAGACTGAGACGTGTGACTCACGTTGCAAAGCAAGGTATAAGTTGACCGTGCTGTGGTTTGTCAGCTGAATCCTGTCTGCTTCTTCCTGAGTTTGTTCTGTGGGTAAGGGGAGCTGACAGCAGACACACTCCAGGCTACGAGGTGCTCTAAGGCCCTGCCCGAACTCCTGCGTGTGACATTTACACAGCAGAACCGAACACTCAGTACATTTCAGGAGAGATTCAATTTTAGTATGAATATTGAATATTCTACGCACAAAATATAGTATCTTTACAAAAAAGCATAAAAATAAAAAGAGAAAAGATTTCAAATTAATGTCAGTAGCAGACCTAAGAACTGAGGTTCTTTGACTCTTAATTCTGAATTCTTTCCTGAGTTAAGTTCTAATGTAGGCTGATTCTCCTCTAGAGAACATTTGAGTGAGGATTATTTTGTGAACGATGGGCAGCATTTGGTTACGTTATGAGCATTTTCTATTTTTAAGATTAAATTATCCGTAACAGTTGTTTGACAGCTTTCATACATCCGTTCATCAACTCAACAAGCGTGTGCTGAGTACCCGCTACACACCATGGACATGGTTAAGATATAAACGTGCCTCTGTGAAGCCCGCAGTCCAGTGATCTGTAACTGGGTCTCTACAGGGGAAGGCCGTGCTTTCTGCTTCTCATTCTTCCTGGAACAGTTTTATATTTCACTGCGTAAGATGGTGTGTGCAGTGCAAAATTCAGCTATTAGCTGTGCTTTATGACTGAGGAGGTCGGTCAGAACAAAACTAGTAAAACTCATGTTTCATGTTTTCTGCTCCTCAAATTGCAATTCAGATTGATTTTTATTCAGTGTGTCATATTAAAAAATAAAGGGATATTTTGTATTCTCTCCAAAGGATATATTTCTGTGTCACAAACTCAGATGGCTGTTGAAGCAACCAACCTGCACTACTAAATTAAGGGACAATTGTTGTGTGCAATGAAAATTAAGTACGTACTGATTTAAGTTGCTGTTGACAACTTTGGTAGCATCAGTCGGGGATGCCTGTTCCCAGTCTGTTGGAAATGCGTAGCGCCAGTGGAACTGTTTCTCTTGAGGAAAGACATAAAGACTTGGCTATACCTAAGTAATACGTCATAATTCAAATGGATGTTCTTTTCTGTTTGAAAACCTCAGAAAGGTATGGTCACAGCAGGTTCTCTTCTTATTTTTTCCCTAACATTTGCCAGTGTCTTTATTTTAAAGGTGTATTCTTTCAATAAATCTTCTGCACCCTTTTGCAGATGTGTAAGCATGTTAACACATCCTAGCGACACAGATGGCAGAGCCTGCCCATGTCACAGATCATCAGGCTGGTCCTTTGGGGCAAGAGCTGTTAGCAAGTCAGCATCCCGGGCCAAGTGAGGGGCTGCCACCTGTTCGCCTCTGCAGTAGAGGAAGCAAGGTGGCCAGAGTGTCTGTAGGAAAAAGGTGGAGCGACAAGATAATGCGAGTGAATCGGGCTGAGGTAGAGTAGTGCGATTACATTACAAATGGCCTTTCGTTGCCCACAAGCCATGCTGGGTTAGAGTACTTTCTAGAGAAGCAGCTTGTTATTTTTTTCTCTTTTTCCAGATTTTACCAGTGCAGAGTTTTCTGTTTTCATCTGTCTTGCCATATGTCACAAATACTCATTCTTTTTTAAAGCTGGCAGGTTTATGGGACTTTTTGTCAAAAACATTGGGCTGTTTTTTTTTAATATTAGGCTGTGATTTTCCAAGAAACAAAAGGCTCAGAGAGGTGTCAAACTGCCTGCATTAAATGTAGCTGTTTGGTGATGGTAAGAAGACCAAAATTCTACTCTAAAAATGGTATTTAGTCTCAGTTTGTTTCATCAGAATCAACATTGTAAGACAAGGGAGAGCAACGCTTTGCAAATTTTTATTAATCTTGAAACCTCGAGTTCTTGGCCCTGGTTGTTCCCATGCGCCAGGTGAATGGGCCATTATTCAGTTCATTCCCCAGAGTGCAATTTGAAAGAGTTTGGCAAATCACTTACTTTGCTGTCTTTGGTTAATTAACTGCAAATTGTTTTGAAAACCCCATGCGTTTAACACAGAACTATGAGGGGAACCCATTCTGGAGATGAGACCAGTGACACCAATTACTGTTAAATGTTTGTCCTCAATAAATTCGTATATGATGACAGGACAGTAAAGGGCGGGGTCTCCACATCCCGCTGCGCCCACTTACCTCCCAGTGCTTACCAGACCCCGCGGAGTCCGAGACCATGGACACGGCTACGTGTGGCCGGATAGCTGAGAGCGGGCGGCCCAGGCCGGCCATGGATGTCCTGGCGAGAGTGCCGGGCTGCCTGGCACTCACTCTGAGCAGAGCAGAAAATGGCAAGGAAAGGTTTGTGTGTCTGATTAGTTTTGTTTTTTTTTTTAAGAACAAAACCGGAAGCAGTTTGTTGTCCTCAGACTCTACTGGCCTGGGAGGTGGGGACCTCTGGCTCAGCTCTCCTGTTCTCTGCTTGGGAAATGGACTCCTGTTCTTTAGGCCTCAGTTATTGCACCTGTACAATAAGGAGCTTAGCCCCAATCCACTGTGACATTCTAATCACACTTTCCCTAAGGATTAAGGTGGCAAGCCTACAGGCATAGGCATAGGATTATTTTTGAGAATACAAATAAATTTGAAAAATACAAAGTTAGTCATGCCTTTCTCTTACAGTGTGCTCATTTGCTTTATTTATCATATTAACAAAAGAGCTAAATCTGTATGATATTTCAAATACCTATAAACAGGTAAAGTAAGCAATGATTGTAGTATTTGTCTACAGTCTATAGTATTGTAGTATTAATTTTAAAGCAAAGCTTCATTTTTAACATTGGAAAAAACACTAAAATGTGATTCTACTTAGAAGACTTTCCTTGTGGCTTAGATTCACCTTTTGTCATTTGAAAGCTTAATTTCTTCTCAGATGCAACCAGGATGCTTACATTATTTTAGGTACCTCGTTAAAGCCTTTGAGTACTCTATCTTCCTATATTAATATAAAGATACAAATTCCTTGGTAGAAACATACATCAGTATAATTTATTTAAAATAGCTATTCTGATTTCAGTGCTGTTTTCACAAAGGGGTAGTTATCCTCTTTATAAAGTACGTCACAAAACTCTAAGAGTTGAATCCATAAGATAAGGGTTTAGTGTTGTCCTTGGTAACAAGATATATGAATTATTACAATTTAATGAGTATCTTTTATGGAGGCCCTCTACTAATCGCTTTACACCTGATATTCATTTGATGATTTAAAGATGAACAAGGTGGCACGAATGAAAGGCTAAGAAAAGCTTATATGACATTATTGTGAACAGACCCCAGCCCTGCAAATGAACAAGATTCGCTTTCAAATGAAATTTTATGCATTCTACATTTAATTAAATCTAGAAATGGCTTAAGAGGATTATAAAGCATAACAAAGGATGCTACTTTAGAATAACCACTAGAAACTTCATTTCCAGCCACTGCCCTAATTACGAATGGTTACAAGTATCCACTGTACATCAAGGAGTTAGAAGACATACCTATAGTTTATGTTGAGGTGGAAACATATTTCACTCCATGAGCCAAAATGTGTTAGAATCTCTCAGCAAAGAAAGGGTACCAGTGACCAACTTGTTGTTTTAAATTTTGACAATATGTTTAATTAAAGTCTATTTTTAGAGAATCACCTCATTATGTTCTACTTTTACTCTTGCCCTTAAAATGTTTCATTGCATACCTTTTAATGTTAAATTCGTTGCATGAATTGAAGTAATGAACCAAAAGCTGTGTCGTGACTATTATTTATGTGATTAAAAAGAAAATTTTATTTGTTTTCAACGGTGAAAAACGATGCTTTTGACTTTAAAATATTATTTATTTATAAAATGTGCATCAGATTCCAATGTGATAAGTTCTTCAAGATATGAAAGATGGTATACCAAAGTGGATACATTTTAGTTTAGATTTTAGAAAAAATTGGATTCAGCATGCAAAGACAAAGAAATCTAAGTGTATGTGTATCTTTGACTTGAGTTTCTTTATTAATTTATATAACCCTCTTATTAACAGAAAGTTTTGTCTGCTGTCATGGCAGCAAAATTCATCTATAATTTTATTTTTGGACTTTGTTTTAGTTACCAATTGCTGTGCATTGAATTAGCACAAACTTAACGTCTTACAATAACTTTTATTTATTGTCTCCAAGTGTCTGTGGGTCAGGAATCTGAGCGCAGCCTGCTGGGCCCTCTGCAGTGTTCTCGAGGTGTCATCCTAGGTGTTGGCCAGGGCTGGCGTCTCATCTAAAGTTCTCAATGCTGCTTCTGATCCTATTTGTTGAGTTATTCACTCTGGACCTCTCTCTTTGAGCCAATTAGATAAGAAGGAATCAATTAATTTAAACCACTTAAAACCACATAAGTAAGAAAGATAAAGAGAATTCATTACAGTGCAGGAGTCTGATATAGGAAGTATTCCGAGAGACCCTAGAGGTGCCCCCAGGATTACAGAGAGCTGCAGACACAGCAGCTGTTCAAGAAACATAGCAACAAGCAGCAAAGTGTGAGAAATAACACAGAAATGTTTATTTGTGGGGGCATCTCTTTCGTTGCATAACTTTGAAAATGTTTTCAGCTCTAATAATTTTGGAGTTTAGACCAACAGATTTCAGACTAGTCAGAAGGTAAAGTTATTTTCGGGGTCTTCAGAAAGCACACAGTCTAAAGCCATCACGTAGCCTTGACATTGCCAACCCTCCTGGTCAAACAAGAGGACCCACTCCTAGAAAGTTAAGACTCTTGCAGGGTTTCTAATCATGACAGTCACCATTTCTGATGGTGTTAATGACAGTTCCCTCTACCAGGATCGTGGCTGTGATCTCCTCAGCATCTTTGTGGGGGAGCCTGTCTTCTCTCTACTTACTGCAGCTGCTCATCCTCGGAGCCGTTGTGTGTGTGCAGAACCTAAGATGCTTTTGCTGGCTCAGCGTCTCTGCCCTTGTAGACGCAGGCCGCTGCAATTCTGAATCCAAGCAGTCCCTCTCCTCACTCTACCGCATTTAAAAGAATAAAAGTAACAGGGGGTAACACTGGAAGCTGGAGGATGGAGAAAATTCAGTAGTGGTAGTGAGATGCTGAGGAACAATAAACTTAGTTATTTGAAAACATGAAAAAGGGTTTAGAGTGGTGGATGGTGACAGTGCAATACCCTGGCCTCCTGTGGTCTGATGAATAATGTCATGGCCACCCAACACATTCACCGGTGCCAGAAGGTAGGGGAGCGTCACCACAGCACCCTGGAGGCCCACGTCACACTGCGAGATTAACCTTCGGAATCACACTCGTGCGTCCAGAAGCCGTTGAACCTGGGTCACGTATTTTTTAATCATATTCTTGAAAAATCTAAATTCCGTAAGAACTTTATTTCAGAACAGGGTCAGATCCCACCTATTTCAGGGAAATGGTCTCATCATTTTTTAAGAGTATTTACAGATATTTAGTAAAACGTTATCTCCCTCCTAGTGTGTTAACATTGTTTACGATTTTCTTCAGAATTCTGTTTTCTCATTGATCTTTAGCAGCCCACAGTGTCATTTAAATGATTGCAGACAAACATCAAATTTAAGAATGTTTCTGTGTAATACAAGGTCATGTCCTTGCTCAGATCTAGGATGGGCGTCGTCCAGCACGAAACCTGTAATACTGCGTGTGTGTGTGTGTGTGTGTGTGTGTGTGTGTGTGCGTGCGCGCGCGTGTCCATCCCAGTATACTTAGAACTATTTACATGAGATTGAGGACAGGAGCAGATGAGTGTGGTGTGAGCTTACTAGTCGCATTGGGGAGTAACTTGGCACCTTCAAGGAGGGATATTCTATTTGCTACTCTGTTAAAAGACGAACCGAGACATATTAAATATTGTGAGAATTTATATGATCAAAAAATTGATTCCGTTCGGGCAGCACCAAACCTGAAGTGGTTAGGAGCCCTCCACCCACAGGGGCTGGGGAAGAAGCAGCAAAAGTGGAGTGAGGAAACGATGAGATCAGCTGTATAAGCCGTTGCCTTGCTTGGAAAAGCCTATGGCTGTTTCTGATTGGTTATCCTTAGGTTTTGATTTCTTAACCGTGACGCATTTCAGGCTGAGGTTTCGGTTTGCTTATGTAGGCTGCTGAGGCACTAAAGCCACCTCGGTCTGATGGCTCCCTTGTTGAATTAACTTAACTTTTCTCATTTCGGGGCTATAGCTTTTCCTGCTCATAACTCAGTAACTTCAGTGAGAGAGACTGCTGATCATTCATTATTTTGAGCACATTGAGCAGGGCAGACATGAAAAAACGTTTTATATTAAATAAGTGGTTTACTGAAAGGATCTTCAGCATTGGGAAGAGGAAGAAAAAAGAGAAAAGAAATCTATAGATTCATACATTAATTATTGTAGAAAGTTTTGCCTTCAAATAAAATCTGTCTTAATGTTTTATGAAAAGGTCATGTTTAGTCACGCTTTTCTTCTATCTTATATTATATTTTCATTATTATAATATTATTTCTACATCAGGAAGGAGAACAGATATAAAGAAGATAAGAAATAAATAGACTGAGGGCAAAGAAATTAAAATAAATGATATTGTTTTATACAAACTGCAAGTGGGTATGAACTGCTCTAACAATTAACAGTTTAATAAATAGCAGAAGGATATAAATCAGAATTTTAAAAATAAATAAAATAAACTCAAAATGGATTAAAGACCTAAATGTAAGGCCAGACACTATCAAACTCTTAGAGAAAACGTAGGCAGAACACTCTATGACCGTAAATCACAGCAAGATCCTTTTTGACCCACCTCCTAGAGAAATGGAAATAAAAATAAACAAATGGGACCTAATGAAACTTGAAAGCTTTTGCACAGCAAAGGAAAACATAAACAAGACAAAAAGACAACCCTCAGAATGGGAGAAACTATTTGCAAATGAAGCAACTGACAAAGGATTAATCTCCAAAATTTACAAGCAGCTCACACAGCTCAATATCAAAAAAAACAAACAACCCAATCCAAAAATGGGCAGAAGACCTAAATAGACATTTCTCCAAAGAAGATATACAGATTGCCAACAAACACATGAAAGAATGCTCAACATCATTAATCATTAGAGAAATGCAAATCAAAACTACAATGAGATAACATCTCACACCAGTCAGAATGGCCATCATCAAAAAATCTACAAACAATAAATGCTGGAGAGGGGTGGAGAAAAGGGAACCCTCTTGCACTGCTGGTGGGAATGTAAATTGATACAGCCACTGTGGAGAACAGCATGGAGGTTCCTTAAAAAACTAAAAATAGAACTACAGCAATTCCACTACTGGGCATATACCTTGAGAAAACCATAATTCAAAAAGAGTCATGTACCGCAATGTTCATTGCAGCTCTATTTACAATAGCCAGGACATGGAAGCAACCTAAGGGTCCATCAACAGATGGATGGATAAAGAAGATGTGGCACATATATACAATGGAATATTAGCCATAAAAAGAAATGAAATTGAGTTATTTGTAGTGAGGTGGATGGACCTAGAGTCTGTCATACAGAGTGAAGTAAGTCAGAAAGAGAAAAATAAATACTGTATGCTAACATATATATGTGGAATCTAAAAAACAACAAAAAAATGGTCATGAAGAACCTAGGGGCAAGACAGGAATAAACTCGCAGACCTACTAGAGAATGGACTTGAGCATATGGGGAGGGGGAAGGGTAAGCTGGGACGAAGTGAGAGAGTGGCATGGACATATATACACTACCAAACGAAAAACAGGTAGCTAGTGGGAAGCAGCTGCATAGCACACGGAGATCAGCTCGGTGCTTTGTGACCACCTAGAGGGGTGGGACAGGGAGGGGGGGAGGGAGGGAGATGCAAGAGGGAAGAGATATGGGGACATATGTATATGTATAGCTGATTCACTTTGTTATAAAGCAGAAACTAACACACCATTGTAAAGCAATTATACTCCAATAAAGATGTTAAAAATAAATAAATAAATAACTTAGCAGTTAAATGCTTTCTTCACCAGAGAACTTGCTATAATGCTTTTAAGTTTCCCTGAGGCACTATGGTATGTTCCTTTATAGACCTTTAACTATTTGAACAAAGATAATAACATCCAGAAGGATCTAAAAATATAATTAAATATTAGATGTCAATTAATACAAATAAATTGTGCTATTATTGATATTCTATAAATGCTCTCAGAAATGAGGAGAAAAATCCTCAGAAATATGTCTGAAGAGGACCTTGGTTATATAAATATATGTGTAGAATTGGAATAATTGCTTCCCTCCAGAAATAATAGCTTTAGGTTCTAGAGAGAATTTAATTTCATATGTAAAAAGGCAATTTTTCCTAAACTCAGTGTCTACTCATGGCATTGTTTTAAGATAGTGTTAATGTAGTTCTCAGGGAACGGAGACTCCCCAGGGGTTCTTGGTCCATATTTGCATTTGAATAAGCAGAGCCCCCTAAGTGAGAACAGGCGCTTACACACCTGTGTTCTCCTTGCTTTAATCACAGCCTCAGTTGCCTGCTGTATAAGTTGCTCTGAGGTGAGGGGAAAAAATGCTGGCATCCTGAGGAGGGCATTATATCTCTTTTGTGTTTCTTTCTTGTTTGATTTTTTTTTTAAGAAAGCTCTGAAGAGTGAAAGATGTCTCAACTTGAATAGGTTTCTCTCTAGAATACCCATCCAGAGTTATCACCTTAGTATGGAAGTGACATTTTTACAATTTACTCTTCTGGTTAATTTCTCTTTCTAGTGGAAGAATGTTTTTAATTGACATATGACATTGTGTAAGTTTAAGGTTGAATAAGGTGATCATTTGATAGATTTATATATGATCACCAAGGTAGGGTAAGCTCACATCCATCACATCACTTAATTATTTCTTTTTTGTGGTGAGAACTTTTAAGATCTACTCTCTTGCACCTTTGAAGTATATTGTACAGTACTGCTAACTATAAACACAGTAGTATGCATTAATTAGACCCCAAGAGTTTAGTCATCTTCTAAACTTTGATCAACACTTCTTCAATTCCTACAACCCCCAGCCCCTGGTAACCACCATTCCACTCTCTGTCTCGATGAGCTTGGCTTTTTCAGATTCCATGTATAAGTGAAAACATACGGCATTTCCTTCTCTGACTTACCTCACAGCATAATGACCTCATGGACCATCCATGTTGTTGCAAATGGCGGATTTCCCTATTTCTTGTGGCTTAATTATAGTTCATTGCATATATAAAAAATCTTCTTTATTCATCCACTTATGGACACTAAGGAGGGTTCCCTATCATGGCTATTGTGCATAATGCTTCAGTAAATATGGGGTGTCCTGTTATCCTGTTTACATTTCATTTGGATACACACCTCAAAGTGGGATTGCTGGATCATATTGTAGTTAAATTTTTATTTAAAAATTAAAAATTTTAATTTTTACCACTGAACTAATTTACATTCCCACCAACAATCAAGAAGGATTCCCCTGTCTCTGGACTCTCTCACACACTGGTTATCTCTTGTCTTTTTTATAATAGCAATTCCAACAGGTATGAGGTGATATCTCATTGTGGTTGTGATTTGCATTTACCTGATCATTAGTGATGTAATTACTGTTGTGTAAGGACTTACTAATGCCATTTTATTAATTATTTTCAGAATATTTTGTAGTATAAGTTGTTCCTTTTTTTCCTTCTTATGATGCCTCCCTTTGTGAGTTGGTGATTTTCCACAAGGTAATTGCAATTAGCTGTAATTAAAAATGCATTAACATATTGAGTAATAACTAGATGGAGATAGATGGATAGAAAGATAGATATAGAGATAGATAAATAGATATGATATAGAGGTAGGTGATAGCGATAGATAAATAGATATAGATGAATAGATAGATAGCAAGAGGTAGATCTTGATATATGTAGAGATAGATAAGTCATATGTATGTATATGGTTATAGGTACATATGTGTTTTACATATATGTACATGTGTGTATATATATGGTTGTATATATAGTGTGTATTATATATAGTTACATATGGATAACAAACTTTTTGCTAAAGTAGGCTTTCTGTCAATTTCTAATCTTTAAGAAAATAAACTTAGTAGCACAGTAGACTCTGTCTCTGCCGCTTATATATGCAGCAGGCGTTTTCGCATCCACCTGCCAGATATAACACCCCCAAAACTTCTCTCTTTCCTCTTTGTGCTCTTCTACATTGAATAAAAAAGCTGAAGACATTTTCGTCCAAATAATTGAAAACAGATAAAGGTTACATTCTTCAGCCAGCCAGACTTGGATAAGGCAGCGAATAGAGACAGCTCAGATAAGAGGGAAAGATAGCTTGAAGGTTGCTTCTAGAAATGTTCTAAATTGGCCCGTTACCAATCATGACAAGTTTGTTCTTTAACATCATGCATTTCAGTTTTTATAAACTGTTCTGTAAACAACTGTCATTCAGTTTTCATAAGAACCTCATACCCTCAGTAATTCTAGGAACGTTGTATAGATAAACAACTAGATGTCCAACAAAACAGCAAATCAAGTTTCTATCCTGGCCTTCTGACTACGATCTCAGTACTTTTTCTTTGACACTTGGTCAAAGACTCTTGCGGATACTGGTCAAGTCAGGTGAGGTGTTCTGAGATTTTACAGACGTAATTTACTAGTACAATCCCACCAACTACAGCATCAGAAATAATAAGGACATAAAGAAGAGAAATTTTTGTATTGAGCTCATAGAACTCCTGAAATGAACTCCAGTTAATCACCTTCATATATTTTGGTGGATAAAGATCTGTAAGCAAATTACTGATATTAAACTTTTATCTCAAGATGTAAGTGAACTACACTTTTCGTTAAAATTGATGTTTTAATAACATGTTTTTTGTTGGTAAATTCTGAGCTTTAAGGAAGAATCCACTCACTTCCTCTACATATGCTTTTGGTTATCATTGGGTTTATCATCTGATTTACATCTTTTCATTACACCTTTTCTAGTATGGATTTTTGAAATTTAATAATGTGATAATTTAAAATCTGCAGGAAGCATGTGGATAACAACTGTGTGTTTATTCAGTGGAACCATGAGAGGCGAATGGGTGACGTAGGGAACATTGTTTTCTAACTGTAATTTGACTTACTGAAATTCTCTTTCGAGGAATGCAAATCATCTTAACTGAATTACTTTTCTGACTCTTCCAATAACTGTAGAAAAAATATGGAAGACATATAGTATTTAATTTACTTCAAATTGAATGCCAGTGTGTTTTTATCATTTAGAGAAACTTAGATATGTACTTTCAATAAATTATACATATTGTACCTGTAACATAAATCATATTAAGTGAAAAAGAAAAATCCAAGAATTTCTATCCCCTGTATGAGAATATCTTTAGAACTTTTACCTAGGATCCCATTCCCTTTATCCTAAGGTTTGCATGTACATAATTAGATTTTGTATTGCCAGATAGCTCTCCAGAATGGTGAACCAGACTGTTACTGTGGAGAAAAAAAAGTTCTACTTCATTATGTCCTATTATCTTTATTGCTTTTTCTCCCATATTAAGGTTTTCAGTACCTCTCATTTAAAACTTTGACTATGAAGGTATGTGGGGACACGGTGTTTTTTCCCGTAGTTGTAGAACTTTTCCTAATATTATCTGCTCTCCAATAAGTTTTTCTGATTGATTTTGATGGCATCTTGATTTATATATTTAGTTGCAACTCATAAATTGGTCCATCTTAAATCTCCTCACTGCATTCCTTTGGTGTCCGGAGCCGTACCAGCACCACTGTGTTTATTTCTTTGGCTTTGCAGCGTTTCTGCACACTTGTTTTCTGTTCAGGATGAGCCCCGTGTCAGATGGCAGCACAGCCCACACGGCACGGTGGTCAGCTCTCCTGTTTGCTGCCTCTGCACCAGGCAAGTCCTCGTGTCAGTAACTGACTTCAGACTATTAGAAAGAAACAGCATCTCCAGGTTAAACTTGCGGGCTCTGCAGGTGGGGAGGGGAAATCATGCACTCGGGCAGCTTGTCCTACCAGCAGTTGTCTTTCCGTGTCCTGAGCTGCTACTGATTATTTCTCTGGAAATGGGATGGCCAGTAATTTTACAAGACAGTATAGGACAAGTGGAACTGAATTAGAGACCTTCTCCATCCTCTGTGTAATCTTCAGGCAGCTGCACAGCCCACTCTGGTTCTGCAAGCCCCTGCATCCTCCTTTGCTTCAGTGTTTCATAAGGTAAATCTGGTGCAGTCCCAGCCCTGCTAGTTTACTTTTGTGACAGACGATAGATATCAAGGAAGTGTTTATAATAGAAAAGGAGACAGAATTATCGCCAGAAATATTAATATCATCAGCAAAGTATAGTAAAGCATCCATTTCTTCCTTTATGTCATATTTTCTTTTAACTAACAATGTGAAGCTTCTAGAACTTTTTATTGAATAGTTTGAGAAGACAGCCTAAACAGCTATTAATGCTGCAATTCAGAGAATCAAAGTGTTCTTCTATGATCCCTTACTTTCCCCACAGCCCAAGTTATTATGACCTTGGATTTTCTGGTATCATAGTCACGAGGAGGTTCAGATCTGTCAGCAAAAAGTAAACAATATAGTAGAAAAGTGAAGGGATTCAAAGCTAAACTGCCTGAGTTAATGTCTGTTTCCAACACTCTGTCATTGGGACCCTGGGGGCAAATTATTTTCATTTTTGTTGAAAATTTCACATGAAATGCTTAGTAGAGAATTTGCTTATAGATTATGGTTAGGGTCATCTTACGTGAGAAGTGACATCCAAGGAGACTTAGTCATGCTTAGGTGTGGAATGCACTTTCTTGGGGAGAGGCTTTCTTCCATTCGTTAGGAGTATTTTTTTTCCTTTGCGTGTTTAAAATTTTTATATTTACTTATTTAGTTAGACAAAACTGTTGAAACAAAATGGATTAGGATCCAACTTCTAATGTGCTCCCAGAAGAGCAAGTCAACTAAATCAGAGTTAAGCCCACAATTCTGGTTGAGCAACCTTTGGGGGATTTGGGCCCAAGAGGACCAAACCCCATTTGTGGTTGCAGATCCTGAGAAGCTACGACAATGATGAATGCAGCTCAGCAGCGGTCCAGCTCGTGCATGGTCCTATCTGGAGCCCGTGGTGAATGTAGAGGCTGATCTACTCAAAGCCCATCTCGCTCCTCTTCCAGGGTACCTGTGACAGTTACAGCAGGGATGCAAAGCTACACAGAGTTCCCACACTCCTTGTATGGGATTTAAGTTTCATCAGTCACTTGATGACTTTGATCAAATGGGCAACTTTGATTCTGAACTGAATTACCTGGATAAAGAAACACGATTAGGGGAATCTGCTTTTCGGGTGTGGATTTTAGCAAGAGATATTGGGTGAATAATAAGGTGAGAGACAATTAATTCAACTCTTTATTTTTGGTTTATCACTCCCCCAGTAATACGATCTTGCTTCTCAAGGTCTGAATGACGTAGGTACCGACCTCACTCATCCATATGGTTGTTTTAGAAGGACAAATGGCAAGTAAGTCGGCTGGACTTTACTAGACTTGCTGCATGACAGACACTGGACTATAGCACTTTAATACCCTGACTGACTGAGTCCTCAGGCCACCCTGTCGAACGAGTCCCATCAATAGCTCCAGTTCACCACAAATGAAAGTAATTTGCCCGGGTCACAATGACTGAGTGTTGGAAGTGGACATTAGCTCAGGCAGTTTAGCTTTGAAATCTCTTCACTTAATCACTAAACTAACTGTTAATCCTCTGCTGACAGATCTGAACCTCCTCGTGACTATGATACCAGAAAATCCAAGGTCATAATAACTTGGGCTGTGGGGAAAGTAAGGGATCATAGAAGAACACTTTGGTTCTTTAATTTGCAGCATTAATGCATGAGGCTCAGTCCCTAGACTCGGGCTAAAACTTGGGAAATGTAGCAAGCAGAAACTTCCTGAATAGTGAGAGGAACAGTGTGGTTCTCTGCTCTCTCTTGAAACCTGGCCTGTTGCGTCAGGCATTTTTGACCCATACGCCTCCTAAGCCAGGTGTTCCCTTACTCAAGTGTCAGAGTCCATTCGGAGTTTCAAAAACTCGAGAGGTACGGGTACTGAAAGCACTGGGCAAGAAGACCTCAGCTGTTGAAAGAGAGTGGCAAGATTGAGAGAAATGAAGACCAGATGGGTCTCCTAGGAAGAAAGAGGACTGATCCCTGAAGTGCTAACTATAGACTTTGTGTAGATGATATTTAAGGCAACTTGGGTGAAGGAGAACAAAACACACACAACGACCAAATGCCAGAGGGTCGTCACACTTGTATAAGTAAATATGTCTGCTGTGTTCCTCATGGGGCACCACTGGGAACACAGTGTGTAACACGTTATTGTTTCCCCTGAAGCAGAGGACGGGTGCACATTGATAAGCAGCTTTCTCATTCATTATCTGTTTGACTTTTCATCTTAAGCCTTAAAACTTTCTCCAGCACCATGGGGCTACAATGAGGTGTACTGATTAGAGACTTCCCGGAGAAAGGTAGCTGGAAACAACATATCAACTCCTTCTCCAGAGAGAAACGAGAGGTTTAAAACAGTCCATCTATACCTTAAAGGCATAAACTCAATGACAATAAATATTGGAGCATAAAGTTTTCTCCTTTCTGTATCATTCCCAAAAATTTATGTGATAATTTGCTATAATTAATTAGCTGAAATTTATCTTTTTCATTTCTTTTATCTTAAAAGAAAATTGAAAATAAATGGATTGTAGTAGTAAATAGAATTTAGAATGATTGGTATGACTCTGAATTTGGGGGCAAGTTAAGTTCACTCAGGTTATAGTTTTTTCTTGTACATTTTCTAATACTTATATTGTGATTCACTGGGTTGAATGTTTCACTTCATCTTGAAGCGCTCTAAAGAATGGGTACAGTTTAACTGAGTTCATTTCCAGCCATGCCCTTACAAAATGGACCACTGTTCACAAGGCAGCAGGAAAGTGGGGAGCTCACAGGGGATCATCCATGATGTCCATTTATCCCATTTTTAATATAGTCATGGACTTTTCCTCTTCGCCACACCCTGCGGCTTGCGGGATCTTAGTTCTCCAACCAGAGATCGAACCCGGGTGGATCCGGGTCGGCACTGGAAGCGCCAAGTCCTAACCACTGGACACCCAGGGAATGCCCAGTAAAGGACTTTTAAATAGCCTTTCATATTTAGAAAAGGTTTATATTTACAGAAAAGTTGAGAAGGTAGTACAGAGCTCCCATGTACCCCTCACCCAATCTGTTCTTATTGTGAATATCTTATATGAGCATGATGCATTTGTTACAACTAATGTATCAGTAAAAAATACATGGTTTTCACTGAAGCCCCAGGTCCATGCAGATTTCGTTAGCTGTTGCCTAGCATCCTTTTTCTGTCCCAGGATCTCATCGAGTATGCCCTGTTATATTTAGTCCTCATGTCTCCCGAGGCTTCTCTGGGCTGTGACTGTCTCAAGTTCCCTTGTTTTTGATGGCTTGGCAGTTTTGAAGAGTACTGGTGGGATATTCTATCGAATGTCTCTCAAATGGGGTTCCTCTGATGTTGCTCTCCTGATTAGACTGGGTTCCTGGAGCAAGATGACAAATGGAAGTACCATTTTCACTGCACCATGCGAAGGGCGCATACTGTCAACCTGCTCTCTGCCTTGACCTGACCGTGACCTCCTGGCAGAAGCCGTCACCCCACCTCCGCCCCCGCCTCCTTACTGTGCTTTTTGGAAGGAAGTTACTAGGGACAGGGGCAGCCCACAGCTTGGGAGTGGGGACTTACCCTCCTCCCTTTTATGTAGGGCAGAGCAGCTACAAAACTTATTTGGAATTTTTCTGCAAAAAGATGGTCTCTTCTTCCCCGTTTGTTAAGTTATTCGATCATTTCTTTATGTCAGTATGGACTCATGGATTTTTATTTTGTACTTTGGGTTTTAATCCAACACTACTTTATTTATTTGTAGTTCACCTTTTGTTGGTTCACCTTTGGCCCTGGGAGCTCTTTTCAGATAGATGGCTCCTGTGCTTCTGTAACACACCCCCATGATAGTGAGCTTTTGATTTGTTTGTTTTGTTTTGGGAGCACATACACGTTCTAGCTCCACAGAATGCTCCGGGATCAGCTTGTCTATTTCCTCCCCAAATTCTGGACTCAGCCATTTCTCCAGGAGCCTTGGTTCCCTTTACTGGCAAATGGTACTAGAAACCAAGATCTGGGCGCTCTGTGTCCTCACTGCTCCTCGGAAGACCTTCTGTGTAGGCACACTCAGCCGACAGGCTGAAGAAGTGTATGTGTGCATACACACTTGCGTAAACCTGTTTCTCATCGTGAATTATGATTAATTTCTCATCTCCTTTGAGTAAATACCAATGAGCACAATTGCTGGTCTTATGATAAGAGTGTGTTTAACTTTGTAAGAAACCACCAGATCGTCTTCCCAAGTGGCTGCACCTCTAAAGCATTCCCACCAGCTGCAAATGAAAGTTCCCGTTGCTCCACATTCTCGCCAACATTTGTAAGGTTAGTGTTCTTGGTTTTGGCCAGTCTAATCGGTGTGTAGTAGCATCTCGTTATTTCAATTTGCATTCCCCTGATCTGCCTCTGTTCATTTTTTAAACTGGAGTATTTAGATCATTCAAATATGCCAATTAAAGACTCCAGTTTTAGATTCAAAGTGATTATTGACATAATGGATTAATATCTACTGTGTGTTAACTGTTTACTACTCATTGACCTGTTCTTTTTTCTTCCCCCTTTTTCTGCTTCCCTGGTTTTCATTAAGAGTACACGTGCATTCTGGACCTGTAGTTTGGTGCATCATAGTTTTGGAAAGTCTTCGCTGTTATGACTTGTGGTACCTCTTCTTCTTCACCCTCTCTTTTTCCCAGTATTCGCGCTGCACGTGTCATTGCTCTGGAATTTCCCCCACGGCTCTGGCATATCGTTCTTCTCCTTGCTGTTGTTTGTTCTTACTATTTTTTTCCTTTGTGTTTCAGTTTGGGAAGTTTCTGTCGACATCTTTTCAAGCTCACTTATTCTTTCCTTGGCCATGTCTAGGCTTCTGATGAGCCCACCCAATGCACTCTTCATTTCTGTTTTAGGGCTTTGGTCCTAGCCTTGCCTCTTGAGTCTTTGTGAGAGTTTGTGTTTCTGTTCTTGCACGCTGCTGACTTTTTCCAGGGTAATCCAGGTGAAGGCTCCAGCAGCCAGCCTCTCCTCCAGGCAAGCTGATCTGAGCTTTCTCTGTACACATCATCCCTCTAGACATCAGCGTGGCAACTTGTTACGAGACCTCAGTGCTCTGATCATTTGATGAAAGCGGTCCAGGTTTTTTTCTTTCTGCACATGTGGAATGGACAGCTTCTAAGCTCTCTGCTCATCAAGAGCTGAAACCAGGAGCCTGTTTTTTAACTAGCAGTGTTTAGGCTGTTTAATATATGCTTTGACTTTCTGTGCAGGAAGTCATGCAGTAAAGATTGAAATATATACTTTTGGCTTGGACATTCCTAATGGTTCTTAGGACCAGAAGAGAGAGGGTCATTTTAGGGTTAATGCAGAATTTCACTGTACGACTTTCTCATGCACTTTGTTGGATTTTAAAAAGCACATGTGTTTGTAATAAAATCTGCTTATATTTGTAGTGAAGAATGATATAATACTTCAAGTTTAAAAAATAAATTATAAAAGGAATATAGAATGACTAAACGTAGGTAGGCAATGCCAATGCAATTCTTGTAGCAAATATATAATATTTAAACCTAATAATTCTGTTCTTATTGATGAGCTCTGTAAAGGGCATCCCTGCCTTAGAGACCTTTCAGTTTTATAAGGTTATGAAAAATACATAATGATTTTCCCTGAAAAAAATTGTAGTGGATACATTTTTGTGCATAGACACAGAATTTAATCTAAACGTAACAATTTACTAATGTATTAGACCGAGAACAGGATGTTTAATTACCTCAAGTTTGGGTGGCTGATAGCCCAGCCATCCATGGTGTGAACCTCAAAGTATATCTGCAAGTAAGATTTACTTTCTTCAAGTGAAGAGCTTTTAATTTCTTTCTATTTTAAATTATCCCCATTATACCTAGATCTGACTAGACATCTTTTTGTTGTCCAACAAATGTGGCACTGAAATGAATAAAGTCAGTCCTGGATTACCTGGGCATAAGTTGTGTTCACAGTGGATTATCCTGACAGTGTTTTTCTGCCTTTTCCCTGCCAGCCAGTTTTTTTCCGGCTTAGATATCTTACAAGTAAACTCCAAGTACATCCCTGTAAAGATTCCTTAGGAATGACATAAATGTGAAAATAAATCTGTTGAAAATCAGTCTAACCCGAAAACCAAATAAAAATAAGGTAACGATAGCCCCCTTCGTTGCTAAACAGAGTTGGCCATGATAAAATAAAAGGGCGATTGCCACCATTTGGTCTGTGACACTCAAGGATTTCTTCAGGAAGTCAAAGGAGCATTGTAGTAATCCCAACAATTGCTTACAAAGGATTAGTTTCGCGGTACTTTAATTCCTGGAAGCAGCAGGATAAGAATGAGCCAGGTTAGAAGCTACAGGCCTACGTGTACTACGCACTAATTAGCTTCCCTCTTAGCCAAGCCGCGGACCTTTCCAGACGCTGTGTGCCGTGTAAAGGCCCCTGTGATGACTGAAATCCACGCATTGATGCTGTGTGATTGCTTCTTTCTAGAAGTCTAGTATTTTAGAATCAATGTTGTTTAACAGTGAGTGCAGAAATAGGGTATGAAGAAAATCAGACCCCAAACGTGTAATGTAATGCAATCAGGACAAAGTACTTTGCCTTAGGCCACGCACAGTGGATTTTTACAAATTATTATGACATGGTGATATTCAGATACATTTCATATCTAAGGAGGATATAACACCAGGGGGGTTATAAGAAATCTATTTGACTCAGTAAGAAAATGTTTAAATAATGTGTTTTTACTCTGTACCATATGCATACTCCATAATGGTGGGAACTAATACTGCTCATATTTGAACTGATTTTGATAAGACCTTTATTATCCAAGAAATATTATATTTCATCTTCTCCTTCGTGCCATGCCTTGTGCTAACCCTTGACGTGTTTTCTCTTTTCATCCTGACAGCATCACTGTGTAGCCAGAGGTCTTGTACTCCATTGCACCAGTTAGGTGACAAAGCCATCAGACTCAGAGCTAGAATTCCAAGCCAAGCAGGTTTTTTTTTTTTTTTTTTTTTTTTTTGCGGTACACGGGCCTCTCACTGTTGTGGGCCCTCTCCTGTTGCGGAGCACAGGCTCCGGATGCGCAGGCTCAGCGGCCATGGCTCACGGGCGCAGCTGCTCCGCGGCATGTGGGATCTTCCCGGACCGGGGCACGAACGCGTGTCCCCTGCATCGGCAGGTGGACTCTCAACCATTGCGCCACCAGGGAAGCCCTGTTATTGTTTTTTTAAAAACATATTTATTTAGGCTGTGCTGGGTCTTAGTTGCGGCATGTACACTTCTTAGTTGCGGCATGCATGTGGGATCTAGTTCCCTGACCAGGGATTGAACCCGGGCCCCCTGCATTGGGAGTGCAGAGTCTTACCCACTGGACCACCAGGGAAGTCCCCAAGCCAAGCGGTTTGATTTCAGAACTGCTCTGTGTTAATACTTCTCAATTAAGACAATTCTAAGAAAAATGAAATAATTATCAATGAATGAGTGGTGAGATTCCACTTCCAATTCTTTTTAAAAGGGAGATAACAAATATTTTAAAAAAGTGTTTTAGTTTTATACAAAATGCTGCAGTTGCAAATATAAAATTATTTTGTTTTAATGGGACAAAAAGATCTACATGCTACATAGTGTCAGACACCCAGTCTCAAAATTTATTTTCCTGTCATTCTGTCTCTTGAATTCCTAGAATATGAGTTAACCTCTGTGAACGAGATCAACAAGGCTTCTCTCAAGATGCTCACGTTTCAAAGGGACACACGGAAAATTAACAGATAAAAATAAATGTCAGACTGGATATGTGTACTGTGATAAACTCCTGAATTTCTTCAGGGATTTCGATAATTTTTAATGAATATAAATGGATTATACAATCCAAACAACTATGAAAGAGTCCAGAAATGTTATCTTTCACTTACAAGTGGTAGTTTTTTTTCTCATTCTCTTCATCACCACACTTCTTTATACAAACTCAGTAATTTCTAGAACATTATATCTTTTAACTTCCATTGTGATAATAAAGAAAGCCTTCCAAACAAAGCAGCTCTGTTGCCTGGGCAACACTTCTCTTCCGGTATTCATCCGGTTCCAGATAAGGGACCATTTTAACCATCAGTAAAGATATGCAGATTATATCCCCTAATGAATGATAAGGATTCTATTCAACCTGAGTAATGAAATTCACTTGTAGGAGAAATACGTCTCTATAGAATGATTAGAACTTAGTGTTGGGCTGCAGGATTACATGGAGACTGTAACATAATCACTCCATACCCGTTGGGCATTCATTGGCAAACATTCTCTGAGCACAGAAGTGATGTGTGATATAGAAGTAAATATACATAGCCCTCCTCTCCAAGAATTCATGGGCAAGTGGGAGAGACAAATGAGGACAAAAAGCTAATACTTCATCATAAGAAAAATGGTAAGTACTTTGTTTTTCCATTACAAAGTGCCCCAGTGGTACGAGATGGTTAACTCACATCTCTGCCGTGTTGTCGCTGCACAGAGTAATTCAAATTCTGTTCACGCTGTGGAATGGAGCAGGTCAGGAATTCAAAAGCACCCTTGACTTCCTTTGAGCAGCTGTGTGTGTTTTAAGATCAAGCTGACCAATTTGAATAGAAATTTTAGTCGGAACGTTCTCTGAACTGTTCTGTCAGAGAACGTGTCATGCGGCTCCAGCCCGGACCAGGCTGCCTGCGCGACGGTGGACAACTTCCCAGTGGTGCCTGCCCCCATCACCGCCATCTGGAAACATCTCTCCTCTAAACTACTTGCAATTTATTGCCTGTGCTGGTTGTGTAGCCCTGCCACACATTCCATCGTGTCTTTGTTGTGTGCACGTGTGCCACCTTCCCTGTCGAGGTGCAGAACCTGAGCATCTTTACGTATGCAGCAGGACCAAGGGTCTCCTCACGCAAAGGAGACGCTCAGTAGACGTTTCTGGAAGGGAATAGACCATCCTGCGTGCACATGTGTGTGTGTGAACAGCTTAACAAACGAACAGGGATTTCTCAGTGAAGAATTCTGTGTAAGCATTTCTTTCAAACGGGCCTGTTTTACGGAATTATTTTCTTATGGTTGAGTATTGAGCGGCAAAACAAACCCAAAGGGAATGGAAGGAGAATTGAAATCACTTATAAATTATGTAGGCTATGGCACGCCACATACCACTTTGGGGGGCATTCCAGGAATGATTTTTGGCATCAGTATAAATATTTATGAGTTGATCTGAAAATAAAGTGTTTTGCCATTGAACTTTTGGAAGAATGAAATATGATTTCATTTTCAGTTACAGCATTAGGAAAGCCCAAATTTCACCTTCTCTTTATTTTTACATAGACCAGAAAAACTGAGATTGCTTTGTTTGTGTTTTTTTCACAATTTTGTAAAGATCATCATAGGGCAGATTATATATTCCTCATGGAAACTACATTATAACTGGAAGTTAACTGAGCACCATGAACATACCATGAAAGCAAAGACGTATTCAATACTATAAAATAGTTCTCTAATTATTTACAAGAAAAATGTATGCAAGAATTGGCATAGGGCTTCCCTGGTGGAGCAGTGGTTGAGAGTCCGCCTGCCGATGCAGGGGACACGGGTTCGTGCCCTGGTCCGGGAAGATCCCACATGCCGCGGAGCGGCTGGGCCCGTGAGCCATGGCCGCTGAGCCTGCGTGTCCAGAGCCTGTGCTCCGCAACGGGAGAGGCCACAACAGTGAGAGGCCCGTGTACCACAAAAAAAAAAAAAAAGAATTGACATAAATATATCATATATATGATATATGCTGATTAAGAGAGGGATTCATGGTACACCCATAAACACATGAATGCACAACTCTACTGTAACTGAGATTGCTTTGAACTGGATTGTTTGGGAGTGGAGGGATGCGTGAGTTTTGTATTTTGTAGGGACCAGGAAGATAGGGGTCAAGAGTACATCTCCTGTGCCGCCTTCTACTGTTGTGTTTTCTGCTCCTGAGGATTTCCTCAGTGTTATTTGTGCAATGAAAGTGGCCTGATCTGATTCAATATTAATCTATATCTCTACTAACAGCTTGATTTGGGGCCAGAAAACCTTTTTCATTTGTCCACCCTAGTCTTTGACACTTAGAACATAGAATGAGAAGTGCAAAGCAAATGGATAATAGCGACGTAAACAAGTCAGGAGTCAGGTGGTTTCCTGACAAAGCTGAGGGACAGTAGGAAAGTGACATCGCAGGAGCGAGGGGAGATCACTGCCCGACTCACAGCCGCCTGTGCGTCTCAGGGAGACCCTGTCCAACTTCACCTGTAGTGCTTCCAGCGGCTGTGATGCTGGAGGGAAAACGGACAAACCAAACCAAACCTGTGTCTGTCTCCCATTCACGGCAGTTAGAGTGCGGTTGTTGGATCTGCTCTGTCTATGCCCCGACCACCAGACTTCTCTTTCTGCACCACCTGCTGCGGGGGCCCCTGTCTGGGGGGACCTGTGTTTCAAGGCAGGACCAACCAGGCTTGTCTCAACTAAAACACAACACGTGCACATCAAAAGAGAAAAACAGAATAATCAGCCTAGAATTTTGGAGGATGGTATTCTTCAGGAGATTTGCAGGTATAATTTTTATATAAAAATTAATATATTGTATTCACTTTTTTGCTTAACAACACTTAAAAATAATGTTAGATACAGAACTTGACAGACACATTGGGCTCTATTTAACTAAATACTTTTTTTATAATCGATCCTTTTATAGATGATCTTATTTGCGGAGCAGAAATAGAGACACAGGTGTAGAGAACAAATGTATGGATACCAAGGGGGAAAGGGGTGGGGGTGGAGGGGTAGGGAGACTGGGATGGACACATATACACTATTGATACTATGTATAAAATGGACAACTGATGGGAACATGCTGTATAGCACAGGGAACTAACTGACCTAGTGCTCTGTGGTAACCTAAATGGGAGGGAAGTCCGAAAGGGAGGGGATATCTGTATGGCTGATTCATTTTGTTGTGCAGTGGAGGCTAACACAACATTGTAAAGCAACCATACTCCAATAAAAATTAATTTAAAAAAAGTAGAACTAAAACTGATATGTTTCTATAGCTCTCAAATATTACCGCATGTTACAGATGAATGGGCATTTTCATGTTTTATTATAATGAACAGGACCATATTGCAAGATACTTTAATGTTTCTGTGAGAGATGAAGCTATGTTTGTGTATATTTTACATATGTGTATCAATATAGGAAACATTTTAATATTGGATACCACTGGCTGAAGGATGGACAAGAGGCACAGAGAGAAATAATTTTTTCCTTTTCTCTATATGCTTTAATTTGCCACTATAATTAAATCAAAATAAGCCATATACGGGGCATTGTATGACATATCACGGTCTGAACAGGGCTCATTATTTCTCATTTTTATCTGCATTGACATTTGAGAGCAAGATAATTAAATGTGTCATGTTATGAAACGGTCAGTAAGAAGAACAAAAACTTGTACCTAAAGGTGGCAATTCATTATCATATTATATTATTTAACTAAGGATTAGGGTTGTTATGACTGTATTCCTGCTTGAATGTGTCATCGTCCATAATTGGCAAAGTTTAAGTGTTGACATCCTAAAATTTTATAGTTGATGTTCAAGGTGACAATGATGAGGATCGATGAGATTCATAAAATAGGAGATCAAGGAGAGGTTTGTTTTTAAAACCAATTTGAAAAGTGTTATCAATCCAGATAAAAAATTGTATTCCAAATAACTGATTGAGTCTAAGCCTTCTCATTCAAGAGAGTTGATAGGCAAAGACATATCTTCTTAGACTCAAAATCCAATAGTGTTCAAACATTCTGGAGAATTTTTAGGAGGCGATTGTGAGTTTAATTGCATTTTCCTGGGTGACTGTTCATATAGTATTTGCCACAGAGTGATAAGAATCAGCACAAAGAAATTCTTATGAGTAATATCCAGTTTAGTTGCAAAGTTATATTAGTCACCATTTTTTCCCCTTTCTTTCTTTATTTTTAACATCTTTATTGGAGTATAATTGCTTTACAATGGTGCGTTAGTTTCTGCTTTATAACAAAGTGAATCAGCTATACGTATACATACATCCCCATATCCCCTCCCTCTTGCGTCTCCCTCCCACCCTCCCTATCCCACCCCTCTAGGTGGTCACAAAGCACCGAGCTGATCTCCCTGTGCTATGTGGCTGCTTCCCACTAGCTATCTACCTTACATTTGGTGGTGTATATATGTCCATGCCACCCTCTCACTTCGTCCCAGCTTACCCTTCCCCCTCCCCGTGTCCTGCAAGTCCATTCTCTACATCTGCGTCTTTATTCCTGTCCTGCCCCTAGGTTCTTCATAACCATTTTTTTTTTTAGATTCCATATATATGTGTTAGCATACGGTATTTGTTTTTGTTTCTGACTTACTTCACTCTGTATGACAGACTCTTGGTCCATCCACCTCACTACAAATGACTTATTTTCGTTTCTTTTTATGGTTGAGTAATATTCCATTGTATATATGTACCACATCTTCTTTATCCATTCGTCTGTCGATAGACACTTACGTTGCTTCTACGTCCTGGCTATTGTAAATAGAGCTGCAGTGAACATTTTGATACATGACTCTTTTTGAATTATGGTTTTCTCAGGGTTTATGCACAGTAGTGGGATCGCTGTAGTTCTATTTTTAGCTTTTTAAGGAATCTCCATACTGTTCTCCATAGTGGCTGTATCAGTTTACATTCCCACCAACAGTGTAAGAGGGTTCCCTTTTCTCCACCCCCTCTCCAGCATTTATTGTTTGTAGATTTTTTGATGGTTTTTTTTTTTTTTTTTTTTTTGCGGTACGTGGGCCCCTCACTGTTGTGGCCTCTCCCGTTGCGGAGCACAGGCTCCGGACGCACAGGCTCAGTGGCCATGGCTCACGGACCCAGCCCCTCCACGGCATATGGGTTCTTCCCGGACCGGGGCACGAACCCGCGTCCCCTGCATCGGCAGGTGGACTCTCAACCACTGCTCCACCAGGGAAGCCCTGATGATGGTTTTATATATCATTTTTTTTAACTGCTTTTCAAATATGGAACTCATTTTTTCCAATAAGACAGTGCCTTACTGAAGGAGAGATATGTCTTACTTTGTCAGTCATCATATATTAGGTTTTTATGAGAACCTGGTGAAAAGAAAATAAAGAAATTCAATAAATTTACACTTTAAAGAGTGGTGATGGACTTGGAGGAAAGAGATAGTAATCTATGACATGTTTATTGTAAATTACTTAGAAAAATTTGTTTAAGATTTTGTCGGAAATAGTGTATACTAGATGACGTGAATCAAGGAATTTTTTCCAGGCCTAGGATGCAATAATTACAACTTTTTTGGCAGTAAAAAAATGTATATGCGTGAATCATATTTGAATGTAGAATGAGAAGACGAAATGCGTGGTGTCTTAGGATTATTTTAATAAGTAGAGGAGAGTTGCTACAATTTTGTGTCAACAATTAACTGAAAAAGTAGGTTAGTGAATAATTTTTGAAAAATTAGATGTATTCACCCCAAAATACATGCCAGAATAACATTTTTCAATTTCAATTATTTTATTTATTTATTTTTATTGAAATATAGTTGATTTACAAATATTAGTTTCAGGTATAGAACATAGTGATTCAATGTTTTTATAGATTATGCTCCATTTAAAGTTATTACAAAATAATGGCTATATTTCTCTGTGCTGTGCAGTAGATCCTTGATGCATGTTTATTTTATATAGTAGCTTATGTCTCTTGATCACGTAACACTGTCTTCCCTTTTCCCCCTCCCCCTCCCCACTGGCAACCACTTGTGTGTTCTCTGTATATCTGTGAGTCTGTTTCTGTTTTGTTATATATGTTCATTTCTTTTATTTTTTAGTTTCCACATATAAGTGATAACAGAGTATTTATCTTTCTCTGACCTATTTTACTAAACATAATACTCTCCAGGTCCATTCACATTGCTGCAAATGGCAGAATTTCATTTTTTAGGGCTGAGTAATATTCCATTATATATATATATATATATATATATATATATATATATATATATATATATACACACACACACACACACACCCCACATCTTCTCAATCCATTCATCTGTCAGTGGGCACTTAGGTTACTTCCATATCTTGACTATTGTAAATAAGGCTGCTATGAATATCAGGGTGCATATATCTTTCCAAATTAGTGTTTTCATTTTCTTCAAATGTATAACTAGCAGTGGAATTGCTGGATCCTATGGTAGTTCTGTTTTTAGTTTTTTTAGGAAACTGCATACTATCTTCCATTGTGGCTTTGAAGGGAGAGCTGGATTTGAGATGAACAGAATTTATGTCTTTCCTCAAGGTGTGCTGGCAGCCATCGCCTTAGTAGGTGGGGCTGGAGAAGGAGGGGCAGGGCCAGAGCCAGGTGTGAGGCGGGGCTTCCCCTCTGCTTAGTTGCTGTCACTGCCCTATTGGACAAGGTGTGGTCCCAAGTTGCTGGAGCAGAAGCCCTGAGGTTCAGGTCCAAGCTGGGTCAGTTCCCTTTAAGTGAGTCCTCTTTCCCTCCCAGTACTGGCAGCCTCAGCCCCAGAGGGGACCTGTGCTGGAGCCAGAGGGGCCGGTGTGCATATTCATGAGGGTCAGGGGGTGGGGCTTAGTGGTCTGGCCGTCTTCGGAGATCTGCCTCTGATGTGCCACCTTGGAATGGTCAGTAATGGCTGCTCCCCCCCAGTTCAGACGCTGCTTAGGGTTTGAGCTGCCGCAGCTTCTCCCGGCTGAGCTGCTTCTTCAGCTGTGGCCATCTGTGCACCAGTGTGTAGCTGCAGCAAACGGCGCTGGAGTGTTCACTTGTCTCAGGCCAGGGCACGTCATGGGAGGCGGGGCATTTGCAGGAAACAAGTCCGACACCAGTGTGTTGTCAGTCCACCCTCCCCAGCCAGCTTTGGGAGAAAGCCAGTGCTCATCACTCCTCACCAGCAGAGTCTGGCTTCCCTCTGCCCTCCAACCAGCCACGGGGCTCATCTTCCCTTTGGTGGACCCTACAGTGGGGCGCCCAAGATGTGGCTTGAAGTTCTCACTCCCCAGGGAGGGTGCTGACCTGTGTAATCTCCCTTTTCTTCTGGGCCCCGTGCCAAGAGCACAGGTCCCAACCCAACCGTTTCTTTCCTTCCTAGCCGACTCTCTGGGGCAGCCTTGGCTGTGCAGGAGTCTTTCTGCTAGTCTTCAGTTCGTTTTCAGTGAGCGTTGTTGCAGATGTAGCTGTATTTTCTGTGTGTTCCTGGTGGGGTGTGTCCCCTGGTGGGGAGCTGTATTTTCTATGTGTTCCTGGTTCCTCAGTCCTCCTCTTTGCCGTCTTGATCTGCAGACCCAGTATAGCATTTGGAATGCCACTCCTGCAAGGTTTGTTGGGACAGAGGTTGGTCAACACACCAGATGTCTTCCTGTTAGTATTTAATAGAAATATGAGACTTATTTAGTAAGTTTTGGGGAAAAACAGTTCAAGGGTAAACACATAAAGTATTTTTAAGGCTTGTTAATGTTAACGGAATAAATTTGCCAACACCTTTAATTCAACTTGGCCTACATATATTAATTTAGTAAAAGCAAAACTTCGTCATGGTGTGAATGTTTACACATTTAAATGTTAACTAACCTAAGTAGTGCTAGTATATTGATATTGTAACTCATTTCATATTGCTGATGTATAATCGTATATAGGAAAGTCTAATAAAAGTCCCATTAGCCTGTGATGAGAGTTGCATTAGTAAAGTAGTAGACCTCCTTTCAGTTACTGGGAAGAGAGTCCAGAGGGCTAAGGAATTTTATACCTACTGTATGTCAAAATCAGTGTTTAAAATATTACTCCCCACCTTGGCAGTAAAATCCAGTTGCCCATTTACATTGCTATTCAGCACCTTTGTAAGAGGTGGTGATTATGTAGTGATGTTCTTATCTCATTCCATAGAATGAAAAGGGGCCAACAGTAGATTTGACAGAAGCAAGTTGAGTGGAAGCACACAAAGCCAGCTCTATTTATGACTTAACTCTAGTATCTAGGAAAGACTTAACGATATTAAAACCTATTACATTAAATATCCTTTTATATTCTACAAAGCATTATTTTCACATTTAATACAAATATTCCTATCATGACAGCTCCACAAATTCTGAGACTGAGAAGGGTTACCTGGCTTCCAAAGACCCTGGCGGTGACAGGGGAGTGACGCGCGCTTGCTCTGATTTCCAGCTCTGTGCTGTCACCACATCAACAAGCTGAGGGAGGGCAGGTGCATCTGAAGATGAGGAAGAGACTGGAGGCTGAATTCATTCTGGGCCTTGGAAAAAAGAGGGTGCATCAGCTCAGTTTGGGGACTTTGATTCCTTTCCTTAACTTTATTATTATTAATTCTCCTCCAGGAATAAAATCAAACACAACAAAAATACCACATCACCTCACACTTTGAGATAGGAGAGCTTCCTATGTGTTTCAGCTTCTGAGATATTATTTCATCATGAACTAATGACTTTTGGGTACTTGGATTTTCTCATTTTCTTATAACAAAACTCAGACTCCTAATACAAAAGTTGTTTTATAAAATGAGAACAATGTTTTCTGTTGAACCACGGGAACAGCCTACTTACTAGCAATCCCTAGGGCATATAAAGAGTTTAAGGAAGGTTGTAGGAAATTACAGGATTAAAGGCATGAAAGGATGTATAGCATTGCTTGCTGTGCTTGGCTTCTAAACCAGCCTAGATGTTTAAGAAAAAAAAATGTTTTAAGTTCACAGAAAAAAGAATTCATTCATATCTGACTGCATTAGATTCCAGTATATAAGAATACTCATTACTAGTTGTTATATATTCATACCTATTTAATGCTCACTACTACCTATGTTCCATATTATTAAGGAAAAAAAAAGCTATTCATCTTCAGAGGTGTAAGAACATACGAAGTACATTGATTACATAGTTCCTATGCTTTCTTTCTAGTAGAGGGAATCACAGTGAAGGTTTCAATTAAACAAATGCCATTATGCTTAAAATAATACTTTACATCATAATAATGTGTTTTAGTTATGGGAATTTTAAAGATACTGGAGCACAGAGGATAAAATAGAACCACAATCAGAGTTCATATTCCAGCAATGGGGCAAACTAATTACCTAAATAAACTTTGCGATACATTGTATTAAAAAATTAATACAAATATGCTCTCTATGTGCGGGAGTTGAGTTGGCAAGAAAGTGGCAGAAATCCTTAGAGATGGAAACAACAAAATGGAAGCGTAATAAAGCACCAAAGCTGGGCTGCCCTGAGAGCATTCTTGATCCTGCATGACCTGAATCTCTCCATTTTAATGGGGTTCATGAGGAAGGAAGGAGACAAAGCTTCCATCCTGCACAAGGTGGAAAATCATGGGACTCCCTCACTAAAACAGGCTCCAAAAGGTTCTTTTCTCAAGGAAAGGGCTGGTAATGTGAAGCCCTCAAAGGGTAAGGCAGACGGTAGACCTTACTGCTATGTGGAGGGACAGCAGCTTTAGCAGGGAGTCTCCAGTGACAGTCTGGTCCAGCCTATACTTTACCCCAGAATCAACTCCACTGCTGGGGACCCCCAAAGACATAAGGCTGGAATTTACTTTAAGAAGGTCCCAGTTGGTGACCCTCCCAGGTACCTGACAGAATGAATAATGGGACTCCTTCTTAAATCAGAGCCTCAAGAATCCTGTAGACTAAATGTCATTGCTCATAATCTCACAATCCTTGAAATCACATGAAACCTGGGCTTCCAAGGCACAAGGAGCAAGTATAACAGAAGCAACGAACTCCAGGACCAACGTGGCACAGTTTCCAGATAAAATAATCGGAACATGAAAGGCAGATGATACAAGGGAAGGGTAATTTTATTAACGCAGGACAAAATAGAGCTTCTGAACAGAAGCCTTTCTAGAGATCAAACAGGCAATTTGATCCAAGTAGGAGAAACGAACAATTCTAAATTTTTATGAACCTAGTAGGATAAATTAAAAATATGTAAAGCCAAAAGTGAAAGAACTACGAGAAGAAACTGACGTATCTGCAGATCTTTGGGGAGACTTTAATACACTTGTCTTCAAAATTGATAGTAAGTGTATGAAAGATTTGAACCACACAAATTATAAAGTAAAACCAAAGGACACAGAGATATGTCTTTTCTAAAACATTATATACATCTTGAACATCATTTTGTTCTGCAAAAATATGCAGAAAAAACGGCAAGTCTTCTGAGAAAAGGCGAGTTGTGGGGGGGACAAAACCTATATCGCTTTGTAACAAGAGCAGCAAACAGAAAGGAGTAATTGGGACTCGAGGGAGTCCTTGGACTGCCCGTGCGGATGTATGAGTGTGAACAGATGCTGGCGCAGGGGTGACTAAAAATGTGCCAAAGCGATAGAATGGAAATGATGGCGCAGCTTTATCTGGACCGTGGCTGGTGGGTGCAGAGACCAGCCAGATGGAGCCCCTTAACGGTGCTGCTTTATGGACCTGGCTTGAAAGGGGGCTGTTTCCCCCAGTTGCCCGGTGTGCGCGGTCAGAGAGCCCGCGGGAGGTGAGCAGTGCAGCGAGCGCCAAGTGCAGCAGGAGCGGGCGGCACCTCTCAGGGATGGAGCCCTGAGGGCTTGTTCCTCGGATGGAGCCTGGTTCCTAGCATCTCGAGGGGGATGCCGCAGTGCTTTTCCTGCCAGAGTAGCAGTAACGTTGAAGACTTCCGTTTCCAAACAGAGGTCATAACTCTACCGTCATTCTGCCTACTCTTGCCTGGGATAGATTGTGGATGAAAAAATGCAATTTTTCTTCTATTCCAACATAATTACTCTATTAATGAATCATTTATGAGTGAATATGCTTTACAGAAACACATGTTGTGCAGAATAGGTTGTATATAGAACTGGGCTGGGCTTGTGAAGAAAATATATTTCTTCCGAATCAAGTCCATAAAACAATATTGGTATCACATAGACTGTATCCTCTGGCTATAGCACAATTAAGTTAGCACAATTAACAATCAGTAACAAAATAAAATCATTAAAACCCCCATGTATTTTGAAATTAAGACATTTAGAAATTAAAATTATCTTCTAAGCACTTCATCGTTCAAAGAAGAAAACATAATAGAAATGTATACAAATACATACAATATTGTAATGTAGAAATTATTACATATAAAAATTTGTAGGACACAGAGAAATGTATAGCCTTTAACGCATTTACTGGGGAAAATGCAAGACTGAGGATTAATTTGAATACTAAGAAAGATGCAATATAAAGAGAAATTATGAAAATGATAATTGAAGTGGAAACCCAAGACAATAGAGAGGGTCAACAACACTGAAGTGTTAAAAAGAAAAGATACAAAAACAAAAGATTAATACGAAACCATGAACAGTATGTAATACAAGGCCTTCTACTTCTGCTATTCCTCCCCACGACGTACACACACACACACATACACACACACACACACACACGGCTGACCAATTATAAGAACATACGCTCAGAGGCAGCAAGGGAGAACTAATGATATAGGAAAGATCTGGGGAGGAGAGCAGAGCAGCAATGCATGCTATGTGCTTGGCCCACTTTTCCTCTGCATTTTCCAGTTTGGGAGGAATTTGACAGCTCTGTGGCACTATGGGGATAGCAATTTGAAGCTAGGGCTTGCCGAATGTTAAGACCTTGAAAAGCCACACGTTAACAGAATAACCCTGAAGTGGACAGTTCCTCACCAGGGAATGCGCTTGGCCTCAAGCAATCTCCAATGCCAAATTAGTCTGTTCCTGGAGTGCTAGTGTCTTCAGATGCAAACAAAAGCAAATGAGCATCCTCTCTGGAGGCAGGTATCATCCTAGACTTTAAATTATTTCTGTAAACACCCTTTTCAAATACAGTGTTTTGCATGCAGTCAACATTGATGGCCAACAGGAGGAAGAGATAAGAAAATGTGAATGAAAATTGCAGAAACAATAAACAGTCAACAGGGGCTTCAGAAATTGTGTTATCAGAAGCAGACACTTAATACCAATAAATTTGAAAATTTATATAAAATGGAAAAAGTCCTAGAAATAATTTTAGGGCCAATTCCAAACAAGACAAAGAAGCTTAATATTAAGGAATTCAAAGAGATATTAACGGGGGTAGGGATGAAGAAGGACTGCTCATGGGTACAGGCTTTTTCTGAGGGGTAACAAACATTTTTTGGAATCAGATACTGGTGCTAGGTACATAAACTTATGACTACACTGAAAACCACTAAATTGTACACTTTAAAGGAAAAGAAACATTAAATGTCTCCCGTGGCAGCATAGTTTAATTTGTAAGTTTCACTGATCATTCAGGAAACAAATCATTTCAGTGTTTTTTATTCTAGCTTTATTGAGACATCTTTGAAATGTAATATTGTGTAAGATTAAGATGTACAATGTGATGATTTTATATATATAAAATGAAATGATTACCACATAGGTTAGTTAATGCTTTCCTAACCTCACATAAGTACTTTTTTTCTTTCTTTCTTTCTTTTTGGCTGCGTTGGGTCTTCGTTTCTGTGCGAGGGCTTTCTCCAGTTGCGGCGAGCGGGGGCCACTCCTCATCGCGGTGCACGAGCCTCTCACTATTGCGGCCTCTCTTGTGGAGCACAGGCTCCAGACGCGCAGGCTCAGTAGTTGTGGCTCACGGGCCCAGTTGCTCCACGGCATGTGGGATCTTCCCAGAGCAGGGCTCGAACCCGTGTCCCCTGCATTGGCAGGCAGACTCTCAACCACTGCGCCACCAGGGAAGCCCTAAGTACTATTTTTTTGTAGTGAGAACATTTGCAATCTACCCTCCCAGCAACTCTCATGTACTCGATACCGTCTTGCTAAGTATTGTTACCATGCTGCCCTTAAGCTCCCAGAACTCATGTATCTTGTACTGGATGATCATTACCTCACTGGGTTTATTATAGGGGAGAAAAGTATGTTCAACATTAGAAAATCTATTTTTAATTAGAAAATTTTGAAGATATCAAATATATGCAGATGTAAAGTAGCATAACCACCCCACGTGTTGGTCTCCCGACCGTTTTAGCACTGACAAAGCAGGGCCAGTGTCCTTTCTTCTATGTCCTCCATCCACTTCCCTCTACTTGCTTTGTCTATTTCAACGCAAATCCTAGACATCATAAAACTTCCTTTTTAAGTAATTTAGTAAGCGTATCTAAAAAATAAAAACACTTTTTCAGAATCACAAGTGCAATACATCATTATCACAAGTAATGCTTTAGTATAAACAAGTATTTAGTGCTTAAATTTTCCCCAGGTGCTTCATAACACTTTGTAATACTTTATTCAAATCAGGAGCCAAATAAAATCATAAATTAAAGATCATACAGTTAAGACCCTTAACAAATTTTTTTTCTTGCTATTTTCTCTTGAAATAACCAGGACCTCTATCTGATAGTGTTTCTTAGAGACTGATTGTTTTCAATTGCATTACTGTGAAGTAATTTAATATATTTATGTTCCTATGCTCCCTATATATTTCCTGAAAAATCTCATCAAATGGGCTTGATGAGATTCAAGATCCATTAATTTGTCAAGAATACTTAATTGGTGATGTTATATACACAGATCAGAAGCTGCGTGTTTGATTTTATCTCTTTTTATGAAGCCAGCCATCACCAGTGACCATTGACTAGATCTGTTCTTCAATTAGAATTTTGGAAATGATCTTAATTTATTCCCTAGAATACATTTGTAATGGAAAACGTCCATTTTATCAGAGAAGCTTTTACGTTGTATGTAAAAGACAATGACGAAGGACAAAGCTACATCACCTTTCTTTACTTACAAGTTTTCGAAATTTCAATATTTCCCCCAAAGCATTCTTCAAGGAGGCAAAAGGAGAGTTTTAGAGCAACTCTTTAAATTCATATTTTACACACATTTATTTCATCACTAAATATTCTTATTGATGCTAAAATCTCGACTTAAATTGTTTTCTGTGTCCATATAATGCACCTTCAGCAGTGTTTGATGTTGCTTTGCCTTTACTATAACAAGATTCTTCAGGTTTATATATTACTTGCCCTGGAATTAGCTAAGCCTTTAAAAAAATATTTAGAGACCAAACTCTGGGCAGTGTGGGTACTCAGTGCTACTCGCACACTCAGGCTTTCTAGGCCTCTTAGTAGAAAGATGAGTCACGTCAGGGGATCATGCTTCTACTCCTGTTAAAATCGTGGAGTTGTGGCTTAAACCCTTTGGCTCTGCGTCTGCATCGTCTTGCTCCCACATGGAAAAATCCTGGTTCCGAACAGCACAGGAACTTATTGCTGTTCGTCGGGAAACTCTTCAACTACTTCCTTCTTCATTTCTTCTATGATACTTATTCTGTTTAGTTTCTGCATAGTACTCAGTTCTATTACAATAGGATATGTTCTCTTTAGAAAAAAAATCACTCCATCTAGGTTTTAAAATGTACTTATGAAGAGTTTTGTAAAGCGGTGTCTTAGGCTTTTGAATTTTCCTCTCTATAGTTATTCCCCTTTTTAAATTTATTTATTTTATTTATTTTTGGCTGTGTTGGGTCTTCGTCACTGCACGTGGGCTTTCTCTAGTTGCGGCAAGCGGGGACTACTCTTCCTTGCGGTGCGTGGGCTTCTCATTGCGGTGGCTTCTCTTGTTGTGGAGCACGAGCTCTAGGCGCGCAGGCTTCAGTAGTTGCGGCACGTGGGCTCAGTAGTTGTGGCTCACGGGATCTAGAGCAAAGGCTCAGAAGTTGTGGCGCCCAGGCTTAGTTGCTCTGCAGCATGTGGGATCTTCCCGGAAGAGGGCTTGAACCCGTGTTCCCTGCATTGGCAGGTGGATTCTTAACCACTGCACCACCAGGGAAGCCCTTATTCCCCGTTTCAGTCTCCAGTTTTATTTAGTTGTGCTTTGTCTCTCTCCATCTTTTTAATCCTTTAAGTTGGTTAGGAGTTTTGCTGTTTTATTGATTTCATTAATGAATCAATATTTGCATTTATATATTAGTTCCAATTCTGGAAGTGTTTGTTTTTTAACTCCTTTTTTGATTTATAATTACTAATTCCATTCTTCTGCTCTTTGTTTTCATCTTATTTTACTTATTTTTAATTCAGTAGAATTTTTAATTCATTTCTTTGTTTTTATTTCCAAGGGCTTCAATTCCTTATGTCATAAATTTCTTTCTTAGAGTTCTTTTAGCTGTTTTCCAGAGTCTGAAATATCATGAAATCATATCATTGCTTTAAAGTCATTCTGTCATTTTCATTTTGAATTTTTATTTAATCTAAAGCTGTCCAGTAAAACTTTTTTTGTTTTGCATTTGTGCTAATTTTATCTAATTTATTGTACCTGCATTCAAATTGTGTTGTTACATTCTTTGTATTTTGGGGAAATTATTGAGATGGTTTTTAAGACGAAACAGAAGATGTTTGCCAGCTGTTCCATGGCTACTTAAAATGAAGACGTAGTCTGTGTCATCAGGGCTGAGTTATGAACCAGAGCTTGTAAAGCCCGTCTTTGGCTGCTGAGCTGCAGTTAGCCTGCTAAGCTTTCCCACTGAGTGAGGATGCTAAGCTGTCAGGCGAGGACCACTTGGCGATTCAATTTCTCCTGCCCTCGGAGCCGTCAGAAGAGTTTCTATTCCTCCGCCTGCAGAGCTGCTGACGCCACCCAGGACTGCTGTGTGTGGCTCTGTTTGGGGTTTGGGGGATACCTTGTCAATATTGTTCTAGATTTTGTCTATAGTTTTGTTTTTTGGTTTTTTTTTCCTTTTCTCATTTCCTTGTTTGTCTTACCCGACTTGCTCTGTTCTATTTTATTTCAGGGGTAGGAAAAGGGTTGAAGATTGGGAAACACATCAGTATCTTGACCAGACTTTGATCTCAGTCATTTAATGTTTGAATAGTAAAACAGCATCAGGTAAAAACCTCCAATTCCCCCTTCTGATACAAGAACACCCTTTGACTTCCATTACATCTTGAAATGATAAAGTATTAGAATTTGGGAGTAATTATACTACTTTGGCTTCTGCTAATGGATGGAAAGTTGGGGGAATAGTCGGAGGAACAGTTAAAACGGAGAGAGCTGACCAGGGTTAATAGAAAAGCAAACTGAAGGACCTCTTAGGACTGGCAGAGACCATCATACATGTGCCAGGCTGACTTCTGCAGCAGATGGTGCCCAGATGTCCCAATGCTGAAGAAAGCAAGTGAACAGCAGTCAGAGGGAATGACGAATCCATGCTTTTGAAGTATAAACAAGCCTTTGCATATTGCTTATTTTAAGTCTTCCAGAGCATTTTTATTTTATCCTGCTGGTTTTGTGTTTTTATTTTCAGCGGAAGGTGATGACAGCCTGAACCGATTTTTTCAAATACCCAAAGTCACACTTCTCTTTTCAATAAAGTTTGCTGAATAAATGAGGTTTACTTAGTTAAAAGAATTAAAATCCCATTGAGGTTCCTGTAGTTATATCTGAAATAATTTAACTTTTATGAATCATCATTAAACTTTTACCCTGTTTTCACTTTGTGAGTTCATTTAACAAACTAAACTTTCCTCGAAATTTTATATTTTATATTTCATACCAAGAGCACTCTCATCTGTGGGGAGAAGACAAAGCTGGGGACAAGCAGTGCAGGTACTGCTGCTGCTGATGGAACAGAATCAGGTTTAGTATTCAAAGTTGTCTCAGCTGATGGCTGAGCAATAGAGGTTCTTCTTTAGGTCTTTGATTCATTCCCTTACCCACAAGTAAAATAGTTCATAACACAATTTTAGGCATAAATAATTTTGATTATTTTTACCAATTTTTTCATAAAACTCTTTTTTACTTGTGAGAGATTCATACTCTGAATTCATATTTTTTTAAGGAAATGATGTGTGTGTATCTTTCTATCTTACTTTTTTCTAACAATAAGGATAGTAAGCAGAAGCAAGGTTGCTTCAATGGAATTAGGTCTTTGTAGAATCAAAAAGTGTCCACTCTAAAAGCCATCCAGAAATTCACGAGGGCATAGGATAAGTTCCTCTATTATTGGGAAGTTAGGATAAACAAAACGACCGTGTCATGTAGGTGTGGATGAGGGCTAGTAGTGGGGTAAAAATGTTACGATAAACTTAATGATTTAAAAGATAAAGTTGTGCATTTGTTCAGGGCTTTTATTTTACAAAATGTTTCGACAGACCTTAGGGATTTTTTTTTTTTCTAATTTCTGGTTTTAGATTCATGTGAATCCTTGTGTTATATTAAGGCCAAAAATATAGGAAGGAGGGCTGACAGTGTGAGAGGAAACAGCTGGGCACCAGAGTTACGATTTGGGAGATACCAGTTCAGACTGGATGGGGTTCAGTGAGGTGACAGCAGGGTTTCAGGTGAATGGAGGAGAAACGATGCTCTTTGTGGGAGACAATCTTCCATGAATTTTAGCCTCTGGCCTACAGCAGTGACCAAGATGAGGCTCCGTGATATTCCTGGGGATTTAGGTGGGGGCCACTCCCATGTCTGGGTGGGCAGGCACGCCGTGTCTGAGAAGTCCCTTCGTGGCCTTGAGTACTGCTCTGGGGTTAGGAGGACAAAGTTTAGCTCTTGGGAAGAGACGTGTAAGGCAGTGCCACAACCCTCAGGGAAGTTGCAGTAACAGCCGCCAATGAGGACGCTGAGAAACACGAGCTAATGTCAAAGCTTGCAGACCAGCGGGGGGGGGGGGGGGCTGGAGGGCGACCAAGACTCTCAATTATGCAACAAGCTTCATTATCAGAATGGAGGTACCACAGGGTGTATAGCGGGAGCTCAGCAAACAGCAGGGCAATGCTGACACGGTCTCAAGTCATCTGAGCAAAGATTGTTCCCAGAGGGTCCTGAGGTCCAGGAGCAAATGCTATTGAAAACTCTCACTGTGGTGATGGAGACACAGGCTCAGGATCCCGCGCCCTTCCAGCATCACACCTGGACTGAGCTGAGACCCGTGTGTCTAAGAGTTGTTGAAAATAAAGGTGAACAGAGGTGGGTGAGCCTGGGTGTGAGGGCGAGGGGAGGGGGGCATTCTTCTGATCGCTACTAGTTCATTAAACAAGGCGTTTGCGATTACCTCAAATTTTATTTTAAAAGTAGCCTTGGAGAAGTTGAGGTGCTTCTGCAAGGTGAAACGGATGGCAGGTGATAGGGTCAGGCATCTTCTAGCATGTTCCTTCTGTTACATCCCAGAGTCATTCTAATGATGCTCATTCATTTTAATGACTTATTTTACTGGTATTACTGCTTAGCATTAATTCTTGATAGTTTTTAAAAAGTGGATTTCTCTCTCTCTCTCTCTCTCTCTCTCTCTCTCCTTCCAATAAAGTTGTTTATGTCTTCCTGGCTGGATTAGAGCATCCATGACTCCCAGACTACCTAGGAGTGTTCCCAGGGCCTGCAGACCGAGCAGTGAACGGTTTTCATCTCGTGGGTTAACCAGACTATTTCCCTTTCCCAAACGCCCTAGAGAGTCAGCCCACAGTAGTGAGGTGAGTTCAGACCCTGCCTGAGACCTCACACTCCTAAGAGCAGCGATCGGGGTGTTCAGACCATAGACTCTGGTGTCTTTTCAGCTTGATGGTTAAACAAATGAAGGCAGTGTGGCAGCGAGGGTCCTGTAGTCACGGTACCCTTGGGTGCTCTGTGACCCACCTGAGCTCAGGTTCCTCACCTGTCAGAGCATGACCAGAGGGGTGCAGGAGCCTCCTCCCCTGGTTGACGTGAAACAGGACAGAACGTGTGTGAACGAACAGTGTAAACTGTGAAAAATGTTCAGACTACTAAGTATTACATCAGTGGTCCAAGTCACTTATCCTGAAATTGGGAGAAATGTTATGTAATTGTAATCTCAAAAACCAGGGCCAATGTAATAGCCTGCTGAAAGCATTAACAACTAAGTAAAGAAAGACATCAAAAACCATGAACTATGCCTTACTAAAATATATTAAAATGGTTCATGCACAGAAATAATATACACCTGACATTGGATGCATTAAACATGATGCCATTAAGATTGGGTTAGTGGAGATTATATGACCACTGGAAGCTGAAGCAGCTTATTCTCCACCCTCTGAGTTCGTTTGCTGGGGCTGCAGTAACAAAGCATCACCGCTGGGGGGCTCCAGCAACAGAAATCCATTGTCTCACAGTCTGGAGGCTAAAAGGGCAAGATTAAGGTGTGGGCAGGGCTGGCCTCTTCTGAGGCTGTGAGGGAGGACCTGTCCAGGCCTCTCCTTGACCTGTAGATGACCTTCTTTTCCCTGTGTCTCCTTACTTCACAGCTTCCTTCTACCTCTTCAAGTCTGCCTCTGTATCCAAATTACACCTTTTTATGACAGCAGTCATGGTGGGTCAGGGCCCATCCTAATGGCCTCATTTAAACTTGACCACCTTTATGAAGACCGTCTCTCTAAAGAAGGTCACATTCTGAGGAAGTGATTTTTAGCACTTCAACATACGAATTTTGGGGGGGACGTTAAGTCCACCTGTAACACACTCTCTACAGCCCTCCTGACTTGCTGTCAGATAAAACTGATGAGGCTTCCCCCAATGCCTCCGTTAAGAATCAACTTTCGACTTTTCTCCAGTCCTGCCGTGGTAAACCCAACTCCCTCAAGGGCGAATGTGCCCTTATACACCTCTGCATTTCCAAGCGTTGATTTCCTTTTCCCCAGAAGCTTTTTCTCTGCGTGACACCTTCATAACTTCCCCCTCGTCCTGCTGGACTCTGTCAGCTGTCAATTCCTCTGTGACGCTTTATCCTAATTCCCACCCCAGCCTTGACAACAGTAAATTCTCCAGAATCTCTCTGGCTCGTCTGCTCCTTGTAATGAGCTTATACTCTCTGAAAGGAATAATTTTTCCTATTTATTTAGCGCTAGGTATTTCCACAGCCCAGTGCAAAAATAGGGTACACAAAACACAGCAACCACTCAATTTGGGTTAAAAGAGCAAATACAGAATAAAAAGGTGAGTTTCTGGAAACGAAGACAGATAGTGGTGATGCTGGCATGGTATTAGCAGTGGCTCTTTTATTTGGTACTTACCATGTGCCATATATGTGTTCATTGTTTTGCAAAGTCTATTCTTACTTTAAAAATAAAAATATGACACAGTGTAGTTAAATAAGCTGCCTGGGCCTATGAAGTCATTAAAAGTGGGTGCCGGGAGAAACATGACAATGAAACTCAAAGCCTGTATTCACAGCCAACACACAGCATCTCCTAGCAAAGAAAACACTCCCTGGTGGGGGCTCCGTGACAGGTGGTGCCGCTTACTTTGCAGAATCACCTTCCCGTAGGCGCCCTTCCTAGAAACTCAGAGATCACTGAAAGTCGAAAATCTTATCCTCGGGTTTCCCTCTACAGCTTGGTTTGTAATTAGCACAGAAATCTCCAGGTAGTTTCTCACTTATTCTCCAGCTTCAGACCTGGGTTTCCTCTTGGCGATGTCAAGACTAAGAAGAGCTGACTGGGAACGGAAGCCAAGGGCTAACTAACTAGGCATTTCTATTCTGCAAGACTTCCACTGCTAGGGGTTGGGGATCTCTTTCGTTCTCACTTATTTTGCTCCACACATTTTTGTCGTCTTCCAGTCGTTTTCATTCAGTTCACTCCGATCTGCGTTGTAGCCGTTCTGATGTTACTCATCTGTGAGCCTTTATCTGCTCTAACGTAGTCAATGAACCTTCTGTCCTTTTTAATTGACCTTTTTAGATCTGAGCTCAGCATAGAGCAGAGAGCTATCTCTGCATCCACAATTAGTTTTTAGAAACCTGTAGTTTTCTTTCTCATCAGGGTCATTCATAATTACAGTGTCAGACTTATTTTTAGAATGGAGCATAGGCATTTGTTACCTTTAGCTGTGATTATTATTCTTACCACTCAGCTGATTTCCTTACATCTAAAAGCTTCTCTCTCTCTAATTCATTTTATAAATATGTCACCTTTGTATTGTTTTGAACTAACTTCTGAAGGATATTGTAGCACTTTCTAACCTTCACTGTCATCATGTGTATTGCCTAGGGCTGTCCTAACACGGTACCACAGACTGGGTGGCTTAAGAAACAGACATTTATAGTCTCCACAATTGTGAAGACTAGAAGTCCAAAGTCAAGGTGTCGGTAGAGTTGACTGGTTCCTTCTGAGGTTGTGAAGAAAAATCTTTTCCATGCCTCTCTCCTCAGCCAAAACCTACCTTAACATTTAAGACTAGAAATCGTACAGTGTCTCCTATGAGACCATAATAGAATTAGACTGGTGTCGAAAATGTACTTGATAAAGTCCAACACTCACTTATGAAAACACTCCCAATAATTTAGGAATAAATGGAAACTTAATTGGTAGAGAGCATCTACAGAAAGATACAGCAACACTGTAACATAAATAGTAGTTACAGTGATAGAATGAAGGCTTCCCCTAACATCATGAACAAGGCAAGAACGTCCATTTTCATCACTCTTAGTCAACACAGTATGAGGAGGTAAATGCCATACATATTGGAAATGAAGAAATAAAACTATGCCGATTTTCCAATGACATAAATGACTATGTAGAAAATCACAATAAATCTGCAGAAAACTCCTAGAAATAATATGTCGCCTTAGCAAGATTACTGGCTATAAGACCAATGTGAAAAATTCATATGCATTTTGTTATACTAACAATAAACATGAAAAAAAATTTAAAACACGATACCATTTAAAACCTCCCCGCAAAATGAAATACATTGGTTAAAAATAACAAAACATGTATAGCATCCGTATGCTGAAAATCACAAAGTGTTGCTGAATGAAATCAAGGAGGATTTAAGTGCGTGGAGAGACGTACTGTGTTCACGAAGCCGTGGATTCTGTGAGTCGTGGTATTCTGAGTAACCCAGAGGTCACCCAGAGGGACCTAGAGATTTAATGCGATATCTGTCAAAACACCAGCAATTTTTTATTGAAAAGATGAGATCATTTAGAACATACTGGTGGGCTAGAGTAGCCAAAAATAATCGTGAAAAAAAAGGGAGAATAACATGGGAAGAATCACTCTACCCCAAATCAAGCCTTACTATGTAGCCACAATAATCCAGACAGAGGGAGAGGTACACACACCAGTGCAACACAGTGCAGTAGAAAACCCAGGAATAGATACATATATATGCCCAACTAATTTTGAAAAACGTGTGAAAGCAATTTTTTGGAGGTAGGATAAACTTTTCATCAACTAATATTTGAGCAATTAGATACAGATAAGGAAAAAATCCACATCTAAAATGGGTAAGAGGTTTGAAGAGACGCTTCACTAGAGAGGATATACAGATGAAAGTAAGCACGTGCAGATATGTCCACTATCAGTCAGCAGGGATGCAGTTTAAAACCGCAGTGACATTTTACTACACACCCACCAGAATGGTTAAAATTTAAAAATAGTGACAACATCAAATGCCGGCGAAGATGCAGAAAAGCAGATCACGTATATGTAGATGATGGAAATGGAAATGGTACAGTCATTTGGGAAAACAATTTGTCAGTTTCTCATAAAACTAAATGTACAACTCATACACCCCCCAAATGGCATGTATCCCAGAGAAATGCAGAGTTATAGTCACATAAAACACTTAATGATTGTTCATAGCAGCTTTCTTTATTTGTAATAGTCAGATTGGACGCTACCTAGATGTCCTTTAGTGGATGAAGGGTTAAACAAACAAAGGTACTTCCATGCCATGGAGTAAGTTAGCAGTGAGAAGAAAAGAAATACTGAAACACAGTAAACAGGAGAATCCCAAGGGAATTATGCTGAGTGAATAAAGTCCATTTCAAAAGGTTACATACTATATGATTCTTTTTATATACCATTTTTGAAGTGACAAAATGACAGAAACTGAGAACATCAGTGGCCTCCAGTTGTTGTCAAGGAGGCGGAGCTGGGGGTGGGAGGGAAATTGGGGGAATGTGGAAGGGAATTGGGAGGCTCCTCGTGCCCTGGAACTCTTCCCTCTATTCTCTGTGGTTGTGGATACATGGACCTACACATGAAATAACATTAATAATGACAATAATGCAATGAAATCCAACAGAAACACATTGGTGCAAATAGAGCTGAGAAAATTTGAATTAAATTGGTAGATTGTACCAATAGCATAATTCTCGTTGGGATATTGTACTAGTTTTCCAAGGTGCTACCTTTGGGGGAAACTAGATAAAGGGTACACTGGATCCCTCTGTGCTAATTCTTACAACTGCATGTCAATCTAAAATTTACTCGAAATAAAGCTTTTTAACAAACAAAAAAAATTATGTGCAGAAAAAATTACATTTGAGTATGCTCTATGGTGATCGTACAGTAGAGTAGTTACATTTATGTGCACAGCCCTGTGCTGTGAATCTGTGTAATAAGTATGTGCAAACTTTCAGTATTTACCATGTATAGTAGCTTACATAAACATAATTTGAAGCAGGAAAAAGAAAAGAAAAATAACCATACATATATAGTTGTCGCCTTCAAGGATTCCTAAGTTAAGAAATGAGATGCACACAAATGATTTTGGTACAGGGCAGAATGTGTAAGTTACGTAAAAGACATACACATGTTTACTCTGTAAGCAGAAGAGGCTGATGACAGTGCTTTTTGTAAAAGCCCATGGAACACGGGCATTTTGGGGTCATCTTTAAAGACAGGAATATTTTTGTAAACATAAGTTAGTAATAGGAGTAAATTCAGGGTGACAGAAGCAAGATGGCAAAGCCCAATCAGCCCATTTCTTCCAAATCAAGAGTTCTGTGTGAAAACATTGTCAGAAAAAAAATCAAAGCCAGACTTTAGAAGGGCTGGAATGCCAAGTTAGGAATTTTACATTTGCCCTGTAGCTTGTTGGGGTCAGTGGGTGTCTCAATGGGGCCACACAGATATAATACAGGCAATCTGATGAGAGCATATATTGTCAAAGCTCTCAGTCCTATCCTAGACTAAAAATATTAAGAAGGATCAAGAAATACGAAAAGGAAAGTTACTTTAATAAGTAACAGTTACCTTGTGAATTAAACATCAAAAGCCTGTTAAGGTTGGGGTGCAGTGCGGTCCTGTAACTAGGCTGTTAAAGCCCGAGGAACTGGGATTTGCATGGTCTGTGAAAGAAGTGAGTTGAGATGGATTCAGGAGTCCTCCATCCTATAAGCTCAGTGAGGGAAGGAATCACGTCCTCTATTCTGGGCTTCACGCTCAGTACTTTGCACAGCGTTTGGGGCATAATCACAGGTCAGTGTGCATCTTAACTGAATCTTGAATGCACACATACGTGAGCTAGAATCACTAGGCTTAGTGCATGTTGATTGTGCGAGTCAAAGAGAAGGGAGATGTAGAAAGGGAGAGCTGTTATGCCCTGGTGTCTGGTGAGGAGAGATTCTGTAAAGACAGGGAAATCGCAGCCTTGCCCTGTGAGTTATGAGACAATCACTGCTTGGCTGTTTTGCAGTGCCTTTGGGCGTACTTGGAATACGGTGACAGTTACTCTAAATATGCTCTTGCTGCCTCTGTTATTGACACTTAGAAACACTCACAGTCAGAAAAACAGATGAACCTGATTATTTTTTCTGTGGGGAAACATGAGACACTATGTACCAAATTCCCATCAATGGTGAGCGCTGGGTTTGGGTGATTAACTGAAGTCACATCATCCCTGGCAAACACGATTAGGGGAAGAGATTACACAGGCATGTGAGAAATGGAAAGTATTATTAAAAATATGTCAGCTTTTGGTATTCCATCCCGAATCCTTTCTGAAGATCCATTATTATGCCAACAAACTGTAAGAAAAATGATAGTGACATTTACCGAAGAACTACAAACAGTATAACTTTCCATTTTAATGTACCATATTTCTCATGTTTACCCAGAGCTCAGAAAGTTTTTGTGCTTATATGAAATTCACAGTGGCTTTTTCCACTTCTTTTTAAAATCACTAACAAATATTTTCTTTCAACATCCACTTAAAATCTCAAAGTCTGAGAGGCTTTCTGATAATGAATAGCAGTGACATCATTTTAATCAGCTCTAAATTTTTGAGCTGTTTTTGTTACTTGATTATAGTTACAAGGGTTTATTTTATACCTACACAGATTGCTTTCCAAGAATTAAATTGCAGGCTAAAAAATTTAAGGTATAATTCAATTTTCTTTCATCAGAATGATTCAACCACGCTTAATCAGGGAGTATATTTGTACAAGAGTTTACTTCCTAAACATTGTGACCCTGAACATTCTATGACTAGGATTCTCTGTGTGAGCAGCTTGGTTTCAGTTAAGGTAGATAACGTGCGTACTTGGTTATAATGTTTTCCGTTTGTCAGTGAGCTGCTCGTCGCAGTGTGTCTCTCAAACGTTCCGTGGGTGAGGCAAGGCCGCGCTGCACTGCCCAGAACACTCCTTTCTTCATGTTTCTGCTTGGGGGGTAGGGGCGGCCACAGGAGCCCTCCTGTGGGAGGTTGATGGATAGGGGTGAGGCAACAGCTGTTGTGCGGCTCCTTCGTGTGACGGATGAGCTGTAACTGCGTCTTCCCCAGACCCTCCTTCAGCTTGGGTGTACTTCGCTCCATAACAGAGCCCCCGCTTCTGCAAGGCCCTCGTCCCACCAGGCTCACACGCGATAAGAGCTGGCATGTGTTTCAGTGCTTCCTGTGAGTCCAGCTCATATGCAGGTACCACTTGTTCCTGCTTCCTGCCCATCTGTCCATCTGCCCCCCCCACCGCCTACTCTGGGGACTGCAAGTGCCCGTCTCAGACTCCAAGGCAAGAGCCTTGAGGCTTGACTGGTGAAGTGATTATAGATACTACATGCCATTTAGACTATACAACTTGTAATTCTCCATGTTTTAAAAATTAAAATGTTTATTCAAATTTTCCGTAATAAAAACTGATAAAGCATCTCAAATTTATCTTGGAATGACATAGAATTTGCATCAACATGGAAGATGATTAGCATGCTGAAGTTTAGAATAGTTTAGCATATTTTTAAGGAGTAATTCTTAGGGAGTCATGTTATGTTATAAGGGCTTTGAGGGAAATAAAAGCCACTTTCAGAATATATATTATATAGTTTCACAGTAAGAGCCTCATGCAAACACTTAATTCGACATGGTTCAAATGGTTTCCGAAGGACACAAATTCTGATAGAAGTTCTGCAAAAAACACCTGCCTGGTCATTGCTTCATCCAAGCATTTACATGGTACCTACTGTATGCCAGGCACTGTTCTAAGTGCCGATTCCTTTTTATTTTCATTTTGGTTGATCTGTCCGTTGCTGAAAGTGGGGTGTTAAAGTTCACTACTATGACTGTGTTACTGTCGATTTCCCCCTTTTATGGCTGTTAGCATTTGCCTTATGTATTGGGGTATTCCTATGTTGGGTGCATAAATATTTACAATTGTTATATCTTCTTCTTGGATCGATCCCTTGATCATTACGTAGTGTCCTTCTTTGTCTCTTGTAATAGTCTTTATTTTAAAGTTTGTTTTGTCTGATATGAGAATTGCTACTCCAGTTTTCTTTTGGTTTCTATTTGCATGGAATATCTTTTTCCATCCCCTCACTTTCAGTCTGTATGTGTCCCTAGGTCTGAAGTGGGTCTCTTGTAGACAGCATATATACGGGTCTTGTTTTTGTTTCCATTCAGCCAGTCTGTCTTTTGGTTGGAGCATTTAATGCATTTACATTTAAGGTAATTATCGATATGTATGTTCCTATCACCATTTTCTTAATGTTTTGGGTTTGTTATTGTAGGTCTTTTCCTTCTCTTCTGTTTCCTGCCTAGAGAAGTTCCTTTAGCATTTGTTGTAAAGCTGGTTTGGTGGTGGTGAACTCTCTTAGCTTTTGCTTGTCTGTAAAGATTTTAATTTCTCCATCTAATCTGAATGAAATTCTTGCTGGGTAGAGTAATCTCGGTTGTAGGTTTTTCCCTTTCATCACTTTAAATATGTCCTGCCACTCCCTTCTGGCTTGCAGCGTTTCTGCTGAAAGATCAGCTCTTAACTTTATGGAGATTCCCTTGTATGTTATTTATTGGTTTTCCCTTGCTGCTTATAATATTTTTTCTTTGTATTTAATTTTTGAGAGTTTGATTAATATGTGTCGTGGCGTGTTTCTCCTTGGATTTATCCTGTATGGGAGTCTCTGCGCTTCCTGGACGTGATTGACTATTTCCTTTCCCATATCAGGGAAGTTTTCAACTATAATCTCTTCAGATATTTTCTCAGTCCCTTTCTTTTTCTCTTCTTCTTCTGGGACCCATATAATTTGAATGTTGTTGCATTTAATGTTGTCCCAGAGGTCTCTGAGACTGTCCTCCATTCTTTTCATTCTTTTTTCTTTATTCTGCCCTGCAGTAGTTATTTCCACTATTTTATCTTCCAGATCACTTATCTGTTCTTCTGCTTCAGTTATTCTGCTATTGATTCCTTCTAGAGAATTTTTAATTTCATATATTGTGTTATCCATCATTGTTTGTTTGCACTTTAGTTGTTCTAGGTCTTCTAGTTCTTCTAGACCTAGGTCTAGGTCTTCTAGATTGTTAAATGTTTCTTGCATTTTCTCTATTCTATTTCCAAGATTTTGGATCATGTTTACTATCATTACTCTGAATTCTTTTTCAGGTAGACTGCCTATTTCCTCTTCATTTCCTTGGTGTGGTGGGTTTTTACCTTGCTCATTCATCTGCTGCATATTTCTCTGTCCTCTCATTTTGCTTAACTTACTGTGTTTGGGGTCTCCTTTTCCCAGGCTGCAGGTTCATAGTTCCCGTTGTTTTTGGTGTCTGCTCCCAGTGGGTAAGGTTGGTGCAGTGGGTTGTGTAGGCTTTCTGGTGGAGGGGACTGGTGCCTGTTTTCTGGTGGATGAGGCTGGATCTTGTCTTTCTGGTGGGCAGTACCTCATCTGGTGGTGTGCTTTGGGGTGTCTGTGAACTCATTATGATTTTAGGGAACCTCTCTGCTAATGGGTGGGGTTGTGTTTCTGTCTTGCTAGTTGTTTGGCATAGGGTGTTCAACACTGTAGCTTGCTGGTCGTTGAGTGGAGCTGTGTCTTAGCGTTGAGATGGAGATCTCTGGGAGAATCTTTGCTCTTTGATATTACGTGGGGCCGGGAGGCCTCTGGTGGATCAATGTCCTGAACTCGGCTCTCCCACCTAAAAGGCTCAGGCCTGACACCTGGCTTGAGCACCAAGATCCTGTCAGCACATGGCTCAGAAGAAAAGGGAGAAAAAGAAAGAAAGAAAGAAAAAAAAATAAATAAAATAAAAGTTATTAAAATAAAAAAATTATTAAAAATAAAAAAGTAATAAAAACTATAAGAAAGAAAGAAGAGAGCACCCAAACCAATAATCAAATCCATGAATGATAACAAGTACTAAAAACTATACTAAAAAAACCCAAAAAATACCAAAAATTGGACAGAGAGAACCCTAGGACAAAAAGTAAAAGCAAAGGTATACAGAGAAAATCACACAAAGAAGCATACACATGCACACTCACAAAAAGTGAAAAAGTAAAAAAAAAAAAAAAAAATATATATATATATATATAAAGGAAGAGAAAAACCAAATCAGTAAAGAAATCTACCAATGATAATAAGCTCTAAATACTAAACTAAGATAAGCAGAAAACCAGAAACAAATTAGATGCAGAAAGCAAACCCCAAGTCTACAGTTGCTCCCAAAGTCCACCGCCTCCATTTTGGGATGATTTGTTGTCTATTCAGGTATTCCACAGATGCAGGTACATCAAGTTGATTGTGGAGATTTAATCCTCTTCTCCTGAGGCTGCTGGGAGAGATTTCCCTTTCTCTTCTTTGTTCGCACAGCTCCCGGAGTTCAGCTTTGGGTTTGGACCCGCCTCTGCATGTTGGTCACCTGAGGGTGTCTGTACCCTCCCAGACAGGATGGGGTTAAAGGAGCAACTGATTCTGGGGCTCTGGCTCACTCAGGCCGGGACGAGGGAGGGGTATAGATGCGGGATGAGCCTGAGGCAGCAGAAGCCAGCGTGACCTTGCAGCAGCCTGAGGCGCGCGGTGAGTTCTCCCGGGGAAGTTGTCCCTGAATCACGGGACCCTGGCAGTGGCGGGCTGCACAGGCCGGAAGGGAGATGTGGAGAGTGACCTGTGCTCGCACACAGGCTTCTTGGTGGCGGCAGCAGCAGCCCTAGCGTCTCCCGCCCGGCTCTGATATCTGCACTGATAGCTGCGGCTCATGCCCGTCTCAGGAGCTTGTTTAGACGGTGCTCTGAATCTCCTCTCCTCGTGCACCCTGAAACAATGGTCTCTTGACTCTTAGGCAGGTCCAGACTCTTTCCCAGACTCCCTCCCGGCTAGTCGTGGTGCACTAGCCCCCTTCAGGCTGTGTTCACGCCGCCAACCTCAGTCCTCTCCCTGGGATCCGACCTCCGAAGCCCAAGCCTCAGCTCCCAGCCCCCACCCGTCCCAGCGCGGTAGCAGACAAGCCTCTCGGGCTGGTGAGTGCCGGTCGGCACCGATCCTCCGTGCGGGAATCTCTCCGCTCTGCCCTCCGCACCCCTGTGGCTGCGCTCTCCTCCGTGGCTCTGAAGCTCCGCCCCCCCAACCCCCTCCTCCACCAGTGATGGGGTTTCCTAGTGTGTGGAACTTTTCCTCCTTCACAGCTCCCTCCTGGAGGGGCAGGTCCCGTCCCTATTCTTTTGTCTCTGTTTATTCTTTTTTCTTTGGCCCTACCCAGGTACGTGGGGGGGTTTCTTGCCTTTTGGGAGGTCTGAGGTCTTCTGCCAGCGTTCAGTAGGTGTTCTGTAGGAGTTGATCCACGTGTAGATGTATTTCTGATGTATCTGTGGAGAAGGTGATCTCCATGTCAAGATGGAAATAGATTATATTAATATAATGAATAAATCTAGTATGGGTTTAACATTCTTTTAACTCCATAGGTTGTTGTGGTTTCATTAGGTTATAGAAACTTTTTCAGACACGTGAGAAGTCATATGTATTTTTGAAAAATAAACCTAAAGGTGAAATGATTCTTTATCTAAAGTAAGGCAGACCCACATGATTTCGATCTATTTGAAATGAAGTTGAAAATGAGACTGACTGATGGATGTTACTAAATGGAGTTTAAAACACTGTTAATATGCTCCTATGTTCATGCAAATATTTATTTATTTATTTTTGTTAGGAGGTGTGTCTATTCTGCAAACTTTTCCCAAGTCCCATTTCAGAATTATATAATTATTGCCTCAAGAAAATACTAACCATTTCTGTGAAACTATCCTGGTTTTAGTCTTATTGACTGTTATGGAAGACCTCATCAGGATCTAGATTAATTAACTTTTCATTAATTAATTTTATTTATATTTTATTATTTATTTTATTTAAAATGTTATCTGTTTTATTAATTATCCTGTTTTAGTCTTATTGATGCCTATGGAAGACACCTAATTGGGATCTATGTAGCTAACGAAAGTTAACTTTATGAATTATTCTTCATCCAGAATTTAAAGGAAGATGTGATTTTATGTCATGACTGAGTGAAATATTTCCCAAAGACAAGGAGTCACTTTTCCTGATAACGTAGACAATTCTAGCTCTTCACTTCTGAAATCGCAAAGATTTCTTTTACTGCTTTTTCACAGTCTCTTCCCTTGTGTTTGACCTTGCAATGTGCTTTCTGCCTGACCTGAAGTATAATAATGAGCCTGCCTAATTGAAATGGAAATCTCTTCAGAATTCCCGGAGATTGAATTTATTGTGAATAATGAACAAGGATTCTTTAAGATATACAGAACTTTGCATGTAGATTCATAGCTAAATCTTAGGGTTGTTATGAGTTGCTTATTTGTCAAATAAACTCAATTATATAAACCTTCTGGGAAAACATTAATCGAACCTAAATCAATAATCTCAAACCTGAAGTAAAGGAGCCAGTGAGAAAAAATAAGAAAAAGTAAACAGGGAAAATTATAGAACTAATTGAATCAAAATAGTTACAAATCTGGGAAAACAAATAGTAAGCACCTCCGCATCAGCTGCAGTATGTCAGACGAGGGCGTCATAATAATCATCCTTAGGGAGATCCTTGCCTTTACTTACCTAAGTCATTTCTGTTTTTCACCTGCATTCACTCTGATTTTTGCCAGTCCTTCCTATATATTAGATATGAAAGTTTTCAATGTTGTTTATGTTTCTTTTAATAGTATTAATTTGCTTTGTTTTTTGAACCTCAATGTATTTCTTGAAATTTGCAAATTCTGTTTTCATTTCATTCTTTTTATTATCTCACTTTTGAGCTCTTATTATATTGAATTAAAGTGCTTATTAACGTGATGTGGAATAGTGATGACAGCATAAAATAAGTGTGAGAAACTTCTCTCAATACCTTGAGTTACGTTGTCTTCTCAGTTCACTAGTTTCATCAGTAGCATGTTCTTTATTCTTTTGTTTTTCTCCCTCAATTTTATGTTGGCATAATTGCTGTGTTTTTTTAATACCTTGGGCCCTTCTTTTCAGTCCTTTCCTCTGTTCCAATGCAGTGAGACAGATCCAGCTGCCCCTTCCTGCTACACACATGGCTTCCCGTCCCTCTACATGGCTTGTGCTTTGAAGCCTGTGCTGTTCTCCTTCCTTTCTGCCCATTTTTACAAACGTTGAACAAAGGATTGGAGTGGACATGGTGGCCTTAGAGACTGAGGGGTCTGAGTGGAAATGGCCAACTGAAAACGCATTGGATTTACCAGATCTTTCCTTTCCTTCTGATCTTGTGTTTTTAAGTGTTCTCTAGCAGTGTTTTTTCAAACTACCTGGGACTGTGTCTGTCCAAATGTGACAAAACTCGTGGGTTTTCACTGCTGAACATCAGTCACTCTTGCCATTTACTGTCCCCAGTTCACCCATTTCTCTCCACCAGTCACTTCCTTTATACTTTCACAAAATAGGAAAATGTAAGGATAACCACGAATTTTCCTCTCTTGAAATTTGAAGTCTTAGGTTAGTTCTCCAAATAGTTACCACGTACCCCTATTTTTTCAGGATTGTGGAGGAAGGGTTAAGACCTGAGCTGGACTGAGCTGTCTGTTTAGTCCCTATTTTTTTTTTTTCCATCTCTTATTGATGTCTAATATCAATTGTATCATGTTAATTTTGATGTTTAGGTTAGGTTGGAGAATTTGTTGCTGTTCGTTACAATTGTTTCTTAATTTCATAATCAGTAAAAAAAAAGTTTGTAATGCAATTTTCCATTATTTTAATAAGGCAAAAAGCAGTTTATTTTTCAAGTCATACAATTAGGCTTCTGCCCCATGACTCAGCTGAACCGGCCCTGATTGAGGTCGTTGATGATTTCCTCATTATGGAAGCCAGTAGCCTGTTTTCAGAACTAGTTTTACCTCATCCCACTCAAGGATTTAACATTATTAATTTATTTTCCTGTCTAAAAATTCTCTTCTCTTTTCTCACCTCTCCGTAACCGTTCTTCGGGTTGTATTTGTGTCTTTCTTGCTCTGACTGCTAACGCAACATCAGTTTCTTCTGTTCTGGTTCTCTTTCTCCTGAGTAATTACTGCCATTCGCATGTTTCCAACACCTACCTTTTTACTTACTGTCCCAAACATTTATCAGGTTAAGGTCTGTCTCTCAAAATCTAGGCCTACAGACCACTTCCAAATGAACGATATCATATCCGAACTTACAGTTCCTGCACTTTTCTCCTAACATTGTTCTTCTGTTTTCATGAATAAAACCACTCAGCCAATAGTCTGAAAGTTAGCTCGTTTCCACCTGCCCTCAGTATCCCAGCTTCCATGTACAGCTGTGCAGATGACAGACTGAAAAACAGCAGCGAGGTCAGAGCACTGGCCCAGGTCACTTGTCCTGAGAGAGGTGCCCTAGGGTCTAGCTGGAGCCCATCCCCCCCATACAAAATGACCCCCAAATCCTGAACAATGAGCCTGAGTACAATCCTGTAGTCAGGGGTCCCCTCCTGCCTCCTCAGTCCTACTTTGGAAGCTCTTCACTTTATACCTAACTTGTCTTCCTGCTTCCAGAATCCTCACCGTCTATACCATCTTCCACACTGAGTGGCCTTTGTGATACATACCCCTGAGCATATTACTTTCCTGCCTAAATACTCAACTCACCTCCTCCCACTGTAACCTGAGTCCAGACCATCAGAGCTTTTAATGCTCCCTCTTCGCCCAGTTCACCCTTTCTATCTCATCTCCTGGTCTAGGCTTCAGAGACAACATTCCACACCAAATTCAAAAAATTATTTCATACTTTTCTTTGTTCTGTTTTATTTTTTTATTTTTAAATTAAGGTATAGTTGGCATATAGCATTACATTAGTTTCAGGTGTACAACATAGTGATTCTATGTACCCACTGCAAAATGGTCACCCCAGTAAGTCTAGTTGCCATCTGTTACCAGTTATAAAATAAATAAGTCCTAGGGATGTAATGCACAGCATGGGGACTGTAGTTAGTAACACTGTAGCGCATATTTGAAAGTTGCTGACAAAGTAGATCTTAAAAGTTCTCATCACAAGAAAAAAATGTAACTATCGTACAACTTTTTTTATGTTCATGGAAGTCCTGCTAACTACCGTGTTCCTTCTATCCCTCTGTGTCCCCTGGCTTTCCACTTCCTATTTTGCTGGTCTCATTGCAAATGTCATGTCTGTGATGCCTTTTCTGATGACTTGCCTATTCCCTACTTTCTCCTTTGCCCCCTACAAATATGGCATTTATATTGTGGACCTTTAAGACCTGTAAACTTCTTTAGGAAAAAAACAAGATGTGCCTGTTCATTCATATTTTTATTCGTAGTATCCAGAAGACTGCCATTTATACATTAGGACAGAATGGAATGATATTAGTGAATGAAGTTAATGTTAGTTCTGATAAACAGACTCTTTTTTAAAAAGGGTAACAAGTTGGGTTTCTAAGAAGGACTAAGGTAGCACGCACCTAGATTTGTCATATTTTCTAAATACAAGCTGCCTTCCCATATTTTGAATTGGTTTAGAAAAAGAGAAAAATAACCTACTCAAGTAGCAAAAAATACCTCCTCCCATATTTCTAAATGGTATGCCATTGATTTACTGGTTTATTGGTTTAATTAGAGAATCAGTGATTCACACTATTTCCCTAAAGCTCAGGACATATTCACTATATTGGAAAACTTTACTTCTTTTTTTTTTTGTTTTTTGTTTTTGCGGTACGCGGGCCTCTCACTGTTGTGGCCTCTCCCGTTGCGGAGCACAGGCTCCGGACGCGCAGGCTCAGCGGCCATGGCTCACGGGCCCAGCCGCTCCGCGGCACGTGGGATCTTCCCGGACCGGGGCACGAACCCATGTCCCCTGCATCGGCAGGCGGACTCTCAACCACTGCGCCACCAGGGAAGCCCCGAAGAACTTTACTTCTTTATACTGCCTTTGAGAGCAGGGAAAGTCCTTGATTATCTTTATTTATTTATTTGTTTTAACTGACAAACCAAACCCTCCCCTTTTGCACACATTAGATGCACAGTGAAATGAGCAGCTCATATCATAACAACTCAACTCTCTGGGGACTCAGAAGCTCAAAAACGCTGACGATTTCAAGCGATACGTTTTATGTGCAGAGTTATAACATGTGCTGTTTAAAGTCATCTGGAGAATTAAATGTAGGATAAATAGAGTGATTTCTAGTTACACAATTAAATAACATTGAAACGTAAGGCTATGTTCGTCATTTCAGAAGTTAATGAACTTCACACTCTAGTCTTATTCCTAGTAATTTAACTTTTAATTACCATCCAAGTATTTCATGTTATCTGTTGCTAACATCAATTTATGTTCTTTTTAAATTAAGCACAGCAATTTTACCCTTTTCTTGTTGAAGGAGCAGGGCTGTGTCCTAAGGTTCAGTCTATTTACCAGGAAAATATGACATATAATTCCAAAGTGTGACCAATTTGATCAGGAGAATTTGATTCTGGTGCTGTTTGACATTTGCTTCGCAAGGCTTCTGTTTAGAAGAGCAAAAGGGTAAAGATCAACCTTTACAGTTAAATAATCAGAATACAATGAACTTAGCTAGATGATTCCTATATAAATATTGCAGCCTTTTGTTCTATGGGATGTGGAAAATAAAGTGACATAAAAGCCACTCACACGCTGTGATGTGTATAGGGATCCAGGTACAGCTGTGTCTTTAACAGGTAAGACGCCAGGTTTGCTGAGTCTTACAGCACCATTTACCGAGTAATCGCTGAACAGGATGTGTAGACCTGGGACAAAGCTTCAGTGCCTGTAACTCGCCTGCAGAGCAAGAAAGCACAAGAGCCTCAGAGGGGGCGGGCACGCTGTCAGTGTTGTGCTGATGTGTCCCCTCTTGCTGGTACCTCAGGTGTAGTGAGGTATTGTTGTGCCCCGTTAAATACTCCCCGTACATCGCTGTATCACTGATGTTCTGGAATAGTTAATTATTTGGACTTAAAGAAATACCAAACTAGAAAATAAACTGTGCTGCACAGGGAAGTTTGTCTGTTCTGCTCTTTGCCTCGAACTGTAGAAGAATGAGTAGCTGTTGAATGAATATTGACTGAAATGAGAAACTAATATGTTTCAATCAGGATTGGTACCAGGAAAAACGCTGGAATTGGTTGAGCGTCCACCTTCCTTTAGGATACCCATCTTCTTCCATTTCAGGAGATACCTGATATAGACATCTAGGGAGTCTGGGTTTCCCAGAGTGCACTCACAGAATGTGGATGGCTGTGAACGTTGTTCCTGTAGAGCCTGTGTGTGAACAGGTGGTGTGATTAAGTTCGCTTCAAATGTAGGAGTTTTCAGTTCTTTCAGTGCTGGCAGGGCCCCTGGGCGCCCTGTACACACTCTGACCTCTCAGAAAGGCAGCTCTCTGACTCATAGGACGCTGAGGCCTTTTTCTGACACATTTCCTTGGCCTCACACCCCCAAACCTCTCCTGTGCCCAGGTTCCTTCAAATCTTGTTTACTCTCCGTATCTGGAATTACTCTAATAAACCATTTGATGTGCCTTGTGAGTTATTACATCATTTCTATTTTCTTTTTTTTTTATCACGACCTATAGGAAGTGCCCTAACTCAGATTTCGGAATGCCATTTAGAATGATACAAAGTCCTCGGAAGAGGACTGTTTCCTTCTTTTTACTCAAAAGCATTGAGTAAAAATCCTCACGGCTGTGTTTTCTATACACTATAGCGCCACTGCAGGAAAACATCATTGTTTGGGTTACTGAGCAATAGGAAAGTTATTGGCTAACTGTTCCATCTTAGACACATATCCAAAACCTTCGGGGTTGCGGTTTCCAAAGATAAGAAGAATTCTTTCAGTTCTAACATCCTGTGTCCCTAAATATAGACGTTAGTGTTGCACATATGTTACCTTAGAGCCCTTTTTGGTTTACTTGTTTGTCTATTCTTACTCATTCTTCTTGAGAACAGGGTCTAGTCAGTTACAATGTTAATAATACCAGTCTTCATTCATTCATTCATTCATGCATCTGTTCATTCCTGAATGAGTGCCTTTCATTCAAGTAATAAAATTGAGCATTTGTAATGCAAACCTCCAGACCCTGAGGTTTTTAACAGAGAACAAAAGGGCCAAGTCTGTTTCCTCAGGTGTCTTATATACTAGAGAGAGAGACAGACAGATATAAAAATACATAATAAAAGGCCAGGTAATGAGAAGAGCTATGAAGAAAAAAAAACTAGAGTGGAGGCATAGAGTGTCAATGGTGCTGTTTTTAACTGTGCTCAGGAAAGTCCTCTCTGGGGAGTGTGACTTGGGCAGAGGCCTGGATCAAGCAGAGAAGCAAACCATGTCAGTATTCAGGCAGTGGGGAGAGGGGGGTACCTTTCCAGGCAGAAGGAGAAGCTTGTACGCATGCCGGGCAGGGAAGCCTGCGCGGGGTGTTTGAGGATCCATGGTGCCGCGAACGAGAGAGGGAGCAGTAGGACGCAGCCTTGGAGGAGATGCAGGGCCAGACTGACAGCGCCTCCCCGGCTGCACTGAAGACTCGGGATTTTACTGTGTGCGCAATGGAGAGCTGATGCCTGTTCTGAACACAGTGGAATGGCTGTTTCAAAAGTCTTCCGGAGCGGAGGTTAGGCTGTAGGAAAATAAGAATGGAATCGGAGAAACCGGTTAGGAGAACAACAGAAAAATCCAGGTGAGAGAGCTTGTGTGCAGGACCATGGCGTTTGGAGTCGAGTTAGACAGAAGCTCAGCTAGGCTATGCTGTGAAGACACTGACCATGGTGTCTGGAATTGAGCTAAACAGAAGCTCAGCTAGGCTATGCTGTGAAGACAGGAAAGGTAGGCCTGTTGATGGGTTTGATCTGAGATGTCAGAGAAACGGGGGCTTCACGATGATCCCTAGTGCTTCGGCCTGGCCAAGTGGAGACATTTACTGAAATGGAGAAATGTTCAGCGTAAGGGCCAGAATTGGGAAGTTTTACAGTTTTTTCTTTTTTTTCTGAATGCTCAGTTTGAAGTGCCTATTACATAACCATGTTTAATGGTGGAATGAATTAGGCAGTAGGCTAGAGTCTGGAGTTTGTGGGAGAGTTTGATCCTAGACATACAAACACAGGAGCCATCCACATAGGTAGACAGATCTACAAGTGCGCACCTGGGTGACATCATTAACAGAAGACGAGCAGAGGGTCAGGGGAAGAGTGAGGGCAGGTGGTCACCAGGTTAGGAGAGTAGAAGGGAGAGTGCCAGGCTGGCATAACACATAACAGTTGGAGCTGGGAGCATGACCCACTTGAAGGCAGGACAAACCAGTTTGGGTGAAACATTAAAGGAAGAGTTGACATAATATGAACAGAAAGAAGAAAGTAGTGCTAAGTTGGGGTGGGGCTGGCAGCCACAGGAAGGGTACCGGGAATGACTGAAGAACTTTCAACAGTGCCATGACTAACATATTCAGTGGTTTCTGTAAAATCTGTCAGTTGAAGTGTGAGGACAAGTCCAGAGAGGTAAAGAGACTATTTGGCTATTCAGGTGACTTGCAGGAGTGCAGGTGAGGCTGCATCTTGGGCACAGATGGTGATGACGGAAAGAGAGAAGTATTTGAAAGAAATTGGAAGACTTTGGTCAGGTGCCGGTTTGAGAGCTTGGAAGGAGTGTCAATACCAGCTGAGCCAGAAGCCACTGGTAGGTGGAAGAGGCTTCGCGACTTTGATGGGGTCCTCGTCAAGTGGGTGCTTGGGTATTTGGGAACAGAACCGGCATGTGCACTTGGACCTTCGGTCACCTACAGCCTGCTGGTGGCAGTTAAAGCCGAGGTAGTAACTGAGCCTTCTGTGTAAGCGCGGGGGGGGGGGGGCGAGAACCCCTGGAAGAAGAGACAAGAACCCAGCCTTGTTTATGAGGGCCAGGGGGCAAAGGAGATGGAGGAGGTGCAGCCAGAGGTCTGAGACAAGCCCAGGGGATTCTGACCGTGGAAGCAAAACATGCTCAGGAGCCCCACCTTCAGGGCAGCTCACGTAGGCAGTATCTGTGAGGTCCCAGACTGTGCTTGTGCCCATCTGCTCCTTGGAGTGTCCTGTGTGCACCTAGTGTGTAGCCTTTAGAACTGCGTGTAGAATTGGGCATCCGCGCTGTTTTGTCAGTGTGTTAGTTTGTGTTGCTGCTCTAAGCAGGTACCACAGATTGAGTGGCTTAAACAAAGGAGTTTATTTTCTCACAATTCTGGAGGCTGGACGTCCAAAATCAAGGTGTCAGCAGGGCTGGTTTCTTCTGGGACCTCTCCCCTTAGCTTCTAGACGGCCATCTTCTCTCTGTGTCCTCACATGGCCTTCCCTCTGTCCACGTCTGTCCTAGTTTCCTCTTCTTAGAAAGATACCAGTCATGTTGGATTAGAGCCCTCCCCAAGGACCTCCTTTTAACATAAATGTCTCTTTAAAGACCCTGTCTCGAAATACAGTCATGTTCTGAGATTCAGGGTTTTAGGGTTTCAACACATGAATTTTGGGAGAACATAATTCATCTTATAATAGACTACATAAGTACTACATTTATAAGAATTATTACTTGGAAAAGAACTTCTACAGAAACTTTTCAATATGTAGCATCATACACCTTTACTATTCCTAGAGGAAAATAACTTACACTGTCATATTACTGAAGAGAACACCTAATCAAGAAAAAATTATGACCTAACAATACTGACAAATTAACTTAAGATTATTAGGATTATGTGGAAGACTGGATCAAGGTGTGAGTTGTCCACCCCCTTTTCTATCCGAAAATCTATGAAATAATGGGGAAAAGTAATGAAATGAATCCGTAGCTTAAAAAAGTTAAGAATGTCTATCATTATCATGTTAAAGATTAACTCCTAAAAGTGAAAAAGGTAAAACTGTTAAATTAGATGATTACACCTGTAATAATTACACCTGTAGTAATTACACCTGTAATAACGTGTTCAGGATTAGATTGGTGCAGAGTTCTAGGCAGCTCTAATTCAGACTCAACAGGTACAAGAAGCAGCAAGGGCTCCGGAACATTCAAGCAGCCCTCAAGGAGGAGCATTTAGTGCGGTGTGTGTAGCAACCACAGAAAAACAGAAGCGGTAGTATGTGTATAAACACACAGACAGATGTTCTGAGGAATGGGCTCATGTGATTATGAGGCTGGCAAGTCCGAAGTCTGCAGTTCAAGTCTGAAGGTCATCAGGCTGGAGCCCCAGGAAAGAGCCCAAGCTGAGTTCAAGTCCAAGGGCAGCCTCCTTCTTACTCACATGAGGTCATTATTTTGTTCTAGTCAGGCCTTCAACTGACTGGACAAGGCCCACCCATGTAATTGAGGGCAATATGCTTTGCTGAAATAGCCACAGATCTAACCGTTAATCTCATCCAAACCACCGTCACAGAGACATCAAGAATGGCGTCTCATCACGTATCTGAGCACCACGGCCAAGCTGACACACAACATTCACCATCACAACCATCTATTTCTCCTCCACCTCTGCTTGCTAGCAGCACAGGTAAACCAGGAAGGGGGCGGGGGGGCTGATGCATAGGTCCGTGGCTCAGATGGCCACTGTCTTGCCAGGAGGCCCCACAGCTGGGCCGTGGGCACGAAGCCCCTCCTCCCAGCAGCACCTCAAATCCCTCGGCTCAGGGGCACGTGCTGACTGGCCAAAGCAGCCAGACCAGTACGGTAGTTTTCACAGAAGTCCTTTGTTCCTAGCATATGCTTATGGGTATACTAGAGTCAGAGCAAGAAGACACTCTAAGACAGCAGCTAACTCCAAGACACTTTGAAAATGTAAACAAAAAGCAAAGGCGATCAAATCAAACCTAAGAAGGGAGTGCGTTTATAAGCTACAGTCTAAATACTACATAAGAATACACATTTTCCACTAGAAAGAAGTACCAGTAATGTCAATGCTGACAGCTGACTGAGCGGAGAGAACGACTCGCGTGCCAGGCTTCGTTCCGAGCACGCCTGGGATTCTTACACCTCTGCTCATTCCAGACAATCCATGTGCCTTTGGAAGTATGTGTACTATATGTACATACATACATATACCATATGTGTGTGTCGTTTTTACAGCTTACCTTAAGAAGGTTTTTTCTCTTTTAATAAAATACGTGAATAATGTTTTTGAAATAAGAATTCTGCTCTACACCAAACAGTGCGCCATTAACAGTGAGAAGTGGTTTCCCAGCTGCCGTCACAGATATATTGATCTGAGTCACCTGCATAGGTTCTTCTTTCCTGTGATAGATTAAAAGAAGACCCATCACTGCCAATGAGCGTTGGTGTCAGCAGGTAGCTTTTCAGAAGGTTAATTTTTCTCATTGCTGCAGATGCTCTTTGTTTGCCATTGTGTTTGCTTGGATATTCACATGGCAGTTTAAAGAGAATCTAGAAACTGCGGGAATCCCCATATAGCCGACATAGAAAATAAAGCACTAAAGGCATCGGCATCTTTATACAGATGCTCCCCTGTTGAGTCAAAAACCATTCTAGAGATGTTAATTCCTGATTGTTAATAAAGAAACTCTTGATAGAGAAATTGTATCTAATGCATTAAGGTTCTGTGACGGCATTTGAGCATGTGTATATCTCAAAGCTCTAGGCTAGGAAAATTGGTTAATATTTTAAGATTTGAAATTATATATACAAGATTTAGTTTGTTCTCCGCCAGACCACACACTCTTCCCAAGCGCAGAGCTATGCTCTGTATCCTAATTAAAGGAGAAATCTCTCCTATGGAAAGGGTGGGTTACAGGCTGCAATTAAAATAATCCAACTTCATTCCATGGCCTTTACGTCATATTTGAGGAAATGAGCAAGCCCGCTTGTTAAGCAGTGATCACAAGAAGTGCACCCCACATATGCACCCCGCACACCCCATAGATCCATCTCAAGATCTGTCGTTCATCAGCTTGACTCTGGAGCCCTAAGCGCAGAGGCCATCTCACGCTCCCCTAAGTCACTGGTGCTCAAGGCGGCTCGGCGCACGTGGGTATGCCCCGCACACACTATGGTCTTCTATTCCATGGGTGCATATATTTTGTTAAATTATCTACAGAGAATTTTTGAATGCCAGCTTTTGAACAACTATAGTGAGTGTGGGAATGGTGTAGTAGCAAGAGGGCAGGGCTCGTTGATAAGCTGGCTTTTTTGACCACAACCATTTAGCCAATAAACAGTGCCATGCCTGTTGCGTGAGGACTCTCTTCTCAGCAAGGAGAAAACAAATGTAAGTGAGATACTGCCTATGTCATAGTGGAGCCGAGGTGTAGGACAGGAGAGAGGCCCTTTACGCCATCGTCCTGCTCCAAAACTCTTCTGGCCACCGCCCCGCTGCCCAGCTGCCCAGGCTTCCACCCCCTCGTGAAGGACGCGCCTGACACACTGGCCGTTTTTCAGTTGCTTTTCATCTCAAAGTTTTCCCACAACACGGTCTTTCTGCCTCAAATATCATTCACATCGACCTCTAACCCCTCCTCACAGGACACATCTTCCTCCAGCTTCTTTCCAACTGTTTGCTTCCTTCGTTCAGCCTCACCTAAAAAGCCATTTCCTCAGGGAATTAGATCCTGATTCTAACTGGGGATCAGCAGTTAGACATTGTGTCGCATATGCCTCCTGGCCCCGTGTGCCCCTATCTGGTGGCTCCGCCTGAGTCTTATGTATTTGTTCAGCCATAAGAAAGCGAGATCAGCCTGGTCTCCTTACAGCCCTGCTCGACTTCACGTGTGATACCGTAGAGGTGTTTGTCCACACAGGTGACTAGAGCATGTGATGAGCCGTGTAAAGGTGGGGATGAACAGAGGGGCTGAGGAAAGTCATCCCGTTGAATTAGGAGATCGGGAAAGGCTCTCCAAAAGGACAGGGAGGTTGGGCTGAGACTTGAGGAATAAATGGTTTTGCCTGCTGAGACAGCAGTTAAAAGTATTGTCTCCAGAGTCAGATTTCCTGGGTTTGCCACTTAACTGGGTACATTTGCAAGTAGTCTTTCTAAGCTTCAGTTTCTCCATCTGTGAAATGGAGATCATAAATATATCTCATGCGTTGTGTTGCTGTGCACCATATTTATGTGCAAATACAAATGATGAACTTATCTGAATCCTGGTATATTATAAAAGCTGGATAATAGAGTAGGAGGGTGATTAAGGGAAAGGAATCAGCATGACACCCAATAACTTACAAGTTGCGTGATTTTGGACAAGCTCTAAATGCAGTAATTCAATGAGAAAAGGAAATGTAGAGCCCCTAGAAACAGCTTGCCGGCTTTAACAATGTGAATCGTCTTATTTTTCCCTTGGGTTTTTATGTTTCACTTTGCATGCAGTCACATTCAGCAATAGCTTTTTGGGGATTGTCTAGTTAGTAATTCTCAGGTTGTACAAATATAAAAGTTTGCGTCAGTGTGGGTTTCTGTGGCTGGCAGAGAGTAAACAGAGCTGTGGATGAGGTCTCGAGAGCTGTTTGAGAGGGCTGTTAGCAGTCTTCCGTGCTGAATCTGTCTCGACTGCTCGCCTGAAGTGTTCTGGGTCAGAGGCAAATGTCTTACTACTCCAGAGTAAAAATTGGTTAGTTGCCCCTCCCACGTGCTTTAACCCTTATTCCAAATCATGAGAGGCCAAGGGAATTTTTCCTTCATTCTCTGCTTATGAAGAGGCAGCTGTCCCCCTCCCCTCTCAGAAGAGCCTCCTGGGAAACACATCTGTCCTGAGTCCTAACTCCAGCCCTTTGGAATGTAATCAGGTTACGCCAGGAGCCATATAGCCCTATGTATGCAGATGTTTACAATTTAGAGGTGTTTCCAAATTCCAAGTATCATGTCTCTTTAAAATGTAAATATGTAGAAAGGGACCTTCACTGGTCTTCCTGACATTTGGGGGTGTAACCTAAGAGCTAGTGTGGGCTGTGACCATTTGTCCATCTCGGGGAGATGAAAGAAGTTGTATCACCCTTTTGGAGCAGAGAAATAAACTTGACAAGTGACTACAGATCTAATCCTCATATCGTGCAAAGAGTAAAATGTTTTCAGGGGAAGTGAGGCAGATGTCTCCCAATTTTACGTTGTATGCATTTTCAGGTCTCCAAAGACTAAGGCTTCTTGCAGGAGCTCTGAGAACTCCAGGGAAGATTTATTTCCCCACAAAGCCTTTTGTCAACTTTAATAATAAAACAGCTGGTTATCTCACCAGCAAAATGAGCTTATTCTGGAAGAGTCAGAAGGATTGCAGTTTGGAAAACACAAGCTATGGCTCCAGAGAGCAAAGGACAGGGCTTGCGTTTCTAGAGAAAAGGGGGTTTGGGGAGGGGCTGCTCTAAATGAAAGTTTATTGGAGGAAAGTAAGAGTTCAGGGTGGTGGTGTGTTCTCATTGGCTGAGCTGCGGCGTTTTCCATTGGCCAGGCTTGTTGTTAGGCCAGAAAAGATCTTCTTCCTTCAGCTGGGGTATTAAAGTAGCAACCTTCTTCCTGTTGGGGAGTCATGGTAGGTCTCTTCCTGTTTGGGGAAATTGACAAGTGGTAGGGATGAAAGTTCCCTTCCCAACTTTCATTTCAGTTGAGGTTTCCTTTATTAGTTGATTAGCATTTTCATATTCTTTAAACGTCGATCTCATAGCAACAGTGCCAATATATATGAGCTGATAGGAAAATTTTATTGCTTATAAGGTATTGAAATCCAGGTTGTCCTAAATGCATTTGTTTGAAAGTGAAATAGCATATACTTTGAACACGAATGCTCAGAACTCTTAGGTGAAACAAATCAAATAACATAATTCCAAAATCATGGCTGATATTACTTTAAGTCCCATCAAAACTAAGTTGTCTCTTCCAGGACCAGTTCACACATTGATGCTTTTAATGCCAAAGGTAGAGATTTAAAGATTATACAAAAGGTTTATTATATTATTATATACAAAAGGTATATTATAAAAGGTTTTTCAAATTCTTTATTTGCAAATAGAAAGCCCAAATGTTATTTGAACATTAATCTCCTTGTTCTCAGACAGGATTAAGTACTTTACTAAGATTTCATCCTGGTCCCTAGAAATGGCTGGCATTAGCTCCTCTGTGTTGAGAGCATGTGTTCCAGACAGTAGAAACCTGCATAAAAACCACGTAGCTGTGCTTGTTCATGTGCAGAATGTTCCCTTTTACTTCAACATCTGCTAGTGTTTCAAGGCCCATTTTCCTCCTCCTCCTCCTTTTTGTGCTCAAACATAATATTTGTTTGATGGTTTATATATTAACAGTTTATACTCATTAATGCAGCATGAGATAAAGTTGAAGTTACAGAGTTTCCTATATGACATCTAAATATGGTACCTTGCCTCAATTGTTTTTTCTTCTTACAATGCAAAGGACACATCTGAAACTTCATCAAATCTTAAGATTCATTTGGACAGCTAATTCAAGAATCAGAGTGGAGGAGGTCAAACAAATACACACAATTAACATTCTGTAAAACCTTTCTCAATATCTGAAAACAAACAAAATGGGAGTCATGAATATTTTTTATTGAAACATATTATTTCTATAAACTTAGGCAAGTTAATAACCTCTTTACTTCTTGGTTTTTTCATCTATAAAATGTGGATAATAATTGGAACACCCTCAATTTGGCTCTAAAGCTTAAATGAGATGGTTACATGTAAACCTCTTAGACTAGTGCCCAGCTCATAGAAGGTTCTCAATAAAAAATAGCTAATTATTTATTAACATTATTACCCTGATACCATATCAGGCCATAGTTAATGAACTCTATCAAAATGCTCATAGTTAATTAACTCATCTATTCACTGAACAAAAGTTTCCTGAATGCCAACTATGAGTGCTCTGCTAGAATCACAGGCACAAGTATAAACAAGAAACACAGCATCATAGGACCCATACTATTGCTCACTCTCACAGCCGGCATTGGAGGCTTAAGGAATGTTCATTTACATCTTTCATACCTATTTATACATCTTGCTGATGAAGCATAGGAAAAATGTAGCCAGAAAAACTAGACAACATAAAAAACAAATTATTATGGCAGACTATCTTATGAACTAAGATTAATATGAGCACATCATTGTAAGAATTCCTAAAGTGTATTGTTCAAATTATATTTTATACAATATATTCTAAATGGTACATGTTATGTTATGTAACAAACGACCTCAAGACTTAGTAGCTCACAACAATAATAATTATTTGATTCTCTCTCCAGGTTTCTGAGAAGGTTGAGAGTTAGGGAAAGGCTTAGCTCAGGAAGTCTGCCTCCGTCCTCTCACCTACGTTTAGAAACTGGCAAACTGAAACACGGGTGGGGATCTCTCTCTTTTCATGCAGTCTGAGGGCCTAGTCACGTGATCCCTCCACATGGACTGGTCGGGTTGCTTGTGGTGGTGGCCAAGTGGGCATCTCATGGTCACTGGACTCTTCAGAAGTGTGTGTTCCAGCAAACAAAGCAGAGGCTGCATTGCGTTTCATGACCTAGTCTCAGAAATCACATAGCGTTCAGCTCCACCACACCCCATGGTCAAAAATGTCACAAAACCCTACCCAGTTACAAGGGGAAAGGCCATAGGTCCCACCTCTCCGTGGGAGGTGGGTCGATGCTGCGTTATAAGAAGAACATGTGAGATGGGAGATATCGTTGTGGATGTATTTGAAAATGCATCCTGCCATACTAGGATTTCAGTGATTCTTGGAAGGTCGTCCTGTTCTAAGCTCTCTCTCTCTTTGCCTGATAGGGTGTATACATTCCTAGTGTTCACCATTAATTTATTTCTCTGACTTGGCAGATATATCTCTCCAGAAGTTGTTCCCTTTATTTTCATTAGTGTCTACCTTTGTTTAGAAACTCAGAAAATGTGAATGAAAGAATTGCTGAATATGACAGTTTACTAATAAAGAAAATAATTCCACTTTCTGTCTTCTTTAACTCAATTCATGAATATATTCTTTTCTCTCACTTATTTTTTTTTTCTCACTTATTTTTGATGAAGGTGTAACTAATGTCTCTGAATGTAAGAAGTACAATTCAAAAAACAAATGAGTGATTTCAGACATAATTTTCGTGAATTAACTCAGATGTTCCTGGTGAATCTTATGCAATCAGAAGTATATGGAGTTGAAGGAGGACATTGGATGAGAAGATTCATGAACATATATTCCTGAAAGCACGTATATACACACATATATACAATATACATATTTACATACTTATACCTCCTTAAGATTGCAACTTGAAATTGATTTAAACAAAAACTGATATTCTAATAAGTATCAATAATTGGAAACTTCCTCTTCTGTTTATAGATTAAGAAATTCAGATAAGTCTTCCCATGAAAGAAAAATAGAAAAATAAAGGGCTGATGGAAGAAAACATAGAGCTAAAAAATAAACAATTACCAGAAAGACCTGAGAGGCAGCGAACAGTTATATATGCCTATGTAATATTCTTCATCAGTAATTCTTATTTCTTTGTATTGATTTGTGTTAATTTTCTTTTAGCTTGAAGGAATTATTTCAGCATTTCTTGTAAGGCAGGTACTAGCAACAAATTCTATCTGTCCCTTTTTGTTGTGGAATATCTTTACTGTACCTTTATTTTAGAAAGATAGTTTTTCCTGATATATAATTTTTGGTTGACACTTACTTTAATTCAATGGTTTGAATATGTCTTTCCGCTGCTTTCTGCCCTCCATTGACTCTAATGAGTAGTAAGATGTTTATCATATGTGGCTCCTTTTATGCGATGATGGGCCATGTTTCTCTTGCTGTGTTCAAGATTTCCTCTTTGTCTTTCAACAGTTTGACTATGATATAGCTAAGGGTGGATTTCTTTGTGTCTATCTTAGTTGGAGTTTATTGAGCTACTTGGATTAATATTTCATTAAGTGTGGGAAGTTTTGAGACACTTTTTCAAATACTTTTTCTGCCTTTTTACTCTCTTACCTCTACTTTTAGGACTTTTGCTATACATATGTCATTATGCTTAATGGACTATGGGTCTTTTTATTTTTTCTTTATTCTTCTTAATTTTTGTTTTTTGAAATTGGGGACTCTCTATTTATCTGTCTTCAGGTTTATTAATTATTTATTCAACCAATTCAAATTTACTGTAACTCTGTACTGAGATTTTCATTTCAATTATTGTATTTTGGTTTCTTTTACTTTTTTCTGACATGTATAATACCTGATTTGAAGCCTTTGTCTAGTAAGTCCAATAGCTATTTGTTCTCAGGGACAGTGTCTACTGACTGCTCTTATTTTCCTTTCTTTGGGTTACACATTCCTGTTTTAAATGGGTTTCTTTTTTCCAGAAACTGTAAATTTTATATGCTATTTTGTAAACTGTACTGCTGCAACGGTAGCTTCTCATGTTTCTTCGATACTGTGATATTTGCCATGTGTTTGTTTGTTTTAGTCATTTATTTATTTATTTATTATTATTATTATTATTTTTGCCGTACGCTGGCCTCTCACTGTCGTGGCCTCTCCCGTTGCGGAGCACAGGCTCCGGACGCGCAGGCTCAGCGGCCATGGCTCACGGGCCCAGCCGCTCTGCGGCATGTGGGATCTTCCCGGACCGGGGCACGAACCCGTGTCCCCTGCATCGGCAGGCGGACTCTCAACCACTGCGCCACCAGGGAAGCCCTAGTCATTTATTTTTAAGTGACTTGTTTGGATTATTTCTGTAAAGTTTGTCTCCCCTGCAGTTTGCATCCATGGAAGTCCCTGGTTTTATTTTATATTATTTTAGCTCAGCTCCTGTTACCTGTGGATCAGCTTTGTTTGGGAATTCAGTGGATGCTGTGCTTAAAAATACTTTGAGTGACCCTTTGCAGATGCGTCAGGTCAGTGCAGGGGGTGGGACACACACTCGGTTCTGAGGCGCTCTACAGGCATGTCCTAGCTTCGTTTCCCATAGATGCAAGGCCTCCTGCTCAGCCAAAGAAGCTCAGCTGTTGCAGGCCTTCAGCTGTCTCTGCGGAGATGCACAGCTTCTCAGACAATCAAGGATGTTGGGGGTTTATTAAAGACCACTATGGTTGTTTCATTCCTCAGATAACCCAGTCTTCTTAATAACAAGTTTGTTGCTTGGCTTTCCCTGTTGTTTGCTGGTGGGATCATGATAGTTTTTGACAGCACCTCTGGTCATGGGTTTTCATATTTCACTAAGAATCAGGACATCCACCTCCCGAAGTGAGGCTGCTGGTGTTTATGACCTGTCTTACGCTGGTAGAACGAGCCCATCATGGAGCTAGGTGGGGAGTTAAGAGAAACTTCAGACAAGACACCACAGACTTGAAATGTTCTTATGGAGGCTAAGTAGGTTTTCTTAAATAAGTGGTCAATTTCTAGTCTAAGAACAAATTGCTTTTGAACAGTTTTGTCCAGTTTTATCATTGCTTTCTTGGATATTTGCTGAGATCCTCACTTAGAACACATCAGAATAATTTAAATATATTTGATGAATAAAATAATCAGTGAATGTGTTAATTCCTCACCTTGGCAAACATGTTTTGAAATGGCTTATTTCATTAACACATTTAAAATAACTTAGTGTTGGACACTTAAGCACATATTTATGTTGCAATTTTGAAAGCCTATACATATTTTAGTAGTATTCCATGGTCTTCATGGTGAGAACTTACTGCTTTTATCACAGTGGGCTCTCAGATGCTTTAGTTAATTACTTAGATACTCACCTCCTTATTCCACTGTCTCTGAGTGTATAAAAATTCTGACTTCCTCAAGTAATTATTTTTACATACAATATTAAATAATTTTTGAGGGTGTTGGAATTACAATGTTAACACTGTCCTAGTACACACAGAAACATTAATCTAATTAATACTAAAAATTTCTTAACTTATTAGTATTTGTTTCAATGTTATACATCAAATACATATAGGAAAAATGTTTTGTATTACATGAATACTTAGTACGCTTACGATGGCATATAATTAAAATAATATCGAATTTAAAGTAAAGCCTCAGATTATTTTGGAATAAGATGCATATAGATATAAAAGAACCCAACCTATATGAAATGTATAATTTCATAGAACATCTTAAATTCTCTTAGGATATGGCAAAAAATATTGTACTAGAAACTAGAAATGCATTTTGTAGCATTTTCAAATAGTAAGTAAATTGAGAATATTTCTGTTTCAGTCTAAAACGTTTTTCTGTTTGTTTGTTTTTGTTCTTAAATATATAAAGCAATTCGAATGTTTTAATTTGTTACCTTGTATTGCGTCTGATTACAGTATCTAGAACACACTCCTCTGTTAACTGGACGTGGCAGTTGGAGTAATTTCAAAGTCGAGATTTACAATTTCAAAAGTATAAACTCCATTTGATGTTTTTATCCTAATTTGCCACTTTAAAAAGGAATCAGTGATTATCCAAGCTGCTTTCCTATCATTCTGTTAAGTGCAGCTGGATATTGTGAGTCACACCATAGTTACACCAAAGCAGACGTGTTTGTACTTTGCTTTGACAGCCAGCTTGGCCCCGTCCCCATCATGACATCACAGCCTGTTTTGAGTGAAATAATAATTTGGATAAACTGTAATGTAGCACATCGTATCAGTTGATTTTCTCTGCAGTGAAATAGACCAGCGTTGACCAAACATCCCCTTCCCCGACATGTCACAGAGGAAAACCTTAGGGAACCCTGGAGGATCAAGGGGTTTGAACAAATTGTTTTCTGTTCGATTAAAAATTTAAAAAAACCTTGTTTTTAACCTTCACTTATTTCTTCTCTGATGCTCTTCCTTGCTTTATGTAGATTCACATTTCTTACTTACATCTTTTTCCTTCTCTCTGAAGAACTTCTTTTAACATTTCTTGCAACACAGGTCTACTGGCAACAAATTCCTTCAAATTGTGTTTTATCTGAGAAAAATCTTTATTTTTCCTTCACTTTTGAAGGTTATTTTGCAAAGTACAGAATTCTAGATTGATTTATTTTGTCTCAACACTTTAAATATTTCCCTCCACTCTCTTCCTGTACATGATTTCTGAGAAGTCAGATGTAATTCTTATCTTTGTATCTTTGTTCCTCTACAGGTAAGTTGTTTTTTCTTTTTCTTTCAGTTTCTTTCAGGATTCTTTTTCTTTATTTCTGGTTTTCTATAGTTTGAAAATAACATGCCTACATATAGTTTTTTTTTTGCTGGAGGTGGGGGGCAGGGGTGGAATCAGTTCATCCTGCTTGGTGTCCTCTGAGCTTCCTGGATCTGTGGTTTGGTATCTTATCTTAATTTGGGGAAATTCTCAGTCATATTATTTCAAATAATTCTTCTGTCCATTTTCTCTTTCTTCTTTTTCTGGTATTTGCATTACAAATATTCCACCTTTTGTAGTTAATCTGAAAACTTTTCTATATTTTTCCTGTTTTTTATTTGTTTGTTTCTATTTCTTTGCTCTTCATTTTTGGAGGTTTCTATTGATACATCCTTGAGCTTAGAGATTCTTTGCTCAGCCATGTCCTGTCTACTAAGAAGCCCATCAAAGGCCTTCTTTATTTCTGGTACATTGTATGTGGACTCTAGCATTTCCTTTGGCTTCTTACTTAGGATTTCTGTCTCTTTGCTTACGTCGCTCATCTCTTCTTCCATGCTTTCTACTTTCAGAGTCTTTAGCATATTTGTTAGAGTTGTTTTAAATTCCCAGTCTGCTAATTCCAACATTCCTGCCATAGCTGAGTCTGGTTCTGATGCTTACTCTGTCTCTTAAAACTATGTTTTGTTTTTCCTGTTAGTATATCTTTATTTTTTTCTTTCTAGCCAGAGGTTTCTCCTCAGATCAGGGTCTTGTCCTAGAAGGGAGCTTTGGCTGGTGAATTTGACGCGCTGACAGGATTCACTGTCCCAGCACCTTCAGACCTTAGGAGACCCCTCCCACTCACCTATTAATTTTCAAGTACAAACAGTCCTGCCGAGTCTCAGCTGTGATGCTCGTTTAAGCTTGCTGTGCTTTCCAGAGAGTTCGCTTAACTATGAGTTTTCCTTCTGTTGGTTCATCTCCATCAGAGGTTTTGTTGTGTGTCTCTGCTTCCTTCTACCAGATATTAACACCATAACAGACTTGTAACTGTTTTTGTGTTTTTTCTCCCCTACCAAACACAACGCGGGGTGCCTGAGGCTGCCTCCTTGCCTTTTGTGTTGTCGTTGTAGATGTTATTAATTCATAAAGAGGATATAGAGAGAGAGCTTATATGTGTGTGTGTGTGTGTGTGAGTGTGTCTCTGTATCAGTCCCTCTAGGGCTGTTTCTTGGGGGTGGGCAGTAATTTAAGAAGATAAAAACCTGTACTAGCACCACCTCCACCTTTCTTCTATATTCTTTTATGATTTGTAATATTCCAAGTTCTATATCTTAAGATGGATAGAGTATGCTACAGTTAATTTCATTTTTCTTTAATGTCTCATATGTTATACCTATTCATTTATTCATATTAAATGCCTAGTAAAATAAGAGTGTCTGTCATTTCATAACTGTCCATAGGTATTGTTGTATTTTAACAACTGGCTGTTAAGGTTATAAATGCTAGTTAGATTTTTTTCTTCCTGGTCATGTCCTGCCCTCATTTTCCTAGAAACTGCTTTCCAGAGCTACAGAATTGCATAAACAGTGACTTGTTTTCTAAAAGAGGCTCCTATTCATGGACAGTTTTGTCTGTTTTAACTAGGAAGCAATACTTGTGATCTTCATATCAAAGACGACGTTGAACGGCTTTCACAAAAGGAAGCAAATGTATCTTCATGAATTCTTGGCGTTTATAGTCATCTGGAAAGAACTAATAAAAATAGTTTTCTAAAGCTGTCTGATGGTGTTAATGGCCCTTTACTGAGCTTAACCAAGCTTAGAGTTCAGGAGATGAAGGAAACACATGCTTTTTGCTATTGTTCTATATTTGAAAGGGCACCAAGGCTTAAATTTCTTTTGAAACATGTCCATCATTCCCAAGACAGAAATGATAGCACCCCATGATGAGACGCTAACCGTGGATTTACTCTCTTCTTTAAACTTCGAAATACTAAGTAGGCTATGCCACGTTCTCCTTTGGGGAAAAAAAAAGTATGATGATCCCAAGGAAAGAAAGTCTAGTAGTTTTGATTTTTTTCCCACATCATCTGATGCAAAACTACTGCTGGGCAAAAAAAATGTATTTGGCAGTGAATCTTATTGCACCGTATGCAGATTTTAAGTTTGACGTGCAACCTACACTCATTCATTTAGGACAGATTAATTGTGTCTGTCTTTGGTGAAAAGATTTAAAAATCTACAAAAGCGAAAGATGACATTTAAGGCTGAACCAGGTACACTACGTCTTACTCCTTGGCCTAAGTGTGCAGCTATTTCAAAGCTGACTGACAGAAGCACCCAAAGAAGAGATGGAAATGTCAGGCAGGTGTGTACCTAATTCAGCTCTCATCACTTCTCTTCCAAAACGTTTTCAGTCCTTAGAAGAAAAACATTTTAATACTTGGTATGATAGTAAAACGTTTTACATTTCAGTACCCTGCACATATAAATCCACTGTCCATAGACACCATTGGTCAGGAAAGAAGACATATTGAATTGAGACAATTAAAGGAAAATATAAATTTGTTGTAACTCTGTCTTATTGATATTGAAAGTTAAAGCTCAGTGTCTACATATGTGAAAATAGTTAAACTGCCCATTTTATTTAACAGATATTAAGTAAGCCTCAGTCTAAATATGTGCATATCCACTGGCCAATGCGTTCATCTCCACAATGTACCTAAACTTATAGTTTCCAATGAATATTATCCTTCAAACTGGAAAGGAGTGTGCTTACTGCAGTGATGCCACCATTGCTTAAGGTACCTGTTTTGTTTTATTTCAAACTTGTTACCCAGTTTGTTCTCTAGTTTTATTAAATAGTTTGTGGGTTCCTTGGAGTGTCATAAAATTTCAATTTCAGAGGTGATGATTTGACATTGGCACGGAGAGTTGCAGAAATGCATTCTAAACACTGTTCTAAGGGTAGAATTTCAAGAGCCTTAAAGAATGGCAGTTGTTTTTATCTTGAAAGTGTGAAAGTTTGATTAAGTAATAAAGCCAAAGTTATCATTGAGAATATAATCTATGATTTAAGTGATACTGTTCAAATCCCCTCTCATCCTGTTTTCAAAAAGATGGATGTTCAGTTATAATCTTAAAATAATGCAAATAGGTGCCCTGGTCTAAATAAATTATTCTTTTTTAATTAAAAAACATAAGGCATATTAAATTATCGGAAAAAAGAATTTTGGTACAAAATTTCTAAAATTTACAGATAAAATATAATTTTTTTTTTTTTTTTTGGCGGTATGCAAGCCTCTCACTGTTGTGGCCTCTCCCGTTGCGGAGCACAGGCTCTGGACGCGCAGGCTCAGCGGCCATGGCTCATGGGCCTAGCCGCTCCACGGCATGTGGGATCTTCCCGGACCGGGGCACGAACCCGTGTCCCCTGCATCGGCAGGCGGACTCTCAACCACTGCACCACCAGGGAAGCCCGATAAAATATAATTTAAGTGTAAAACAGAATTCAAAAATAAGGTTTAGTACCAGTGTAAAATTGAAAAACAGAGCTGTAACCAGAAGCTGGTCCTGCCTCACGGAGGACGAGGGTGAGGGGCAGAAGGGCTCTTGCAAGTACTAACCACGGTTGGGTTAAAAAGTACTGTGATTGTGGGCAACTTTAGGCATGTGCAAAAATACAGGAAGTAGTACTCGAAACAACTACGCACCCATCACCGAACTTCTCTATGACAAAATACGGTTCACCTTTACCTCTTCTCAATTCCCAACACTCTTTTTTGGGTTATTTTGAAACAAAAAAAACAAACATATATTATGTTCATCTGTAAAGTTTTTACCAGGTTTATATAAAATGGGCTTTCTAAACAAATATAACCAAATACAATATCATACTGAAAAATTAACAATATCAAGTCAGGTTTCAAATCTGAAGAGTTTAAATTTTAATAATCATGTGCAGTCAGGAGAACGGGGGCTTATTGATTCAGGGAAGTGAAGTGAAAGCTGCTATGAAGAAGGAGGCTTCAAGGTATTTTAGTGCAGGAGTAGATTCAAAACTTCCAAGCTGAGGAGGAAAGGCATCGAGGCAGTTTTTCTATTGCACCCCGTCTCTGGGTGAAAATAAAGTCTTCTCTGGATATTTGTAACCATGCATCAAATTTACAAATTCTGTGTGGTCTGGGAACATGCAGTAAAAGACATGAACATTTAAAATCAGTTGCAAACTGAAAATACTGCCAGAAAGATACATCCCTGGCTCAGGACACACAAGACTCTTATAGATAAGACCACCTGAACATGAGTTCACAATCCAATTCCAGAACACACAAGGAAGCTTCCACTATTAGTGCAACTTATATGACACAGCAAGCAAAAATGTGACCACGAAGTTTTACATGATAGGGTTACATAATAGGGATGCAGAATCTAAAATCAATGTTCGTGAATCTCCTGGCGGCCCAGTGGTTAGGACTTGGGGCTTGCACTGCACGGCTGGGTTCAGTCCCTGGTCAGGGAACTAAAATCCTGCCACCCATGCAGTGTGGCTAAAAAAAAGTAAAAAGTAAATAAAATCAATATATTTTAAATAGTCAATTATACGAGTGATTAAAATATAACAAGCTACTGTCAAACAATATACCAGACAGATCTGCAAAAGAAATAATTAGAAATTCTACCATGGAAGTTAAAACCTCAATATATGCGTTAAATACCATAAAACATAGCTGTTAAAACATGAAGTAATTAGAAAATTGGAGTATAGAGCTGAACAAATCACACTCTGTTTTAAAAGATGGAAAAAGCAGAAGAGTTAAGAGAGATAAGTATGGAAAAAGATACCCAACATAGATCATGTAAGAATTCCAAAGAAGAGAATACAGCGAAAACAGAAAGGACATTTATTTTAAGGTATTGGTATTGTTGGGAGTTTTGAGGGATTCCTTATTAAAAGGCAATGTTCTTTTCCATCTGGCCCAGAACAACTTTACAAAATAATTATGGAAGTAAAATGTCACTTTTACTAATGATAGAGAATATTTTGAATAATGTACCTTAGTGTGAGAGACAAATTTATGAATGAAATTTTAGAAATACCAGCCATCAATAATCAGTATCTTACTGGGTAATACTGTGAGGTGAAACATGTGGAAAGCAGGAACAGAAGAGAGAGAAACAAAAGGAACAAGGTCGATAATGATCACGTCATGGCCAAGTTTCCTTCCCAGATTTACTTGTAAGGCATTCCACATCCTCTGAGCGTAAGTGAATTAGAGATACACAAAGTCTTCTGGGCTAAGATTATTTCACATAAAAATCAGATGATAAAAAAGGGTTTCCTCCTACAGATATACTTGCAGATAATGTTACAGAATAGATGAAAGACACGAGGAAACTCCTGGGCAGGATAAATAGGTACAAACCCACACCAACATATGCTGGACTGAAATCACAAAGTGTTAAAAGCAAAAAGATTATCTGAAAAGCACACAGAGAGAACACGCAAATTACCTAAACAAAAGACAAATGTTTCAATAATAATAGACTTCTCAGTAGTAGAGACGGAAGCCAGAATCCAATGGCATAGTAACCTCAAATATCTGAGAGAAAATAACTGTTAACCTATAATGTTTTACTTATCCTAACTAATCCAAACAAGTGTACAGTAAAGTTTTTTCAGGCAATATACTTGAGAGTGTTTATCTTTTACATAGTTTGATTATAGAATTTTCTAAAGATTGTTCTTAATGTGGAGGAAAACCGGGCCTAGAAGGAAGGACAGAGGTGCAAGAACGGATTAGGTGTGTGGATATGAAGACATTTGTGATACATGTAACAGTGATGGTGTAATTTAGATCATATTAAATTAATATGCAACTAAAATGTCACAGAACAGTAGGAAATGGTTATCAGGGAGATAGACCTACTTGTCTAATATGTGTGTAAAATGTTAGCAAAAATTTTTTTTTAATTTATTTACGTATTTTTGGCTGCGTTGGATCTTCGTTGCTGCGCGTGGGCTTTCTCTAGTTGTGGTGAGTGGGGGCTACTCTTCGTTGTGGTGCGTGGACTTCTCATTGCGGTGGCTTCTCTTGTTGTGGAGCACGGGCTCTAGGCACACGGGCTTCAGTAGTTGTGGCACGTGGGCTCAGTAGTTATGGCTCACGGGCTCTAGAGTGCAGGCTCAGTAGTTGTGGCCCACGGGCTTTGTTGCTCTGTGGCATGTGGGATCTTCCCAGACCAGGGCTCGAACCCGTGTCCCCTGCATTGGCAGGCGGTTTCTTAACCACTGCGCCACCAGGGAAGCCCCATGAAATTTAAAGAATGAACTAAAGTGTAAATTGTGAAACAATAGACAGAAAAATTCAATTAACAAGAAAGGAAAAAGACACCTTGAATGAACCAAAAAGAAAGCAAGAAAGGAGCAAGAACACCAACAACAAAACAGGCTAAATCGAAAGCTGAACATGAGCTGTAACCGAGTGCGGTGGTCATTGGTGTTATTGTGAACGGGATGAAAGTGCCAGAGAAGAGCCCCAGCCCGCGTGGGGTCACACCGTCACTCCGGGCATTGCTTTTAAAGCCCCTCTACCTCGTTTAGTTGGGTACCTAGAAATTTTAAAAATGGACAACCAACATTTATGTAAGTAAGTAGAAAATCATTGACATTGAAAAGATTCTGTCATATTTTTTCACAAATAATTTCCTACAGATACTTTAATGTTAAATAAATATACTATTTTTCTCATCAAAATATGCTTATAGATGTTTTCAAGTCTTCCATTATTAAAAAATAATCTTTGGAGCAAATTTTTTTTTCTGGAAATATCTATGCAAAATCTAGTAGGACATAGGGAAAAATAAAAATATGTTAAATTCTTATTTGTTTGTTGCATTTAGTTATTTATTTTTAGTACATTTCATTTATATTTGACATTACATTAATTTCTGTGTTTTATTTCATCTGTATTGATCCAGTGATAGTTAATTCACAGTCATTATATGACTACATTAAAACCATTTATAGAACTGCACATATATGCCATCCCTCCTGTATTTTCCACATAAATGATATCCAATGGAAATCTCTTATCTTTCTTATTCTTTCCGCTGATTTCTCCTGGAGTACCAGCCATCTTCTTCACTTACTTTCTGGGCCTCAGATTTATTCAGAATATGTTTTACCTTTCTGTAGTATAATCCATACATTCAGTTATTTATTCTATCCTGTATTCATGATATTTCTTTTTTTTTTTTAATCCTATGTACAGCCTAGTTAGCTCTTTTTAAAAAATAAATTTATTTATTTATTTTTGGCCATGTTGGGTCTTCGTTTCTGTGTGAGGGCTTTCTCCAGGTGCAGTGAGCGGGGGCCACTCTTCATCGCGGTGCGCGGGCGACTCACTGTCGCAGCCTCTCTTGTTGCAGAGCACAGGTTCCAGACGCACAGGCTCAGTAGTTGTGGCTCACGGGCCTAGTTGCTCCGCGGCATGTGGGATCTTCCCAGACCAGGGCTCGAACCCGTGTCCCCTGCATTGGCAGGCAGATTCCAAACCACTGCGCCACCAGGGAAGCCCCTTTCTGTATTTTTAAAAGCATTTATTCCCTTTCTTCAACATAAAATGATAAAAATGAAATTTATTATGTGACATTTATTACTTCTATTTATTTCCTCTCCTTAATTTGTTCTCTCATTCCATTAACTGTATTATCTTCTTTCTTTATTCCTTTCCACTATGCATTTGCATTATTTTACTGACCTTTTCTATTATTGCCTTTCAAATTAAAAAAATATCAGTTCTGTACTTCTGTGAATGTGTGTGTGGTATGTGTGTGTGTGTGTGTGTGTGTGTGTGTGTGTGTATTTTAGGCTGCTGCCTCTTGATTAGTGGGGTTAAATATTAAACAAAAGTTTCAGGGATCTTCTGGATATCACTATATAAACAGCTAATCATAGACTAATAAAAATAAGAAAAACATTTAGACCAAATGATTTTGAATTACATTCAATTTCAGATCCACACAGATTCAGCCTCTATAATACAGTTTGGTTATGCATCATTGCTTCCAACTGTTGAGGCATTAATGGTGTAGTGATTACACATTTATTTTCATATAGACTGAAATCTAAGCTGCGTTACGATGGCAGAAATGATGCTCTCAATTTTCAGAATTGTTCTCTAAACTGAAGTGATATATTCAGCTTTCTTTTATGTTTATCAATATGGATTCCAACAGCTACATTAGCAGGAAGCCACTGTTGGAGCCTTTTTAGCTAGAACACGATGGAGAGGCCACTTACGAAAAGCTTTATTCTACTCTCCACCTGGATAGGTAAATGTGGCAAAGATCAATTTTATTTAGCTGCATTGGTTTTAGGTATTTCATTTGAAAGGTTTCTTAATTGATAAATGCCCTTAGCAGATAGCCTTGAGTACATTCTGGTTTTGATTATGAGCAAACCCATTTCTTTTACTATTTTGTCTTAAATAAATAGCATTTTCAAGATAAACAGTACAAGACATAAAAAAAATTAAAATCTGCCTTTTAACTTCAGCTGCAATTTCCTAGTTCGAGTCTATACATTCACTGATAGTTGCTGTATATGAAGTTTTCATTAATAGGATATTTTTATTGTTGTTGTTCACTAGCTTTTTCCTTAAGTGGAAATATAGGAAAATAGTGGCTATCTACGACAATAGAATAAAATTGTTAATTTGTACATTCTGAATGTATTTTTTGTTGTCAAAATTATGTAGGCATACTTAGAATAAAATGGTGTTTGAAAAACACATCTTTATAGCTTCTTTAAAACCCCTTTTATAATAGAAAGCAAACACAAAGAGAACAGTATAATGAACCATGATCAATGTCTTCTTTCGTTTCTCTTCAACATCATTTTTTTCAGCAATATTTAAAAGTAAATTTGGATTCCCTCTCATTTCCAACTTAAACACTCCACAGTGCATACCTGAGATACAAGGGCTTTCTTTTTCTACAAAACTAGCTTTTCATTATCACAATTTAAAAAATATTTATAAAACTTTCATTAATATTTAGTAAGTTATCAGTTTTCAGGTGTTTGCTTGTCTCCACGCTATCTTTTCAACTTTGGTTTCTTCAGTTTAAGACCCGAGGAAGCTCTTACGTTGTTAGGGATGCTTTCTGCCCCTGGGCTGTCCTCACCTTTAGGATTCTTCCGTGGCCAGTGTTAGTGTTATTTAATCTTAAGGAAAACACTCGATCTGAGTTTGACTAGTATTTTTAGTTTATACTTGTCTCTTTATTCCTTCATAATGAAAATCTTGGTTCTTTGGCTCATTGATAATTTTCTTCTTTATCACTCGTTTTGAGCAATTTGATCACAATGTGCTTTATAATATTCTTATATATATATAAGAATATTATATGTATAATATTCTTCGTGTTTCTTGTGTCTGGCTTTGTTGAGGAAGTTGGGTCTGTGTGTTCCAGGCATTTTGCTTCTTCACATATATTTCTGTTCCCTCTTCTAATCTAGACATTCTAATTACATGTATAGTTGGCCACTTGTGATGACCTATTTATTTGTTTTAATGCTTATTCTATTTCATAAGTTCAAATTTACTATTTTATTTTTCTTTGTAATGTCTAATGCTGGCAATACCATTCAATGTGTTTCTTTTTTAATCTCAGATATTGTACTTTTCACATCTAGAAGTTGGATTTGGGACTTTTTAATCTTCTATATCTTTACTAACCACTTGGAATACATGGGATCTAGTTATAATTATTGTTTTATTGTCCTTGTCTGTTAATGCTAACGTCTGTGTCAGTTCTAAGTCAGCTCTGATTGACTTCTTATCACCTTGTGATGGGTTGACTTGTCCTGCTACTTTGCATGCCTGGTAATTTTTTATTGGATGTCAGATGTGAGTTTTACTTTACTGTGTGGTAGATATTTTTCAGATTCTTGTAAATGTTACTAAGCTCTGTTGTGGGATGTAGTTATTTAGAAAGAGTTTGATCCTTTTGTATTTTGCATTAAGGTTTCTTAGGCTGGACTAAAGTTTTTTAGGTTGGACTAGAGCAGTGTTGCTTTAGGGCTAATTATACCTCCTTACTGAGGCATGGAACTTCCGAGTAATTTACCCAGTGCCCCATGTACTCTGGATGAGGGAAGGGCACTCTTCTTGGCCTGTGTGAGGATGGGGTGAAATTGCATCTAATGTTGGTAGGTGTTTCTCTCCCTGGCCTTGAGTCATTTCCTCCTATGCCTATGCCCTTCCTGGGGATTCTATCCAGGCAGTCAGCAGGGGTGTTGCTAGGGCCCACCTCAATTTTTCTCATTTCTATGGATCACTGACTTTACTGCCTGATGTCCATATTTTGAATACCATTGTTTCATATATTAAGTTTTTATTGTCTTATGGAGGAGATTAAATCCTATCTCTGTTACTCTATCTTGGCCAATAGCCTAAGTCATAAAAGCCAATTTTTATTTTGTATTATAGTTAGTTCAACGAATTTATGTCTCTAATGTAAATCAGTCATATTTATAACACAAAAGCATAATTTAAGGCAGTGTAATGGTTATGCAAAAGAGAATTAATGCAAGGATCACTGGGCAATAAAATCTATATGACTTGATCAGCTTTGATTTTGGAGAATGACATAAAGAGAAGAGTCAAAAGCTGGATGTCAAGAAGGGAGCAGCAGAAGGAGGTGGTTTTCAGTGGAAGACGTTAGAGCCATATTAGGCCTGTGTCTCATAGCAGGCGAGAAGCGCTTGTCCATCTGAAGAAAACATATTTAGAGTTGTAAATGGAGAACTGAATCTCAGGGAAGGGTGGTACATCTTGCTCTTTCCTGAAAGTGCCTCATAATTTTTAAAAACATGCTTTTGCTTATGCTGTTCCCACAATGTGGAATGACCTATGCCACCTGTCCCTATATTTCATATCAAAGTCTAAATGTAATTATGGGACAATTTCAAATGTCACTTGTTTTGTAAAGAATTCTGTCATCTCTTTAATTAAATATGGTTACTTCCAACTCTGCATTTGGCTTATACCTCTCGAGTATTTTTCATTTACCTTGTTTTATAGGTACTGGTGAACTTCGCTGTCTACTAGATGCCATTAGCTTGAGAGATAGCCTGCATTACATTTTTGTATCCCTTATGGTAGTGGTTTTAACTATAGTACTTTGATAAATTGATCCATTTGAATTCATCAATTGTGCAGTGTTTATTAAGTGATTCATTAGTAAAAATGTAACCATTAAAGCTGTGAAAGACTTTCCTCATTCAAAATGAGTTTTAAAAGATTCAGATTTCTTTATTATAACGTTCTTTCATGTACATTATATTTGATTTCTGTAATGTGAGATCAGTGGGTGGGGCTGCATTGATCACTATGGGGTTAGTGCAGTGCAATTCAACTTCATTTCCCGTGTGTGACCGACAGGAAAAAAATAGCATTGCTTTTCAGGAGCTAATAGAAGATAAATTATAAGTTGAAATGAATAATTATATTTTTATTTACTTCATAAATACCTTAATATCATTGAAACTCTGTATGCATTTTATTGACATTCCCCATAAATTAGATAGCAAATAGTAAAAGAAATGAAAACATAGCAATCGGTTTTACAGTGCAACATTGTTAAGCAAATTGCTTAAGGGTAATAAAATAGCAGGTAAGAATAATAAACTAATATTGTAGGTAGTGAACACAATGCTGGATGGAAAATCGGAAAATGTAGATTACTTCAGAAAACCTGCAATATTGGACTAAAATGTAAAATAGATGAAATTGTGAAATACAGTCATTACAAGAATTTTTTTTTCTTCTTAGACACTCACAGTAAAAATAGGTATACTGAATAGCTAACTTCATTAAAAAACATCAAAAAAAAGAACAATAATACGAAGGATGAAAAATCATCAAAGTTCTGCTCTGTTCTTCACCGTGAACATCTACTTTGCAGTTAAGATCGACAATTTCCAGGTGTATGCTGAAAGTATACTGATGACAAGCTAGTTCTACCTTTTGAATTTTAATTGAATAAATACTACCTGAAAATTCAGAAAAGTGAAAATTGAATGTGAGAAGACATCATTCAAAGGGAACAATATTACTCAAATGTTTTCCATATTTTTTTTTTTTTTTTTTTGCGGTACACGGGCCTCTCACTGTTGTGGCCTCTCTCGTTGCGGAGCACAGGCTCCGGACACACAGGCTCAGCGGCCATGGCTCATGGGCCCAGCTGCTCCGCGGCATGTGGGATCCTCCCGGACCGGGGCACGAACCTGTCCCCTGCATTGGCAGGCAGACTCTCAACCACTGCACCACCAGGGAAGCCCCGTATTTTTTTAATTTAAATCACAATTAAGTTGGTTTTCAAGAAAGATTTTAAGATACTTTTTCCTTCAGATTTTGGGTGTCACTGTTTACCTTACCTTATCTCATTATTGTCCTATAGATTATATTTAATCTTCTTCCCTCTTAGACTTATATTTGCAAGTGATGAATTTAAATACTTATCATGGTCCAGTAGAATAGTACTTAAATCCATGTTCTGGTTCTATAATTACCACCTAATGCATGTAGAGCCATTAAGCACACTTTGAATACTCTCTGAACCTTACTTTCTTCATCTCTTAGATGATGGAGTTAAGTCAGGTGATCTTTAAAACCCACTAGGGTAGAACTTCGATGTAATTTCTTTAAACCAATGTATTACTTTTGGGAATTTTCACCTGTAATATGCCACTGATCTGTAAGTAAAGCATAAAAAACATGTACACACTCTCCTAGCTTGTAGAATTTGGTAAACATGGCAGAATCCATGATGATTCCAGAACATGTTTATTAAGAACCGGAAGTCTGGGCACTGAAAGTAGTACATACCTCATCTTCTGTAATGACTCACCAAGTGACCGTGGTCGTGTATATGTAACTAATTTTGGACCCATTTTGCATGTTTCTTTTACTGAAAAGTAAAGCTTGATTGTCAGAGGAATAGGTGCCTTCACTCATGTTACTCTGAAAAAAGTAACAAAACCTAATTAAGAGCAGTGTGAGGTATTGAAATTTACTTCTTTATGTCACATAATGGTTGGTTACTAACTTGTATAGCAAATCTGTCCAAAAAACTGGAATTTACAAAGGGATCATAAACAACATGACCTCTTTTCTCTCTGTGTCCTCCCAGCATCCGTGCCTACGCAGAGCATGTCTCTTACCAGCTGAGTTGTAATTGCTACAGGCTTGTTTATCTTCCTCACTGGACTCGAGGGCAGGGCTGTTTCCTTCCTGTTTGTACTTGGAGCTGTTCTCAGCAGGGGCTATACAATCTACAAACATGAGGAAAAGAATGCTCTAAGGTAATTATGTAATCCTGCCAGGGTGGGACCCGCTGGGTGCAGTGCTTCACCATGTACAGAGCATCAGCCTTCCTGTAACTTGAGAACACACCGGGGTACACTCCTAGTGGTCTAGATCTCGTTCCTCCCTGGAGCTCCACCTGTTCAGTGTTCTTACTCATTCTCCCTAGAGAAAGGGAGATAACGTTTGATTCATTCCCTCCAGCACTTCGCAGCAATCACCCTTGATACAAACAGCGCTCTGTGACTCCCGTGATGCACTCTGTAGTAGTTGTCTTGGAAGGACCTAGTGGGGCACCAAGAGCTCTGCATCCAGAACTGCTGGGTCCATTTCCTCCAGTAGATTTAGGATGCTGCCAGCCCCTCTTGTCAGTACCTGAGTTATGTCACCTGTGAAAATCCAGATGCACAGAGCCATGCGTATCAGCTTTAAAATCCCGTAATACGTGTTCTCTGTATGTGTGTGAACCATAACGATGTATTATGTGAAAAATTATATGCGTGCACATGCATCCGACTATCGACCTCATATTTTAATGCACTTCTTTTTTTATGGACTTTTCAAAATGTTATTACATATATTTTCTATTCCACCTTTGTTTATCAACTGGAATATGCTTAGAAATAGAAATGTCCCTCTTCTACCGTTTGGCTATCTAGTGTTACAGCTATTGCATTGTTTAGGAAAGGCAGGACAGATCAATGCTCGATTCTTTTCATCTATTTAACAGTTTTCAAAACATAATTTGATATTCTTAGTAGAAATACATGCTTATGCCCACTAAAATTTATACCAAAATTGTCATATTAGATTTATTCACAATAGCCAAGAACTTGAAACAAGTCAAATACCCATCAGTATAATGGTTCACTGAATAGTGCTATATTCGTTCAGTGGGCTATGATATAGTAATTCCAGTGAATTAATTAATAATTCGCATAACTGCATGGATAAATCTCAGAGATGTAATGTTGAGTTAAGGAAATGAATTAAAAAAATACATCCTATAGACCTAGAGTCTGTCATACAGAGTGAAGTAAGTCAGAAAGAGAAAGACAAATACCGTATGCTAACACATATACATGGAATTTAAGAAAAAAAATGTCATGAAGAACCTAGGGGTAAAACAGGAATGAAGACAGAGACCTACTAGAGAATGGACTTGAGGATATGGGGAAGGGGAAGGGGAAGCTGTGACAAAGCGAGAGAGAGGCATGGACATATATACACTACCAAACGTAAGGTAGTTAGCTAGTGGGAAGCAGCCGCATAGCACAGGGAGATCAGCTCGGTGCTTTGTGACCATCTAGAGGGGTGGGATAGGGAGGGTGGGAGGGAGGGAGATGCAAGAGGGAAGAGATATGGGAACATATGTATATGTATAACTGATTCACTTTGTTATAAAGCAGAAACTAACACACCATTGTAAAGCAGTTATACTCCAATAAAGATGTAAAAAAAAAAAAACATCCTGTATGATTCCATTTATGTACAGTCAAAAGCAGCTCAAAGTAATCTCTGGTGACAGAAGTCAGATGAGCAGTTACCTGTGGGGCAGACAGTGCTGAGAGTGGTCCAGGGAATCTTCTGGAGTGTTGGAAGCTATTTCCTCATCTGAGTATGTCCTCATCAAGCCCTTCACTGAAAATTTCTGTGCTATAAAGTGTGTAAAGTATAGTATAATTTTTAAGTGGTTTAGTTCATGTAATGGTGGTTAATAACACAAACAAACAGGCACACACACCATAGTGAGTGCAGTGAACTCACTCCCTGTGTGAAGTGTGAAGTCTCCATCTAAATTATTATTTTTTGCATATATGTGTCCAATTGTTCTAGCACTATCTGTTGAAAGATGATATTTTCTCCATTGTATTACTTTTGCTCCTTTGTAAAAGATTAGTTGACTATATTTATGTGTGTCTGTTTCTAGGCTCTCTGTTCTGTTCCTCGGGTCTATTTGCCTATTCTTTTGCCAATACCACTGTCTCTATTACTGTAGCTTTACAGTAAGTCTTGAAATTGGCTAGTGTTTGCCTTGCAACTTTGTTCTTCTTTAATATTGTGTTGGCTATTCTGGGTCTTTTGCCTCTTCATAAAACTTGGGAATCAATTTGTCAATATCCACAAAATAACTTGTTTGGGATTTTGATTGGGATTATGTTAAATCTATAAATCAAGTTGGGAAGATGTAACATCTTGAAAATATTGAGTCTTCCTGGCTATAAGTGTGGACTATATTTCTCCACTTACTTAGTTCTTTTATAATTTCTTTCATCAGAGTTTTGTAGTTTTCCTAATATAGATTTTATACATATTTCATTAGATTTATACTAAAGTATTTCACTTTGGGGGGGTACTGATATTAATGATATTTTGCTTTTAATTTCAAATTCCATTTGTTGATTGCTGGTATATAGAAAAGCAATTGACTTTTATCTGTTAACCTTGTATCCTGCAAACTTGCTATATAGTTTATTAGTTACAAGAATTTTTTAATCAATTATTTTGGATTTTATACATAGACAATCAAGTCATCTGTGAACAGACAATTTTATTTCTTCCTTTCCAATATGTATACCTTTCTTTTCTTTTTCTTGTCCTATTGCATTAACTAGGACTCCCAATACAATATTAAGAAGGAGTGGTGAGAAAGGACATTCTTCCTTTGTTTCTGATCTTAGCAATAAAACTTCTAGTTTCTCACCATTAGTGTCACGTTAAATGTTGTTTTATTTTTTTGTTCTCTGTCAAGTTCAGGAAGTAGTATTCCAAGTTTACTGAGAGTTTTGTTCTTTTTGTTTGTTTTTTGGTTTTTTTTTATGCGGTACGCGGGCCTCTCACTGTTGTGGCCTCTCCCTGTTGTGGCCTCTCCCGTTGCGGAGCACAGGCTCCGGACGCACAGGCTCAGCAGCCGTGGCTCACGGGCCTAGCCGCTCCGTGGCATGTGGGATCCTCCCGGACCGGGGCACGGACCCGTGTTCCCTGCATCAGCAGGCGGACTCTCAACCACTGCACCACCAGGGAAGCCCTACTGAGAGTTTTTATCATAAATAACTGTTTGATTTTATCAAATGTTTTTTGTGCATAAATTGATAGTCATGTAATTTTTCTTCTTTAGCCTATTGATGTGATGGGTTGCAATAGATTCCACTTGATTGTGATGCACAATTCCTTTATACATTGTGAGATTCAATTTGCTAATTTTTGCTGAGGATTTTTGCATCTATATTTGTGAGAGATAATGGTCTGTAGATTTCTTTTCTTGTATTGTCTTTGTCTGGTTTGGGTATTAATATTAGTGTTAATACTGGCCTCATAGAATGAGTTAGGAAAAATCCCCTCTACTTCTGGCTTATGGAAGAATGTATAGAGGGTTGGTATCATTTCTTAATTAAATGTTTGGTATAACCATGGAATCCATATGGGCCTATTGATTTTTGTTTGGGAAGGTTTTAATTATTGCTTCAATTTCTTTAAAAGATATAGGCCTACTCACATTGTCAGTTTCTCCTTGTGTGAGTTTTGTCAGATTGTATTTTTCAAGGAATTGGTCCATTTCATCTAGGTTATCAAAATTGTGAGCATAGAGTTGTTCATAATATTAATTTATCATCCTTTTAGTGTCCATGGGATCTGTAGTGATGGTCCAACTTTTATTTCTGATTTTAGTAAATTGTGTCCTTTTTCTTAGTTGGCCTGGCTAGAAGTTTATCAATTGTATTGATCTTTTCAAAGAACCAGTTTGGGTTTCATTGACTTTCCCTGTTGATTTTTCTATTTTATTGACTTCTGCTCTAATTTTTGTTATTTCTTTTCTTGCTTACTTGAATTTATTCTGGTCTTCCTTTTCTAGTTTTATATGATGGAAGCTTAGATTATTGATTTAGATCTTTTTTTTAATGTATGTTTAGTGTTACAAATTTCTCACTATGCACTGATTTTACTGTCTCCCACAAAACTTGATAAATTATATTTTTGTTTTAATTTACTTCAAAATATTTTTCACATTACTTGAGATTTCTTCTTTGATCCATGTGTTCTTTGAAAATGTGTTGTTTAATCTGTACGTATTTGGGGCTTTTCCAGCTATATTTCTGTTATTGACTTCTCGTTTACTTCCTTTGTATTCATAGAGAGCATACACTGTATGATTTCTCTTCTTTAAAAATTTTAAGGTGTGTTTTGTGATCCAAAATGTGGTTTGTCTTGGTGAGTACTCCCTGTGACCTTGAGAATAATTTGTATTCTGCTATTGTTGGCTGAAATTGTCTTCAGATGTTAATTATATCCAGTTGATTGATTGGGCTTTTGAGCTCAACTATATTCTGACTGCTTTTCTGCCCCCTGGACCTGTCCATTTCTCATAGAGAGATGTTGAAGTCTCCAACTACAACAATGCCTTCAACTATTTCTCCTTGTATTTCTATCAATTTGTTTCCTCACGTATTTTGATGCTGAGTTGTTAGGTGCATACACATTAGGTATTGTGTCTTCTTGGAGAATTTACCCCTTTATCATTATGTAATGCCTCTCTCTATCCTTGATAATTTTTCTTGTTTTGAAGCCTGCTCTGTTAGTATAGCTACTCCAGCTTTGATTGGTGTTCACATGGTATACCTGTTTTCCATCCCTTTTCTTTTAATCTATATGTGTCTTTATATTTAAATTGGGTTTCTTTTAGACAACATATAGTTCGGTTTTCTTTTTTGTTCACTCGGACAATCTCCATCGTCTAATTGCTATATTTAGATGATTGACATTATAATGATTATTGATATAGTTGAATTAATATGTAACATATTTGATTGGTTCTATTAATTCCTGTTGTTCTTTGTTCCTATTTTGTTTTCCACTCTTTTTCTGCCTTTTGTGGTTTTAATTAAGCATGTATATGATTACAGTTTCTCTTCGTTCTTATAATGTTAATTATACTTCTTTTAAACTTCTATTAATGGTTGTCTAGAGTTTGCAATATACATTTACAACTAATCCAAATCCACTTCACATAACTCTATTCCATTTCTCTGGTAGTACAAGTAAGTTATAAATTATTCCTAATTTTTCCATCCATTTCTTGTAGTATTTCTGTCATTCATTTCAATTATACATGTGCTATAGTGATCAAATACATTTTGTTATTATTTACAAAAAAAACTGTTGTCTTTTAGATCAATTAAGGATAAGAAAAATATTTTATTTTATCTTAACTTACTCCTTTTCTAATCTTCTTCATGTATATCTGAGTTTCTCACCTGTATCATTTTCCTTCTCTCTCAAGAACTTCTTTAATGTTTCTATAAGACAGGACTACCTGAAACAAAGTCCCTCAGTTTTTGTTTGCCTGAGGAAGTCTTTATTTATATTTCACCTTTGAAGAATAATTTTGCAGGTAAAGAATCCTTGGTGTTTTTGTTTGCTTTCTTGCTTTTGTCAACACTTTAAATATTTAATTCCATTCTCTTCTTGCTTCCTTGATTTTTGAGAGGAAGGTGGATGCAATTCTTGTCTTTGCTCCCATGTAGATAAGGCTCTTTCCTCCCTCTGGTTTCCTTCAAGACTTATTTTTTATCTTTGATTCTCTACAGTTTTACTATGAAATACTAGATGTGGTTTTTTGGCAATTATCCAGCTTGATGTTCTCTGAGCTTCCTGGATCTGTGGTTTGAAGTCTGACATTAATTTAGGGAAATTCTTAGTCATTATCGTTTCAAATGTTTCTTCAGATCCTTTTTCTCTTTCTTCTTCTTCTGATTCTATCCTTATCCACACGTTATACTTTTTGTAGTTGTCCCACAGTTCTTGTATATTCTGTCAATATTTTGTCTTTTTTTTTTTTTTGCTTTTCAGTTTTGGAAGTTTCTGTTGACATACCCTCAAGCTCAGAGATTCTTTCCTTAGCTGTATTCAATCTACTAATGAACTCATCAAAAGCATTCTTTGTTTCTGTTAGTGTTTTTTGCTCTATAGCATTTCTATTTTATTCCTTCTTAGAATGCTGTCTCCCTTCTTATATTACCCATATATTTTTGCTTTTTGTCTACTTTTTCCATTAGAGCCCTTAGCATATTAATTATAATTGTTTTAAATCCCTGGCCTGATAATTCCAACATCCCTGCTGTGTCTGTTTCTAATGTTTTCTCTATCTCTTAAAACTGTGTTCTTTTTGCTTTTTAGAATGTCTTGCTATGTTTTGTTGAAATTCACACATGATGTACTGGGTGAAAGTAACTGCAGTAAATAAGCCTTCAGTAATGTGGTGGTGAGGTTTGCAGGGAGGGGGAAGGTTCTGCAGTCTTGTGGTCTGAGTTGTTCGTGAACTTGGGCCCCTGGGCTGTGGCCTTCACCAGTGCCTCTCAGCAAGCCCCTCCCTTTGGTGGAGTAGGACAGCTGGAGCGACCTGGAGCTGGATATTTCCCTTCTCCTACATGAAAAGCTAGAGGGAGCTGGAGTTGGGAACTCCCCTTCTCTAATAGGAGTCTACAGTGGGCTGGAGCTGGGTATTTCCCTTCGCACAGTTTGGTTAGGGTTTGAAAAAAACAAAAACAGTAGGTTAGGTTCTGGTAAAATAGTTTCACTTGAAGCTAGGGCTTCTTAAGGACAGAATCCTTTCATAGTATATGTATATGTATATGTATAACCAAATCACTTTGCTGGACATCTGAAACTAACACAACATTGTAAATCAACTCTACACCAATATAAAATAAATAAAATTTAAAAGGACAGAATGCTCTAGTGTATTTCAAAATAGCTACTTCTCCCCTTTCTCCTGCCAGAAGCCTGAGGGGATTTTTCTCCAGTTTTCACTGTGAGAAACTGGTAGATTTCCTGGAGATAAACTCACAGAAGTGTGGAGGCCTCACCTGTAACTACCCCCCACCCCCAGACTGTCCACACTGAACCTCCAGCAACTTGTTAATTCCAGTTCAGGTTTTCCTGCCTGGTCCCGGCTCCCACAGAGGTTTCTGCTCCCAGGTAAACTGTTGTGAGGCTCTGTACGTGCCTGACAATTCTGGGGGCAACATTTGTCCTGGCTGTCCGGCAATTTTCGGATGGAACTGAGCAGACTTGTCGACTTCTTCGGTTTGTTCAGCTTTTTCTTGTTGCTGGTATAGAGTAATACAGGAGAAAACTATCTTTAGGGAAGTAAAACACAACGGATGTTTTGAAACCGTGGCAACTGACAGTGGCCCCAACTGAGTAAAGAAAAGGTGTGAGATACAGGAGCTAACACTGAGTGGACACATAACTGGTCCCTGCCCCCCTCATAGCAGATGGAGTGTTCCAAAGAATTTCATAAGTTTACTTATGATTTATTAACATATTTATTTACATATATATTTATTTACATATTGATTTGTATACATATTGATTTATTTACATATTGATTTATTAACAGTGCAAACCATTTCCTATAAGATTTTCTTTTATAACAATAAGATGGGTCTTACATAAATGGGGATTATTTGTAAACAACTGTTTAGCAGGATTCCAAGAAAAAAGATATGTTAAACCGCTACTTGGCCCGTATTTTTCTAGGTTTAAGAGAAAAGCCAGAGGCTTCTGTTGCAGAAAGATTATGTGAAAAGCCAACAAGAAAATAGAATCAGAAATAATGAAATGAGAACTCTTTTAAAGTAATTTCATGCCTATTATTTTTTTCTATTCTTTTTTAAGGAAAGTGGTTAAATCAAAGGTGGAAGCCATAGAAGAAAACAAATTTAAAGTTTAAAAAATCTGAAAGAAAGTTTGGAACTGTATAGGGACCAAGATATATAGATATATATGGATTCAAGAGTCTGGCTAAGATAAGAACTCATTCATAATGGTCATCTATCTTTCTGATTTAGGAACTGAATTTTACTTTAAGATCATATACACAACTAAAATTTCAAAATGCTCTTTCTGTAGTTTTAAAGCTGAAATGTTAAAATCATAAATCATGAATATATTTTCCAACATTAACTTAAATCCTTATCATCAGTATTCACACTGAGGTATTATTTAAGCAAAATGGTGAATCGGAAAGCTGTGTCTTAAGAAAAAAGTTTTAGATGTACAGTATTATAAAACTATCATATTATAAAAATTCATTTAGCTAATGAAAAAAGTTTTTCATCAATTCCTTAAGAACTTGTAAATGCGTACATATATTTGTTTTAGTATATTTATATTTTGTATATTAGGTATATTATTATATCATATTAAATATACCTGTCTATATATTTATGTATATTAATATACCATGTATTAAATATACCTATACATTTAGGTACATTAATATAAATACATTTATATATCTTTTGGATGCTTTTACAAAAGATAATGAAAAGGGACTTGAATTTACCAGATACACAAAATATTTCAACCTTTTTTTCCAGTCTTTGCTGGAACTGAATAGGTTTGGTGAGAAATTCTAGGCAGGAATCCTGAATGCAATAGGTAGTGTATGCTAGATTCTTTTTGAAGAAATTTACATATATTATCTCTTTAATCCTTAAACTATCAATATTTTGGCAAGCAGGTAATATTTGCCTCATTTTGCACAGAGGAAGACCACGGCCTTGAGAAATTAATACCTTTCTCAAGTTCATCCATTTCTATTCATCATTTTTTTGTACATCTCTATTGGAGTGTAATTGCTTCACAGTGCTGTGTACCCCAATGTTCATTGCAGCACTCTACAATAGCCAGGTCATGGAAGCAACCTAAGTGTCCATCAACAGATGAACGGATAAAGGAGATGTGGCACATATATACAATGGAATCTTACTCAGCCATAAAAAGAAACGAAATTGAGTTATTTGTAGTGAGGTGGATGGACCTGGAGTCTGTCATACAGAGTGAAGTAAGTCAGAAAGAGAAAAACAATTATTCATCATATTTTAAAAGCAGCTGCTGAGACCCAGGCTAAGTGTCCTGTCACAGCAGCAAACCCTGTGGAGTCGCTGCAGCCTCTTAAGGCCACATGAAGGTGACGGGGGGTCTGACTTTGATGAGGAGTCAGAGTGGAATCTCTGATAGCATCACATTGACTTGAGATCGAGGGACACTTGATTAGTGGAAGAAATAGCCCTGAGGGGGAAAAGAGCTTGGCATTTTTAGACACTGAAGGAAGGCCAGCGAGGCTGGAACAAGCAAACAAAGAGGGAGAGTCCACTGTGGGGACTCAGATGCCTCCGAGTCCTTGGAAAGAACGTTTGCATTTTCTCCTAAGTTTCCAGGGAAGCCACTCGTGGCGTTTAAGCACGGTTGGGGCGGGGCAGGTGAGTGCGTTAGCAGAACCCAGGAGCTTGTGCGTGATGAGCTGGAGGGTGTAGTTATGAAGGGGCAGACTAGGTGAGGGACCGCAGGGGCTTGAACGGCGTGGCGCTGGATGATGGAGAAGGGGACCGTCAAGACATTGTTGGGAGGCAGAGCTGACAGGACTCGGTGATGGATCCCACGTGGTGGGTGAGAGAGGAGGAGATTTCTCCCCTTCTTCACTGCTCGGCCGAACCAGGTAGCTGGGGGCGCCATGATTCCACGTGAACAGCAGAAGGAGGGTTCACTTAAGATTGTCAGGTAACTAAATTATGTCTGAAGTCAAGAGGAGGGAAACAGAAGGCAACTGAAAAGGAAAAGGACCATCAACAAATGGAATCATGAGGTGGGCAAGGAATTCCAAGGCTATGCAGCCAATTACTGCAGATCCGTGATTTAATTCTTGACTTCTCGGACTCCCGATCAGCGGCTCTTGACCGTGGAGCCTGGAGCTGAGAAGCGCACAATTGTGTGAAAGCTGAAAAGCTCCCTTCATCACCACGTCCTTTCTAATGAGCCACACTGATGTGAGCACCGTGTAATCTGTCACATGCATGTTATTTCTAACTCTTCATCAACCCCTGCGGGTGGTGGTTATTATCTTCATCTCACAGAGGAGAAGACTGAGGTGTAGAGAGTTAAGAACTCAGTCTAGGCATTGTTTCTATAGCCTTTGTCTACAGCCTTCCCTCTGCTGCTCCCATGACCCTCACCAGCTCAGAAAGAACAGAGTCCTTACGAGAAAATGACTACTTAAGCCTTGCGGGGAGGGGCGTATATATTCTTTTCACTATTAAGTTGATAGTAAACTGAATGTTATTGAGGGATAGTCAAGCTTGTTTTGGAAATAAAACGGTTAAATATATAGAAACATGTGTAAAATGTTTAACAATTTTTGATTAATTGTGGGATTCTCCTGAAGGGATCAGCCGTTATGTCAGATCCCATGTCATCTCCTGTTGATAATGTGTGTCACAGGTAGGCATGACTGGTCCACTAATGCAATCTCTGTCCCTAAAGTTAGATCGAGAGCTTTGCCAGCATCTCAGACCCTGCATCATCAGAACAGATTATACACCCGTCCCGGGCAAAGGGGGCATTGAAGGCACTCAGGCTAAATGGTGACAGTGTCCCAGGAGGAGCTCAGTTACAGGACAGCAGGTCAGGCAGCTTTCTTCCGAAGGACAATTACTGTGTTCTCAGGACTACTGTCATCATTTTTTCTGTGGACTCAAGTTGTGAATGTGTATCAGTGTGTAACCTAGTACAAATGTGGCAAAAAAGTGCATTATATTTGTAGTCAACTGGCAGTAATCTGATGTGGCTTCAGATATAAAGATACTGACCCTAAAATAAACTAAGATGTTGGTAGCAAACAGCGTAAGCCTCCAGAAATGAACAATGATGTGAACAAAAACAATTAAAAAAGGAAAATAAAGAGCAAGCATTTTCCAAGTCACTGCTGACTTTGTACAAACAGTATTTTAATGCTCCCGGGGGTTTTCCAGCCATTTTCCTCTTGCGGGATCTGCAGAGTGGCTGAACTCACCTCCCCCGTGAGTTTATGCTTAATTATGCTGTTTAGGTATCTCCCTGGGATATATTTTAAGTGATGGCTAATGTCTACTTCCAGGCACATGTTATGGCCTGGAGCCAGAGGTGGAGGGACTGCAGGGCTCAACTCCTGGCTCCTGGCTGTGGGCCCTTGGCCATGGCAGTCCCTCCAGCCTGTGCCTGTGCTTCCCAGTCTGCAGAGCAGGGAGACTAAAAGCGCCTGCCTCGCGGGGCTGATGTTGAGATTAAATGCAGTGATGTTTCCCACCCCTGTGTAGTGCTGCCTGTCACATACTGGAGGCTATTTGTTTTGTATTTTCTGAAATTTTCTAAATGTGTTTTATATTTTCCCTGAACTTTTGCACACCTGCTTACCTCATTTATTATTCAGAATTTTATAGTTTGTTCCTTGCCGAGTAACTGTTAACATCGCAGAGTTTAGCCCTTTCACTTCAGAGCCGGCTCCTGCCCTTTTTCGTGGTGAAACAGTTACAGTCTCCCATTATTGTCGGGACGGTATCTTCTGGCTGCACACTGAGATTTATTCAGAGGTTTCCCTCAATGTGTTCTCCCATCCCCCGTGATTCTGTGCATTCGTGCTGTTTCCTCTTCCTGGAATGTCCTATCTCCATTTACCTGCCTGGGAAGATGCCACTCATTCATCAGTGATAGTCCTTTTGTGGCATTGGTGGAGGCTTTGGGAGGTGGTCCTAGATTATCTGAGCCAGCTAGTCATTTTCCTTCCCATCTTTGCAGAGTAACTTGTTTACACACTACGTATCCCGTGAGCCACGGTTATGGTCTGTCTCCTCAGAACGTAGGTGTTTTCTCAGCACACAGACCGTGTGTGCACACCCAGCCTCAGCAAAGCCCCCTGCGTGCAGTAAACCCACAGGATGTTGGAATGAGGCGATGGTGTGTAAGCGAATGTCCTAATAAACGTCAGATGAATTTACTGAATTCAGGTTTCCTAATACTAATAGCTCATGCCTACGTTGGCCTTATTCTGAGCCAGGCACGCATCTTCTCTGGTGAGGAAACGGAGACCCTGAGCAGGTCAGTAACTGCATGAGGTCATCACCAAGGAGAGGGAGGATGCCTTGCACCCGAGCATTCTGCGCGTTGAGTGTGGGCTCTTCCCTACCACGTGCTCTTACATCGACATCACCAGAGAAAGTGACTGTGTTTACCTTGCGTGTTTGTCATCTGCCAGACAGTAAAAATGTTGCTTTGGGAATATTAACTCTTCACAGCCTCCCCGTGGAAGAGGTATTGGCAGACCCTTTCTGTCCTTCAGTTTCATCAGATTAGAAAATTGAGGACTCAGACTGCGGCTTCTGCTCTGATGTGGAGAATTTAGATGTCATCACTTCCTTCCTCACAGCAAGAAAAAGCTGAGCAGCTCTCCTTAGGTCCGTGAGAACACTGCCACGCCCCGCAGCTGGACAGACAGGCCATGCGGGGAATCAGAGCTTCCCAGGAGCCTAAAACACCACCGGAGCCAGCAAATGGGAGGAGGCTTTGGACTAACGGACAGATTGCTGGAAGTCCACTGGACTAGCCTGAGAGTTAAATGTTCCTGGGGGTCCAGGCTTGAGGGACCGCTGAACATTCTAAGTTTTATCTCCAAGGACTCTACCAGGTTCCCACAGTAATAATCAGAGAGAAATATCCACCTGTTTTCTGCAGAGCAAGGGGAAGAGTATCAATCAGTCTTTTGAACTAGACCAAGAACATTCTTTTCTAATTAACAGAGACTTCTCTTAGGAAAAGCTACTTTATTAGAGCCAAACCAACATGGGGAAAGGAATATACTCACCTACAGACCCCTCAAGCCTTCCTGTCCCATCTGGGGGAGGGGAGAGAAGCTGAGAAACACACATGAAGGTCACAGTGCAGGGGTACAGTCTCCCTAAAAGACTGAGACATAATCAGAGGACTATGGAACGTTCCTCCTTTTCTCCAGTGGTATCAGCAAGCCTCCAGCAAAATACCAGTGGATTTCAGGTGAGAGAATGCCAAGAAACAGACTCGATTTCAGAAGGAGACTGGAGAGAAACCCAAAAATAACACAGGAGACAAAAACGGGCCCAAGAGGAAATTGAAATCTTGGCACCAGTGGCTACAGTGAACAGTAAACACCAGATAAACACAAAAACTCACACTAAAGTTCCTTTTTACCTATATATCATGTCCAGCTTTGAACAGCACTGTCAAAGCACACTAAAAGACAAAACAACGAAACACAGCTTGAAAAGACAAAGCCAGCAAAAGAACCAGACTCAGATGTGGCAGAGATTTTGGAATCTTCAGACTTGGAGTTTAAAAATAACCATAATATGCTACTAACTCTAATGGGGAAAATGGGCAAATATCAGATGGGTAATGTAAGCAAAAAGATGAAAGCTGTAATAAAGAATCAAAAGTCAGTGCTAGAAATGGAAAACAGTGTAACAGAAATGAAGAATGCCTTTGATGGGCTCATCAGTGACTGGACACAGCCAAAGAAAGAACTAGGAAGCTTAAAGATACAACATTAGAAATCCTCAAACTGAAAAATCAAAGGGGAAAAAGACTGAAAAGGAACAGAGGATCCAAGAATTCTGGAACAATTTCAGAAGATGTAACATGTATATAATGGGAATTCCAGAGGAAGAAACAGAGAAAGGAGCAGAAGAAAGAGGGAAGTAATAATGGCTGAGGATTTTCCAAAGCTAATGATGGACATAAGACCACCACCCCAGGAAGTTCAGAGAACAACAAGCAGAATGAATACTAACAAGACTAAAAGAAAAAATCTACACCTAGGCCCATCACATACAAACCGCAGAAAACCAAAGATAGAGAGAAAAACTTGAAAGAAACCATAGAGAAAAACAAAACAAACAAACTAAACAAAAACAGCAACTTACCTATATAGGGACAAGGATAAAAATTGCTTTGAACTTCTCATCAGAAAACATGCAAGAAGAGAGTAGAATGAAATATTTAGTGTTGAGAGGGAGGTAACAACCACCGCACTGGAATTCTTTATACAGTGAAATTTTCCTTCAGAAGTGAGGAGGGATTAAAGACCTTCTTAATAAACCAAAGTGTGAGAGAATCGGTTGCCAGTGAAGCTCCTATGCAAGAATAGTTGTTTGAAACGTTCTTTATAATGAAGGAAAGTGTTGTAGATCAGAGATGTGTACCCACATAAAGAAAGGAAAATTCTAAAGAAGTGATAAGTGCAGGTGGGATAAGATCATTTATTCTTCTGATACTTCATTGAAGTGAAAGCTAGCTCTCCATTCAACATATTAATGACAGTGATATGCTTTGTGATTTTAGCTCATGGGACAGTGAAATGAATGAGAACAATGCTGTAGGGGTCAGGAGGGAGGAATTGTAACTATTCTGTTATAAGTTACCAGCCCATGAATATGACCCATGAGTGGGTATAGTGTATATGAAAGCAGACTTAGATTAGCTGTAAATGTGTATTGCAAACATTAGGGCAAACACTGAAATAACTGAAAAAAATAAATATTTATATGCTAAGAGGAGAAAATGAAAACATATAAAATGCTCAATTAAAACCAAAGAAAAATGAAAGAGGAAGGCATAAAAGAAACAAACAAAAAAGGCAACAAATAGAAAACAGTTACAAATACAGGCACACCTCAGGGGTGTTGCCACTTGGGTTCCAGACCACAGCAAGAACGCGAGTATCAAATATCACAATAAAGAGAGTCACACGATATTTTGGGGGGGCGTTCCCAGTGCATATGAAAAGTAATGTTTATACTTGAGTCTATTAAGTATCTAATAGCATTATGGCTAAAAAAAAATGTACATACCTTAGTTAAATAATACTTTATTGCCCAAAAATGCTAGCTGTAATCTGAGCCTTCAGTGAGTTGTAGCAGTAATATCAAAGATCAACGACCACGGATCACCATAGCAAATGTAATAATGAAAAAGTTTGAAATATTGGAAGAATTACCAAAATGTGGCACAGAGACATGAAGTGAGCAAATGCTGTTGGGAAAATGGTGAGGACGGACTTTCATGACACAGGGTCGCCACAAACCTTCAATTTGTAGAAGGACAGTATTATTTGAAGAGCAGTAAAGTGAAGCACAACGTGGTGAGGTGTGTCTATCTGGCAGCTCTGAACCCCGCTGTATCCCCAGTGACTTCCACTGTGAATGGATGAAATACACCAGTGAGAGGCAGAGTCAAAGTGGATAAAAATCAAGAAGACCAAAGACATTTTGACAATTTCTTACAAAACTAACCATCCTGTTACCATAGGATCCAGCATTAATACTCCTGATATGCACCTAAGTAAGTGGAAAACTTACTTCCACAAAAAACCTGCACACTAGTGTTCATGGCAGCTCTAGTCGTGATTGCCAGAAACTGGAAGCTACCGGAACATCCTTCAGTAGAAGAATGAATAAGCAAACTGTGGTACATTCGTGAAATGGAATAGTATTCAGTGATGAGAAGAAATGGGCTATCAGGGCACAGAACGGCAGGGAGGAATTTTAAATGCCTATTGTTAAGAGCAAAAATGCAGCCTGAGGGCTTCCCTGGTGGCGCAGTGGTTGAGAGTCCGCCTGCCCATGCAGGGGACACGGGTTCGTGCCCCGGTCCGGGAAGATCCCACATGCCGCGGAGCGGCTGGGACCGTCAGCCATGGCCGCTGAGCCTGTGCTCCGCAACGGGAGAGGCCACAACAGTGAGAGCCCCGCGTATCGCCAAAAAAAAAAAAAAAAAAAAAAAAAAAAAAAAAATGCAGCCTGAAATGGGAATGTATCGTATGATTCCAACTATACAGACACTACAAAGCTCTGTGATTTCCAGGGGCTTGAGGAGTGGGAGGGAGGGATGACCAGGAGAGCACAGGGTCTGTAGTCACTGAAGATACTCTGTATGATACTGTAGTGGTAGGTGCGTGACATTATGCATTTGTCAAAACCCACAGAGTGTACAACACAAAGAGAAAACCTTAACCTTGATATAAACTAAGGACTTTATTTAAACATGTATCATCATCAACTGCAACAAACATGCCACCCCATGCAAGGTGTTAATTACAGGGGAGACTACGGTGAGGAGGGATGTTGGTTCTGTGCTTTCTGCTCAGCTTTTCTCTAAACCTAGCACTGCTCCCCTAAACAAAGCCTATTAACTTAAAAAGGAGATTGGCAGGTTAACTTATGTGTCTAGAGCGGCAGAGTCAGGAGTCCAGCCCAGTTCTTTCTCCCCAAATCCTTTACTTTCAAAAAGTCTGCGTGTCTTGTAGAAGGACATCAAGCCACTTGGAGGGATGGTGACTGATGGGTTATTAGCCACACACAAGGAAAGTACTGACAACATATTTATTGAGAGTTATTAAAAAACACTGTCGTTCTCAATATATTGACGGATTAATAAAGTATTTTTGAGCAGCATTTACCTTTGTTGTTCCCTGCTTTTGAATCTCCTATGTTACCCTCAGAACCTTTCAGTTTCTGATTCCACAATTAAAATATTTATGCATGAAAGCCTTCCAATGATTTTACGTGTTTGTAATAAACTTACAGCATGTGACTTGTAATCATACCATCATCTCCGTTTTGTTTTCTTAACTGAGAACAGACTTCTGCAAGAGTTTCAACCAGTGTTTGCATTGGTCTGTCTCACTGGTCCATCGACTGTAAGTAGATTAAAAATAACACACTATGTAAGTCAGAGATGTTGATTTTGTCTCTGCAGTGTCGCTGAAATATAAAACGCTTCCTACTTAAAGTAGGTGCTCAGTTTGTTGAATGAGTTTGATTACGGAGTAGACAGGATTCAATTTAGAGCAGAAATTACTTCACTTATTCACAAAAGAATGATATTTTACTCTTGAACCGAGGCTTGATTCACCTCATTCAAACCTGCAAATGTGGGACAGTCATGGATGAAAGCAAAGAGGTTGAAGTTATTTGAGTTTTTTATTGCTGCAACTGTTTGTTGTTGTCTTTTGTTTGTTTGTGGCTAAATAACAGTTTGCCAACTCAATGCAAGGCAGCCCAAATAGAGATGGGTCTATCCCAAGCTTCCTTGGAGAGATTGGTCTCTCTTTCTCTTTTTTTAACTATAGAAATATAAAACTGAGTACTCCTCCTGGCACATTGAGAAGTGATCAGTAGTATATAAAAAGGCAGTAAATGTGTTGGAGTTCAAACAGGGACAAATAAGAATTAGAAGAACAATCTCTAATATTTTTTTCTCTGTTCCATAAATGGGACTTTTTCCTTCCCCATCTGTATAATCAGGCTTGAAGTTTAATGAATATTTGCTATACTCCTTTCTATGCAAAACATTAGGCCAATCTAACATAGTATTTATTCAACGAACATTTATATTAATTTATTCAACAAGTGTTTATTAGAGTATCTACTGCTTGCTACCCCATTGAATAGTGAAAGCTGATCGATGCAGAAAATGAATTTAGGTGAGGATTGCCACAAAGAACAAGACCCACAGCAGAGAATAAAATGTAACTGGAGGGGAGGAAGAAAGCACACAGTTGGAGAGCAAACATGATAGTAGAGCAGCTTAATCATTTAATTCTGTCCCCACATGAATGGGATTTACTGTATTACAGGAAAATGAATGTCAGTAGGGTTGGGCTCAAGTATTAGTGGTACCAGTTTGGAGGTGACAATTGTCATTTTTGCCTCGTAATGGTAATTGATATTGAGAGTCTGAATAACCCTCGATACATAACATAGATACATACATAACATAACAAGATAATTGTCGTTGTAGAATTATAATAGGCTAAAGGTAAATAAAGTTACCTTTTCATTCATTCTTAGCTATGCTAGAAAATAGTAAAATAACTGACCATTTTCCAAAAAATAAGTTTTCCATGAGTACCATTTCTGCATTCTCAGATTAAACGTACTCTCCCAAATACTGTGATTTTCAACTTCCCTTCATCCAAACTACCCTTATAGTCTGGACCCCAAAATGGCATAATCACTATTTGTACAGTAGCGATCTTGTCATTACATACAGAACGACAATAAACACACAACTCGTTTTTGTTCCACAGAATAAATAGGCTGCTATAAAAGGCATTTGTTTTTCTTCTGCTCATTTCAGTTCTACATGGAGTAATTTCAAAGCGTCCAGAATAATACCATGTACCCTTTTAACATCACAGACTGCCACCTACTGGAAGATAAACTAAACATCTAAAGACAACTGTGAAAACACGCAGTATTTATCTTGTTGATCACACACACACACACACACACACACACACACACACACACGCACGCACGTTCAATAGAAGAAAACATCAGTGTGCTTTACGTGAACAATAATTGTCCTGCTTGTTTCTATACTATGTTGTAAAGACAAGACATTTTCATAGTTGACCAGAAACTAATTTACTCTGTGCATTGCAAAAAAATAGTTCTTAACATGTAAATCAATAGGTAGAAAGGACTGTTTTGCTAAGGTAGACAAACCAGAAATATATTTAGAAAGAGGTGTTTTGGCTCCAAAACTTTCAGTACATTCATTGGCTCCATCACGTCACCTTGTAGGTTGCCTGAAATCTGTCATCTATGTTCCCCAAACAAAACTGAAGCCACACAAGTTGGAAGAGAAACCAAGGAAACACATGTTACTAGAGAAGAACGTCAGTCCAAATGAGTTAAAAATAACTTTGAAAAAACAAATGCTCATTCATGGTGATGTTTGTGTAAACTTATCTTACTTGTTTTGGCTAGATAGACCTAAACCTGGTAGTAATCAATTATAGCAAGAGAAGTCTTATGTTGCTTGTTACTGATGCAAAAACAAATGTTTTTCCCCATCTTCTCACTACTGATCTGCTCTTACAACACTGGAAATGAACTCTGAGCTCTCACAGACTTTCCATACAAGTGGGGAAAACAAATTTCCATGGAAATCAAACATGAAACATAAAACAGGTATTTTGCACTATATTTCTCTATCCTTATTTCTTTCTGTTTCTCCATAAAAGTCATTAAAAACTAGCGGAAGTGGTGAGACACAGGGGCAGGATGAGAGTCACGTTCAGTTGATGTGTCGTCCAGCTGTACACACACTGCACTTTGACCATAACCCCCGGGACATCCTTCAATGTCCTAATGCATTTACCTTCTGAAACCCGTGCTCTGCACTGCTTTCCAGATGTGTTTAGAGATGTTAGCATCGATCGTGTGTGTTGTACTTTTTCCCTGTGGGCTCATTCAAAGTATTTGAGAAGTGCCCATGAGAATTAAAACCAGTCACATAATTTCCCATTGTCTTAACTTCGGGCAAAACTCTTCAGTGTGTGTACGTCTTATGTAGAAACACAGTAGAATTGGAGTTACTTTCTCGACGTGTACGTGATGGATCCGTATTTTGGCCTAGCCCACGTCATTAGAATTTAGAAAACACGGGTTTTAAGCACTTAACAAGCTATAGCTGGATAGTTTGCATATTTTTCTCTGTATTTTTGTGTGTGTGTTTTTTAAATAAAGCTAAACGCTATTAATTAGAGCGCCATTTTATAAGGTCGAAACACGCAAAACTGCCATTTTTCTCAGCCCCAAATTTTTCAGTATCAGCAGCTGTATATGGATTAACTCAATACTTATAGACAAAATTGACTCAGTTGTCATTTAATGATACGTTTATATTCTCACTTTTAAGTCGTTTTGTTACAAGACAGTGCATGAACAATACCTCATGTGGTGATGAGCCCATTCTGTTTACTAAGTCCCAGACTTTCTGTGTCTTCAAGATATTGTATATGTTAATTTGTGACTCCACGACAATTTGTAACAAGTATAAACATATCAGTAGAAGAGAGAACATAATTTTTATTCACGTGTATACATATTGTCTTACAGACATAGTTATATGAAGGGGTCTAGGCAAAAGCATCTTTTCATATTTGCTTAACCTGTAAAAGGAAAGGAATCAGTCTTTCATCTGATGCTCTAATGCTCCATCTGTACATTCTCGCTAGACTATGTTTAAGCCTTCCACTTTGCCGTAAAATATGCTACTTTAATCTCTATTTTCTCTTTCCATATTTATAATTGAGCCCTTTATATTATATTTCCTCTCCTCAGGGACTATTAATATCTTGTGTGTCTGAACAAAATATTTTCCAATATATCATATCCTGTGATTTCACTGCAATCATTTGTAACAAGAAACAGGCACAGCAGACCTTGTTACCCCACATGAGACATGGGAACGAAGGTAAAAGAGGTCAAACTCTCCCCATGGAAGGAAGTGTGGAAACTGAGACTGGAATCCTGTCTCACATCCAAACAGGCTCACAGGCTGGGTGGCTGGGAGTTGGGGAGCCCTAGTAGTTCAGTGCTGGAAAAGGACCGGCATATCCTCTGGTGTAATCCATCCTTCAGAGCTGAAGCCAGCGGGTCCCAGAGACGCCGAGTGGTCTGCCTGGAGCCTCTGACCGACCCATCAGCATGATGGCTCTGGATTAAGCCCAAGTCCTTCTTCAGGCAAAACTGCCTGGGATTTTATTTCCAGGAAACAAAATTGAGATCAAAACCAGAAAAGCCAAGAAACACACAAATCACACAAAATTTTGTCACTGAAACTTTCCTGCCTTGCTGTTGAATCCAAAGTAATTTCTAATGGCTTTATGCCAGTCAGAGGGATCGCACTCAGTTAGACTTGAAGGAGCTTAACCTCCCAGTGAGTGAAGATTTTTCAATCCTACACTAGAAGATGGGAAAGATAGACAAGGATGCCATCAGCACTGAGTAACGAGGTTACATGGCATTAATTAGAAAGTCGTTTATGAGCCAGCTGCTACATGGAAAGCTTAGTGTCAGAACCATGATTTCTATGTCAAAAAGTTCATGAAACTACATCTTAAGGATAGAAGAGTGAATTGAGATATTTCCGAAAGAATAGCCAGTGACATGAATATTAGAATGGTTGAAAGCAATTAACGATCGATTTACTTTAACCATAAAAACAAAATTTCAAAGGATTGCAAAATCCAAAGAAGGTAAACCCAAGAAAACTGTAAACAGGATACTAATGCTGCATTGGGTTTTTTTAATGAGTAAGTGTAAATAGGAAACAAATAGCAAAGCGTATCAGATTTAGGAAATATTTTCTTTTACTATGTTTTATCTGTAGGTTTATAAAAATTACTTTAATCATGGATTAAATTATATTTATGACTCTTATGGGATCACCATATCCAGTTAATATAGTGAGTTTATCAGATAATGAAAAGCAAAGCAATGATCCTATGGATTTTTGAAATAAAAAAATAGTGATTACTCAGTATATATGAGATGCACATTTTTTATCAGGTTATGTTCTAGGCTTAATAGAGTTGAAGCCCTGGGCCTTAATGCCCTCACGGTAGTGATGAACGCACACGCTTCTCAGGCTAGCAAAGTCAGGAGTAAGACATCAATAAGTAGAGTGGAGAGATCAGGGTGGCTAGCGTTCAAGCCCTGAGGAAGTGATAAGAGTTGAGCAGCTGGCCTGTCTTCTTTCTGACAGAATGGCCTGGTCTCCAATGACACTCTTCCAAAAGACAGTACATAAACGACAATGGCAAAGGCAGTTCACCTTCTGTCTGAGAAGGTTTAGGTTGGGGGTTTACTGCTTTACTCTAAGTCCATTGGTTGAGTGTGCTATACTCTGAATTTGATATTTTTCTATGAATTTTGATATATGGTCATTTTTGAAAACACACAAAAAATCTCAGTGTTTAAAAATTCCACACAGCTTAGTGGCTTAAAACAACACAGCAAGGTTGATTTTGCTCAAAGATCTTCAATTCGAGCAGAGGTCAGTGAGGTGGGCAAGTTGAAGGCTGACCCCGTCCCCCTCTGAAGGTTCACTTGTTCACTCCTCAGTCTGACACATCAGCTTGTGGCCGGAGCAGCCTCACAACGTGGTGACTGGGCTCCCAGGGCAAAGTGACCAGAGAGAGAGAGAGAGCGCCAGGATGAAGCCACCTGCCTGTCAGGTGTCACCAAGGAAACGCACAGCGTCCCTCTGTCCCTTCTATCTGAGCTGTCCCCACACGCACACCCAGTTTCGAGGGGAGTGGAAATGGATTCCACCCCTGGATGTCGGTGGCAGGTTCTAGAAGAGCATGTGGGAACAGAACTGTTGCCGTGGCCAATTTTTGGATGATATAATCTAACACATTCTGCCCTCTGGCTAGCACAATTCACAACATCCTTCCTACACGCAAAATCCACTCACCTCTCCCCCAAACTCTCCAAAGTTTCATCCCGTTATTGCCCCAGGTCAAGATTTAATCACCCAGCTCACATCTAGGTCTATATAAGGCTCCTCATGTTTGATTCCTTGTCTGGTTCAGAAGGATGTTGTTATGAGCTGAATGACATCGGCTCAAAATTCAACTCCCAGGACCTCCGAATATGACTGTTTTGAAGATGGGCTTTAAAGAGGTGATTGAGTTTAAATGAGGCCATTAGGGTGAGCCCTTACGCAGTCCGACTGTTGTCCTTACAAGGAGAGGAAACTTGGACACACAGACACACGCAGAGGGAAGACCACGTGAGGACACAGGGAGAAGGCGGCCACCTGCAAGTCAAGCAGAGAGGCCTCAGGATAAACCAAACCTGCCGATGCCTTGCTCTCAGACTTCCAGCCTCCAGAACTGTGAGAAAATCCATCTCTGATGGTCAATCGCCCAGCCTGGAATTTTGTCACGGCAGCCCCAGCAAACTAACACTTTCTGCACCAGAGAGAGCCGTCACCTTCGCCTCCTCCATGACCATTACCCAGTGCCCGGGAGGCAGACCCTCCTGTTCCAGGGCAGGGGACACCGGGCCCCAGAGCTTTCACTGCCCAGAGCAATTCCGAAAGCCAGCGGGACGCGCCTCACTGGTGCCTTGATTAGGTTCAGGTACAGGGCCTGGGATGAACCAAGGGGCTCTTGACTCTGCTCCCTGTGGTCCTGTGTTTCTCTTCTGGGACCTTGGTTCCTCCTTCTGACCTTCTGGCTCTGCCCTGTGGGATCTTGGACTTGCCCTCTGGGATCCTGGCTCTGCACTCTGAATCGTACTTCCAGTGTGCCACACCTGACAATTTAAAGTATATATTCTTGATTTATAAGGAACTGAGCATACTGGGTACATATTATATCAGCTAGAAATTGACTTCCATTAGATATTCATTTTGACTTTAGGCTTATTTTCTAATTGTTTTTCAAATTCAGACAAAAGTCAAAGTGTGCAAAGACCATGTTTTCTTATATTCATACGAGTTTCCTTTTTAGTATTTCAGTGTTATATTGTGGTACACTTTTATTTATATTGATATGCCAGGAATTTCTTTACATAAAATAATGTCTTTTCAAGTAGATTTTTGGGTTGATATTTTTAACCCTTCTTTTATTTTATCTGTATTTGCCTGGCAGCTCTTTCCACTGAGTTAATTCTAACCATCTTTTTTTTTAGTTTAACAACAATTGCATTATCAAATCAAATCGTGTTTAATTATTCTGAACACCTGCTATGTACAAAATTGAAAAAACAAAACCCTAAACTGTGGGATCCTTGAGAGTGAGAGCACACATTGTTCATCTTTGTATCTCCTGAATCTTTCTAGAGCAAATATGCATTCCTTCCTTCCTTCATTACACAGAAGTCTGACATTATGGGCCCTTCCAAGAGCTTTCAATTCTATTACATGGATAAGATATGGAAATGCAAATTATTCATATATACATACATACTTTTCAATAGGATTGTGGGGAAATAAACCATGCCTGCATTTTCCCATGAGCGCGTGAAAAGCCCTGGCCTCATGAGCCATGGAAATAGCTGATATAAAGTTAGGGGATATTTGCTTTCCCTTCTCAAGAAACATTCTCACCTACCATACGGATGAGATCTGTCGCCAGTTGTTTCTGTAATAATGGAGTTAAGTGCTCTGATGTAAAAGAAAAAAGAGGTTTCTCGCATTTCTCTCCCCCAAAGCCAACTGGATACATCCTCAAATAGACATCATCCTAGGTGAGCTCCCAAGCCTTGTCTTTCTATGTATTTTCACATTAGGGAGGAACGAGGCCAGGGAACTGGGAGGCATCGCCAGGTCTTGAGAGCCAGAGACAAGGGGTTTACCTGGTCCTTGGAAAGCATATTTGCATCCTACGATGGTAAGGTAAGAACGCAGATTCCTTCCCTTCAAGTCTCAGTGGAGCAAAAGGGTTTGTGTTTCCTCCGTCTCTCCTCTTGCGGCCTTGCCAGGTTGCTTTGGGCCCGGCCTTCCTGCTGCCGGGATTCCTCCACTGCTGTTCTCTGTCTCACGGTTCTGGAATCGCGCGGGCTGCCACCGTCTGGGGGCTTATTTCTTCCACTCATGTCTGTGAGGGAGCCTGGGGGTGTGGGGGGAGCTGAGGTCAAATGCCTGCTTGGTCCCCACCTCGAGGGGACAGATTCGGGTCGTTTTGAGCCAGACTTCCAGACTCGTCTGCCCTTCACACCAAAGAAGGAGCAGGGGTCCAGGGCGCACCGCAGTGCTGTTTGGATAGACCAGGGATTTAGAGTCCAAAGGAAGGGTTCAGTTTTACCATAAACATCAATGTGGTGTTATATTGGGCAATTGCTCTACCCTTGAGAGAGAGCCCATTTCCTCATCTTCACAAGTAGAAGGTAACTCTTACGAGGCTCCATTCAGGTGGTGTTTGCCCAGGGCCTGACCCACAGCTGGTTCAAACCTCCAGGGGCCGTGGCAGGACGAGCCAGCCCGGGTCGGCTTCCCAGCCTCGGTGGGCCAAGCGTCACCGTGGGAGCTTTGTGCTCCCGTCCCATCCACAGTCGGATACGCACGTGTGCGTGCGCTGAGCACACGCACCTCTTCTCCCCAGCAGCCCTCCACCCAGAGCCCGCCTGGAAGCCTCTCTGCTTCAGGATGGGCTTCACCTCCTCACGGGGGTTCCCTCCTTCCCTGCGCTGCCAGCCGCTGGGCAGCCAGGCATGGCCCTTCCCTCGGCGACAGGGCTCAGGGCCCCGTCACGCACAGCCCGCACGGATGGGAGCTGCTTTTCTCCCTCGGGTCTTCTCAGCCAGGACCCCCAGGGGCAGGACTCTGCCCCCCACCTGCTGCACCCCTGCCCCCAAGGCTGCCCGGGCAGCTAGGAGCCAATCAGTGTGCTAAGTGCGGCTGCCTCGAAATGGCAGACGAAGTCTACGCACTGCTTCTGAGACATGTTTTCTTCCTGCTCTGAAGTGATTCTCAGAGCATCAGGCACATCGTGCTCTAAGGTCGGTTCAGAATCGCATTCCAGAATCAATATAAATGTTCCTTGCGTTGGGGGATGATCACTACTCTTCCCATTCCCAAGATGAATAGATTTTATATTTGCATATTAACATCGCCTTCTGTGCAGTAGGCCGACCTCAGGGAAATTGACGAGCCCTGACTCTGGAACGGCTTCCCTGCCCTCCTCTCTCGATCATGTCCTGTCAGCACAGTCATGTTTTTCTGCATTTCCAGAGTGATTTTCTCTTGGCACCTACGATATTTTCCAGTACGTTAATAAGTGCTGAGTGACGTGATTTTAAGGAACATCAAGCAATTTAATCTTGTATTCCTTAAAAATGGACAAACTAGGCTTAATAAGAGGAAACCGTACAGTGAACTCGAAAGCCAACCGTCAGTAATTGCTGGGCTATAGGAGCTGCCACTTCCCTGCGGTTGCCTGGAGCCCTGGTATTTGTGTGTGGTTAGAAGCCGTGCTTGCTTCCTCTGTTTTTGTTGTCTCAGGTACTTGCTTGGTCCTTTAAAATCCAAAGCCCAGCCTATCCATAGCCTATCCCAGCCTTTTCCAGCTGCCCTGACATAACATGAGGCCTCTTTCCAGTATTTGTTGTGTGCCCGCCATGCGGCAGGCTCCGCCTGTGCTGGGGGTGGGGCTGCTATACTGGCCAGCAGTGGGGGACCCGCCTCCTCGAGGGGCTGTGGGCTAGTTTCAAAAGCACCTTGAACTTGATAGGAACAGAAGTTAGAGAAACCTTAGAGTTGCCGCACAAGCTGTGCTGCTGGTCACTTGCGGTTTGTTTCAGGGATGCTCATATACTCCTGTGTCTCTTCCTGCTCAGCAGAGCAAGTTTTGTTCTGTTTTGTTTTAACCTCACTCACCTAATGAGGATAAAGGCAAAAGTCAAGACCATTTATCTCCACGTGTCGTCAGGAAACCCTCAAACACAGTAGAAGGGAACCAGTCCCATGTTTGCCTTTGACACACTGAGAGAGAGAAAGGCCATGAAGCCACGTGGGCGATTCCGGAGACAATTAGCCCAGGACCCCAGTTCACTTTTCAAGATTTCTGATGAGCTTTGCAATGATTTAGGGCTTAGGAAATGCTGACCCAATAATACTACGTTCAACTTTCCTAACTACTTCATTCTTTTAAGAATTCTCCCTGTAATGATTATGTGGATAATTGAAGTCACTGTAATTATGAAATGACACTGCTGGAGGTGTAGAGAGGATGGTTTACTTCAGCAGTGTTGGGCTAATGCCATGTTATTTTTCACAGATTTCAAATTCAGTCAGTAAATTATAAAAATTACCAACTTCTATGCAGCTACAGAAATGTTATTTAAGCCTCGATTAACTTTTTCAAGTTCAAACCATCAGTTGCGACAATAGAACATTTTCCTGCCAGACATTGGTATTTCCTGTCATTGCACGTGAATTTGCACACAGTCGGACACCCTTTGTCTCTCAGTATTTAAGAGCTTCGTGTGCTGGCATTACGTGACCTCAGAAGTGCCTTCCCACCACCCTCCTTGGCCACCATCCACAGACACATCACCCCATGGAGCTGCCACGTCATGAACTTGATCTGTTCTGCCTTCTTTCCCACTGCAGAAATGTTTCCCTTTCACCTCTGCTGTCGTAACTGAAGCTGTCAGCTAGTTCCTTCCCTGGGTACGTGACTGTCAAGATTTCCCCAAATAGTCATGCCTTTCACCCTACTCTGTGCTCAGTCTTCATCTGAGTTCACCGCCTTGATCCATGGAGTCGCCCCTGCTGGACAGTGGCTCTGGGTTTCCCACTTTTCTACTCTATTCATACTCTCCGTTCCGGGGCCTGCTCTGCACCTGCTGGACTGGCCAGCATGCAGTTGACACCTGGACAGGGCTGGACCTTACACTGCTCTATGCATCCCGCTTTCTGCGTCTGCATGCTGTAACCTGCTGGCATTTCTGGGGTCCCCAATCCGCTTGCTCTGCATGTTATCACACGATAAAACCCTGGCTTAGCTCCAGTTTTTGCATCTCTGTGTCTCTTGTTGCTCCCAGTGTGATAATTTTTTTCAGGAAAGTTTGATTTGAGCTAATCTTGCATCCGTGATGGTAATGTTTTCCAATCTCAGAGTGATTCTGTGAACCAGTCTAAAATACGACACAAATGTCTAAAAGAAATATGAAAACAAATGTGTTCTAAATTAAATGTGTGAAAAAAAAGCCCAGAGTGGTCTGTCAACTTCTCCCATCCTAAACGCTTTTTAAGATATCTTTCAGCATCAAGGGAGTAAATTTTAAGGTAAAAAGCTTCAATATTAAAGATTAAAAATCTGATTTCAAAGTATTTTTCTAGTTCTTCCTGTTGGCTTTTGTCAGTCCTTGGTCCCAGTTTAAACCTCTGGGCTTTCATTGTCTTACTTCTGCCTCTTCCGCTGTGAAGCTTTTTTCTCTCTTTGTACATGAATGTGTTACAGATTTTTCTGACTGTATTGTACTCATTTAATTCACTGAATGGTCATGTTAAAAAAAATAAAACCAGACAACTTTCCTAGAAATATAAGTCTTTGTGTAGAAGAGATGTTAGGATAAATTAATGATGATTCTGAATCTCAGTGAATGTGATAATCAACAGCTATTACTGACTAGTGTTACTATTCACGCAGAAACGCTCAACACACCCCACACAGACATACCATCAGCACTCCCAACCTTTCAGGGTTTCTTCCTATCGCACTAAATAGGGCAGCAACCTTGACAGTGATTAATATATACCAGGCAACCCAGCATCATTTCCAAAATATCTACTACACAACCATATATAAATGTATATTAATATAATTTTATATATATATATATATATACACACACATATTATATATAATTACATATATTTAATCCCAAACACTTGGATTGCTTAGCATCTACTTGGTAATCCAGTTTTCTATCAACGTCTGGCAGATCACATTGTTTTTTTCTTTTTTCTTTTTTTCTCTTGGAGAAAAGTACTTATCAGTTTTATTATTACTATGATACGTTGGTGATATCCTGGAAAGCACCTCTCTTAGGGGAGAGGTGACCTGGGTAAAGGGAAACTTCCTCTGACCTCTCCAATGTCTTGGATTTTTTTTTTCCCTCCAGCGATTTGCTGGGAACTTCTCCATTGGACCCCCAGACTTCCACAGAGGAACTCTCATCCATGGGTGTTTCTCAAACTTGGTGCTCTTTGGGGGAAAGATGCTAGAAAACTCCTATTCTGCCATCTTTACGATGTGGCCCAGCCTGTAAGCTCTTGAGTCGGGCTCTGCTTTCTGAGGTGAGAGCCAGGAGCCCGGGGCTAAGGTTCTTTATTACTCAGTGCTCAGGCGCTGCACTTTGTTCATGGGTCTTCTCAGGTCACTCGGTGGACAGTGACGCATTCCTGTTTGTGGCATTTGGAATCGGTCTAAGCAGACGTGTACCATATTCTGATTTGTATTTGTTACTATGTAAGACATATGTCATTCTCATCAACACTGCTGGACATCCACGGCGTGTGGGCACCCTAATTACCTCTTATATATCCTGACTAAACTCCCCCATTCTCCCGGGGCAGGGTGGAGACCATCAACCTGAGATTATAGTGGATGAACAAACCTTAGGGAACTTAAATAATTTGACAGTTACTTAGACAGCAAGTGAGTGGCCTGAATTCAAACCTAGACCCCCTTTACTACAAAGTTAACATTTCCTTTCAAATATTATGTTTATACTTTGTCTTTCCAGTTATGAATGTGACATGTGTCTCCTATTTCACACAAACCTAACGCTGTGCTTCAAGAAATATTTAAGCCACGATAGGAGAAAGAGCTCATGTAGGTTTAATAATATTGAGTTCTATTTCAAATTTGGGCACAAAACTGAGGCATTTTAGAGAATGTATACCACTTTTCTGCACCTCCCTTTCCTCAGTAGTATTCAAGGAGGTTAGATGAAAATGATGGTCAAGGCTATGCTTGTTTTTAACATTTTATTATCTGTTAATCTGATTAGATACTTGATGGATTCATAAATTGAGATAATCTTTAAAGGTCTGATCACGAACCGGTTTGTGACATGTACACACTGCTATGTTTTAAATGAATAACCAGGCTTCCCTGGTGGCGCAGTGGTTGAGAGTCCGCCTGCTGATGCAGGGGACGTGGGTTCGTGCCCCGATCTGGGAATATCCCACATGCCGCGGAGCGGCTGGGCCCGTGAGCCATGGCCGCTGAGCCTGCGCGTCCGGAGCCTGTGCTCCGCAACGGGAGAGGCCACAGCAGTGAGAGGCCCACGTACCACCCCCCCACACACACACACACAAAAATAAAATAAAATGAATAACCAACAAGGACCTACTGTATAGCACAGCGAACTCTGCTCAATATTATGTGAGAGATTTATTTTCATTATTACCATCATGCAATTATTGTTCCATGTTTTGAACATTATATCTTGCACCTTTTAATAGTATTAATAAATAATAATATTCTTTCTTATAAAATGGAGCTGAATGCACGTGTTCCCTGCTGTGAACCATGATTTTACATATTAGTGTTAAAATACATAGCTTGTCAGGAGAAGAGCTATTTTGATGGTGAAGGACTCTGTGAAAGGGAAGTTGCCAGCGCTCTTCTACCATATTTTGACCACCTTTTAGATGCTCTAGACCTCTCTCTTTGATGCTAAAGCCATATATTTCCTTGGGCCAGATTCCTCATCTGTAGCCTTGCTGATAAGTGTGGTCCAAGAACCAGAGGGCCTTGACTGACTCTCGGGAGCTTCACCTCCCCCCAGGGATGCGCTAACAGGATCCCAAGGCCATTCCTTTGCACAGTAAATTCTGAGCTGCCTCTCTCTGAAGTATAACTCAACTGCTCTCCTAGGCCTCTTAACGAGTGAAGATTTCTTTTCTTTAAGTTTTGCCATTTTCGAAAAATAATAGAACATTTTTTCCAATTTATGTCAGTCCCTGAATTTTCAACGGCAGCCATTAATATTGTTCCATTTCCCTCTTTAAATTCACAGCAGGATTTATGTCAATAGTTGAAAAGGGAAAAGATAAATCACATGTCTGTTAAAATTTTTAACATTATTGTTCAAACCAAGGGCTGGATATTAAAACCATGATGATGAAAGTATTGTTCTTACTATAGAAAAATATGGTAATTGTTTTGAAATAACATGGTGATCAAACATTTTCCCCTCACTATCTAAACATTCAGTTAGAATATCAGAGTTGTTACTTTTGGAGTGATAGAAAAAGATCTTAATAAGTAACTATGTCTAACAACATTATGTCAGCACTTTCAAATCTATTTAATTGCATTACTAGACTTCGGTGTATTGTTAGCATTTTGTGTGGCAGTGGCTTGTCTTTTGTTCTGACTGCAAAGCCTCTGTGGATGGACAGTGTCGCTGCAATAAGGCGCACAAGGGGTTTGATTTTCTGGCCCCGCTGTGAGGGCCTCTGCCTGGAACACTTCAGGCCCGAAGGGCCATGGGGACCAGAGCAATTACCTAGGACAGTGGCCTTTAAACGGGGCCTTGCAGGGCTCTGGGCTTGGAGGACTCCTGAGGCAGCTGCATAGGATGTGTCCACGTGGAATGGACCCGGCGCGTGCGGGATTCAGCAGCTGAGGCCACAGAGAGGGTGGGTGAGCGAGAGGCCTGATATAAAGGCGCGCGGCTGAAGTGCTGGAGTGGCAGAATCTAGGCGCTGTGAAGCCAGCATCTTCATCAGTCAAAACTTCGGGGAAAAATGGAAGAAGAAACATTGAGTGTGTAGCCACATGAATATTGACACCCACTTATGTATCCTTGCCTGGTTTATTTCTGTGCACAGTGACAAGGCTTTACAACTTTGTACATAATTTCACGTATTTTATCCATTTTCTGGATTTGGAGGAGGAGATAATTTTTGCAAAATAGGCATTCCAGAAATTTTTGGAGGGCTCCCTTTGGCACATACGTCTCTTTCAACATCCTGTTTGTTTCCTTTCTGATTTGGTAGGCTTGCAGTGGTATTCATAAATTTCCAGAATTCCTTCTTTTCTTTCTAAGTATTAAGTGTTGAAACATACTTTCTTCTCTTTTTCGTGGAGTATTATCAAAACTCTATAATTAAAAATAAATATTCACTCAGAAATATAAAAATCTAGCTAAATAGATTGGGTGAAAATGAGTTAGCATTAAAAAAAAATGACTTAAGGACCTGACGTAATTGCCTAAATACACATTTAAGTGCTGTAAAATCAGAGCAGACATTCAGAGTCCCCGTAAGTTATCAAAACATCAGTAAGAGATTGGAGTTGTTTCATTTTAAAAAAAATCTCAGAGAGACAGAAAATTCTAAAACTTCTTGACAACTTTGCACACAAGCAGAGTAAGCATAGCTGACCAAAACTGGTAGAACATTTAGGGGAAAAAAAACATATATATATATATATATATATATACTAAAAAGTGCAAAAAATGCCTTCCATAATCTCAAGGCCTGCAAAAAACGGCCTTAAAAGGAGGTCTGTTTCTAAGGGGACAGAGCAAGCGGGGACAGGGGAGTTCTCAGCTGAGGGCTGGGGGCTAGCTGCTGGCCCCTCCCCTGGGACACCCACGCCAGCTCCGCACAGGCTGCCGCTGAAGGGCTGCTTTCCTTGTCCTTGTGTTGCTGCGTGTGGCACTGTGATGAGAAGGATGAAATGTGATGGACGTGCTGTGTTCAATTCCCATTCTCTGCCCTACCAGGAATTTGGACATGAGGGCAGAGGCTGACCTCTCTCAGACCACAGGAGCTGAGGGCGGCCAGGTGGGTTTCAGACCCTGTGAAATCACCTCTTAGCTGCTTGGCTTGGCCCTTACAGGAGGCAGAAGCAAACTGCCATCCTGTTTAAGCCACTATTTTGTTGGCATTTTTAAAATCACCAAGCACTCTCTTAACCAATATAGAAAGGGGAACGATGCATACAGACTCGCCCCCAAGGTACCCACCACAGAACATACAGAAGGTTCTCTAAAATCAAACCCAAGTGACTGCAAGTGTCATTGTTGCTCCTATTGCTTTAACCACTTTATTTTGGGGGGGGGGGGCAGTTAATCAATTTCCAATCGGTCAAGGCATCACGAGAAGATGTGAAAGCGTGTAGAGAGGGTATAGGCTGGGTTTGACTTTGGGATACCCCAAAATATGAAAGATAAATTTTGCATATTTTATAATTTAGCCTAGGGCAAGTTCTATAAATAGACAACATTTTTCCATTCAGTAAACTGAACTGTCATAGTAAGCAGAGTGTGACAGAGACTTTTTTACACTCACTAAAGCATTCTGGAAAGTATCTAAATAATTTAAATCCACGTGTATTTGCACTGATGCTTTCTGTGCTGTCTTACGTAACTACCTGCTCAGGTCTCAGATCCCCACGTGTTGTGGCTTTGGAAAGAAGTTCTCTTTATCTCATCAACCTCATACCAAATGAAGCATTTTGAGAGAAGTAGTATTTCCACATGCATGAGTCTGACTGTCTAACTCTGCCTTCCCAGTTTTGGTTATAAAGATGAGGTTTAATCAACAGGATCTGGTGCTATTCTCAGCATGATTGACAACAACAGTTGCAGTTAACTTCATAGTCTTAGGTTTAATCACAGGAGGCAAGACCTTTGCACAGAGGCCAGGTCTGAAGATCCATGACATGTAGGTGGTACTCTGAGGGTACTCGGGAATATTCAGCTCCACTCTCACTATTCAGGGACCAGGCTGGCACTGTTCCTTGGATCACATGTGTCATAATGGTAGGAACAGGTTTCCTTAGGCTTGGACTTTACCATGCTGTGCGGCTTCTCCCTGAGCTGGTCAAGGGGATTCTAAATTGATCAGGAACGTGATAGGTCACATTTATATATTGTGATTCTGTAAACATTAAAGTGAATTTTATCCTTATCCACCCAAGCTACTTATGCATTACTTTTCTCATCTCCATATTTTAAGTGATGAAGTTTTCTAAGAATCATTTTAAGAAATTCATTTTCATAAAAGTTTTATTTTTTCCCTGATAAGACTTATACTAAATACTAATAAATCAGTAAGCTATTTTTCCTTATCCTTGGATATAGAGATGAAAGCTTTTGGAATTGTATATTTGTTATTGCTTTACATTTTAATACAGATTAATTATTTAAAAACAATCATATAGAGAAAGCCCTAAAAATTTCAGTTTTTTAAATTTCTAAGTTATGCAATAAGAACTATGAGAAAAGAACTTCATTTTTTGCAATGAATGTACCCCTAGGAAAAACAAAAGACATTTTTTGTTTTGTGGGGAAAAAGAAATTCTTTGTAATTTTCCATGAAGGTATTAGTTAATTTATCTTGTTAATAAACCAATTGCAAAAAATCAAGTTCTTTTCTCATAGTTCTTATTGCGTAACTTAGAAATACCTAGTGTAAAGTATATCCTGGAGCTTATGTCATTGGGCTTGCTGGTACTGATTAGCTGTACTTAATGTATTTTCAGAAATACTTAGGAACATGCTGTTTCATTCAGTTATTGTCACACTAATACTGCCTAATGAAACCATAGAATCTCAGTGGCATACACAGCTGTATCAATTGGGATTCTCCAGATGAACATAACCAGTCGGATACCCATATATCTACATACATGTGTTAAGAGATTCATTTCAAAGAGTTGGCTGCCACCATCGCGGGGCCTGGAAGTCCAGAGTCTGTAGGATGGGAGGGACTTGGTGCTCCCATCTTGAAGCAGAATTCCATCATCAGAGACATGTCCCAGTTTGCTTTTAAGGCCTTTCAGCTGATGGCATGAGCCCACTGCTCCCCACATTATGGAGAATAATCTCATTTACTTAAAGTCAACTGTTTGCAGATGTTAGCCATAGCTACAGCATACCTCACCGAAGTACCTACATTAGTGTTTGATTCGATTACTTGGTACCGGGTTGAATAACTGGCCTAATCAGGTCAGCACATGAAAACTAACCATCACAGTTCACCCTTGTCAGCTTGACATTCACACTCTTCTCCTTAACCTCCCAATAAGGACGGTAAAGTCTTACTTCCAACCGAGATGAAACAAGTACCCTGCATGCAACCCAGAATAACACGAATCATTTCCTCGGAAGGGAACACGAAGTCCTGAAGTGACATCCACGCCTCTCCTTGATGTACTGTGACTCGAATGCTGTGACGTAAAAGTCTACATTATTAATAAAACTTATGTTAGGTCATAAGAGGATACAAGAAGGAACAAACAAAGACTTTCATCATCATATTTATAATAAAATAAGGAAGAAATCCTCATACAATTACAGTTCTCATTCCTACAGCTGGACACATGGTTGTAACTGGTATTGAAAACTACCTTCTGCTACCTTTGCCCACAGCAAGCACCTCAGCTAGTCATGGTTCTGTTTAAGGTGGAGGGTTAGCATAATTTTGACTGGATAAGTGTAATTGTGGTGCTTCCTAACAATGGAATTTTATCCTGATAAAAATAAATGACCTATTGAGCCATGAAATTACATGGACACACCTTAAATGCATATTTCTAAATTTTAAAAGACAGTCTGAAAAGACTCTGTCCTGTGTGATGCCAATTATATGACATTCTGGAAAAATCACAACTGTAGAGACAGTAAAAAGATCCTTGGTTGACCAGCTGTTCACAGGGAGGGAAGGAAGGTTGCACAGGTGGAGCACAGGGGATTCTTCAGGTCTGTGAAGTGATCTGTGTGATACTATAGTGGTGGGTGCATGACACTGTGCATTTGTCAAATCCCATGGAAATTTAAAGCGCAGAGTCAACTTGATGTGTGAAAATTTTTAAAAACTTCTTAGGGGATCAGGAAACCCTATTATGGCAAAGAATCTACTGTAATACAAGGTCTGAAATAATCTCACTGAAATGGGGGAGGAGAAAAGGGGTTCACACTCATCATTTTGGAAATGAGTGCAGCTTGTAGTATTAAAGGCAAAATAAACTGTGCTCTAGTGGATAAAATTGTTTCCCACAGGGATATGTGTTAACAGATCCTGTGTGGCTGTCCCTGTACGCTGGGGCTGAACAACTAGGTAAGTGAACGGTGGGTCCCTGCGGGAGTGGGAATCTACAGACAGACAAGGGGAGAAATTAGGAAGGTCCATGTAGTCATGTGTTAGAGACGCAACATCACTAAGAGCTCATGGTTAGCTTAACAAAGATACAGATGCTTATGCATGGAAATCTTTATAAATGCGTGCATTCCAACACGGGTTATCATATGCACATATATTCCTTGCTCTGTCAGCTGAGAGGTCCTAAGTAAATGATTGGATAAATAAATAAATGGAGAAGAATAGATGCATCTCCTGTCTAGAGCAATTCCAAATAATCCCTGTAGATACTCAACCCTCAAGGAGGAGAAGCACAGCTCCCCACCCTTTAAGCGTGGGCTGTTTATAGTGACTTGTCTCTAGAGAGTGCAGTGTGGAGAGTGGGACCGAGAGGAACTTATGGTGAGAAACCTGATAAACGTCATCTCAGCCAGCCCATCAAGGTCAGCCTCAGCGGCAGGGATAAGGCGTGCTGACTGTGATTCTCTGACGTGAGGTGGTCAAGTGGCATTTATCTCTGGTCTTCCTCTCCAGAACCCATGACCCACTACAGTCATGAGAAAAACGTCAGAATAATCCCAATGGAAGAACATTCTACCAATTACCAATAATCCTCAAAACTGCCAAAGTCATTAAAAAAAGGAAAGTCTGAGAAATGGTCATAGCTAAGAGGAGCGTGATGAGACACGGTGATTAAATATAATGTGGCATCTGGGATGGGATCCTGGAAACTACAGAGGACGCTGGGGGGTGAAAACAAGGAAATTTCAAAGAAGTAGGGCCTTAACAGTAAGATCACAGTACTGGTTCATTAGCTGTAACAGCGTTGCACACCATATGCCATACTAAGGCATGGTGTGCATAAATGTAAGATGTGAATAATAGAGGGAAAGGCATGTGGGGTATGTGGGAACCCTCTGTGCTATTTTCACAATATTTCTGTAAATCTAAAACCACTCTAACATAAAACTTTGTACAGAAAAGGTCTCAGAAATTTTTAAACGTATAAAATACAACTTTTATTCCAGTTTTAAAATTTATAATCACTGAAAACAGTTTTATGATAGCTATGAAATTTATGTTACCTAATAATTAAATTGCTTTACATATTACATTAATTCTTTTTCTGAATAAATACCTGATATTATTACCAGATATTTTCATGAAAGCCAATGGAAAATTAAGAAAACAAGGAAGATGTGTTAAAAATGGTAGAAGGCATGGATACACCCCCTACTCAAACAGAGATTGAGTTTAGATGGTGGTTAAATACCTTCATGTCTGTTTTCTCTGGTTGCGTTTAGTAGCAGGAAATTGATTCTAGAGATACCGTGTTTTTATGTAATCAATAAATACTGAAATTCTCCTACTTTTATAGAAAAGGAATAGCTTCATGTCAGAGCTGGCGATAAGTAGATATTTGCAGTTCTTTCAAATACAATCTTAAGAGCAATTTTGAAAAATAATAGTTAAACTCATGGCAAATTTCTCACGGACACTAAATAAATAGTTCGCGTCATCAGGTTATAATTTCAGCATCAAATTGCCCTTTCATTTGCTGACGATTTGTTCTTCCCTAACTTTACTAAAATCAGCCTCCGTATGCTTTCCAGTCACACCAAAGCAGGCTCACAGCCCACAACTTATTTATGGAAAACAGTGTATTATGTGGCTTGTTCAGTTACTACCGAAAATGGTCAATCTCTTTTCCTTCAAAGGCAACAGTAATAATCCAGTGACAACATACTCCATTCCACTCACCCTTGATCAAGTGTTCATCAGTCTCACACAACAGAAAATGACAAAGAGGACAAGACAGTTTACTGTCCCCAAAGCTGAGAGGAGCAGTTGTTTGAGGTGTGTAAAGTCTCCTATTTCGGAATTCACCATTCATTTTACTTGGGCGTCTCATTCATCTAAACTGTTAGATTTGGGCTCCGCATTTTTTATACTGACAGGATGTCAATTTTCTATGACAACCCTTAGTTTTATTAAGTTCATCACATAATTAAAACAAAACTCTCCAAAAGCATTTAAAATCAAACAAGACATATGCATTTATGTGCATTTAAGTCTATGCCTATCATTTAGAAATTACAGTGACCACTAAATGAATCTGTATTAGGTACTTCATACGTTGATTTATCTTTATATTATTCACCCTGATAAATAGCTTGCTTTCTTAGATCACTCTGTTTGTGAATTCCATTTTAAGTTCTGGAGAGAATTATTCATGCATGTAGCTTTTTAATTAAAAGGAGAAAGATTAGTCAACCTTTTATCGAGAGATAACCACATGAAAGGCAACTTTTAATTACTCCTTTTGAAGTTTCTTCCCCAGTTGCCAAGTGGGGTTTCACAGTGGGTGCAGGGATGAGCCAGCCCCTGAGCGGCAGGCTGATCCCGCCCTGGGTCCCATCCGGATGCTGAGTGGAGGGAGCGGGGCCTGGAAATGCACATCCTCGGCCCGCGGAACCATGGCCGTAGGGTTATTCTTCACAGAAGCTGGAGCTGAAGACGTTTCATCTCCTCCTGCCGGCTCTTCATTGTCCCCTGGGAGCTCTTGTCCTTACAGGTGGCTGTAAACAGTTTGCCTGCCGGCTCCGCTGCCTAATTTATTGTACTTCGTTACGTCCTCCTCTCTGCCCCTCGATGCTGTGCTTGATGGCCTTTCTCTGTCTTTTCAGACGACATCCTCTGCGGTGCCGCAGCACATGGATTTCAGGACTACCTGTGAGGAGGTAGGTCGCATGCCTTCCGTTTTTGATGAGGGGAAACAGGTGATAGACAGGGAACGCTGGGCCCTCCCTTACATATTTACGTGGAAAGTGGCTTTCCACAGAGGGACGGGTGATGGGCCCACGGTGTTTCCAGAGCACGAGCTGTCTCTGCAAGACTGGAAAGGCCTCACAGGCCTGGGGAAGCCCCGGGATTTCAGTCTTCCTTCAAGAAGACTGGTGCATGTTTCATTGGACTGAATTGTCTCCCCCCACAAACTATATGCTGAAGGCTTCAGCTAGTGAAAGAGCTGGAACTAATTCTTTTCACATAAATGGTTATAAATTAGAAGACATCTAAGGTCCCTTTCAGCACTAAAAGACTTTGATTTTATGATTCCCATACTCTTTAAGTATTTCAGTATTAAGTATTGATGTATGGCGACTCTCTGTAGAGCTGTCATCACATTCGGTGTGAACGGAAGTGATGCATTCATTGCTCTTGAAGGATGTTAAAGGCCATCCATTCAAGTGTGCAGTCAACATGGACTTGGGGCTCCAGGAATGCAGCTCTTCTATTTTAGGAAGAAAGATTATCTTTCCATGCAACACTCAAAGCATTGTCTTTTCACTCTTCAGGCAAAGTGCAAATATTCATATGTTAAAATATTTCATATTTGCTTAAAAGGTTTAAAATAGTTTAGTATGTGTAGATACCCCAAGAAAGAAACAGCCATAACTAGATTACCTATAATAAAGTTTAAAAAATCTTCAGTATTAACATTTGTCAAAATTGTTCTTTTAGTGAAATGTCATGTATTATATTTCTTGCAAAAATATCTTTTTAAAAAAAATATTCGTCACAGTAGGTTCAATTTTAGGTTGTTCAGAAAAAATAATAAATTGCTTTCATTCCTTCAATACTTATGCTTATTTTTAATTTTTTTATTTTCAAAGTTTAAGTATGGTAATACTTTTTAAAATCCTTTATACATGCTAGCACTTTTCAAATTATATTATATTACAGCTATTTGTTTACAAACCTCTCTCACATGCTACCCTGAATATTATAAGGTCAGAATGTGTAACTTATTCATCTTTTAGTTCAGCCCCTTTCAAAGGTTCATATTTAAAAAAAAAAAAATACTGTTTTCCGAGCTTACACTTAGAAGCATAAATTTTAATTGTGTCATTTCTGGTTGTAAATACAGTACGTGTTATCATACTGGTCATTTTGTATGAATGTAGTAAACCTACAGTTTCTTTTAAAGTTTTATCTTACGTTTTGGGTGGTAAAGCACCCATCAATCTGAATGGATATTTGTGTGAATGAGACAGCGTGACACACATCGGAGACGCATGTGGTAGAGACTGGACAGTGGCCAATGTTTCTAACACATGGTTCACCTTGGACGTGAGAGGCTGTATAAGATTGATTTCCCAGACCGTTTCTTACACAAAATGTTTTGATTCATTGATTTGAAACATACATCAAATTCTGTCCAAGGTTCAGCTGTTTTTTATAATGGTGATGCCGTTGAGGTCCTCTTACCCTTACTTCTGTAATAGATGTTCTTTGCTCTCCGGCAATGATCCCTTGAGGATCTCACCATTTCAATGCTGCCAGCGTGGAGCAGACCTTCTCAGAACTGTCAGAGCAGTTCCCGCGTGTCTGCCACATGCTGGCTGGACCGGAAGTGATGCAGGACTCTACGGTGCCCTGAGGATGATCGAATCGCCCTGAAGATGGACCGGAATCAAAGAGTTTGCCAGAAATTCACAGTCTTAGAATGTTTAAGTGGACCTGCACCTTAAAGACAATTTAGCTTAACTCTGCCACTTTGCAGATGAGCAAATGGAGAGGTTTTACGAGAATGCTGAGTGACATTTAATGAATTAGGTAAAAGCAAAACCATCATGTATAGCTTGGAATGCCTGAGTCTAATTTTGGGCCTCTTTCTTAAGTACTACATTGCTGAAAATTATTTCAAAGATACATTAAATGAAACTTGTTTTCTCTTGACTTTCTCTTGACTGATAATAAACTACTAAGGATGAAAATTTGATATCCACGTCCATCAGACAGATCCAGATAGAATATTACCACGCAGATGCCAAGAAGTCTCTTCTTTGTGAAGGAATAGAAGTGTGGCTAGATAAGTTTCATTTAAACATCTTAATTATCTAATACAGACTTTTTTTTTAAAGGAGGGTTATTTATTGTTTAAAAAATTCTTCTCTTAAAAAGAAAATGTTGTAATTATTTTAAAGTAATTGGGATTCAAAAGTATGACAAGAAACAAAAATGAAGAGAGAGAATACAATCAGGACAAATGCAAAACCCACATTGTAGAAGAAAAGGTGTGTGCATACCCAGGCAAAAGTACTGACTTCTCCACCTTTAAAAGTGTCGTCAAGGGCTTCCCTGGTGGCGCAGTGGTTGGGAGTCCGCCTGCCGAGGCAGGGGACACGGGTTCGTGCCCCGGTCCGGGAAGATCCCACATGCCGCGCAGCGGCTGGGCCCGTGAGCCATGGCCGCTGAGCCTGCGCATCCGGAGCCTGTGCTCCGCAACGGGAGAGGCCACAGCAGTGAGAGGCCCGCGTACTGCAAAAAAAAAAAAAAAAAAAAAAACCTATGTGTTCCAGTAAACCAATATTCTATCTTTAGTGTGGGTTTTCCTCATTGTTCACTTTCATATCCACATTCTTTAAAATAGGATCACATCTAGGTGTTGAGTATGAAAATACATATTTCTCTATAACATATTTAACAGTTAAATAATTCATGCACACTTGTAATTTAGTCTCATATAATAACATATAATCTGTGACTATGTTTCATTCAACAAATATTGAAAATCCCAGTATGAATAAAAGACTGTACTAGGTCCTATAGATTAATAATCCTTAAAAATGAAAAGAGTCATAACTTATTAAGATTTTCTTTAGATAACAGCATATAAGGTGAAGTCAGATGATGTGACATGGAACTAAATGTCATGGAAGTCACTACATGTCATGCCTAAATACACGATTAACTGTTAGGTGAATGTATTTATTCAATGAAAGCCCTGAGTTCCAAATGTTAAGGACTCATCTTTGGATGGAACGGTCTCTGAAGATTGCAAGGAGATACAAGTTTTGTACAAGTGCTTGAAAAGTGGCTGGAATTTAGCTAAGGAGGAGGCCAGGTAAGACACCATCCCAGCAGGCAAAGGAAAGGGTAAAACGTGGTTTGAAACATCTTGTGTGAAACAGCATTTAGTGCACTGCTACTACAAGATGGTACAGGATAAGGAACTACATATCACTTACAACTAGAGGCTTACAGGACAAGTTAAATTAGATTTGGCAACCAAAATACAGAAATATGAGGATTCCTACAAGACTGTCGTGCATAGAATGGTCTCCGCCTAGTTTCTTGCAGTTTATTATATCTGATGTTGCAAATTCCACACTTCAGGGTTAAAGGAGCACATATTAAAGTTCCATGAAAACACAATTTGTGTTCTTTCAAGGACTAGAACCTAAATTAAAGAGGTCTTAACTTTCAAGTAGACAGTGGGTGACAGTCTACTTCTCAAACTTCCAAAGGTACTTGGTTTCTGCAAAGCATACATTCTTAATAAGTTTACATGTGAGGTTTGTTTTTAAAACAGAGTAAATCCATGTAAATTCTTGAACACACTTCATTGATTCACAGAAAACAAGTCAATGACTAGATGTTTAAACATATTGCCTTTTAAGTAATTAAGAGGTATTGCCTTTTAACATTCCTCTAAGCAAATAGACTTTAGTGTGGGTTTTGCAAAATCCAGCTGCAATGTAGGATCATCCATCAGGGACAGGAAAACCACCTTTTAACGTATTTATCACTTTTCAAGTTTTACGTATGTTGTATAATTATGTAATATATTTGTATGTTATATGTAGCACATGCATTTCCTCACTCATGCGTGATGCATCCCCAGTTAAAAAAGTGTGAAGACAAATGACTGTTATGTTAGTAAAGAAAAAGAAGCTGAGTGCAGGTCTTAAGTTTATACTAAAATGTGGGACTGATCATTATTTGAATGATTTTTTTATTTTTTGAACAATCTGGGTCCACAGATCTGTGAAGACTTTGCATCCCTCAGTGTTTTAGTTTGTGCCGCACCGGTGGCCACACAGTGTCCTGTTGCCCGTTCTCACCCCTGTAGCAGTCCATGGGGGATGAGCCCATGTGGGTCAAGCCTCTCCCGGTATCCGCTAGTGTCCTGTGCTCCCTCAGCAGCCTAGCTTTGGCAGGAGAAGCATCCGTCAGGCCCAGAGTGGTTTCTGTCTCATTTTTCCCTCACTGGCCATCGCTCTGATCCATGAAGAATGGCTGGTTCAAGATGGTGTCCTTCTCAGAACTCTCTGCACTCCCATAAGGAGATGCTTGGTAACCAAAGTGCTACCTGGTGAAAGACACGGATAGCCTTGTCCTCGTGTATGGGAAGACTGGGGGAGGCATCCCCTCAAAGACCTCTGCATGAGGGGACCAGGGCCAGGGGATAAGAGCCTGGAGCCTGGAGCCGGGCAGCACGGGTTCAAATCCTGACTCACCCATCTCTGCGCCTCTGCTGCCCTGGGTTATCAGAGCCAAGGGGATTAATACTTCAGGGCGCACAGCCCGCCTTCACAGTGGTGATGCCAGTCCAGCGGTGCTACTCTGAGCTGGGGGGCGCCCCAAATGGATTTTACCCCTCTTCTTCCAGCTACTGTAGCAGCTCCGGGTCTGAGCCAGTTGCTTCCCATCCCCAGAGTTTCCTGCGCAAGGTTTATGTTTCTGCAACAGTAACTATGTTCTCACTTCCCCAACCCCCATCCATCTTCTTCTCTGCTGTAAGAAATACATTCATAAGACCTAACTCTAAACGTTTATGTTATTTCACTGTTCTTAGGTTCCTCCATGGCCCCTCCCGCCTGTTCACACGCCGGGCACACCATACAGGGGCCTGACCGCCCCGCCCCCTGCCCTTCTGCCGCGGCCCCTCCCACATACCAGGGGCTCGGCCTCGGGGCTGCGTTCTCCATCATCGGGGAGCATGCATTCTCATGCTTCTGGATGTTCACTCAGGTTTTTCCCTTTTGGATGAAATTACTTTTGCCTTCTCTAATTATTGTTTTCTTGATTTATTTTTTCAAGACAAGCCACACATTTTTCTATCTACAGAGCCTCCTCTAATGCCCCTTCTCTCGTGAATAGTTAAGTCCCTTCTCTCTGTTGCTCCTGTATCAAGTGCTCCAATATCATACTGCATGTTATTTATACATGTACATTTTTAGAAGTAGGAATACTCTGAGGCCAAAGATGATTGTCTAATTCATGTCTGACTCACTGTTAATGTTACACAGTATTGGCAAAGTGGATGTGTGTGTCGGATTTTTAATGTATTTTCATGTCCATAGGCTGAATTTTCGTAATAGAATAAATGTAACATCTGTAATGCCTGGAAAATGTATTTTAATGTGAATGTGTTGTTAGCTTCATTATCTCTCAGTTTGTTATTTTCTCCAAACAGCTATGTATTGGTGTATACATACATATATATAATTCTAACAAAAAGTTGCCTCATTCTTTATTTTCCTTCAGTCTTGTCCTCTGAAGAGTCAAGCATGGGCTCCAAGTCTGTGTTCTGTTTTCCAGACAACCATCTAATAGTTAGGGGACATTTCACACATTACTTGAGTGAATGGAGCTTTGACCATATCAGAAATGTGATGAGAGAAACCTCATAGCTGTGTTTTAGTTCCTCAAACTTTCCCTGGCGATCTTTGCGATCTCTTTGATGTGTAACAATAATGTATTTATGGGATCTCAGGGAAAAGCCCCTCTTTCATCCACAAGTTGAGACAGGGCTTTATTTGTGATTGCCAGCTATTCCATTACATTTCTGGGGGAAAAATGGCTCGGAATGTACTGTACATCTAAAAATCAGCAAATGTGCCCAATTTTGTTCCCTTAGCTTTGATATTATCTCCTGCCCCTCTCTCCCCTGCATCTCAGAAGTCCCGATGTTGGCCCCTGGCCAAGATCACCTTGTAAGCATGAGAGACTTTTCCATGTGAAAAATGTACAAAAATTGTGTCTGTATTAAGGAAAATATAATTTGCTTTTGCTGACATTCTTTTGTCTTTTAGACATACGCACTTGAGTTAAGCTCTGTGGTAGATTAAAGGATGCGATTTAGGGGCCCCAGCTATGCATAGCCTCAGAGGAGAGACTGATGCCATCATGGCTCCTGGAAAAGCTTGTTTTTCCTTAAAAGATATTATAACACTTACAAAATAATTACAGACCAATTTAACATTGTATATAATAGAGGGTATAATGGTATGTATTTTCACATGGGAAAAAGCAATTTACAGAGTTATCTCTGGAAGTTGCGGTATCTCAGTATATTCTCAACATCATGGAACATTCTTTTAAAGAAACAAACCCCTAGCAATCCACATCTAATTTATATTCCAAGGGAAAGAAAGTCTCATATTATTTGTCTGGGATTTTGTGCTCATTAAATAGTAAGGGTAAAAATGTATTTCTGTGTACTTCTCCCTTTATCCAAATTAAGAATGGCTCAATGGTTATTAAATGAAAATGTAATTTCCAAGGAGGTCATTGTTTTTGTTGACTTTTTAGTTCAGAGTAACAGCCAGCGATTATATTCTGTTTCAAAAGAATTTCCATTTGCATCTCTGATAAATGGGACCATAAAGTGCCCTTGCTAAGGAGAATATTTCCATTTATCTGGCAAATATTATAACCCTGACCTGCTTCCGGAGGGACGAGATGTGTGGACTCCCTCTGTGATCACTAAGCTGATGGTTTAAAGCCATGCAGTACAAGTTTGGAAATATTCACAGGCTGTTTCCACAATTCCCAGAAATGTGTGAAGCAAAAACAGTGGAAAGGGAATCAAAAATCTTGGGTCTCAAGCCAGGCTGTGTCTTAATTAGCTGTGTTAATTCAAGCAGTTCTTCACCTCTTTATCCTGGGTCCCTCCTCTGTACAAGGTGCATGTGTGCTGGCGAATGGGTTGATCAAATAGTGGAGGGTAGAGAAGATAAGAAGGTGTGTTTTTACAGGTTTAAAATTCTGTGAGAAAGACAGTAAGTAGATGAGTGGTTGCCTAGGACTGGGTGTGGGAGGATGGAGAGATGGGAATATTAGATTTCTTTACAGAGTGATCAAAATGGTCAAAAATTCGTTATAGCAATCAATGGCTGCATATTGCTACACTAAAAACATTGAACACTTTAAAGGGTTGAATTGTATACAGTGCGAATAGCATCTCAATAAAACCGTTATGAAATTTATATTGATTGTAAGTATTAAACAAAACTTTCACTATTTTAAAAATATACTGTAAAACTGTAATCCTTACTTTCCAAATCTTTGTGGGGATTGTCTCACATAATCTCTATTATCTGAGGTCTACTTTATGTGAAAAGGTTACACTTTTCTGTGTACTGTATTAAGTTTCAGACTCATCAGAGTGCATTTTCCCTAGCTTTCAGATGTTATTCATCATGTTTTGCTATAAATAAGCCATACAATTATAATCTATAAACTAAGTATAATTCTTTTCTCTGTTTTGCTTTCTTTTTTTTTTTTTCTGTCTGAAGACAAAGACAGGGATTTGTTTGCTGCAGGATGGTAATCCGGAGCCTTTCAAAGTGCGGCTACACCTGGCCAAAGATATTCTGATGATCCAGGAACAGGATGTGATATGTGTGTCTGGTGAGCCTTTCTATTCTGGTGTAAGTAGCTCTTCCTTCCCTTGAAGTTTTCTGGGGTTTTTTTATTGTTGCTGTTAATAAAAATGTCTATTCACAGAACATACTTAATATTCTTTCTCTTACTTTCAGAGCCAGTAATTTTTGTTTTCAGTATTAGTAAGCAGTGTCTTTGTATAAGGACTTGTACTTGGGTCCAAAGGCGTACACTGGGCCCATCTCCAGCTCGGTGTCTCATTGACTCTGAGTTGTCATTATGTGACTAGAGTGGCACTTGTATTTGTAATCATGAGAGAGTGGGTTCTACACTTCAACACTGAGGACTAAATGAGAACAGTGCATGGCAGGTTCCCTGCCCTGATGGCATCTTGCATCACAGTGAACCTTCAGAGGTGGTGCAAAGGTGGAGCCCAGCTCTTGGCATCGGAGAAGCAGGAGGCTTTAGGTAGTGGTCCCGGAACTCAGTGGCAAGGCTTCTCCCCAGGGGATTGTGCATGAATAATTCTGTGGGCCTCCTCGATAGAATCAAGCTAGGTGCTGTAGCAAGCTCTGTCTGCTCTAAACAGTTAACGTATGACCCTGGTGCTAATCCAGTCTCTGAAGGAGCCATAGGTTGTCTCAGAACCCATCGGGCTGCTCCCTGGTGCTGAAGTGCAGCTCTCGAGGACATCCTTAGGTGTGTTAAATAACAGAATTTTAACTGAGCAAATTTAAAGATCTAATTAGCTTTGTGCAGTGATCCATGAATCAGGCAGCATCCCATCTGCCACACTGTTTCAAAGAAGAGGTTTTCAAAGGGAGAAAGGGGGCAGAAAAAGGAAATTTTTCCCAAAGAACGTCTTGTTTCAGTGGAGGTTGTCCTCCTAAGGGGAAAAGATGGGGTCTGTGAGGGCAGGAGGTTTACTCACGAGCGTTGACCAGGGAATTCCAAGTTGACTGGTTAAAGGTGACGGTCCTGGGAGAGGCTGAAACTTCAGTTAGGTGAAGTATTAAGGTTCAGTCTGGTGACGTGGTCCTAGCACAAGTGATTCCATCTTGGGCCTATTGTCTCTTTTTTAACAATTTTCCCCTTTTGCTCAGACTCTCAGCTTCTCTGAGAGATGTGATCAAAATGTAAGGCATGAGCGCCACTCTCAGCTACTGCTCTGAAGCTCTCGTGGTTTTATCTGATCCTCTGTGTGGTATCGACAGGGCATGCTGTTTGGTTTAATCCCTGGGACATTCACGGCTTCGGGTTCCCAGTATCTAAGTTGGTCATTCTCGTTGTTCCTTTTCTGGAGTTCTTGTATTAGGGACATCATTCACTTGGTGGTTAGTGGCTGCGAACTTGGATTTAAAGCTCTTGGGAAAACACAATTCACCAGGGAAACTACTATCATTGTTATAAGCAAGATAATCCCCAGTATTTGGAGTGCACTTTGGAGTCATGGTCAAGACCCAAACCAATTGAAGTCAAATAAGTCATAGAAAGACCCACTGATGCAGTCACCTTTTAAAGCCAAGTTGCTTGATCTTGTGTACGTGAGTGTCAGCTTCTCCAGAAGTGTTAATCCAGGTGTAGCAGGCGGTATTGGCCACGGCACAGACACCTCCTGGCTCAAGCTAAAAGCTAATCCAGGGCTGTCCTCTTATCAAAAACAACTTTGGCCAGGAGTCAAAGGATCTTTGTTGCGCAGCTGTTGTCTTAATAGTGGATTCTGCAATACTTTCAAGAGTTAATGAGGGGTTCCTGATCGTAGCCTCATTTACGTTTACTCCTAACCAGGGAGGGACAGCCCTACCAAAGGAAGCAAACCCTGAATCATGAATGCTTCCTGGTAATTCCCATCCGAACCTGTGGCTCAGGACTGGAAAGGTGCCAGCCATGGAGGCAAGTAGTCTTAAGGGTGACTAGACCACGCAACAGTGTTTCTCTTGCCTTGGGTGTTTGCTTTGCCTAGGCGGAGCTTAGATGCAGATTTCCCCAAGTTTGGGATTGTTAACCAGAGAGAGGGGTTAACACACCAGGGGGTCTCTAGCATTCTGACAAGTACAGAAACCTGTACTTGTCAAAAGGCCTTTCCTGGAATCTTCTTGAAGATGAAGTACTTTTGCACGTACACTTCTGAAAAAACATTAGAGTAAAACAATAACTGTAAATGACAAAGGATTCAAAACTGCTCATTAGTAAAAATCTGATGAGAGTTTATTGTAATGGAATTGGCAAGGGAATGTGGTTATTTTTTATAACATACAATATTTTAAGATAGTAAATAGAATTATAACTGATAACATTATACCAGGACATATCAGATTTCTAGGAATTTTATACAATTCAGGAACACTTGTAACATATACTCATACAAGTACAGCATAAAGAAAGCTCAGTATTACTTTTTTTTTTAAAATAAATTTATTTATGTATTTTTGGCTGTGTTGGGTCTTTGTTTCTGTGCGAGGGCTTTCTCTAGTTGCGGCAATTGGGGGCCACTCTTCATCGCAGTGCACAGGCCTCTCACTGTCGCGGCCTCTCTTGTTGCAGAACACAAGCTCCAGACGCGCAGGCTCAGTAGTTGTGGCTCACGGGCCTAGTTGCTCTGCAGCATGTGGGATCTTCCCACACCAGGGCTCGAACCCGTGTCCCCTGCATTGGCAGGCAGATTCTCAACCACTGCGCCACCAGGGAAGCCCCTCAGTATTACTTTTTATTTGGCAGTATTTCCCATATAACCTGTCAAATAAGCCTAATGAGCCTAACGTCCCCCCTTTCATGAGGAGAGAGAACAAATCTTTTGAGATGTTTCAGGGGCCCTCTGGAACATCCCAAAGTTATGTCCAGGTCAAAAAGACATTATTTAGAATCTTAATTTTGGGAAGTTTGTCAAAAATATCAAATGGTTTGGACACTTGACTAAATAGAATCACAGATAAGTATGAAACAATATTTAATGATACATTTAATTAAGTGACAAAAGATTTCAAAGGCATATATAGAAGGTTACATTGTTCTGAGCAAAACAACTCCTTTAATATTGAGAAAACTTGGTTTACTTAAGTAATCAAAGACCAGATGATAAAGATAACATGAAACACAGGAAATCATTTTGATAAAATACAAAAGTTTTGCTTTCTAAGTGGATTACTGAAATGGTAAAGAAAAAACTTTCAGAATATCTTATCAAGAAAAGATCAATTGTCCAAGGAAAATTTGTCATTTTAGCATATAAAAGAAAGCTGTTTTAGTGTTACATAAGTACACTCTTGGTATTAAAGCTTAATTTAAAAACATTTATAAAGATAACAATTCAATTTTTAGCTAACTTGACCATAAAAAATACTCTCCCTCTCTCTTGTCTCTCTCTCTCTGTTTTCAAATTTCTATGTCCATTGTTTGTCCTTTTTCTCTTTTGCATTTTGAAACAGCCAGCTTTATTTTAGGAGAAAATTATTTTCTTTTTCCCTAACAAAAATGCATCTCCATATCCATACCTTTTTTTACCCCAAAACATATCTATTTTCCTTGCATCCAGAGCTGTTTCTCTTATAATTTCTAGTAGTTTTAACTCCATATATTAGACATTTTAACCCAAAAAAGCTTTAATTTTTAGTGAAAATAAATAAGTAAACAACTGTGAACTATCTTTTACATTAGCATTCTGTGGCTTGTAAATATTTTTATCTGTAAATCTGTAACTATTTTTTATAATTTCTAGAAATGCGTGTTTTCTCATAGTAAATTTCTCAGCATGGCACGGGACTTGTTTATTAATAAACCCAAATATCTTTAGTTTTTCTGTAAAAGGAAGTGGAAGTGGATAAACCTGTCTTCAATAATTAGTGTTTCAGTATTTTAGCTTGTTTGGAAATGATCTGGTTATTCAAAGAATTTAACTTAACTCATCATTTAACTTAACAAAACTTTAAGGTTTCAGGTTATCAAAAACACTTAGGGAAATGAAAAAGTTTTCCTAAAAAGTTTTTATCCTACGTACATCTATTTATTTAAATTATTCTTACAAGGACTACCCAGAAACACTTCGTTAGACATTGGACAATGTCAGTCATTATTCTGAGTTACTTTTCTGGCTGACGATTTTTGTAATAGAGATAACATGAATTAATTTGGTTAGTAAATTCAGGTGAGATAAAAGTTTTATTTAGTGCTGATAACTCTAAAGACATGCCTATTTCAATTAAACCAACAACCTTAAACTAGCTTTTATATTTTCCCATATCACATGAATCTGAAATTCATTTGGGTTAGTTTCTGTTATATTTCTGAGAATTTCATTTATATAAGAACTTTGTTTTATTTAAGCCAATTAAAAAGAGCCTTTTTACTAATTATTTTTTGTGGTACCATCAGTGGTAGGAAAATATCACATAAGATACATATACCCACATAAACATATAGACAGACATGAACTGAGACCTCATAGATTCTGTTTTACTAGTTACAAAAGAAGTTGGATCTAAGTTGCTTTTCTGGGAGATGGAATAAGTAAAGGCTGCCTGCACAGATGTCTAAAACTAAGTTTCAAATGACCTTTCCCTCTTTTGATTTTTTTTCGGTTAAGCATTACCTCTCTGAAGTTCGTACTTTAACATTTACAGCTTAGAGGCACAAAGAAAGAATGCAAGTTACCAGCCTTTTAAGATAAATAGGGGAAGTTTGGGAATTGGTAAAAAGGAATAGGTAAATTTCGAATTGCCTCTTTAGTGGCAGTTTTAGATTTGCAAAGATTTGTAAGATGAGGACAGTTGCCTTTAATTCCTCAAGGAATTTGGTTGCAACTTAAATGACATCATAGGTTGATCTACCCATAAATCCTTTACAAGGCTTTAGGTTTTCTTTTTAAATTTTAATTTCTGCTTTTCATAGTCGTTTCAGGAAATAATGCAGCAGTCTCCCAGAAAGCCCTCAGAGTCCTGTCAGCTTTGGGAGGGGCCCAAATTGGGGTCCCCCTTTGAGGGTGGATACAGTGTTTGTAAGGCCACTGACTTGGCAATGCTTATGGTCGAGTCTTCTCTTCAGAGGGAAAAGACAATTCAGACAGGTTAGTAGAGCAAGTACTGCATTCCAGCAAAGGAGGAGAGAGGGGTCACCAGGGTTAGGTCAGCCTCATAGTCTTTCTCTTTTTTTTTGAGGGGGGGTACCTCTTACGTCCTTAAAATTTTATTAGTGTTTTGCAATGAATTTTTTTTAAATGAAGCTACACGTATACCTCACTTTGCTGCACTTTGCTTTATTGCACTTCGCGGGTATTGTATTTTTTACACATTGAAGTTTTATGGCAACCCTGTGTCGAGCAAGTCTGTTAGGACCTTTTTTTGAACAGCATTTGCTCACTTTGTGTCTCTGTGTCACATTTTGGTAGTACCTGCAACATTTCAAATGTTTGGGCTATTACTGTATTTACGGTAATCTGTGATCAGTGATTTTGGATGTGACTATTGTCATTGTTTTGTGGCACCATGAGTTGTGCCCATGCAAGACTGTGAGTTTAATTGGTAAATGTTGTGTCTTCTGACTGCTCCACTGGCAAACTGTTCCCCCATCTCTCTCCCTCTCCTCCGGACTTCCTGTTCCTAACACGCAACAATATTTGAATTAGGCCAAATAATAATCCTACAATGGTCTCTAAGTGTTTGGATTTTCAGGTTCCCATCTTTGTTATTGATTTATTTGTTGTTTGGTTTATTTTATCTTTTTTAAGCTAAGCCTTCAGTTCTCTTGGAGCCAAACCAATACTTGAAGGGATGTGCTGCTGGGCTGGGGACTGTGTGATGGTTTACTGTGTACTTCGTCACACAGAAATTTCCTTGAGGTTGGCGGGTGACCTAGCGTCAGTCTAACCTGTTCTGACCCATTATTCTAACAGATGAGTCTTATCCTAACACAGGAGGGTTTGGTGGCAAGCGTCTCACAGCTCTTAAATTCTTGACTCGGACCCACCAATTTTTGTGGCTTTTTTTGGCTTCCAAGATCCCCATTAGCAATAGCCTTTATCTACACAAAACAAGACAAACAAGCTCATGCACCTTAACACACCACCAGCAATTCCCAGCAATGAACCATCAGAGCCCAGTAAGCGGGGACTGGGGAGGGGACCTGGAGAACGGGGTCCCAGACAACTGGGAAATGCAGGCTGAACCCAGGGCCGGGGACTGGGGTTCTGGACGGAGCCCTCTGCCTCTGCTCAAGCTGACCTGCTGAGCCTTGGATGGGAAAGCAGATCAGATACCGAGTTCGGAACCGAGAGCTCTCAGAAACGGTGATGAAGACAGTGGGCTCAAAGGCTTCTCCGGAGCCACATCTCATCGTCCCCAAAGCCTTCAAAGGTCTCCTCTGGTCCTACCGCGGGCACCAAATCTGATAAATAATGAAAATCAACGGAGTAAATTTAAAGAGCTAATTGGCTTTATTCAAAATTTCATGAATTGGGCGGCACCCCATCTGGCAAACAGAAAGGCGCTCCACTGAGCTGCAGAAGGGGAAAGGTTTTTGAAGGTGGAATGGGGGAAGAAAAAGGAGCTTATTAACAAAGAATGCTTTGTCTCAGGGAAGTTCACCCTCCTGAGGGGAGTTTTAGGGGTCTGTGGGAGGGGATTACTCTCTAGCACTGAGCAGCGAATTCCAGGTTGAGTGGTTAAACCATGCAATAGTCCTGCGAGAAACTGAAACCGCACTTAGGTTAAGCGTTAAGTGTCTGGTGACGTGGGCTTAGCACAAGGAACTCCATTTGGGCCTGTTGTCCCCTTTTCAATAGGTGATGTTAAATTGAATTTGACAGAACAATTTTATCATAAAACAGGAAGTTTTAAAGTTCATCATTGATTGCGCAATAACATTGAAGACATCGTCTTGACAGTGTTGTCATGTATGATTTCAGAAGAAAACTGCAGCAGGTGTCATACAGGCAGCCCCCTGGATTCCCTAGACATCAGTAGTGGCTCAGCAGGCAGATTTAATTCGTAGCTTATTAACAGACTTATGTCAGTGTTTTGTTGGGGTGACTAATGCTGAACTCGAGCTTCTACCACACTTCTCACTACATCCTGCGGAGTCACACTGGGTCCTTTAGGCTCCTGCTAACTAAAGAAAATGGACATTCTGCAGACTGTTAACTGTTCTTTCGTCACAGACCATTTAAAGTATCCTGAATCACGGTTCTGGCTGTCAAGGCTGATTAAATTGTGCACACGGGGTTGCCCTTTCTTTCTTTTAGTTAATAAAAGAGTAGTGGTCAATTTCTTTCTTCCTTCCTTTCTTTCTTTCTCTTCCTTTCTTTCCTTCCCTTCCTTCCTTCCTTCTTTCTCCTTTTTTTTGGAAAAGATATATTACATATATATATTACATATATATATACACATATGTTACATATATCAGAATAATACAGAGCAATTGTCCATCAGGTAGAAATGTGAAAGCTTCAGTTACTATAAGAGGAAGAAATCACCTTCCCTTGTGCTCAGAAATTGAATGTTTGGTCCCTGTCAGTCTCCTGAGTGACCCGCCCCCTAAGTCAGAGGAAGTTGCGTCTGTCCCCGGGATATTATCTCTTTCAGTGCTGCCCTGAAGGAACATCAAATTTAGCCAAGGCTGGTTTTAAATGTTGGCAAAATAGTTTTAAAAGGCCAATGAGACTAAAATCAATATGAGATGGCCGCATATCTCATCACAGACACACCAGTTTCAAAGGTGTTGCCAGTAAACAATAAGAAAATCTTGGAGACTGAAGTCTAAATATGGCAGAACGACCAGATATATAGCATCACTATAATCAGAGTTCTAATGAGCGTCGTTAGGATTTAGAATCAACAAAGTTAAGCAACTTCCTTTAGTTTTCCTTGTGGGAGAAAACATGCAGTTAGTAATCCCACGTGTGAAACCATAATTTCCTGAAGACAGCGTTAAGAGAAGCTAATATCTGCCTTTTGCAATAAGAGTCAGTGTTCACTCCACATGTGATGGGATGGGATGGGATGCAGAGAAGTCGGGGGTGAGGTTCCTTATCTGTGGAAAATTTGATCAGGAGAGAGATTGCAGCTACAGTAGGCTGTGTGCTCACTGGGGTGGATTCTCACCAGGTCATCTAAGATGGTTGGTATGTGTATCCTCAGATTTTTTTTCTCTTTTTTCCCATCGAAGAGCCATTTAACACAGAAATCAGAATCTGTGAACACACGCATGCATGCACGCACACATACACACGCACAATATACACATTATGTATTTTTTTCAAATTTAAAAAAGAAATCTTAATGCCAACAAGTACCTATTAGAACATGCAATAAAATTTGATCTATTCTAAGTAAATATATGTGATTTTTCCCCAATCAGTTTTAGAGGTAAAAGGGGTCATTAGTAAAGTAAAATCAGAACAGAAGGTATCGGCTTAATCCTGATCTTTTTACATTTGATTTTATATTTATGAATGAAGCAGTGAAGGGTATTGTATGTGTCTGCTTCTCGTTTTAACCTGTTCTGTTTTGGAGGCAGCCATTCCAAAAATGCTGCTAATAAGAGTAGGAAAGGAGAGGGTATGGATACTTCTAAAAATTAAAAAAAAAAGTTATAGGTAGGTCACTGTGGTCTAGCTCACTGTGATTTTATAAAAGAAGGATGAACGAAGGATGATCTTGAACCAGGGTGCTTTCTCTGTTGTTGTCAGAGAAGTTGCTAACTTCACAAGACAGTGCTGGAACCCTTCTCTCCTGTTCCTCGTGTGCTGTTTGTTTTTTGCAACAGTCAGCAGTCACCACTGGGGCCACTGATGTTCCTAAATTTCCCAGGGCTTAAGCTGCAGTAGATGAGGAGGTCCTGGAAGGAAGACTAGTTCCTGTAAAGATGTTGTCTCCAGACCCCTGGTGTTGGCCACGCGGGGATGGTCCCTCAGTGGCAGCAGTTGTGATAGGTCACCGGCAACAGCAGTGGTGCCCCGGCAACAACGAGGTCATGATGCTGGCAGCTCCTGGGATGGTGACACACAGACCAGATGCAGTAGAGAGTCTGGTGTTATTAGTTGAAGAATGTCCCAGATGAAAAAGAAAATGAGTGATGATATTTACCCCAAGAACAATAATGGTAAAGAAATGGGAGAAGTACACTTTATAAACTGAGCTAATTTTTCTCACGAGATCTTCGTTAGGTCTACAATGTATATAAAGGATGTTAAGGACATTATGCTTAACATGCTGTGTAAAATGCAGATTTTTAAAGGCGTTTATCTATCCTGCACCGTAAGTTTTATTTTACCCTCAAAACAACTTTAACAAAAGATTTGCTTCTTACATATAAAGCAAATTTATTGACAAGTCTTAAATCTTTCATTTTTAGAACAAAAATATCATTTCTTTATTATATTACTTTTGAAGTTTATTGCCACTGAGTCTTTGTAAGAAACATCCAATTGTATGCCTGAATATATTATAATGATTACATGCACAATTACTGAAATAAAAGTATGTAAGAATAATAACAAACACTTTTTTTGAAATAGTGAATGAAATGCTTGAATGGACAGAATAACAAGTCATCACCATAATACATACTGATTAGTCTTCTAATTTATAAATCCTACTATGGTTGTCATACACTGGACATGCACATAACAGATTTTGCCGCCTTAGCAACCATGGCTTCTCAATCCAGGTTGCTAATTTATTTGGTTTGAAATGTAGTTTATCTGCCAACTTGAATCAGCCTACAGTCACCGATCTGGGTGTGTCCCTTATTAATAGTATATTTTAAAATCCCTATTATTTTATGTTTAGCATTTTCAAATAACTCATGCAATAAAATCATTTTTCCTTTATTAATCTCAACACTTACAACTTATATGCACAGAGGTGGTCTTCTGGATTGTTGCTCACTATTTGGTAATCTCTCTACTACCGAGTTATCCAAGAAAGGAATGCGTTCTCGTAGGAAAGGTGATGTGCGTTGTCACAGGTGCACCAGGTGAGGATTAAGGACTGACGTACGTGAGAGCAGCCCCGCCTGCCAAGTGAGTGTGCTTCCACATCAACAGACAGAGCACGGGTGTTGGCATTAGACCAGCTCTAGGCCAGATTACTCCACTTACATATTCATAGAAATGAATTTTTATAACATATAATTTGAACTCACAGAGCAAGAAGGATATGGTCACCCATGTGCCCGTCACCAGTTTAAGAAGGAAAATGTTACCCTTCACTCTGAAGCCTCCCCTGCCCTCACTGATGCCCTTTCTTCTTTCCATTAAAAAAAAAAACCAAAACTGTTTTGCATTTTGTGTTTCTAATCTTCTTAATTTTAAGTTTGCTTACTACATATAAATAATATAAATCTTTCCCTAAGCTCGCTCTATCTATCATGTATCTATCTATCTCACATTGTGTGTGTTTGTGTATATGTATAGAATATTGTCTATCTATTTATCTACCTGCCTATGTTCAATATATGTATGTAGATAATTGGTAGATAGATATTTAAAATGTTTTGTTTGGTGGTTTTTCTTTATCTTGTAAGAAGATTGACATTTTGCTTTATTTTATTATACATTTTTCCCCAGCTGTCAGGTTGAGGTAGAGTTTTGGAAAGTCTACCATCTATTACTTATGCTTTCTCTGTAGGGAGCCTGACCCTTCTCTCAAGAGCATTGGACATTTAGGAATCCCCACCTGTGGTGACCTGCAGTTTCCCTGTGAAGCAACTATGAAGATTTGTTTTTATTTACTTTGCACGGGAGTCAGGAATTCTTGAATAGGAGGATTTATGCATTTCTTCAATTCAGAACAATCATAATCATTTAAAAAGCTTCTGCTTATCTCCCTCTCTCTGTTCTTGCCTGTGGTCCTGACCTGTAGGTGGGCGTTACGTCAGCCCCTGAGTCCTCACTCTCTTCTGTTGCTCCACACTCTGCGCCAGATGGTCTGGCCTTGGAGGCCAGACGGCAACTCCCTCTGCTTTCCTTTCAGTTCAGGAACTCTCTCCCTGGTTAGATTTAGTCTGTTGCTTAAACTATGTATTGAAATTCTGATTCTGGAAACTTTTTTTCTTCTAGAAGTTCTAGTCTGTCCCATTTTATATTTGATGCATAATATTTGATGTCACTATCGTACGTTTGATATCTCCTCCTGTTCTATTCATCATTTTAAAAATCCTACCTACGTGGTGCGTCTGGAATTCTAGGATCTGCAGTCTCTACAGAACCTAACCCGCCACTTGTTCCTCGTTTGCCTGTTTGCTGTTCTGCCGACTCACTCGTTGTGCTCTGCGAGTTTTCACCCTGAGCTCGTGTCCTTTGGTGCTCTGTGGGAATTTCTTGGGTTTGGCGCTACAGTGTGTTACAAAGGCAGAATTTTCATTTTCATTTGCTTTTTCAAGGTGCCTGAGGCTACTGGCCACCCAGGTATTCTTTAAACTAAATTCTCCACTGGGGATTCGAGACCATACAGGTAGACTGAATATCGTCTCAAACCCACATGTAGACCAATTCATGTTGACAAGTTCTCAGGAGAATTAGCTTTTAAATCTTTCATCCGGAGCCAGATTCAAAATGGGCAAATAGTGGAAGAAGTGTTCCTTCTTACACACACCACGAGCCGCTTTTCTCCCTCCCTGGTCCTTCCAGTCCTGGGCCCGTGGTGGATGCGATCAGGGTCACAGTTTGGGGGGAACCTTCTTACCTATCAGGAGACAATTAGTCTTCCTTTCTGACAACCATGAAATTTTTTTCTTCTTATTGCCCTGGTTACACTTTGACATTATTTTTTGTTTGTGTGCCTTATTTTATTCATCATTTTGTTGTGTGTTATCCTAGAGAAAGAATTTAGTATATCTGACTCAAAAGAGTGTCAGAACCAAGGTTACTCGTGTGTGTGTGTGTGTGTGTGTGTGTGTGTGTGTGTGTTACGGTGGAAAATCTATTGGCTCTAAAGTCAGACAGACCTGGCTTGCCATCTCAGCCTGGCCATTTGCTAGCTTTGTGACCCTGTGTGAGTTAACTTCCTTCTCTGAATCTCGGTTCCTGTGAGTGAGAAGGAGAGAACATCTAATTTACAGAATTGGCTGTGACAGCATTGAATGTGACCACATTACCGTAGAAGATTGTAGAAGTGAAAAATAAAGCCTGGGTCCCTTCTTCCCACTTTCTGCTTTCTAACCATTTCTAACTTGTATTCCTCTCGGTTCTATAACCTAACGTGGGGTCATGGTTGTTTCCTAAAATAACTGATGGACCGCTGATCTGAATATTTGTCCCTTTCTCTAATTCACTTTGCCTCTAATGATTATCCTGGATGAGCAATTTAAACTGGATAAGTAATCTTTCTGTATAATATTAGGAAACAAAACTTCTCACCTCAAAAGAATCATTCTGGGAGTCAGTCCTTTTTAGATGCAAAGGAGTTTCATTATTATTGCTTCAAACAAAAGTGCTTTTTTTTTTGCGATACGCGGGCCTCTCACTGTTGCGGCCTCTCCCGTCGCGGAGCACAGGCTCCAGACGCGCAGGCTCAGCGGCCATGGCTCACAGGCCCAGCCGCTTCGCGGCATGTGGGATCTTCCCGGACCGGGGCATGAACCTGTGTCCCCTACATCGGCAGGCGGACTCTCAACCACTGTGCCAACCAGCGAAGCCCCTCCAAAGTGCTTTTAATATGGTATTAGTGAAAAGGAGCCTAAGGATATTCTAAAGTTTATAGGTTTATGAAGGTTATATTGCTTCATATAAATTATTTTAATTAAATTTGTAATACTTCAATGAAATTAAACGTAGATTGATAGACTAAAATTTGCATTGTTCTGGAAATGAAGACTCATAAAAACTAGGTGAAATGAAATAGACAATAATGTAAAAATAAGGCCTATATTATTTATGTAAATACTATCCTACATGTTTAACATAATAGATTAAATAGTGAAAGTTTTGGTCAAAACTGTCATTTTTGTCATTGGTATATTTATTATTTTTCTCCCTTGGAACTGACTTCATCAGTTGTTTTGTACCACAGATAGAGAAATCTGCTGTTGAAAAATATGTTGTTTCTTCCACCCTGCCCTGGAGAAGTACCGGAGGAGGCCTCGTGGAAAGTCAGGATTTACTGTAGCACGTTGATGATGAAACCGCGGTGGAGGCCTCTCAGGGAGCAGTGACCAGGCAGCCCTGCACTTCCCACCCAGGCTCTTGTCAGCGGAGGCCAGGAGCAGCTGGAACTTTCCCACCTATGACCAGGAGTAACAAGGAAATTCTCACCTCGAATAAGAAAAGACAATCAACAGATGCCAACCTTGCAATGTCACAGATGTTACAATTATCTAACAAGGATTGGGAAGTAGCTGTCATAAAATGGTTTCGGGTCTGTTACAAACAGGATTGAAACAAATGAGAAAAGAGAAAGTCTCAGCAAAAAGCAACTGGAAATTGTAGAACTGAAAATCCAACTGAAATAAAAACTCAGTGGATGGGCTCAAGAGCAGCATGGAGAGGACAGAGGAAAGAACCAATTAACTTGAAGACAGAACAATAAAAATTACCCTTTCTGAACTAAAGAGAAAAACTGGTCTGAAAAAAATAAGGGACCCATGAGACTATAATGAAAGATCCAGCGTTTATATCATCAGAGTCCCAGGAAAAGAGAAGGAGGTCAGAGCTCAAACAGTGCTTGAAGAAATAATGCCTGAAAACTCCCCAAAGTTTGCAACTGACATAAACCTAAAGAAGGGGGGCAGATCTCAAAAGGATAAACCCAAGAAACCTGTGTTAAGACACATCATAGTCAAATCCTGAAAACTAAAGACAAAGAAAAAACTTAAAAGCAGCAAGACACAATAATACTTTAGGAATAGGGGAAAAACCATTCAAATGATAGTAGCGTTTTCCCCAGAAACAATGGAAACTGGAAGGAAGTGGCATGGTATTTTTCAACTGCCGAAGAGAAAGAACTATCAACCCAGATTTCTATATATGCCAAAAATATCTTTCAAGAATCAGTCGGAAACTTATGACTCATTAATAAAATGGGCAATAAAAAATGAGCAAAGGATTTGCATAGATGTTTTTATTACTAAGAAGATGTATAATTGGCCAATAAGGAAATGAAGAAATGCTCAACGCCATTAGCCATCAAGGAAATGTATACCAAGACCACAGTGAGGTACACTTTATAGCCACTAGGATGTTTATAATCAAAAAGACAGATAAGAACAAGTGGTCCTGAAGATGCGGAGAAGCTGGGGTCCTCGGACAATGCTGGTGAGAATGTAGAATGTCCAGCTTCACTGGAACAGCCTGGCAGTCCCAGTTTTCACTCTTTGGTATATACTCGGGAAAAACGATCACGCATGTCCACGCAAAAACTTGTCCACAGATGTTCATAGCAGCATGATTCTTAGTAGCCAAATCCTATAAACACCCTAAATGTGGAGGGAGGGATAAAGTGTGGTATACCCATACAGTGGAATGTTATCTGACAGTTTAAGAAATGAAGTATTGATACATGCTACAACATGGATGAACCTTAAAAACATCGTAGTTAGAAGACAGACACAAAGGACTACATACTGTATAATTTCATTTATGTGAAATGTCCGTAATAGGCAAACCCATAGAGATAGAACATAGATTAAATGCCTAAGGTTAGAATGGGGGGGATCAGGAGTGAGGGGTTCTAGGTACATTCTGGAATATTGAATACAAATGTTCTAAAATTGATTGTGATGATGGCTGCATAACTGTGAAACTACTAAAAGCATCTAAATTGTACACTTTAAGTAGCTGGTGTTAAGGTACATGAATTATAGCCCTGAAGAGCCATTTTTAAAAAGACGGACAATAACCTTTGTAGATTCACTTATCTATGAGTATTTCTATATGTAACCACCTCTGTCTATATTAAGCTAAACATGGGTTCATACTGATACCTCCCCGCTGTCTTCCTTGCCCATGGACTGTTCTAGCTGTCCCCCTGCTTGTGTCTGTAAATTCCCACCCCACAGTGAGAAGCTGGTCCCCCCCCCCCGCCAGGTGCTTGTTTAATTTCAGTATGCATGCATAGCAGTGTCAGGATCGTCACTACACCCTCACGTGGGACAGCTTCATCAAGGAGGGTCTCAGCCCGTAGCCTGTGTCTCTCAGACGCCACTCGTTTCCAAAGTCGCTCAGGCAGCGCGTTTGCCCACCCCTCTCGGTAAGGGGCTGATGCATACCTGTAATGCGGTTAGATTACTTGTCACACTTCGCTTTGGGCCCCCTAGCTTCCTAACGCGCATATGTGAAGGTGGACTGCTTTTTCTCCGAAGTTCTATGGGGTTTGACAAATGCACAATGTCACGTGTCCATTATTACTGTATCATAAAGAATGGTCTCCTCGCCCTATAAATCCCTGTGCTTCATCCATTCAACCTCTTCCCTCTGCCCGAACTCCTGGCAGCCACTAGTCATTTCACTGTCCTTTAGTTTTGCCTTTTCAGAACGTCTTACAGATGGGATCAGAGTATATATCCTTTTCAGACTGGCTTCTTTTGCTTAGTGATATCCATTTGAGTTTTCTCCATGTCTTTTTGGAGCTGGATAGATCATTTCTATTTATTTGTTCGTTTGTGTATTTATTGTTCATTCTATGAATAAACAGCATCTTGGTCACTTCAGTTTTTGGCAGTTATGAATAAAGCCGCTATAAACATTTGCCTGCAGCTTTTGCGTAAACATAAATTTTTAAATTAGTTGAGTAAATACCTAGGAGTGCAATTCCTGCACTGTGTTAGCTTTGTAAGAGACCCCCAAACTCTCTTTTTGAATTCCCACCAGTAAGGAATGAGAATTCTTAGTGATGAGAATCCTCCCCAGCATTTGATATTGTCAACGTTTTGGGTTTTAGCCATTTTAAAAGGTGTGTAATATTATCTCATTTTTTAACCTGCAATCCACTAATAAATTTTGTAGAGTACCTTTTCAAGAGCTTTCTTGCTATCTGTATATTCTTTGATGAGGTGTTTGCTCAAATATTTTGGCATTTTTAAAATTAGGTTGGTTGTTTTCTTGCTGAGTGTTGGGTTCTTTGCATATTTTGGAAACAAATCCCTATCAGATAGATATTTTGCAAATATTTTCTTCCAATCTGTGACTTTTTTTTCATCCTCCTAACAGTATCTTCTGCAAAGCAGAAGTTTTCAATTTTAATATTTCCTAACATCAAATTTTTTCTTTTATGGACCATGCTTTTGGTGTTCCTTTTAAAAGCTCATTGCCAAACCCAGAGTCATACAGGTTTTCTCCTAGAATCTTTATATAAGACTGTGATTATGTTTAGGTCTGTGATTCAGTCTGTGTTAACTTTTGTGAAAGGATAACATTCATATTTGGATTCCTTTCTTTTTTTTTTTTTGGGGGGGGTTATTGAAAGACTATCCTTTTCTCCATTGAATTGCCTTTGTTCCTTTGTCAAGATCAGATTGACTCTGTCTTTTTTCTTGGCTCTATTTTTGGGCTTGCTGTTCTGTTCCAGTGATCTATATGTTTAGTCTTCAAAAAAATTGCGCTGTCTTGATTCCTGTAGCTTTATAGCAAGTCCTGAATCAGGGACCCCACGTCCTCGGGTTTGGTCCTTCTGCGTCAGCTTCGTGTTGGCCGTTATGGGTTCTCTCCATAGAAGTCTGAGACGCAGCCTCTTCATACCCACAAAGAGCTTGCTGGGATTTTTATTGGGATTGTACTGATTCCATAGATCAAGTTAGGAGGAATCGATATCTTGAAAATATTGAGTCTTCTAATCCATGAATATAAAATCTCTCTCCTTGTTTATCTTGATCATCTTTGATTTCTTTCCTCAGCACTTTATAGTTTTCCACATAGAAAACGTTACTTGTTAGATTTATACCAAAGTATTCCCTTTTTAATGGGCTATTGTAAATGGTACTGTGATTTTAATTTCAGTTCCAATTCTCATGGCTGATATACAGGGAAGCAGTTGACTTTTGTATATTAACTGTGTCTCCTACGACCTTGCTGTAATTGCGTATTAGTTCCATGGGATTTTTGTTGGTTCTTTGGATTTTTCTACATAGACAAAGAACAAAGGCAGTTTCCGTTCTCCCTCTCTAGCCCGCAGGGCTTTCATCCCCTATCGCTGCTCTGCTGCGCTGTAACTGTAACTTCAAGCACAAGCTGAAGGTCGGTAGTGCTAGGTGGGGGTTGTGCTCGCCTCATTCCCAGTCTCAGAGGAAGAGCGTTGTTTCTGACGACGCCGTCCCTTTCTGCTCCCTAGTTTTCAGTATCTTTGCTTCTTTCATCTATTTCTCCATCTTGTATTGGGCCTGTGTGATGGAAAAGGTGGTGGGCATCAGAGACACTTTCATGTCGATCATGATTTGGATCTTGGCCAAGGGACTGTAATTCATTTGCATTTTAGTTTTTTCACTCTTAATTGGGAAAATATTGCCTACGCAGGTGGAATGTTGTGATGATTACATGTTTGAAATGAAAATGTTTGGGGAAAAAACCTCTTTATTCATTTAGCAGATGATTATCTAACTTTGATTTAGGCCTGATGCTAAATTCTAAGGACAACTGTGAACAAGACATAGGTTCAGAACTCAGAAAACTAGAGGGAAGAAACAGTCAAGGTCACGGTGTATTTTAATAAACAATCACGAGTGCTGTGAAACCCGTAAGGGCACATCGTATTTATTTATTTATTTATTTTTAATAGATCTTTATTGGAGTATAATTGCTTCACAACACTGTGTTAGTTTCTATTGCACAACAAAGTGAATCAGCCATATGCGTACATATATCCCCATATCCCCTCCCTCCTGCGTCTCCCTCCCACCCTCCCTGTCCCACCCCTCTAGGTGGTCACAAGGCACAGAGCTGGTCTCCCTGTGCTATGTGGATGCTTCCCACCAGCCGATTATTTTACCTTCGGTAGTGTATATATGCCGGTGCTACTCTCACTTCAACCCAGCTTCCCCCTCTTACCCTGTGTCCTCAAGTCCATTCTCTATAACTACATCTTTATTCCTGCCCTGCAACTAGGTTCATCAGTACGGTTTTTTTTTTTTTTAGACTCCATATATATGTGTTAGCACACGGTATTTGTTTTTCTCTTTCTGACTTACTTCACTCTGTATGACAGACTCTAGGTCCATCCACCTCACTACAAATAACTCAATTTCGTTTCATTTTATGGCTGAGTAATATTCCACTGTATATATAAGGGCACATAGTATTTAGATTTTTGGTAATTAGAAGCTACCGTTTTATTCTTATTCCTTTTTGAGGTTTAGTTACTCTTCCTGAATTGTCGAAAAGAGCTCATGACTTTTCCTCTCTCCTTTCCTATGCATCTTCTTTGTTCCCAGCGCACAGAGTCAGTACAGTTCTTCATTGCAATCTCTCTAGTTTCTGCCTTATTCTCACCACTCCCTCCCCTTTTTCACTGTGTGTCTCAAAAACGTCCATTCCTGGGATATATAAGAGCAATGTGTTCTGTTTGGTAACATGTGTATGTTGGTTCCCATGTAGTTCAGACAGTAAACACAGAGAGTATGTCAAATATAATACTCCAGAGGGCAGGGGTGATAATAATTATGTTTTTATATAACGCAAGGTAAGCGCTTCAACATGTTGTCCATAACATGAATGAATTTAGGTGTGTGGCACAACTTCATACGGGCTGATACCACTCTTGGGCTCCATCCTTTCATTTTGTAAGGAATAGGAAGAATAAATGAAGGCTTGTCGTATATATGAGTGTGTGGGAGCACGTCTCAATTGTGTTTTAAGAAATAAAATAGGGCTTCCCTGGTGGCGCAGTGGTTGAGAGTCCGCCTGCTGATGCAGGGGACGTGGGTTCGTGCCCCGATCTGGGAAGATCCCACATGCCGCGGAGCGGCTGGGCCCGTGAGCCATGGCCGCTGAGCCTGCGCGTCTGGAGCCTGTGCTCCGCAACGGGAGAGGTCACAGCAGTGAGAGGCCCGCATACCGCAAAAAAAAAAAAAAAAAAAAAAAAGAAAAGAAATAAAATAACCAATTATACTTGGTTTCCCAAAGGATGGGGTCTTGTTGCTAGGCAACGTCTTTATGAAACTCACACTGTGTTAACTAAATACAGCTCCCGAGCAGCTTCCAGATACCCTCTGATTTATGAGGTGAGCAGCTGAAACAATTCATTAACATCCCTTTCTTTCCTCTGATTTTTGGGGCAGGTGGGGAGGGGCTGGAGGGCACAGCTGACACGACATACAGATGAGCAGGAGGGTGTCAGCAGGTACCGTCTGAACGGGGCTGTGCCTTTCCATGCCTCCTGCTACCTGCAGGCACCAATTTAAAATTTTGGCTTTAAAACGCGAAGTAATTGGTCCTGCCCGTGTCTCCCCACTTCCTTACGAGTCAGCTAATGAAGCAGTAGCGTCTAGAGGTGCTGTCTGCGTTTGCAAGAGCGTGCGTTTGCAAGAGCGTGCGTGTGTACCCGTGTGTTTAAGAAACATGAAAATAAGTGCTGCTTCTGAGCTTTTCCACAGGTTCTGCTGACTCTTTAGTCAAACTCTTCTCTGCATCAGCAATTTTGTATCCAATTTGGAACATGTGCTGAATATTCTCCACCAAAGATTAGAAGGCAGTCTTGTACAGAATGAATAAAGGCACTGCATAGACCTTTAATAACCTGCATGCTTGCCGTTCCTTCAGAAAAAAAGCAGGGCTTCAGCGCGAGGCACTGCATAGACCTTTAATAACCTGCATGCTTGCCGTTCCTTCAGAAAAAAAGCAGGGCTTCAGCGCGCACTCTGCTGCTCAGGAGAGTTTACTCACCAAATTGCCCTTGCGGCTAATGATTGCTATGGAAGATGTTCTAGAAACTTGAGGTGATACCATTTGCTATTAAAAATGCATTTGCTTTGACAGGTTGAAATCTTTATTTTGAGACAGTTGATGTGGGTTTTCTGAGCTAACTGTACCCTTGGATTTGATACTATTTTAAGGAATCAAGTATTTATTCCTTACAGAAAAGAATTAAGAAAATAGCTGTGCCGTCTAAGAACTTTAGTTTGATAGGCAGTGGGAAAGCAGCTCACCTGTCTGTTTGATAAGACTGAAGATGACCATGTAATCAACTTATCCCGCTGAGTCTCCCAGTCTTTGAGCTCCTCTGTGATATAGCTGTTGGAATAGGATGTGGATAAATATTAATTAGATATCTAAATGTGCGGAGTAACTTTTCTTTCTTCAGAAAGAATTCTATATAAAGATATATAAGAAATAATTTTATTAAATGTATTTTCCGGTTGTACTTAAAATTGGTTTAGAATGTATTTTTTAAACTACCACAGATGGAATACCTCAGGTGACTATTAAGTAGGGGAGTAGATAATGTAGCCAAATAAACTGAGCCTTTGTGGAGCCACAAGGACCAGAAAACAAATATCTATTCCAGGTACCAGGGAAGAAGGGTGGAGTCTAAACCTTTCTAGGTAGGGGAAGGTTCAAGAAGATGGGAAGGTTATAAATAAATGGAGAAGGTTCTAAATAAAAGCTCTCAGCCCTTCAGCATGCCAGGAGATATGCATTATGTAGAGATGATCACCACAAAAAAGTAATATTGATTTTTTTTATTGGAAACTAAAGGATTTGTCCAAATGTGGCTCTTTGTGATTTTTAAATTTCATATGCCAGTGGTTGAATGATTGGTTCCATTGTGGAAGGCAAAAGAGAACTGCTTTTGAAAACTGATAATTTTATTATAAGTATCAGTTAACTGTAAAATGCATTCTTCTTTCAAACAAGCAATCATTGTGAACCTGGTTTATTTAGAGTTCCAACCCCAGACGTACACATGGACCATTTATGTGCTGAAACATGGCAGTCTTCCAGCCCAGCACTCAAGTCTCCACAAACCACATGACTGGTAGTAATGGAGATATGACCTTGGTTGGCAAAGATAATATTTACCATGTGATGCTGAATTATTTTTCAACAACAAGAATACATAATGTGAGAATGAGAAGAGGTTTTAAAGTTCAGATTCCAAACTATGTCCAAAAAATCATTGAAAGAAGTTAACTTGAGAATTTAGCAGTTTAATAAACTGCAGTCCCTTTTATCTTGACAAATAGCCTTCGATTTAAAAATTCCAAAATACTCCATTTATTGCAAAGTTTGGGGCCTTTATGCTGTCACAAAATGTCCACAAAACCGAGAGGAGGAAAATGGTGTGTAGGTACAGTAGCAGGCAACACTAACCACTTTTAAAATCTGTCTTTCAGGAAAGAACGGTGACCATTAGAAGACAAACTGTAGGAGGATTTGGATTAAGCATAAAGGTAGCCCGTCTCTCCTGTCTATCCTTACAAAGTCTGTGCCGTAACGCCCGCGTTTCTGTGAACTTTAACTTTCTGCAGATTGATAAGTAGACGAGAATGGCTATAGCAAACTCCTCAATATTTGGACTGAGAGGAAATTAAGCAGGCTCTCAAAATCTTGGCCACCTTTTGATTAAGAGATTTGAGAGAAGTATTTGGGAAATTTACCTTACCTGGAATTGAATATAACCCATTACTTTTCTTTATCTGGTTTCATCTAAAATATCAAATATGGCCTTGCGGTGTGCATATCTTTTAACCAGCCAGAGCGGGAAATACTGGTCTGTCAGTGAAAGGAGCCGAACAGGTTTTAGGTTCATATAAGGTCTGATAGTAAGTTAAGTATTAGTTCTGTTCTAGTCATCTTTTTCTTTTGTGCAGTTTTCTTTTTTTATTTAAGAAATCAGTAAAATCTCATGTTCCAATGCCAAGTATATAGGATACATTTAAAGTTTTAGCACCTCAATTCTTCTAAAAACAGACCATATCTGTTCTTTTCTAGTTATTATTACATTTCAAAGGGCTTTTCTTTCTATATATCACTGACTATTAAAGATGTACCACACCTGCAATGTATCATCAATGAAACAAAATATAAATTTTAAAAAAAGTACAGAAAGTTATATAAATATTGAAAAAATTAACTCAATGATTTTAAATGCCCTTTAGAAACCTGTATCTCTGCAGAGATCAATGAAATTTAACTTTATCTTGGTTGTTGGGTTAGGCATTTTGCCTGTGTAGGGTGAAAATCATACATCTCAGGTGTACATTTCATGAAATTTTAACACAGCTTGAGGTACATACACTTGGAAAGTGGAACTCTAAATTTGGTGACTGTCATCTCTAGTTGACATTACGAAAATGATTCAGAAAACTGACCAGTGTTGACTGGCATGGTCTTTGTCAAGTGATGAGAGTATTTACTATATAAAATGTTAGTTTTAAGGTTTATTTTTTCTTTCACTCTGTCTGTCATCAACTAAGGCCAAGGAGATATGTAGGACAAATTACAGGATGTGGAAATGATGTTGTGGGAATAAACCAAGAAACAAGTTTTCTTGTTTTTGTTTTTTTTCCATATTTATTGAGATTGCCATGAAGGATTTAAAGGTACCACTGAAGATAGTAAATGTCCATGAAGAGAGAACAGGAGCTGAGTGTGAATAAAATCCATTCACGAGAGCTGCTTTCATTTGACATAAGCACTGACTCTCTTTCTGGGAGTGGAGCCATATGAATTTTGTGCAGGATGGAAATGTTCTTTTCTTTCTGTTCTATTTCCATTTAGAGTGAAACTCAATAATACGATGTTACTTATTTTTACTGAAATGCCACATTTTAACCTAGACAGTTTTTAAACATTAAGAATTTTGCCAAATAAATCACTTTTGTTTAATATTTACATTATTTCAACCCAAACAAAACTCTTATACATGTAATAAATAGAGTTATTTTTTAAATCAAATAAGTATATATTTTCCATTCAAAATACTGGCCACAGAAGTAATATTTGAATTGTGATGGGGGCCATATGTTAAGAGGTTTGACAAAAAAAGAAATTATTTTATAATTCTTATGACACACAAACCAACCAGAAATAAAAACATCAATATTTTTATTTAGAATATTATCCATTCAGCCTGAAGACTTTCCTTTTAGGGTTTTCCATTTTAGGTTTCTCACTACTTACCTCTGACCTTTGCTTTTCTATTTTTAAACTATCTTTCATTCCGTTAACATATTTCAACATGTGATTATTTGTTTATCATTCATTTATTTATTTTAAATAGCAATATTTTATACCAATCCTTTTTCCCTTTACCCTGTCATATGTAAATTGGATGAACTGTGTTTATCCATTTGCACTATTTTCTTTAGATCTGAGAATTAAAATATACATAAGCAACAGTTTAAGAAAGTGTTCTAGCCTAAATGCAAAATTCATATTTTGATGCTGACCATTTATTTATCTATCGATTTAGCAAATCTAGTGACTGGCCCTGGGGTGCAGTGAGGTGGGATCTAGAGGCATGGCATGCACACATGTCCACCTGGTCCCGCCTGTGTCTCTGAGTCACAGTGCATCCCCAGCCCCATCCATGACCAGCCCTGTCCAGGACCCAGCCCCGTCCATGACCTCAGAAAAGAGCAGAGAGGAACTCCGGCCCTCCCTGCTGACCTGACACTCGGCCGTGAGTGGCTTCTGGGGTGTGTGCAGTGTGCTCACTCCTTTCTCAGTCTTCCAGGAATCCTTCCCCTTTACACCATTTTTAGTCTCGTACTGCTTTTTAGAGCCATTCCCGTATCTGCTGTAACTTTGGATCTTTTCTGACAATTGTTTGGGATGCTTCGTGGCTGTTACCATTACTCAGTCTTCCTTGATTCAAACATCCCTCAGAAATCACAAACTTGGGTATTTTTCCCCTTGTATTAGTTTTTGTTTTTGTTTGCATCTCATTAAAACACCAAGCTCTTCTAATTACATTTTTAGATTTCAAAAAAAACATTCTCCAAAAGCTGGACAAAAGAATCACTAAACTTTCCACTTATGATCAACTGTTTTTCTGTGTCCTCAGACTGAAGCTGCTCCTAGAAGCGCTCAGGCTCCTGCATCCACCTGGTTTATATCCTCCTGCATCCACCTGGTTTATATCCTCCTGCATCCACCCGGTTTATATCCTCCTGCATCCACCTGCAGGAATGCCCTCTTCACCTTGATCTGCGCGTGGCCTCTGGCTCTGCTCTACGCGCATCAGTATTCCCGTTGTATTTTCTGGTCCGCTTGTCTGAGCCATCCAGATACTTACCATTTCTAAATATAAATTAATGGTCTCCACAGTACACCCCCAGTAATCACCAAAGTTTCTCATCAAGAGATCTAATAGTCTTGCATTTTTGCCCCATTCTTCTTGTAAGAATTACCATGTAATCACCTTAAAGTAAGCTGCCATCTTGACTCCGTGAGACTTTAATTTTTCTTCTGTGTCTCTTAAAATGCAATACCATCCATTCGCATATTATTAAATCATACCTCCGGTCCTTGTCATTAAAAGAATTACCTTTTAGAGAAAGAGTGTTTTGAATATTATTACTAGAAAAATGTTTTGTGGAGTATTTTTCAAAAGACTCAGCTTTTCTTCCCTAAACAATAAGTTATCCACGTCCATCAGGGAAATGTTTGTGATCAAAGGTGATTTCCATCTGGAATCTTTAACTTTGCAGCAATCAAAGTGAAAGTATAAGTACTATTTCCATTAAAATCTTATCATTTATAAACAATAGTTGCTAATATTTATTAACTGCTCTTGAAGTGCAGATTCTGAGCTAAATACTTTCTATTGTTTCCTCTGGTCTTTAGTGTCCAGAAAGTGGGTAACTGTTGCTGGGCCGCTACAGACAGTGGTTAAGTATTAAGAGGTTAAGTAATTTACCTGTTTGTTGTAAGCGGCAGAGCTGGGCCGCAACCCCCATCAAAGCTGATGACAGAGTCCTTATTCCCAATAAATACGCTCTATAGCTGTCAAGCCTGCACTAAATTATCTCTACGCTCTCTATTTGGAAACACAAATAATGTTTCCTCTCTAAGGTATTCACATTCTGGTTTATTTGAAACTGAAATAAATGGATTGAAATGTCCAGCATCAAGCAAACAATTTCTTAATATCAGGGGTTGGGTATTAATTATATCATATTTACCAAACAAACATATACATCTTCATAGCAGTTGTCATAAATGTCTGTATTTTCATTTATTAGTGATTTCAGGGCAAAAGTCTTTAAATATCAAGTGTTGCTACAAGCACAGGCACATTTGCATTCATTTCCTCATTCTGCCCTGTTCTCATTATTTGAGTCTGATTCTTCTGTTTCCCCCAAAGGTATGTACAGGGTACATACCTTTGCACCACAGAAATAGGAGGGTAATAAGCAGGTAATAAAGCTTAGCTAGAAGAGTGTGCATTAGTTCCAAGAATCAGGTAAAACCACTGATGAATTATCATTTGAAGGATGATTTTTTAACTTAAATAGCTTCTTGAGATGTAATTCACATACCATACAATCTACCCATTTAGAGTGTACAGTTCAATGATTTTTATTATATTCACAGATGTGTGCACCCATCACTACAGTCAGTTTTAGGACATTTTCATCCACTGAGGAGAAAACCCATACCGTCAGCATCCGCCTTCTATACCCCATCCCCGGCTCAGGTCTGAGCAACCAGCCGTCTACTTTCCGCCTCTATAGAATTCCCTACTTTGGATTTCCATTTGAAGGCAATCATGACTTACTGGGAAAGCCAGTAATCTCGCCAGAGCTAGACTGAGTGATTTTGGCAGATAAGCGTGGCATTCAAATGTACAAGGGTATTTGTCCATGTTCTTTCGGATGATATTCCTTTAGGTGCCTCTCCCACACCTGTTGACTGGGCTCTAAACCTTAATTACTGTCTGTTATTATCTGTTCGTAAGTATTTTCCATTCTCTAAATGGATATGTAATGTTGGGGTCTGTGTATCCTTTTCTTTCCAAAGCCCAGAATATGATTGATTGATTGTAATGAAAATATTGAATTGAAAGGATTTATTTGGCAAGATTCCCAGCATTATAAAAACATTCTGGGTTTGATTTAGTGGAATTTCAGAGTCGTACTGGCAAAATCATTGGATAGAGTCATGCACAAAATGCTTTAGATGGGACTTTATATCCTTGTTCCTATCTAGCTATAAAATTAATTATGCTTTGTAGAAAGGCTATCTCAAAACTGAATGGTGTGTGTTTTAATATTTTCTGGGATGCACTCTAGAATGTCACCTCACTTTTTCTAATCTCATTTTACCCTGGATCAACAGAGCTCAAGTAATTCATTTATTCTCTAAACCATGGCCTCAAGCCATACACCCTGACGGGCCTCAGGATAGGTCAAGGAGAAGATGGTAAAGGAAACCTGCCCTGACGTCAGGCCCTTTACATGCTAGAGGGAAAGCAGACATTGACCAGAGTGTCATGTAGAGAAACGTAAGCCCCAGCCATGATCCGGTGCTATAGAAGTAATCACTGCAGGTAAGGAGAAGCTGAGGAAGGAGCCCTTAGGCTGAACTCCTGGATGTGGCCAGAGTGTATACGAGGTTACAAGTAAAGGTAAACCGCTCCCCAGGCAGAGGGGACCGTATATGTAGATGTCCTTGTCAGAATGACGGGGGTCCAGGATAAAGCTTCAGGGGATGCTGAGGGCACATAACAGGGGATGCTAAGGGACTTGGCTTTTATTCTGCGTGTAACATGAAGCCTGTCACCTATCTTGAACGGGGTGAGTCACATTATTTGATTTCTGTCTGGAAAACTTGGAATATCCCCAATTAGGTTCAGAGCTAAATCTAATTTACTTTAATAGAGCTGGACTGCTCTCACATTTTATTCAATAAATGAAGGCACTGTGGTTTTATGTTCCAATTTTATCCCCTGAGTTTTGTCTTAAAGTTAGCTCTCTTAATCAATTAATGAAGTGATCTCCTTAAACTAGCTTAAAAATTCTCTCAGAGCTCCAAATGTCTGATTGAAGAAATAAAGTTAAAAAAAATACCTTTGGACTCAAACCATTCAAATTTCAGGAGAAATTTTACATATAAAAGGAAAATGTTGATAAAATAGGGGCTAGTTGTATCTTATTATTAAAAGAAATTTATAAGTCTCAGGAGTTGAGGGAAGAATGGGATTGCTGAGTTGACTCTCAGAAAATCGATATCTCTAGACCAACCCTGAGGAGAGGTTTCCCACCGTCCCACCATGGTCACCTGCATTAAAAATATGAACACTGAGAAAATCTTTAAATTCAGTAGTGCAAGGACAGAAAACTGTGAGAAGCAAAATCAGTTAAAGGAAAATGCTCTGGTAACAACCACCAACCTGGAGTGACATAAACAGCGTTCTTCTCTGCCCCCAAATATCTGAACCATAATATCTGGATGAGTTTGTTTTCTCTTTCTATCACGTAAAACTTCATCAGTGCTTGATTTATATTAGCTAGCCAGCATCTTATTCTAAGAAATGGAGATGTATTCTTAATTTTTTTCCCAGTTTCCAAGGATCTCTAGAAACTATCTGCAACCGTACACGTTAGATTTCATTGTTCACCGTCTTAGTTTCTCCTTAAGATCATGAGCCTTTTAATGCGCTGTTTTATTCTGTTTGCTAGTATTTTGTTGAGGATTTTTGCATCTATGTTGCTCAGTGATATTGGCCTGTAGTTTTCTTTCTTTGTGACATCTTTGTCTGGTTTTGGTATCAGGGTGTTGGTGGCCTCATAGAATGAGTTTGGGAGTGTTCCTCCCTCTGCTATATTTGAGAAGAGTTTGAGAAGGATAGGTGTTAGCTCTTCTCTAAATGTTTGATAGAATTTGCCTGTGAAGCCATCTGGTCCTGGGCTTTTGTTTGTTGGAAGATTTTTAATCATAGTCTCAATTTCAGTGCTTGTGATTGGTCAGTTTAAATTTTCTATTTCTTCCTGGTTCAGTCTCGAAAGGTTGTGCTTTTCTAAGAATGTGTCCATTTCTTCCAGGTTGTCCATTTTATTGGCATATAGTTGCTTGTAGTAATCTCTCATGATCCTTTGTATTTCTGCAGTGTCAGTTGTTACTTCTCTCTTTTCATTTCTATTCTATTGATTTGAGTCTTCTCCCTTTTTTTCTTGATGAGTCTGGCTAATGGTTTATCAATTTTGTTTATCTTCTCAAAGAACTAGCTTTTAGTTTTATTGATCTTTGCTATCGTTTCCTTCATTTCTTTCTCATTTATTTCTGATCTGATCTTTATGATTCCTTTCCTTCTGCTAACTTTGGGGGTTTTTTTGTTATTCTTTCTCTAATTGCTTTAGGTGTAAGGTTAGGTTGTTTATCTGAGATGTTTCTTGTTTCTTGAGGTAGGATTGTGTTGCTATAAACTTCCATCTTAGAACTGCTTTTGCTGCATCCCATAGGTTTTGGGTCATCGTGTTTTCATTGTCATTTGTTTCTAGGTATTTTTTGATTTCGTCTTTGATTTCATCAGTGATCTGTTGGTTATTTAGTAACGTATTGTTTAGCCTCCATGTGTTGTTTGTATTTTTTACTGTAATTGATATCTGGTCTCATAGTGTTGTGGTCTGAAAATATACTTGATATGATTTCAGTTGTCTTAAATTTACCAAGGCTTGATTTGTGACCTGAGATATGATCTGTCCTGGAGAATGTTCCAGGAGCACTTGAGAAGAAAGTGTATTCTGTTTTTTTTGGATAGGATGTCCTATAAATATCAATTAAGTCCATCTTGTTTAATGTATCATTTAAATCTTGTGTTTCCTTATTAATTTTCATTTTGGATGATCTGTCCATTGGTGAAAGTGGGGTGTTAAAGTCCCCTACTATGACTGTGTTACTGTCTATTTCCCCTTTTATGGCTGTTAGCATTTGCCTTATGTATTGAGATGCTCCTATGTTGGGTGCCTAAATATTTACAATTGTTATATCTTCTTCTTGAATTGATCCCTTGATCATTATGTAGTGTCCTTCTTTGTCTCTTGTAATAGTCTTTATTTTAAAGTCTATTTTGTCTGATATGAGAATTCCTACTCCAGCTTTCTTTTGATTTCCATTTGCATGGAATATCTTTTTCCATCCCCTCACTTTCACTCTGTATGTGTCCCTAGGTCTGAGGTGGGTCTCTTGTAGACAGCATATATATGGTTCTTGTTTTTGTATCCATTCAGCCAATCTATGTCTTTTGAAGGGAGCACTTAATCAATTTACATTTAAGGTAACTATCGATATGTATGTTCCTATTACCATCTTCTTCATTGTTATGGGTTTGTTATTGTAGGTCTTTTCTTTCTCTTGTGTTTCCTGCTAGAGAAGTTCCTATAGCATTTGTTGTAAAGCTGGTTTGGTGGTGCTGAATTCTCTTAGCCTTTGCTTATCTGTAAAGGTTTTAATTTCTCCATCTAATCTGAATGAGATCCTTGCTGGGTAGAGTAATCTTGGTTGTAGGTATTTTCCCTTTCATCACTTTAAATATGTCTTGCCACTCCCTTCTGGCTTGCAGAGTTTCTGCTGAAAGATCAGCTCTTAACCTTATGTGGATTCCCTTGTATGTTATTTGTTGTTTTTCCCTTGCTGCTTTTAATATTTTTTGTTTGTATTTAATTTTTGATAGTTTGATTAATATGTGTCTTGGTGTGTTTCTCCTTGGATTTATCCTGGATGGGATTCTCTGTGCTTCCTGGACTTGACTATTTCCTTTCCCATATTAGGGAAGTTTTCAACTATAATCTCTTCAAATATTTTCTCAGTCCCTTTCTTTTTCTCTTCTTCTTCTGGGAACACTATAATTCAAATGTTGGTGGGTTTAATGTTGTCCCAGGGGTCTCTGAGACTGTCCTCAATTCTTTTCATTCTTTTTTCTTTATTCTTCTCTACGGTAGTTATTCCCACTATTTTATCTTCCAGGTCACTTATCCGTTTTTCTGCCTCAGTTATTCTGCTATTGATTCCTTCTAGGGAATTTTTAATTTCATTTATTGTGTTGTTCATCATTGTTTGTTTGCTTTTTTGTTCTTCTAGGTCCTTGTTAAATGTTTTTTGTATTTTCTCCATTCTGTTTCCAAGGTTTTGGATTATCTTCACTATCATTACTCTGAATTCTTTTTCAGGTAGACTGCCTATTTCCTCTTCATTTGTTTGGTCTGGTGGGTGTTTACCTTGCTCTTTCATCTGCTGTGTGTTTCTCTGTCTTTTTATTTTGCTGAATTTACTGAGTTTGGGGTTTCCTTTTCACAGGCCGCAGGTCCGTAGTTCCCTTTGTTTTTGGTGTCTGCCTCCAGTGGCTAAGGTTGGTTCAGTGGGTTGTGTAGGCTCCTGGTGGAGGGGATTCATGCCTGTGTTCTGGTGGATGAGGCTGGATCTTGTCTTTCTGGTGGGCAGGACCACATCTGCTGGTGTGTTTTGGGGTGTCTGTGACCTTATTATGATTTTAAGCAGCCTCTCTGCTAATGGGACGGGTTGTGTTCCTGTCTTGTCGGTTGTTTGGCACAGGGTGTCCAGCACTGTACCTTGCTGGTTGTTGAATGGAACTGGGTCTTAGCATTGGGATGGAGATCTCTAGGAGAGCTTTCGCCATTTTTATTTTGTGGAGCTGGGAGGTCTCTGGTGGACCAATGTCCTGAACTCGACTCTCCCATCTCAGAGGCACAGGCCTGAGACCCGGCCGTAGCACCAAGACCCTGTCAGCCACGTGGCTCAGAAGAAAAGGGAGAAAAAAAAGAAAGAAAGAAAGAGAGAAAGAGAGAGAGAGAGAGAGAGAGAGAGAGAGAGAGAGAGAGAGGAAGGAAGAGAGAGAGAAAGGAAAAAATAAAATAAAAAGAAATAAAGTTATTAAAATAATTTTTTTAATTATTTAAAATTAAAAAGTAATAAAAGAAAGAAAGAAGAGAGCAACCAAACCAAAACAAAAATCCACCAATGATAACAAGCACTAAAAACTATATTAAAAAAAATCAAACAGAACCCTAGGACAAAGGTAAAAGCAAAGCTATACAGACAAAATCACAGAAAGAAGCATACACACAGACACACTCACAAAAAGTGAAAACTGAAAAAAAAAAATATAAAAGGAAGAGAGCAGCCAAATCAATAAAGAAATCTACCAATGATAAGAAGCTGTAAATACTAAACTAAGATAAACATAAACCCAGAAACAAATCAGATGCAAAAAGAAAACCCCAAGTCTACAGTTGCTCCCAAAGTCCACCTCCTCAGTTTGGGCTGATTCGCTGTCTATTCAGGTATTCAACATATGCAGGTACATCAAGTTGATTGTAGAATTTAATCCGCTGCTCCTGAGGCTGCTGGGAGGGATTTCCCTTTCTCTTCTTCGTTCGCACAGCTCCCGGGGCTCAGCTTTGGATTTGGACCCGCCTCTGCGTGTAGGTCGCCGGAGGGCGTCTGTTCTTCGCTCAGACAGGACCGGGTTGAAGCAGCCGCTGATTCGGGGGCGCTGGCTCACTCAGGCCGGGGGGAGGGAAGGGCACAGAGTGCGGGGCGGGCCTGCGGCGGCAGAGGCCGGCGTGACGTTGCCCCAGCCTGAGGCGCGCCGTGCATTCTCCCGGGGAAGTTGTCCCTGGGTCCCGGGACCCTGGCAGTGGCGGCCTGCACAGGCTCCCCGGAAGGGGGGTGTGGACAGTGACCTGTGCTCGCACACAGGCTTCTTGGTGGCGGCAGCAGCAGCCTTAGCGTCTCATGCCCGTCTCTGGGGTCCGCGCTGTTAGCCGTGGCTCGCGCCCATCTCTGGAGCTCGTTTAGGTGGTGCTCTGAATCCCCTCTCCCTGCGCACCCCAAAACAATGGTCTCTTGCCTCTTCGGCAGGTCCAGGCTTTTCCCCAGACTCCCTCCCGGCTAGCTGTGGTGCACTAATCCCTTGCAGGCTGTGTTCACGCCGCCAACCCCAGTCCTCTCCCTGGGATCCGACCGAAGCCCGAGCCTCAGCTCCCAGCCCCGCCCGCCCCGGCGGGTGAGCAGACAGGCCTCTCGGGCTGGTGAGTGCCGGTCGGCACTGATCCTCTGTGCGGGCATCTCTCCACTTTGCCCTCCGCGCCCCTGCTGCTGCGCTTTCCTCTGCGGCTCCGAAGGTCCCCCCTCTGCCACCCGCAGTCTCCACCAGTGGAGGGGCTTCTAGTGTGTGGAAACCTTTTCCTCCTTCACGGCACCCTCCCAGAGGTGCAGGTCCCGTCCCTATTCTTTTGTCTCTGTTTTTTCTTTTTTCTTTTGCCCTCCCCAGGTATGTGGGGAGTTTCTTGCCTTTTGGGAAGTCTGAGGTCTTCTGCCAGCATTCAGTAGGTGTTCTGTAGGAGTTGTTCCACATGTAGATGTATTTTTGATGTATTTGTGGGGAGGAAGGTGATCTCCACGTCTTACTCCTCTGTGGTCTTGAAGGTCTCCCTCTGAAAAGTACTTTAAAGAATGAACAATTTTACAGGACTTCCCTGGTGGTCCAGTGGTTAAGATTTGCCTTCCAATGCAGGGGGTGTGGGTTCAATCCCTAGTCAGGGAGCTAAGATCCCACATGCCTCGGGGCCCAAAGCACAAAACACAAAACAGAAGCAGTATTGTAACAAATCCAATAAAGACTTTAAAAATGGTCCACATCAAAAAAATCTTTAAAACATTGTTTAAAAAAAAAAGAATGAACAATTTTAGGTCTGGAAAAGTTTTAGACTTCATTTATTCATTCACTCAACAAACATTTCAAAGCTTAAAAAAGAATCATTATTCCAGGCACTGACATTACATCAATGCAGGAAACAAATAACCAAAATAAATAAATAAATAAATGTGTTGTGCTTGTGGAACTTGCTTTGTGGTTAGGAGAAAGAAAACACATAATGTATGTAGGAAAGGTGTGAGATTGTAGTAGGCAAGAAGCTAATAAGTATAAGGGGGAAAGATAAAACAGAATGCAGGGGTTGGGAACTTGGGACCCTGACTGGTAAACATGAAGGGCTTGGATTCTGCTCCAGGTTTACTGTGCTAGCAAAGCACTCCTTTTGTACTGCACCCTCAGTCCCAGTCCTGTGCTTTGATCACATGAGAGGTTGTCTTGGACAGGATCAAGGCTTGTTATGGACACAAACACAAATGCAATAGCAGAATCAGAAGCCAAGGAAGCTTATGCCAGAGACCTTCTGCACAAACTTAGTGAGGGTGGGTGGGTGAATGTCAGGTTGGTGGGAAATGGTGAGAACAGGAGATTCAGGGGTGGGTTTGAATTTCACCCTGGGTAAGACAGTTTTCAGTATTTTATTTATCACGTCTCTTCTTAATATCCCAGAAGTAGAAAGGACTACTTGCCAAGAAAAGCTTGAAAGCCACTGCTGTTCTCTACAACTACTGCCTATCTTATATTTAAATATATTGACAACTCAGTGCTAAAAATGGACATTCATGGGAAAAAATGTCTGTTCTAAAATAATTTTTGTCCTTGAAGGAAAAAAGGCTTAGGAGGTTTACTTATTCTGAAGCTACAGAAACCCCATGGAAATTTAGATTATCTTTTCAACTACCCATGTTAAAAGTGCTGTACTTGTTTTCTACATGAAATCTTATTCTTTGATGCACTTACTTGAGTTTTCAACTATTGCTTTCAACTTTCTCAAATCTGTTATATAAAAACCATAAGTTTGTGCAGTTACTTCAGGGATTTATTTTATTTCCGTCCACATAAGTTTAGCTTACTTATTTTTCTTTATTTTTTTCTATCTTATTTGGTCAATTAGACAAAGCACTGTTGCCATATTCTTGTCAGTTTACTGTATTCTGTTAATTGTTTAGTATGCACTTTCACACAAAGAGGAATATAATGACCCTTCCCCATCAGGCATATACACAGTCTGTTTTGTTGTACCAGTTTGTGTATGTAGTCTTTCCAGCCATGCAGCATCCAAAGGGGCCCTTGCTTGGTCCCCAGCATAGAACAACTCAGCCAGATAATGGAAATACATCATTATCTACTGTTTGGAACCCTAAGTATGAATTTCTACAATGGGCAGCACTGCTACACATTGGAGGAAATGCCTTCTTAAGGGATCACCAATCTTAATTTTAAAAATTGACATTTTCAAAGTCAACTGCTATTAATTATTGCATGTCACAGAGAAATTCTAAACAGATAAGTTTCTTGGGAGGACAGTCTATTTGGTAGAAAAATTCCAGGGGTCTATTTTAATTCTATTTGGTGTCTATTCACATGCTGTTCATAACTTGTATAGTTTCCTAACTAAAGGCTGTGTATTTAATTTTTGAGATTAAAAAGCACGATATATGATTTTCTCTTTTCAGGGGGGAGCGGAACATAACATTCCAGTTGTCATTTCAAAAATCTCCAAGGAGCAAAGAGGTAAAGTGTTAAGAGGGCTGTCCTGTGAGTCCCTGTCACTGAGGGAAAAGACAATAGTTAGAATCATAAATTCGTATATGGGACTGACCAGCCGGGGTCCCATGACCAGGCAACAGGTGACGGTTCTGACTGCCGAGTCCAAGTCCTTTACCCGCCCGGCGGGCAGGGAGGGAAGACAGTAGAGCAGGTGGCTGTGTGTGAGCCAGAGACTGCATGACTGCACAGTGTCTCATTAACAAGGAAGCGTAGAAACGGCTCTGATGCTTGCAAGTCTCATCAGTTACAGGCAACTCCAGTTATATATATATTTTTTTTTCAGTTTTCATACGCAATTTAACTCAGCCCTTCATAAGAAATTTCATCCAGGAAAAACTCTGAGGATGTAAACCAACTGTTACAATGACCGAAATCACTGAGACAGCCTAGTGTTTAAAAAGAAACGGGGAGCTGGTTCCATTGCTGATGGAGTGAATGTCTAGCTCTAAACGTTTTCATAGATGCCTTAATGCTCTCATAAGAACATGAGAACATTTAGTCCTCCATCCAGAAGTGTGGCCAATTTCTGGCAACTAAGATCTGAAATGATAGAATGAAATGGAACTATCACAGCATGTGTTCCAATTCAGCTCATGTTTCAATCATAGGAGTTGAATCGTGATTGTTTTTGCATTTCTATTACCTGTGGATCTTTTAAGATGCTACCCATATAAAACATTTCATTTTTTCCCTTTTATCAGCTTTGACTTTATTTAATTAAAAACTCTTTCATCTGTGTGAAAGAAGTAGACGATGCCTAATCAATTGTCCTCCTCCATTCACAGCTGAGCTCTCAGGACTGCTCTTTATTGGGGACGCAATTCTGCAGGTATACACCTTACCATTATTTTCCACGTGCAACCAAAACATAAGGTCAATTCACAATATACCACATGAAGCCGTGTCTCTCTTTCCATTGCAGATAAACGGGATTAATGTGAGGAAATGCAGACATGAAGAAGTGGTGAGTTTTCTTTACTTTTTCCTAATATCATAATTTTCCCCATGTGCAAATGAGGATTTAGGGCATTGCTAAAAACTTTTCATTTTATTCATTAGGAAATAGGACGTTGGTCCAGTGTGCTGTCAGACTTTCGGATAATCTCTTACTTGGTGTTTGGGTTTTTTTTTGTATATTAGAAACAGATCAGTAAGTATCACTAAGAAGAAAATGTAATTCAAAGAAATACAGCTGTTTGCTATGTTTTCCAGTTTTTCAGTTACTTCCTACTAGTCCGTGCCCACTAAGTGCATCTCTAGGTGAAATATATCTCTAAATCTTTGCAAATGTTTAGAAGCTTATAAACAAAAAAATTTATGTTTGTAAAATTTCATCTAGTAGCTGGGGCAATGGGAAGAGCATGTAAAGACCGTGTGTGTGTGTGTGTGAGAGAGAGAGAGAGACAGAGAGAGAGACAGAGAGACAGAGACAGAGACGACATTTAGAGACACTTCATCTCAAGGTTCACAGGTTCAGCTCACTAGACAGCTACACAGAAAGATCAGCAGTGTTTACTGTGGTATTTTCTTGGATGTTGGTAATGTGCAGATTTGAAGCCCGGCTTCAGATCCTTTAATTCACTCAGCTTATGTGACCCAGGAATTTGTATGTTAACAACGGGCCCAGCAGTTTCACTGTCAGCGGCCTCTAATCTACACCTTGGGAGAAGCTGGAAGGTTGAGCAGCTTCTGTGGAGCTGAGGGAGGACATAAAAAATGATGCAGAAAAGTGATGCAGGCCGGTGTCAGGCGTTTGGGAAATGTTTTTCACAGCTAATTTAATAACATTCATAGAACCTTCACTGAATCCCCATATCAGCTCACAAGGGAAAGGAGAGAGGAGAAAATACGCCTAAAGGTTTGTACTCAGGGGTCAAACAAAATGAAAATACCGTAAACCTTCGGCTTCTTGCGGCTCCAGTTCACTTGGTTTGTGAAGACGTTGCCCTGCTACAATTTGGAGAAAACTCTTCTGATATATTTACATATTTCAGGCCTCAAAGAGGCAACTCCGAGCATCTGAAAAGCCCCAGCTCCACAAGCAGAGCTGTTGGAGAGCGTTCTCTGTGGGACAGGCAAGGTGCGTCCATATTCATCGCTCGGTTTTTCTCTCAAAAATCCTACTTGATTTTTGAAAAATCAGCCCGTGGTGAGCCTTGCATAAAATATACGTACTTCAAATCTCAGGCTTATGTCAAATAGGTACAGGGAAAAGCAATATTTGAGAACAGAGTTTTAGACAAATGAGAAGCAGCACATCACAGACTACTCGGTTCTGAATATACACAGATTTCAAATACAGCCCTGTAAGCAAAGATATTTTAACTTTAGTCTTTTTTCAAAAGTACAACGTGATTTTAAATTCATTGTCCAGGGAGCAAAAACAAGTGCATTCTTTTCCAAAACCGCACACTGTTCCATGGAGTCCTGTTTGCACTTTGCCCTTCAGAGGCAAGCAGCAGGCTTGCACTTACTGTGATGAGGCTTTGATTAAACAGATCCACGCGGCATGAAAGATGAGAATGCGCTAATCACGCCACTTCCCAATGGTGTTCCTTCTGTTTCAAAGAGGGATTTAAGATTGTATCACAAATTGCACGTGGCCCTTCACAACAAACTTTTACTCTTTTGAGAGGTTTAACCATAACAGCTTTGAAGTGTAGGTAGTGATATTCTTATTTGCTTCCAATCTTTCACTTTGCAGCAGTGATTAGGTGCTTTTGTCTTCACTGCTAATTATCTAAGCAAACAGACTGACTTACACCTCAGTGGGACTGAGATATTAATTAAATGTTTAAGAAGGGACTTACATGGGCAGAAAAGGTCGCCGCAAGCTCAGAGGTGCGGATGGTTTTTTAAGTACCATGCTGACGGACCACATTCCTCATTCCAGGTCAGGGCCCCCAGAGGCCAAATTCAGAAAGCAGCCTCGGAAGGTATGACGATAGGCTGTTTGTGCCTGTGACTTTCTCTTATTCGCCTACACTATTCACTGCCACTGTTAGAAGTCTGCGTCATTCGCAGATGCCGTCAAGGGTGTGTAGCCGTAGCTTCCGTGCTGGAGCTAGCCACAGGCTTGATCTGTGTGGCCGGGGATCCCTGCTCCCCGCTTGGGCACTCAGTGGACTGTTGTTAACGGATTCTTTAGCTAAATAACTGGAATTAGGTCATCACAGCACCTGCATCTGTATGTTTCTCATGTCTGGGTGTGCGATCATCAATTCTGGGCTTCACCCACACCACCCCGGCCATTCTTCTTGCTAGAAGATTGCTAAGGAAGAAAAGCTACCAGTTTCCTGACCAAGAAAGATTAGAGCAGGTGCCAGCTTTGAGAGCGAAAAAGAGTTTCATCTGTTTTTTGTTTTTATGGTCTTATTGATAGAAAACATTAGATAATTAGAACTGCAAATAACCATCACCCTGATGCTGAATTTGTGACTTTGAACCAAACTCTAAAATTGTGTAACTTTTACAGGAGCAGAATGAATAGCTTTAACTTACATAAGTTAAGTTACATACTTTAACTTATGTAAGTTAAAATGATATATTCATGCAATGAAAACAAATTTTGATAAAAGGAATAAAAAATGTAGTTTAATAACATTTTAGTTGTTATGATATATGCTTAACTTAATTCAAAATTTCCATTGGAATTTTCTTTTTTAGCTTAGATGAATCAGAAAATAAAATTACAAGAGTTACATTATCTCATCTGAAAATGAGGCATTATTTTGTATATTGGAACCATTTCAGAGATTTTATGAGTCATCAGGGAACATATTTAGATGCGATTTGGGAACATAAAGCATTTGAGATCTTGGCAAAATGCTTAAACTGTCATTGAGTAACATATCATGTTTCACCTAACTGCTAACAATTCTCAATTGGTTTTCAGTTTGGAAATATGTTTTGAGGTCTAATGGATTAAGATTTTCCTCCAGAATTCTGACTGCAGTGGACTCTTTTTCTTTGAATTAACTACCACAGAGGAAAGCCATACATGAAATCACTTGACTTTTAATATTTCCCACCGGTTTGGGAAGGGTGTTAAATGTTGTTTATTGTATCTCTGATTTTAAAAAGTAATCAAATATCTAGAACTTGCCTAATTTACATCCTTAGATTCTCATTAACACCCTTAGGAGTTCCTTCTCTGCTGGACCCACAGGTCTGTCCCCTAATTAGGCTATGCATAGAGACAGCACAGGTGACAAGTTCCTTAACTGCGTGCTCTTTACTCCTGGCTACCGATTCCCATCACATCCCTATTTGTTGTCTTACACACACTAAAGACCCGCTTCGCAGCGCCCTCGATAATGAGACAAAGCCAGGCCAGATAAACCCTTCCTTAGTGGAGCACGAGCCAGTTCCCACCCAGAGGAATCGGCAGGGAGGACACACAGCAGAAAGCCCAGGTGGACCCTGTTACAGAGAAGAGGAAGTGACCGGCGGGTAGAGACAGGCGTGTGGACATCACCACACCCCAGCAAAGACGCTTCGCAGTCACTCTCCTGCCCCGCAGATCAGAGTGAGGAGGGGAAGTGTGTGTCATCCAGGTTCTGCAGTTCTCACAGAGCTGACATTTTACTTTCAGAATGATCAGACAGAAAGGCAAGGAGAAGAAAGTGTCTGCGGATGGAAATGTGAACACTAAGTTAGCATTTGTGTTATAGGTATTTTCCAGCTGTCTGATGGTCATAAAGGGCCTGCATTTCTCTGACTCTCATTTTTTATGTGAAAGATGAAGCGTTTGAACTCGATCACTCTTGGTGTGTTTGGCAGCCCACTCATGAGACAGTGCCTGGAGACGTGTGTGTTTTTTCTCTTTTTCAATTTTAATAGACTTTATCTTTTAGAAGCCTTTTAGGTTTACAAAATAATTGTGCAGAAAGTTTTCTCCCCATCTTGTCTCACACAGAGTATCCCCTCTTACTAAGATCACAGGCTGCTGTCGACATTTCTTACAGTTGGTGAACCCCTACTGATGCATCACTTGTTTTTTTAACATCTTTATTGGAGTATAATTGCTTTACAATGGTGTGTTAGTTTCTGCTGTGTAACAAAGTGAACCAGCTATACATATACATATACCCCCGTATCCCTTCCCTCTTGCGTCTCCCTTCCACCCTCTCTATCCCACCCCTCTAGGCGGACACAAAGCACCTAGCTGATCTCCCTGTGCTATGCGGCTGCTTCCCACTAGCTATCGATTTTACACGTGGTAGTGTATATAAGTCCATGCCACTCTCTCACTTCGTCCCAGCTTGTCCTTCCCCCTCCCCATGTCTTTAGGTCCATTCTCTACATCTACGTCTTTATTCCCATCTTGTCCCTAGCTTCTTCAGAACCTTTTTTTTTTTTTTTTAGATTCCATATATGTGTTAGCCTACGGTATTTGTTTTTCTCTTTCTGACTTACTTCACTCTGTATGACAGTCTCTAGGTCCATCCACCTCACTACAAATAACTCAATTTCGTTTCTTTTTATGGCTGAGTAATATTCCATTGTATATATGTGCCATATCTTCTTTATCCATTCATCTGTTGATGGACACTTAGGTTGCTTCCATGTCCTGACTATTGTAAATAGAGCTGCAGTGAACATTGTGGTACCTGACTCTTTTTGAATTATGGTTTTCTCAGGGTATATGCCCAGTAGTGGGATTGCTGGGTCGTATGGTAATTCTATTTTTAGTTTCCACACCCAGTTTTCCCCATTATTAACATCCCACATTGTTACATTACATTTCTTACAAGGAATAAACCAGTACTGATACATTATTATTAACAAAAGTCTATACTTTATTCAAATTTCTTTAGTTTTTACCTAATACTTCTTTTCCTGTCCCAGGATCACATCTGGATTACACATCACATGTAATTATGTCTCCTTTGGCTCCTCTGGGCTGTAATAGTTTCTAGGACTTCTTTTTTGATAACTGTTACACTTTTGAGGGGGACTGGTCAGGTATTTTGCAGGCTGAATCTCGATTTGGAATTTTCCGATTTTTTTTGTGATTAGACTGGGCTTATGTGTGTTGGGAGGAAGATGACAGAGGCACAGTGCTGGTCTTATCATGTCTTATCACGTGTACCTGCCGTCATGACTGCATCACCAGCACCTGGATGAGGAAGAGTCTGCCAGGTTTCTTTTTTTTTGCAGTACGCGGGCCTCTCACTGTTGTGGCCTCTCCCGTTGCAGAGCACAGGCTCCGGACGCGCAAGCTCCGGACGGGCCCAGCCGCTCCGCGGCATGTGGGATCTTCCAGGACCAGGGCACGAACCCGTGTCCCCTGCATCGGCAGGCGGACTCTCAACCACTGCGCCACCAGGGAAGCCCGTCTGCCAGGTTTCTTACTCTGTGGTTCTTGTTCCCTTTCCATGCTGTGCTCCTTGGAAGGAGCTCCTACGGGAATATGCTCTACCTCCACAGGGGTGGACTCTCTGCATACATTCCCTGGAATTCTGCTACGTAGGAGATTTGTCTGTTTACCTCAATTTTTCAGATTTCTTCAGTCATTTTGACAGATCAGTGTGGATTGTGGATACTTCTTTTATACTCTGGGCTGTAAGCTCTTCCAGTTGGTTTTAGTGTTGCTTTGAAAAGTCCTTGAGATTTTTTTTTTTTTTTTTGGAGCACTTTCTCAGTTTCTGGTGCTAAGAGGTGTTTCAGGCTCATCTTGTACATTTCCTGCCAGTCCAAGAATCAGCAATTCCTCCCAGAGGCCCTGCTTCGCTTTGTTAGAGAATCTTTGAGAAACTACATTCTGGGAGCTGGTGTGCTCATTGCTTGTGGAGTAGCTGTGTCTTCTAGGCCCCTCAGCTCACAGAACAGGAGGGGTGTGTGTGTGTGTGTGTGTGTGTGTGTGTGTGTGTACTGAATTGCTCACATACCTACTCTGTACCTACATTAAGCTAAACGTGAGTTTACGTGGCTGCCGCTAAGGGAACCCGTCATCACACAGACAGTCCTAGCCTCCTCCCCTTGCTTATGTGTAGCCTCCCACCAACAGATGCTACACCATCTGCCATCTGCTTGTTTAACTGTTCTAATCCAGTACGTACGTACAGCAGGATCAGGACAGTTAATCCACTCCCTTGTGGGAAGACTTGACTAGGTAGAGGATTGACGTACTGTTCTTTTTTGCCTTTAGTCTTGCAGATTTCATTAACTTCCAGATTCACTTAGGTCAGTTCCACTTTCCTAAGCCCTTCAGTGAGGTGGTTTCCGGTGTTTGTAATACATTCAGACTCTCTTGTCATATCCTGCATTCAATTGTGATATCCCTTAACCTCCAAAATGATTTCTTTTAAAGATTTGCACACATTAAGGCTCACTCACCTTTTAGCTGCAAATTCTACAGGTTTTGACAAGTGCATAGTACCATGTAGCCACCATTATGGTGTCCTACAGAAGAGTGTCACTGCCCTAAGAAAATCCTCTTCAGCTATTTCCTCCCCACATCATGGTCCTCTACAAATGACCATTTCACTGTCTGTATAGTTTTGCCTTTATCAGAATGTCATATAATTGAAATCGTAGAGAATGTAGCCTTTTCAGAATGGCTTCTTTCACTTAGCAACGTGCATTTAAGAATGATTCATGTCTTTTAGCTCTTGATAATTTATTTCTTTTTGAGCACTGAATAATATTTCATGGTCCAGACAATGGAATATTAAGCAACTTCACTACAGTTTTTTTTAAAAATCTATTTACCTATTGAAGGACATTGTGCTTACTTCCAGTTCATGGTGATTATGAATAAAGCTGTTGTAAATATTTGCAGGCAGGTTTTTGCATGGACATAAGTTTTAAATAAATTGAGTATAACTTAGGAGGTGTATTGCTGAATTATATGGTAAGATCATAGTTAGTTTACAAGAAGCTGCCAACCTGTCTCCCAAAACGGCAGTACCATTTTGCACATCCACTAGCAATAAAGGAGAGTTCCCGTTGCTCTGCATCCTTACCAGCAATTGGTACTTTCAGTTTTGTGGATTTGAACCACGTGTACAGTGGTATCTCATTGCTATTTTAATTTACAATTCCTTAATGACAGATGACGTTGGGCATATGTTCATATGCTTATTTTCCCTCTTTGTATTTTCTTTGGTGATGTCTATTCACATACCTTGCCCATTTTTAAATTCAGTTCTTTGTTTTCATATTGTTGAACTTAACAAAGTTCTTTATATATATATTGGAGATAGCTCCTCGTTTGTATTGGCTACCACATCAAATATATGTTTTAAAAATATTTTCTCCCTCTCTGTGGATGGGTTGCCTTTTAATTTTCTTTAAAATTATACTTTGCAGAACAGAACTTTTTTTTTCTCTTTATTAATTTTATTTATTTATTTATTTTGACTGTGTTGGGTCTTCTTTGCTGTGTGCGGGCTTTCTCTAGCTGCGGTGAGCGGGGGCTACTCTTCGTTGCGGTGCACGGGCCTCTCATTGAGGTGGCTTCTCTTGTTGCGGAGCACAGGCTCCAATAGTTGCAGCACACGGGCTTCATTAGTTGTGGCACATGGACCTAGTTTCTCCACGGCATGTGGGATCTTCCCGGACCAGGGCTTGAACCCGTGTTCCCTGCACTGGCAGGCAGATTCTTAACCACTGCGCTACCAGGGAAGCCCAGAACAGAACTTTTTAATTGTAATAAAGTCCAACGCATGAATTATTTCATGGCCATAAAGATGGCTTTATTTCCTTAAGTCAATGTAACTTTAGTTTTTCATTATTGTCATATTGCAGTAGCCTGGACTTCCAGCATAACTTGAATATTCATTGTGAGAAAGTATGTCCTTTCCTTGTTCCTGGTCTCAGTGGGAACGGGTCTGGTTTCTCATCATTAAGTGTGATATTAGCTGTGGATGTTTTGTAGACGTTCTTTATCAAGTTGAAGATGTTCCCCTATATTCCTACTTTGCAGGCAGTTTTAATCATGGATGTATGTTGAGTTCTTTCAAGTGCTTTTTCTGCATCATTTGATATGACCATACTTGTTTTGTTCTTTAAACATTTGATGCATAGATTACATTGATTGAATTTACAATATTGAATCATCCTTGCTTAACTGGAATAAGCCCACCTGGTTGTGATATATATAATCCCTTTTATACATTGCTGAGTTTGATGTGCTAGTAACTTTTTGAAGGTCATTGCATAAATTCTGATAAGATATATTGGTCTTAATTTTGTTTTTCTGTAATGTTTTTAAAATCGTTTTTGGTATTAGGATAATGCTGGCATCAAAGAATGACTTAGAAAGTGTTGCCTCTGCCTCTATATCCTAGACAAGACTGTGGAGGATTGGTTCCGTTCCTTCATTAAATATGTGACAGAACACACCAGGAAAACTTTCTAGTTTAGGTGGTTTTTTTGGTTCAATTTATTTAATACATATAGGCCATTTCAGAATATCGATTTCTCCTTGTGTGAGTTTTAGTAGTTGTGTCTTTCAAAGAATTGATCCATGTCACCGAGGTTATCAAAGCTGTGGGCATAGAGTTGTTTGTAGTATTCTACTATGAGCCTTTTCTTAATGTCCATGGGATCAATTGTGATGACCCCTCTTTCATTTCCAATATTGGTAATTTGTATCTTCTCTATTTCTTGATTAATCTGGTTAGAGGTTTATCAATTTTTATTTATCACTTCAAAGGGCAGGTGTTTAGTGTCATTGACTTTTCTCTGTTGTTTTTGTTTGTTTTCCATTTCACTAATTTCCTGTGTGACTTTATTATTTGTTTTCTTCTTTGTGCTTTGGGCTTTGACTGCTCCACTTTTTCTATTTCCTATAGTAGAAGCTTAGATCATTGACTTTAATCATCTTTTTGAATATATGCATTTAATGGCATAAATTTTTCTCTAAGCACAGCTTCCCACAAATTTTGAAGAGTTCTATTTCATTTTTATTTAGTTCAAAGTATTTGTAAATTTCTCTCCAAACTTCTTCTTTGACTCCTGTGTTATGTAGAAAGGTATTCTCCAACTATTTGGGGGACTTTCAAGCTATCTTTCTGGTACTGACTGCTAGTTTTAATTCCTTGTTGTCTGGGGGCATAATTTGTATGATTTGTATTCTTTTTGATTTGTTAAGTTTTGTGTCTGGCCTAGAATCTGGTCTATCTTTGTGAATTTTCCATATAAGCGTGGGAGGAATATGCATTTTGCTGTTTTTGGACAGAGTGTTCTGCAAAAGATAGGAGTCCCTCCTTATCTGCGGTTTCACTTTACTTGGCATCAGTGACCCAAGGTCAACCACAGTCCAAAAATATTAACTAAAAGATTCCAGAAATAAGCAATTCCTAGGTTTTCAACCACGTGTCATTCTGAGGACGATGATGAAATCTCGCTATGTCAGCTCCGTCCTCATAGGACGGGAATCCTCCCTCCATCCGTGTTCCACTTCAGTCACTCCGCAGTCGCGGGGGTAGCAGGCCGACTCCCGGGGTCACAGTTCTTGTGGTCAGGCGACCTTTCTCCTACGTAGTAATGGCCCAAAGGGCACGAAGAATGATGCTGGCAGTTCGGATACGCCGAAGAGAAGCTGTGAAGTGCTTCCTTTAGGTGAAAAGGTGAAAGTTCTCAACCTCATAGAGGGCGGTAAGGACTCTCCCACTCGTGAACCTGTGAAGAGGGAAAAGGAAACGTGTGCTCCCTGTGCCGCTGCGTCTGGAGCTGCACAAGTTACAGTCAGTGTGTGATGAGTGCCTAGTTAGGATGGAAAAGGCTTTACATTTGCACAGGAAGATATTTTGAAAGAGAGAGGCCACGGTCGCCTAACTTTTATGGCAGGATATTGTTCTAGTTGTTCTATTTTATTATTAGTTACCGTTGACAGTCGCTTACTGTGCCTCCTTTATAAATTCAGCTTTATCACAGGTGTGTATGTACAGGAAAAGACATCGTATATACAGGGTTCGGTACCACCCAGGGTGTCAAGCATCCCCTGGGGGGCTTGGAACGTGTCCCTTGGGGATAAGGGAGGGCTGCTGTGAGCCAGTTTGAAGGATAGCGCTGTTTACTTCACCTGTGTCCTCACCGAATCGCTGCCCGTCTGAACTCACAATTCTTGAAAGAGTGCTGTTGAGGTCCACAGCTCCAGTAGTGGAGATGTCCGTTTCTCCTTTCGGTTCTATCAGTTTTGGCCTCACATGTTTTGATATTTTGTTGTTAGGTGTTTAGCATGACTACATATCATTGGAGATTCTACCATTTTATTACTATTTATTTCCTCACTTTAACCTGGATAACTTTTCTTGTTCTCAAGTCTGCTTTGTGTGTAGTTGATATGTCTCCTCCAGCTATGTTGGTCAGCGTTAGCAAAATACATTTTTCTATATGCCTTTACCTTAAACCTATCAGTCTTCATATTAAAATGTTGCAATGTTTTTTGTAGAACCTAGAGTTGGGTCTTTTATATCCCATTGACAATTTCTGTTTTATAATTGATATATTTAGACCATTCAAATATAAAGTAATTACTGATAAACCGAATTAATATCCACCAGGTTTAAAACACTTTTCTATTTGTTGCATATTTGCTCTTTGTTTCTCCCATCACCACCCTAATTCTTTTTTGACTTCCTTGGTTTAAATTAAGCTTTTTATGTAAAAGGGTCCATTATATCTCTTATCTTATTGTACCAATTATACTTTAAAAAACAATTAGTGTTTGACTTAGAGTTTCCAATGTATATTTTGAATGAATCCACACGCACTTTCAAAGAGCCCTGTACTGCTTCTTGCATAACTCACGTACCTAATAACAGAATATTCCTGATTTATCTTTCTCATATATTATGGACATTGTTGTCATTCATAGCACTTACCTGTGTTCTTCAATAAAACCATACATTGTTACTATTATTATTTTAAACTAAAACTTGTTTCCAATCAAGCAAGAATAAGAAAAATAAAATATTTTACTTTCATTTATTCCTTCAGCTCTTGCTTTCCTTATGTTGATCTGAGTGTTGACATATTTTCCTAAACCCTAAAGAAATTCTTATAACACTTCTTGCAGTACAGGGCTTCTGGTAAGGCACTCTCTGTAGCTGTGTATCTGATAACATTTTTTATTTCTCCACTTTAGAAGAATAATTTCACAGGATATAGAATTCTGAGTGTATGCTTTTCTATTTCAACACGTTGAATATTTCACTTCACTCTCTTCTTGATTTCAAGATTTCTGATGAGAAGTCAGCTGTAATCCTAATCCATGTTCCACTATAGGTAAATTTTCCCCCAACTCAATGGCTTATTTCAGAACTTTTTCTTTGTCTTTGATTTTCTGCAGTTTGAGTTTCTGTAGTAAGTACCCAAGAGAAATAGCATATAGCCACACAAAAACCTGTACACAAGTGTTCAGGGCAGCACAATTCATAGTAGCCAAAAAGCAGAAACAACACATTAACTGATGATGGGTGAACAAAATGTGGTATATCCACGTAATGGAATGTTATTTGATAATAAAAAGAATAACTACTGATACAGGGTAAAACATGGATGAACCCTGGAAAACACGCTAAGTAAAAGAAGCTGTTCACAAAAGACCACATATTGAGTGATTTCATTTGCATGAAATATCCAGGTAGGCAGATCCATAGAGACAGAAAGTACATTAGTGGTTGCCTAGGGCTGGGGCAAGGGGGTCATGGGAAGTGAGTGTTGATGGGTTCAGGGTCTCTTTCAGGTTGGCAGAAAATGTTCTAAAATAAGATCGTGGTGATGGTTACATAGCTCTATATATATCCTAAAAACCACTGAGCTGTCTATTTTAAATTGGTGAAATTCATGATGTGTGAATAATTTATCAATAAAAATGTCAGATTAAAAAATACATTTTTCAAAAAAAATACATTTTTCAGAAGTCATTGAGTATGGTTTAAATGTGGTTTTAACATTTTACTTCATTTCATTTAACTTTTTGTGGTAAAATAAAAGGCAAATAAAGAAAACCACATACAACAAATGTATAGCTTAGTGAAAATTTTTGAGGCAAATAGCCTTTTAATCATTTCTATGCCAAGAGGTAGAATTTCGTCCACCTCCCAGAAGGCCACTGTGTACTTTAATCACAGCCTTCCAAATGAAACCACTAGCCTAAATTTCATATTCATCAGTTACTCGAATGATTTTTATTATATCTCCACACAGTATTGTTTCATTTTGCTTGTTTCTAAAACACTTGCTACATAGTTTAGTTTCTTAATCTCCAGACTTCCTCTGGAATCTCATCTGGAATTTTGAATTTTACTGTTCATTGATAATGGGATACTTTATACAAGGAATGTTAAATACCATCTCTTTACCTTATGTCCTAGAAATATAGCACAACTGTGGTCCTAATTATATCACATGATAATTAAGCTTTTTGTTCCTATTTGAGTGTGGACTCACATGCAGTTGTGAGAAATGATACAGAGAGAGCCTACGTGCACTTTACCCAGCTTCCCCCAAGAATAACATCTCACACAACAGAACAACATCACAACAGGATACTGACACTGATACAGTCAAGACAAAGCACCTCCATGACCAAAAGGACCCTCCTTTTACCCTCTACGGCCACACCTACTTCCCTCCTGCCCTCACCTGCTGCTGAACACCTGGCAACCACTAATCTGCTCTCCATTTCTATAATTTTGTGATTTCAAGAGTGTTATATAGTGGGATCATAAAGCCTAACCTTTTGGAAGCTGTTTTCTTCACTTAGATTTCTCTGGAGATTCATTCAGGGCGTGAAGACTTAGGTTCACATAAAACCCACACATAGATGTTTACAGGGCTGTATTCGTAAGAGCCCCAAACAGGAAACATCTCAGATACTTTTTAATGGTTAAATACACTGTGATATATCCATACCATAGACTACTACTCAGAAAATAACGAGTGAACTGTTGATGCAGCGTGAATGATTATAGGCCTTTAACATCTATTCAGAATTCCTAGTAGTGTTCGCTTCAGTGTAGAACCATGAACATGCAGACGTTTCTCAGTCCTAGTTAGTGAACATCAATGTACAACTTTTCTTCAGTTTTACTGAATTTAGAAAAACAACTGAATATTTAGCACAAGCAGGTTTTATGAACTCAAACCAAAAAAATGTAAGAAAAATGCTGCAAGTAAATTCTTCTGTTAACTGATTGAGTATTCGTTGGCAATACTGATTTTTGGAATTGGGCCAGCATGATTGTTTAATTGTTTACAGAGATTTAAAAGGTAAACCTTAGGTAAGTGGCTCATTCTAAACAAATGTTTCTATTACTTGCTTTACAATTATTCAGCATTCTGAAAATAGGTAGTGATAATAATGTGAGAAATTACAATGAAAATAAGTTGAGAAGTCTTTCTATGTAAGATAGATAGATAGATAGATCCAGGGTATGTGTGTATATATTTAAATAATCTCTATTTATGCTACAAGTTTATTTCCCAATATAATGTTACTTTATCTGTAGTATAAGTAGTATAAGTCTCCTTGCTGAGTCTGAAACTAAGCCTGGCAAATATAATGAGATTTATTAAATTTTTTGATATTTACTTTTTTAAAATGTTTACTGGGAGGAACTGAAAAGAAAATTTCAGACAATCATTGTTTTGTTCATTAGAGAATCTTTTGGAGATATTGTAGTGATAGGATAAATCATATATGTGATTGAATTGTATATTTGTGGGCTTTTATTTTTCTTGGGTGTGTATTACTATTTCCTTCTTTTTCAAGGTTAACTGGAGTCTATTTGTAAATAGATTCCTTAACATGAGAAGATATTTATAATATATAACAATATTTAGTTGAGTTTTTAAAAGTAACTTGCATAAGAATATACATATCTTATCTAAATTACAGTTTAAAACAAAAATATTGAATATAAAGGCTTAAAAGAGGTTAACTCAAGTGATCATAATTTGGATATGGTATCACAGATGGTATTTATATTCTACTTGTGAACTTTTATAATTTCTAGATTTTCAACAAAAAATGTATAGAAATAATTTTAAGAATTATTTATTTTATAATGACAAGTTACTTAGTCATTTAATAACAGTATGACCCAAGCAGTGCATCAGGCAATGTCATTACCTCAATTATATAGAAGTCATTACTATTTCACTTCTATCTGTGGGGAAAGTAAGGCCAAAAAACGTGGGAGAAATTGGTCCTAATTTGAGTAAAAATTGAGTTTTGGTAGAATTAAGTCAAATCCAGTTCTGACTCCAAAGTTTACGGCCAATGGGCTACAAATATTATTGTCCATATACCTTAATAAATACATGTTTTGAAAAAACATGATTACCCTAAATTAGAGACAAAACAAAATAAGCATATTTGTTAACAGAAGATTCTCCTCAGAGTGATTTCAATACAAAACTGCCATAGTTTGGAGAGTCGTTAGAAAATACTTCCCCTTAATTATCAATATTTCCATCACAGGTACTTCACATTAACACTTCAAAAAAAGGATTTAAAATGAAGTTCAAACTGAAGTTAACTTCAGTTACAATTTAGGTGGAGACGGGATTTTAAGGCCCTAGACATTCTCGTTTTTCCAGTGATATGTCTCTCCCATGCTCACTACGATTTTGAGGTCTGAGGTGTTCCATTGTGAATGTCAGAGACCTATTTACTCATCTCATGAAGGGAAGTATACAAATGGAAGGGATAAACATTTTATATTGAAGAGATAGAGATACAGATAATTACTTTGAATGATGGAAGAACACTTCCTTTGTCATTCAAGGTAATTAAGTACAGATGTGAATTTTTAAAAATTAAATTATATGCAAATGATTATTAGTTTGTACATTTATGTACAGAAATTTACACCAATTAGTACTCTTCTCTTAATTCCAGCTTGGTCCTTCCATGTGGACTGAACGCACATTTCATACTTAATACAGCAACAAAAGTCTGAGTTAACCAAAACCCAGATGAGGGGAAGGAACCCTCCCTTTTGCTCTCCTCATCTCTGTAGATGACACAACTTAGTAATTAGTCTAAAAGGCAAGACACACAGCTTTGATTATTTTCTTTCCTTTCACACTCCTCAGCCTGCGGACTCTTCCTCTCAAGTAAATCACAGCTATGTTCACCTCTCTCCTGGGTAACCACCTCCTCATGTGTGATGCCGTCATGTTTGTCTGGACTTCCATAGTGGTCTCCTAACTGCCCTCACTACTCCTCTGTGTGCCCACCCTCACCATGAACAACCTGCCGGTGGTTCCCCAGCATGCAGGGAAGGAGTGCAAGCCCTTTATCTGGGCTTACGTGAGCTACAGGCTCACCTCTCCAAAACTCATCCGGTACCCCGGTCCCTTTATCCCTCCAAGTGTCAGCCCCACCCCACCCATACTTCCACTGGGCCCTCCCACCCCAGGCTCACAGGCACCTTAGCACCTTTGCCCTGGTCGTGTCTCTGATCGCCTCATGGTTGGGGCATCCTCCTCATTCAGACCTCAGACTAAAGGTCTGGTCAGAGGCCTACCCTGAGAAGTCACTCACCTATTTGACCCTCTCCACTTGCCATCTGGGGCTGTCCAGCATCACACCAACGTTCCTAGAGGGGGATTTTCCAAGATAATTGGGAACTAGAGCCCTGCCTTCAATAACAAAAGCACAATGGAAGGAACACATATTCCCTCACTCAGTTCCATGGAGAGTAGAATATAAACCAGTAGACTAATTTTGGCCAAATTGGTGTTCTCACTAAGGAATTTTAATCCCAAGAGCATGCAAGAGAGGTAAAGGTTAGTATGAGATTCTGTTCTGTGACTGAACCATGGTCAAGACTTCAGTGCAATATGTGAATCTCCTCATGTCACCCCTGGTACAAACAGCTTAAACAGTCCATCATCTTAAAATCACATTTTTTGTGTGAAGGCAACTTTGCTCCTTCCTACCTGAGCATGTTTCTCTACCCATCGCTTCAACTTTGTGAGCCGATACCTTCCAACATGCTCATTTCCTGTATGTTTAAAAAATTGCCGTCTATCATGCGCAACAAACAAAACTGAATAGAAAACAACAAGATATCACCATAAACCTATTAGAATAACACGACCCAAAAAATCAACAGTACAAAATGCCAGTGAGGATGTGGAACAACAGGAATATTCGCTCATTGCTGCTGGGGATGCAGAACGGTGCAGCCACCCTGAAACACTGCTCGATGGTTTGTTACAAACAAAGCATTCTCATACAACCAAGCATGCACATTCACACGCGTTTACCCAAGAAAAATGAAAACATATGTTCACACAAAAATATGTACAGGAAGTTTTAGTGAAGCTTTTATTCTTCATCACCAAAAACCAGAGCCAGTCAACAAGTCCTTCAACATATGAATGGGTAAACAAACTGTCCTACTACCACAAGTGGAATACTCTTCAGTAAGAAAAAGGAATGATTGTCTCAACCAATGCATAAAAAACAATTGACAAGATTCAACACCTTTTCCTGATAAAAATAACAAACTGGGAATAGAAGTAAACTACCTCAACATAATAAATGCTTTATATGAAAAGCCCAGTGTTAACATCATACTCAGTAGAAAAAGACAAAAAGGCTTTTTCTCTAAGATCAAGATAAGAAAAGGATGCCTACTTTTACCACTTCTACTCAACATAGTACCAGAAGTTTTAGCCATGCAATTAGGCAAGAAAAAGAAAGAAAAGACATTCAAATTAGAAAATAAGAAAAAAGATTATATCTGCTCACAAATGACGTGATTTTATTTTTAAATTATTTTTGGAGAGTTTAAATTTTATTAAAAGGAAAAAGATAATAAACAAACCATCAGGTAAAATATAGAATTACACTGTGCTATGAAACCACTCTTTAGGTAAGCAGTTGTTCAGGATTCTTCTACTTCTGAGATTTAGTTGGAAACTTAGGAGTAGAGGGATTGGTAGAGATGCTTTTCTTCTGGGCTCCAGCAATACTTTGTCAACTGTGAGTCTTAGTGGCTCTGGATTATCTGCTTAATACAGATGACATAATTTTATATGTAGAAAATGCTAAAGAATTCATTAAAAACTATTGGAACTCATAAAAAATCTCATAAAAGTTATTGGATGCAAAATCAACTCACAAAACTCAGTTGCATTTTTATACACTAAAATGAACAATCTAAAAAGGAAATTAAGAAAATAATTCATGTATAATAACATCAAAAAGAATAAAATATTTAGGAAAAAAGGGAATCAAGGAGTCAAAAGACTTTTATACTGAAGACTACAAAATGTTGCTGAAAGAAATAAAGAAGAAAGAAATGGAAAGACATCCCATATTCATGAATTGGAAGATGTAATTTTGTTAATATGTCAACACAACTCAAATCAGTCTACAGATTCAATACAGTCTCTAACAAAATCCCAATGACTTTTTTTTTTTTTTTTTGGCAGAAATAGAGAAATCCATCAAAGGACCACAAAGATCAAACCATAAAGGGCAATGAATAGCCAAAACAAAATTGTAGGTCTCACACTTTCAAAACTTATTATAAATCTGCAGTAACCAAATTATGTGGTACTGGCATAAAAGCAGATATAAACTGATGGAATAGAACAGAGAGCCCAGAAATAAACCCTCATATGTATGGTCAAATGATTTTGACACAGTTGCCAAGACCATTCAATGGGAAAAGGACAGTCTTTTCAACAAATGCTGTTGGACCCTTCCCTTTCACGGTATAAAATATTAACTCAAAGTAGACCAAAGATCTTAATGTAAGACCTAAAACTGTAAAACTCTTAGAAGAAAACAGTGGAGAAGCTTCAAGGCATTGGATTTGGTAGTGATTTGTTGACTATGACACCAAAAGCACAAGCAACAAAAGGAAAGATAGAGACATAGGATGGAATACTATTTTGTCATAGGGAGAAAGCTGATCCTAATGGGCCACCTGAATGAACCTTGAGGACATTATGCAAGTGACGGAGGCCAGACACGAAAGGTTAAATTCTGTAGGATTCCACTTATATGAGGTCTCTAGCAAAGTCAAACTCATAGAAACAGAAAGTAGGGTGGTGTTTGCCAGGGGAGGGGCGGGGGAGAGGCAATGGGGAGTTTTTTAGAGAAGACAGAGTTTCACTTTTGCAAGAAGAAAATTTTCTGGAGGTCAAAACAATGTGAGCGTATGCTTAACACTACTGAACTGTACACTTAAAGGTGGTTAAAATGATAAACTTTAGGGTATGTGTATTTTATCATAATTAAAAATGTAGGGCTTCCCTGGTGGCGCAGTGGTTGAGAGTCCGCCTGCCGATGCAGGGGACACGGGTTCGTGTCCTGGTCCGGGAAGATCCCACATGCCGCGGAGCGTGAGCCATGGCCGCTGAGCCTGCGCGTCCGGAGCCTGTGCTCCGCAACGGGAGAGGCCACAACAGTGAGAGGCCCGCGTACCGCAAAAAAATAAATAAATAAAAGTAAAAGAATGAAGAGGTCACATAAAAATTCAGACTTGTGGCTTTTGCTGAAAAAGTTAGATGCTCTGGCGGCTCTAGGCCTACACATCTTCTCTGTTTTCCACAGTCTCCATCCTTCCTTGCCCGTCCGTTTGCCTGTTCCTTAAATTCGATGGTTATTATCAGCCATTTCATTCTTCTCACCACTGAAGCGGCTTTCTAATCACCAGTTTGCTGTTTTCTGTTTTGTCTTGCTTTTAAGACTTCTGGGATAATGCCCTTCTCTTTCTCCAAAATGTAAATCGTATCTATTCAGAGTATACGGTTGACCCTCGAATGAGGCAGGCAGTTGGGGGCACCTACCTCTCCACAGCCCAGCCCACCTGACCCCCAGCCCCGTGTAGCTGAAATCTGTATTCTGCTCTCTCGGCCTCAGAAACAAAGGAATTGATCAATGACTCGCCCAAGGGCAGGAAGCTGAAACAGTCTGGACAGAATCAGGACTCCAACCCTAGTTCTTTTGTTTCCACATATTGGGATCTCTAGTCAAACACAAACTTTTCCCCACACTTAGTGAATTCAAAGATTGTGAAATGAAAATACAGGTACTATATTTATTGGAAAAAATTTGCGTATGTGTGGACTCGTGCAGTTCAAGCAGGTATTGTTCAAGGGTCACCTGTATGTTCAAATCTCTCCTTCCTCTTTCTCTGAGTTTCGTCATGTGTTTGTATGGCTGAAGCTTTGGGGATTCATCCTGTGTCAAACAGCCGTGTTATTTAAACGTTGGGAGTCCTCCTTCCTTGTCCTGTGGCTCTGAATGTATGTCTGGTCAGATACCTCTATTTCACGGATGTTCCGGATATTTATTGAATAAATCTATTAATAGAGTATTTCTATTATAGAAATACATAGAAGTTCTATCATAAAGTATTTATATGAAATTCTTAATGTTTCAATTAATCGAATTATTTTTTCTACTGTTAGCTAACATTTATTAAGTAAATACAAGGTTCCCAGCTCTTCTCTAAGCATTTTACTGAAACTAAAACACTTAATCTTCATAAACTTGTTAGGTAGAAATGACTATTACTATCGTTTCACGGAGGAGAAAGACGTGTCGTAGAGAAATTAAATCAATTGCCCGGGGTTTTACAGCTGGTAGATGATGGCAACAGAATTCAAACGAATGGAACCTACCTCCAGGGTTCAAACTTTAACAAGTGCATGCCATTTAGAGTAAATAGTTCGGGAGTGATTCTCTTATAGTAACCTTTCTTCTGAAGACGATATAAAAATTAAAGTTCTTGGCTGGCTGTTTTTCTTTTCCTTCTGGAATGTGACAGTTTGGGTGCCGAGAGACTCTCCTCATTACTCAGGGCTCTGATCTGAATGTGAATCTCATCTGATGCTGCACATCTGCCGCGCGTGTCCTGGGCTTCCTCCCCTGCAGCCTCTGGAATGGTTTGCTCCGTGCCTCTCCTCTGCCGGTGTCCCCCGGGGGAACATTCTTGGCCGTTGGCTTTATCCCATCCAGCTCTCCTCCGCCTTCCCAATGTCCCTGATGGTTCGCTTACCCTCATCTGCAGAGGCGTGGGATTTGTACACCCTGCTTCTTTGTGACTCACTGCAGGGCCCCTCCCCCTGCTTCCCCAGCAGCCCGATCCTGAGCGCAGCCGCGCTCTGGCTCCTGCCCCCGCAGCATCTCCGCCGCCGTGGTCCTCCGTGGCAGGGTGGCCGTGGAGTTCTGCTGCTGCTGGTCTCCCTACTGCCTCGTTCCTCTGCTGAAAATTTCCCCAAGTCCCTAATTAAATCCCCGTGTCCGAAATACCTAGTTTCTATTGACCAGATCTTGACAATTAAGACATTTATAGTTCAGGGTTTCCTGGACTCTTAATAAATGTGGCTCTATTTTTCTTTGGAGAAGTTCAGTAAATGTTTGTTGATTAGGATAATAAATTGCATGAGGAAAAGTTATAAAAATAGATGGATTCCTAACAATGGAGGCTATAAAATAGTAAGACCTTAATCTAACTGGGGAAAGAACACATGTCAAACATCTGGAAATAGAACATTACACCTTGTTTTAACTCACCAGACTCAACTTCACAAACCCTTGCATCGAACATTCTTAAAGTCACTCACTCTGCACCACCCCCCTGCAGCCTGCCTTCACCCCACACACATTTATACTCACTCTGACTATGGAGTCCAAGTTAGTTTGGCAAATATTATCGTATTTTGCTTCCTTGAGGTCTTTTCCCACATGGACAGATGTAACTTTGGGCCACCCCATGGTCAGGTGTGTGCAGTCACCTTCGGGATGGATGCAGCCGCTCTCCGTTCACTGACCTGCGATATCTTGAAAACATACAGGAGAGAAATATGTCTACATCCATTGCAGCAGTCGGAGCTGTAGTGCCTGGTTTACTTAAAGTTATTTACTGTTAACCTGGAGAGGCTCCCAGGCGAATGGACAAGTGCCGGACATTACAGAATCATAAAAAACCCAAGCAGTAGATGGAAACGACCTCTTAGTTATTAGCATGAAAATGATTGGATGAAGTGTGCTCTTGGCATGAAAATGTTCACAACATAAAGTTACGAGAAAGCGTCTACAACATCTAAAGTGTTTCTTTCACACTGGCTTGATGTTGAAGTTCTGGTCGAAGACGTTTTATATTCTTCATGGAAGTATATTTTGATGATCAGATACAGAATATTTTGCGTAGTCTAAGAAAGATTAGGAATTTTTTTACTTTCACAACAGAAATCAGCCTGTATTTAACAATAAAAAATATTTCCTTGAGGAAATTACAGGTTGTGAAAATGAGGGAACACACAGTTGTTTTTAAAGTGATGTAGCTCAAATACTGTGTGAGAGACACAAAACCATGATTAGCGTTATTTTTACTAACAAGTATTGGGTATCCAGTGTACATATCACATCTCTTGGATAAAACAATCATACTAGAAACTCTGTTTCTCCCTGTAAAGAGTTTATCCTTTAAAATGACAACGCCCACAAAACAGAGCCCTAGTAGTTTGAAGGCATACGATATAGGCTACCATACACAGCATACAATGTAAGGCGCTATCAGATGCTGCTGAGAGACAATATATAACATCTGCTTTATTTTGAGATTTTTGTACTTTCTCCCTATAATTACTTATGCTTCATCACTTCAAGGAATGTGAAGTTTATGCTTATTGGGTAGCAAATAACTTTGACCACATCAAATGAAACTCAAAACCTATACTGTTTCCCTTCATTAAACCCACTGAGGTGACACGTGAAGGACAAGAGGCTGCACCAGGTCCTCCACTTTGTTACTCTGGACGTAACGTGATGAATCTTAGTGACCCTCCGAGATGTTTCCTCCTCAACGATACGTATCTCCCAGTTGCTTCAAAAAGAGCTGGATGATTTGTTTGGGAGTTTCTTTGGCCAAGCAACGCCAAAGAGAAGGCATGCCTGATTATTCTTAACGGGGCCCTTGACAAGGCACAGCTGCTGTCAGCCAGCGCCATGGTTTCTGCCCAGTGATGAAATGACACGGTATTTCCGTGAACAGAAACCGTGCTGGGCCTAGAGTTCCAGCCCCACGCGGCACAGGCACACCGACCGAGTCTCCCGATCATGAAGCCCGGGTGGGAACGGTCTACAGCATTGTTGGAGCGACGTCCCCGTCTGGTGATCTGATAGCTGCTGCCCCATCAGCCTCTTCTCCCTACCCGACCTGTGCTGGGCAGGTGCTCTGTCTGGGGACCTGGCTGCCCAGGTTGCTATGACGACAGAGAAATAATAGATGCGGAAGTAAGAGCAGCTTTTCTCCTCCTCTCATTACTGACAAACGTGAACTATTATTCTGCTCAGGACTTCAAATATAACTAAGGCGGGTGGAGTGAGGGAAAGGGGCTTTCGACGACACGGCTCTCGGGCAGGGAGCCCGGCATTCCTCACCACCTGCCTTTCAAAGGAAATGCTGGGAGAATTACAGTCAGTAGTTTTCTCCGACACCGTTTCATTTGAAAGTACGCTTTGCGAGCTCACATGCCCTCAGTGAACCCTCATTCTTCTAAAATCTCTAACTGAACATAAACCATTTCAATTTTGTGACTCAAGATTTCTGAAATTGGCATTCACTTACTTGAATTTATTTAAAGAGGTAGAGCTTAAAGTCCCTGTTAACTCAACCATTGTTCCGGGGTCACACAAGGTACGCAAGATTCCGGACGGCCTCTGACACGATGCAGTTTTAAGACAAGACAGGCACCAAACTGTGTTTAACATCTTGTCGTGATCAGCTTACCCTTTCCCTGAAGTGTCTTTAGGTTGAGACAATGCTGCGTGTGGGCTGGAGAGGAGCGGGGTGAGCATGAGGTCTGAGCGTGAAGCTAAGTGACGACACAGAGACTCCCAGACAGGCTTTTTCGTTTTCTGTTTTTGTCATTCAGGTAGCAGGTGGCAGGAGTGTCCTCTGGGACTCCTTTGAAAAGAAATAGGGTTCAAAGTAGAAGAGGACACTTGAGAGAAGTTCGAGGTGACAAAATAAAAAGGCAATAAGTTTATACTTTGCTAAGGGCCATCCTTACATATTCTCAGTAATTTCCATATGAGTAAGATGGGGACATACACAACTTCCAGACAAGGTGCTTGCATCTCATAAAGTGATAAATATCTTAAGGGCTTTTATAATTGTCCTGCCTCCACCGTTTTTATGCGTGATAGATTTCTCTGAAGACTGAAATTTGAAGTAATTATGAAGTAATAAAATGTATCTATTTTTTCGTCGTGTATTTAGCAACATATAAGGCAGATTATTTTCTCCCTACTCATTTAACACATTATATTTGAGACACACATCTATTTTCAAGTATTTGAAATTACCAGACTCTCAGAGAAACCACTGTTTTCCTGTGGCAGGACAGCTGTGTTTCTCCCCCTGCAAACATCATTGCCAAGGAAGTGCTGGCAGAGCCAGCCTGGTGGCCCTGCAGTGCTGCAAACGATATCCAAGTATTTATGCATCGCGGGGGGAGTGGCATCTAAAATTCAAAGTTACGTATTTAAATGACTCATGCAGTAGAATGAGATGAAAGACTATGGGAGGAAACAGCACCACAAGCAGTTCTACAGTATTTACTCCTTAGTCCTGTGTTGTGCAAACACGTTGTGATAATGTGTATAAACAAACACTTAGCAACTGCGTGTGCTGCAGCTACAGATCCAATGTGGGTGATGCCGCGTCTCGCTTTGGTTTTCACATCTTGACAATTCATTTTGTACGAGATGATCTTATACAGAATTCTATAAAAATAAGGAAAAGTGTTATGATTTCTCTCCTTTCCTTCAAGAATTCCACTTAAATCTGGTGCACTGTTTGCAAACTAGACATCCATGTAGCTGTGGTTAAGCTTATGGATTTAGAATAGATATGTGCATTACTTACTTCAGTCTAATGTGATTATAGGAGATGCTATCATCTGTATGGGACATTATTTTTAAACATTCTGGTTTTTCTTGGATGACTATGAAGATGTTCTGTACTTCACTTGTCTGCCTCAAGGATATCACAACCACGTCCTCTAAGAAATATGCTCCGTATTTTTACCCTGGAATGGATGTCTTTTCTCCCCATTCCTCCAAGATTCGAACTGAACGTATGTTAATATGCAGTGACTGCATTTTATAAACTTAACTTTCTATCATCTAAGGAAGACGGGGGCCATTCAAACAAAGGTCTGACTTAATTAAACATTTTAAGGCCTCAGTAAACGTTTGATTATACTTGGTGTGGTAAGTGGACCTTCGCTCATCTGAAAAGTCGCTGATGCCCTCCACGGTGTGACCAGCGAGAGAAGTGTGGGCGCAGAGGCACAGCTGCTGAGACCCTCACATTGCGGGCAGGTTCGGCCCACGCGTGTGTTTGTTCTTATCCTGCTGAGCAGTGAGGGAGGGTGCAGAGCGTCGGTGGCAACAGCGTTGCTAGCAGAGTGACCAGAGACACACTGTGACGTCTGCTGTTGCTGAGCAGGTTTGGGTCTGGTAATTTCCACACGCTCTTCACTTTTTAACACCTTCCTGATCTCTTTCTGCTCCTTTTAATCTATTGTAAGCATCTGTCTTCTCACTGATGATTGTCTGTAGAACTAAAGGGCTTTATCATCCTCCTGTCAACACTGCACCTGCTATATCACACGTGTGGTGTTTGAACGTGTTAGATGCTCGATGTAGGTTTGTGCGTTAACCGAAATTCTGTACTCATCTGTCCCGATGCACAAGAAAGTACTTTGAGCAAATGCAGTCTCCGCAATTTAGAAGGAAGCCCCTGACGCCTGGGAGGGACTCTCCCAGCACCTTCTCAGACCCGGGCGGCATGGTGGTGGGCAGAGCTGGAGTCCACAGGTAAAGGGACAGGTGGGCTCTGACACATGGTGAACAGCTGCTCCAGGTCTCTGTGAGAGTCAGAAATGCTTCCTAAGGAATTGTTTAAGCTTTACCATTAACCTTTTTGGGCAGTGGCCCAGTGGGAAGAAGGGGGAACTCACTTACTCATGTAGTCTTACTTCTCAGTCTGTCATATATCAGATGTTATGTTTGAGCAGGTCACTTCACTTTTGAATATTTTCAAATTCTCATTCGTAAATTAAAAGCTCATAACTTTTGCCTTGTTCTCGTCACAGGCTTTAGTTTATAAACTGAAGGCGGCACTGTAGCTAGCACACGTGGTGACACGTTACTCATTTATATCAACTTGAATCATACAACTGAATGTAAGACTTTTAGCCAAAGCTAATTAACGAATCAAAATAATTTCTTAGACAACATGGCCCAGTATTCGGGAGAGAGAGTATTGTCAAAGTGAATTATTGTTGGGATATTTTAACAGTGTTGTGTCACGTGTCATTGTCATGCCTGACAGTGTGGTGTTTAAAGAGCCATTGAGTGTGTCCATTGGCTGAGAATGATGGAGAAGGTCAGGACAGGATGGGGGACCCCTGCTCTGTTCAGCCAGCTGTTAGGCTGTTAGTCTGGTCTTGTTCCTGTGGTTTAAAGAATAATCTACATTCAGTGAGATGCAAGATTCAAGCTTATTATTCTTCCTGTTTTTGTCCAGTAAAGAGTACACAGAGTCCTCTATACACTTTCTTACAACATTATTCTGGTATTAATCCATTATTTAACTATTATTTAACTTTAAATCCATTATTTAACTATTATTAACACTTAATTATTCAATCCATTCGGATTTATCGTTAGTGTATCCCCAGCTGTGCTTGCACCGTTTATGATACCAGTCCTTTTAACACTAGGTTTAAAAAAAAAAGACACTCTATCATGTATCACAAGTTCAAATACATTAAGATCTATTTTGGAGGTTCTATCCATTTCTACTGATGAATTTGTCCATTTGAATATTAATACATTGATTTGATTATAGGATTTAACAGCATATTCAGGGATTGATAACTTCTCCCAATTCCTACTACTCTTCTTTTTAAAGTATTTCTCAGATGTTCTGGGGGACATTTTAAAACTTTCTGTTGACTTAGTTTGTTTTTATTGAAAACTTCACCAAGTATATGACATATCATTGTTAAGAGCTTAGATTTTATTTTCTGTCCTTCAATAAGAATTTACAATTTCTTTAAAGCAAGCTATGACAATTAGTTAAATTTCTAAAGATTTTATAGGATTCTCCCCCAGATTTTTAATAATTTTCCTGGTGTTTATTGCTATCATAGGAAAAAGGGTATTTTTATGTTACAGTAATCTTATGTGAAGCTACATTATCTTTTAAATTCCAACTAGCATTTTAGGGGAGTATACTTGGAGTCTGCAATTATATTTTTAATAAAAAAAAATTGTGTTTTCTTAATAGTTATAAAATTAATTCCATTTTCTTATTTTACTTTATAAGTAAATCTCATCAATATTTTTGAAAACTAATGGGCATCTTTATCCAGTACCTGATTTTGATTAACATGGTTTCCTTGTTTTAACATTTAGGATAATTTTTACTGCTTTTTAAAATTGACTTTATTAATTTTATTCTTTCAAAAATATTTAATGAAGGCTTTTTATGAGCCAGGTGCCACCTTAGGCTCTTTGACTACGTCTGAGAACAAGATACAGCTTTCTGCCCTGGTGTGGAGCCCAGCTTCATGGGGCAGAGACGAGTGGCAGCATATCAGACACAGTGTGTCAGCACACTGCAGGTGGGTAGGAAGGTGCTGACAGGCTATGAAATGACAGGTAGTGCAGGTGAACAAAGACAGAGGTATGTGGAGAGCTATCATTTGTAAAAGGTTGGTGAATGTAGGACTCATTGGGGTAACTTTTGATCAAAGAGTAGCAGGAGGTGAGGGTGTAAGCCACACAAGTATTTAGGGAACGACCGTGCTGGGCTCAGGGAACAGCCAGGCATATTCAAGAAGCATCGTAAGGTTTTCTTCTATTCCTATTTTCCTTAGAGTTTTTATTAGGAATTGCAGCTCAGTTTGACCAAATGTCCTCTCAGAATCTCTAAGGGAGGGGAAAAATATCTCTCTCTCTCTCTCTCTCTCTCTCTATCATCTCTGTATATCTCAATAGATCTATGTATCAGTAGATAATGTATGTATATTTAACTTGATGAAAGTAATTACTTTGATAATAACGTCTGATATTTATCCAGGTTTCCTGTTTTGAAATAAAACCTACTCAGTCATAGTTCAATTTCTTTTGTCACTTGTTGGAGTCTATATGCTAATAGTGTGTTTAGAATGATAACATCTGTATTCATATTAATAACGGTCACGTTTTCGCTTCATAAAATTTCTTATTAATTTTCATTTTAGTTTGATTTAATAACATGGATTAAAGCAGCTTCAGTAATTTTATGCTGGAATAATTACTTCTTAAAGAATTAGGTAAACTTAGTTCTGAACCCATGTGGTCCTGATGCCTTTTCAAAAGTAAACTTTCTGCCTATTTAAAAATTTAACTTAACCTGCCTCATAGAACATAAAACTAGTCAGTTGGCACACAGCAATAAGAAAATACAGTAAAACATTACTTGTATCATTGAAGAAATCATCTTGGAATTAAAGCAAATGCTGAAAGAGTGTTACTGTAGTGTGTGCACTAGCTAACAATGCATTCTGCTTGTTGAGTTAAAGTTCACCTTATCTAGAAGGTGACATTTCACCCACTGTTATTACATAGAATCTTATTTTAATGAGGTCTTTGAAAGTGATGGGATCTTTAGTCATAGCTTTAAGTATTACAGTAAAAATGGATCACATGTTCTACATAACCTTGCCTCACTAAAGTAAATGGTTCTCTTCCATGTTGAAATTCATTGATATATTATCATTACTATATCCTGATTATTAGAGCTGACATTTGTTATTCAGTCAACCTTCATTCTTATTTGTAATATTTACCAAAATTGAAAAATTACTGCATACTTGGATACTACTTTAAGCTGAAACTTTAGGAATTCAGGAGTATTAAATATTTGGTAGTTCTTTTTTAAACATACACCTATGTATACATTTTTGCTGTGACTTTTTATTTTACAACATAACATTCAGACTTGAAGTGCTTATGTAAAGGATCCTACTGTACTTATCTATGTACATGGAATGTTTTTCACAAATTAAAATGCAGGAAGGGTGGTGAAATGAATGAATGTGTGAAATGGGAATGTCACGTTGCCTTTTTCTCCAGCTGTTATGTCCCCAACAATCCTAACCCTCATCCCTTATTCCATCTATTTTTAGCTTTTCCAGCACAGTTCTGTGTCACTTGGTGGTAGCAATTGAAGGTGAGAATGTCTGAATTATCCCCAATTCCTTTCTTATTTTGCATCGATTCCTCCAAAGTCTACATGATACTTGATTTCCCACAATTGATTCACCCACCGCTTCCAATGGTGATGTGATTTTCCTAGGTGCAGTTCTATACCTTATTTTCCAGCTGGATAATTTCTGCTGTTACACTTGACTCACTATCCAACCAGCGGCACCAGGGCTTGTGGGCGTTGCAGACTCTGTCCTTGATCGGGCGTCTCTCTCTTATGAAGGCCCGTCACCTGCCATCTGTAGGTGTGAAAGGCACCCCGGCCTCACACCACAGAGGGGGTCGTGTGCCCCTGCCTCCAACGCTCCGCAGATTCCTCTGAAAACCTAACCACGGATGTAGAGTGACGGGGCCAGAGGACCCAACCCCATTCAGGAAAGCCTTACAGTTACAGGTTCACCTCAAACTCTTATGCTGTAGTAATATATGGAATAAGTAAATTCTTTCTTCCCCACAATTAATGTGAATGAAAAATGATTACACAGTGAAATGCTTTGCTTACTCAGTGTTCGCAGGCGATCACCATCTCAACATGAATAGTAAAGCTTGATATATTATCTAGTGTTCGCGTAGTTGTTTTGTCTGAAAAACGGTTTGTTTAAAATCATTCCTCAAAGTCACGTTCAGTTTCCTTTTCTGCCAGAGGTCAAGACTTTAAGGAAATTATTTACTGCAAGTAACATATCAAGAGGGACGAGTCCAAAGTTAAAGTGAAATTCTAGGTAACCGCCTTGCAACGCGGCCGTCAGTGAGGTGCAATGCTTATCTTCCCCTCTGGAGATCTGAATCTTGTCTGGCTGCTCTGACATCACGCTGGGCTAAGAGCTGAGGTCTTCACAAGCTGTCTCCGTGCTCGTTTGCCATTGAAGCTGTGTGTGTGTGTGTGTGTGTGTGTGTGTGTGTGTTTCCTAATGTGTGCTTCAGGCAGGTCCAGGCAAATCAGAAGTCTCTATTTTCATCAGTTAAAAACAATAGCCAAGGTTGGCGTGGAAGAGGGATGAGTAGGCAGAGCGTAGAGGATTTCAGCATTTAGCGAAGATACTCTGTGACTCGCTGATGGTGGATACACGTTCGAATGCACAGAACGCTCAGCACCGAGAGTGAAGCCTAACGCAGGCCGCGCCCTCTGGGTGATGTTGCCGTGTCGACGTAGGTTCGTAAGTTGTAACAAAGGTCCCACTCAGCGGGGGCACGTTGATCATCGGGGAGACTGTGCATCTGTGGGACGGGGGTCTAGGGGAAATCTCTGTACTTTCCCCTCAGTTTTGCTATGAACCTGAGACTACCCTACAAAAATAAATTCTTTAAAAATGAAAATATAAAATAACCCCCAGCTATGAGCACTTTTGACTTCATAGCAAAGCAGTGGCAGACAGCTAAATCCCTCCTTAGAGTCTCATAGAAGATAGGGTGGCCCCCAACAGTATGGAGGAAGGACAGAGACCACAAAAGGATTTTATGAAGTTTCCCTTCTAACAGACGATGGAGCTTAAGAACATTCAGTTCACGGACTGAGCTGTTAGCTTGTCCTGGTTTAACAGAGTCAACCTATAAATATCCCCCTTAACGCCACTTCCCTTTTCTGTTTTCACTGATTGCCCTTTTTTACCCATCTCTGTCCCTTTGCTCACGTACTCACCCATGGCAATGTGAGAGCATAACTGTGCTGATACATTATCTGATGAAAATGCACACTTGATTCGCACCATAAAATGTGAATGAACATGAAGAAGACGATTGGATTGGTGCTGATTTCTGATTTTTCAGGAAGATGACACTCATCATTATTCATGATGTGGAACCTACATTTTCCAACCTGACAGTATCAGGCCAATGAAATATGCATCCAAGGCATGGTAGGAAACCTGAAAAAAATTAAAAACACATCGTGTCAATCCTGGTCCTGAAAAGATGGATATTTCTGCATTAAGAAATGTGTATGTGTCAAGGACTTGAAGTTATGCTTATCCAGAAAGATACCCATAATTAGCCACTTATTAAAAACAAAGTAAAATAAAGTTCTCTCTCTAGGGTAAGATTTTATAATTTTTGAAAGGTTTTTATTTTTCTCAGTTACACTTGACCAAAACTTTAAGATTGAAGTATACAAATGTAAAGCTTTAAAAGAAAACAGTTGCCCGTTGCCTATTTCGGAGGTAACTATATTTAACTTACACATTTCTACTTTATTCTCTTATTTACACTTGAGATGCTTGTAATGTTATTTTTTATTTGATGCTAGACATTATCTATTACACGCTTATGATGGAATGTATTTAGCCATTGCATTCCACTCTCCCATGTATTTCACTAACACACTCCCAGTGCACTTGCATAATAATGATTATATAAATATTAAATGTCACTTGGAAACAAGCCAAGTTCATAAATGCATACTAAGCTAAAAACTAAAGAAAAAAAATGGGGACTTTGCATGGGATTGCCTTGAATATGGAAAAGCAGGAGAGAAATGATTTCCTCACAGTGTTATGTCTGGGGATCCATGACGTAGCATCTCCCTCATTTATTTAACAATGTTGTATTTGTTTGTTGAAATTAAATCAAAACCAGTTGATCTTTGTATATTACTTTGTATATATGCTATTCCATACTAAACTCACTTAATAACTCACCTGGTAATGTCTCACGTAATAGTGTCCATAGACTCTTAAGGATTTTCTGTGTTCAAAATCACGTTACCTCTGAATAATGTCAGTTTCATTTCTTCTTTCAATTTTTATGATTTTTATTAGCTCTTTTCTTGCCTTATTTCAGTAAGATCTGAAGAAAAATTAAGTAGAAATGAAATTGGTGGACATTCTTGCCTCATTTGTGATCTCAAAGAGAAATGTTTCAATAATTCATAGTTAATGCTATGATGCTTCTCACACATTTTTGTGTATACTCTTTATAATATGAAGGATACTCCTTTGTATACTCAGTTTTCTATGAGCTTTTATCAAATGAATGTAATCAAATGCTTCTTTGTATCTATTAAAATGATTATATAATTTTCTTCATTTTTAAAATTTTCTACTTTTAACGTGATGAAATATATTGTTTTCATGTGTGTGTCTGTATCTTCTCTGTTGCTCAGATTGGGCTAATTTTATTGTTCTGTCCTCAGGTTTCCTGATTCTGTCTTCTGTCACTCTATCACCAGGCTAGTCCAGCAAGGTTATTTATGTTACTGTATTGTTTAGTTCTATAATTTCATTTCCTTTTTATAATTTGTATTTCTTTCCTGAGATATTATAATTTTTCATTTGGTTCAAGATAATTTTTAATTTCTTGCTGAAATATTTTTGAGGTGGTTTTAAAACCCTTGCCAGATGATTCCGGTATGTAATTCGTCTAGTTTGTGTTACTTGATTATCTTTCCTCATTCAGATCAGGATTTTCCTGGCTCTTAGTGTGACATATTATTTTAATCGTGGCCACTTTGCTTATTTGTTAAGAGTCTCTGGTTCTTATTTACTTATTTTTCTTTTTAGCAAGAAATCACTGTTTAGCACGCAGGTCCTCGCCTGATTCTGTGGGCTGTGGTTCCACTGACAATATGACATTTAGAACCATTTTGGTGCTAGTTGGGTCTGATTGATTCATCTGCGTCATCAGGCTCCCCCCACCCCGCCCGCCACCCCGTTCCCTGATGGTGCTAGAGGAGGGGAAGGGGCTTCCCCAGGTCGGGTCCCTGCTGCCACTAAGTGGATAAGGGGATGCTTCACCTAGCAGTGGGTGGACCACCCCTCTGTTGGGAAAGATCTGTGCTCTTCCTCCAGGCCTGGGAGCCCTAATCGGTTTTCTTTCTCTCTACCTTTCGGAGTTCTACTTGGTTGTGTCTGGCACTTTTTTCAGTGTTTTAGTTGTACTTGTTTGGGAGAGAGAACTTTATGCCATCTTGTAGGGAGCAGAAGTCATTCTAAACCATGTTGATAGTCAATCCTTTAATGACTGTATGGCGAGCATTTTTCTATGTGTTTAATAAATTATGTCCCCATGTTTATTAATTGCTTCTTCACTAATTCTTAATTCTTCTCTTAGTTTATGTGAGTTTTTAAATTATATATATACTTACATATTTTCCAGGTATGTTTGCTATAAATAATCCTCAGCTTTCTGAACTTCTTTTAATATTGCTAACATTTGTTGTGGTATAATATTTTGAGAAATTATCCTTATTTAACTGGTAGAAATAGACCTAGTAATTTTATAATTTAGAGAGTTGAGAGTTATTGATAATAGCTGTCTCCATCATTATTCTAAATGTTCAGGGAAAGGAAGAGAAAATGTACAATGATATAGTGGGAAAATAATAACCATTTAGTTTTTGCAAAAGTGTTTGAGTGAATTGGAACAACTTTAATTAGAATTAGCACGCTGGTCAGATCTGCAGGGTAATTTATTCATAGATCTCCAAATAGTGCATCATGGGTGCTCAATAAATATTTAGTAAATTAATAAATATAGTGGTTCGAGCACTACATCTTTCTGTAGACCTAACATAGACCATAAACTCAAGAGAGCCTTGATAAATGTGAATGGAAGATGATGACATCGTGAGTGAACAGGGACCACAGGATGATGGGAAAAGGAAGGATGTGGATGGCTGCATTCCTTCAGTGTTAGATCTTTCATCCCCTCCATCTGCCATAAAATGTTTCTGACCACTGGGGAAAACTGTGAGACATGGAAAAGACAACCCATTATTTCAAGGGTTTTCAATCGTACAAAAGTTTTTGCCAGCGTACTGATAATGGTATCATTTTTATTATGTTTTATGTTAGGTTCAGGTTCTTCGGAATGCTGGAGAAGAAGTGACCCTGACGGTCTCATTTTTTAAAAGAGCACCTGCTTTCCTCAAACTCCCACTGAACGAAGATTGTGCATGTAAGCATTTATGAAGATTAGGTAAAATGCTCCCGTCACATTTACTTTCTAAGCCATTATTTCCTGGCAGTAATTTCTTTTTAAAGTTGGGATTCCTGCCTGAATGCAGACATTTTTCTTTAATATCACAAAGCATTCAATTAACCCTTCTCCAAAGGGAACAGCTGTTGTCTGTGTTTCAAAATGTATTCACATTTAGTTATTTTCCAACCTATAACTGGGGAAATATTATTTACTTAAAATAAATGTCATATCAGACATATACATTTTGTATCTCTATTAAAATTTCATTCATATTGTTTGAGGAATATATATTCTCTAAGTAGAAAATAATATTCTCTTATTTGGCTACTGAACTTACTAAATAAGCATTTACGCTTCATTTGTCCTGATGAGAATAGGGAGATAGCAGGAAGCCCCAGTCTATGTGGAAATGTAATAATTTTCATAAGAACTACTTAAAACTTTCTGTATCTATTTTCATATTATGAAATGAAATGCATATTATCTTACAGTTTTTGCTAAAAGCAAAGAATTATTATTTTTAACTGAGGCATAGTTTACATGAACTGAAATGCAGAGATCCTCAATGCTCAGTGGGATCAGCTCTCACAAACGCTCACATTTGCTTAAGCCACATCCCTTTAGATCACAGAACGGTTCTGCTGTGCCTCTTCCAGTAAATAACATTCCCAGAAACAGCTACTGACTTAATTTCTTGTCATCAAGTATTAATGTAATCAAACTGTATTTCTTCTTTTACGTCTGCTTCTTTCCTTACGAACCGTCTCGTGTTAACATATTTCAGGAGGTTATTTATTTACATTGCTGTACAGTATTCCACCGCATGAGTGTAGTAGAGTTTGGTAATGCATTCTCCTGCTGGTAGACAGCAGAGCTGTTTCCGGTATTTGGCTATTGTAAATAAAGCTGCTATAAACATTCTCGTACAAGCCTTCTGGAAGTCATAGTATTTTATGTCACTACTATAAGTACCTAGGAGTGGAATTGCTGAGTCACAAGACGGATGTGTAATCAACTTGCTAACAAACTGCCAAATACATTTCTAAGGTGGGCGTGTGTTTACAAACCCCCCACTGTCCACTCCAGTGGCAGATGAGAGAGGTCTGGCTGCTCTCCATGAATTCCAATATTTGATGGTCAAAAATTTCTTTAGCTATTCTCTTGAGTGTGTAGTGGTACCGAATTGTAGTTTTAATTTGCATTTCCCTGAAGGCTAATGATGATTAGCTCCTGTGCTATTTGCATATTTTATTATCTATTTGCATATCTTATTTTGTAATGTGTCTGCTCACGTCTTTTCCCCATTTTTCTGTTGGTATGCCTTTATATTATCACACTGAAGGAGTCGATAAGCCTGTTTATAGTAAGCTATTTGTTAGCTATATGTGTTACAAACATTCTGTGCACGACTGTCTTTTTTACCTAAACGTGTGTCAAGTTTGCACAACTTTTTGATTTTGATAAGATCTAATTTACCATTTTGTTGTCGTTTTCGTTGTATATGCTTTTGGTTTTTTGCATCTTTTCTAAGAAATATTTGCCTACCACAAGGTTGCAAGGATATCTGCCTACACTTTTGCAAGCAGCTTTATAGCATTGATTTTTATGTTTAAGTTTATAATCTATCTTATATTAGTGACGTTTTGGTTCCGAGGTAGGAATCAAGAATGAAGGAATCACTATCTTATTTCCACTAATGTATGCGTCTGTTCTTTCACCAAAACCACACTGTTGATTATTGCAGCTTTATAATAGTTTAAAAAGTCACCTAGGATAGGCTCTTCAACTTTGTGATACTTCAAGATCATTTGGCTATTCTAGATTCTTGGCATTACTGCATCCATTTTAAAATAGCACATCAATTTCTATTTAAAAAACTATTATGATTTGGAATGTGACTGAATTTATAGACAATTAGTATAATTAACACCTTAACAATTTTAAAACTTTCATTCCACTTTCCATTTATTTATATTTTAATTTTTCTCATCAATATTTTAATGTTTCCAGTGGGAAAATATTGCATATCTTACATTAAATTTATTTTAAGCATTTTATGTTTTTGTTTTATTGTAAATAATATTTTAAAGATTTAATTTTCTAATTATCTGTTGCTAACACATAGAAACAATAACACATCACATTTTTATATATCAACATTCTGCAGCATAGTTTAATTTTCTTATTAACCAGTAAGATTTTTGTACTTTCTCTGAATTTTTCTACATATAAAGTTATGTCATCTGCAAATAATGTTTTGCTTGTTTCTTTCCAAGCTGTATTTCTTTTAATTCCTTTCTTTGCGGGGGAGGGGCAGGTCATCTATTGCAACAGCTCCGGCCTCTTGTAAAATGCTGAGTGAAGTGCTGAGTGCAGACGTCCTTCTCCTGCTCAGGATCTTAGTGGGAAATCTTCCAGTTTTTTACCATTAAGTGTGGCATCAGCTGTGGGTGTTCATAGATGCCCTTTATTAGAATAGAATAGAGGTGCCTTTATATTACTGGGTTCCTGAGGATTTTTCTTTTCCCTTCTTTTTTTTAATAGAAGTGAATGTTGAGTTGTGTCAAATATTTTTCCATCCATTGAGATATTACATTTTTTCTTTTTTTTTCATTCTGTTGATAAGGTGACTTTTTAAAAATTGATTTTGAATGCCAAATAAAGCTTGCTGCATTCCTAGGATAAACATCATGGTCATGGCCTATTTTTTAATGTATATTACATGTTTTAATTTGCTAATGTATTGCTATTTTTTTTTAAATCTTTGTGCATTAAAGATTTCCAGATGTACTTTTCTTTTCCTGTAGTGTTTTAGTGGGATTTTGGTACCAGGGTTATTATGTCTTTGTATAAGTTGTGAAGTTGTAACTCCTATTTCCAGAGAGAAATTGTTTAACAGAGATCATATCTCTTTCTTAAGTGATGGAATAAATTCACCAGAGAAGCAATCTGGTCCTAGAATTATCATTTTTGTTTTGTATGAATTAATTTCTTAAATGGATATAGGACTTCTTTGATATTCTCTTTTCTTCTTTTGTAAATTTGGGTTAGATTTTTTTCAATATTTTTGTTCATTTCAACTAAGTTGTCAATCTTTGCATGAAGTTATTCATCATATCTTTTCATTATCCTTTTAATATCTGTTGATTTGCAGTAATGCCTCCTCCTTCACTCCTGATACTTATAATTTATATTTTCTCTCTTTTACTAGATCATTTTTGCTATGGGTTTTATTAATCGTTCCAAAAACCCATTTTCGTCTTGGTTAGTTCTGTGTTATTTTCAGTGTGCTGTTTCATTGCTTTTCACTTTTATTTTTATTATTTTCTGTCTTCTGTTTACTTTGTTTGCTCTTCCACTTCTAACATCTTAAGACACAAGCATAGATCACTGAGTTTACATCTGCCTTCTTTTTGTGCTATAGTTAAGTCTTTAAATTCCAAAGGACTGCTGTCGATGCATTACAGAATTTGATATGCTATGTTTTCATTTTATTCAGTTCAAAATGCATATGAGTTTTAAAGTAATATGTGTGTCCATTAAAAATATTGTCTCATAAGAGAGAAATGCAGAGAAAACATCAAAAGAAAAAATAGCAAATATAAAGTATGAACTTCTTAAGATTTAAAGAGTGTGAAAACTATATCTAGGCTAGTATAGCAAAAAAGCCTGTTTCCCTTCTTAGCACCAGGAAAACTATAGAATTTCAGGGTCATAAAAGAGGAGAGCAGCGTCATTTTTTGGGTTTTTTTGAGCACGTCGGTTAATACATTAGGAGCGTAACCTGTAATGATGTTTGCATTTAAGTGTTGTATGTCAAATAAAAATTGGGAATCAATTACATTAATAGATCATATTTATCTACATTAACAACTCCAAAAATATAATGTTTACAGAAAAAGCAATGAATCAGAAATCAAGAAATATGTATTTTAATCCTGACTGAAACAATTACTAAATTTTAAAATCTTAGAAAAATCACAAATCTTTAAGACGTATATTACTCATCTTTATTTTTTTATACAGCAGATTTTTATTAGTTATTTTATACATATTAAACACTCATGTTTAAAAAATAGACATTGGTAGGTTTCTCATGAGGATCTAATACAAAGTGTTTTAGTTGCAAATTCACAAAATTAAATAATGTCAGTGAGGGTGCTTCCAATTACAGTATATGCCAAGAACAGTTGTAAAGACAGAGCACTTACAAACTTTTTTTGCATCAGAGAGTGTTATGGTAAATAAACATGGGATTTGCTAGTAGATAAGACATGATATTAAATAGAATTTTGTAGCCAAACAAAATCTTGCACCATTCTAAGTATGATTCATAAGAATAGGACACTTTGGATAATAAAATGAAATAGTATTTTTTATATAGTTGCATATTTCCCTTAATAAAACCTTAATATTTATGAAATCAAAGATAAATATTTAGACGTAGAGAATGGACTTGAGGACACGGGGTGGGGGAGGGGTAAGCTGGGACGAAGTGAGAGAATGGCATGGACATAGATACACTACCAAACGAAAAACAGATAGCTAGTGGGAAGCAGCCGCATAGCACAGGGAGATCAGCTCAGTGCTTTGTGACCACCTAGGGGGGTGGGATAGGGAGGGTGGGAGGGAGACTCAAGAGGGAGGGGATATGGGGCTATATGTATACGTATAGCTGATTCACTTTGTTATAAAGCAGAAACTAACACGCCATTGTAAAGCAATTATACTCCAATAAAGTTGTTAAAAAAATAAAAAGAAAAGAAAAGATAAATATTTGCAGGTCTCTTTGGGGGCCACTTTAGGTTTTAATTTTAATTTTTGTTTACTTGCAAAACTCTGGCTTTGATATAAGTGAAATACAGATTTATTTTACTACCTGGCTTACCTGATACCACTGAGTGTACTGAAGTACGCAGTGTAGAAGGTGTCCGTGTAGGACAAGTGGGCTTCTAACCAACGATGCTGTGACTCTTCCCGCAGGTGCACCGAGTGACCAGAGCAGTGGCACCTCCTCTCCCCTCTGCGACAGTGGCTTACACCTCAACTATCATCCCAACAACACAGTAAGAGGCCCAGGGCACAGTCCCCATGAATGAGGAGGGCACCCAAGAAAAATACATGTAGTTAGAGTTTGCACAAGCTGGTCTAGGACCCGGTTTCTCTGATGTAGTTGAAATCCTCGGCTGCTTTATTTTTTGAGAATTATGATAATTCAGGGAGGAGAAAAATAAGTAGGTCTGTTATTTTTTCCCCTCTCAGGTCTGTGTTAAGCCCTTTGTAAGCTCTAGAGACGACTTCGAGAGGTCACGTGTAAAATCATACAGTCATTTTATAACATTGCATGTTATATGTAATTTCATGTTCTAAATAATTTGACATAATTTTTATCATTTTTCTTTTGAAATTATTTAGCTAAAAGTAGCTATATAATTTGCCATATATTAGGATTGCTTAGCAATCTTCATGCACACCAGGGAATCAATATAAAGGGAGAAAATCTAACCTACACATTGTATAAAGTGTGAGGAATATTAAACTATACATGTATTTCATAATTGATACATTTGGCATGTTTGTTTTAGAAAGTGTCCATTATTATTTTCCACCTGTACTTTGGAGTAAACAGGTTTTTTTTTCTTTTATAAATATTTGGAAACTCCTTGTATTTCACCCTTCAAAACATGTACACATTCTAAAGACAAAACGATTCCCTCTGGTTAAATGTGAGACTAACAATTTCCCCTGTGCTCACAAACATGAAGAGAAGCGGAGCTCACTTTATGTAGAATTTTATCTTTCTGTTCCATGCATTAGGATGTATGTGCCGTGGAGCTTCCTCTGACTTGGGTGGCTCACTGTCCATTGGAAACTCTTGAGCTCACGGTGGCACTTTACTCCAGAGTCCTCCTGTGGACTTCTGCAGGTCTCCGTGGCCCTCACTGTGCAGCCTGCACAGCATAATCTCAGCTGAGTCCCACGGGCCTCCACGTCCTTTTCATCTGTTTGTGTTTTTGCTCTGAAAGAGGAACCCTTGGCAACATCAAAGGTTATCTCTACAAGTATAAACCAGCCCCATCTGGGTATACTTCACTGCCCTTCTCTTTTACTTTTGTTACCAGAGAAATAACTGTCACACGATAGTTAATACTTAAAATGCGGGATCTTCAGAAGATGGCAAGATCTGAGTGCCTTAATTTCCTGTTGAGAGAACGAAAATACACGTCCTGTGCTCCCATCAGCTCCCTCCTCAAGGCTCTTACAACCTCCCACCCAGTCTTTGCCTCTTGCTTCAGTAATTCCTCTGCTCACCTCCGTCCCTTCCAGTGGAGACGCTCTTGAGGCCTTTGATGTCTTTCCAGTCCTTTGTGCTGGGCGGTGCCCTGAGCCCCGCTGCTGTGAGTGTCGCTGCCCCTCTTACAGGAGTCTCTGCCTGGAATCGGTATGGCTGCAGCCGAGGACGCAGAGATGGGGCACAGAGGCAGCCTCCCCGGCCTTGGCAGGTGACACGGTGGCCACCCGCCCTCAGGAGCCCACATATAGCCAGGTGTTCCCTCCTCATCCACTTTCTCCTGAGAGCTTTCCCCACCCATGTCACTCACACAAGAGTCCCCATCTCAGCTCTGCCATTTACTGTGGAGTGGGGACAAAGGTGCCTAGGAATATTTTTATTCTAGTTCTTGCCCCTGTACCCTTGGAGTCCTATGTAATAAGAAGTGGACAGGAAGGTCTGTGGGTAGGAGCCATTCTGGTCCGTTTTGAACTCATTCCACTGATGTACACAACAGCATCTACAGACTTGGTTACATGACCTGTGCCTCTATGTGGTTGCTCGATATAATGTCTTCCTTTACAAAGGCATAATGAGAGTAAGGAAACTGCTCAGCAGTTCTGTAACATGGCTGTTCCAAACAAATCCAGCTGTAAACTTTTCAAAAAACCTATCATCATAAATTGTTCTTACTGAGTTGTGTCGTTCCGTTTTCAGGAGGCATATTTTATTTCCATTTTTAGCATTAGGATTGAACATTATTTGACATTGCTAAAGATCTTTAAGTGTAAGGAAATTAATGGCACTTATGATGTTTTAGACAACAAGAATCAAGACATATATAAATCAAAGTGTAATAAAAATAAGGACAGTAATTGCATTTACGTTAATTGGATATGTGCTGAGAACCTGCTCTGAGAAAACCCTCTTCAAGGTGCCATGGGAAGAAGTCCATTATGGCTCCTGGCCCCAAAGTTTAAAATCCAGATCTGTAAAAGTAACTGTAATGTAAGCAGGAAAATTGCAATGGACGTTAGCCTTCCAATATCAGAGAAAAGGGCTGCTAGAGGCTTTGAACATCTGACTTACAGAAATCAACAAAAATGGGGGACTTCAGACCAAACGTGAGCCCGCCTGGGAATCAGACCCGAGTGGGTCACGCAGGGTCGGCATCCGGTTGAGGGGTGGAGGACGTGTCCGCTCAGAGGTTCATGACACGAGGGGCAGTCAGAGCGTGTCTCCTCGTGACCCATCACTAAATAATGAGGCACCTGGGCCCCGGGAGGCGCGTGCCACAGAGAGTGTGCAGATCGCAGAGACGGGGTCCGTGAGAGAAGCACCCGGTCCTCCGCTGTGTCTGCGTCCTCACCTCTGTCCCAGGCCCAGGGACTCTGTTTTTAGTTCCTGTGCCTGAATTATTCTCTGACGGAAATTTTGCGTAAGCAGGTGCCATTTGAGTTCCCTCAAACTTTCTGTGTATATTTTAAGGCAGCATTTTACACATATGAGAAAATAACACCTTGTAATGTATATATTAACATCACTCCACTTTCTTACATGAAAATGTAGTCTAGTCCTTCTAAGGGCCTGAGATCACCAATTTTAGCATATACAAGGTTCTCCCGGTTTGCTAGCCAAAGTGAAGAAAGAATTTGCTTGTGCTCACCAGGAGACTTAAATTCAGACACCAGCTACCAGATTCTGAGGAACGTTTTTCTTAACTATAAACCTTTAATGATGCTTTTAAGGCAAATCCTTAACGGAAGTTGGATCAGCGCTCTGCCCTGTATGCTCTTCTGTTTTGGCCTGATAATTGCTCTTGAGGTTATCGTACGGCAATATATCTTGAATGTGTTACATTTTGAGAAGAGAGTTTATTTTAAAGTAAAGGCTCTGTAAATGCTGCTTTTCCCGTTCACACTATTAATATTATAGGAAACAACATTCTTGACACTGAAGAATAAAGCTCTCGAAAAGTAGTTACGGGCCTTAAAGCCATAAAAATTCTTGTGTTTTTAGATCATTTTATATACAATTAAAAATAACTCCGAGACTGCTGTTACACAAGAAGACTAGAAAGCAAATTTATATTCTGCTATTGGAATTAAAATAAATAATAAGGATAAATAATTTCCAAAAGATACCAGCTATTCCACTGTAAATAACAGATCTGTGAAATGAAATACATTAACCCTGATTAGTTCAGTAGCTGAAGTGAGACTTATCTCGTATTTTTTATAAGAAAGAAACATGAAAGAAAGTGACATGCTTACAACTTTGGTACATAAAGACACCCAGTCGGGGTGCTGCGTCAGGACATGCCGAAGACCACATGTGCTTTACATCTGCTGGTCCATGAAGGCTATGAAATGTGATTTGTAAAACTCCTCATCCTCACCTATTGCTGATTGTCATTCTCCATATTCCATTACCTGTGTCTTTTATGTTCTTTGACATTTTCTATCTGTTCAGGGAACAATGAAGTGAGATGATCTCTTTGTGCTTTTCATGAACGACAGGAAATAAATAATCTGCCTAAAGTTACGTTGCAAAACTGTGAAATAATCAAGGCAGACGTCTGAGTCATTCTTTCCATGGTTTCAGCTCTGACTCTGGAAGTTAAATGCTGTGCTGTGGTGTCACAGAGACGTAGGTCGGAGTGAATCCTGGCCCTGTTGCTGGCCGGCTGGGGGCCTCGTGTAGACGCCTGACTGTGCACCCTCCCAGGCGTGGGCCTCGAGCACGGCGCCCGGGAGCAGGTTTCAGCCGCGCGCTGCTGTGAGCTTAGTGATGGGGCTGCTTGGTCAGGTCAGGCCTGGCCACAGAAACTGCACCCATTTACCCCAGGGTGTCACACAGGATTGTGGTTTCAAGTGCCCTCATGCAGAAAAGACGAGAAGCAATAATTTACTGCTTCTAGAAGCCTTAGGTTTTCCTTTGGTGACAGCCTTGTCTCTGGAGGTGGGTGCGCTGTGGCACAGAAGAGCCACATAACTTGCCCCGGCCCTCATCAGGTGGGAAATCGGGACTTGAACCAGATGGTCTAATTCCTATGGGGAGCCTCAGCCCTCACACGCTGCCCGTCTGTGACATCTGACGTGAGGGCCAGGAGAGAGGAAGCGATTAATGGGAACCTGGGCCTGTGCCTTTCAGTCACCACAGAAGAAGCACTGAAAGCAGCCGTCTTGCGCCAAAGGCTGTGTGTCCCGGAGACCTGTCACCAGTGGAGCCCCTCGCTCTTGTCAGCCAGGCCTCCTTGCCGGGTGCTCTAAAATGCTCGAAGGATTTCGTAGACTTTCATTGGCATAATGGTTGACAATTAACCTAATGCCAGAGAACTCTCAACCTCTAGTGAAAATAATGGAAGTTTTCCCCTCCCCCCAAATAAGCAATTTTGAAGAAGTTAATAACTGAAAGAAAAGTTAATAATATCTAGACTCACAGAGGTTCAACATTTAGACTAAAATAGAATCTCCTTCTAGCACCATCACTCAGAAATTATAGAATCTATAGCCTAGAGAGAAACCCGTCCGTGTCAGCAGTCCTCTGATCAGGTGGCGGCTTGGCTCGTACAGCCCAGGCCGACTGCATGTCAACGTCATTCCTGTGCTGGTGCCAGGAAAAATCCTAACAGGGAAGCTGATCCAATGAAAGAAACATGGATCAACATCTGCTGAAAAACTCAAATGCTATTCAAAGATGTGTCTTTTGTATACATAAGGAAAAAAACTTAAGCTTTTTATGAAACTTAAAATATATGTAATTTTAAACCAGTAGTAGTTGTCTTAACATTAAAACAATATAAGAAAATACAGACATTTTATTGACATAAACATGAGATTAAAACAATGGACAAAGATTTCCTGAGTGTTTGAGGGCTGTTTTATGGGAATATTCATTCTCACAAATGCTTTTAAGTAAGGGATGAATCGCAAGGCCTTATAACAACGTTTAGTGCTTAGCAGATAGAAAATATTTGCTAATTGAACTTTCTGGATTTTTGTCACCTACTAGTTCACTGTAATTACAGTTCTGCCCCATCTTTCTCATTCTTGAATGAATTCAGTCGTCGCTACTTTATTTCTTCTTCCTTCTCCTCTACCCATTTTTCGTGTTTTCACTACAATTCTTAATCTCAGTGATTCCCTCCTCACTTTCTTATAGAATTCCATTAACAGCGAAATTAACAAATATACCTTTATTGCCAGCGAACAGGGATTTCCTGTGGTTTTCTATAAATGTCCTCTGATTATCTAAGGGTAAAATACCCCTCAGATGACAAGGGTGTGACATCAACACTGAAAACACAGAAACACAACAGCACTGCTGAACGTTTGTTGTCTTTTCAGGACACGCTGTCCTGCTCTTCGTGGCCCGCGTCCCCGGGCCTGAGGTGGGAAAAGCGGTGGTGTGACCTCAGGCTGATCCCTCTGCTGCATTCCCGGTTCTCCCAGTACGTGCCCGGGACAGACCTGAGTCGGTGAGTTCATGTCAGCGGCCTCCGCTCGTCTGTTGATTGCAATTGAGACCTGGAGTGACATGACATGCCTTACGGGTCTTACCTTCAGGTTTCTAGAAGTAGGAAGACCCGCAGAAGAATAGCGTAATGTAGTAAAACGCACCTTACTGCAGGTGCTCGAGGCTTCGGTTTGGCTCAGTTCTCAGCCCTGCTGACCGAGCCCTGGTGACAGTCAGGTACCAGCTCCATCACCCCGTTGCCTCTGAGTCGGGGGTCAGCTCAGTGGCTGGCTCGGCTCTGCTGCCACCAGGGAGGGTGGGCGGCAGGGGCCAGCGGCCACCGCCTTATCGCTGCCGGGCAGCGGTGAGTGCTCCGCCCTCCACGGAGCTCGGCTGACGGAGGGCAGCGGAGGGAGTGGGGGCTGAGGGCAGTCGGCCGACTCCCCCCACCTCACCCCCCAGCCCACCCCCCAGCCCACCCCCACCTCACCCCCCCACCCCCACCTCACCCCCCCCACCCCACCCCCCACCTTACCCCCCCACCTCACCCCCCCACCCCCCACCTCACCCCCCCACCTAACCCCCCACCTCACCCCCCCACCTAACCCCCCACCTCACCCCCCCACCTCACCCCCCACCTCACCCCCCCACCTCACCCCCCCACCTAACCCCCCACCTCACCCCCCCACCTCACCCCCCACCTCACCCCCCACCTTACCCCCATCTCACCCCCCACCTCACCCCCCCACCTCACCCCCCCACCTCACCCCCCCACCCCCACCTCACCCCCCCACCCCACCCCCACCTCACCCCCACCTCACCCCCCCACCTCACCCCCCACCTCACCCCCCCACCTCACCCCCCCACCCCCCACCTCACCCCCCACCTCACCCCCCCACCTCACCCCCCCTCACCCCCCACCTCATCCCCCCACCTTACCCCCCATCTCACCCCCCACCTCACCCCCCCACCTCACCCCCCACCTCACCCCCCCACCTCACCCCACCCCCCCACCCCCCACCTCACCCCCCCACCTCACCCCCCACCTCACCCCCCCACCTCACCCCCCCACCTAACCCCCCACCTCACCCCCCCACCTCACCCCCCACCTCACCCCCCACCTTACCCCCATCTCACCCCCCACCTCACCCCCCCACCTCACCCCCCACCTCACCCCCCCACCTCACCCCCCCACCTCACCCCCCACCTCACCCCCCCACCTTACCCCCATCTCACCCCCCACCTCACCCCCCACCTCACCCCCCACCTCACCCCCCCACCTCTAGTCTAGTTGCTTTTAACATAATCACTGGTATATCAGAGATTATATCTGCCATCTTAGTATTTGCTTTCTATTCAACACTCTAGTTCTTCTTTTTTATAATTAAAATTTTTGTTTTGAGATACTTATATTCATATGCAGTTGTAGAAATAATAGAGAGAGATTACATTTTTTTTGCCCATTTTCCCAAATGGTAACATCTTGCAAAATTATAGTACAACACCCCATTTAGGAAACTGACATTGACAAAATCCACCACTCATTCATGCAGATTTCACATGCCTGAGTGTGTAAGAGTGTGTGTATGTGTGTGTGTGTATGTGTGTGTCTGTGTGTCTGTATGTTTAGTTCTATAGAATTATATCACATGCTCATGTTCTCATATCCACCAACCCAAGCACAAGGTGGAAGAGTTCCATCACCACAAGAACCCTCCTGTTGCCTGTCTATAATCATGCCAGCATCCTTCTTCCCCATCACATGACAACTCACTACTCTGTTCTTCACCTCTAATTATCTTGTCATTTTAAGAACATTATATAAATGGAATCCTACATTATGTAACTGTATTGGATTGAATTTTCTCACTCGGCACAATTCTTTGGTAATTCTTCCTAGTAGTTGCATTTTTCAGTTGTTTATCCCTTTTTATTTCCGATAGTATTCTGATAGTATGGATGTATCACATTTTAAAAATTCATCCCTTAAAGGACATCTGGGTTGTTCCAGTTAATTCTAAATAAAGATGCAATGAACGTTTTGTATAGATTATTGTGGGAATGTGCATTTTCATTTCTTCAGGTAAATGTTCAAGAACTCGAGTACTTGGTTGTGTGATAACAGCATGTTTAGTTTATTGAGAAACAGACACATTGTTTTGTAGGTGGCTGTACAGTTTTACATTCCCACCAGCAGGATATGAGCCATCCAGTTTCTCTACATCTTTGCCAGAATTGGGAGTTGTTGCTGTCTTTTACTTTACCATTCTTACAGGTGTAAGATATAGGTATGCTATATCACTGTGACCTGAATTTGCATATCCTAGTGATGTTCAGCATCTTGTCATGTGCTTATTTATCACATGAAATCCTCTTTGGTGAAATGTCTCTTTGTCTTTCGACCATTTTGTAATCGGCTTTGCTTATATATTTTTATTTATTTTTTTACTGTTGAGATTTGAGAGTTTTATATATATTCAAGAAAAAAGTCCTTTGTCTCAAGACACTAGTTTTGGTATTCTATTTTAACTTTTTTCTTACTTTCTGAAATAATTAAACATTTTTATTTTTTAATATTCCCTCTATTATATTGTTATATATGCATTCTTTTGTTTTGTTTTAGTTATTGCCTAAACGTTACACCATATGTCTTCGTCCTTCCAGGCTGCTATAACAAAATCCAGCAGATAATAACAGCAACAAACAACAGAAATTTGTCTCTCACAGTTCTGGGTGCGGAAGTCCTAGATTAAGGCACCTAGATCATGTTCTAGTCCTTTGATGAGGCCCCCCCACCCCTTCTTGGTTCATATCTGGTGTCTTCTCACTCTGTTCTCACTTGGTGGAAGGGTCAGGGATCTCTCTGGAAGCTCTTTTATAAATCACTAACCCCATTTCATGAGGACTCGCCCCCCATGGCTCTAGCATCTCCCCAAAGCCCCACCTCTCAATACCATCTCGTTGCTCACTAGGATTTCGAAACGTGAATAGGAGGTGGGGCACCAACACTCAGACCATAGCGCCATCCATACATGATTTATTAGTGTTTAATGCAATTTATTAATTTTGCCTCTTTCAGAAAATTCTAGAAACTTAGAACACTTTAGCTAATTCCTTTATTTCTTTCTTGTCTTTGGGCATACATATAGATAGATAGATAGATAGATGGATTTGAATTATATATGTAGCTTAAAATTTTATTATTTTCAGCTATTATTCGTATCCTAACTTTAATCTTTCTGTTTCTCTTTATTTTTTTCTTTTGTTTCTATTTTTCTTCTGCTTTAAGAACTTTTGAAATATTTCTGTTAATGGTATTTTTAATGTGTATACTTGTTTTCTTTTGTTTTGTTTTTACTTCAAAAAATTTATGTAGTTACATGATTTAAAAACGGTTAGCAAAGCAATTTATGAGGAAAAGGAAACTGTGTGGATCCAGATTCTTACATGTTTACTTTCATGGCACCTCAACACATCAACCGCTTTTAGCAACTGAATTAATTTCACTCCGTAAATACGACAGTAATAAGCAGTTATAAACACAGCACTGTTCTGAGTGGATTGCACAGCACTCCAGCTTGTTCCCGCATTCGCTCAGTAAGTACTGATTTAATGTCTACGTAGGAGGTGTTGTGTTTGCTTCTTTCTGTGAAGGAGCTCACAGTCCAGTGGCAGCTGAAGCAGGGGATGAAAAAGAAAAGATAAATGATTGGCCCAAGATGACAGATATACAAAATTGTGGAGCTTGGTTCGAAACCTAGGATATTATGTGCTGGTTGGCTTGGCCAAGTCCCATAATCTTAACTCTGATGATGTGATGCGTCTCGTATTTAATGGCAACAAAGTTGTGTTACTGTCATATACTATTATGTAGCCTGAATTAGAACATCGCACTGTTTTATCAGTGGTGAGACAGTGTATGTTCATCGTATAGTAATGATTTAGAAGTACATGTCTCATTTCAGTTTTGAAGCATCAAAATATGACAGAACATTGCAGTGTCAGGGAATCAGAATGGGAAGGTTATTGAGGAGAAGAAAGTGGTTGATGGTATTAACTACAGAATAGAAATACTGAATAGACTGAGAAACAGATTAAGCTGAAGGTGACTTTGGCTAGAGTAATTATTGGAGTGAATTGGATAGAAAAAAATGTTTGTTATGAGAAGGATAGTGACGGTAAAGTAAGGGAAACAGTGTGTAAGGATACGTCACCCATAGTGTGATGGGGGAAGGGATAGAAAACTTAAGGCGTCTCCTGCTCGTGCTTAGTGGCCAAGGGGAAGGAGGAGACACAGCGGCCCCGTTGGGTGCACCATTGCCTTTGCTCTTCCATCGCTCTGTCACAGGTGGTGCTGTGCAGATGTACTGGGAGTCGCTGAACGGATGGACTTTCCTCCATCTTCACAGACAGGCCAGCAGGTCTACCAGGACTTCGCTCTATGTGGAGCCGGAACAATTGATGATTTAAAAAATATATTCAACTAAATAACATTAAGATCCTAGTTGATTTCACCTACTCTATGAGCCATGCAGTGTCCCCTTGTATATGTTTGGAAGTAAGATGTCCTTCAGTAGGGGGATGGATAAATAAACTATGTACACCCAGATAGTAGAATATTATTCAGCCCTAAAAAGAAATGAACTACTGAGCCATGAAAAGACATGGGAGAACCACGGATGCATGTCACTAAGTGAAAGAAGCCAATCTGAAAATCCCACACACTGCTTCCAACTATATGACCTTCTGGAAAAGGTGAAACTATGGAGACAGTAAAAACATCAGTGGTTGCCAGCGGTTGGGAGGTGGAGAGAGACGAAGAGGCAGAGCAGAGATATTTGGGGGAGTGAAAATACTCTGGATTATGTTATAATAATAGATATATGTCATTACATATTTGCCCAAACCCATAAAATGTGGGACACCATGAGTAAACCCTAATCTAAACTATGGACCTTGGGTGATATGACATGTTGATGTAGGCTCATTAATTATAACAAAAGTGCAACTCTCTTGTGGGAGATGTTGATAACAGAGAGGGTGTGTGTGTGTGTGGCAGGAAGTCTATGGGAAATCTCTATACTTTGTCCTCAATGTTGCTATAAACCTAAAACTTCTCATTACAAAAGTCTTTAAAATGTGAGGTACGCAGGACAAATGCTGCCATCTTCATTTTACACAGAGAGAAATTAGAGGTCGGAGAGTGGCATAAAATCAAGGTACTTGCAATACCTTACAGATTTTAACTGAAGCGGGACAGAAGGGCATTGCAGACAAAGGGAACACTGGGGAAAAGCCTCTGTTGAATAAAAGTTCAGGGCTTGTGTCGGATTGGTGAATTTCAGCTTTGGAAAATAGGTAACAACATGGTTTGGAAGAGCTTCTGTACAACCTCACCAAACAGTTCAGGTTTTGAGCCTGAACCATAAAACCTGTGATGAGATGGTGCCCCAAGGTAGCATCACGAGCAGAAACGATCTGAGCTCAGTGAGAAACAGCACTTTGCTGGAATCATTAACCCGAGCGGGTTTGTTTGTTTGCTTGTTTGCTTGTTTGCTTGGTTGTTTTAGTTTTTCCTTTCCTTAATCATCTCCCCAAATTGTTAATAACCAGATCAAGAATAATGGCCCGTTTTTCAAATACTGCTTGAGTCAGTGCTGTCCTACACACAGAGAACCACTCTCATGGGGCAATCTTTCTTATGTTCCTCCTGAGCACTGGGACGCCCTCCTTGCTTCTCTCCTGCCTTCATTCACATTTTTCCATGTTCTTGTCCAGCACAGAGAGAACATATTTGTATCATAAAATACAATATGATCCTTTCACTCCAAAGAGCCAGTGTTCCCACGGCCCTGCCTGACTCGGGATTGGTCGGAAATGCCGCCACGTGGTTTGCAAAGCTCTCGTCGATCAAGCTGTGCTTTACCGCCACCTTCATGACTCACCGCTGCCCCAGACGCACATCGCAACGAGCCGAACAGCCCCTGTTTCTCACAACCTCTCACGGCTTCACGCTGCCATTTGGTCCCGGAGTAACTACCTCCCATCCAAAATGTGCACTTTCTCTCCTCTGCCGCGTCTAAGCCATTCATCCAGTTGGATCCAAAACCCAGGAGCAATGTGGAGTCTAGCTGCTCCCTCATATTCTGTGAAAGGAAGCAATCACTGACCCGCAGACTTTCTAACACCTTTATAAATCCCGTGAGCTCACTGTTTTATTTTCACTCTCACTAACACATGTGTATTTTGGTCCCACGTCATCGCGTAGCTGCCGGGTACCCGACATGGTGTGACAGGACCGCCCACTCCACGCAAATCTGACCGTGGGAGGCCTCCAGGGAGGCTCAGCCATGGGTCCCGTGGGCTCTCAGCTCCTTCCGGGATGTTCACACCCTCCTCGGAGCCTGCCTGCTTCCCCATGATGTCCCCACTCCCTTTCCGGACAAGGCCATCTAGCCGCTCCAAACCTGTGTAGTTGAGTCTCTACAGCTCTCACTTCTCCCACTCAAGATGCCTTCTCCGACTCACTCCTCACAAATTCAGCATCTCCGACACGTGCCTTCATGTGGCATACGATGCACAGTGAGTCAAACATGAATAACTCAGTTGTAGTCATAAGACATGTATGTGTTTTCATGTAAACGCATATTATGTTGAAAACTATGACTATTTTTAGTGAGCAGTCTATTTTTCATACAAAGAACGACTAAGTTTGTATTTTAAATGACTAAAACTACTCTGAAATTCAGCAACATTTGAGAATAACTTTTGCTGCCAGAGTTGTGATCAAGAATCCTTAGAAAAATAGAAAAAATGATTCTGAGCAGAAAGTGGACAATCTGCGCTCAGAAGTTCAGATTTTCCAACTGTAATCATGTCACTGCTTTTTTCAGCCTGTGTGTGTGTGTTTGTATCTGTGTGTGTGTGTGTGTGTGTGTGTGTGCAAAGAATCATAATTTAGTCTAAGAATCCTCAAGACTACTGCAAATATTGTTAAAGTTTAATGTTTCCCAGTTACTACAACACTAACTTAATGGCTAATGTAGTTTATTGATTTCAGAGACTATAGGATCAAATAAGATAAAACAAATACATTTTTTTTTTTTACGATTACTGATTATCTTGACTCAAAGAATTACATTTTCTAAAAGCTGCAAATACGGCCACAGCACTGCAGTTCTTGCTAAGTGCTGGGTGACACATTCTTGCAAAACTCTCTCAAATATTGCATCAAGACCACACATTAATGACTCATTCAGGGAGCTTCAGTGATTAGTGAAAGTATTGGGGTCCCACCAGTTAATCCGTGAAGTATATTTTTCTCATTTTCTGTTAGGGGAAATTGAGATGCAACTCAGTGGACTAATTTGCCAATATTCTTATTTATTCAATAGCAGAGGCAGAAATAGGAGGCAGGCTATAATCTTTATGACCAATTTATTTTGTAAGAGGTTGTATGTAAGCAAATAAACTGTTCAAATACTTCACTTATATTTATGAAAGGGTTTCCAACAAATCAACCTGAAAAGTGGAAACAATGTAAAACTTGATACGTATTAGTGTATAAGCCCAGGTTTATATAAGGTTAGTCCTTTAGAATTATTCCATGTGGAGACTGTGTAGCACGTGTGGTTACATAGACTGCAGATTTCCTCTAAGGGCATTAACTCTAGTCAGCTAAAACTATCCAGCTGCCACGATGCATTTAAAGCAGAGAGTGCAAATGTGTTCAAGACGTGCTTTAATTTGCGGTGCATGAAGCAATGGTTATGATAATCAGGGAGCAGAGAGAAATGTATGTCACTAACTCAAATTAGTTCTCATCTTCCATGGGTAGTTGAGCTTCTCTCTGCATATTTAAAATGTCTTCCTCACTCTTGAATATCAAAATTAAAGTTAAGAAAGTCACGTGAAGTTGCAGTGTTCTTTTTGTGCTGTGCATATTTTTACTTGTCACAAATTCAAAAAAACATTAGTTCAAAGAGACGGACAATCGTTGTCCCCTCTCAGGCTTTTCATGTATTTTTAAGAGCAAACAAAAAAGAATATTTGAACACTTCCCTGTAATCATTTGAAAGTGCTGGTCAAGGCTATCGGAACAAGTTTCTCTGAAAACATGAATAACGTGGATGCAGAAGGCCGTAGGTGTGAAAGTCTCTGCCACGTGTCCGGTTCTGAAATCCAGACCAGTCTTATGGGACAGGAGAGTGACACAGGCCTCCTGATGAAGCTGTGGGCCAGAGAAATGCCGCTTGGGGTCTTTGCAGAAATGAAATCATGTGTAATATCCACAAACTCCTACTTACAAAATTCAGAAGAGACAAAAAAGCAATTTAGTTGGAGAAAAATATATAAATGTACACTATTTACATAGCATTTTGAATACTGAACTCACAATTTTTCTATTGCTTCAGAAATGGCTGGGATTTAAAGATAGTTTGTGCATTTTCTAAAGTGCACAGCAGAGTGCACTTTATTGTGTTGCACCACAGAGGCATTTGGCTACTTTCCGTTCATTTTGGGATTTTTATCCATTCCTCTCCATTAAGCTTGTATTGAAACATGCAAGAACTTGAAACAGGAAGGTAAAAGTAAATAATGAAAGCTGTAGGAAGCTGCTTTAAACTCAACAGCACTTTTGTAGACCATTTAGGACGGCATCACCGAATGTTCTCTAATGACAACAGAAACTCAGTAGAAGACCATAGAGATATTTAGGGTGGCCGTGGCGTTTTAAGGAGAGTCTAGTTGTTATTGAAATGTGAACATCCACATAAATTTCAAGCATGAGTATTTAGACGTGGAGAAGAACTACGAACCTCTCGTCCGAAACCGACTTAGAGAAGATGAGGAACAACTGGCTTAACAGCTGACAAAGCGCTTCAGCTCATGACAGCAAAAGATTGTACATGGTGCTCGGTATCTGTGCGTGCGGTTTCTGTGCGATCTTTCCACTGTACATCAGGAATGCATTGAAAAATGTCAAGAGGAGTTGATGGTGGCCAAAATAATGGATAAACATCGATGTATAAGTTTGTGGCACGCTGGAGAAAGAATCCCGCTCACAGGTCTTAGATATGCATCTCAAAGATTCTCCAAATGTACCTGAATCTCAAGATGCCTTGTAGTCATTCAAAGTTGTGTGTTGTCTGGGTTCCTCTGTAGTGTTCCATTTAAAAACAGATTTTTTAAAAAGGGAAGTAAGCAAATATGAATTTGAAGCTGCATTTATGTTGTTGAAAGAAGAGATTTTGAACACGTAACTGTTTCAAGTCGCAAGCAGACAAATGAGACGATGGTCTGATCTAATTTGTTCTGACACCTCCGCAGGCAGAACGCTTTTCAAGTCATCGCCGTGGACGGGGTCTGCAGCGGGATCATCCAGTGCCTCTCTGCTGAGGACTGTGGCGAGTGGCTGCACGCCGTAGCGGCCAATATTTCCAGCCTCACGAAGCACAACGTAAGTAGTGATTCAGGGAGCTCCTGGCTGGTTCCTCGGCCTCGGTGAATTTCTGCAGTACATGCATAACCTTGCATCAGCTGCGAATGGACCACTGCACACCCATCATAAACGCTACTGTGCAGTGTTTAAAGAAAATCACTCTGTCCTCAGAGTTTTAGTCCAATGTATCAGCTCAACAGTATTGACACCTAAGTTTCCATTCACAGACATTGTGACATCTACATTAGTTAAATAACTGAAAATAGATATTTAGCATGTGAGCACTAAAATATCTATTATCTGTATCTATATATATCATCCATCTATCTATGTCTGTATATCTATCTATATATGCATCTATCTAGATATCTTTACATCGCTTCTCCCTCTGGTTCTTCTGGAGATCCCCCAAATTTAGAGTATTAACTTGAAGCAAGTACTGTTTGTTACAACCCATGAATCTTAACCTTCACAAATCTATTCAAGTACGGGAGCTGGTTTAGGCTTTAGCTGGGACCCAGCCCCCTAACCCATGGCTCCTGCCACCTCTCCTTCCACGGGGTAAGGGAGTAGGATAAGTAAAGTGGGCGGGCTTCTGCGCAAGCACGGCTCTAAGGCGAGTCTCTCTGAAGCGTCATCTTCCATTGTTTAGTTTGGTGCCACCTTGGATAATGGTAAAATAAAATCAAAATAGTTTTGTCAGAATATTTTTAACCTTTATATTCAACGATCTAGAAAAAAGTTTTCAGACAGCAAATATAATTGCGTTGTTTTTTTGCCTTGGGTTTTGTGGGGGTTTTTGTCAGTCTGAAACCTCTTGTCCTTTTCGGCGATTCCAAATGATGACACCACCCGATCAGCAGACACAGTCCTGGGTGGGCACTCTTGCCCCACCCAGATGTGCCCCGGAGATATCAGCCTGGATTGTCCGGGAGGGTCCAGTGTAATCACTAGAGTCTTCAGGAGTGGAAGAGGTAGGAAAATGAGAGGAGTAGGGAGACGGCAGCATGGGGAGGGGGAAGGCTGACACTGCTGGCTCTGAGGATGGGGAGGGACCAGGACCCCAAGAGGGCAGGAGGCCAGGAGAAGCTGCCCACGACGAGGGGACACTGCCGCCCCGGGCAGAGACCATCCTGCCCTCCCCCTGGTCTCATCCCAGAGAGGCCCACTGAGGCTACTGACCGACAGAACTGCAGGATCACGGATTAGTGTTTCTTTTAAAGCACTGTTTGTGGTAATTTATGATTTCAGTAATAGAAAATGAATATAGCACCTATTTATCTTCAAAATAAATCCATTGAATTTTCTTCACTTAATCTAAATCTCATGGTTTAATCTGAAAATCATACTTTTTCACATTTAACTTTTTTGGAATAACCATGAAATGCACTTGCATATAAGAGAAAACAACCTAATATTTGTATTATTAGGTTGTCCATGTGCAAAGCAGCCTACAATATTACTTGAATCCCTAGACCCTTTCAAAATAACTCATTTGTAATAATATCACAAGAAAAGTCATCATAATTGCTGAGCTGAAGCCACCTGAACAGGGACTGTCTTTGGAGTGGGAAGAGTCTGTGTGTCTCAGTGCCTCGGTGGGCGGGGCAGGCCTGGGAGCCTTCAAATACCACAGAAAGGGGGAGGGATAAAGGGCAAGAATCAAGTGAAGGAAGATGGAAGTATAGCTCCGAACATGCTCCTGTTTGATCAAAGGGAACTGAAGCTGGTGCTTTTGCAGAGGTATGGCTGCCATGGGGAAAGCATGGCTGCAGTGTCAGGGACTCGGTGTGGAGGCTTGGTCTCTACTCACCAGCTCTGGGACTGGGCTTCGTGGTCCCCTTCGTCAGCGGGCGCTGTTAGCTCCAGCCACCGTGAGGGTTAAATGAAAAAGTGCTTTAGACATCCTGGCCCTTAAATGATGCTGAAACATTTGCGCGTTTTCTTCTCTCCAGCCGCACTCTACATTAAATGATTTAATCCATAAACCACCAAATGGCCGCATCGATTTGCTTATTGTATGTGAGGTGGCACACGTTTGCTTTGTCCAGTTGTCGTTTGAGATTCTCCATCTTCTGAAAGATGGCTGTTTGGATAACAATGCTGATAAAAAGGGACAAGACGAGTTAAATGTCTAGTAGTGACTAGACCATTAAGCAGCTATATTTCTGGCAGCCACAGATCTACCCCTCAGTTCCCTCATCTTTAAAAGAGACAGAGGGAAGACGATAGAAGACAAAGCTCTCTTTCAGCCAGCATTTCATGAATCTAACCTTTCCAGCCACTGTTTACCGCTCCAGCACTAAAATCAATCCTGAATGATAAGCAGAGAGAATCTCATGCAACATTTCTACTAAGGTTACCTACTAACATAAAGGGATCTCTTCTAGTCTAAATTCTTCCATATATATCCTATGCATGCATTTCCTTTATTGGAATGGAGTATGCTGCTTGAAATGTATCACTTTGTGTATGTGTGCGCACACGCAGACAGATATAAATATATATGTATATGTAATATGCCTCTATTCTTTTTTAAAAGATTTATTTATTGCTTATTTATTTATTTTATTTATTTTTGGCTGTGTGGGGTCTTAGTTGCGGCATGCAGGATACTTGTGGTGGCGCGCGGGATCTTCATTGTGCTGCGCGGGCATCTCTCTAGTTGTGGCATGCGGGTTTTCTCTCTCTAGTTGTGGCGCACAGGCTCCAGGGTGCGTGGGCTCTGTAGTTTGTGGCACGCGGGCTCTAGTTGAGGCGAATGAGCTCAGTAATTGTGGCGCATGCACGCGGGCTTAGTTGCCCTAAGGCACTTGGGATCTTAGTTCCCCGACCAGGGATCGAACCCATGTCCCCTGCATTGCAAGCTGATTCTTTACCACTGGACCACCAGGGAAGTCCCAATGCTTCTATTCTTAGTGGTTCAGTGAAAATTACTGTGATCTTAAATAAGAATGATTGCATATATGAGATTTTCAAAATACATAATTCATATTTTATTATGTGAAAGAGAATAGACTCTTTTCCCCAAATGTTTGTATCAATTGAGAATGCTTTCAGTGACAAACTAGAGAAACCCTAAATACTGATGAGTAAAGAGTTGGGTTTTTCCCCAAATGAAAAGCATTGTGGATGGTGGCATCCGCTGGAAGCCACCATCCACCCAGAACCCATCCTCTGCCTGCACACATAAGGGCTGCAACAGTTCCAAACATCACTTCAGTGTTCAGAACAGGAAAGAAAGGGAAGAAGGATAAGTAGCGCCAGCTACATCTCTCCTCTTTCATCAAGATAAGAGAAAATTTCCCAGAAACCCTTTAGTGGACTAATCATGCTCACTTCTCCTCCTGAACTCAGCCCCATGACGATTCTGAGGGGTGGCTGGCTGGAGAGTGGGGGGGCTAGTCTCTGCCTTTTCTAGTGTTTGCAGTGGGAGAACCAAGAAAAGAAGATTGTGAATGGCTTCTGAGTCAGATAACCAACAATATCTACTACACTGCTTAATACTAAAAACATATTAATTCTAAAAATAATGCATGAACAACCAACACCCCTATGCTTTTTGTGGATTGATCACAGTCCTTCAGGATTCACACACACACACACACACACACACACACACACACACACACACACATTTCATCAGTCATTTGAGTTCCTGCAGGATGTATTCCAGCCATCTTCCTATATTTTACCCATTTACCTGCAGGAGCAAAACCCATTACTTGGGAATCATATTTAATCCATAGAGTTCTGCTATTTTAGATGGCAAACACTTGCAAGTTGAGAAAAGGGAATTTTTTCCCATAATACTGTTGGTTGTGGAAAGCTAAAGAAGAAGCTTCTATCGTGTCTACCACATTAAAAAGACTCGACAAAGCTTGTAGGTGAATTGAAAGTCATGACAAAATAAAGCCTAGCAGAAAGGAGCTTTACCGAAAAGGAGCTGGAGTCTGTGATCAGAGGTTGCAGCGTGCGGTTCTGACAGGCATGGGTGCCACTTAAGGAGACGTTTTCTTCCTTTTTATAGCTGCTGAGTCCTCAGATGCACTTTAGTTAGTGTGTTGCTTTCTGCATTGCTTCTCCTCACACACCAAAGTGCAAACTTCACACATGCAGATGCCACCCAGAAATGGGTTACAGAGGGTGGCGTCAGACAACGGCAGAGTCAGTAGATCAAGTCAGAAGAAAGGCCGGGCAAGCTGGGCATTCTGTTGCGTGCATATGTGAACTAGCCAGCCTACTCTGTCTCTTAGAAAACTACTCACCAACAGTTAAAGTTCTTGTAGAATTCTTGATACTGGAGAACATTAGCTGATGTTTACTTGCTCAATCCAGAACGTCTGCCTTGATGTCAACTGTAAAGCACGGTCGTAAGAAAACAGGCAGCTTTACTGACAGCTTCCCTGCCAGCTCTGGTCCGGTTGGGCTCTACCCGCCTGGCCCCGCCCCCGCCTCCCCTTTGGAGCATTCCCAGCCCCTAATGTTCCAGGGGCCTCAAAGCCACAGGCGCCGCACAGGGGCCCTTGCCCGACAGACCCACCCCTCCGCCACCCGTGCCCAGGCCTGGACTTCAGTGTGGCCTTGGTCGTAATCATAGTGACAAGAGCTGACCGTCCTGGGCCCACAGCTGCTCCCAGGCCGACGGAAGCTCCACGGGAACGTAGGGTAACTCCTCCCCCGGGCATACCTTGTCCAGTGCAAGTCAGGTGGCAGAAGGAAGCAAGCTAACAGAGGACTCGCCCTTGCTCACTGGATGAACCATCTGGAAACGCAGTGACTGCACGAGGCTCTGAAGGCGGGTCACACTTGGTGAACAACCGACAGCATTTGATGAGAAGCCCTGGGCAGCTCGGGCACACGGACCGCTCGCCAGCCGATGCCTGCTTTCTGCTGCCGGCCTCCCTTCCCTTCACCTGTGACTCTGGCCTCCTGAGGACTGTACATCCTCTTCGCGCTCCGTTTCTCGGGAGGTGAGACCAAGGGCACCGAGCGGTCCACGTTCCGCCCAGGAGCGGACGTCATGTGGAAGAGAAGGGCACTAAGTACGCAGGTGAAAGGCCCCAGGATGTCACGCAAGAAATCACTAGGAGTTTGCAGTGGCTCCATGGAACGTTTCTTAGAACTGCTGTCTTCGGAAACTGAGCTTAAGAGCCAGACCCGAGGGAGCAGAAGCAGCTGCAGACCTCTCCCAAGGACCCAGGCCGGATTCTTACTGTGAACACTGCACGTTCCCCTCCCTAGGAAGCCTGACTAATAATTTGGCGATGATGGACCTGTTCTCTCCACCTGTGACCAACACCGGCGGATAAAACACATCCCATCACTGCCTGCAACCCAGGGTCCCCGCTGCCTGCACACCCCGCCTCCGGCCAGGGTCCCCGCTGCCTGCACACCCCACGTCCAGCCAGGGTCCCCGCTGCCTGCACACCCCACGTCCAGCCAGGGTCCCCGCTGCCTGCACACCCCGCCTCCGGCCAGGGTCCCCGCTGCCTGCACACCCCACGTCCAGCCAGGGTCCCCGCTGCCTGCACACCCCGCCTCCGGCCAGGGTCCCCGCTGCTCACATGTGCGCAGGCATTGTGCGACCTGCTCTAACACTCATGCCAAAGACATGCTTGTTTTGCCAACTCTACCAGAGGGTTCCTGAGGACAGGGATCTGGTACCCTTGGCATATTCCCTTCACGTCTGACATACAGTCATTTCTGGAGTTCAGTGAATTCATGGAAGAATAAGAGCTCTGAGCAAAGAACTAGACATTTATAAATGGCTGCAACTTACTTTTAGCTTTTAGGCTTCTAATTCACAGTAAGATTGTGTGTGTGTGTGTGTGTGTGTGTGTGTGTGTGTGTGTGTATTATATATACTATGTATGATATATACCATATACATGCTAATCGTAAGGATGGCGACAGGTAAAATTGAAAGGTTCTTGTACTAGAAAAAATAAGAAAGTTCACTTGGGTATAACACTGGGTGGTCATCCTGATGGACTCTTAATAGACAGGTTTTTAAAAGCAACAAGGCAGGCAATTACATTGTACCCATGGGCCTGGGGAATAACCAAGGTGGCCAGGGCGTAGAATCCATAGTCTGAGAAAAATGGATGAAAAAATTGAGCTGAAATGTGGGCTCCTGAGGCAGAAATCATCTTTGATTCTCCCCTTTCCTGGTGAAGGCAGTTTTACCAACAGCTGCAGAACGGATATATCGCCGTGATGCACCCACACTAACATCGTGTGTCATCGGAAGGACTTATATCGACGGAATAAAGATCTCTCCGGGTCCTCACACATCTGCTAACTAACATTGGCCACAAATCTCTAAGGAAATTGGGGGACCGTTTCTTGTTTCCATAAGAATTATTTCCTTGGATAAATCTTCAAAATTAATTTTCATGGGAAAATATACCTTGTGAGCAGGGTCCTGCAGCACCCATCCTGAGAGCACATCACCCATCAAAACCGACGTGTACATGAGGTTGAAAAAGTGAAAGTAATAGAATTAGGATACAATTTTTTAAATGTAAGCTTGTCACTTATCATTTTTTGTTTTGTTTTGTTTTGTTTTGTTTGTTTTTGCGGTACGCAGGCCTCTCACTGTTGTGGCCTCTCCTGTTGCGGAGCACAGGCTCTGGACGCGCAGGCTCAGCGGCCATGGCTCACGGGCCCAGCCGCTCCGCGGCATGTGGGATCTTCCCGGACCGGGGCACGAACCCGCGTCCCCTGCATTGGCAGGCGGACTCTCAACCACTGTGCCACCAGGGAAGCCCCTCGTCACTTATCTTTAAACATTTAATTGGAAAATAATCCCTAAAGATGTTTAATGTAGGAAGAGGAAAACATTTTAAAAGAATATTTGAATATCCTATGTATTTTTCTTTTTGTCTAAAGAGAATGTCAAAAGACAACATTACCGCTTTGGTTTCTGGATACAACTGGTGATGCTAAAATTGAATATACAAAATTAAGGAATTAAAAAATAAGAGTGATATTTAAAACAAACGGATGCTTCTATTACTCCAAAATTTATTTTTAATAAATTAAATCAAAATAGATCTTTATTAAAACCAGTTGTGTAATTATTCTCAGTTTAACAGACCTGCAATAACTAGACTTCCTTTAAGGGGTTTCCATCATTAACATTCAATTAAAGGTTTTCAAAGAAAAAGAGGGACACATATTATCATTCCCCCCAGCATTCAAAGTGAATTTTATTCCTTAAAATACAGTTCATAGGGCTTCCCTGGTGGCGCAGTGGTTGAGGGTCCGCCTGCCGATGCAGGGGACACGGGTTCGTGCCCCGGTCTGGGAAGATCCCACATGCCGCGGAGCGGCTGGGCCCGTGAGCCATGGCCGCTGAGCCTGCGCGTCCGGAGCCTGTGCTCAGCAGCGGGAGAGACCACAGCAGTGAGAGGCCCGTGTACCCCCAAAAAATAAATAAATAAAAATACAGTTCATAATATTTAAGCAGATGTTCACTTTTGATGTTGGGTAAATTATAAAGTAGTAGAATTATCATTTTATTTTCAGTTTGAGTGTAAGAAGTATAATCTGAAAAACACTTGTAATGTGAGTTTTCAATGCCTTTATACGTGTCCTTCAAGTTTTTTAAGGGGAGTCGCAAATTTTAAACTTAATTTTAAATTTAAGTTCTAATGAAAATTCTCTAGTGAAAAAGCTACTGGATTTAAATTAACCTTTCAATAATATAAGAATATACTATTGCATATAATAGAGTTTTAAAATATTTGCTTCTTTAAATAAGACTTCATTAATACCAAAGTTTCCCATAAGAAAAAAAAATCACTAATGTAATAGAATAAAGTAGGAAGGCAAAATAAATGGTGGAAATGTTTGATAAAACAACATACATCTTTTTCTTAATATTATTTAACATCTACAAAAGTACGTAGATGGTATGCCAAAAGTACTCTTCTCAGTAATAAATTGTAAGAGCTTGAAAAAGAACTGTCTTTTCTATTCCATTTCATCCAAATGTGAAGATTCTTCTCACGTTGGGTTTTTAATGTGTTCTTTCCCTTAAAAAATTATTCAAACTTCTCTTCCTGCAAGAGTATATCTATATTACTTTATTTTTATATCTACTGGGCATGTTGTTTCCTAGAAAATCAAACACTAAACCCTATTTGCCATTTGACGTAACAGAGTTGGTAAAAATATATCTTAAAATATGTGCTTTCATAATAATTTTAGACTTTAGGTATTTATTAAAGTTCAGAAGAGAATAAAAATGAAAATTTATTACAATAATTATGGTATATTTATTGCTAGTGTTCTTATTAGCGTATATGTTACATGTACATTAAAATGTGTACTTTTGTTGACATATATAAAATAAAATTACCATCCTCTTGTGTAGATGGTATATTATCCTTTGTTGAGTTAACATTTAATCATGGGCATTTTCCTAGCTACATTGAATGGACTAATAGGTATTTTGCTATTTGTTTAAATCATAAATAATGAATGGATTATTATTTGACATACACATCATTTAAAATATATCATTAATGTAATAATGCCCTATGAATTTTCTGGCATATTAATTTGTAAAAGATTGCTTATTATATCTTAATATAGGTGTCTAGGAAAAGAATCAAAGATTCTACACATTCTTTAGTCTCATAAACTAAGATTGATGTCTTAATCCAGCTAAATTAGGCAGGGCTGAACTTTCTGTAAGGCTCTGCTTCTGTTTCTTCTGCCCCAAAGGTGCAGCCCACCCTCCCCGCCCGCCCCAAGCCTGGGGGCTGAGAGCATGTCTATTCCCGAACACATCTACCCCCGGGCTCTGACTTCTCCTGGCTTCTCTCTCAGCACAGATTTACAAAACTCTGGTCTGTGTTCAGAGGTTCTCAGATTAATTTTTTTAGCCTTTTGTCCTGTTCAGATTCAGACTCCAGCAACCGTCTTGAGGTGAAAAGCAGTGTTGCATTTGAAGCCTCACAGATCTCGCGTGTTGCCCCTGTAAACCCAGGAGAAGATACATGCTCTGCTCCTCTGTCTGTCCACATGCTGTCCGTCTGGGCGTCTGTCCCCGAGCCTGCCTAGTGGCCCTGAGCTGTCAGCTCGTCATCTCATCTCCGGAATCTAAGCCATGCTCCGCCTGGTTACAGCGGGAGCTCTCAGAAGTCTTTAAACAAAGTGCTTTCACTAGGTTTATCTTTCCATTTCCGTGGCCCTCAGTAGGATGGTTGAGGTGCCTCAGGCCACCCCATCCCGTCTTAAATACGTGTGCGTTAAGTATGAGTTGCACTGGGAGTTTGTGGGTGATACATCGTTTTCAAGTAATTAACCACCTTTTCCAGCTTTCTTCTCTATTCAAATTTAAAATACAATCTTTATCATTAACTCAGTAATATATATTTTAGATTCAATGTTTAAGTTTCTATCAGAAGTCATTGTCACAATTAGTTTGGCAGGGTAAAACCCTGTTTTAATGATTGTAATTCTGTAATGCATTCAAATAGCCCCCTGAGATTAACCTTAAACACCTTTGGGTGTATTTGACCTTTTATTCTTGATGGGCCCATAAAGGTCTAAAAATAGTTGCACTTAGAATAGCACCACCAAATAATATTTTAATTTGGAAGAAAGTTGACATTCAGCAATGGATCTATAATTTCATATTAGGTTGATTGTTATGAATTTTATTTTTATTAGGTTGATTAAAAAGCATTTTGTTTTATTTCTCTTTTTTTTCACATTTCGGAAGATTGTTGATTTGGATAAATGTATTTCATATTCAGACACCTTGAAATCACTAAGTCATTTTTAATCTAATTGTCTTGGGTATTTATAAAGTAGACTATCTTCCATTAATGCCATGCAAAGCTGTTCTTTCTAATACTTTCACATTCTATTCTTACATATTATCTTGACTATAATTTTTAATGTCACTGTTACACATTAATGATAAGGGTAATTCTCATAGTCTCTTGTTAAATGGATCTTATATGTTTAATTTTTAACCATGGTATTTGTTAATTTGATATAAATGCTGATTCTATATGATGTAAAAAAGCATTATTTGTTCTGTTACTTATTACATTTACTTTACCATTATTTTTATTACTTTGGGATTACATTTTTAGAAAAGATTTTGCATATCTTTGTAAGATTAACTTATTTTTCTTCTTAGCATAGCCATCCCACAGATGTGTTTCTATAAATCATGTCTGGTTCACAAATATGTCTTTGTGTTTAGTTCTCACTGTCTCTGAAAGTTAAAGTAAATGTCAAATTTACATATTGAGATTTGTCATAACAATTAAATTTCCAGAATTGAAGTTCTGATAAAAGTAGAACACTGTGTTATATTTTGGCATAGCAAGGATATGTCAGGTCTTAGTACCAACTGTTCCCTTTAGTCCAAAATATGTATTAATCTAATGATTGCCATTATTTTTGCATTTCTGTTGATTTTACTCACGTGGAAATCATTAGCAAAGTGGATAAATGGGGTTCTTTCAATCAATTACAAAGCTCTGAGATGATACTAAGAAAGAGGACTAAATCAGATGCTAGTTAAGAAGAATCAGGATCTCTGAGCCAGTTGTAGATTTCCGGGTCAGAAAGGCGGGCATCCCAGGGGCCCCAGGCAAGGGTGGCAGCAGAAGGAACAGAGGCCCCCCTCCCCCCTCCCCCCCCCCCCGCTGTGATTCAGGGCGGGGCTTCGGAGGAGGTGGGGCCAGCACAGGACACACCCCACAGGACAGCCGGCTGTGACTGACAGTGCTGGTCGGTCACGTGGGCACAGAGGGGAGATGAGGTGGAAAAGACCTTCTGCAGCCAAGGGTTCTGCAGCAAGGGTAGGGCAAACACAGTTGGACCCACACACAGGGCCCAAGAGAAGGTCACCGGCCACTTCTGCTTGGGTTTTCATGGCAGACCTGGTTCTTGGTTATGCAGTCCTCTGTGCACCTCAGGTAAACATACAAAAAAAGAAAGAAGACTCTTGCCAGGTGAAGAAGTGCGAGGGAGACAGAGGGAGCGAGGGAGGGTGGGAGAGAGGGAGCCAGCAGGTGGGCAGGGGGTGGGGGGTTGGTGAGAGCCAAGCCAGAGCCAGGCTATACCCCGAGTTCTGTACAGAGGGGACCCCGCCCCCCTCACCCTGCGGAGACCACATCCCCGTAAACTCCCTGCGGAGACGTTCCTCCCGGGTGGCCAAGCGTCACCGTGGTCTCTGATGCTCTGACGTGTGTGGTCCCACTGGCGTCTCCAGCTCACAGCTCAGGAAGCTGCGTCTAGTCTTCCAGCGTTGCTAGGATTTTCTCACCAGCCTCGCAGGCAGGAGACATCTCGGAGCCTCTCCTGCAGGTGGAAACACATCCTCTGCCTTCAGCTCTCCCGTCATTTGGAAACCACCCTTGACATGGGGATTCCATGAGCACCGGGGGAAGAGTCCAGAGCTCTCTCCACTGGGACCCCCAGACTGTGTTTTTCTGTGTCCAGTCCCTCAAGACTTGACCTAAGGCGGCAAGTTGCAGGAGCCCAGATCCCTCGCCCCCCGCCCCTGTATTTTTGTATCCACCGAGGAACTAGTCTTCCTCTGAGGTGAGAACTTGCTTTTAAATCATCAGCATTCTTTTCCTTCCCATTATGGTATAAACTCTAGGTATCGAAGCCATTACAATTACTATAGACATTCAAAGCTAGGAATTTAGATTTTTTTTTTTAGAAGTAACTTGCATTCAAGACTAAGCTAGAGGTCAAATACAAGAGTTTGACTCTGTTCTGAGATATTCTGTCTCTTCACTTGTTAAACAAATATTGATTTTGCCCCTACTAAGACCCAGGCCGACGTCTGGGTGCTAGAAGTGATGTATTTAATGAAACAGACAGAAATCTATGACCTTGTGCTCTTGTTTTCTGGGGAATCATAATACAAAAATAAGTTAAAATAAAATAAACAGTATTAGATAATGCTAAGTGATAGAAGGGAAAAATCAGAAAAAGACCATTTTTAGCGGTGCACCGCTTGACATCTGTACCTTGCTACCTCTAAGCAAGGGTTGTAAAGAAACCTCAACTTTCTTTCTTTCTTGCTCACACTGTGGTAACTTAAAAGAATTCATTTGTTTTCTTTTGATCCTTTCACCCATTTTAATGAAGAATTTTGTTCAGGTTACCGTTTTTAATCTCAATTTTAAATTGTTCAACATATTCTCTGGTTGGACTCTATGAACCCAGATTAGCCACATTGTTCCCACCCTAAAAACCTAGAGCTGTATGTTACCAATGTGGTATGTGCGCGTGTGTTTGTGCTATAAATCAGAAAATATCTGTCTAGTTCATTTAGGTACTGTGATTTTCTATTTAGAAGGAGATGTTCCAGTATGATTCAAAAAAAGATAGAAATCGGAGCACTGTGTGTTATTTTCTTGAGCTAATCTGGAGGAGCCCATTGAAGCAAATTTGATGGCAAAGGCTTGATCTTGAAAAGCAGTTTTCATTGAATGCCATTTAAGTAAATACTGTGCCAAGAAGTGTCATTTATTTACCTTCAGTCATACATGTTATGTCCTTCATAGAACTAAAATTACATGTTAGGGGAGCTAAAACATACACAGCCAGATAGTACTCACTCTAAGACAGTGGTCCACATAAAATGCTGGTAGGATTTTATAGCAATCCTTAAAAACTAGTAAAAAGCATAGTTCCACAAAGTATTCAATATGAATTTTTGGACTGGTAGTGAAACATGCTTAGGGGTCTGCTCTTCTCTGCCCATCTCCAGACTATCCTGATTTTAGCTGAAGGCACCGATAGTTCTAGAGATTTCCTGCACTGATTCCTCACCAGAGCGAAAACTACTTGGAAATGATTGTAGCAATGTTAGAAGGATATGATATTTGTGCATGACCCTGCAGAGATCACACACCTATGCTCAAATTTTATGTTCTTTCACATTTTAAGTGACATATATCCTGCCAGTAAGTCTGTTCTCGTACGTGAGCCATTTGTGCCTCCAACTTTGTGCCTCACGTTCATCAAATTTCCTCTTAATTCACGTTTATCAGTAAGACAAAGGGAAATAAAACTAAAAAAGGAAAACCAAAATAATTCAACAAAACATATTCTAAGTGAAAACAGTCTGTGTTTAGTCTGATGTAAGAGTATATCACACAGGGAGCATCATTTAAGCTTCTCTAGAAAACCAATGAAAGATAATAATTGGTTTTAATTAGTAAAAATTCTGTTGAACAAAGATTTTTTGTATTATAAGGTCATTTGTCTAAATCTGATACTCATTTTCATTTGGCTTTTAAAGTTTGCTTACATGACTTAATACAGAGGAAACTCTTTCTCTGAAGACTTATTTTAAATTCTTATGACGTGCCAATAAATTGTCTTAAAGTAAATGTTTATTTTATTTGAGGTCCTGACTAAAACTATTTCGGTACGTGTACATTATCCTTTAGTGTTTGAATATTCCATTTCTTCTGTTCTCTTAAGTGTTAAAACAGATCGAGTATAATATGATTTCAAAGTGAAAAAATAAATTATAAAAAGTTACTCTAGGGCCTTCCCTGGTGGTCCAGTGGTTGAGACTCTGTGCTTCCACTGCAGGGGGCACAGGTTCGATCCCTGGTTGGGGAACTAAGATCCCGCGTGCCGCGCGGCAAAGGTACTCCTTATTCTCAGCAGATTCTCACTTAACATTTTATGGAAACATAGGCTTTTCATTTCTCATAAAGAGAAAATTATTAGATGGAAATCTTTCCAAAATGTTTCTATATGAAATTTGGGATAATTTTGATAGTCAAAATATAAAAAAAGTTCGTAATTCGTGTTAGATATGCAATGATTTTAGTAAGTCAACGTAAGTATCAGTTTACATAAACTCACTAAAAATAGGTTCTCATAAAATTTGGGGGATCTTGTGTTCTCACTTTTATTGTTTATTTATTATTACAGATTAGAAAAATCAACAGAAACTTCCCTGTAAACCAGCAGGTAAGATGGAGAAACACTCGCAAAGCCGAGTCGTAGGTTTCTTTCATTTTATCTATTACGTTAATAGAAGATAATCTGGATTGCATTTACTTTTATGTGGAAATAATTGGTACTGTCATTTGCCATCTTCAGGAAAATACATAATTTATTAGATTTCTTTCATATTATATAATATACCTGGTTTTTCTAATCATACTAATAAGAAAAGCTTTTGAGCTAAGTGAATTAAGTCAAAACTATTTTGACAAAACAATTGTATTTGTCTGAACGCAGCACTGAAGAACTTTGACAGCTATTTACATAAGACGGTTTTACTGTATCTTAAACATTTGGGAGACCTATGTTTAATTGACCTAAAAGTTAAAGGGAATTTTCAAAATTGGCTGATGGTGTTGAAAATGAGGCTAAATTAATGTGTGGAATGAAAATAATGTCCGATTAATCAAGCTAAGAATTTAGTTGACTTATTGGACTAATAATTGATGTTAGAATAAAATAATTGATTATAAAAATAACTGGTTCCACTTATAATTTTATTTTGCTAAACTTAACTTTCATTGCTTCCGTAAACATAATATAAGCATTAATCAGAATAAGAAAAGGAAGCGCAGGTTCAGCTTGTGGACTCAAGAGTCACCCTGTCTGGCATGTGTGACAGTGGCAGGGAACCCATGGCTGGACACAGACGTCTGACACTTGACATCAACCTCAGTTTGCAACCGCTGATCAAAATCTAAACACCTGCGATATTGATTCATAGATGGTACACCCGGCGCAAGTTAATTTCCATGGTACAATTTTAAAAATAATCTTCAGCTTGTCAAAACTAGGTTGCTTTTCTTACCTAAGCCTCAGCTCCCTCATCTGTAGCATTTGTGTAAGTCTAACTATCTCACATGTTTATTTTTGAAAAGTAAATGATAACAAATGTAAATGTATGCCATTATTTGCGTTAGTGTATTAAGTGTTTAAGTGTGTTCTTTGCAGTAGAGAATTTATGTTCTGGTATAAGTTGTATCATTAACGATGCCCAGGCTGCCCGCAGAGCCACGTGTGACCGAGCTAGGAGTGATCAGAGCCTTGGAGAGCGCGCTGCGCCTACAGCTCTGACCTGTCTTCCCCTTGGTGTGGCCCCGGGTACCCAGCATGCCTCCTCGGGCCCCGCGCCTGAGCCAGCCAGTGCTCTGGGTAGACACACAGCAGTATGGGTGTGTTTGGGGCCTTGTTCACAGCGCAGAGACCAGGCTCCAGCCCAGAGCATCTGATGCACTAGCTCCGGGATGATGCCTGGGAAACTGGCTTTGTTGCTCCCATCCCGTCCCAGGTGATTCTGAGGCTGGGAGTGCACAGGTGACATCTGGGAAAAACAGTTTAACAGTTTCGCAGGGCTAAAGCAGAGGGAAAAAGTCATTAAGGATAAATTATTCAAATAGAAGCCTCAGCCATGAGGGAAGAGTGCCAGGCCCAGGACTAGACAGGGTCGTTTCATAGTCACAGATCTATGAAAACGTAGACCTACTCATTTGGGGAATCCTTGCCAAAAATATGAATGAAGAATATTTCCTTAAAAATGACTCTAATATTTGTGTTATCACTTCCCTTGCCCTTTAGACCCTAAACATGTGAAGTGTTTTTTGTTTTGTTTTGTTTTTTGCGGTTTGCGGGCCTCTCACTGTTGTGGCCTCTCCCGTTGCGGAGCACAGGCTCCGGACGCACAGGCTCAGCGGCCGTGGCTCACGGGCCCAGCCGCTCCGTGGCATGTGGGATCTTCCCGGACTGGGGCACAAACCCGCGTCCCCTGCATCAGCAGGCAGACTCTCAACCACTGCGCCACCAGGGAAGCCCTGAAGTATTAATATTTAGTGTAATTTAATTACTGTGAATATTTCATAACCCTGACTACACCAGAGCTATGCTTTATTTATGATGGCAACGACATGGAACACTTCCTACACACGCCCTTCAGTGACTTGGGACAGTCCTCGCCACCTCTGCATGTATCTAGGTTTTGAATAACACGGAGCGAAGTCATAAGAATCTGAAAAAGCTTGCATATAGCACAAATCATAATAAAACCTGTTTAATATTCTAACTCATACATAATAAACACAGATAAGCATAAGCATTTATGGGTTTTTATTTGCTAGCCTTTTAATGTTATTATTATTATAGTGAAATTTTATTTCAAATATCTTAGTATCTCACAATTATGAAATTATAGTGAATTCTTCTTGGCACTTTAATAACTGAAAGCGGGAGTTAATAGATTTTTCCCTCACTACTTTCCACCACGTTACTGAAGTCTTTCAGGAAATAGGATTAGTTTATAGCTCGACATTCATGTATATGCATAACAGGAAAAACTCACCTGCATAGTGTGAGAGCGATGCATTAGGAGATCAAGGTACATCCTCTACTTAAAATTTGAGCCACATTAAGGAATAAAAATGAAAATCATACATAATCTCATTTCTCATCCAGATTTAGCACTCAGACAGGACTCTTACCTTGGACTAGTTGCTTTCATCTCAGATTTCTTCCTAACTTAATTTTCATGTAGTGTTCTCTGAAGCTCAGATTTGATATAAATATGTATGTTTATACATATGCTTTTTATTAAATAACTCAGACATAATGTTAAAGTATTTAAGTCCCCTCATATCGGTGATACTCTAGGTCTCAAACAAAACCAAAAAGACATCATCCAAGATACATTAGAACAGAACTCTTCTGCTTCCTATGGGATTTGGTTTTGATTTTGTGCCGCCCGTGTGATACGTGTACCCCAACCAGAGAAATTAAAATAAAAGCAAAACACAAAGGGATCTGGAACTGGAAAAAGTCACTGTGCGCAGCAGGGGCCAGTGCTGGGGACAAGCTCTTCAGGGACCCCCTCACATTCCAGGGGGCATGAGACTCTCAGTAAGACCACCTCACGGAAGAAGAGATTTTAATCAGACGTATAAACCATATAAGCAAATAAACCATTAGAAGGGAAAGCATAGTGTGGACATTAAAGAACAGTCCACAACTATTTTTACTTATCATGTGTTGTGTTTTTTTAAAAAATAAGGGAGTGGAAACTGTAAGTCCAGAACAGGAGATGGTGTCCAAAAATGTGGATTTGCAAAAGAACCCCACAGAAGTTCAAAAATGAACAAAATATGAGTATATTTGACATTATAATCAATTAACCAATTGAATAATAGCACAGATACAAATGAAGATAAAATATGTAATTGGAAATAGCACATCTGAGAGTATCATCAGAATGCAGCACATACAGAAAGGGGTGAAACTATGAAAGATAATGTAAGGGTTGAAGTTTAGAATGAGAAGCTCCAAAAAAGGGACATTCTGCAGAAAGACTGGAAACAACGTGTGAGAGGCGGCGTGTGAAGAGAGACGGTGGCTAAGCGTGTCCATACGTCTTGAGATAAAGAACCATGCCAGCCCTGGAGCCTGATGAGGACAACCAGGGCCACGCCCCCGAGCGACCCGAAGCAGCCTGCACGTCCCGTCAGTGCGATGGTGACCCGCCATCAAGAGGGTGAGCTGACTCACCTGGCACCTGTCTAGAAGACTCTCCACGAAAGTTCACTAGGTGCCAATGGCAAAGTGAAGAGCAGGGAATAAGTAGCCACTATCTTTAATAAAGGGTGAAACATACACGTTATTGTACAAGAATACAGCACCTCAAGAAGATGCGCAAGAACCTGGTAAAGCGTCTGTCTGTAAACCTAAGTTGGACACACAGTGACACTGCCCACCACACCGTCTGTGAGGACGTCTGTGACATTGAATGGGATCTGTTGTCTGCGCCTCGTTGTATGAATATGACTCGTCCTCTGTGTTAACTGAGTACGAAGCCAAGACTCCTAACCTTCTCTACAAGGGTGTCCAGGAGGGCATCAGAGCAGTGAGTCATGGTCAGTGACTCCAGGCCCCGTGAGGGTCTCAGCTGCACACGGAGATGCGGGTAACTTGGATCAGATGTGGCTCATAAATGCAAGTGACGTAGGCTCAGAGCTCACTTTCTGGAGAGGTTGAAACAACAGTCAGCGTGATGTCAGAAAGCCTAGTGCAGAGGAAGAAAACACTGGCAAGGTTGCTAAGGCTTCCGAGGCTGCTCTTGAGCATTTAATACAGGAAGGGGCCTGTTTCAAAACTGGGGAAATGGGAGCAATGTCTTCATCAAAATTCAAGTGCAAGATGAGTCTAGGGTGGGTGTTTGGTGGTAATGAGAGAACCACTGCAAAGTCTCAGGCCACTCTCAAAGTGTTGGTCTAGCGTGATTCCAATGTGTGCTTTCTGAGTCTGGAAGCATTAAGAAAGGCTTGGCTGAAGCTAAGCCTGTGGTGAGGGCAGAACTGCAGGGCAGTGTGGACGGCTCACAATGTCCCGAGTTTATGTTGCCTTGATTTTGAGATTTAGAGCAGACGAAAGGAGTCTCTTGCAACAAAAGAAAAGAATAACTTCCCTGAGCTCTTGTATTCATTACCGAGAATGTATCCCTTGTAGCGGACATTGATAAATTGCAATATGTATTTGAAAATGCAAATGAAATAGTGTGAATTCAGTTGCTTATGATTTCATTATGGTCAGGCAAATACATAAGAAGACAGAAAATGTACAAAGCTAAATTTTAGCGCTATTCTCCATATCTTAATGAATTGGTGAATACAGGTATTTTGTGAAGCACAGATATCATCAATTAGATTTAATTGATGTATTAATGTTTATAAAAACCTTTAGTACATTTAAATCTTCAGACATTCTCATATAATACTCTTGGTGAGAGTATGAATGGTTACAAAATTTTTGGAGGGCAGTTTTATATTAAGTACCAAAATTTAAATTGCACATTTCATTGGGCTCAACGTTCTTTTTTAAAGGATGTTAGCAGAAAAAATTTACATGTAATAGAAAGATAAAGACAATTGTCCCACCAATATAGAAATGATTACATAAATTTGTTACAGTCACTCTGTAGATTATCATACCACTATACTCAAATAGGTCTACATGTACAGAAATTAAGGTTCAAAAAAAAAACACTCACCCACACAATGAATCCATCTGTTGGGGCTTTTTTAGGCCTATGTGCAAACATTTCTTTTAAAGGTTTAGGATGATTTCTACGAGATGATTACCCCCGAATGTCTCCAGAGAAGGGTGAAGATCTAGAGGAGAGTGAAGATCCAATTTTCATGTTTTATTTTACATATTCTGTATGTTTGACTTATTTTTAATGAACATTTGTATAGATATTATTTATTAACTTAAAAGTAGATATTATTTATTAACATTAAAAACTTGAAGGACTTCCCTGGTGGCACAGTGGTTAAGAAACCGCCTGCCAATGCAGGGGACACGGGTTCGAGCCCTGTTCTAGGAAGATCCCACATGCCACAGAGCAACTAAGCCTGTGCGCCACAACTACTGAGCCTGCACTCTAGAGCTCGCGAGCCACAATTACTGAGCCCACGTGCCACAACTACTGAGCCCACGTGCCACAACTACTGAAGCCCGTGTGCCTAGAGCCCGTGCTCCTCAACAAGAGAAGCCACCACAATGAGAAGCCCACGCACTGCAACAAAGAGTAGCCCCCACTCACCACAACTAGAGAAAGCCTACACACAGCAACGAAGACCCAATGCAGCCAAAAATAAAATTAAAAATTTTTTTTAAGTTCTAAAAATAATTTTTAAAATAAGACAAAAATAATCACATATTACATATAACTTATTACACAAAAATAAGAAAATCTAGATGATTTTTTGTGACATAGCAATTCTTACAGTTTTAAGTAAATTTTGTCTTAATTATGTTTTGAAAAAATGCCAATATAGTTCTGAAATACTACAGAAAAGCAGCACTTGATGTTATTGAATTTGAAGGAGATCCATTCTGTCTAGATTAGAATGCCTACAATTCTCATAGCAGGAGCCTCATGCCATTTCCATAGCAAGGAATCAAGAAAATGTTTTTCACCAAATGTGGAAACTTTTCTAGTTCATTAACTTTGATTTCATCCTCAAAAATGAGTTATAAACCTAGAGGGAGAATTAGTTTGTCAAGCCAGCCTCAAAGTATATTCTAACAAATTGACATATAGTAGAATGTCATGACAGCACATGTAGTTATTTTTCACTATGCAATGAGCAATGACCTATACTGAAATTTGCATTTTAATTACATGATCCTACCTACTGAGGCATGAGTTAATTTTAATCACAGTTTAAACAACAGGCAGATTTAGGAGAATAAATAAAATGGACATGCTTAATATGGATTTGTTGTAATGACAGAAACTAAGGTTTTTTAAATGAAAATGATTTGCATTTCTTACACTCTGTATAATAGTATATTTTGTTCCATGAGCAAAACAATAAATGCAGTACATGTTTCAAAGCATATGCAAAATATAACAAAAAATTAGTACTTAATAAAAAGCTTAAAGAATTATGGTAATGTAATGTTTAAAGATAAATAGAGATGTTGGGGAGAAGTTTTCTCTAGATAAAATGATGTAGTATATTTAGAAGTTAATAAATATTCAATATTCTATGATAATACATTAGAAGGAAAGGGGATCTGGAACAGATGCAGCTGTGGCTGGAAGAAGGAAAACAGAAATAAACCCTTGTTAGCTTTTTTTTTTGACGATTTAAGGCAGTTCAATTAAAAACTCTTCGGGTTTCCATGTGGAGAAGCTCTTCTGCTAAAGCTTTTATAGGGACTTGAAAAGTGGTTTCTGATGTATGTCACATCACTCACTGGGGGTAGAGAGATGAGAAATCCTCCTTTCACAAGAACTCGCCAATAGCTTCCATTCACTCTGAATAACAGCAAAGTCTTTACAAGAAAGCATCATTTAGAGTTCAATCAAGAGGCAGAAGCCACTCCAGTTATTTGAACAGAGAGGATTTAATGTACAGAATTTTAACTAGATATCAAGTGTTAAACATGTGAGTGAAAAGGTGGAAGAAAATCACTACGGTTTTCACGGAGGTAGCAGGAAGCAGCCTCGCAGGTAGGTCTGATGCGATGCTGAATTTTGTTTGCTAGTAGTCTGTTGAGGATTTTTACGTCTGTAATTCATCAAAGTATCAGTATTTAGTTTTCTTTTTTTTATAGGTTCTTTATCTGGCTTTCATATCAGAGTAATGCTATCGTCATAGAATGGAGGTATTCCCTCCTCTGCAATTTTTTGGAAGAATTCGAGAGAGATTGGTGCTCATGTTTTTTAAATCTTACGTAGGATTCACCAGTGAAGCCATCTTGTCTTGAACTTGTCTCTTTGGGGAGGTTTTGATTCCCAATTCAGTCTCCTTACTATTTACACGTCTCTTCAGATTTTCTGTTTCTTCACCATCCAGTGTTGGCAGTTTGTGTGTTTCTAGGGATTCTCCCATTTAACCTACGTTATCCAGTGTACCCGCCTACAATTACTTATGGCACTCTGTTACAACACTTCTTATTTCTGTCAAATTGGTAGTAACAGCCCCATTTCATTTCTGATTAACTTATTTGAATCTTCTCTCTTTTTGCTTCAGCACTATAGCACGTACTTGTCAATTATGTCGATCTTTTGGAAGAACCAACTGTAGGCTTTGTTGGCTTTCTCTGTTGTTTTTCTGTTCTCTAAATGTTCTTTAAAATGTAAGGTTAGGTTGTTTTCACTGGAATTGAAAAAAGTATAAATTTTAATATTTGTTAGAGAATGCATTTCATAACCTATAATCATAAGTTTAAGAGCAACTTCAGTGTAATTTACATCTCTTTGGTGCCATAAAATAAGGCAGTGAGGTTCTAGTCAGTGAGTTAGTTTTAACAAGACAATAACTGGCAAGCTTCACATACGACTTTAAGTAAACACATACCGTTCCTACAATAGATTTTAAATCCCCGAAAATACAGTGTCCTGTAACAACATTTATAATCCAAGGTTTACAATTCAATAATCCTTAGAATTATTAAATCAAACGTTTCAAGGTTTTTGTTGTTAGTAGTAAATAGAACTAATAGAGAATAAGTACAAATTTAAGTCAAAATTTTTGATAACTTATATGTAAGTATTCACTTTCATCTCATTGTTAAAAGTTATTTGTTAACCCAATGCTCTGCATTCCCCAAAATGCTTTTGAATCCTCAAACTTGTAGCATGGAATCCTATCTGAACTTTAATAAAAATTAAATTACAATTATTTTAGGCTTACAATAACTTATTTCCTCTTTAGATACAATTTAATTGTATTAAAACATCTGAGTATCTCATAAGCATGAAGTTACAGAATATAAAAGAAAATATCCAATAATAGTAATCAAGAAATGCAGTTTCCTTTGTATGTGTCCTGGATTTGCCCCCTTCTGCTCCACGCAAACACTTTCAGAATTTTCACAAGCTGCCATTCTTCACATCATTTTTCTTTTTTTTTTTTTGGTTCGCGGGCCTCTCACTGTTGTGGCCTCTCCCACTGTGGAACAGGCTCCGGACGCGCAGGCTCAGCGGCCGTGGCTCACGGGCCCAGCCGCTCCGCGGCATGTGGGATCTTCCCGGACCAGGGCACGAACCCGTGTCCCCTGCATCGGCAGGCGGACTCTCAACCACTGCGCCACCAGGGAAGCCCCACATCATTTTAACATAAAAATATATACCAGCTTTTCACAATTTTTCTCTCTATGAAAAGAAATACTTAAAATAATTTTTATGTAATTATTTAAAAATAAATGTTTTCACTATGAGAAATTTAAAAATACTTCAAAAGAGAAAGAAGAAATATGGGTCTCATAATCTCAACATACAGATCTTATCATGTTTAAAAAATTAATATGCATTTTGTGTATATATCATACATTATGTAATATTTACTTGAGATTTTATTTTTCTCATAACTTTAAAAATTATAGTCAATTGCCTTATTGTGAGCTTTTCCTGTATTCTTTCAAAAATCTCATTTTCAGTGGTTCTATCAAAGTATGTAGGTGCAATCTTCTATTAATATAAATTAATTTTTCTATTTCACCCTCCCAAACATTGATTCAATAAATAGCCTTGTGTGTGCTTGTTCATATGAATTTCTGATAATTTCCTTAGAAAATTGCTAACAGTAGAAATACTGAGTCAGTAATGATGCTCATGGTTATAAGTATATATATATATGGTTATATCTCACCGAACTGTCCTCAACATTTGTTATAAAAGTATCGCCCTGCAGCCACGTTAGCATGGAAGCTGTTGCCATTTGAATTTCAGTGCCTCACACTAGAATCGATGTATTTTCTCTCCTTTTGTGTGATGATCGAGTTCCTCACCTCTGGCAGGAAACCACTTCTCTTCGCCAATAATAGCAAGTAGCCTTGATAACTCTGTTTTGCAGCTCTAAAGGAATGTTTCATCTGCTCATGTATCAAGGATTTCTGTTTCTTCTCAGGGTCACTCTGGCTACATATCAACTGGTCAGCTTCTCTAGGATGAGCAAAATGGCCCTGGAGGTCATTTTAAGTCTGGGAGAGGGAATGTGATACTTGAAATTCTCTCAGAGAATGAGGTGAAGGCCAGTTAGGAGAGTTATCATGGTAGTACTTATTCTTAGAAAGTTTAATCATTTTTTGTTTTTTTTTAAGAAGATGTTGGGGGTAGGAGTTTATTATTTATTTATTTTATTTTTGCTGTGTTGGGTCTTCGTTTCTGTGCGAGGGCTCTCTCTAGTTGTGGCAAGCGGGGGCCACTTCATTGCGGTGTGCGGGCCTCTCGCTATCGCGGCCTCTCTTGTTGTGGAGCACAGGCTCCAGACGCGCAGGCTCAGTAGTTGTGGCTCACGGGCCTAGTTGCTCCGCAGCATGTGGGATCCTCCCAGACCAGGGCTCGAACCCGTGTCCCCTGCATTAGCAGGCAGATTCTCAACCACTGCGCCACCAGGAAAGCCCAGTTTAATAGTTTTGAGCTTAAGTCGTCCGAAGCAGTATTGATGCCACTTTATTGAGCTATCGGATTCTAGTCCTGAGGAAGACCTTCTGTGTTGTGTAACCTGATCCTCTATTTCTAGCTAACGAGACTTATTTCACACCTAACTCCTTTTATTTGTAAATTAGCCCTTTCTATTCACAAAGTGCATTATTTAAAAGTTTCCTTAAAATGGCAGGAAGTCATGTTCCAGGCACTGTCTACTCAGTGACACCATGGTGTCCCCTGGAGGACACGAAGGTTTCTCTCTCTTCCATGTGGAGACTTTCATATAATCAAAGACACATTTCTTCCTCTAGGTCTTTTCTTCTATGACCTAAACATACTCAGTTTCTTTAGCTGTTTAATTTGCCACTTGCTTTCCAGAATCTTCAACATGTTTGTTGAACTTTTCGGAGCATACTTTAATTGACCCATTTCCCTGTTAAACTATGATTCCAGAATAATGACAATAACCATGGTCTGTTCCTAAGCTCTTAACTTATCCTATTTAATCCCACGTCACATGTAAGTGTTAAGTTCTCTGACCCCACCTTGCAGATGGGGGGGACCCCAACGTCATGGAGGTAAAGGATTTTGAGCAGAATTACAGTTACTGACATGACTAAGTACTGGACCCCAGAAACGTGAATCCATCTAAATTACTTAGCATTCATTGTTGCAAATATAGCAGACCACATAGATCACAAGAGGTCTGTCACTCCCCTTGTTGTAAGCATTATATTTAATGAATATGGTGGAGAATAAAGTCAACACTTCTGACACTTACATCAAATCATCTACTTATATTAATCTTTCAGGCAACTACTTATTTTTTTCAAAACTGTTGCCATCATAGATTACCCCACCCTTACTCATGTAGTGAACATCTTAAGAGTAAGTGAATACTTTCACATTTAATTGTCTTAAATTCCATCGGTTTGTTTCCGTCTGACAGAAAGTACTTGTATCTGCTTCTCCACTCCAGTGTATTAGCTGATATTCCCAACTTTCTGCCACTGCATTTTGATTAGAATATTTTCTGCTTTCATCCAGATTAGCCATAAAATTGTTAAAAGTCACCAGGGTGTTCTTATATGTTTAGATATGATTCTTATAGCTAGGATGGGGATAGGAGTACGTGTGTATTAGTTATTTTTTAAACCTTCTTTTAGAAAACAGACGCCTCCTATCTTCCCTCTTCTGAGTGTCACTGTGGCAGTGGAGTCCAAACACTCCCTTTAGCCGGTACTCATTTTCAGACGGTCACCTCGTTGTTCAATGTCTCTTCTGATACCAGAATTCAAACCCAGGCTTGCCTGTGTGAGGGCACACACTGTTCCAGGTTATTCTTCTAGATCCAGGAACTTCCTAGAGATACATCTGAGCATTCCCACACTCACAAGAATTCTGTGTGTCGGATTTCCTTTGCACAGCAGCCTCCTTTTACTATATATTCTGTGTCAATTTGTCAAAGTATTTCACAAGTTCGCTGAGAGTATTAGTTATGGGCCGTTATTGGCTGCATGTCGAAGTAGGTGACAGGCAGCAATGCAAGTGAAGATTACACAACTGAAATCTAGCAAAACGTGTTCCTGGAGTGGAAGAAAGGACACAATCTCCTATGTTGTTACTTGGGTTTTATCCACTCGATCTGCCATGGAAAGAAAATGTAAATCAAAGCGTCAGTTTATTTCTTCTCATCATTCCCGTTATTTCCCATTATTGATGTTGATGTTTTCTTATTTGTTATTTGTGATAGATTACACATTTTATTATTCTGAAGTGCCTGTCAGCCTCACATGATACTTTTTCCCCCTTTTCCACTTTTCTCTGATATAAGCAGGTATTTTATATTTCGTTTCTGATATCTCATTCCTTCCGGCTGGCATGTCTGCCTTTGCTCATCTTTTTATTTACAACTTTCCTAAATCACTTTTTTACATAGTTTTTGTACATGTTACATAGTGTTGTTTTGCTTAGTGAACTAATATGGCAGACATCTTCTTTTAATAGATAAATTTACTTCATTTATAGTAATTAAAATAAGAGATGTGGGCTTCCCTGGTGGCGCAGTGGTTGAGAGTCCGCCTGCCGATGCAGGGGACACGGGTTCGTGCCCCGGTCCGGGAAGATCCCACATGCGCAGAGCGGCTGGGCCCGTGAGCCATGGCCGCTGAGCCTGCGCGTCCGGAGCCTGTGCTCCGCAACGGGAGAGGCCACAACAGTGAGAGGCCCGTGTACCGCAAAAAAAAAAAAATAATAAGAGATGTGAGATTTAATTCTACAGTCATATTTTTATTGGTTTTAATAAATAAATTGTATTATTTAATACTCCCTGCATGTTCCTACTTTTAGCTGAGAAAGGTCTACCTTACTATAATCCTCTAATTCACAGTCATTCTCCCTTCCACTAGATACGAGCTATATAATCCCTAATTTGAAAAATAAGAGAATGCATACACGTCTTACTTTTCCTTTTCTTCATGACCCTTCTTCAGTAAATTACTTTATATTTTTAGTATATTTATTTCATAAGTACTTGATTTTTAGCACTAAATGACATATTTTGATAACTGGTTATAGCAGATGATGAAATTAGTGTAATTACACTACTGGTGGTCCCCTTTCCCCGACCGCTGCCAACTATTCTTATCCATTTTCATTTCATTTTTTTTCATTTTCAACATTTAAATCCTCTTTTGTAACAATAACTGCCAATTCAATTTTAGTCTGGTTTTCTACAGACCCAGCACCATCTATGTTTGCTTTTTCTATTCATCTCATTTCTCTGGCAGGCAGAAAGTTACCTTCTTGTATTTTCTATAGGAAACTCTCTGGGGAATAATTTTTCCATTTGTTTGTACATATTCAGAATTTTTAAACTGCACCCTTTATTCTTGAATAGCATGTTGGTAGTGACAGACAGTTCACATTTTCTGTTTCTGTCAGAGCACTACTCCACTGTCTTCTTGGGTTAAATTTTTCAGTCGAGGTGACTGAGGCTAAATTGGTTTTTCTTTCCCTAAGGAGGCTTCTTCACTGACCTGGCCAAGTGGATGGAAAGATCCTCTCGTTTTCTTTGAAGTTTAGTAGCTTATCAACTTAGGCCTCAGGATGGACTCTTCCGGTGCCATTATTCCTGGAACACAGTGTGTCTATTTAACTGGTAGATTCAAATCATTGTACATTTTGCAAACTTTTCTTTAAATATATCTTTATATTTTTTTCCTCTTGCTTGTGCTTCTCTTATTCAGGGTCACTAATGGTGTCCATATTGAGTGTCCTTAACTTCTTCTCCATACTTGCCATTTTCTACTGAATCTTGTATATTCTTCATCCACTTTCTCAGTCCTGTCCTCCACTCCTAGTTGAGTTATTGGCAGTGTCTATTTTGACAGTATGTTTCAATTCCGTCTTCATTTCTGTGAAGTAATATCTTTTCCGTTTTTCTTCTGAGATAAACCAGCTGTTTCTTTCTCCCTCTTGCTTTACTATCTTCCCTGTGGTCTTTAGATTTACCTACTTTTCTTGTTATACAGGGGAGATGGGTTTTTTTTTAATTTCTCTAATTCATGCAAATTTTCATCACAATTTAAATTTTGATTGCAATCAAATTACATATTCTTTATCTTGAAATGAGAGTGTCTGTTCATCATCTCCCTTATCGTTTATTAAGTTTAAAGCGATACCATGGGTGTTCCTTTAAATGAAGTGAATTTTTCCTGGTCCAGCCTGTAGCAGAGGAAACAGCTCTAGCAGACATACAGAAACTTTCCTGAAACAGTGGTAACACAACAAATCCTTACTGACCATACCCAGAGAGTTAAGGCAACATTCTGGTTAGGGAAAGAAAAACATTGCAGAATTCTGTGCGTGTGTGTGCGTGTGTGTGTGTGTGTGTGTGTGTGTGATACCATGTTTGCTGATATAATCCTGTGTGCCTCTTATGATGGGAAGTTATTTAACTGTGTCATCAATGCTATGCATCATCTCTGTATGCTGAGAGAATGACTGAAGGCTTAACGAATTCCCTGCTGACAGAAGCCTCGTCTCAGCCCTGGTCTGCTCTCCCCACCTTGTAAGAGCCACACCAAGCACTTCATTTTTGCCTTCACAGCCGCGTTGATTGGCCATCACCTGTGCTCATAGGAACTGCAGCTTCCTTATTCTCTCTGCTTTTTAGCATGCTATACTGTAATGGGCACATTTCATCATCCAAAAATGCCAGGGAACGATACTGTCTGATGGACTTCGCTGCCGTGTCAAAGGAAGCAACTATCTGAGCTCTTCTGATATTATTGTTCCATGTGACCTCACCACCCAGTCCAGGGCCCAAGCATGGGAAGTAGCTGATTGTTTTTTCAATTGATAGATCAGTTGATTTTCTCTAATATCTGAATAACTTTGTAATTATTTTCAAGATTCAGTTACCCTTAGGCTTGCTGTCGGTGAGAAATCAGAAATGATAAAAGCTAACTAGGAATTTGGGAAAGGCTTAGATTATTTACATAGTTTCAGATAAATAAATCTATGCAAGACTGTAAATATAAGATGAGGCCTGAAATCTTCATTTATGTCTACATCTGTATCTTTGGGTGATAAAGGAAGGATATCAAAGGTTAAATCTCCTTGAAAGGGAGAGAAAGGTGGATTAACTTAGTTTAAGGTTTCAAGGGGAGACCAGAGGACAGAAGTTGTCAGTCTTGAGCCTCCAAATCCTGGCCATTACCGTGTGTGATAGTAAGGGCCGCATGGTATCTAACCAAGGGCTTGGGGTTCTGCAACCAAACTTCTTATCTCCACACTTCTTACCGGGTGAGTGTCCTTGGTGGTTGTCCTAAGCCCTGTCTTCTAGTTGCCGTATCCGTAAACCAGTTGTTTTAAAGCATGATGTGATTTAATAGGTGTAAATAGCTCAGCTTTATGTCTGGTACATAGTAAATATAACAGCTTTGGTTATGTGCTTTATATACGTATCTATATTAATATTGCAGAAACATGAGGCACCTGGGTCATGGGAAAAAGTTCTTCATTGATTCTCACACCAGCTCTTCCACCGAAGGAACATCAGTGTCAGTGACCGCACCCAGGCTGCGGGGGATGCGATGAGAACGCCTGGTGGCAGCTATGCCCCGGAAGACAGATGGGGAGAACGTGCTTCTCTGTTTACACAGGGCCGTGAAACCACTGCCCCCAACTGCTAGAAGGAGACAGAGACAACCTGTCTTTCTGAGGCAGGATGGAAAGAGCCCGGGGTCTCCACCTAACCTTTTAAAATGTAAATGTCACTCCAAGGGCCAGAGAAACCCAGGTGTCTCTGAATTTCGTGACTCAGAGTCTCCAAGCTCTGGGCCCCCTTCTCTTTGAAATGAATGTGTCCAGGGAGAGAGCCACCCAGTCTCCCTGGCACCCGAGGCCTTAGCCGGCAACTGTCTGGCCGTAACCATTCAGCCTCTCAGGGAGATAAAGCAAGTTTTATTATCCTTTCAGTTCCGATGAGAACAAGTAACTAGACAAAAGGCTCCGGTTCTAATTCTCAAGGTATATGAAAAGAAAAATGTCTCTAGTAAAAGTAAAGACAAGCATCCTAACATTCTTGTCTTTTTCTGTAGACGTTTCCTTGTCTCAGGAGCTAGGGCTTTTTTACAGGAGCACTGAGAAATCCAGAGAGTTTTATTTCCTTGTAGTAAAGTGAGTGGACACAGATACTTTGCAAGTTAATACATCTTCTTTAACGTCATTTTCTTCATAATCACCCATCGTGGTGCCCACTGTATTATGAGTCTAGTTTAACTAGAGCACGCTTTGTACGGTTGCCCAAGCAGTAGTCTTTCCATATTGTGGAACAGTTTCTAACATCTTGTAGACGGCATCAAATTATGACAGTGAGTGACTCTGAATCCCATAACCAAAAAGTGTACTCAAGGGGGTATTGCATGTTACAAGGGGAAGTTAGCACAGGATACGTAAAGGCAAGCCCAGTAGGTGCAAATGTTTTTGTTTTTAAATATACGTGGGTAGAACAACTGCTATATTTTGCTTCCTTTATCACTTCCTTAAGGGTGACTTAATTGACCAAATTGTATAATCCTTTTCCCCTGATATGTGAAAGAAGATTTAAGTGATTAGTGCCGCAGAAAAGCACAGCAAGGATGTTCCTGTAAGAGAATCATTCATCCCATTTGGGGTTTAATGGATTGACTCTATGCTCCATAGTGCACGCACTGCAGAAACCTGCTTTATTGCCAGAATTCCCTTCCTACCGGTGTTTATGGTATAGGCGCTAGCCCAATGCTCCCGTCCACTGTGTTCTACTGGACTCGTTTCTAGTGGCTTTGAAGCCTTAGAGTATAACCCAGATGATGTGGCTAACATGTTAAATGATTCGTCATTAAGAAATACTTTGAAACAAGCTCACTTCAGAAAGAAATACTGCACTGTTTAGTTGTGTATTTTTGCAGTATTTTTCACCTGAAGAACAAAACAGCTCAAAATGCAAAACTGTCCATTAAATTATATTTATAGTTACCTTCTAGCTGCAAAAAGTAGATGTAGGCTTCGGAAATAGGGGAATATGTTATAAAATGATAAATATCATGTCTTATACTTTATTATCTTTTATTAGCTTAAGAGAAATATATTTGGTGTGCTCTTCCTATCATGAATAACTCAGGGCCAAACATTGTAAACCCAGTAAAATATATACAAACCCAAAGCTAAAAGTAGGAAGAAGATATATACAAACCCAAAGCTAAAAGTAGGAAGAAGACTGTCATGTTCAAAAAGCAATCGTGGTTTTACAGCAAACGGAGGCTGGTGCCGTTTGTGTTCACTTGCAGGCCCCAGATGAGGTGGGTGGCAGCTGACCCCCCGGGCTGGGTCCCAGGTGGGAGGACCGCAAGCCCACCTGAGTCAGACAGGCGCTACCGAGGCGCCAGAGCTGGGGAAGAGAAGAGCTGTCAGTGAGAACTGGGCTGAAGCATAAACACAGAGGGTGAGCTAAGGATTCAAAAGTTAGGTATGAGAAGCAAGGTCTTAGTGGAGTGAAGCAGGTAGGCGATTGTCAAAGAGGAGAGTATCAAGTCAAGTTGTCTGTGGCGTGTGTGTGCTGGGCCTTTGCGTCTACGGAGGTCAAGGCAGGACAGCTTCCAAGGTAAAAAGAACCGTGTGTGGCTGGACAAATCTACAAGGGAAGGAATCATTTTATACTAATGAAGGCTAGGAAGACGTGATTTTCAAGTGAAAAGTGATCATTGTGTCAGGCATCAGAGGGACCCAGTGACACATGTGAAGGAAATGCATCTTCAAAGTAAGGGCTGCAGCTCATGTCATGTTTCCCTTGAAGACTCACGGAAATAGATCTTCCAGATCAAGGAAAAAACACAGCAGGAGCATCATGGGAAGGGCGCCCGTGCTTTGGGGGACATTCTCTCTGGCCCTTTTGCATTTCTGCAGGTCTTGGGAGCACACATTTTGTTTCAGGCTATTTTTTCAAGGGTGTTTACCTAGAAAGCAGACTTAGAAAATGGAGATAGTGCTTCCCTCAGAACCAAGGGAAGATTTTCTTACCTTCCATTTGGAAGTCTTGGAAGGTAGAGATGATATCTCCCTCCAGAGCAAAGGGGGGTTGTGCCTACAGCCCATTATAAAAGATTCAGGTTCCCTAAAGTCAGGGATCCTCGCATGTGATGCAACCCATTGTGTGCAGACACATCTGACACAAATATGCGGATACTCATGGTGTTTGCTGTGCCATGTTGATAAAGTCCTTTGTCTCTGTCCCAAGAATATACTTCTGCCAGCATCCATAAACCCGTGAGAACTCAGGAGCTGTTGCAAAACCTCACACCCTTCCTGGTTCACAGCGGTTTGCAGTGAGGATGAGATGCTGACAGAAACATTGCTTTTTGGGAGAAGAAGGGTGATTAATTAGATCTGAAAGAAGTCCATGCACCTCAGCAGCAAACACGTTGATTGCCTGTTAATGAGAATTTTTTATTTGTTTGTTTTTTGTGGGTTTTTTTTGCGGTACGCGGGCCTCTTGCTGTTGTGGCCTCTCCTGCTGTGGAGCACAGGCTCTGGACGCGCAGGCTCAGCGACCATGGCTCACGGGCCCAGCCGCTCCGCGGCATGTGGGATCTTCCCGGACCGGGGCACGAACCCGCATCCCCTGCATCGGCAGGCGGACTCTCAACCACTGCGCCACCAGGGAAGCCCTGTTAATGAGAATTTGAGATGCGGTTCCAGGCAGAGGACTGGGAAGCAGATTAAAGAGCAGCCTCCTGAATTGAGCATCGTCAGATGTTCTCGGCTGTCCTTCAGGTGGGGCAGCCTTGCCCAGCCTCCGGCTGCAGCCTCAAGTCTGTCCCCCTGTAGCAACTAGATTTGTGCTGGGACAGCAGAAAGGTCTGACCCTTTTCAGACAACAGTTACAGAAATTCCCCTGCGCTGAGCATTAAAGAGGGGAAATTTATAGGCACTATGGGGAGAAATCCGGTGAATAGCTCTGTACCTGGTTCACCAGGGAGATGAGAAGCGGGTGCACGTAATGTCTCATAAGGAAAAATGACAAAAAGGGAAGAAATGCTCCTTGCTTTCTAGCATGGGGCGTGCTGCAGGCTCTGTCGCTCTTGACTCCACCTCTGGATCCTCGGAATCACTCTTTCCTTTTTCATGAAAGGAAACCCACGTTTGCACCTGAGGCATTTCATCAACTGCTTCCTGCTAATAGAATTTAGGGATTCCGAGAGGCTCCTTTAATTCTGCATTCGCTCTGTCCCTGTGTGGTTCAGGCTGGTGGTGTTTCTGCTGAAACAGCTTTCTTAGTAATTCCTAGGGCCCTCATAGATCTCAAAAGCATTCACTCTTCAGGACAAAAGCTAACTTCACAGATCTTTCTGAGAAGGTCTCTCTCAGCCTTCTGCTGAGGTGTCTGGAGACAATACCCTTAAGACCCCTAGAGACCCTCCAGTTTAGCTGATGAGATCTCTGAGCACATTCTTAATCCCTGGAAAGGACCCTCCGCGAGAAGTTTTGATCCTTCTGAGATCTGGGGGAAAGGTTGTAGATCACACACCTAGGATTTCCTCTGTGCTAAAGTTTCAGGAGCCGCCCGACTTTTATCGTATTTGGGCATCTGGAGAGGCAGAGACTATTCAGAATCGCCGAGCCCTGGTTCGTTATGTCTGATTGTTCTTCACCAAGTTCTGCCCTTCCTTCTCTCCTCTCACATTTTATGTTCGAGGCAAGAAGAAACCAGGCAGCATCTTCAACATTTTGCTGAAAATCTCCATAGGTGTGTAACCAGGTATGCATAATGATTGACGGTTTTTCTTCCGCGTAACTGCAGGAAACAGTTTCACCAAGCTTCCTGCTGCTACACTGTCTTCCAGTTTCCAGTAACACGTTCCTGACTTTCTTCGGAGCTCGCCTGCAGATAGCTTCCCCAAGCTCAGATTTCTGCTGACAGTCAGTTCCAGTTGATGAAGCCTTTTACGATGTGATCCAGGCCCCCTCTCTTGTGCTTCACCCCATACTTTTCCAGCTTCCACCCACTGCTTCTCAATTCCAAGCTGCTCCCACCTTTTAGGTATTTATTAAAGCAGAACTCTACTTCTGGTACAAAAATCTGTGTTAGTTTTCCATTGTGGTACAGCAAGTGACCATGCATGTAGTGACATTAAACAACACACGCTTATTATCTCACAGTTTCTGTTGGTCACGAGTCCAAGCTTGGCTTTGCCAGCTCCTCTGCTCGGGTCTCACAAAGCTGCAGTCACGGTTCTGGCCTCCACTATTATCTCACATGAGGCTTGGAGTCCTCTGAGACCCTCGGCCCCTAGAGGCTGCCCGCCATTCCTAACACATGGTTCTCTCCACCAGGTTGGCTTCTTTAACGCCAGTGGGCATTGTCCCTGCTGTTTCCAATCTCCTTTAAAGGGCTTACCTCATTCAGCTCCTCCAGGATCATTTTCCTTTTGATTAAATTAAACTCAACTGATTAGAGGCTTTAATTACATATGCAATGTCTCTTCATCGTCACCATAAAAAGTCACCATATGATTAAGGAAGTGGCATCTATGCTATTCATTGTTTCCAACGTACACCTAAGAGAAGGGCTTTATGCAGAGCGTTTCCTACATACACCTAAGAGAAGGGCATTATGCAGAGCTATGGGCCATCAGGCAGCATGGTAGCATCACTTTTTAAAAACCTTTTATTCTCTTTAATAGATTTATTAGTCCTTCAAATATTCTAAATGATTCTTAAGGATTCTCTTAAAACTTCTGCATGCTCACCTAGGACAGGATCCCATGATAATCTGGAGACTCAAGTAGTACTAGTTGCATGAATTAATCTCTTCATTGTCCATATCCTTTATGGTGTCTGGCAAGATTGGGTGGTCAATAAGGACTTGATGACATCTTAGAAAGGAAGAACTCATGTAGTCATCGTCTTCTATTTGCATAAGTAAGACACTAAGTTTTGAGGAGATACCTATACTTGGTTCCTGAGATAGACCCCCATTACCATTAGATCATAAAAGCAATTTTAAAGAATTATAATAGTGCTTTTAACAGTTGAGAAAATAATTAATTAATTATAACAATACTCATTTCTCTAACCGTTATATTAGTTAGGGTGAGTAAGCCGCCATAACAGAGAGTACCGAAAGTGTGATGTCTCAAACACAATATAACAGTCCAAGATAGGTGTTCTGAACAGACAGGCAAATTCTTTCCTCACTGTGATCCAGGAGCTCGTCCTGTAGCTCCGCCACCTGCCAGGGTCTTGGTATCAAAACGCATCCAGTTGGAAGAGCAGGATACAGGAGCCTAGCCTGGAAGTGGTCCCCATCACCTCAGCCCCCAACCCACTGGTGGTTCTAGTCACATGGTCTTACTTACCTGAAAAGAAGCCTAGCATATGTGGCCCTTCTGGATACCTCGCTGTATTTTTCAACTTCATTCCTAAAATCATCTCTAAATCTTAGCATGTTATCCTTGCTTGCTATGGGCTCAGGTGACTTGTAGTGAATAAAAGTTTCTTATTATACAGTCATATTCATTACAATTATAAAGTCTTTATTTTTTTAATTTTTATTGGAATACAATTGATTTACAAGGTTTGTGTTAGTTTCAGGTGTGCAGCAAGGTGAACCAGTCATACATATACTTATATCCACTCTTTTTGAGATTCTTTTCCCACATAGGTCATTACAGAGTATGGAGCAGAGTTCCCTGTGCTATACAGTAGGTCCTTATTAGTTATCCATTTTATACATAGTGGTGTGTATATGTCAATCCCAGTCTCCCAGTTTACCCCCTCCCCCTTCCCCCCCCCGTAAACATAAATTTATAAGTCTTTAATTTAGAGTTGGCTTTATAAATCCTTGAGTTTAGTTTTCTCATTTTACACAGAGAAAGACCTCAAAAGGTTAATTTTGTTCAATGCATTCTCTTTCTGTTATGTCTATAAGCTAAACTTTTTTAGGTCTTAATGGCCCAATATAAATAATTCATTCTTACTTTTGAGGAGCTTAAAATACAGTCTTGGTTAAATGACTTTCCCAAGGTCAGGAGGCAAGTGAATTGCAGAAACAGGCTTACAATACAGGTTTCATAAATTGTATTTCACCACAGCAGTTAGTACAGTCTTTAGTCAATGCCAGGCTCCTATTTTATCTCTGATCCAAGCAAGACACAGAATTGGATGCCTTAGCTTTTTGACAAGGGAAGATAAGTGACAGAACATTCCAGGATCAATTTGGACTGTTTGCTAACGTATTTAAAGGAGTCATATCAATGTTGGGTTTATTTAATTTTTCAAAGAATTATTCAAATATAACTCTCTAGATATTAAGTTATTGTCTAATTAAAGTATTTTAAGGTGCAAGAATTAATTAAAAATATCACAGTGTAATTCTCTTTGAAATATTTCCTTGAATCCACACTAACGTATCAAGGATAAGTTTCTCGAGCACATTTTCTCAACACACTGATTTTTGCGTTGCTTTAAAAAATATGTCACCAATAATATGAGAAGCAAAATAATGGCCGCCAAAGAGGTGTCGTGTCCTAATCCCTGGAACCTGTCAATACATTACCTTACACGGAAAAGGGGGCTTTTCAGGCATAATTTTGGTAGAGAATATTGTGACGGAGACATTGTCCCATATCGTCTTGGTTTATCCAGTGAAATCACACGAGTCCTTAAAAGCAGAGAACCTTTCCAGGCTCGGGTCAGTGAATGAGAGAGAAAGAAATTATAGGGACTGTGTGACCATGGAAGCAGGGGAGAGATGCCTAGGTGCTGGCTTTGAGGATGGAGGAGGGGGTCGTGAGATAAGGAATGCAAGCAGCCTCTGTAAGCTGGAAAAGGTGAAGAAATGGGAATGCAGCCTGCTGACATCTTGATTTCAGCTCCGTGAGAACGGTTGTAGACTCCTGACCAGTAGAACCGTAATATAACAAATTTGTGCTGTGTAAAGCCACCAAGTTTGCAGTAATTTTTACATTCCTGCAACAGGAAACGAATGCAGGTGTTGGTATCTGAAGATGAAGCGCCAGTGTAAAGTACCAAATATGTAATTATTTATGAATAAATGTAGATCCGAAGCCATCCTGTAACAACGTGGGTTTTTCCCATCTGCCTCTGCTATGAGTTTTGAGTGAAAAAGCAAGGAGTGAAGTTCCAAAATCTTTTTATAAAACATTGGCTACCCCAGTGGAAGCAGGAGGAGGCAGAAAATGTCTCTCCTCCACTGTCTTAGTGGAGAACACCTTACATACATAGAGGATGGAGGAAAGCAGTTATTCCTCAGGTGCTGAGCTCTTCTTGAGGTTCTATGGACACCCCCCTCCATTCCAGAAGAGGAAGTAACCGTAGTTCGTCTCAGCAGACATTCTTTGCAACAGAAGAAGCCTCTCTCAAGTTTTCCACTTTAGAGAGTTTTACATCACTGAGAATTTATTTGATAATTAGAATCAGGGTTTAGGATGGGGTTTGCTATAACAGCAGTTTTCCTGCCCCAGTGAAATAGTATCAGGTTTCTACAAAGTCATAAACGTTGACTCTATGTGTAGATTACCTCTGTCCAGATCTGTATTCATGATTGATTTGATTAACTGAAGTTAGAGAAAAAAGGTCATGATTTTGCTCAAAGAGCTGAAAAATGCTTGTTGCTCTTGTTTGGTTTTTATTTATTCAGTTATTGGAGTTTTTATAACATCATTTCAGTTGAGTAAGAACTTAACTACAGCCTGGTATTAAGGAGAATGTATTATTTATGCAAACGTAGAAACTAAAAATACACTAAATGGAAATACAAGTTGAAAGTCCTGTAGAAGGAGAAACTAATTGTTCTGTTATGAAATATCTGTTAGTGACAAAAACGCTTTTCAGAAAAAACGATTTCTATATTTCAATGGCTTATTTATTTTCACGATGGTCCCGTAGTCACTGGTGTTTATCAGAATAGGAAATTAGGCCAAGCCTCACTATAAGCTCTCTAAATTTTTAGTAATTTGATTCCCTTCATAAACTTCTTATATATGTGGAACTTATTGGGTTCTTTCCTCTGAAATTACGTAGTAGAAAAAAATTGTAATGTCAGTATAGCAATGAAATTAAAATGGATTGTAAGAAATGTGATTTGATTTTATTGCTTCCATATTAATTTCAAATACACGTTAGCTTAGTCTACTAAAACACGTTTCGTTGATCCCCACAGACTCCTCTACGATCCTACCTATGATGTCCTATTTGCATGCATATTTTTGACAGCAAAATTCCACTACATCTCTGCTACAGTAATACATATTTAAAGAAATACTTATATTGAAATAAAGCATCAATGAAACCCCCAGGCCTGAATATTTCTAACCTGTAACTATTAACAAATCTTTTAGGTTATAATGATGCCTTAAGACTTTTAACCTTTTCAACCAACCATTCTGATGAGAGTTTCCTTTCTCCATAGATATTTATTTACTAGCAAAGGTGTTTATTAAGTGACATACGGGATTTCACTTTTCATGACCAGTCCTCATGCCGTGTCCTGCTGTTTCCGTGGCTGCAATCATGACATGTCCTGGGTGCTGTCACTGTGGGTTTGGGCACATTTTAATCTCACCACCAAAATGAGATTTGGCAAATTGCTTGAGATGTTGATTCAGCAATACAAAAGCAAGTATTGAAATTTAATTAAAAACATGGATTAATTAATTTGTGGTGTGAAAACTTCAGCCGTAGGAGGACGGTATTTAGACTCAGGCAGGGAGACGCCCCCTGCGGAGAGGTGTCTTGGTTTGTGCTGTTTGCACCCCGGCTTTTGCTGCCTCTGTCAGCCTCCCACTCTGAACATGGAGGGGTTCACAGAGACCAGTCAAGGTCACCTGCAAACCGCTTCTTCCTGCACCTTTGAATCTGCATTCTCCTCACCTCCTTTGCTCCCTGGGTCTCCTGTGCAGGATTGTTGGATCCTATAGTTCCTACAAGTGGTGCCTCATTCCTTCCCCGACTCTTCGTCTTACTAAAGGCGGAGACACAGGCACCGAGCTCGTTCCCGCTGAGTTGTCACTTAACGCTCCTGCGTCTCTGTCCACATGCGTGCGCACACACACGCACACGCACTTTCAGTTCAGCTCTACCGTCCAAAATATCTCCACCGTGAGTCCTTCAGTAAAGCCAGGGCCCCCCAGGGCCCGCGGGGGGCGCATCTGAGGTCATGGTCAATCTCATCTCATCGTCAGCTATCCTCTCCAGACCACCTTCTCCAGCTGCCTGGCCTCTCAGCCCCCAGGTGGTCCTGCAGGCGCCTGCATTCCCGCGGTGCCTTGCTGGTCCCCCTGCCTCCACGCTCTGCCCTGTGGCGGATTCTCTGCTCCTGCACACCTGTCCTCAAATGTCCCCTCTGGGAGACCCTGCGGTTGGTCACCTTGTGGGAAATGCCAGCCCCTTCGCAGCACTTCCCGTCTTCCCTTCCCTGACTCATTTCCCTCATTTCCCTTGCAGTCCCTTGCTCTATAGCATAACAAATGTTTTACATTTTTCTGTTTTAGTTCTCAGTCCTCCAAAGCGCAATCTAAGGTGTACTACTGCATTGTGTATTCAGTTCACTGCTGTTTCGCAGATGTTTATGACAGAGGCTTGAACAAATTACTGCAGTTTTGGAGTGGGGAAAGGAAAAAGGCACAGGTTACAACCAGCTGAAAATGGTACCTTTATACACAGAAGCTTTGCGTGCCTTTATGTCTGCTGTATCTCTTGGCAAATACGTATGTACATAATTCACAAGTACGTATGGAAACCAGTGCATATGCATTCATATATGTATATATGTTGTTTTCCTCTTGAATTCTGAACTATACACATATATGTGTGTATGTATATATATATATAGAGAGAGAGAGAGAGAGAGAGAGAGAGAGAGAGAGAGGGAGAGAGGGAGAGAGGGAGAGAGGGAGCTCTCCTCTTTAATTGTGAACCACGGTGGCCCAGATGTATTTTATAATTGTCAGAGAAAAGCCGGCCTAAGGAGAGCAAAGTGGTTCGGGTGACACCGACGGGTCTGCAGAAAGCAGGCCCCAGCCCTGTGCGCGCCCCCGGCCCCCTGCCGCTCCCCGCTCCCTCGCGCTGGCGCTGGGGTCCCTTTCCGTTGCCTGATCGCTTCTCTCCAAAGCACCCTGGCAGGGCCCCGAGCTGCTAAATCTCCATGTCTTGCTAGAAGCCCCTATAGCCAGCGCTCTGCGGTGACAAACCCGAGCGCCGGCCGTGGTCCCCGTGCGAGGGGCCCGGCGCTGCCCCAGAATCGCAGGCTCAGCAGAGGTTTTCAGGGAAGCGGCTGCAGGCAGGAGAGGAGCCGGGTTTTTGCAGCTGATGTAAACGTGACCAAAGTTCACCTGTAAACTCGCGATCAAGCCGGTTCCCTTCCCCATGGTGAGCAGTATTTCTTGCCGCTTCTGCCTGACCACTCAGGGGACATTTAGCTCATTTTGCAACTTTATTTCTTTTCCATTTAAAGCTCTCCTTGAAATTCATTTTTGTAAATTTCTCCTAAAAGGAACATTAACACAGCAAACGTTTTGTAAGAGCCTCCACAAACATAAGATCACCTGCTGGGACGTTCCTCAGACGGCAGGCGCCTGACGTAGCAGCGCGGCCGGGGACAGCGGTCTTCCCGGGGAGAAGTGCCTGAGGGCCTGGCTGTTGCCCTGCGGGAGGGCGGGCCGGCCTGGCTCCCAGGGCGATGGTGGCCTTGAGGCCACATAACATCAAGGCTGTGACGGGACATAGTCTGGCCCGTTTCTTAAGCAAAATGGCCTCAGGTGCTGGGAGGGTGTCGCTGACCAGGTGAACGAGGGGCGGAGGAGACAGGAGGCACCCGTAGTAGAAGGCAGGGGGCCCAGTCCAGGCTCCACCTCAGAAGATGCGGAGGGAAAACTCCAGTGAGGTGCACCGTGGTTGCCATGGCCACATAGCATCATCAGTGCAGACTCGCTTGTGTCACAGCCTCTTGGAAAGAAGATCAGAAGCAGACGTGGTTCTTAGGTGCCCTGGATGCTGCAGTCTGAAATAAAGGCCTGTGGATCGTAGAGGTGGTTGTGATTTGGGAGACACGCATCTCTGCTCCTTTGATTCAGGGATTTTTTTAAAAATAAATTTACCTATTTTATTTATATTTGGCTGCATTGGGTCTTCGTTGCTGCCCGCCGGCTTTCTCTAGTTGCGGCGAGCGGGGGCTGCTCTTCATTACGGTGCGCGGGCTTCTCACTGCGGTGGCTTCTCTTGTTGCGGAGCACGGGCTCTAGGAGCGCGGGCTTCAGTAGTTGCAGCACGCGGGCTAAGTAGTTGCAGCACGCGGGCTCAGTAGTTGTGGCTCACGAGCTCAGTTGCTCCGTGGCATGTGGGGTCTTCCCGGACCGGGGCTCCAACCCGTGTCCCCTGCATTGGCAGGCGGATTCTTAACCGCTGCGCCACCAGGGAAGCCCTGATTCAGGGATTTGAGATGAATTCTGAAGGTCTGCAGGGGGAGGAGTACCGCAAGGATTCTTATTCTCTGGCCTCTGTATCCATCTTTGATCACTGTGACCTCGGGAAACATCTGTTACTCCACCTGCTCTTAGTTGTAACATTTAAACTTCTGCTAATCAGCTATGTACACCCACGTACACACACTCAAGGGGTCGAAAAATGGTCTACCCCTTAAGCATAGAAATGCAACTGATTGTCATGCTGATTCGTATGCAGTGTTAAATTCACTTAATTCTGTGTTCCTCTCTTCAGCTCTATGTAAACTTCTACACGTCTTGATACTGAGCTGAAGTGTCAGCTCTTCTAATTTTATCTCTAGGTACGTGTCTTATTATTTTGTAATTTCCAGTTATCTGATACAAGTTTTGAACTAGTCATCTAAATTTTGAGGGTACTGAGTATAGATGTTTTTAACTCTGAACCTGGTACACCCAGAATCTGAACCTTCTATGCCTGTGTGCTTCCCCTATCGTCTTTTCTCTCCTGATTTTCTGAATTCTATTTAATTTTGCCTCCTTGTATGGTTTCTCAGTATTGCATAGAGTAGACGTTGCATGTAAAAGTCATGTATGTGACTTGAGGCTCCAGAGGACATCTTCCTTCAGAGAGTGTTACTTTTATTTCTGGCAAAATAAAATCAGAAGTACGATTTAACCCCAGTCAGGATTGAGTGCTTGTGAACTAGGCTCCCGTCCTTATGACGCCTGGCCTGTTCTCATTTATGTTTACTCTTACGTTGTATCCTGCTGAGTTTTTTCTTGGAAGGAACTGAAATCCAACATGTGTGACTTGAACCTTGAATCTACTGAGACCCCCCATTTCAGCCCCCAGGAGCCAGCTCACAAGGGACAGACCCTGAAGCTGGGAAGTGACCCCGAAAGGGTCCTCACCCATCTGAGCTTTCCTTCCACTAGGAGCTGGGCTGCTTACGTCTTTGTGCCTTGATAACACTGAAATATCTTCTAAAATGGTTTTATCCTCATTTTAGGTTTTTTGCATCTTTTATTCCAGCTGTTCCTGGGAGTGGGATGGGTCTTCAACAAGCTTGTCCACCACTGTTGTGTTTGGAAATACCCTGTTCACCAAGAACCCTGCATTTCTTTTTCTCTTTCAAGTACAGTTGACCTTGAACAACATGGGATTAGGGGTGCCAACCCCCTCTCCGTGGAAAATCTGCATATAGCTTTACAGTCGGCCCTCGGTAGCCAAGTTGCCTCCATATACGCGGATCCACAAGTGCGGATTCAAGCAACCAGAATCATGTAGTCTTGTAATATTTACCGTTGAAAAAAATCCACATGTAAGTGGACCTTCACAGTTCAATGCATGTTGCTCAAGGGTCAGCAGTACTAGAAGTCTTTTCAACAAAAGGTGCTGGAACAACTGGACATCCACGTGCAAAAAAAAGTGGACCTAGACACAGACCTTACATCCTTCACAAAAATTAACTCAAAATGGATCACAGACCCAAATGTAAAATGCAAAACCATAAAACCTCTAGAAGACAACATAGGAGAAAATCAAGATGACCTTGGGTATGGTGATGACATTTTAGAGGCAGCACCAAAGGCAGGATCTGTGAGATAAATCATTGCTAAACTGAACTTCATTAAAAGAAAAACCTTTGCTCTGCAAAAGACACTATCAATAGGATGAGAAGACATGCCACAGTTTGGGAGAAAATATTTGCAGAACATGTATCTGATATAGGACTGCTATCCAAAATATACAAAGAACTTTTGAAATTCAACAATAAGAAAACAAACAATTTAACTTAAAAGTGGGCCAAAGACATTAATAGATACCTTACCAAAGAAGATATACAGATGGCAAGTAAACATGAAAATATGGCCCCCATCAGATGTCATCAGGAAAATGCAAACTAAAACAACGAGATACCACTACACACCCATTACAATGGCCAAATCCAGAGCACCGACAGCACCGAATGCTGGTGAGGATGTGAAGCCACAGGAACTCTAATCCACTGCTGGTGGGGAGGCAGATGGTGCGGCCACTTTGGAAGACAGTTTGGTTGTGTCTTACAAAACTAAGTATACTTTTACCATACATTTCAGCAATCACACTTCATGGTATTTACCTAAATTAGTTGAAAACCTGTGTCCACACAAAAAGCTGTGCATTGCTGTGTACAGCACTTTTATCATGATGGCCCAAACTTGAAAGCAACTAAGTTGGTCTTCTGTGGGTGAAAGGATAAGTAACCTGTGCTCCATCCAGACAGTGGGTTGCTACTCAGTGATAAAATGAAATTAGCCATCCAGCCATGAAAGACATGGATGAAACTCAGATGTGTATCACTAAGTGAAGGAAGTCAATCTGAAAAAGCTACATACTGTTTGCTTCTAACTATACGCCATTCTGGAAAAAGCAAAATTATGGAGAGAGTAAAAAGATCATCGGTTTCTAGGGGTTGAGTAGGGAGGGATGAAAAGGCTGAGCACAAGAGGTTTAGGGCAGTGAAATTATTCTGTACGACACCATAGTGGTAGATACATGTCCCTACACATTGTTAAAACCTACAGAATGTACAACACCAAGAGCAAACCTTAATGTAAACCATGGACTTCGGACGATAATGTGTGTCTACGTAGGATCAGCAGTTGTAACAAATGTGCCGTCCGGTGCGGGGATGCTAATAGTGGGTGGAGGCACAGAGGCTGTAGGTATCAGGGCAGGAGGTCTGCAGGAAGTCTCTGTCCCGTCCACTCAATAATGCTGTGAACCTAAAACTGCTCTAAAAATTAAAGTCTATTTCAAACAAGAAAAAATAATGTACAATAAAATGATCAAAATTTAAAGAATAAAATGTTGCTGTGCAGCACAGGCTTCATGTATTGGGTGTGTTTTCACAAGTAGCTTAAAAAAGTTTATGCAAATCAAAACGTGCAGTGAGATATCACCTCACACTTGTTATAATGGCTAAAATCAAAAGATAAGAGGTAAGTATTGATGAGGGTGTGGAGAAGAGGGAACCCTCCTACACTGTTGGTGGGAATGTAAACGGGTGCAGCCACTCTGGTAGACAGAATGGAGGTTCCTCAAAAAAACTAAAAATAGAGCTACCATGTGATCCAGCAATGCCACACCTGGGTATATTTTCAAAGGAAATGAAAACAGGATCTTGAAGAGATATCTTCCCGCCATATCATTGTGGTGTTATTTACAATAGCCAAGATATTGAAACAAACTGTTAATAGATGAATGGATAAAGGAGATGTGAGTTTATGTGTATATATATATATATATATATATATACACACACACACACACACACACACACACACACACACACACATATGTACACACATATATATGGAATATTATTTAGCCATGAAAATGAAGGAAATCCTGCCATGGATGAAGCTTGAGGGCATTATGCTAAAAGAGAAAGATAAATAATGCACCGTATCACTTATATGTGGAATAAAAAAAAATAAAGTCAAGCTCCTAGAAATATAGGGTAGAAAATGATTTCCAGCAGCTGGGGGGGGGTGAAGGAAACGGGGAGAGATTGGTATAAGGGTGCAAATTTTCATGTATAAGATAAACAAGATCTGAGGACCTAATGTATACATGGTGACTATGGTTGATAACACAGTATTGTATATCTAAAATTTGCTGAGAGATTAGAATTTAAATGTCCTCACCAAACATATATATATATATATATATATGTGTGTGAAATATATATATGTGTGTGTGTGTATATATACACATATATATATATAAGTAAATATGGGAGTTGATGGATATGTTGATTAACTAGATGGGAAGCATTCTTTGACAATATATGTGTATATTAAATCACTTTACTAGTTTACATTTTTTTTATATCCCTTCCTAGCAGGGGTTATAGGGCTTTGGGGAACATACAGGAAGGAATGAGTAAGGGTATGTTTGTTCAATTTGTATTCTAATGACTCTGTGAATGCTCATCTTAGGCCTTCCCTGATACCCCCATTACTTTACAGCTCTTGTGACTGGGCGTGCCTGATCTCGTGTTCATTACTGAGTAAGTGGCATCAGTGTTGACTAAGAACTCTACAGGCTTTCCCCCTATGTCGAGTGTCAGCCAGGGCTCCTTGAGGTCAGTCAGAGCGCCCGCTTAGGAGCCTCTGGGCTCCATAATTCACCACCTGTTCAAACCATGTGCCTTGGAGGGTAGTGGCCAGGATCTGCCGTTTCCATCCCCCTGCGGGGTCTGTGAGGGATTCTCCCTTCCAGTGCCCCTCTTGTTTGGGGGTAGGCCGTTAGGGTGCATTCTACAGAATTGGAAGTTTTCTGGGTATCATCCGCAACCCGAACACATTTAACCTTCCTGTGTAGTACACCCTGGCCCCAACACTGGCTGCGAGATGGAGGAAGTTGGCCCGTCAATGGGTCTCTAAATTATAACACCATTATTTTATTACCCAGATTTTATTTTTATTTCCTGGGAATTGTTAGTGGGCTTTGCTGGTGACACTTTGCAGTTTGAATTTTTTAAATATTACTTGTCTTGGTTACAGAGTGTTTTTGGTGCATTCAAGTAGAATGTCTCCTTTGCCTTGCCCTGGTTCTTATTTTACATTTTTATTTGTCAATTTATACCTCAATAAAGCTGAAAAAATAGGCAAGTCTTCGAAATATTTATCTGAAAAGTGTGTGATACATGGTTGGCAGTTCGCTTGTCATTTCATAGGTATAGGAAACTATTTTCTTTTAATTCTACTTGTTTCTAAAATATTCTGTTTGAAATATCCTTATGCCTATATTGCTCATTTGTTTCTTTTTTTAAAATAAGATTAAGTGACAGTTTTTCTTTAGAGTTATTATTTGCTGTGACAAGTGTAGGATGAACTTTCTGAAAATGCGTTATGTCTCCTCAACAATATGATCATTTCGCAGGAGTCAAGGTAATGATGAGGAACAGCAGGTGCCTTTTGGTCTTTCTGTAGAACTGAGAACAACCCTTTTCCTTGGCATAGAAATGATCAGGTCGATCTTTGGCCTGGAGAACAAGCATGAAGAAATATCCCTTGCAGATCCGATAATCCCATTTTTATTAGTTACATCCTGAGCTCATTCCTCCAAGCTACACTCAGTTCAAACTAATAAAATTGTATTTAATGATAATTCTTGAAAAATATCAATATATCATCCTTAATATTTCAGCTTCCAGCAAATTATAGATGTGGGAAGAGACAGCAAACTCAAAGTTCAGTCTTAGGAAGCTCAAATATTTCCTTCTCATGATTATGTAGACCACTTTAATCTCTTTTTTCCTCTTGCCAATGCAGAGAAGTCATAAACAGAGAAACTGTAAGTTTTATCAAATTGAATTAAAATGAAAGACTGACTTAATTGAGAAATAATATAATGATTAGTTGATATAATTCATAACTAAAATTTTATATCATTGCAAGGGCCCCAGAATGACAGGGCGATTTAACCCTGTCATTCGTTGGAACACTTTCTTCCTATAAAACTCACAAAACTCTATAATTTTTAATATGAGTTTGTTATAAAACCATTATTAATAATACACAGTGTGTGCTATTTTAAAAATGGGATTTTATAAACTATAATACATGTATAGAAAGTTCATAAAACATAGATGTACAGCTTGATTATTCAAAAGCCAAACCCCTGTGTAACCACAATCTGGGTCAAGAAAAGTGGCTTGTTCCAGCTTAGATCATGTCTCCCCCTCTGTATTCTTCCCCATGCACAGCTGGCTTGCAGGCTTCTAGAATAACTACTGTTCTGACCGTTTGTCATCTTTACTGAAGTACTTTTTATTCCAACCAAGAATGCATTCCAAAACACGACTATAGTTTGTCTTAATCAAATCATATATATATATATATATATTTGATATAGGTTTTATATATGTGTGTGTGTGTATATATATATATATATATATATATATATATGATTATATATCTCCTTCTTTTATTCAACACCGTGTTCTGTGAGGTTCACTTCCGTTGTTCTGTGTAACTATAACGTACTCATTTTCCTTGCTGTATACTGTTCCTTTATGGTATCACAATTTGTTACTATATTCATCTACAGAATGTATCGTAGGGTACATGGTTTATTTTAAGCCATTTGTACATGGCTGGGACTAAGAATAATGTTACAAGGAACATCCTTGCCATGTGCCTCGGGGCACAGGTATACACACTGGGTTGAGTTTATATTAGAAGTGAAGGATCAAAGCCTCACCAGCTGTCAGAAATGCATAATGGTTTAAAACTGTGATGGTTTCAGGTCTTCCATTTAAGCATCCAATTTATTTTGAACTGATTTTTTATACTGTGTAAGATAAAAGTCCAATTTCATTCTTCTGCAGGTGGATATTAAGTTTTCCCAACACCATTTACTGAAGAGACTATCCATCCCCCATTGTGTGTTCTTGGCACCTTTGTCAAAGATTTGTGGACCATATATGTATGCACGGGTTTATTTCTGCATTTTCTACTCTGTTCCATTGGTCTACATCTGCTTTTAGGCCAGTATCTTACTCCTTTGATGATTGCTATTTTGTAATACATTTTAAAATCAGCACATGAAATACCTCCAGGTTGTTCTTCTTACTCAGCATTGATGTGGCTGTTCAGGGTCTTTTGTGGTACCCTGTGAATTTTAGGATGGCCTTCCTACGTCTGTAAAGAAAGCCGTATGGATTTTGATAGGGATTGCATTGCATTGGTAGGTCACTTTGGATATTATGGATATCGTAAAATACGAATTCTTCCAGTTCATGAACACAGATGTCTTTTTATTTACCTGTATCTTTGATTCCCTTCATTAATGCTTTATAATTTTCAGTGTACAAGTCTTTCACCTCTTTGGTTAAGTTTATTCCTAAGTGTTTTATCCCCTTGTTGTTATTGTGAATGAGATTGTTTTCTTAATTTCCTTCAAAGACTTGTGAATGAACTCCTTCAAATAGTTAAAAATAGCTAAAGGGAACAAAATTAAGGACCAACGTGCAAACCTAGATAGTAATGGAATAACTAAATTTAAAAAGAAATGAGGGCTTCCCTGGTGGCGCAGTGGTTGGGAGTCCACCTGCCGAGGCAGGGGACACGGGTTCGTGCCCCGGTCCGGGAGGATCCCTCGTGCCACAGAGCGGCTGGGCCCGTGAGCCATGGCCGCTGAGCCTGCGCATCCGGAGCCTGTGCTCTGCAACGGGAGAGGCCACAACAGTGAGAGGCCCACGTGCCGCAAAAAAATAAAAAAAAAAAAAAAAACAAGGGGTTAATAACCTCACCCATTTAGAAAAAAGAAAAAAATAAAAAGAAATGAAAGCAAGGAAAAACTTTGAATCACATTTTAAAGCAGGTAAAATGTTTCCAAAGTTTAAAAATAGCATTTCTATGTTTTTTTCCATTTCATTACCTAGCGTGTTCCATATATTTGTCATAAAAGATCTTAGCAAATGTTTTGAATAATCTGCTCAGTATTGTGTTTCTTTGAGGATTAAATCTGCTTTTGAAGGAAAAAGAAAAAAAGCAACTGTTTCTCTACAGTATGATAGCAAGATAGACCATGTCTACTGGGTCTAGTGTTAATAGTCATTAATACCCACAAAGTTGTCTTTATGTTGCAAACAGGGACCAGTACAACATGCTTATTTAACGTTTTTGCTTCTTCCTGTCTAACTGCTGTTTATTATCCAGATTATACAGCTGTCCCTTGGTACCTGCAGAGGACGGTTTCCAAAACCAAACCCTGCAGGTGCTCAAGCGCCACAAACCCCTCCCACATCTGCGGGTTCCAATTTGCAAATTCAGACGACCGCGGATTGTGTGCTGTGTTTCCAGTCCGCAGCTGGTTGAATCTGTCAGTGCGGAACGCTTAAATACTCAGGGCCGAATGTAATATGTTAATTGTCACCATAAAATAAGACATTCACACTTTCTAAAGCAAAAGAATCCCAACCTAATTGTTGCTGAGGCAACAAACAGCACAATAGATATGTACAATCTGCTTCCGAATAATTTTATATGTGATTCTGAGCTAATGGTAACACAACATTGAACTGCATTAACCTCCCTGTAATATTTCTCAGGTTGAGGACGACTTACGTGTAAATAGGAAGGTGTTTTGTTGGGGGGTTTTTCCCCCATGGAAAGCAAACACAAAGTTAGACTAGTGGTATACTGTAAGTCAAAATATTTCTCTTCTCTGAATATATTTGTCAGTTGAAAGAAAGCAGTGCCCAGTTGCTATGACTTTCAGACTTCATCCATCAGTATAAATATAGATACATAACATTATCCGAAATGTGGGTTAGCCCTGTTAATTCATGAAAAAAATAATAATTCTGCCGCATATGAAATTCTAGGCTGGTGGTGGTTCTCATTTTATCCATTGAAGTTTATGTTCCATGATACTCTGGCTTTCATTCTTTCTCTTGAGAAATCAGTTATCAACGTAATTGTTGGTTCCGTGAAGGTAACGTGTGTTTCTTGATAAACATTGATGGAAACATAAAATCTTATGAGTGGTTCACACTCATTTATTGACGGTAAATCTGGTTAATATACTTTTTGCATCAATTAAACTGATAATTTTCTGAGAAAATTAAAATACCACCAAAGATACAAAAGAACCACACAAGCCTGAAATGCGGCTTTTTTGACCGGTCGTCGTGTCCCGCTTCCTTGCAGATCGTCTACATGGGCTGGTGTGAAACACGGGAACAAGGTCCCCTGCAGGACAGCGCGTACGCGCCGGCGTTCCTAGCCCTGAGGGGCTCGTGTCTTTACAAGTTTCCGGCACCTCCAGTAAGTGTTTCTGTTCAACATTCCTTATTTTTCCCATATTATCACAACAGAGTGACATCAGCTTAACAATAACAAATGCTATGTTACCAATATATTTCGAAAATAAGATACAGAGAAAAATAGAAAACAGTCCGAATGCTTCTGAGAATTTCTTGCTAAAGCTATAAGTTCTGGCATTAAACATTGGCTTTATAATCCTTGAAAAACCTAGAAGGCATTTCTGTGTCGACATTTATGACAGGCTAATATGTTTATCTATATGGCACAGGTCTGTCTAAGTCAAATCAGTGGTGTTTGTGATAATCTGTTACATCCCGTATCTCGTCATCAGGCTTCGTGTTAAATACGTATGGCGATCTGCTGCACCTGAGGCCTTGCTTTTGGAAACATGTACTTTACACAACAGTAGATTCTCATGAATATTTATTGACTATAAATATTAAGCCAGACCACTCACTTACAGGTCTAATACCACAGAGGGTCCTGGCGGGATCAGGTTAGACTTGCTGTAATTTCGAATATCTATGTCTACACAAAGTTCAAATCACCCGGAAGACAGGGGGAAAAAACATAAATATTTATACCTTTTACATTATTCCTACTCTGAATAATTTCTTATGACTGGACAGACTAATACGTGTTTCAGACACAAACAAGTGAAACAGCTTCACTGTGCTGTTTGGTGTTTCACGATGTTCAGAACATGGTGTGACTTCCTGATGTAAACTGTATCTTTCTTAAAGATCAAAGCCAGCGTGGATATGGTATCTAGTATTCTTTGCATGTAACAGGTGGTGAATAGAGAAAAAACTATGACATGTGTGAAATATGAACACTTAGTATTTTCCATTTACAGTTACCCAAAATATTGGCTATATTCCCCATATAAAAAAATGAATCCCACCCCCAAAAAACAACACTTAGTATTTATGTAGAGAGAATGCACACACTACTTAAAACACATCAAGACACTGAGCAAAGGTAAATTGTTGCTTATAATATAAAACATCTGCTGAAAGAGGGAGAGAAATGGTGTGAAACTTAGGAGAAAGGAAACAGAAACATTGTTGAAGGTCAAGGACGTCTAGGAGGAGAACCTCACAACTTAGAGATGGCCTAGAGCACGTGTGAAGCTCCAGGTGTCCACCATAGTGTATAATAAAGAGAAAAGCAGGGGCCATCTTTCTAAAACAAATGATGTATTAGTTTCTCATTTTTTCAAGGTGACCACGTGGGACTGGACCCGAGCAGAGAAAACGTTTTCAGTGTATGAGATTATGTGCAAGGTTCTCAAGGTAGGACCAGCAAGCACTGATGATCCTAATGGCTTTTCCTCGGCCAGGAGGGGTTCTGGGCTGATAGGTAGTTCATGAAAACAAGTGATGCATGGATATGAAGGAAAATACAAGGTAAAGACAAAGAAAAGAAAAACACGTATGAGAAAAGGTAGAGTGAAGAGAAATGCTAGGCTTCGATAATTCTGAAGCAGATTCCGAGGTTCCTCCATGTGGGGGGGCAGTGGAAACAGGAGGAAGCTTGTCAGGGGTCCTTTGAGGATGAAGTAGAAAGCCAACTGGAAATAGTCTGAGTTTAAACCACAATTATTACCATAGTCCTATTTGCTGTGTAAAGTACAGGAGAGAAAGATTTGGATAAGACTTGGAATTAGAAAATACAGAAAATATAAAGGTATATGCAAAGAAAGGTATGTTTAAAATATGTTTAAATCCCATGGTTAGGTTGTCTCTCTGGGTGTGGAAACGAATATATAATTGTCATAAATCCATTAAATTTCTGTGCTGTACACGGGATTGTTGCAATGGAAAGTCATTGAGAATTCTGTAAAATTCCAAACAGTTTTTGTGGCCATTTTTAAGAATCAAAATGGGAATGATTTATAAAACCTAAATAATAATCTCGTCCCTTTCCAATCTGGGGTCTGTAGGGTTGGAAGTACTGCAGATTGATATTAAATCCGAGTTAAGGTTGACCTTGTTTGACCAAGGAGAACCAAGTTCCTTGTGTTTTACGTCAGTTACTTCTCTTCCAGTTAAAGAACCAGCGGAGTAGAAAATGCTGGAACATTTACAACATAATGAATAGAATCAAAAGTGTCTGAAGGCAGGGAGACAAAGAAAATACGATTACCTCCAAAGTGTTCATAATTTTTTCTTCCGTCCAGAAGAATCCTAGATTAAAGCTGACATTCACAAGAGCACAAGAGCTAAATAAAAACAGGTCATTGCTTGCACCTCGCTGTGGATGGTTTTGGTTCTATTGTGGGACTATCGGTGGTGGAAAAACTCTAATACCCTTGAGTTTACTGTCAGCAAAGCAGTTCTGGCAACTCCTAAAAGATGTGGCAGCATCTGAAGGAAAGGAGGTCGCGCCCAGCTCCCAAGTAACTACCAAAGTAGCTAATGACATAGCTTCCTAATGGGATTTTATTTTTTTACCAAAAAAAGAACTAGTGAAATTAAAAAGAAAGAATGAAAGAGTTAAAGGAAGGAAGGAAGGAAGGAGGGAAGGAAGGAAGGAAAGAAGGGAGGGAGAGAAAGAAAAGATAAAGAAACCCAGAAATTAACTACCCTAACAGTTTATTTGTCCACACCCTATCCATACATTAATATAACTTTTTCATAATAGTAATCCAGCCTGCATTTCTATACTGTTGTTTAGTCTTAAATTATTTCCAAGTAGCTACCTGGTCTTTATTTTGAACTTTCAAAAATAATGCAGTCTCTAAGGACAAGTTTAAAGGAGAGACTAAGAATTATGCCCGGCTCCACATAAACACTCATTATTTTATTTCTCTTTTTAAACATTATTTGTGCAAAGTTAGAATTTGGTTTGAATCTGCTTTTTCATATAATATGACTTGAGATTTTTATGTCAGTTAATATTCTTCAAAAAATATGACTTATTGTTTTATTTTATCTGGTCATGTGGCCGTACTTTTTGGCCAGTACCTGAGTTTGGCCGTTTAGATACCTCCGCATTTGTTCCATCACACATATCACAACTGTCATTCTTTGATTTATTTAACAGATAATTGTTGAGTGTTGCTACTTACCAGGTTATCAGCTAAGCACTGAATAGCTGGAGACAAACGCAGAAAAAGCCCTGCTTTCATTGAGCTTACATTTTTCTTAGAGTGACGCACGTTTGGTTAAAGAGGCCCCCCCCCAAAAAAAAAAAAAAACCCAGCGAAGAATTGATCTTTGCCCACAAACTTTTGTTAACTTCCGAAGTATTTCCTTTAATCTAAATTCTGAATTTTGGACATCCTGGGTGGAAATATCCTAATATGGTCAAGAGGCTAGGTTTACGTGTCTAAACTGTCTCTAGAAGAGCCATAATAATTTATACTGCTGCCGTCAGTATCCGAAAGTGCCCACGTCTTAGCACTCTGCCCAGAGTAAAATCGAACAGCCCGTCTCATTGGTCTTCCCACGCAAAATTTGCTATAAGCCCATTAGTTGCTTTGGGAGAATTTTTACCTAGGTTATGAGGCCTGGAGATAGTATTTTCGGATACTGATTAGTACATGTCTACGGTCACTTGTATGTATATAGGAAAGCTCTCCTCGTGAGGGCAGCGGGCACGTTCCGTGCTTCCTGGATTTACACTTGACGTACGGCGTTATCGGTTGAGGACTGTCTTTCACAAAGGGAGACGTCACGTAGCACAAGAACAGAGGCGTGGACGCAAGGCTCAGTGTGAAATGGGTTCTTTCCCTGCAGGCAGATCAGTGCTGGAGGAGGAGCCCAGACTCCGACGGCTGGGTCTGGGGAGCGAGTTGAAGGGGCCCCTTGTGTAACTCAGTCACCCGTCCCACCACGTAACAGTCCTGTGCAGCTGGGCGAGGGGCAGGCTTCTCTCTCCAGAAAGGGGTCCCTCACATAAGGCACATTTCATTGATCTGGACCACGGAACATCTGGCCTCGGACCACTAATCAGGAAAACCCACTCTCTTCTGACCCAAAGCTACACCCGTAACAACAAAAATGAAGCAGTAATAGTTACCCAGAATATATAGTTCATGTGCAGTGCCAGGTATTGTTCTAAGTGCTTATATAGTAATATATTTAATCTTTACACCACTGTGAGGCAGTTCCTATTATTCCCGTTTTACAGATATGGAAACAGAGGCAAAGAATGTTTAAATAAATAACTCAAGGTCACACAGCCGGTGAAGTTCAGACCTACAGATGTGAATCTGGCAGGCTGTCTAAAATCTGTGCCCATCAACTTGTACTCTGGCTTCTTTCTCTCTCGGTATAAGCGTTGATAAATAGGAAAGAAACGCCAATGAGAAAGCCAGCCCGGCAACAAGGGGGAGAGCAAGGGTTCAGAATAAGGCACGTGGCAGTAAGCGGCGACTCTCACTTCCATGTGTTGTTGCCCTTTGCCGATGTGTCGGGCTCTGTGGACTTGACCTCTTCATCTGTTCAGTGGGGCGAAGAAAGCACAGGTTGTTGTGAAGATTAGCAGTTCGTTCATTGGTTTGTGAATGCGTTTTTATTTATGAATTCATTTATCAAATATTCGTTGAGTATCATTCATGTGCCGATCGCCCCACTGGGTACCAGGGATTCAGCACAACTGTAGAGGGGCCGGAGCTCACAGAAAGCCCAGCTCATGAGGGGATTTAGGTCCCTTGGAGGGAGGCCTTAAACAGACTGAAATGTAGATGCTCATTAAAGGACTCGGCTGAGGAGGACGCGTTGCGGTTACAGGGTTAGGAGTCCGGTGATACGGCGGGGAGGGGGCATCCCGGGCTCAGGAGGGCACGTGTGAGCGCGCCCAGGTGTGCGAGGAGTGTGTGTCCTTCGCCACAGCTAAAAATGCTCAGCACCGCGGTGATGTGCTTGGGTCGGAGGTCTGCGCTGGTGTTCGGGTGCGAAGACGAGAATCAGGACTGTGAACCTTATCTGAAGGACGAAGGAGAGGCCCGGCAGGAGGGCGAGCGCGAGCCGCGGCAGAGCCGGCCGCCCGGTCTCCACCGTGAGATGGGCCGGGCTGCGCGGAGGAGGCGGTCCCAGGGCTACGGCGGAGACCCGGGCCGGAGAGGACCAGTGCCCGGAAGGGCGCGGGTGGGGCCGGGGGCGGGAGGGTCGGGCGGCGGAAGACGTCACAAAGGAGATGCTCTGGTCGCCGTCCCCCCCGGGTCAGCCACGTGCTGCGGAGGCAGTCCCCGCCCACTGCTCTTGCCCGTCTGACTTACTGCAGAGCGACTGCCTCAGCTCTGAGCATTACCGAGCAGTGCAGCCGGACGGAGCTGGAGAAAGACACCACGCCTCTAATTCTGCCTCACACTCGCGCTGGAGTGTTTCCGTGGTCCGTCCTCTGGCCTAATCCAGCAGGACGGAGGTTAAAGCTCCTTCTTTTCTCGCAACGTCAGCACACACTTCGCGCTCCCCGGGGGTGACCCTACCGCCTCCTTACGAAGTCCTCAGCCAGCGGGGTTACTGCGGCCCCCGGCAGGCCTGTCCTGACGGCCAATCCCCGCTCTTACCTAAGGCAGACCGCTCCCCGGCAGTAGATCTCATCCCCTCTGCGCCCCGGGCACCCCGGCGTTTCCACCCTGACGGCCCCGATGCACACATGCTCCCTGACCTCGGCCCTGAGCTCTGAGCGTTCAACAGTGTGCACATCTGACTACTGACGTGTCCAGATGCGACATGTCTCAGACTTAGGCCTGGACAGTCGGAGGGGAACCCAAACAGTACGGAGATAAGAGAAAAATGGAAAAAACCAAAAACTAGAATTCTGTTGTTTTTTGCAGAACCAGGAAGAAGGAGGGCCGGTCAGCAGATATTTTCTAGAAAGTGGCAAAGCCAGTGGCCTAGACAATGAACTGAGGCCACACTCAGGCCACACTGGACATACTTCACCATAAAGGCCCTCGGGTAGGGGTGTCAATCCCCAGGGGTGTCCAGATGTCAGGGAACCTGTCACTTAGTCAGTTTGGGGGCCTCACTAATAAAAAGATTGCAGAAGTAGGAATATAAAATTAGTCACAAAAGTGAACATTTAGAATGAGGAGAAACCACGAGTCACTGGGCCAGTGTCACCTGCCCCCGGAGGACACCCCCGTGTCCCTGTGACCAGGATCTCATCCTACAGCTGGACTTAGGAGTTCAAGTCCAGTGGTCAGATTCTTCCTGGTGAGAGAAGGACAGGCCCTGCCCAAATGATGTGGAAGCAATTACAATAGTAATTGTTCCGCCAACCATCACACGAGGAGACACACGGGGAGCAGGGAGTGGAGACCGACGTCATCCAAAGTGGTTGACTTGTGTGCTGATGTTTGCAGAAACACTTGTCTTTCAGGTTCTGCAAGGGAGACCATCTTAGTAAAAAAGATGTGTCTCTGCATTTTCTGAACATATTTGTAGCCCTTTTCTTTTTTTAAATAACAGTTTTTCTTAGAAGGTTTATTGATTGTTTTACATTTTATACCTCATTTTAAAATGATTGCAGTTCTTGGTTCTTTAATGTATTGCTTTAAAATGTGTAATCACTTCCTAAAATCCAAGCTTCTTAAAATATGTTTTAATTTTGTTTCCTCCAATAATAGAACTAAATGTCCCTGATTCTTTTAGTCTCTTCACCGACTGCAAACTCAAGGAGCCTTGCTGCTCTCGGTGAGGACCTAGGCTCCCCTGGCTGAGCTCGGGCTGTTGGAGCCCCAGCAGCAGATCAAAGCAAGAGTGACTTTGTCCGGAACACCCAGCCCCCTGTTCACAGCCTGCTTCCTTTCTTAATGAAATACAGTGATCACCATTGATAAAAATGTGATTTTATCTTTTATTTTTGTTATCTTAGTAACATGTTCTTGGATTTATTAATATGCTAGCGCGTACCCACTCTTCTGTTAGGGCTCCATAAACGCACAACTGTTACATAAAGTACTTATTTCTGTTTTTCCGAAACATCTTTCAAGTCCCAGAGTGCTAATTACTTATATCTTATTTTTAAAGATTTGTTTTATTGACCTATTTACACTCTTGAAAGCTCAAAGGCATCATTTCTTTTCATTCTGGAAGTTCTCACCATTTCCCTTTGTCCTTATATAGTGACACACACATCCAGATCATTCTTACATTATTATTTTTTCCTTAAGTTACACCATTTGCATTACATTTTCTATGTCAGGTGTGAACAAAACACTGATGTGTCAAATGTTTTAAATAATTGTACATGATTTCTGTGACTGATCTGATGATTCCTCAAGTGTTTCTTTGTCCTTTTAGTTATAAAAAGTACAGCCTTACAGTGTTTTCATGAAGCTTCCAAAGCAATTCAAGGTCCTTTTTTCAAACAAACAAATATCTCTTAGGAAAAGGACGTGTTAATAAAAGGATTCAGTTGCTTCTTATCATGAAGGACTTAATGCACAAAAGATATTTAATCTTGCTTTCCAAATAAACCAAAATCCTCTCTCTTTCTCGATATCTAAGTGTCTAGGGGGCATTCCTTACCCATGTAAGTGGGTCTAAGAGCAAGATATTTATGAATTATTACAACTTCATGTTGTAGAATTCCCTTCCCCTTCATTCTGCGTTAGAAGCACAGCTTGACTATCATTCTGAAAATAAGCACTGGGGAGCAATGCTTTTTAAAATCTCAATATTTTAGGCTTCCCTGGTGGCGCAGTGGTTGAGAGTCCGCCTGGCGGTACAGGGGATGCGGGTTCATGCCCCGGTCCGAAAAGATCCCACATGCCGCGGAGCGGCTGGGCCCGTGAGCCATGTCCACTGAGCCTGCATGTCTGGAGCCTGTGCTCCACAACGGGAGAGGCCACAGCAGTGAGAGGCCCACGTACCACAAAAAAAAAAAAAAAAAAAAAATCTTAATATTTTAATGTACTCCACTAATTTTAATAAAATATGACAGTATAACTATGTTAGGAAAACCTTCCTAGAATATTCTAAATAAAAATTTATATAACATAAAATATGAATAAATTGAATATTTTTGAAGTATTTAAAATAAGTGACAACTTATCTCTATATGAATTGTCTGGTTAGTAAAATTTTGTGTGGGCAGTTAGTAGAACATAGACTTTGTGTAGGAGAAAGCTAGAAAATTAGTTTTGTTGCCCAAATCAATTTGGTGCCAATCTCAAGGATTCGTCCCTTAAGAAGAGGATTACTTGTAATCCTCTACTCAGTTCAAATTCCTTCCTTCAGGTCTATTTTAAGTTTTTCCATAATCTTTTCAGACTTAAGACTTTTGGATTTCTGTTTACAGAAAGTTTCTGCCTTGCAAATTTCCAATTGTATGAAATGTTAAAACTGTTTGACCTTCCAAATGCTTATATTACTGTTTTTAAAAGTGAAAAAGTGGTACACGTATCAATGGAATATTATTCAGCCATAAAAAGGAACGAAATTGGGTCATTTGTAGAGACATGGATGAACCTAGAGACTGTGATACAGAGTGAAGTAAGTCAGAAAGAGAAAAACAAATATCATATATTAACTCATATATGTGGAACCTAGAAAAATGGTACAGATGAACTGGTTTGCAGGGCAGAAATAGAGACACAGATGTAGAGAACAAACGTATGGACACCAAGGGGGGAAAGTGGTTGGGGGGTGGGGTGGGATGAATTGGGAGATTGGGATTGACATGTGTACACTGATGTGTCTAAGGTGGATGACTAATAAGAGCCTGCTGTATAAAAAAATTAATAAAATTTTTAAAAAACTGAAGGAAACCACATGTCAGACCCTTGAAGAAAAGTGTTGAAATCTTCAAACTGGTCTAGAATACCTTAATTATTTATTTATTTTATTTTACTTTTTGGCTGCATTGTGTCTTTGTTGCAGTGCACGGGCTTCTCATTGCGGTGGCCTCTCTTGTTGCAGAGCATGGGCTCTAGGCTCACAGGCTTCAATAGTTGTGGCGCGCAGGCTCAGTAGTCGTGGCTCGCGGGCTCTAGAGCGCAGGCTCAGTTGTTGTGGCTTGAAGGCTCTAGAGCGCAGGCTCGGTAGTTGTGGCACACGGGCTTAGTTGCTCCGCGGCATGTGGGATCTTCCCGGACCAGGGTTCGAACCCGTGTCCCCGGCGTTGGCAGGCGGATTCTTAACGACCATGCCACTAGCGAAGTCCCTTTTGGTTTTTAATGATGCAGTGGCATAGAGAGTTTGCAGTACCAGTTTTCAATCACATCACTTCGTTTTTATTAATAATAACTATACTTTTACTGTTACACATTACTTTATCAAGAAAAGTATTGTTCTTGTTATTTTGCTAGTTGTTTCTTTAGAATGCCATCAGCTTCTGTGGTTGATAGTGTTTCTTACAGAAGCTCGGCAGCACACACTGTGCACTGCCCACCTCGTCTTACTCATCCTTTGCATATTTTAAAGAGTTGAATAGATCAGGCCCATTGCTCACCATCCCAAAAAGTGAAGATTAGAGGAACCCTAGGTGACAACTACTCGAGTGCTGTGTAGAAGTTGCACATGAGGATCCCACTTTCTGGAACCTTGCTGCTCCGTCCTGCCAGCCTGTCATGGTTACCCTGAGTGTGTCGAGACACACTGTTAGAGATGGACTTTGGAGCGGGTTAGGTTTTCTCGTTGTTTAATACATGCACGGACCTGATTGATTAAATTTAACTTATGTGATTAGATTTCATTACTTGTTTCTTCCGCTTTCAGTTTGGCAGTTTTAAAATTGTTCTATCTCATCTGTAGGGAAAAGAGTCTCTCTGGCTCTGAAATATCCAAAATATTTTCAATTAACGTATTTTTCTAAATAACAAAATTAGAACAGTTAAATTCTACATTTGGGATTACATCTATCAATCAGTTGGATCTTGTCAAAATCAACTGTGTTCCTAATTTTAAAAAACTATTTATTGAGAAAATTCTTCATCGAGTTTCAATTTGTCGTGGCCAACAAAATATCATTGAGAGGAAAATAATGCACTCCTGTGAGATGTTTTCTTTTCCGAGGATATACGTAGCTATAGTTACAGAGGTGTGTGTGTGTGTGTGTGTGTAGTTTTGTGATTTGGAAATATTCGTTATGATGTTTTGGAAGTAATAGCTAGCCTTTTGATATATTTTTGTTTTATCAAAACATGGAATAAAGTTCAGTTTTGCTTTAGAGTTACTGTAGTTATTCTCTTCCTATATCATTGTTCGTTTGGAAGAGCAAATGTACTTAATAGGAACTAAGACAATTCTTAGCAATAGATTTATGGTTACTCTTATCCCATTAGATAATTTTACTACTTTCTTCTTTGTTTCCCTACAGTGTACTTCAGCCATCCATCACGTACTGCATGTTTCTGTTCAGTTTCTAAATACCATGCTAACGTGATTACCAGGTTAGCTGGTTGAGGGAAAGAGCAGGCGTGTGTACAGTAGCAATCAGCAGCAGGTTACCTGGGCTCGAATTCTGGTAAATCTCTGATAAATTACTTAGCTATCTTTATTTCAGAATTCTCACCATTATGTCAGGAATTATAATTATAGCTACCTTCTGGGTTGTTGGTTTGAAGAAGTAAGCTAAGAAAGGGTACTTCATAAGCGCTGGATAAATGTTAGGGATTTCTGTCTCTGAATTGCTCTTGAAATGTGTGTCACCCTAAAGTGGCATCTGTCATGTCCTCCAAGGTGGTTCCTCTACTTTTATCCCATTTCGTGAATGATACGACCTTCTGGCAAATGTAAAGGGCTAGATGTGTTTTTCCTTAGTCCAAATAAGTATTGAATGATGTGTCCCTTCCGTCCCTGGAATCAGAGGACAGTCTTTTGAGCAAGTGCTGGCAATGAAGTGACTGGACTCACGTCTCTGGGATGAGATCACTGTGACTCTTCAAGGTCACCTTTCCCTGGTGTGGTATCAGCTCTGTGACAACCATACACATCACAGAAAGAGAACTCAGGATCCAGAGACCAGAGACAAGGCTATCATTCAATGGCAGATCTTTCTGGTACCACGTCCCAAGTGGAAGCCACGCACGGACGCCTCCATCCCAGCGGTGGGAGCCTCTGAGGAGTCATTCCCAGGACCTCTTGTTGCACAGTCAGCAGCAGAGGTGGGAACGCAAGCCTGGCTGGTTGACCCCTGGTGCTTCTCTTTCTCCACTGCCCTCCATTAGGGGACTTTCTTTGAACATATAATCGTCTCCATCATTGAAATTCCTACAACTCACCCAACCACCTGCTTAACTGTGCGCCAGAGGGAGGAGGGGGCAGGCGTGCACGCCGCTTCTGCAGAAGGGGTGCTTGTGTAACAGGCAATTTCATCTTAAAGACTTGCTTATTCTGGGGCTTCCCTGGTGGCACAGTGGTTAAGAATCTGCCTGCCAATGCAGGGGACACGGGTTCGAGCCCTGGTCCAGGAAGATCCCACACGCCGCCGAGCCACTAAGCCCGTGCGCCACAACTACTGAGCCTGCGCTCTAGAGCCCACAAGCCACAACTACTGAGCCCGCAAGCCACAACTACTGAAGCCCACGTGCCTAGAGCCCATGCTCTGCAACAAGAGAAGCCACCACAGTGAGAAGCCCGCACACCGCAATCAAGAGTAGCCCCCGCTCGCTGCAAGTAGAGAAAGCCCGCACGCAGCAACGAAGACCGAACGCAGCCAAAAATAAATAAATAAAAAAAAAAAAAAAAAAAAGACTTGCTTAATCTACCGATTCAAGCACCATGAACCCAACAGTCTTCTCCTGATGTGCTCACGTAGAATGTGCACATCATGTCAGGGATCCTGGTATAACCAGATCTTAATGGGCTTGGGCTTCTTGACTTGGGGACAAAAAGCTGGTGAACGAAGGTTGGTGAACACACGGTGTAAAATTACGTGATTGTGTTCCAAGCACTGCAAAGAGACTCAGTTTCCTCACCGGACTGTGAGGTGTTGCCCTTACGAGGCTCCAGAGCCAGGCCCTCTCTCTGCTGGGCGAGGCTCGAGGCCCACGAGCACTGGAAGGTGAGGGAGAGTGGCAGAGGGGGACACGGGCAGAGGACGGCAGTCGCTCTGTCCACCACTTCCGCCCACGCCCCCCAGCCCGCTTCTCGGGCTTGTCTCCCTTTGTTCACCAGCCTTCCGTTTGACCTCTGGTCCTCGCGGGAAGCACCCCGGGCCCTGGTCACACGGAAGCAAAGGCTGCAACACAGCAGGGAGACTGAAGGCGCGTGCTCACAGCTCCGCCCGGCTCGGTCCCCCCGACAGCAGATGCCCTGCAGTGGAGAGACCTCCCATCTGCACTGGGTTTCCGTCCGAAGGACCCTAAGGACAGGACATGCACACACAGTATGATAAAATTCAACACATATTTAAGCGTCATTCTGTTTGGTTTATCTTCTCCCCTATACTGCTGTTTTTCTGGGGAAGTGCTTTCAAATACACAGAAGTCATAGCTAGCCATCTAAACAAAAGAGAAATTGACACAGAATGTATTTATTAATTGATCTGATAATTTGGGAGCTAATATAATACATGCTGTATAATAGATCACTTGTAACGCGTAAACTAAGATTTCATCAAATTTGATTGCAGAAATTAAACTTATTTTGGACAGAAGAGTACCTGTATGCTTTGTATTTATGTAAAATCAGAGTTATAAACGTCCTGTGATTGTATTTTATTTGTGTAGGAACATAAAGTGAGTCAATGAACATTATAAAGCATATAGGTTTTTAAAAGTCAGTCATGGAAAAGAATTACATACAAAAGGAGAGAGGGGTATTTTCATTCCAGCTATAAGTGATGGCTGTGAGTTGTACCATGCTCAATTACTTTTATAATGTCTATTTTCCAACAATGTTATGTATATTAAAGCATATTTCATTAGTGTATATATGTGTGTATGTATGCAGCATTTTATATAGTTTTAAATTATTCATTGTTATATATACTTATGTATACCACATAACCTATTTTCTATTCAACAGAAATGTGTAAAAATGACAATACTCTTATTTTTGTATGCATGAAAGGAAACTTATTCTTGAAATATGTTGGTTTTTTGGGGGTTTTTTGTTTTTCTTTTTTTTGCGGTACGCGTTGCGGAGCACAGGTCCGGACGCGCAGGCTCAGCGGCCATGGCTCACGGGCCCAGCCGCTCCGCGGCATGTGGGATCTTCCCGGACCGGGGCACGAACCCATGTCCCCTGCATAGGCAGGCGGACTCTCAACCACTGTGCCACCAGGGAAGCCCTTGAAATATGTTTTGATGGTTGTACTACTAGGTAGAAAAATGGGCGAGGACCCAAAGTGACTCAGAAGGATCCAGTACAGCTAACGGTCCTTCATGGAACCTCACTTTCTTCCCAATCAATTGCCAGTCGCATTGCTTTCGATGCCATTTGTACACCAATAATTATGAACCTATTCAGAGATCTGCCCTGCAACCCACCTCATGTCTTTATTGCCAGCTGGACGCTCCATGTGGGCGTCTGACCCACATCTCCCAGGGGACGTGCCCCCGCTCCAGACACCCCCTCGCCGGCGGCCTGACCCACCCGCCATTCACGTCCAAGAACTCAGGCACCGACCTCCAGTCTGTCTGTCACACCTGGCACCTCAGCAGATGCATCCCACCCGTCTCCACGACGCCATCACCCTCGCGCCTCCCCGCGTTAGTCTTACCGTTTCTCACGCATCTTCCTGCCTTAAAACTTGCCCCCGTTAGCGTTCAGTTCGAAGCAAAGCAAGATCCAGAGTTTTCAGGCACCTGCAGGGGGCCGTGGTCCGGACCACCACCCTCTGCACAGCCACCCGCCGCCCGCCCCACTTCCTCCGTCCTGCACTGGCTCACGGCAGCCCTCCCAGATATCCCAAATACTAGTTTACTCTCTCCCTTCATGCCTGCCCTCAAATGTCACCTCCTTGAAGAGCCCTTTCTTATCATTCTGCATAAATGGCACGGCCCCTGGGGCTGGCGCCCCGCAAAGCGCTAACAGGCTTTCCCGACATCTGACATGTTAGGAATTAGCATTTCCTTGTTTGCGCTCTGATTTGTCTCATCCCTGCTCAAAACAAGTCTCCGTGAGACAGAGGTGCTCAGTGCTTGGCACACAGCAGGCGTGCAGAACTTTCCTGGGTGAACATCAGCTGAGCACCCACCATGGGCCCTGGACTGGGCCAAGATAAAATGCTTTCTGAGGTTGCAGGGGGTATGTGCAATCTTGAACGCCACCCAAAAATGTTTCCACAGTTGAAAGTTATTATTATTTGTTTAAAAAGAAGTATCACTAGAAAAAAGAGACGAAAAGACAGCATCTAATGGTCCTGGATGTAAACAGCATTCAGTTTTATCCTGAGTTGTTCTTTAGCAAATGACCCAGGAGCCAGGCCGGAGATGATACCATCTATATCATGAGTACTAATTGGGCAGTTTGGCCCCCAGACCTCCTCTTCATCTGACAAAATGTGCAGGATTAATTGAACACATTTTATGAGAGACTTGCTGGCCAGATACCACTTCTCACAATTATCTTCACTTCTTAAATCTCCACAGACACGGCTCTCAAACAGGATCCTGGGGTACATAAACAGAGGTGTGATTTTAGGTGACACAAGGAACCCCCTTTATGTCTCATGCTAGTCAGATCCGGACGAGTCCATCCTGGCTAGCTGGCATCTGTTACTACTCGAGGGATTAGGAAAAAGTTGATAAGTTTCAGTGGAGAGCTACTAAGATCATTAAATAGCTAAGGCACAGTACCCCCGAGGAAAGGTAAAACAGTTTGCTTCACTTGGTTTCATAAAGAGAAAGCCGAAAGGTGGCTTGATAATTGTCCTCAAGGATACAAAAGGTTACTTTTTAAGAAGTGGTGACCACTTGTTTTCAATCGCATCTGAAGAGAGATTAAGAATAAATTAGTGTACGCTGCAGTGTGAGGGATCCTGTTTTCAGGAAAGGAAAATTAGGAGATTGAAGAACAGTCTTCACATACCAAGTATTAAAGGCTGAGAATTAGAGTTTCATTCTTTGGAAATACTTACAGGTGGCACTGTTTGGATTATTTCTTAAAGGCAGGACCAAATGACCAGCCACAATTCCTCCTGACCCTTAATGTCCACATCTGTAGGAACAACGAGTACATTTCTCAGACCCCCCACACTGGACAGCCTGTTCTCCTAAAAGCCATCTGGTCTTTGGATTTCAAAGCATGGATTTGAGGATTTTTTTTTTAGTATGATGTAATTATCCTCAGAACTAGAATATTAGGATTGAAATCTGAAAGATGAATCTCGTAACTATTAACTAAAACCATTCATCGCCATAGGCGATATGGAAAGTCAACCCTGAATACTATTGTAAGAAATTAGTGTTATTGTTTTATGTGTCTCTGGTTGGTTTGTTTTCTGGTGCTAGTTGTGCCAATTTATCGTAGTGATGCTTCTATTTGTTTCAATAATAATGTCTTTGGGAAAATGCTGATATCAATCAATAATGAAAACTGATTAAAGGATATTAAATAAGAAGTCAAAAATGCAAAGCAGATACAAGGGTAAAAGTTTCTTTTAATAATTATATTTTGTTTATATGCCATATACTTTTTAAACGCATTACCATATAAGAAAGCACTTTTCCCTTTGAAGGTACACAGCATTTTTCTACATGGCCTGGTTGGCTTTACTGAAACTCTTCTTTTTTTTAAGTAGGGTTTTCCTTTCTGTTTCCTGTCAAAAGCTAAAGCTAGCACATATTAAGCTAGTGAAGGAGCGTAAGCCAGGCTGTGTGGATAGACTGAAACACGGGGATCCTTATCAAGGCTGTGACAGAGGGTGGGTTAGAGTACAGGGCCTCAGCTAGGTCAGTATATCCCACAGCCCCCGCCTAGAGCCCTGGACAAACAGCCTTGGCTTTGCTCAGAGATTAGTGTAGTTGTGTGTGAATCAGGTAAATTCCATGCCAGATGGGACACTGCTTGGGAGAAAGTTATTCTCTTAAACTATCACTCTCCTAGGGTCCTGGCGGAATGCATTCCAAACTCACTTTTCTAAGCCACTCCCCCCCATAGATTTCTGAAACTAAGAATTCTAATCTTAGAACATGTGTTCTAATGCCAACAGTAAAAAAATTGTGAATGGCAGGTATATATTTTTTAACATCTTTATTGGAGTATATTGCTTTATAACGGTGTGTTAGTTTCTGCTTTATAACAAAGTGAATCAGCTATACGTATACCTATATCCCTATATCCCCTCCCTCTTGCGTCTCCCTCCCACCCCTCTATGTGGCCACAAAGCACCAAGCAGATCTCCCTGTGCTATGTGGCTGCTTCCCACTAGTGTTCGACTTTACATTTGGTAGTGTATATATGTCCATGCCTCTCTCTCGCTTCGCCCCAGCTTACCCTTCCCCCTCCCTATGTCCTCAAGTCCGTTCTCTACATCTGCGTATTTATTCCTGTCCTGCCCCTAGGTTCGTCAGAACTTTTTTTTTTTAGATTCCATATATATGTGTTAGCATACAGTATTTCTTTTTCTCTTTCTGACTTACTTCACTCTGTATGACAGACTCTCACTCCATCTACCTCACTACAAATAACTCAATTTTTTCTTTTTATGGCTGAGTAATATTCCATTGTATATATGTGCCACATCTTCTTTATCCATTCATCTGTCGATGGACACTTAGGTTGCTTCCAGGTCCTGGCTTTTGTAAAGAGAACTGCAATGAACATTGTGGTACATGACTCTTTTTGAATTATAGTTTTCTCAGGGTATATGCCCAGTAATGGGATTGCTGGGTCGTATGCTAGTTCTATTTTTAGTTTTTTTAAGGAACCTCCATACTGTTCTGCATAGTGGCTATATCAATTTACAGTCCCACCAACAGTGCAAGAGGGTTCCTTTTTCCCCACACCCTCTCCAGCATTTATTGTTTGTAGATTTTTTGATGATGGCCATTCTGACCGGTGTGAGATGATACCTCACTGTAGTCTTGATTTGCATTTCTCTAATGATTAGTGATGCTGAACATCCTTTCATGTGTTTGTTGGCAAACTGTATATCTTCTTTGGAGAAATGTCTATTTAGGTCTTCTGCCCATTTTTGGATTGGGTTGTTTGTTTTTTTGATATTGAGCTGAATGAACTGCTTGTAAATTTTGGAGATTAATCCTTTGTTAGTTGCTTCACTTGCAAATGTCTCTCCCATTCTGAGGGTTGTCTTTTGGTCTTGTTTATGTTTTCCTTTGCTGCGCAAAAGCTTTTAAGTTTCATTAGGTCCTATTTGTTTATTTTTGTTTTTATTTCCATTTCTCTAGGAGGTGGGAGGTGGTTCAAAAAGGATCTTGCTGTGATTTATGTCATAGAGTGTTCTGCCTACGTTTTCCTCTAAGAGTTTGATAGTGTCTGGCCTTACATTTAGGTCTTTCATCCATTTTGAGTTTATTTTTGTGTGTGGTGTTAGGGAGTGTTCTAATTTCATTCTTTTACATGTAGCTGTCCAGTTTTCCCAGCACCACATATTGAAGATGATGTCTTTTCTCCATTGTATAGTCTTGCCTCCTTTATCAAAGATAAGGTGACCATATGTGCGTGGGTTTATCTCTGGGCTTTCTATCCTGTTCCATTGATCTATATTTCTGTTTTTGTGCCAGTACCATACTGTCTTGATGACTGTAGCTTTGTAGTATAGTCTGAAGTCAGGGAGCCTGCTTCCTCCAGCTCCATTTTTCTTTCTCAAGATTGCATTGGCTATTCAGGGTCTTTTGTGCTTCCATACAAATTGTGAAATGTTTTGTTCTAGTTCTGTGAAAAATGCCATTGATAGTTTGATAGGGATTGCATTGAATCTGTAGATTGCTTTGGGTAGTATAGTCATTTTCACAATGTTGATTCTTCCAATCCAAGAATATGATATATCTCTCCATCTGTTGGTATCATCTTTAATTTCTTTCATCAGTGTCTTATAGTTTTCTGCATACAGGTCTTTTGTCTCCTTAGGTAGGTTTATTCATAGGTATTTTATTCTTTTTGTTGCAGTAGTAGATGGGAGTGTTTCCTTAATTTCTCTTTCAGATTTTTCATCATTAGTGTATAGGAATGCAAGAGATTTCTGTGTGTTAATTTTGTATCTTGGTACTTTACCAAATTCATTGATTAGTTCTGGTAGTTTTCTGGTAGCATATTTAGGATCCTTTATGTATAGTATCATGTCATTTTCAAACAGTGACAATTTTACTTCTTGTTTTCTGATTTGGATTCCTTCTATTTCTTTTTCTTCTCTGATTGCTATGGCTAAAACTTCCAAAACTATGTTGAATAAGAGTGGTGAGAGGGGGCAGCCTTATCTTGTCCCTGATCTTAGTGGAAATGGTTTCAGTTTTTCACCATTGAGAACAATGTTGCCTGTGGGTTTGTTATATATGGCCTTTATTATGTTGAGGTAACTTCCCTCTATGCCTACCTTCTGGAGGGTTTTTATCATAAATGCGTGTTGAATTTTGTAAAAAGCTTTTTCTGCATCTATTAAGTTGATCATGTTTTTTATTCTTCAATTTGTTAATATGGTGTATCACATTGATTGATTTGCATATATTGAAGAATCCTTGCATTCCTGGGATAAACCCCACTTGATCATGATATATGATCCTTTTAATGTGCTGTTGGATTCTGTTTCCTAGTATTTTGTTGAGGATTTTTGCATCTATGTTCATCAGTGATATTGGCCTGTAGGTTTCTTTCTTTGTGACATCTCTGTCTGGTTTTGGTATCAGGGGGATGTTAGCCTTGTAGAATGAGTTTTGGAGTGTTCCTCCCTCTGCTATTTTTTGGAAGAGTTTGAGAAAGATGGGTGTTAGCTCTTCGCTAAATGTTTGATAGAATTTGCCTATGAAGCCATCTGGTCCTGGGCTTTTGTTTGTTGGAAGATTTTTAATCACAGTCTCAATTTCAGTGCTTGTGATTGGTCTGTATATATTTTCTATTTCTTCCTGGTTCAGTCTTAGAAGGTTGTGCTTTTCTAAGAATGTGTCCATTTCTTCCAGCTTGTCCATTTTATTGGCATATAGTTGATTGTAGTAATCTCTCATGATCCTTTTATTTCTGCAGTGTCAGTTGTTACTTCTCCTTTTTCATTTCTAATTCTGTTGATTTGAGTCTTATCCCTTTTTTCCTTGATGAGTCTAGCTAATAGTTTATCGATTTTGTTTATCTTATCAAGGAACCACCTTTTAGTTTTATTGATCTTTGCTATCATTTCCTTCATTTCTTTTTCATTTATTTCTGATCTGTTCTTTATGATTTCTTTCCTTCTGCTAACTTTGGGGTTTTTTGTTCTTCTTTCTCTAATTGCTTTAGGTGTAAGGTTAGGTTGTTTATTTGAGATGTTTGTCATTTCTTGAGGTAGGATTGTATTGCTATAAACTTCCTTCTTAGAACTGCTTTTGCTGTATCCCGTAGGTTTTGGGTCTTCGTGTTTTCATCGTCATTTGTCTCTAGGTAGTTTTTGATTTCCTCTTTGATGTCTTTAGTGATCTCTTGGTTATTTAGTAGGGTATTGTTTAGCCTCCATGTGTTTGTATTTTTTACAGATATTTTCCTGTAATTGATATCTAGTCTCATAGTGGTGGGGTCAGAAAAGATACTTGATACGATTTCGATTTTCTTAAATTTATCAAGGCTTGATTTTTGACCCAAGATATGATCTATCCTGGAAAATGTTCCATGAGCACTTGAGAAGAAAGTGTATTCTGCTGTTTTTGGATGGAATGTCCTATAAATATTCATTAAATCCATCTTGTTTAATGTGTCATCTAAAGCTCGTGTTTCCTTATTTATTTTCATTTTGGATGATCTGTCCATTGGTGAAAGTGTGGTGTTAAAGTCCCCTACAATTATTGTGTTACTGTCAATTTTCCCTTTTATGGCTGTTAGCATTTGCTTTAGGTATTGAGGTACTCCTGTGTTGGGTGCATAAATATTTATAATTGTTATATGCTCTTCTTGGATTGATCCCTTGATCGTTATGTAGTGTTCTTCGTCTCTTGTAATAGTCTTTATTTTAAAGTCAATTTTGTCTGTTATGATAATTGCTACCCCAGCTTTCTTTTGATTTCCATTTGCATGGAATATCTTTCTCCACCCTCACTTTCAGTCTGTATGTGTCCCTAGGTCTTAAGTGGTCTCTTGTAGACAGCATATATACCGGTCTTGCTTTTGTATCCATTCAGCCAATCTATGTCTTTTGGTTGGAGCATTTAATCCACTTACATTTAAGGTAATTATTGATATGTATGTTCCTATTACCATTTTCTTAATTGTTTTGGGTTTGTTATTGTAGGTCTTTTTCTTCTCAGGTGTTTCCTGCCTAGTAAAGTTCCTTTAGCATTTGTTGTAAAGCTGGTTTGGTGGTGCTGAATTCTCTTAGCTCTTGCTTGTCTGTAAAGGTTTTCATTTCTCTGTGGAATCTGAATGAGATCCTTGCTGGGTAGAGTAATCTTGGTTGTAGGTTTTTCCCTTTCATCACTTTAAATATGTCCTGCCACTCCCTTCTGGCTTGCAGAGTTTCTGCTGAAAGATCAGTTGTTAACCTTTTGTGGATTCCCTTATATGTTATTTGTTGCTTTTCCCTTAGGTATATATATTTTTTAAACACATTTTACCTTTAATTCTAGGCTCTCTGAATTTTTAGAATATGTTTTTGTTTAAGTCAGTTGATCTTTGTAAGCCTTAATTTTCTCAGAAATAGAATTCATAATGGCTAATGTCTGTAAGAGCATTTTGTAGTATATGTGATGTGCTGGGACAGGATTCACACACCCGTCTGGGCACACACACACACACACACACAATGCCTAAAGAAGGGCACAAAAGTCAAACTTGCCTGCATAATAAACATTCAGACAAGCATGTTTCTTTTTCAATGTGAATATTGTTCGTTAATTTTATTAGAAAAGGAGCCTTCCTGACTCTCCTGCTACAGCCTGCATTCCACCATAAGTGGTATCACAGGTTTGTGTGTGTTTGTGTGTGTGTGTGTGTGTGTGTGTGTGTATGTGTGTATTGGAATGTAATTTGGACCTGGAGTCTGATCCAATCCAGTTTTGTAGTAATAGTCAATATTAGTGATGGTGATATTGTGATTAATAATGATACTGTGTGAAAAAAAATAATGATACTGTGTGATATTAGTGATTAATGGAGCACTTAATATACATGTCACTTTTCTAAGCAATATGTAAATATATCAACTAATTTCATCTTTATAAGAAATTCAGGCAGGTATATCATCCTCTTTTAAGAAATACCTGCACTGATTCTAGGAGAAGCAGAAATAAGAGGTAGAACTGACATCTGAACTTGGGCTGAGTGACTCCCAAATGATCTGATCTGAGTCACTAGGGCCAAGCAGCTTCTAAAATGGGGACCAACACATCCAAGACCTATTTCCCTCTTCAGGGAAAGGAAGATTATAGCCTATTTTCATGGATTATTGTAAAGATTAATTTAGAGACTGTATCTGAGGAATATGCTTCATGTTTTCTCTGAAATTTGCCATTATGTCCATTTATATCAGGGATTCCAGTTTCCCAGGGAAAAGGAGCAAATTTAAACTTTTATTCCTTCTTTTCCCAGATGAGGCAACTAAAATCCTCCAAAATGAATTGACTTACATTATACAGCGTGTTCACTTGGATTGATTGTAATTGATTTTTTAATATCTAAAAGGCCTTGAGTTTTCTTTTAAATTAATTTAAAAATAATAGTTGTAAGTATTTATTTCGGTTACTTTTTTCAGAAGTTGAAATTTTTACTCTTCAGATCATGAGATTTACCTGTGAACATATGAGTAATAATTTAAAGGCCAGATGAGTTTGAAAATAGTTACTCTGGCAGGTATTCAGTGACATTTTACTAGAAAAGTAATTTTAATATCTTGATATCTGCCATAGCTATAAAAATGGAAATACTAACATTCATGTATATTACCTTCACCTACTTCTCCTGTATTTCTATATAGCACAAAAAAGTCAAAGTTATGTAATTATTGTGAGTTGTGAGTTAATATAATTTAAAATGCAAGCTATTTTTCCACATTGGTCATATTGGCTGAATAAGACATGAATATCCTTTTCATTCTGTGACGTATGGAATCAGGTTTGTAGTATTCTGAGTCATTGCCCCAACTTTCTCTTTTACAATTTTTCCTCAATTCCTAGCTGCATTCTTTTTACCTTTTAACATCTCTGAAGTTGCTACACATACAGATGTGTGAACACATTAGTTGAAAACTTCTAGTAAGACCAAGAAATGGCCACGTCAGAGTCTTTTTGACTTAATGAAATACAGTTACATAAGTAAGGTAAATGTGTATTTTTTTAAAAGCAATAAAATTTCTGAAACATGTTAGACACAGTTTTTTCATATCTCATGTAGAAGAATATTCCTATGATAGTTTAAGGGTTATAGAAATCAACTCAATATAAGAGACCATGCTTATGAAGCTCTTTAAATTTGCAAATACATTAATAAGTATTGCTTAATTTCATCATCTTCACAGCTCTGTAAGGAAAAAGAGAAATTGTGTGTTATCCATCTGTACAGTAAGGAATTGAATCTCAAGCATTCAATGCTTTGGTAGTTACCTTGCTAGTAAGAGATGAAGCCAGAAATCCTAATTTCTATCTTATGGACATGCCTCAGTGTCAATTCAAAGAAGAAGTGTTTCTGTTATAGACTTTGAGGCCTGGAAATTGTCTGCTGTGACCATTTGAATGAAGAATTAGTGCTGTCATAGAGTGTAATCTTTGTCACTGCGGCATCCCTGCCACCCACTGGTCAGCACTGATCCAGGTGTGGCCCTGTGAGAGTAGAACTGGTATGTACCAGCCTGTGTAACTCCAGATTTTCATCAGGACAGCGACCTGCTGGACCGGCGGAAACACTGCTTCACTGTGCAGTCCGAGTCTGGGGAGGACCTCTACTTCTCCGTGGAATTAGACTCTGACCTCACCCAGTGGGAGAGAGCCTTCCAAACAGCAACCTTTCTGGAAGTGGAACGGATACAGGTGAGAGTCTGTGGAATTGCAGGACCTGTGATCCCCAAAGATGCATGACCACTCCCCTAGAATTCTAATATAAATTCAAAGGAGCATAAAAATGCAGTTCCGTGAGTCCTGACCTTCTCAAATGTTCAATAATTAGCCATTGTTATTAAATGAAGTGCAACACGGCTCTGAAAAACGTTTTAATTTTCCTACAATTTGATCTTTCTAGGCTATTTCCTACCACTCATCAAAAACATATTTCTAACTTTAATTAGAATCTGCTCTACCTTAAATCTAAAGTAGAAAATGCTCTTATTTTAATTAATCGTTTACAAAGCCATTTCCTGGTCTCCAATCACAGCCACCTAATTTCCAGCCTGAACGACTTCATTCACTCACAAGGCTCTTTCTTGCTAGAAAGCCTTCTCTTCATCTCTACCCTTCAAAACGACAGGGAATTTGAAGCTTTTCTCAGAGGTCCCATCATCCAGGACAATTTTGCTAATCCCCAGTCAGCCCTGCCCTTTGCCCCCATTGCCCCTTCCACGTGAGTCCTGTTCAAACTCACCCCTGCCGAACAGTCTCTTAATCCGTTTCCTTAGGTCTCCCCATGCTGTGCTTGTGTTGGAGTGAGGAGTGCTGGTCATCCCCGCACTGAGTTGTGGGTTTCCAGGGATTATTTTATTCCTCTACCGACTGAAGTATAGTGCATTTTGTACATCATGAGTAATCGGCAGAAGTTTGTTAAACTTTATCTCTTAACTGTGAAGTTATATCTAGACCAAATGTCATAAACCTGTAGCCTGTACAATTCACAGGACCGTGGACGGGAACAGGCTCTGCAGCTGACCCCTAACTGACCCTTAACAGAGACCAAGGGCAAAACTGAACAGTTGTGATGCACTTGAGTCATAGAGCCGGGACCTAAATAGACACACGGACACAATTTTGAAAACAAATGTATGATGATGACAGTACAGCATTATTATCCCGGGATTCCTGCCTGCAACAGGGGACTTGGATGCATAGTTGTTCAGTTATGTTGAACTGATACGTGACATGTATTAATTTCTTTCTTCTGACTACAAATTTCTATATTCAACCCATCAGGTCACACCAGTATGACATAACAATCAGGGGAAGGGAACAGGAGAAGGCTTGTTTTCACTTTTTTCATTGCTTAATTGACATTTTCTCATATTCTGCTGATCTGCATTACCTAAAAATGTTAAAGTAACTGAGAAATGTTGTTTCAATAATTTAGCTGTATAGAACCTCAATTCAGTAAATAGATATTTTAATATCAAAGTAGAAAGATGAAAAATACCTTAACTATTATTTTATTCCAAGTATCAACACTTAAGACCATTTTAAAGCATTGTATAAAGTTGTACAGGAGTTGACGTTTTTGTTATTTATTTTGATAGTTTTGGGTCTTCCTAATTATCATTTCCCTAGAATATCACACTTCACTTGGAAACAAATACATGGTGATTTCTACCTGCTGGTTTCAATTTAAAATTTCATTTTAAGTCTCCTGATGTTTAGAAGTGAGATAGAGATAAAATTATATTGTTTCACTGTATTTTACTATTTTTTAAAATCTGGACCTCACATCCTCTAAACTGATGTCCTGAGCAATGCATTTCTTTGTACTAGCACCTTACGTATTCACAATACAAATTTGAGATGCATATGGTAAGTGAAAAGAAAAATATTTAATGTCTTTTTAGCTTTTGGTTGTTTTATAGATTTTATAATTTCCCCTTGTTTACTCTACCAGAAATCAGTAATCAACGACTGAACACTGTGGTTCTGTTATTTTCAAAATTCAAAGATGTGAATATATTTACATGAAGAAGTTTGTGGTTTACTTCTATGTTCCTAATATTTCCACTTCCACTAATGTTGGTAAAAAAATAAAGAGAGGACATACTCCTATTGTGAAACAGGCATAAAAGTAGGAAATTAATAAACTAATACAATAAAAATTAATAAATTAATCTATTTTTATTTTGAAATTAGTTTTCATTAACAGGACTGCACCCTAACATTTTCTAGCTTCTAATCTATTCCTTTGTCTATTTAAATATTTTCTGATCTCTAATGTACTTAATATTGATATAAATATATATTTATTTAAAGGATAATTCACTGAAAGCAGGTATTTCTAAACATCCTACATTGTCATTTCAATTAACACCTTAAAATCTAGCCATACTTCCCAGGGTGACAGTAGAAAATGTAATGAATGTTGAAACAGAAATATGACAATTTGCATGAATTACATCTTACATTCACCTAGAGTTAAGTACCAGAGTTAAGTACCAGAGTTAAGCCTAATTAATTTACTGTATTTTTAGTTCCTTTATTTGTCCAATTTCTGAACAATTTTCCCAGAGTAAGTGAATAATACTGGTAAGGGACATATAATTGTTTTTTACACTAATTCAATATGAATTAATACAACCCTTTTAAAATAAGACTTTCTGTGAAGAAGTGTGTCCCATTCAAAACTTGATTTCTTTTAATGTTATTATTTCAGACTCTTTCATTTTGCTTTATCCAGCTATAGACAGTTAGCTGTCATCCAAAAGGGCATGTAAAAAATCATTTTATGTGGGATGTATCTTCAAATATTGTGTAATAATATATAAAATTGTGCAAAATAATATATAATAATTATATATAATTGTGCAAAAATCTTTCAAAGTGTTTCTAGCTTGAAATTCCCTAAAAAGGATAATTTTTTTGCTTTTTTCTAACTATAATTCAATTTTATTATAAAATAAATATAGAAATTAAACAATAAACATTTCAATGTTAAAACATACAAATATATTCATTACATATGTTTATTAAGACTATAAATCATAGAATAAAACTTCAGTGGATCTCAAGTTATATCGTATCTGTTTCGATTTAATGATTATTGAAACAATGTAATTTAATTCATAATTCTGTTCTTAATGAGATAAATTGTAGTGTTCCATACTGAAGGTGTTTCCACCTGACATGTATTTTTTAAATAATGTCACTTGAAAATAGCAAGCAATTATGTCTAAATTGGAGAAAATGAGATGGCCTTGGCTATTCCTTAAGTTGATAGTAGTTTTAATAAAGTGGTAATGGGTGGGTACAAGCATGGAAGGTAAGGTGTTCATGTATTAAATAAAATTACACCCACAAATAAACTTACAAGGCCCATTAAGTTTGCTTTCTAATCTGCTTTTTTGAAAAACTTAACTCCAAATGAATAATCTGGCCTGGTTATAACTTTGCAATGCAGATTGGGCTTAAACACATGAATATAGCTTTTTGGTGGAGTCAACGTGATGCATTTAGCCATCGTTAGTCAGAATGAGATTCACTTAATGTACATTTATACACAGTATTATAAACACAAATATGACGTAAGGATTGGTATCGAACATTTGCTTGAGATAGGTTTCTCTCTTTCTCCCTCTCCCTCCCTCTCTCTCCCCTTTGTGAATTACAAATGTTTTCCTTGGGACTTCCCTGGCGGTCCAGTAGTTAAGACTTCACCGTCCAATGCAGGGGGTGTGGGTTCGATCTCTTGTTGGGGAGCTAAGATCCCACATGCCTCTCGGCCGAAACAACAGAACATAAAACAGAAGCAATATTGTAACAAATTCAATAAAGACTTTAAAAATGGTCCACATCAAAAAAGTCTTTAAAAAAAAGGTGTTTTTCTTGATTTGAATATCCCACTCCAGTTTGCAATTAAGTGCAAATAAAACTGGCCTATGGATATAAAAATGCATTGTTTCATATAAGCCCCAAGTGTGTATTTCTCATCTGTTATTCTTGTATTCCAGCATCTATATTTTACTAGTTTTCCCAAACTATTTATATAAGTAAAAGTGTAATTTAATCTGATCTCAGTGTGAGCGATCATTAATTATTGATTTCGAAGAATCAATAGGCTTACACAAATAATAGGAAGGGTAAATGTCTTTAGGACATAACTTGCACCACACTGATGAACATGTAGAGACTCTTAAGGTCAAGACGTTTCTTCTATTTCTTGCTCTGATTATTAAATCTGTTTGTGTGCCTGAGAGCTCTCTTTTTAAGAATATCAATGAAATTGATATGCCAAGAATTTAAGTAATACCTTAATCTTTAATAATTCACTTTTAGCTTAATAAAAATGCAGTGATATTTAGCTACAGAATATGACAACTTAACATAATCTTGCCTACACCTAAAAATGTGTATACAGTTTTATTGCCAAGATAGGGAAGGGCATCAGTGTGACACAAGGTAAAGACAAGGTCACCAGGGCAGGATTGGAAACTCAGCCCTGCATCCCCCGGGCAGGTCAACAACCACTCAGCCTGTGTTTTGTTGACGTTAGGATGTTGACAACACCAGGTTCCTTATACAGTTATTGCTGAAATAAAGTTAGCTGTTGTGTGAGGAACTTATCACAGCAGTTGTGACACAGTCTGATATATGTGGACTATTAACCCTGACATTGGGTCAGTCACATGAAAGTAACAGTGTTTTGTTCTGCCCAGTGCAAGACCTATGCGTGTGTGCTGGAAAGTCACCTGATGGGGCTCACGATCGACTTCAGCATGGGCTTCATCTGCTTTGACGCTGCGACCAAGGTACTGTGCGTGGTCAGCTCGAGGGTGCGTGGCCTGGGTCCTAAGCAAGGACGACTGGAATTGCTTCCAGCTCCTGTCAGCACTCTGACTGGTTACCAGGTGTTGGATTTAAGGTCCTCGTTTTTATTAATAGGAGACAAATTATGCCTTAATATGTTTACAGAAAAACAAGAGATTGAATTTTAATAAAACAAATGTGTTGCCAGAAAACATTATAACTATAAAAAGTGTATATATATGTACTACATAGACATATATGTCTATATAGTATATATATATATATATATATATTCTCTCTTACTAAAAGTATGGCCTCATAATGAAGGGAAATTTTCTTCTCTCAAAACAACTTTTTAAAAGTGTTCCTTTATTATTTTTCTGTGTCAACATCTCCAATATCAAAATGAGGAAGCGTATTTTTTAGTTGTGTAGGTAATATGTTAGAATTATAGGATGGGGGAATTTCAGGGCTTGGAGGCCCCAAGCCAGGGAGGGTCACCTTGTGAACACTTGACTGTACTGTCTGATTGGGCACCTTAATCTTCATAATCCATTCATGTCTTTAAGTGGACGTTAATTTTTACAGTGTTTCAAGGTAAAATTTGAAAGGAAATTAATATGGCGTATATTCACACTCTTCATTTTTGAGAGTCTCTTCTGTGGCTTGGATAAGTTGAAGGACACGAATTTTGAGGATCTCCGATCTACTGTTTTTGCCAAGGACATATGACCTTCATGTACACACACAGTTCACAATATGTTTAATTTGACTTTTTCTAAAATGCATTTATATAGTTACAACATAATCATAATATAAATTCCATGGGTTAAACTTCTAAAAATAGAATTAGACCTTCCTTTTTGATTTATGTTTTTTATTCAATAATATTTCAACTCTTTCCTATCAAAGGTAGTTGTTAAAAATCCAGAAGGAAAATTCGAGAATATAAGACTGAACATTTTCTTGTTGCATGTCCTACAAAAGTAGCTCTCAGCACACGTGTCTTTCCCTCCAGTCCTCCTGGGTCTCTGCTTCATAGAGGTCCCTGTTCTCATGGCGCCTGGTGGAGGGTATGGACACAAAAGGGCTCATCTGAGGTTTGCTGGTTCTTAGCAAAGGGAGTTGTTCGGGGTGGAAGCGTGTAACGAGGGGAAGAGCGCCGGGCGGAACTCAGAGGAAGCTGCCTTCTCCTCGGAATCCGCAATCACGGTCCGCTGACCAGGCACGGGGTGACAGCGCTGGCAGGACCCGCGGGGCCACGTTCAGAGTGAAGCAGGCAGCACCGGATAGCAGGGGCCTTGGCCTTCGTGGCCGATGCGGCCCCCGCGCTGCTGGGTGGCACAGTGACAGCGCCTCCCTGCCCTAGAGCAGTAAGTGCTTACTCCTCACATGGCTGGTTCCCTCAACCATCCCCCACCTGGCTCTGCTCCCCTTACCCCTGATTCCTGTGGAGCCAGGAGGCCAGCCCAGCACGTCCTTTTCTTGCCGGTGACACAGGCAGGACAGAGCAAGCCTTACCTGCAGCCCTTCTTCATGTGCCCCTGCTGCTAGGACATCTACAGGCTCCCACGGGTCACAGCAGGTCACATGGCTGAGGCCACACCAAGTCAGAGGGCAGAGCGCCTGGCCCACGGTGGCAGAGCACAGATCTGGGGTGATGAACCCACGGCTGACACGCCACAGTGCCGAGGGCCACCAAAGCCGCCAGGACCTGATGGCAGAAGCATGATGCCGTCTGTGATGGCCTTGGCGCCTTGGGGAGGGTGCTTCGGAGGGGAGAAGAGTGGAGGGGGGGCGGGGAGGTTATTGGCGTGTGGCTTAGACCTGGGAGCTTGCAGAGCTGTAGGGACCTGAGTAACAAGGAGGACGAGGTGCCCTTAGCAGGGCTTGGAGAGAAGGGTGGAGCCTGTGACCCGGGCAGCTCTGGGGAATTATTCTCCTGAAAGTAGCCACAGAGGCGTCATCGGGTAGCTATTCTGTTTAAGGACCGGGCTCACTTTTCTAATACTGTGTGTCTCACAGTAGTTCAGTGACTTTTCTAAGTTTCTTGGAAAACCCATTCCAGTGGCGTGTGCTCTAGCGCAGGACCCAGATATTATAAACAGACAACGTATGTCGCAGCCTTCAATGCCCGGGTGCATTTCTGGCAGCTGGTCTCCGCGCCGTGCAGCCTCAGGACGGCCACTCCCCCGGGGACACTTGCTGATCTGGAACACAAACAAATTTCTGGCAGGCAGGTGTCAGCAGGTAACCGAGATAGAAAATTATTCCACGTTCACTGGGTGAACAGAATTTAGGCTCCACTGGGACCCCCGACATGGGACCCGTCCTCTGCAGACCACTCAGGCCCTGGACACACAGGGGCCCTCACCCACCTTGAGTGACTCAGACTCTCCTCTTCAACCGCTTTTTAACCAAATCAGGATGATTTGACACAGAAAGACCATGCATCCCAAGGTAATTTGTTATATGTTGCTAATTTAATGAACATAATAGTTTTCAAGTGATGCCTTTTACATGTGAGTCAATTTCTAGAAAAATAGATTTCTTTGAATTGGGGAGTTTTTTCTTATACTTAGGGGGAAAAGGAAAATGATTGACTCACAGTAATAAAGTTCATAATTAAATGTTAGAAATCAAATAGTCAAAGTGAAGCATTGGCACTGCCTCAAAAATAAAATGTGCAGGAATTTATGTGTTAATTTAGCAGTTATTTCATAAACTGCTTGATCTCTGTAGTGGAGCAGCCTTCAGACAACCTGGAGGAGAATAAAGCAGTGCTGGCTTATTATGCTGTACAGGTATATTGACTGAGATGTAGCTATCCCAGTAAACTCATTTCCTTTTCTCTCTAGAGCTGTGACTCTCCACTGAGCTGGCAAAGATGTGTGCCTATGTTAAAAAGAAATCGCTAGAAAAGAGCTGATTTCTATAGAGAATCGATAATATGAGTTATCAGCGTGACTGAATTTTATCACGTTGCCAGAAAGAAGCAACAACAATAAACAAAACAAACACAAAACCCTAAGGATCCCAGAAATTTATACGAGAAAACCCAAATTTTCTGCCCGTCTTTACTACACAGACAGCGTGTAAAGTTTCTCAAAATCAAATTAGTATGTTACGAATAACAAATAGCACACCACATCCAGCAGCGTGTGGAGACATGTTAGTACCTCTTTTTCCACATGTATTTTGGTTATTCTATATCTTTACACAGATATGATTACAAGAAGTACTCTGTACAATCAACCCACCAGGTTGATGGGTTTAAGCTATTACAAAATAACACACAAGGTCTGCATTTTAGAAACACTTTTCTTCTGTTTTCTTTTTCTTTCCTGTTTGAGAGATTCCAAATAAATTGTCAAAGTGAACATCTGTATACCCCTCTGTGAATGTTCCATATATTTGATGAAAATATTTATACATATAGACATATCATATAGGGATAGTGTAGAGTCCATTTGGGGGGAATAAAGTTAAATGAAATACGTTTGATCAGGATGAAATATGTTTGATCAGGAAGTTTCATCCAGTCTTTAGCCCCCTGGCCTGAGGATGGTAAGTTTTGGTTCTGTTAACTGGAGCTCAGATGTACGCCTGGATCCCTCAGGCTGCGTCCTGAACACGTCTCAGCACAGGGTCCGCCCCGGAGCTGGTCGTCTTCCTGATTCTGACTTCTCTGCGTTCCTCTCTCCGTTATCAGAAGGAATCTGAATTGTGTTCTATACCCGGGCTTCTTCCTCAACAGCTGCCCTTGAGTAAATCTGGAAGGTTCACTCTAACCGAAGTAGGGCAACCCCTTCTCATCTGGTTACGGCAACATCGGCCAAACCTGCTTCTCGATGTAAATATTTTTTGCACACACTCCTATGTATCGTCTATGTGCAGACACGAGGAGCACAGAAAAGGGTACACTCCCTTCCCTCAAGATGTCCACAGTCTAGTGAAAGAGACACATCTGGAACTGGGGGCTTTCAGGGAGTCTGGGAGAAGCCAAAGCATTACAAAGACATAGATACCTGCCCTTCTGTCCCTGTTCCCAGCCACTGCCCGATTAATGATGCTTCTAAAATGTAAACTCAGCCATGTCATCAGTCTCCCTTGTTACATTACTTTAGTGGCTTCCTACTGCCTTTATGACATCTGTCAACACAGGATAGAAGCCTCTCAGGGTTCTGGTCTCTGTCCGGATTTGGCATCATCTCCTGTGTCTCCCAGCTTTCGAGGATCCAGCCGTACGCCCTTCCACAGCTTGCATTCACCTTGAGAGCAGGTCTGCCTCCAGAAAGCCTTCCCTCGCAGACTCAGGGGAGGCCTAGACACCCGCTGGTGCAGCACTGATCATCACGCGTCACAGCTGAGATTGCTGGAGACGTTGCCCTAATGCAGACTCAAGCACCGTTCAAGGACACAGAATCAGTTTAAGGACTAGTGAGGCATGTGCTGACGAATATGATGTTGCCAAGGAAACACGCGAGAGCCGCGAGCTTTCATCTAATTCTGTTTTCTTTTCATATTGCTATTTTTCTCCCTTTATTCATCATTTCCATTCACATTTATAAGATTTACAAAATTACTGTACAGTTGATGTACTAGTTTTAGTAAAAATGTAATTTATAAAGTCAAAAACATAATCAATTAGGATACATTTGACATGAATGAAGAACAAATGAGAAGGATAAAGATGTGTAAAGAAAAATATTCTTAAAGAAAAGGTTTGTCATGGTTTTCTACTAAATATGACTCCTAACCCACCCACAGAAAAAAAGGAAGGAAGAGGATGGGCTTACGGGACACTGGCATTCTAACATGTGTTGTTAATTCATTTCAGTGGGGAGGGGAGGGTGGAAGGCAGCAGAGGGGGTGTGTACCTGGGCTGCTTGCAAAGTCGAAGGGGGAGGCAAAGCAGAAAGAGGGCTTTGAGGGAAGATTTGATTTTCTGGTTAACCAAGAGACCCATCAAGACACTCTGCAGCAGAAAAAGAAAGAGCATGTTTGTGGTTATTACTGGGCAGACATTAGTTAACTGTCAAATACCAGGTGATTGGTGTTACAGGGAGATAAAAAAAGATTCTGCCTCCAAAGCAATTGTGTTGTAATTTTTAACGTGTTCTGTGTAATAAGTTGTAATCCATATAGATTGTGCTTTCTGGTATGTTTGCCCCCTATGTTGCAAAATAGCCTTAGATTCCTCAGAAGATAGATGACACAGAGCTTAAATTACCTTCATATGTAGACGTTATTTCATTTTTTGGAAGAGGAATTTTTCTGTGGGGCGAGAGAAATTAGGCTCTGCCCACAGTGAACCGATAAAGAGATGGATAAATGTATTAGAGGTTTTTTGGGTTTATTATTATTATTATTCTACTCTAGAGTTTTTCGTGTTTTATTTTATTTTATTTTATTTTTGGCTGTGTTGGGTCTTCGTGGCTGCACGCGGGCTTTCTCTAGTTGCGGCGAGCGGGGGCTACTCTTCGTTGCGGTGCGCGGGCTTCTCATTGCGGTGGCTTCTCTTGTTGCAGAGCACGGGCTCTAGGCACACGGGGTCAGTTGTTGTGGCTTGCGGGCTCTAGAGCGCAGGCTCAGTAGTTGTAGCGCACAGGCTTAGTTGCTCTGCGGCATGTGGAATCTTCCCGGACCAGGGCTCGAACCCATGTCCCCTGCATTGGCAGGCAGATTCTTAACCACTGCACCACCAGGGAAGCCCTAGAGATTGGTTTGCCTATTTTTGTTCGGCATGTAAGGTTTTAATCTCATTTGCTCAGCTTCACTTTCCATTTATAGACATACAATTGATGAATTATATTTTTGAATAGTCTGCAACTAAGCAACACTTGATATCATACAAACACTTGATTCATTTGCTAACCTGAGTCCCTCAGTTGCAGCCCACTCTGCCACCCGTCTCTGGGGGATTACAGCCGGCTTGGAAACTCTCTGTGGCAAATGTTGAAAATATGGAGGAAGAGAAAGCTTTTTCTTTTCCCTTCCCACTGAAGTTCTCTAGATCACTGGCATTTCTAAACTTTAATCCAATTCTAACCATGAATCTTAAACAAATGGATAGCTTATGGGACACTTTTTACTTGGAGAGAGAGAGTGAAAGAAGCTTATAATAGCAACAGCATTGTAAAGAAGAAGCAATGATGACTCAGAACAGACTATGCTTGAGATCAGCAAATTACTTTCCTGAGTTTCATGTCTTGTACCAAATGGGACTCTGAGTCTGTCCTCTATTCTAAGGATCTTTCAGGCTATTTGCAATGGAAGTTCAATTATAATCATGCTCAATCAATGGGTCTTTGATGTTTGGTTTGGCAAATAATTGTAGAAAACCAAAGAAGCAGGTTGGGCTAAAAGAAAAATAGGAACCATGGAGCATGGCCGACTTGGGTTTGATTCCCGCTTAATAGTTGTGAAATACTATGAATGTACGTGATGTTTCCTTAATTGCATCCTCTGGAAAATGGCAGTACCCTAGCTATTGCAGGGATTAGTGGGAGGATGTGAAAGGGTCTAGACCAGCGTTACACTCACTGTAAGAAAGATGACATTCCACTGAAGGACAGCAGTGGACACATGGAACGCTTCACTGGCCCTGAGTGAAGTCCATGTGGTCGCCCATCAATGACTCAAGGTCAGGAATGAGGGATGGATTCCATGCTATGTGCCTCATGATTTTCACATGAACATTCTGCTTGATAATATTTGAGCATTTCATCTTCAATCATAAGTGGATTAATCACTGTTTGTAAGCATAGTTTATAAAGATTTCTCACTGGTTTAAGAATGATGACCTTAAATTATAAAACCCAGTTGGCATTGAATCCAATGGTTTCAGCATTATGTTTGCCTGCATTATTTTCTTTTATTTTTTCCAAAATTGTTAGAGTCTGCAGTAATTTAAAGAAAGCATAGGTATTGTGAAGAGTAGTTCAGAGGCAAATGATCCTTTTGCAGAATTTTCTTTTGTAGTCTTTAATTGTGAGAGCGCTTTGGGTGATAACCTTTTACTGTATATTTTCCTATTACCCACCATGTTTCTTAGCCATCTTCAGTGACTTTTTTACAACTATTGAAAATGCTGGGACTTATTGTGTTCTCCACACATACGGCATCTTTGCTTGCATGTTTAAAAATATTTAAAGACATCTTCAAAATGCCAGGTACATTTTAAATTTATCATTTCATATAGTCATTCAGGCAGGATGTTGAGTTGAACACTGTTTCTGACTGTTAAAAATAAACAAAAAAAAATTTAATAAATACCATTAGTAAGGTATTTTGGCTCCATTATTACTAAAATCCATTAAATAGTTTATTTTATAGGGAAAATTTTTTTTATAATTTCTTGAAATCTATTCCATGGGAAAAGCTAGCTGAACAAAGTTAAATGAGTTTCTTTTTCTGAGGAAATGAGAATGTGGCCTGCGACCATTTATTCTGAAGACTTTGGGTAGAATTCTAGATTTCAGAAATACTCAGAAATGTTTTCGTACATTTGCTATCAGTTTTTTTATTTGTTTGTTTTCTTTCTTTCCCTCCTTTTGGACTTGCTCTCCATCAAGTTCAACAAACTAAGATTACCACTGGTTGCAGGAATTTCCAATCCAAAACCAAGGCCCCTTGGTTAAAGTTATGTAGAGAGGGCAGAGACCCCTGGGCTTGCAAAGTTCAGGAGATATTATGGACTATTTGCATACATCATATCCCTTCTGTTGGAAATTTCACAGCACTTTATAAGTTCTCACGTTAGTATATGTTTTCTGACGTATTCACCCAAATCAATGCAAGTACACTTTAGCTGCATACATTTCTTAATTTAGGAAAATACTGATATTACCATAACACTGTGCTCTACCAACAGTACAAATTCACATTATTGTTGCAATAACAAATAACATATCCAATGCTGAAGTTTTTAACTGAATTTATGGTAGCATTCAGAGTAATAGATATTTCAATTTTGACATAATGAAATTTCTGAAGTTTTACTTTGATTTCAAAAATTGAATGGAAAAGAAGTTAAAGTTAACTGATTTTCTAATTGAAAGATTGATAGACAAATGACATCATTTAATCGTGAAGTTCTTCTGCTAATAGAGACAAATCAATATCAATAGCTTCATTTTGATACATGAACAAGAAAACTTGAAGTCCTAAATTTGATTTAGAAAGGGAGTCATCTGATCTACATAAAAATTTATGCTTAAAGGATATTTTACATGTACTTATCTAAATATATTACAACAACATTATGGCAACAGAAACAGAATGGTCTAAGAACAGTGGTGTCCATTCATCTTTTTCAGCGTTGATATTCTTAACATAGTTGCCATAATGTTTATTAGAATCTTAAAAACAAAATACAGGTATAAAGACTAGGATTTCCAAAGGTTTTTGAATTAAGCCAATTCTTATACCTGTGTAACTTTTACTGATTATATTTTCAGATTCAGATTCCTCCAAATTGGTCTTAATGATTTCATGGCATGTTAAGTCACACAGTTTACCTAGAACGTTCTAAGTCTTACTAGTTTACTGAGTTACCTCTTAACTGACCAATCTTTCAGCCCATCATTAGATTCATTAACTACTTTATTCATTTTTGGCGCGATCTACTCACAGCCGAGGATCCATGCTCCATATTCCGAAAAGTCTGCAGGCTTCCCTCCCGTATCTGCCTCATCCGCATTCTTAATGTTGTTACTCTTTATTTAAAATAATGAGCTTTAACAGCTGTTAAAGTCTGGCCTTTCGAAAGGTCAGCTAGTTGAAATTGCAAATTCCTGGTTTACTTTTATGACTACATATGAAATATTATTTCAAGTTATAATTTGAGAATTTGCAACCTTTACTTTTACAGTTAAGCCAAGCTAGACATAAAGTTTCTTGTCCAAAACCACATGGTAGGTTAATGTCAGGACCTGAGCCGTGTATGATAATGTTTCTGGCAGACGTTCCCCTGCAGCCTTCTACAAGCTCCTTTGTTTTAACACACTTACCTGCTTTCCTGTTCTTATGTCCCCCTTAAAGTCATATTATTGCATTTTCCATGTAAATACATGACTCTTATGAGCATTATTTTAATGCAAATTGTTCAGAGTTTTCATTTTTTTATATTTATTAATAATAAGGTGTTTAACACTTTCCTTTATTTTTCATATATTGTATTTCCTTACAGTTAATTTTTTGAAAGGGAATGTCTGGATCACATAACATCCACATTTTTAAGGCTTCAATATATATTATAATTATTGCCCTAAAGAATTTCACACAGTTGCCAGGAATTTTATACAAATATTTCAAGGTAAACTTGCTAGCTTTAGTTATTTTAATTTTCAGTGATCTATGCTAATTTAACGTTTGGAAAAAGCGAAGTCATTGCAATATTATCACACTCTTCTTTTTTTCTAGTGAGATTGAACATGCTCTCGTATTTATTAGAAATAGTAATGGTTTTTCCATTTTCTTCAATGACTTTTCTCTGTAGTACTGTCTTTTTATTTATTAGGTTGTTAGGATTTTCCTGATACTTTACCGTATTTCCTGCTATATTGCCACTATTTGCTGTTGTTTTTTTTTCACCCTAACCCTAATTGTACATATGAATGTATAATTTCTTATTAAATCTAGAACTAAATCTAGAACTAAATCTAGAACTCCCTCTTATATATAATTTCTCATTAAACCTAGAACTAAATCTAGAACTCCCTCTTTACAAAAGTTACTAAATACTCACTTACCTACTACTGTGTAGTTCTGGATTGTTTAAATTATTTCACTTTTTAAAACATAAAGGATTTTATTTAGAGGAAGTTGTGAGATTAAAGGATATAACTCTTCTATTTTTCTTCCAGAAAGTTAATTGCCCCAGATAATTTTATTGTTAAAAGATGCTTTATAGTAATAGACTTAAGGCAAACATTTAAGAGGATTTGTAATGACTGGATATTGCTTCTGTATAGATTGTGTAGCCTCATAGTAAGAACAAAAGCAAAGACATCTACTTTATACAGAGACTAATATCTTCAGAAAACTGACGGTGTCTTTTTATCTTAATATATAAGAGCATAAGTGTTTGGTGAATAAATAAATGCGCAGTATTCTGTATAACTTCATTATGCCTCATTATTATATGTTACTGAGAATTTCCTCGTCCTTATTTTTGAGGACTTTATGATGTTGCTATTTTATTATACTTTTAAGAGTGTAAACTTTTTAAATTAGCGCGTAGATTTCATACTGTCCAAACCTGCTGCTGCCACTTTGGAAGATGGCTTTTAGCCACATGGTCTTCTAGACCGAGGCCCCGCGGATGGATGGGGCTGGTCCCATGAGATGTTCGTGCTGGTGTGTCTCATGAGGGCACCATGGAAGTTTCCGTTGTGATCGGTTACTCAGACTGACCTTTCATCTTGACAAAGACACGGGTTATTAGTTTGAGCTTCAAGAGAAGGTTCTACAGAATTATCAGTTGAAAATCACCTTATCACTTCTATGGATGAAAAAAAAGAAATGGAAAGTAGGTGTTTTTGCTGATTCACTGGCATGGACTTAGGCTTTAAGTGAGTTTGTTTCTATTTCATGATAATGTAAAACCAGATATGCAAACTGATTTATTCATATATATGTTTAAAATGACAGCTTCATGGGAACCAAAGTTATTTCAGGAAATTAAAGGATATATTGAATACTAAGCCTTTGATAAGTATATTTTCATTTACTTTTTAATACTGGGATATAGGACTAAATCAATATGATTACCTTTAACCGGTTAAAGAACAATTTCTTGGTTTAAATATAGCTGAGTTGCATTGACTCGCCTATGTTTTTTTTTTCCCTTTAGGCAGTACTTTGGAGGTACAAGTTTTCTCAGCTTAAAGGTTCTTCGGATGACGGCAAGAGCAAAATCAAATTTTTGTTTCAGAATCCAGATACTAAACAGATTGAAGCAAAGGTAAACTGAAACTCATCACAAAGATCACCTCTAGCTACATTAATGCCATTAAGAAAGAAAGGGGAGAAACTTTAGGAAACCCAAAAGTGCGAAAACACACGTCCTCTGTTTTTACCTTGGAATATACTGCATGGCCAAAAGAATAAATTCACTTAAAGATTTTAATGGCAAGTTTTCACCGAAACGTATACCTTAAAATAAATTACACACAACAAGTTGCCTTTCTTAGTTTTAATTCCCTACGAACTGTATTTGTGTCACACTAAAATAATATTCCGGGAACTAAAACAGTCACCTTCTTGATGGTTTCACATTCTAAAGAATAATTTAAAATATTCTGACTCTAGTTTATCATTTTTGATTCCCTCTTCAGATATGAACACAAATCCCCAAAGAAAAATATTTTTTTAATCAATTTATGTTTTCCCCATGTTATTCTATGTTAAATAAAATTAATAAATGAATGATTTTTTTGCTTTGCTCCATGCAAATTTTCAGTATTCTGAAATTTATTAACTATGTTGTTTTAACTCATCAGAAAGATTCACTACTTTTGTGCTTATGAATGTATATTTGTAAATATTCAAAATCTGAGTGATTTCCTTTACCCTTCTGTGAAATTCACAGCAACAGTCTTTGGGTTAGAATGAGTTATAAATATATTATTTCAGTGGGGAAGAAAGAATAAATAATGAATACCAAAGTGAAAAATCAATTCTATGGAAATGAAAACTGAGACATAAATTTTCAACTCTGGATTAAAATCACCGTAACTCTGTTACGTTCCTGTATATATTAAATCCAGGGGGAGTCTTGGCCTGCCGTTCAGAGCCTTCCAAGGACCGAGCCCACCTGACTCTCCCGTCCACGTCTCTTGCGGCCCTGCTCTGTGTCCAGACCAGAGGCCCTCATTCTCCCTTTAACAAGACGATGCCTTTCTGGCCTTATACATCTGCTCATGCTTTTGTCTGGATTTTTCTCCTTAGTCCCCTCAGCTCTTGATCTGAATCTCTCTACGAATACCCACCCCTGCCTTATGTTTGCCTCTGACTCCTCCTGGGCTGCAGGCTGTTTAAGGGGGGCTGTGCAGGCAGCTCCTTTCTGCTGACTCCTGTCCTCCTGCGTTTCTTTAAAGCTTCCCTGTTCCAAGTGGTCTTGCCTTATATTTGTCTCGCATCAGTGTGGACAGAGGCGTGGGTAACTTCACCCGCTCCGTCCATTTGCTTGTCTCCTAATTCTCACATCTACACCCCATCACAGCCCGTCCCTAAGCGCAGACCTTTCTATGGGGCTGCAGCACCTCTGCTTCCCCTCCGGCTGCCGTGGGCGGATCGTTACTCTGTGCCACTTACACCGCTCTTTAACCTGGTTCTTAGTGTTACTATGAACAGTGCATTACTATTGACCAAAAGTCTGTATCTTTAGCTTTTGGTGGATTTCCCAATCTTTCACACACAGGACACATCCTAATACGGGTGAATGATGTTAATGTTGTCAGTTCTATACTCCTCTGGCGAACGTGGAGTGTCAGCCGCTAGCTAATAAGTTTGATATGATAAGTTCCTTCTCTTCTGATACTTTCAGTGTGCTAACAAATCCTTAGTTGACAACATGAAGCAAAAACAATAAATGCAGTGAAATGACTGCTAACTGTAGTATTTAGGCTTCAGTTTAATGTGGTGCATGTTATACATGCACCTAATTATACTTCCTTAACTTTTCTAGTCATTAGTTGTCTGCCAGCTTCTAAATACTACTTTTTCTGTTTATAATGTTTTAAGCAATAGTTCATAAATTCATTTAATAAGAAATAGTTTCAGAAGATATTTATTGAACGTTTTTCTTGAATTTAGAGGCCGTGATTTTTTTTAACATCTTTATTGGAGTATAGTTGCTTTACAATGTTGTGTTAGTTTCTGCCATATAACAAAGTGAATCAGCTATATGTATACATATATCAAGGCAGTGATTTTTAAATAGTGAAAAGAGCAGCCTTAAAACCAGTGGGAGAATCTGACCATTGGTGAGTTGCCAAACTTCTTTAAAGTCGCCATCTCCTTCTATAACATGAGAGAGAGTAACACCTCCATGGGTAACACTGAAAGCACCAAATTAAATATGGAGACTGTTTAACAAGTGACACTCGCCAGTCAGAACAGTGACCAGCTCTATAGAATTGTGTAGCCGTACTGGTGTGTATCACCTCGGCAAATATCATAGAAATTATATTAGATTAAAACTAGTACAATTGCTAACTATGCTATAACCTTATAACCGCAATTTGTGAGCAGTAGTCAAAAGGACCGTCACAGGAGGAAAGCAAGGAGAATGCCGGCTTTGTGTATCACATCACAGGACTCATGGGACCATCTATCGTAAGCATGGCTTATGGTTGAAACTGATGTCATTTGAGAATTCAACGTTTTCTCTGTTTAGGGCAGCACTTTTTTTTTTAATGAGAGAGTAGGCAACATGATATAGTGGAAAGAAAATTAGGATCAGGTAACCTTGAGTTAAAAAAAAAAATCTCATATTTGCCATTTCCTGGCTATATTCCCAGGGGCAATTCATCACCAAATTATGACTGCTACCTTGCAGGGAAAGTGTAAGGAATAAATACCCCTGGTACCTGGCATATGGAAGACACTCGATAAATCACTGATGAATGATTTCATCTTTAAAGAATGTAGCATAACAACTAAGGAAGTATTAAAAAAATAGCAGTATTATTATTAGGAGAGAAGTTAGTAAAGGTGATTACTTAACATATATAGACTGTCCTTCCCACATTTAAGAAATTCAAGTTTATAACCATACCCCAAATTTGTGTCATTTTTCACATGCTTTGGACAGTCTCTGTGTTTTGTTCATTTCTATTAATTTTTATAATTTTAATGTGGGAAATTTGGCCTGTGTCCCCCTCTCCAAGTCAGGCACAGGAGCTTCTCCTGAATATTCATAATATAATTCCCCTTAATTTATGTATGTTGTAACATTGGTGTCCACTCTGTGTGGTCATTGTTCACTAGCCTGCCTCCTTCACTAGGTCAAGAACTTTTAAGCACAAGGAGTGTGTCTTACAACATATAATCCTTAGGCTTAACCTGATGCTTGCCTGGGATCAGGCAAGTAATAACTGTCTGTGTTTCACTTCATTTAATATTTCCTGGTACATTATTGAGTCACTCTCCCCAGTCTCTTTTTCATTTAGGCAAACAAAATTAGGTAGTCATAATCTGAATGGATGGAGGTTGGAAGATAAGAAGTATTTGGAATTTACTTTGTGTAGCAGTGTGCTGAATCGTTTATTCTGATTAACTATTATTTCCTTTCGTTCATTTTTTAAAATCTTGGTTTTATTTATACTTTCCTGCAACATAACTAAAATGCTGTAGAAATATTTATTTTAAAACATGTTAGAAAAATGTCTTCTGGGAGAAGTAAACACAGTTACCAAGGCCAAACCTAAAGGCCATATGGATGTAAAAGTGTTTGTGAACTCTTCCAACTCACAGGAAGTTATAAAACTAGAAGATGTTCTCTGTACCCTTCATCCAGTTTCCCTGAGTGGGTAAACCTCATGTAACTATAGTATAATATAAAAAGCAGGAATTTTAACATTGACACAATATGTGTATATTTCACATCAGTTATAGCATGTGTAAATTTGTGCGCCCATATCCACAATCAAATACACAACCATCTTCCTCATGCTGCCCTTTATACACACCCCTCACTCCCACCATTCTTAGTTCCTAGAAGCCACTAATCTGTTTTCATTTCTATAATTTTGTCATTTTGAGAATATTGTATAGATTAAACGTACACTGTGTGAAATTCTGAGATTGGCTTTTTTCACTGAGCATAATGCCCTATGTAGGCATATTGATCGTTTGTCCCTTTTTATTGCTAAGTAGTATTCCATGATGTGGAATATGGAATATGGACCTCGTTTTGTTTAACCATTTATCTGTTGAGGGATATTTGACTGCAGTGTTTAGTTATTGCTCCTATGAATAATAGCGTACCCGCTTCTATGTAGACATGACATTTCATTTCTCTGGGATAAATGCCCAGGAGGGCAGTTGCTCAGTCATATGGAAAATGTTTATTTAGTTTTCAGGAAAATGCCAAACTGCTTTTCAAAGTAGTGGTGACATTTTACATTCCCACCAGCAATGTATGAGAAACCCAGTCTCTCTACATCCTCACCAGCATTTGAAATGGTCACTACTTTTTATTTTAGCAGTTCTCATCATAGTCTTAATTTGCATTTCCCTAAAGGCTAGCAATGATGAATAACATTTTACATGACTATTTTCTCTCTCTATATGTTCCCTTTGATGAAATGTCTTTTCCCGTTTTTTGCCTGTTTTCGAATTGTATTTTGTGATTTGTTTGACTTAGAGTTTTATGAGTTATTATGTATTTTGTATATGAGGATTTGTTAGACGTGTTGTTTGCAAATATTTTCTTTCATTTTGTAATTTATCTTTCATCTTTTTAACAGGGTATCTTGCAGAAAAATTTAAAAAAATTTTACAAACCCCATTTATCAGCTCTTTCTCTTAAAAATTATAATTCTGGTGTCATGTCAAAAATTCTTCAGCACGTCACAGGTGCCAAAGGTTCTCTCCTATGCTATTTTCAAAATGTCTTATAAGCTTTCCATTTACAGTTAAATATATGGCACGTCTGAGTTCATTTTCCTTCTGTAAGTTGTGGGGCTTGGCTGACCTCTGTTTTGCCTGTGGTTATCCAGTTACAGCAGCATCGTTTGCTGTAAAGACCGTTCTTCTTCTACTGAATTATTTCAGCAGCTTCATTGAAAATTACTTGGTTCTACCTCTGTGGTGCTGCTTCTTGCATCTGTCTCTTTGCCAGTGTTACACGTTCTTGGATAGAGTAGCTATATAATAATCCTTGAAATGGACGATTCTGTCCACTTTACTGTTACTTTTCAGAATGCGTTAGCTGTTCTAGTTGCTTTGTATTTCCCCAGACATTTTACAATTACCTTCTCTATATCCATGAATAATGTCACTGCCCCTTCGGTAGGGATGGCATAATCTATATATCAATTTCAGGAGAACTGACGTCTTTACTATGTTGATTTCTTAAAGCAATGAAAACAGAATATTTTTCTATTTTTTGCCCTTTTGATTTATTTCTTCAGTATTGTGTAGTTTTCATCATAAAAATCCTATGCATGTTTTGTTAGATTGGCATTTAGGTAAATCATTTCTTCTTTTTTTGAGGGAATGTAAATGATATTTTGAAATTTTTATCTTTCAACTATTAATGCTACTATGTAGCAATATAATTAATGTTTATATATTTACATTGCATCCTGAATCCTGTATATATGTATATATACACACACACACACACACACACACACACACACGTATATATATATATATATATATATATATATATATATATATATGCACTTAGTTCTAGGTCTTTTGTTTCTATTTTCGATTTTTTAAATTCTTTGCATTTATTTACACAGATTATTAAGCAAATCAGGAGAGATATGTTCCTTTTTTCAGATCCGTATCACATTACGATCTTTTTCTTGCCTATTTTGCTGCCTACAAATTTAAATACCATATTGAATACCAGTGATGAGTGCAGACATTCTTCATTTCTTCCTTATTTTAGGGGAAAGTCATTTAGCTTTTCACCATTAAGTATGATGTTAAATTTAGCGGTCTAATAGAAATTTTTTTCTCAGGTTGAGTTAGGTCCCCTCTATATCCATTTTTCTGAAAGTTTTTACCATGAATGGGTATCAATTAATACGACAATGTCAACTTTCTTGCTTAGCTTGTTAATGTAGTGGTTTATGTTCATTGATTTCCAAATACTGACCCTGTCTTACATTTCAGGAATAAACCGTACTTAGTGATGTGCAATTTTTATATATATTGCTGAATTTTATTTCTCAAAATTTTAAGGATTTTTGCTTTTACATCTATGAGAGATTTGGTCTGTAGGTTCTTTTGTTGTTGTTTTTTGCTTATTTTATTTTGCTTTGTTTGGTACTGTCTTTGCCTGGTTTTGGTATTGGGACAAACTGTCTTTATAAAATGAGTTGAAAATATTCCTCCTCTTTTACTTTCTGGAAGATACTGTGTACTATTTTTGTTGATTCTTTTTTTTTAACATCTTTATTGGAGTATAATTGCTTTACAATGATGTGTTAGTTTCTGCTTTATAACAAAGTGAATCAGTTATACATATGCATATATCCTTATATCTCTTCCTTCTTGCATATCCCTCCCTCCCACCCTGCCTATCCCACCCCTCTAGATGATCACAAAGCACCGAGCTGATCTCCCTGTGCTATGCGGCTGCTTCCCACTAGCTATTTATTTCACATTTGGTAGTGTATATATGTCCATGCCACTCTCTCACTTCCTCCCAGCTTACCCTTCCCCCTCCCTGTGTCCTCAAGTCCATTCTCTAGTAGGTCTGTGTCTTTATTCCCATCTTGCCCCTAGTTCTTCATGACCTTTTTTTTTTTCTTAGATTCCATATATATGTGTTAGCATACAGTATTTCTTTTTCTCTTTCTGACTTACTTCACTCTGTATGACAGACTCTAGGTCCATCCACCTCACTACAAATAACTCAATTTCATTTCTTTTTATGGCTGAGTAATATTCTATTGTATATATGTGCCACATCTTCTTTATCCATTCCTCTGTTGATGGACACTTAGGTTGCTTCCATGTCCTGGCTATTGTAAATAGAGCTGCAATGAACATTGTGGTACATGACTCTTTTTGAATTATGGTTTTCTCAAGGTATATGCCCAGTAGTGGGATTGCTGGGTCGTATGGTAGTTCTATTTTTAGTGTCTTAAAGAACCTCCATACTGTTCTCCACAGTGGCTGTAGTAATTTACATTCCCACCAACAGTGCAAGAGGGTTCCCTTTTCTCCACACCCTCTCCAGCATTTATTGTTTCTAGATTTTTTGATGATGGCCATTCTGACCGGTGTGAGATATCTCTTTGTAGTTTTGATTTGCATTTCTCTAATGATTAATGATGTTGAGCATTCTTTCATGTGTTTGTTGGCGATCTGTATATCTTCTTTGGAGAAATATCTAACTCAGAATGGATTAAAGACTTAAATATAAGGCCAGACACTATCAAACTCTTAGAGGAAAACATAGGCAGAACACTCTATGACATAAATCACAGCAAGATCCTTTTTGACCCACCTCCTAGGGAAATGGAAGTAAAACCAAAAATAAACAAATGGGACCTAATGAAACTTAAAAGCTTTTGCACAGCAAAGGAAACCATAAACAAGACCAAAAGACAACCCTCAGAATGGGAGAAAATATTTGCAAATGAAGCAACTGACAAAGGATTAATCTCCAAAATTTACAAGCAGCTCATGCAGCTCAATATCAAAAAAACAAACAACCCAATCCAAAACTGGGCAGAAGACCTAAATAGACATTTCTGCAAAGAAGATATACAGATTGTTGATTCTTTCCTTAAGGTTTAGTAGAACTCTCTAGTGGAACCATCTGGGCCAGGAGATTTCATTTTGGGGATTTTTAAAAATTAAGAATTTAACTTACTTAGTAAATAGCTATTCAAATGATCTATTCTTATCAGATGACTTGTGGTAATTTTTACTTTCCAAGGTCTTCATTAATTTTATCTAAGTTGTCAAATTTGTGTGTGTGGACTTTTCCATAGTATTTCCTTATTGTCACTTTGAAGTCTGCAGATTCTGTTATGACACCCCTGAGTCATTCCTGATACTAGTAATTGATGCCTTCTCTCTCTTTTTCTGTCAGGCTTGCTAGAGACTATTCAAAGAACCAGGATTACTTTCTCATTTATTTTCTCCGTTGAGTTCTGTGATCAGTTTAATGAATTCTGCTCTTATCTTATTTACTTCTTTTTGGTTGCTTTGGATTTATATTGCTCTTCTGTTTCTGATTTCACACGGTGGGATTTTTAAATTGTTAACTTGAAACTTCCTTGTTTCTAACATAAACATTTAATTCTATAATTTCCTTCTTAGTACTGCATTCACTGCATTCCACAAATTTTGATATATTGTATTTCTGTTTTCATTCAATTCAATGTGTTTTTAATTTCCCTCAAGGCTTCCTCTTTGACAGGTGGATTTTCTTTTTAGAAGTGTGATGTCTATGTTCTAAGTATCTGGGGATTTTTGTTATATTTATAGAATTGATTACTAGTCTGATACAGTTAGTCAGAGAACATACTCCATATGATTTCACTTTTTTTTTCTTTTTCTTACAGTCCAAGATATGACCTTATCTCAGATACTATACTTGTATAAGACAAAATAGACTTTAAAACAAAAATTTTCCAAAGAGAGAGAAGGGCATTATATAATGAAAAAAAGGGTCAATTCAACAAAAAGTTACAATGATCGTAAATATATATGCATCCAACATCAGAGCACCTAATATATAAAAATATTGACAGATCTGAAGGGAAAAATTGACAGAAACACAGCAATAGTAGGAGACTTCAATATCCCACTTTCAGTAAATCTAAGAGTTGTAGTTTTTTTAAAAGAAAAACAAAATTTAAAAACTCTTAGATAAAGAAAAAAGAGATATACTCAAATAAATAAATTCAGAAATGAAAGAGGAGACATTACAATGGATAACACAGAAATAAAAAAGGATACACCAACAAATTGGATAACCGGGAAGAAACTGATAAATTCCTAGAGACATAAAAACTAAATACTGAATCAAGAAGAAATAGAAAGTCTGAACAGAATAATAACAAACAAGGATTACAAATAGTAAGCCAAACTTTCCAAAAAGAAAAGCCCAGGACCGAAATGCTGCATAGGTCAACTCTAAAAAACATTCAAATAAGAGTTAATACCAAACTTTCTTAAACCCTTCTAAAATATATAAAACACTCCTAAAATGAAGTTATGAAGCCAGCATCACCCTGATTCCAAATCCAGACAAGGACAGCATTAGAAAAGAAAACTACAGGCCAGTATCCCTGATGAACACTGATAGAAAACTCCTTGATGAAATATTAGCAAGTCAAATTTGAAAGCATATTAAAAGAATTATGTAACATATCCAACTGGAATTTATGCCCAGGATATAAGTATGGTTCAACATATAAAAATCAATCAATGTGATACACCACATTAACAGAATAAAAGATAAAAAAAAATATTTCAATAAATGCAGAAAAGCATTTGATAAAATTCAACATCCTTTCATGATAAGAAGTCTCAACAAAATAGGTACAGAAGAAACATCCCTCAACACAATAAGGCTATATTTGAAAAACCCACAACTAACATCATATTCAATAGGGAAAAACTGAAACTGTTTCTTCTAAGATCTGGAACAAGGCAAGGATGCCCACTCATGTCACTACTATTCAACATAGTATTGAAAGTGCTAGCCAGAGCAATTCGGCAAGAAAAGGAAATAAAAGGCATCCAAATTGGAAAGAAAGAAGTAAAATTATTTCTGTTTGCAGATGACATTATCATATATATATATTAAAAAACCTAAAGACACCATAAAAATTGTTATAACTAATAAACAAATTTTACAAAGTCATAGGATACAAAATTGACATATAAAAGTCCGTGGCATCGCTATGCACTAACAAGGAACTATCTGAAAGGGAAGTTAAGAAAACGATCCCATGCACAATAGCAACAAAAAAGAATAAATTACTTAGGAATTAACTTTAAAAGGTGAAAGACTTGTACAATGAAGTTTATAAAACATTGATGAAGGAAATTTTAAAAGACACAAATAAATGGAAAGACAGCCCATGTTCATGAAATGGAATAATTAATATTGCTAAAATATCCACATTACCCAAGGTGATCTATAGATTCAGTGAAATACCTATCAAACATAATGATAATTTTTCCAGAAATAGAAAATATCCTAAATTCATATGGAATTGCAAAAGACCCCAAATAGCTAAAGCAATCTTGAGCAAGAAGAACAAAGCTGGAGGCATCACACTTCCTAACTTAAAATTGTATTACAAAGCTATAGTAATCAAAACAGTATGGTACAGGTATAAATATAGACATATAGACCAATGGAACAGAATAGAGATTCCAGAAATAAATCCACGCATTTATGGCCAACTGATCATTGACAAAGGTTCCAAGAACACACAATGAGAGGACAGTGTCTGTAAAAAATGATGCTGGAAAAACTGGACAGCTACATGCAAAAGAAGGAAATTGGACCACTATCTCACACCATACATAAAAATCAACTTAAAATGAATTAAAGACTTAAATATAATACCTGATACCATAAAACTCCTAGGAGAAAACATAGGGGAAAACCTTCTTGACATTGGTCTTGCCAATAATATTTTGGCTATGACTCCAAAAGAATAGGCAACAAAAGCCAAAGTGGGTAAGTGGTACTATATTAAATTAAAAAGCTTTGCACAGCAAAGAAAATAATTTTTAAAAAAAATAAAAAGGCACTCTACAGAATGGGAAAAATTATTATTTGCAAGCCACATATCCAATAATGAGTTAATTTCAAAAATATATAAGGAACTCATACATCTGAATACCAAAATTACAAATAACTCAGTTAAAAACAAGCAAAGGGTCTAAGAGACACTTCTCAAAAAAAGAAACTTAAATAACTAACAAATATACGAGAAGTTGCTCAATGTTTCTAGTTCTCAGGGAAATGCAAATCAAAACCACAATGAGATATCACCTTACACCAATTAGGGCGACTATTATCAAAAGGACAAAGGATAACAATGTTGGCAAGGATGTGAAGAAGGGAACCCTGTGTACTGCTGGCGGGAATGTAAATTGGTACAACTCTTATGGAAAACAATATGAATATTCCTCAAAATAATTAAATAAGATTGCCACATTATCCAGCAATTCTACTTCTGGGTATATTTCCAAATAAAATGAAATCTGTATCTTGAAAATATATCTGCACCTCCATGTTCATTACAGCAGTATTCACAATAGTCAAGACATGGCAAAAACCCTAAATGTCCTTTAATAGATGAATGGATAAAGAAAATAGATCAGGTAGATGGATAGGTACATAGATACATAGGGATAGAGGTATGTGCATACACATAAAATGGAATATTATTCAACCTTACAGAAAGAGGACATCTTGTTATTTCTGACATGGGTGGAGCTGGAGTATATTATGCTAAGCAAAATAAGCAAGACACAGAAAGAGAAGTACAGCGTGATCTCACTTACATGTAGCATCTGAAATAGTCACGTTCAGAAGCAAAGAGTAGAGTGGGGGTTGCCAGGGACTCGGGGGAGGGGGAGGGAAATGGAGTGATGTTGGTCCAAGGGAACAAAGCTTCAGTTAGATAAGATTAATAGAGAGCTAACGTATAATGTGATGATTGTATGTAACAATATTGAATACTTGAAACTTGCAGCGAGGATAGATGGTAAATAAACCACCCCCAACACACACGATAGTAGTTATAGAGGTGACGGTATGTAAATTAGCCTGACTGTGCTACACTTTTTACAATGTATACGTATATCAGAACATCAAGTCATGCACCTTAAATACATACAGTGGTATATGTCTAAAATATCAAAATAAAGCTTTACAAAAGAAAACTTGAGCCAATGTTTTAAATATGGACACTGTTGCAGGGTTTCTTTTCTTTTAAAAATGATTTTTAAAGTGATAAAGTGATTTAGCAAATGGACTCAGATCTTGCTATATGTGATAAGTAGACAACTTTAAATAAAACACGCTCTAATAGTACATTAATACATTCCCGGTTACAAGGCAAATACATTACAACCAGAGTTTATTGAACAAGAGATATTGTTTGTTTGGGGAATATGAGTGTTTGAGTTGCCATATGTATTACAAGATTAAAAGTTCTAAGTAGCGTTTAAATTTTTGGTTGTGAAAAGTCTCAGAAATACTGAAAAAAGAGGGGAGTTGGGGGAACATACTTTTTTGTTGTTGTTGTTGCTTTTGTTGTTTCATGGCTATAGAAGGACAATGTTATAATACAAAAGCCTGTTATATTTTTTTTCTCTGAAAGTAGAAATTCATAAATTCTCACTTCGTTACTCAGAAAGCTTAATAAATTTCCCATCTGTTTTCCAAAGCCTCATTAAACTTCCCAGAACTTTCCTAGTAGAACAGGGGAATGGTTCCCAATTGAAATCATGAGTAATATTGTAGTTATTTGACAATTTATTAAAAAGCTCATTTTACTGTATTGGGTACTTTTTAAAAAGTGCTTAATTGATGTTGTGAGTATAGGTACTAGTACATCAAGGATTACTACCATATACTCATAGTTGTGTCCATAGCTAAATTTTCCAGGTAAAAAATACAGTTTTTGTTTGTTAGTTTTAACATTTATTATCTTTAGGTATATCCATTTTAAAATTGTAATTTGATAATATGGCTAGACAATCCCCTGACTTCAAAACAGGCTGCCTTCTAAAAGCATTGTTGTCGCTGTATTCATTGAAATTCATGACCACTCCCCCCATGAAAACACTGTTATAATACTTCCTAAACTAGTGTGTACAGCATATTAATCCTAAATTACTGGATTTGAGGTCTGGCAGCCAAGGCAGTGCTTTTTGTACAATAAGAGAAAGAAAAAGAAAATTGCTTTTTTATTTAGTGGAACCATGCAGAGTTTGGAAACATTTCTAAATGGACTTCTTCCCCAAAACCCTTTCCTGCCCCCAATCTCCATGGCCTCAGAGACTTCAAGCTGCCATAAGAGACCTTCTTGCACAATATAAGGTTTAGTAAGACTTAAATCAGAAATTGAGGATTGAGTTCCAGTAAGGCTACTTTCCAGCTATTCTCTATAAATCTTCATTTTCTCATTATAAATTGTGGATAAGTGTCTGCCTAAAAGGGTTGCTCTTGGGACAGTATGTTCCCTGGTTTGAAGGTAAAAACTGAATATATAACACTGTGAATGGAACATTTTGTATGCTCAGTAAGCATCTGTCAAAGATCCCACTGAAGAATTCATGATGTGCTGAAATTCGCCTTTTGGAAGAAAATAACCAGTCATCTAAGCAAATTCCTGTTTGGCAATTGAGGTCTCATAAATTAGGACGTTTAATATTCACAAAACCGGGCAGGTATTGAGGATGAAGGAGCTCCCTCTGCATAAAAGATGAAGGATCGGCTTCCTACTTATCCTGCTTGTCACAGTTTCTGACTCTTTTTGGCATCTGGAACCAAAGGTTTTCTAAAACGCCAAGACCTTTTTGCTTTCACTGCAAACTCTCCAGAGCCCCAGCTGTTTAGATCATGGGGAAGAAAAATGAGGACAGGGCACGCTCCTGCTTGGTAATGCAGGTCCTTCATCAATCCTGTTTGGTGATGCCTCATAGTATAGAAGAAACTGGAGCAGCTGGAAATAAATCGGGGAAATTAGTAATTGTGTGTGTGTGTCTGTGTGTGTGTGTCTGCGTGTTATATACCACTTATTTCATCTAAAATTTTATTTCAAACGATTGGATTAGGAAAAGTAATATGTGATAAAGGAGAACTCTGGACAGGAGATTCCTCTACCTTTAAGAGAGCTCCTAAACTCCTGGGAATCATGAGGGTTCTGAATCATGTTTATTTCTCACTGAGAAGGTTTTTTCTCCTTATACATAATTTATTTTTCAAGCCTCTTATATTCTCCATAAGGATATTGACTTTTATTTACCCATGTGTGTTAAGAATCCAAATTATTGGGCTTCCCTGGTGGCGCAGTGGTTGAGAGTCCGCCTGCCGATGCAGGGGATATGGGTTCGTGTCCTGGTCCAGGAAGATCCCACATGCTGCGGAGCGGCTGGGCCCGTGAGCCATGGCCGCTGAGCCTGCGCTTCCGGAGCCTTGTGCTCCGCAACGGGAGAGGCCACAACAGTGAGAGGCCTGCGTACAGCAAAAAAAAAAAAAAAAAAGAATCCAAATTATTCTCTAACTTGGTAAACTAGAAAACTTAAACTGGCATTTTTTAGGTAAAACAAATATATTAACCACCTCCAAAACAAGTAGCTGTTAAAGGGAATCTGTCCATGGTATGATGCATTTTTCTTCCTTTTTGCCAAAAGTCACCATTTATCTATAGAAGAAATGTAATTGTATTTAATATAAGTAAAAACATTTTGAAAATCAGAATTTTAAGAATAAAGATACACTTGAAAGCATTTTCCAAGGAGGTAAAGTAACTCAAAATAATCAGGTCTGGTGTTATCATCTCATAATAAAAAAAAAAAGCAAAATTACAAAAGTCATGAAAGCATTTGAAAATGGAAAAAAATAAACTGAATTTTGACCTGAAAAGTTAACTATTTGATTATAAAAATAGTAATTATTGGATCTATCTGGAAGCTCCCTGGGAAAGCCCATATTTGCAGTGCTTGTCATTACTTGACGTGACTCAGAACTTGTTCGTTGGGAAAACCCATCCCAAGGTATGTACTGAAAACAGTTAGCAGCAATTTCTGTAAGACTACAGCAAACTGCGCTGGTGATTCCGGCTGTAACAGGTGTGAGGTGCTGTCTCACGGTGGGCTTGACTTTCATCTCTCTGACGATGACTGATGGTAATCATCTTTCCATGTACGTGCTGGCCATCTAGCTACGTGTCTTCTCTGAAAAAATGTCTATTCATATCTTCTGCTCATTCTTTAATCGGATTGTTTTTTTGCTGTTGAGTTATATGAATTCTTTATACGTTTTGGATAGTAAGCCCTTATCAGATATATGGTTTGAAAATCCTCCTTTCAGATGCTCAACCAAAGATCTTGGAATCATCCTTGACTCAATTTTACTGTCAATCCCACACATTTTTTAACTGGAAACTTTACAACTTCCCTTCTTTCAATCTTATTCCCAGAGAGTTTATTATCAACAGTGTGGCCAGAATTATCATTTTAATACTCAATACCAATTCTTGTCACTCTGTGCTGAAAAGTCTCCAGTGGTTTTCCATGGCAGTCAGAGTAAAGCTCATAAAGGGCTCATCTGCACTACAGTTTCTGGCCTGAGTTATATCTTTGACCTCATTTCCTATTAATTACTCCATAATTCACTCCATCCCAGCGCTGATGGTCCCTGGCTTTCCTCAAGCTCTCCTAGAATGTCTCTGTCTCAGGGCCTTTGAAATTGACTTCTGCCGGGAATGTTTCTCTCACAAACATCCAGGTGGTTTACTCCTTTGTCCCGTTAGGTTTCACCTCCAGAACAATATGGATTTCCCTGTCCTGCATGCCCTCCCACACTCTGCTCTCTTCCATGCCTTATTTTCTGGAGTATACTTATTATTATATTCAGAAATATTATATTTCACTTGTTTATGCCCTTATATGTTGTCTCTTGCCACAAAAATGTAACTCCCATTAGACCATTTTTTTCTGTCTGTTCTGCTCACTACTTTATCTTTTCACCAAGAAAAAGACTAGATGCATAGTAAGCACTCAATAAATATTCATTGAATGAATGAATGATTAACTTTTGAGGAGAATTCTGTTTAGTGAGATTCCTGGGACTCAGAAGAGCTCTATTACAAGGAGATGGTAAATAGCTTGGTGGACCCACCTGTGGACGCTCCGTAGCTAGGTAAATTCTGTAGGTCAGAATTTACATTAGAAATGAGGGAAAGAGTGTTACTAGTGTATACAGAAATGCAAATCGAAGCCTTAGGAGTGGATGTGATGACCAAAGGTGACTACCGAGCCCGAGGGAAGATGAGTTGACTCTGGAATCAAGGACCAAACTTGAACACATCTCTGCCTCTTATTTTATCTTCTAATTACCTATCATTTCCTGCCTACCCACATCCAAAAAAAGGTGTAAAAATTTGAAAATGCCAGTGTCTGCATCAAATAATTGACATATACTTGACAAGGTACGAATCACTGAAAATACTAATCATCCCCCAAATATCTATATATTTAGACTATTTGCTTTTTTGACAACCAAGATATAATCTCCAATCTAATAAAGTGTGGCACAACCATTTTTGAGAAAAAGTTGTTATATTTTTGCCTAGTTGCAACGCTCAACAGTATTCTCCCCTTCACCAAGTGTAAATTGTATGTTTTTTATTGTTTTGTTTTTTAATAATATACAAGCATATCTCATGCTTTCCAGAACTTTCCCATCCTTTTTACAGCTGGTGGATTTTTAGGGGTTGACGCTGAACGTATTCAAAGTCTGCACCTGAAATAAACTGGCTACACAGAGAACGAAGGGGTGAATTTTGGGCTTGAATTAAGGCCAGAGGAAACCTGCTAGGTGACCAATAACACATCGCGGCAACATGAAGCAGATTGCTAAAAATACGGCTCCTGAAATCATAATGACTGAGTAAAATCATTTCGAGTTGGAATCATTTTAGGAATTTAAAATAGTTAAACCAGATCTTTGCTGTTTTAACATTTGCCATAGGAAACTGACTAAGATATTCTGAAGTTTTGGAGGGAATCACTCTGACAGCATAGCTATTTCATCCACATTGTACTGAACTATGAATCTATATTGTGGCCTATTGTCCTCCTATTACATATCCGAGAAAGTACTACTGAAGTGAACTATTTTATTTAAATAGTTCCTTGGTACATGACAGATATTACAATATGTCCTAAGTGAATGAATACTTTATATTATTTTCCATTGCCACATACCATGAATTGAAAACACCATCAGCAATGTGCCTATTACTTGCAATTCTGCATCCTTTATTACTATGTATTGACATAGCGTCAGTTTCGTCAGCAATTCCGTAGGGTTTCTTATGCTCTAGTTATCCTCTCTGTGACAAGTTTATCAAATAGACCTCATCAAGCACATATTTTTATTCTTCTTCTCTCAATCCTTTTGGAATTAGATCATTTTTATGGGACTGTTGATGGTTTTTCATAAAAATACTTGTGACGTCAGCTTTCGAAACCTATCCTGAGCACCGACTCATGATTTTACAGCTAAGCTGATATCATTTGTGGTTTGAAGTAACTTCTTTCTATTTTCATTTCAATATATATATCATTTGGTGCTACTGGTTGGTGCTACATTTCCTTAAGTACCCAAATGGGAAATATATTTCCAAAACTCCAAACAGTTAGTGGGCCCTGGCTAACATTTTTTTGACAACCAAGTATGTTAATCAGAATTAATTAAATTTAAAATGAATGCATTCATTATATTTTGGAAGTGAACCCTTTGGCTTCTAGTGCCTTAAACGTTCATATCCCCTTGCTCTCAGTATTTCATATTCATTGTCCTACGACAAACAGCAACTTATTCTAGATAGTAGTGAAGAATACTTAATTATTCCAATCCAAATTTTTCATTTGAATTGTGTGTAAAGAGATAAAAATACTTTTAAAGCTGTTTCTCTTTACTTACACTATGTCAAAAGTAGAATTTTAATCTGGTCAAATATATTTCTATGCAGCATTTATCAATATTGAAAAGACTCTCATGGGTGATAAGAATGTTTAGTTCTTCTGACTCTCGGGCCACTGTATTTTGAAGTCAATTGGCAATGCATTTGAAAGTAACATATTGAACAATAACGCCTACAGTGTCCATAAGTTAGATGTCATTGATTCTAGTTAAGTTTATTGCACTTGAAAGAAAAGCTCTGGCTATTATCTAGTGGTGTAGTTATTCTCCATTTATTTTCAGGACGCTGGTTTCTATTTCACATGACCACCTCTCTCTCCCTTTCAGGAGCTGGAATTTTCGAACCTGTTTGCTGTTCTTCACTGCATTCACTCGTTCTTTGCCGCCAAGGTGGCTTGTTTGGACCCTCTCTTTTTAGGCAATCAGGCTACTGCCTCTGCTGCTCCCAGCTCCGGCATGATGAGCAAAGCCAAGTACATGACTTGACGGCCTGAGCTTGGCATCCCTCTTACCTTGACTTATAAAAACAATCATACTCGTCGCTGTAGACCCTGGAGAAGCAATCACATCATAGTCAACAGTGAAGCCAAGTTGAAATTTCAGCAGGAAAGCAGGTCATACGTATCTCAGAAGCACTTGTGTTTTGAAGGCCTCTGGGAATCATTCTGAATGAACAGGATAGCTTGCTCTCTATCGGTGGGTCGGTTCCAGCGTGTTGCTTTCATCAGAAGAGAAGACGAAAGAATGAATGACTCGAGTATGTAAATAATATAAAAAATTGTAAGCTACCTATAAATAAAAATACCCATTAAATGGTCATTTCGGCATTTTAGATTATTTGGTATGACAAATACATGATGGGCCTGGTCAGGAACGCATACCCCATCACTGCATCAGGAACAACAGAAAGGAGACAGTTGCACAGAGACCAGCAGGCAAAAACCCTCGTCAAAGAAGAAAGCACTTTAACCCCCTGGTGTGGACTTCTCCTCCCATGAGCTGACACTGGTACTCCAATGTTTGTTTATCTTATTGTAGAATATTGCTGAGAATTGCAAAAGGATCATACATTTTACCTACGGTAGACACAATGTGAAACAGACTATTTCTTCCTTGGGTCACTGACACTGAGTGTTTTATTTGCAGCCAGTGACATTCAAAGATGCCAAAATGTGTCACTTTAATGATGAATGAAGGGAACATCCATGAACCTCTTGTTCTTTCCTTCATTTAAGGAGATTTATATTTTACCTGGAGTTTATTATTAAATTAAAATTTCATGAATTTTCAGTGACCCCCCAAAACCTTGTAGAGAAAATAATATCAACCCATGCGGTGTAAGAAACAATTCTGTGTAATCCTGACCCTACCTGTTAATGCTGAACCACAGTGTCCCTAGGAAGCATTCTCAAAGCTGTGACTTACGTTGGGTGAATGACATCTTTCCATTTTAGTTAGAGTTTATGAAAGAATAAGGTGAGATATGAAAATAAAATTTTAAATTTCTGACTTGTCATGAAAAGTGATTATGTAATGCCAAACTGTTTGAGTTATTTTAGGCGTCTTGTCTTAGGAATGCAAGTGTGAAGAGATTGGGAATTTGAAAGCCCTGAAGTTGTGTGCACACGACTCGGATCCCAGGTGTTACATAACTATTTGTATAACATTTTCTTTCCTTCAAAGCAGCTGTACTGAAATTTACTTTTAAACAACCACCTTCCCATTAAGAAAAAAATTGCTTTTTTTAATACACATGTTCCCAACTAAATCAAACATTGGATCCTTCCTTGTGAAAATGACCAATTATCTAATAAGGTGGATTGATTTTTTTTAATAAGAAAGAAAAAAGTCACTCAAGAAGGAAACATTATTTGTAAAAAGGACACATGAAAATTATAATTAAAAATAAACATCAAACTATTTCCATAATCATTATAAATTATTAATTCACTTTTCATCTGATTAACTCTTAAGTGCATTAAATTGAAAAGGAAAAGTGAAGGTTCACAGTTGTACCTGGCAAGTGTTAAGTTCTATCTAGGATGACTTTTGAAAAGAACTGGGGCAGGACTTCCCTGGTGCAATGGTTAATAATCCGCCTGCCAACATAGGGGACACAGGTTCGAGCCCTGGTCCAGGAAGATCCCACATGCTGTGGAGCAACTAAGCCCGTGAGCCGAAACTACTGAGCCTGCGAGCCACAACTACTGAGCCCACACACCACAACTGCTGAAGCCCATACGCCTAGAGCCCGTGCTCCGCAGCAAGAGAAGCCACCACAATGAGAAGCCCACGCACCGCAACAAAGAGTAGCCCCCGCTTGCCGCAGCTAGAGAAAGCCCTTGCGCAGCAAAGAAGACCCAACACAGCCAAAAAATAAAAAAAAATAAAAAGAACTGGGGCAAACTGGACAATATACAGTTTAATATAATTTATACTGAACATCAAACTAAATACATATCCATAATTGGGATAACACTATGGAATTATTGCTCACTGTGTTTTGATCAAACAGAGCAGTCCTTTTATTGGATTGGCCAAAAAGTTCGTTCGGGCTTGTCCGTAAGATCTTTTTGGCCAGCCCAGTAAAATCAGAAGCCCACCAAAAACAGGCTTCAGGAGGCCACCAGCTCAGGCGGTGGAGTGGAAGGAGGGGGCAGCTGCCTTAGGATCCGCAGCCGCAGTGGCCAGCTCATCACAGACCCTCTGTTACCAGCTCGAGTTTCGTGTCAGCCCGCCCCGCGCTAGGGTGACGTCAGTGTGTCCGTGGTGTGAGAATCAGTGGATTCACAGGCAATATGAAATGGACTGCTTAGCCTAAAGAAAGAAAAAGGGTTTTAAAACTTTCTACAAGTGTAATGTAATCATTAAAAAAAAATGTCAGGTTTTGTAAAACTCCATTTAAAAAATACAAAAAGGTGATTTAATTAAATATCCTTTTTGTGTATCATAAAAATCTTCTAGGCTGTACTTACGTGTGTAATAAAGGAAAAGGTGCACAATGAGATATGTGTGGGTATATATCTCCTTGTACAACACACACACACACACACACACTCGTATATATATAATAAAATGCTAATCCCATATTATATAGAAGAATATATTTCAAATAAATATATTAATATACTTTAAATTTACACTGTAAATTGTAGCCTGAATTAAAATTTATGATAATACCATATTGTGTTTATTTTTGATACTCTTGAAAAAAAAGCCATGGGCCCAAATTGCTACTTAACATGATTAGTGGAGAAGCCACCTACTAAAAAATATTATTTTGATTTTCCTCAGTTAGCAAATAGTGTTGAATGTTTCCTTTCACAGTGCAATGAGTAGACACTGTCATTTGCTATAACTTGGACTACTTGAGTAAGAAAGTTTAGAAATGAACAAAAATACTCAGATAAATCTCTATTTCTCATGTAATTTAGGTTTAGGTGCATGAGATTTATTCATCAAATCCTGGTTCGTATTAGGGCACATTTTAACGACAGAATGCTTAATTATGTGCTAACCTCTCCAGTGCCTTGGTATATGTGTGTATGTGTGTGTGTGTGTGTGTGTGTGTGCATACACATTATACATATATATACATATATGTATACATATGTATGTATATATACACACACTAAGGGTTATATAATTATAGTGTACATAGTACAAGCTTGAAGGGAACATTACATTATACGTACTTGGGTCAGAGAAGGGAAATCTTTGCTAACTACTATAATCATGTATTTTGCCTGATAAAGAATAACAATTCATTTAAGCTGAAGTATATTAAAGCAGGGGCATTTTTAATTTGTTATATTGCCACAAGTATTTACTTCAAATACTTTAGTAGATAATGTAAGTATAATGTGTACCCCAACATGTACCATCCAACACTGTTTTTAAGGGAAAATAATCAGCGTATCATTTCTTGCCCGTTTTTCAGGCATGTACCAACTAAGCGTTTTAAAGCCTTTGATCACAAAGCTCATTCAGCAGAAGAAGCATAATTCCCTGAAAATGAATGTCAATCCCATATTCATTAGGTCAACAGAGAGACTTTCTTTTCGTATATTAGTTTAAAGTTAGAGATTTCCCTCATTTTCTGAAGCAAAGCTTGTCATCAACTTTGTTTACATGGCATGCTGGATTTGAGAAATGCTTGATTTATTTCTGTGGAAAAATAATCATCCTAACAATGATTCAGAATTATCACTACAAAGCAGCAATGTGGGGAAGCTTTAAAAGCACAAGGACGATCTTGGGTTTAGCTTTTTAAGGTAAGGTCGATTTCTGATAATATTAACACACATGTTGCTACCCTTAATACTGAAGTCCTGATGACTCTCCACAAGGAAATGCTTTATTCATTCCTCTAAAACTCTTGTTTATGATTTATTCTTGTTCCTGAATACTTTAAAATCATAATTCACTTCTTTGCACATTTGATGTTGCTTTTAAAGATAAATAAAATATTATAAATGTTATATATTTATACATATTAAAATGCAATGAAAATGCCAGAAATATGAAATGCATTTATTTCATTTTTAATTGTTTTGGTCGATGTTTGTAAAAACATCACCTGTGTTTTTAATTAATATCTGTGACAAAAGCTTGTCACTTTGTTCTTCAAGTTCATTAATGTACTACTAGTAAAACTGTACCTTTTTTAATGATGCATACTGGAAAATAAAAACAGATAATTTTTTCTACATCTGTGTTTTCACTTCTTGGGTTTGATTTGTAAGTTTTACAGATATTTAGAGCATGACCTTGGAAGACTTAGCTGCCATGAACAGGGCCAGTGGTGAGCAGCCTGCCTTGGGGTGCATACCTCTTAAGACATGATTTCTTCTGGTCCATCAATGTTTATGAAGATTACCTACCTGACCCCTAAAAGGCCTTAAAGACTGAACAAAGATGATATTTGCCAAATTACTTAAGCAATCAGAGTTACAACATTTGAAAGCAAGACAACTTTGATAGCCTCACAATGGTCCATTATGAGCTGAATCTATACTGAGAGGACTGGTCTGACTGGGCATCATTTGCTGGTCATTTGTACCTGTGAAGAAGCTCATCACTTTATGTCATAAAAGACCACAGTTGTCTTTCAGGTAATTACAGTGCCATAAGCATGAGTGATCACAGAAATAATTTTAAAACAACTCTGATATCTACATTATTCTAGTTGTTGAATGCACATCTTTACCTTCTCTCATTTTTTAGTTTCAGAAAAAAACACTGCTGAAAAATTAACACATGTTCATCATAAGTAATTAAAGCAATTAAAAAGAGTACAAAAAATTCAAATAGATATCATATTAAGTCTCATCACCACAAAAAAATAAGCACAATTCATTTTTGATGAACTTTATTCTATACATATATCTATGTTTACATAAAGGTAAAAAGAAATATAATTAGTCAATGTACAACTACGTAGATTTAAATGCTTAAGTAAATATATTCCAGCAAAAAATACAACATAAAATAAATAGATTACTATGTCTTGGAGGAATATATGAACAAGAATAGCAAAATGTGAATTCTTGAAAGTTACCTACATATTAGCAAAAAGTGAAATTATGAATATATTTTAAGGGGATCATGACCTCAAGAATATTCTCTTTAAAAAAAGTTTTAAGATAAATTGAGGCAAATTTTGGACATTACAAGAAAAAATCAAACTTTTCAGAGTGTAGTTTTGTAAGTTCTGAATAATGAGTATGATTGGGAACCACCATCAAGTTCCAAATACAGAACAGTTCACTCTCACCTGTACGTCCCCAGTGTCATTTTCTAGGCAACCCCTCTGCTACTCCTGAACTTTGTCAACTGTTGATCTGCTGTATGTCCCATAGGTTTCCCTTTGCAAATTGAAATGTATGGGATATTGTCTTTTGAGATTATTCTCTTTTTGGGGATCACTTCTCTCAAGAAAGTCTTTCTGGGAATGTTCTCTTAAGAGGATACCTGAACTAAATACTAGCAAACAGAATCCAACAGCACTTTGAAAGGATCATATACCATGATCAAGTGGGGCTTATCCCAGGAATGCAAGGATTCTTCAATATATGCAAATCAATCAATGTGATACACCATATTAACAAATTGAAGGAGAAACACCGTATGATCATCTCAATAGATGCAGAGAAAGCTTTTGACAAAATTTGACACCGATTTATGACAAAAAACCCTCCAGAAAGTAGACATAGAGAGAATATACCTCAACATAATAAAGGCCATATATGACAAACCCAGAGCCAACATTGTTCTCAATGGTGAAAAGCTGAAACCATTTCCTCTAAGATCAGGAACAAGACAAGGTTGTCCACTCTCACCACTATTATTCAACATAGGTTTGGAAGTTTATCCACAGCAATCAGAGAAGAAAAAAGAAATAAAAGTAATCCAAATCAGAAAAGAGAAGTAAAACGGTCACTGTTTGCAGATGACATGATACTATACATAGAGAATCCTAAAGATGCTACCAGAAAACTACTAGAGCTAATCAATGAATTTGTTAAAGTAGCAGGATACAAAATTAATGCACAGAAATCTCTTCCATTCCTATACACTAATGATGAAAAATCTGAAAGAGAAATTAAGGAAACACCCCATTTACCATTGCAAAAAAAGGATAAAATACCTAGGAATAAACCCACCTAAGGAGACAAAAGACCTTATGCAGAAAACTATAAGACACTGATGAAAGAAATTAAAGACTATACAAACAGATGGAGAGATATACCATGTTGTTGGATTGGAAGAATCAACATTGTGAAAATGACTATACTACCCAAAGCAATCTACAGATTCAATGCAATCCCTATCAAATTACCAATGGCATTTTTCACAGAACTAGAACAAAACATTTCACAATTTGTATGGAAACGCGAAAGACCCCGAATAGCCAAAGCAATCTTGAGAACGAAAAACGGAGCTGGAGGAATCAGGCTCCCTGACTTCAGACTATACTACGAAGCTACAGTAATCAAGACAGTATGGTACTGGCACAAAAACAGAAATATAGATCAATGGAACAGGGTAGAAAGCCCAGAGATAAACCCACGCACATATGGTCACCTTATCTTTGACAAAGGAGGCAGGAATGTACAGTGGAGAAAGGACAGCCTCTTCAATAAGTGGTGCTGGGAAAACTGGACAGCTACATGTAAAAGTATGAGATTAGAACACTCCCTAACACCATACACAAAAATAAGCTCAAAATGGATTAAAGACCTAAATGTAAGGCCAGAAACTATCAAACTCTTAGAGGAAAATATAGGCAGGACACTCTATGACATAAATCACAGCAAGATCCTTTTTGACCCACCTCCTAGAGAAATGGAAATAAAAACAAAAATAAACAAATGGGACCTAATGAAACTTAAAAGCTTTTGCGCAGCAAAGGAAACCATAAAGAAGACCAAAAGACAACCCTCAGAATGGAAGAAAATATTTGCAAATGAAGCAACTGACAAAGGATTAATCTCCAAAATTTATAAGCAGCTCATTCAGTTCAATATCAAAAAAACAAACAACCCAATCCAAAAATGGGCAGAAGACCTAAATAGACATTTCTCCAAAGAAGATATACAGACTGCCAACAAACACATGAAAGAATGCTCAACATCACTAATCATTAGAGAAATGCAAATCAAAACTACAATGAGATATCATCTCACACCAGTCAGAATGGCCATCATCAAAAAATCTAGAAACAATAAATGCTGGAGAGGGTGTGGAGAAAAGGGAACCTTCTCACACTGTTGGTGGGAATGTAAATTGATACAGCCACTGTGGAGAACAGTATGGAGGTTCCTTAAAAAACTACAAATAGAACTACCATATGACCCAGCAATCCCACTACTGGGCATATACCCTGAGAAAACCATAGTTCAAAAAGAGTCATGTACCACAATGTTCATTGCAGCTCTATTTACAATAGCCCAGAGATGGAAACAACCTAAGTGTCCATCATCGGATGAATGGATAAAGAAGATGTGGCACATATATACAATGGAATATTACTCAGCCATAAAAAGAAACGAAATTGAGCTATTTGTAATGAGGTGGATAGACCTAGAGTCTGTCATACAGAGTGAAGTAAGTCAGAAAGAGAGAGACAAATACCGTATGCTAACACATATATATGGAATATAAGAAAAAAAATGTCGTGAAAAACCTAGGGGTGAAACAGGAATAAAGACACAGACTTACTAGAGAATGGACTTGAGGCTATGGGGAGGGGGAAGGGTAAACGGTGACAAAGCGAGAGAGAGGCATGGAGATATATACACTACCAAACGTAAGGTAGATAGCTAGTGGGAAGCAGCCGCATAGCACAGGGAGATCAGCTTGGTGCTTTGTGACCGCCTGGAGGGGTGGGATAGGGAGGGTGGGAGGGAGGGAGACGCAAGCGGGAAGAGATATGGGAACATATGTATATATATAACTGATTCATTTTGTTGTGAAGCTGAAACTAACATGCCATTGTAAAGCAATTATACTCCAATAAAGATGTTAAAATGAAAAAAAGAAAAGAAAAAGAAAACTGGACCAGAGAGAGAAAATGGACTGAAAAGAAACACGCAGAGCCCCAGGGATCTGTGGGCTTACAGCCAAAAAATCTAACAGTTTTGTCAGGGAGATTCCAAAAGGAGAGGAAAAAGGAGGAGGGGTTAAAACAATATTGAAGAACTAATGTCTGAAAACTGCCCAAATGTGCAATATATACACATAAATCCAAGAATCTGAGTGAACTAATAAAGTCAAAGAAATCCATGACAAAAATATGTCACGGTCAAACTGTATCAAAGTCAAGACACTTCTGTTGTCAAACTAAAGGCAAAGAAACTGAAAGCAACAAGAGAGAAAGGACACCTTCCCCATAGGAGGAAAAAAACAGTTATAGTGATAATAGTTTCACTTCAGAAACCTTTGTGGCCAGAAGGGAGTAGCACAATACTTTGCAAGCCCTGAAAGAAATGCATTAACAGCCTACAATCCTATATCCAGTGGAAATATCTTTCAAGATTAAGGGAGAAATACAAACGTTCTTAGATTAAGTAAAACCAAGAAAATTTATGGGCAGCACACTTATCCCAAAAGAATGGCTGAAGGATATTTTCTAAACAGAAAAGAAATTACTGTTAGGAAAGAAAGAACAGTAGAAAGTCAGCGTGTGATTAACAACAGTAGACTTAGCTTCTCATTTGAGTTTTCTAAATTATGACTAATGGTCAAAGCAAAAATATTAACACTGGTTGGTGAAGTTCTCAAGACAATTATAAATGGAGAAGGATAGACAGATGGAAAGGAAAGTAAGGGGGCTATGCTCCACTGTAACTGGGAAATGACGACAGAAATAGACATGTTATGAAGATACAACGTTTCACCTACCACACTCAAGGAAAAAAAGCTATGCAGACACACACTTACGAACACTAAAGATAAATCCAAATAGAATTCCAAACAAATTGTTCAAGAAAGCTATAGTGAGGCAGGAAAAAAGGGTGAGAAAACACACACACACACACACACACACACACACGGGAGAAAGAAACAGAGAGAACAAATAGAAGTCATGCAAACATTAGCAAAAGGAAGCAAGGGTGGATATAGTAATTGAAAGATATTCTGTGTTAATGGATTGGAAGACTCAATATTGTTAAATTGTCAATTTTACTAAACTGATCTATAGCTTCAAAGCAATCCTCAACTGAAACTCCAGCTAGCTATTTTATGGATAACCAAAAACTGATTTACAGTTTATTTCAAAAAGAAAAGGCCCAGAAAAGCCAACACAATACTGCAGAAGAAGGACAACGTTGAAAGACTCACATTATCCAAGTTCAAGATTTAATCTGAGGTTATAATAACCAGTGCAGCATGATACTGGTAAAATAAGAGACACAGAGATCAACGATGTTGGATGTAGTGCCCAGAAAGAGACCCATACAAATATTACCCACCAACCTTTGACACAGTAACAAAGACGGTTAAATGGAAAAGGGACAGACTTTTCAACAAATGGTGCAGGATCAGTTTTACACCTACATGCATGGAAAAATCAGGAAAGCAGGACAGGTCAAGAGAAAAAGACAAACATGCGATTACAGTCAAATCCCAGCTTTAGATCGAGTCCACAGGGAACTGATTTGTCCAGGAGGCAAGGGAGGTGGACCCTCATACTTCCAAACTGGTGCGCGTGCAACTAGCGCGCACGGCTTGGCTGGTACAGAGTCGCTTTGGGAGTGAGCTTTAGGAAGAGAAGAGCGCAGAAGCGCGGAGATGGGCCCCTAGAAACGCTCAAAGGAGCGTGATGGGATCTGAGAGAAGCATCGCCTGTCATTGTTCCTACACGTCACCACGTTGAGGCTACTATCATCTCCTGCTGAGGAGACTCATCTCCTTCCTGTTTGTTTGGTCTCTGGGCTCAAAGCTTTGACCCGTCCTAAAAGTCCACCATGATGCAGCCACAGGGACCTTTCAGAAACAAAGATCTGACTGTGTCACCGCCTATTCGATACTTTTCAGGAACTTCCCACACCTTCATTGTAAATTTCAATCAGTTAACGTGACACAGAGAAAAATGGATGACCTGGCTCCTGTCTGCCTTCTCACCGCTTCCCCTTTACCGTGTGTATTTTAATCATACGAAACTATAGGGGACAACTGGCCGTGTCATATCTGTTTCACACGGGGTTTTCACATGCATCTTCTTTACCTGGACGCCCTCCCCTGTACCTGTATTACTCTAGCTTGTCCTTTAGAATTACTTCTGCTATTTCATATAGTGAAGAGGCTCTTCTGACTTTTGTCTACCTTGACAAAAGTACCTTAACTCCAGCCAAAAAGCTCCTTTACATGCCCTGCTTTTGTATTTCCAGGATAACTTCTGTAACGTCTCAGAAGATTGTAGAATATACTTATAACTGTCTATTTATCAGTATCCACAGAGACTATGAGTGCAAGACTGCTGGAGCTGTTTCGCATCCGTCAGTGTATCCTCTGTATAAGAACAATGCCTGAGGTCTAATAGTAATTTAATACATACTATGTGCAAATTAAAATTAATAATGAAATGTCAGAGTAAGGATGTGGGATCCTTCATATCACTTTGTCCAGTATAAGTCCTTTCACATGAATAGTTTCCCCTACATACATTTTATAAAAGTTGCTTATGAAGAGCTGTTATTTGTGACTCCTCTGCACTATAAAATGTCCATAAGTGTGAGAGCAAGAAGAAATAATTTCTTCACCTCACTGAGAACAGATGTTATCAAAACATCACTCAAGTATGATTCAATTATAAATATAAAAACTACAAAGATGGAATTCTCAGCAACACTTTTTTTAATATATCGAGCTCAATAAATGCCTTTTATCAAGGGAAACAAAGAGTTAATGAAACGATAGCACCTCAGACAGGTGTGTACATTCTCTGAGATTGCTTTGATTGAATGACACACCCAGATATACTTCAAACTCATGGACTCAACCTCATCAACCCCGTGTCTCGGAAGCAGCTAAAAGTAACTGACATGAACAAGCCTTGCTAAACGTTTCGTATTTACCAGAGTATATACAAGAGCTAAAAGGTTTATAAGGAAACAGAACGTCTTAAAAGTCTACAGAATCAAGAAGTTTGCTCTGCCTCACTAATGTTACAGACGTTACTTGTTTCCGTGGAGAGCGATATTTAGATGAAGTATGTCTCCATGCAGCTTCTGGGCAGACTGCTGTGGATTTCAAGATTCTTGGGAAAATACCCAGAGAAAGCAGTTCTGAGGTGGTATCTGCAACCTGCATGTGTGGCTTCAGGCACTTTTCAGCCATCCCCTTCTCTAAGGAAAGGGCATCCGCACCAGAGAACATTTGTGTGAAGTAGCTACGTTAGCTTTTATTTTTAAAAGGGTTACATTTTTTAAGCATGCTTCGTTTGAATGACTGTGTAGCTAATTGAGCTCACAGCTGTACTTGTTCGGACATTAATATTTTCAGCAGATGGTATGTTCAAATCTAAATTTTTGGAATTCCTAATGTTCTTATGGCAACATTTAAGTGAAAGATTTGGAGAATCACTGTTTAATTCTGTGGGTGTGAGTCATTACGTGTAAAATTATTGCTTCTTTTAGTTTAATTTCTATAATTTAGATTCAGTTCATGTCTTTTCTAATGAAGACAGTTTAATAATTAATATCTTCTAATTTTCTACCTATCTGAGATACTAATATGTAAGACCTCCAAATTGTAGAACACATTTTCTTCAGCCTGACCTCGTCAAACCTATTTTGATTCCTAAATTTATGCATAATGAAAGTAGAAAGCCATTTTTTATATTTTGATGACAGGAAGAGTTGAGATGATTCTTAATGTTATTTTTAGTGTTCTTATAAGAAAACATGTACCTGTCACATGTAAATAAAAAGCTTAATTCTCTATACTGCTTCTTTCCCAACACTGAAGTTTTAAAATTTTTCCTAAAAACTGTGTCTGTATTCTACTCATTTTTATTATTGTATTACGCATTTCTAATCATAGGCCTAGTCAATTATGTTATACTGTCAAAGACCCCAAAGATTTTTTTCCTTTCTTTGTGTAAGTGTATATACTCATTTTCCCATTCCACTGATTTTGCTATGAGCTTTCCAGTTATCAATAGGAGGAGCTATTATTGATTGACAGTGTCTACAAGACATTTTTTCAATTGCTCATGAACTTCTCAACTATTTTCAGTAATTAGGTCAGGAGAAAATCCTGTTCTATTCCTTCTGTAAAAGATACTGATAAACAAACAAGCAGGGACTTCCCTGGCGGTCCAGTGGTTAAGACTTCGCCTTTCAATTCTGTCCGTACAGGTTTGATCCCTGGTCAGGGAGCTAAGATCCCACAGGCCTCACAGCCAAAAAACCAAAAACATAAAACAGATTGTAACAAATTCAAAAAAGCGTTTAAAAATGGTTCACATCAATAAAACTTAAAAAAAAAACCAAGCAAATAAAAATACTGCTAGAAATAGCCCTTTTATTAAATACAGAGATGAATTCATTCAAAATGGATAAAACAAATATATTGAAGATGGCAAAAAAGGGCGATAAGAAGCCAGAAGTTACTGTTTTAAACTATTTTTCCTTCACTCACAAGAAACTCGCAAAAAGCAAAATTATGAAAAATACCTAACATGTACCTAAAATTTTGTTGTTTTTACAGATACATACATACATACATCTGAACATACATACAGATACATAAAATAAAATTTTAAAGTTTCCTATAACTTAACTTGGCAGTGTAAATGGAATATGTTGTCTAAATTTATGTTTAAAAAAATCAATGAATTTTTCCAAAAATAAATCTAAATAACAGAAAGTTCTATTTAGTATTATCAGAGATAATTTTAATATAAGATCTAGAAAAGGTTTTGACATAAACTTTCAATATTACATCTTTAATTCCAAACATAGATCAAATTTTGGAAGCAATCAGTTCTGTTGTCATAGACTTTAGTCTTAGATGAGCATTTCTTTCATGTGTGAATGCAGCATAAAAAGACGACTCAAAGACAGATACAAGAGTATACGGAGCTTATTTTATGAGCTTTGTGATAAACTTAACAGCTATATCCAGTGGTATTACTTATTTTTATTTTGCTGTAAACTGTACAGAACATTTTTATAACTTTTTCATTGTCTCTGTTTATTATAAATACAGCAATCTAACTCGTAACTTGCTACCACATAAATGTCAGTGTGCAAACATTCTAGTGGCAAGCAATAAACAGTATTACTAATAAAATAGGTGACATTTTAAGAATTATGTAAATTTACATTAGTTGAGCAATTTTTAGCTTGATTTCACACATGTATTTGCTTTTAAGTATTATGAAGGTCTTTTTCTAAACAACAAGTTTATTGGGTATAATTCAAATAATACAAAATTCACCCTCCTGAAATGTCCAATACAGTGGTTTTTTAGTCTTCTCAGAGTAGTGTAACCATCACCACTGCCTAATTCCAAAATATTTTCATCACCACAGAAAGAAACTCCAGACCCATTAACACTCCCTACTAAATGACCCATTTCTCCAGTCTCCGACAACTACTAACCAACTTATAAACAGACCATATGTGCTCCTTTCTGGCTGTCTTCTTTCAGCTGTAATACTGTTTCTAAGGTTCACCCATGCTGTGACATGGATCAGTACTTCACTTCTTTTTATTGTCAAATACTATTCTGTTACATGGATAACATATTTGGTTTATCTAGTCATCAACTGATGGACATTTGGGTTGTTGTTTACTTTCTGGTCTTCTTTACTTTCTTGCAGCAACGTTTTGCTGTTTTCTGTATGCAAATCTTGCAACTCTTTCTTAAAAATATATTCCTGAATATTTTATTGCTCTGATTTAACTAAAATTGTTTTCTTGATCTCACTTTTGATTTTTCATTACTAGTGTTTACAAATAAATTTGATTTTTTATGTTGGCCTTGTATCCTGAAACCTTTTTGAACTTGTTTATTAGTTCTAAGAGTTTGGGGGTTCGTTGTGGGTTCCTCAGGAGTTTCTTGTGTTCTACAAGATCACAACATCTGTGAGTAAGGATAGCTTTATTCTTTTTTCTTTCAAATCTGGATGACTCTTTTTTTCCCTTTTCTATTTGTCCTTGCTAAATCCTCCACAAAAATTTTGAACAGAAGTGCAGCTATCCCTGTCTTTTTCCTGATCTTAGAGGGAAATCATTCAATTTTCCAGCATTAACAATGATGTTAGCTGTGGGTGTTTTTAAATGTCTATTGTCAGATTAAGAAACTCCCTTCTCTTTTTTAGTTTGTTGAGTGTTCTTTTTTTTTTTTTTTTTTTTTGCGGTACGCGGGCCTCTCACCGTCGTGGCCTCTCCCGTTGCGGAGCACAGGCTCCGGACGCGCAGGCCCAGCGACCATGGCTCACGGGCCCGGCCACTCCGCAGCATGTGGGATCCTCCCGGACCGGGGCACGAACCCGCGTCCCCTGCATCGGCAGGCGGACTCTCAAACACTGCGCCACCAGGGAAGCCCTGAGTGTTCTTATTTTGAAAGATGTTTCGATTAGGCCAGTGCTTTTTCTGCATCTGATTGATATGATTGTGATTTTTGGGTTCTTTATTCTACTGATATGGTGTATTACCTTAATTTTTTTAAACGTTAAAGCAACCTTATCTTCTAGGATAAATCCATACTTATGCATTAAAGATGCTCCTTCATTCTTGATTTTAGTAATTTGATTCTTCTCTCTTATTTTTGGTCAATCTAGCTAAAGCTTTTTCAATTTTGTTGACCTTTCCAAGGAACCAAGTTTGGGATTTGTCAATTTTCTATATTGTTTTTCTTTTATCTATTGTATTTATTTCTGCTCTAACCTTTATTTATATTCTTCTTAGACCTTTCTGGTTTTAATATAGGTACTTATTGCTATAAATTTTTGAACTCTCTTTTACTTGCATCAGTAGGTTTTGGTATGTTGTGTTTTTGTTTTCAGTCATATCACAGTGCTGTCTTACCTCTTTTCTGTGTCTTTACACCACTTTTTATTAGAAGTGGGTTTAATTTTCAAATAATAATACATTTTCCAGCTTTTCTTCCATTATCGACTTTTAATTTCATTCCACTGGGTTCAGAAATTATACTTTACATGATTTCATTCCTCCATTTAAAATTTATTTTAAACTCCCTGTTGTTTTTCTTATTATGTGTTTATCATTTTCTTAGTAGGTACTCTTGGGATTAAATTAATATCTTAACTTGAAACAATACAGCTTGGATTAGTACTAAATTAATTTCAATAGTATACAAAAAAATATGCTCCAATATAGCCCCTTTCTTTCTCCCCTCCTTTGTGCTGGTACTGTCATATTTATTACAGCTTAGTACATTAAAAGATCAATACAGTTTTGCAATTGCTTTTATGCAGCAGCCTTTTAAATCAGTTAGTAGAAGAAAAGAGTTGCAAACAAAAATTTGTACACACTATTTTTAACTTCCCCTGTGTACCACCTTATCAGAGCTCTTGATTTCCTCGCGTGGATGGAAGTTACCACCCTAGAGCCCTTTCTTTTCAGCCTGAATGATTCCTTTAGTTCTTCTTACAGGGTAGATCTGCTAGCAATACATTTACTGTTTTTGATTATCTGGGAAAGCTTAAGTTTTTCTTAATTTTTGAAGAATAGTTTTGCTGAATAAAGCCCTCTTCGTTGACAGTCTTTTGCTTTCTTCATTTGGCAAATGTTATCTCACTGATTTCTGGAACTCTAAGGTTTTCTGATGTGAATTGAGCTTTTTTTTTTTTTTTTTTTTTTTGCGGTACGCGGGCCTCTCAAAGTTGTGGCCTCTCCCATTGCGGAGCACAGGCTCCAGACGCTCAGGCTCAGCGGCCATGGCTCACGGGCCCAGCCGCTCCGCGGCATGTGGGATCTTCCCGGACCGGGGCACAAACCCGTGTCCCCTGCATTGGCAGGCGGACTCCCAACCACTGCACCACCAGGGAAGCCCAAATTGAGCTTTTTATCTTATTTAGAATTTCTTGTACATGATGAATCACCTGTCTCTTGCCTTTGACTTTTGATTGTTTGACAATAATGTCTGAGTGTGGATCGCTTCTCGATTAAGCTTCTTAAATCTATAGATTAATGTTTAAATTAAAAATTTTAATGAAATTTTGGATGTTTGGGACCATTATTTCTGCAAGTGTATTTCCTATCTTTTTCTCTCTACCCATTCCTCAGTTCTCCTGTTATGTTATCCTTGATATCGTCGTACACGTGGCTGAGTTTCTGTTCCTTTTTTCTTTCCCCTTTCCCCGTTCTGTTGCTCAAACTGGAAAATCTCAATTGTCCTGTTTTCAAGTTCACTGATTCTTTTTTCTGCAAGTAAAATCACTCTAGGAAAAATTTTTTTTTAAATCTGAAATACCTATTTGGTCTTTATTATAATTCCTCTTTGTTGATATTCTCTGTTTAAGAAAACACTACCATCATACTTTAAAAAATTCTTTAGACAGGGTTTTATTTAAACCTTTGTACATTTTAGGAAGGGTTGACCTTTGCCTCCTCACCCCAACGGCTGGGCCTACTTCGGCAATTTTGCCTGTTTTTATCGCTGTGTATTGGACATACTTTCCTGTGTTTTTGCGTGTCTTAATTTTCTTGTTGTTGACAATTGTACATTTTAAATTGTATAATGTGGCAACTGTGGAGGTTGGATGCTCCCTTCCCAGTGTTTGTTGTTGCCATTTGCTGTACTGTTGTTGCATTCGTTTGTTTAGTCGTTTCTCCGCACAGTTCGGTGAAGCCTGGGTTTTGTGTTAGGGGCAGCCTCTGGAGTCCAGCTTGCTTAGCTTACTGACCAGCTAATGGCTGGACAGAGGTTTCCTTAAAGGCTTTGGGCCGAGGGGTCCGTGTGTGTCGTGGCACGCCTGTGTCCTTCTGGAGGTTACAGCCTTCGCGCGCTGTTTTTGCCCAGAGCCTGTGGGTCAGCGACCTGACACCTTAGTGCTCAGCCCTTTCAAGCCCTGTGCATGGCCCGTACATGCCCCTGGGTTCCAAGTGCTATTCTGGAGCTTTCAAAACCCCCTATGGATATGTCATTTCCCAGATTCTCCTCTTAAGTTTTGGGGGCAGTCTTTTGCTAGTGCCCGTTGGGGCTAACATCACTTCAGGTGGTTGCAGTGTTAAAACATCGCCATAGATTTTATGTGATAAATGCCGTGGGGCTAGGGCTACGACAAAGGAGCCAGCTCTGGTGAGTCTGACAAAGGGAATCCCTGAGGATGGAGCTTTTCAGGGAGCTGCCAGGCAGCTCAAACCATTAAAACTCTCTGGGGACAGGAGATCTCCTGGAGGAGCTCTAAGCCACTCGCCCTCTCAGGTGTCCGCCAGACTGTTTTCACACCTACCATAGTTAAAAGGCCGTTGATATTCACGCCTGCCTTGGCGTTGGGCATATAGGGCAAGGTTAAACCCCACAAACCTTGCTGTCTCTACCATGAGGCACCCATTCTTTCTTGATAAACACTTTTGGGTTTTTACCAGCTGTGGGTTAATTTCCTGTGCTCTGAATAAGTGTATTGTGACAATTTTTTCTAGTATTCTCTTTTCTTTATGGAGGACTGGATTGTCAGAGGTCTTTGCCCTGACATTCTAGATGTGCTTCCTTCTGTCATGAAGTTTTACCTTTCCAGGGAAAGTGAAGAGAAGCAGAAAGAACGGTAGGCACAGAGTTTAGAAAGAGGAAGGAGTATTTTCCCTTTCAGAAAAATAAAACTAAACAAGCAGGGAAGAAGCAGGGAGTTGTTAATGGGGTTTTCGTCCTGTAAGGTTTGTTGTTTTTTTTTTTTTTGCAGTACGCGGGCCTCTCACTGTTGTGGCCTCTCCCGTTGCGAAGCACAGGCTCCGGACACGCAGGCTCAGTGGCCAAGGCTCACCGGCCCAGCCGCTCCGCGGCATGTGGGATCTTCTCGAACCAGGGCTCGAACCCGTGTCCCCTGCATTGGCAGGCAGATTCTCAACCACTGTACCACCAGGGAAGCCCCAATATCTGTGATTAAAGTAAGAGTATGGTAGCATTTTTTATAACACTTTGTGATTTAATTTTTATTTTAAGACATTGTAGAAAATAAGTTCACACAAATTTAGGTTCTAGAAGCAAGTAAATTAAAAATATATATTTAGTTTGTGTACACACATGCTTAATACTCCTTAGATATGTGTGTATAGCTGTTAATTAAATGTAAGCATATGCATTGAAAATTATATGAAGAACCTGATTTTGTTGATATTTTAAAAAAATGGAAATGAGTGTATAATGTAAAGCGCTTGTCAAGAGGTGTTTAATTTTAAATAATATGAGCACAAACGTGTGTTTAGAAGAAATATCAACCCTTTCATTCATTATTTCTGTGTCCTTATGAACTTTGTGTGTATCCGTATGAGTTTAACGCTTTAAAGGAATAGCTATCCGTTACTTGGGTCACACGTGAGGATACTGGTCATTGCATTCTGGGAAGTGAAGGACCACCTCCCTTCCCTGTCCTATGCAGTCACTGTGTCCATCTATCAGAACTACCATTTCCTGTGATAATCGTCACTCACATTTTTATGATCATTTTCCAATATGTTTGTTGAGCTCCTCTATTAAGCTCTTGGTGGCTAAATATTATTCTGTGAATCTCCTTCTCCCAGAGACTGCCCAAGAGAGCCTTTTGCACAAATTAGACACTCAAAGTTTCCTGAGAGGCACTGTGAGAGTTGTCTTATTTTTCCTAGTTTTTATCCATCCAAAGTGCCCTTGTCTTTACTGTAATCCATGCTGTCGAAAACATATGTACCTTTAATTGCCTGGTGTCAGCAGCTAGAACTAAAATTAAATGACATAGAATGAGCTGAGTGGCCACTTTATTATTTGCCCTTGATTTTAAGTGTCTTAATAGTTATGGACTGCCCCATTTATACTGAGATATTTTCCCTTCTGGATTTGCCAATCCCAGGAATAAGATAGGAGATGTTCAGGCACGGGCATTAGGGAACCTAGTGAAACGGTAGAGAGCCTGATGACTTTACCTGTTTGCATTTTACAAGCATTTAGTCTCCTTGTAGAGCTAAGTGCACATAATAATTTCATAAATAAAGAATTTGATTTCAGAAAGTAAATACAGCAAATAAATTGGTTAATTTCAATTGGGCAAATACTTATTGAGCCTATAGTACCACAGACCTACGTATTAAATTACCTCTTCTGTAACACTCAAAGAGAATACTGGCAACTAGCTAGATTCCAACATGGTCATTTATTCTAAACGTGCACTTTGCCTTCAGGGAATCTGTTAATTTTGCAATTTTTAATTTATAGTGTTACAAAATTTTAATACTTCAGTATAGATCATCTTTGTAAACTATGCCTATTTCCTGGACTATAGTCAAAAATATGAAAGAATAAAAGGTTAATAGTGAAAAAAAGCAAGCGTCCTTCTAGAGAGACTTTTCTTCCAGGACACCTAGATTTTGTTTTCCAAGGACTGAAAGTTAAATTTTAAAATGTTACCTCAATGCTAATAAAGAAGCTTTAAAGTATGCTCGTTTAGAACAAAGTTTTTACACACGTAAGTTTTAGTGACATCACATAGTGTATGAGTTTATCTGAATCTTTGTCATTGTTTTTCAAACTTTCTTGAGCTCGACAGAAATTGTAAGGCAAACACTCTGTAGCTTTGAGAGGATACTCAGCATCTTGGGAGCTTGGCGTACGAGACTGTGATCAGATGCTGATGATTTGGGTTTCCAGTCATGTAAAAGACATATGCCCCTGACTTATTCCAGGGAATCATGGAGCAGAGTTTAGAGAGTCTGAGACTGTGATTGATGCACTGAAGTAGCAGAGCAGAATGAGGAGACCAGGCCCGGCTTTAATTGCTGCAGAGAAGCAGCTGTTCACCGTTATGGGGCACGAGCGTCACTGGCTTCATCTCCGTCCTCCCCTCACAGGTACGGACGTGATGTCTCCAGGTGATGGAGCACAGCTGTTCCATGGGCTGTGCACCCTGAAGAAGCCAGTAGCTGCCGGATGCTGTAGCACGACCGCGTCTAACAGGGCACCCTCCGGCATGCTCACGTCTCACAGGGGGACAGTGGCTTTCACTTTATGGCAAGCATATCTGCACGCGTCTCCCACGAGTCCTGGAGCTGAAGAACGAATGCCTTTCCAGAGCCATCGCCCTCTGCTCGGCTCTACCAGTGGGCAGAATGAGCAATACCTGGGCACTCAGGTCATAAACGATCCTGTTTATACAGTTCTTTATGCAAAACTTGTCTTCCTGAGGTTGTAAATGATCAAATACAGACCAAAAAAGCTTCTCAAAACAATAAAATCATTATAAAAATCATAGAAAATATTTTTGTTATGATATTGGGACAGGAGGAGTCTTCCCCGAGAAATATATGTAACCGCAAAGGAAAAATAAGACAAATACAGCTACTAATAATTACAAATGCTTGTAACATGAAAGTTACCGTAAGTCGAGTTTAAAACAAGGGGAAAAGAGAAAATATTTGCAAGTCATACGATAGATGAAGAATACAGTTTTCCTTACATGCAAAGACTATTCATAAGAATGTGACAAAAAATCTGATTAAAAAATGGGCAGAGGACCTAAATCGACAATTTTCCAAAGAAGACATAGAAATGCCCAACAAGCACACGAAAAGATGTTCAACATCAGTAAGTATTAGGGAGAATGTAAATCAAAACTATAATGAGGTGTCACCTCACGCCTGTTAGGACGGCTATTATCGAAAAGACAAGAAACAAATGTTGGAGAGGAAGTGGAGAAAAGGGAGCCCTCGTGCACTGTCGGTAGAATTATACATTGGTGCAGCCACTAGGGAACATAGGTATGGAGATTCCTCAAAAAGTGAAGACCAGAACTAACTACCATATGGCCCAGCTATTCCACTTCTGGGTATTTATCCAAAGAACATGAAAACACTAATTTGAAATGACACAGGCACCCCTACGTTCATTGCAGCATTACTTATAGCCAAGCTATAGGAGCAACTTAAGTGTCTATCAGTGGATGAACTGATAAAGAAGACGTGGTGTATATATTCAATAAATATTACTCAGCCATAAAAAAAGAATGGGATCCTGCCGTTTGCAAAAACATGGATGGACGTTGAAGGATCGTGCTAAGTGAAAGACAAATACCATGTGATTTCACCCATAGGTAGAAGTTTAAAAAACAAAACAAAGTAAAACGAAAACAAACATATATAAGCAATCTGAGGGGAAGGAGATTGGAGGGCGGGCAAGATGGGCGATGGAGGCCCACTGTGGTGATGGGTGGTGGTTAGCCTCATGGTGACGGTCACACTGTGGTGTATGCACATATCATATTATAACGCAGTACACCTGAAACATATAATTTGTGTGTGTGTGTGTGTGGTACGCGGGCCCCCCACTGCCGCGGCCTCTCCCGCTGCGGAGCACAGGCTCCGGACGCGCAGGCTCAGCAACCATGGCTCACGGGCCCAGCCGCTCCGCGGCACGTGGGATCCTCCCGGACCGGGGCACGAACCCGCGTCCCCTGCATCGGCAGGCGGACTCTCAACCACTGTGCCACCAGGGAAGCCCGAAACTTATATAATTTTAAAAAAAGAACTTCTTTTTCTAATCTGATTGCATTTCCCCTTTCTCTGGTTTTTCAAACATTTCCAGAAGTTGCCTTTTCCTTTTGAAATTCCTTTCTCTACCTCCAGGCTTAAGATGAAAAAAACAAACAAAAACAAAAAACAAACACAAAAAAACACCAATTTTAATCATTTGAAGACTTTCGTTTTCTCTTTCTCCTCTTAGAAACTCCTTTGAAGTTTACTATCCTGTCTGTTATATAGAAGCAATCTAGGCAGCAATAATTGAACCCGATTTGTACAGGAGTTTGAAAGTCTGGAGGTTGGGATAAAGGACAGGAAGCTATTCCAGCAGCAAAGCAGAGAAACCGAGAACTTCTCCAGCTCCCCGGACAACCCATATTCTCCTAGGGTAAGAATTTTTATTAATTGCTCAACTCACTAATTTTTTAATCTCGTGGCGCAGTGGCACGTGTGTGTGTGAGTGCACAGAGAAAGTGAAAGACAATTCATTTAGCTTTCAAAAATATAAATGTCAGTAGCAATCACCTTAAAAATTGTAATTTTAGTGTGCTCTGTGTAAAGTACTGTGTTCCCAATATATTTTCTTTAAAAAGGCTTCTTCATTAACTCTATTACCTGCCCCGTCTCTCTAGAAATGTTTACCTTGCGTGAATAGATTATTCACATCCTGTCCTTTTCCTGACTTAGAAGTTTTTACCGAGTTTCATTTTGTTTCAGAGTTTTGTAAATTATTCTTTTTGTGAACGTGAGATTGATTTAAATACAGAATTTCTGAAATATGGAAAAGATTTGCCTGTGATAGAAAGCTCAAAGGAAGTTTTTGTTCAATTTTGAACACCAAGTACAAAAGAGTCAAAGTATTCCTTTAGGAGTCCATGGCTTGATAAGAAGCAAACAGAAGCAGGCCTTGAGAGAGAGCCTGATCGTGTGAGATTCACCTCTGCCTTTTCCACGACATTTGATGTATTCAGAAGAGCGGACAAACATTCAGCGCTTCCTTTCTGATTCACTGGATTATTGACTCAATTCAGTCTGTCGGCTTCTCTCAAATAACGCTCCTGTAACCAGAAAATAGAAAAGGGTGCACCAGAGAATTCAAAGCTGACTCTGAGCCTCAGAAAAGTATATTTTTAAAAGGAATCATGTAAATATCGTCTGAGATCCATTGGCTGTGTGTATTCACAGCTCCCAGGTAGGCAGGAGGTCTCGTGAACTCAGCTGAGGCTGATCCCTAGGAGATTTCCGGCTGATGAAGGTAGTCAACCTCAGGAAGAAAAAAGAAACAGAGGCAGAGGGAAACATGTGGCCGGAAACATGACTATTTCCTGTGTTTCCAGGTAAGAAGACTGCAGTGCACCAGAGCCCACGTGTCCTGGGTTAGGGAGAGCACACTGGGGAGAGGGGGTGGATTTGTAAACGGGAAGGGAAGAAAGAAAGAGTCTTTACAGCTGTTGGCCTGTGAAAGAACCAGAGGGAGGGAGTCAAAAAGGGAACATTTTAGAGATCACATATGTATTTCCTAGCCTTCTAACAATCACTGGAAGGGAGACTGTCAGAATGCATGAACTCGCTTGGCTAAGGGAATAAACGGCCCATTGAACGACCTTCGAAGGTCACTGGGTCGTCCTCGGTCTGCTCATTCTGTTGATGAGACCGTCAGAGGCATTTTTTATCTCATGGTGGCTTTTTTTTCCAAGCATTTTCCTTTGATTCTTTCTTAGAGTTTTCACCTCTCTGCATACGTTACACACTTATTCCTGTATATAGTTTGCTTTTTTCCCTTAGAGATCTGACTCTATTAATCAGAGTTTTTTTTTTTTATTTCCTGTAACTCCAAACCCTGTATCCTATCGGAGTCCTGTTCTGCCTGTTGCTCTGTCTCTTCTGACTGCGTTTTCTTCTGCCTTTTAGCATGGCTGATCATTTTTGTTTAAAGCCGGACATGGTTTGGGGGCGATAGTAACTGGGTAAATAGGCCCTTAGTGTGAGGATTTGTTCTGTGCTATGTTTCATGTTTGTTTACCTGTAGATGTGGGAGCTTCAAATTCCCCAAGTGTCCTTGGTTTTGTCTTGCTGTCTGGGGCTTCTCTGAGAAGTCCTTCCCAAACAGAGACTGTGTCATGTACCTTTCACAGCCGTAATTCACCGTTATTTCACTGCGGCCCTCTTTGTGTGGTGTTAAGGTGTAGGGGGGAAGCACTGTATAGTTTTACTCCTAAATCTGAATCTTTAGAGGTGTGTGTCCTGCTGTGTGACTTTCTCAAGTGCTTCTTACTCTCACCCACTCTTATTTATTTATTATTTTTTTTGCGGTACGCGGGCCTCTCACTGCTGTGGCCTCTCCCGTTGCGGAGCACAGGCTCTGGACGTGCAGGCTCAGCGGCCATGGCTCACGGGCCCAGCCGCTCCGTGGCATGTGGGATTCTCCCGGACCGGGGCATGAACCCGTGTCCCCTGAATCGGCAGGTGGACTCTCAACCACTGCGCCACCGGGGAAGCCCCCCCCACTCTTAAGTGAGACAGAAACACTGGAAGGGGCTGTGCCTTTTGTTTATTTATTTATTTGCCTCTCCATATGAACTTTAGAATCAGTTTGTCAACATCCATAAAATATCTTGCTGGATTTTGATTGGAATTGCACTGAATCTACAGACAAATTTGGGAAGAACTGGTGTATTAATATGGAGTCACGAATATGGAACATCTCTCCATTTATTTAGCTCTTCTTGATCTCTGATAATTTTCCTATCTTTGAAGTCTGCTCTGTCTGAAATTAATATATCTAGCCCTGCTTTCTTTTGATTAGTGTTAGCATTCACTTTTAAAATTGTGTATAACTGATATACAAAATTATTAGTTTCAGGTGTACAACATAATGATTTGATATTTGTATATATTAGAAAATGATTACTTACTTCTAGTTAACATCTGTCACCATACATAGTCACAGAATTTTTTTCTTGTAATGAGAAATGTAAAGATCTGCTCTCTTAAGGGGCTGTGCCTTTTAAGTTACACTTGTTTGCAACGCTCAAACATACTGATGCAAATACATTCTGCATCAATGCTTAGTGCTTTCAGATTGCCTTAAGCATTTTTAAAATGAAAGATTACTTCTAAAATCTCTTTATTCAAATTATTTTTTAACATACCATGCTTTAGGTATCCACTAAATTATACGTAACAGGTCAAGAATATATGTTGAAAGAAATACGTTCATTTACAAATTTTTTTCTGAGTTCTGGGTTCTTGATTAAAATGTAGCCTGTGATTCAAGAGTTACAGAAATCTCCCAAACATACGTATACCCCTGATAACTGATAGCCTCAGAGCAAATCGTCTGGCTTCAAGTTACGCATCCTGATTCCAAAGACGACGCTAGACAGAATTTGCTAATTATATTTCACGAGTATGAACATGATTTACTATTCATTCCTGTTAGATACACCGTCCACTCTAGATTTCATATGTTAATGAGTAGCGGGAGAGATGCTGACATATATACATTCAAAAGATGATGATGCCAATAATATTCATATTTACATATGGAATGTCAAATGCACAGTACATCTCCATTTATGATGTAAGAATAATGCAAATAGACACATAAACATTGCAGGCTGATTATTTGAGTTTTAAATCATTTTTACTCCATTTGAAGTGTTAGTAACTAATCAGAATCACAATTTTTGCTCTTTTGTACTGTGTGTAGATATATTTTATTCACTTGGTATTAGTTTTCCAGTGGCATATTACTGAGCTAATACTTCCACTTTTTTGAGTGGTGCTTTATTAAAAAATAAAGATGAGTATTTTGTAATAAGTCTACCTTTATAAAATACTAAAGAAGTAATATCTGTCTTAGAAACGTCTATGTTGAGTAACCCAAAATCTTAGCTTGAGGGTGACCAGATCATTTAAAGTTGTTCGTGTATATTCTTTATTCTTATTGATTGTTTCTACCAAATTGCATTGTTGAAGCTGTAGGCTGTCTTCCTCAAACCCAAGTCCATTACGTCAGGTTCTTAGGGATGCGTCACTACATCTGTCATCTTAGCAGCAGCTGCAGTGCTGTCTACAATGAGACCTTGACACTCCTCTTAGGGGGACTTGGGGGATACTTCAGTCTAGCTACCTTTTTTCATTCCCTCAAGTGTCACCAGGCTCTAAAGCATAAAAAGCTTGTGTTCCATCTCACTTAATTTTTTCCTGACAGGCGAAGGTGACAATGTCGATTTTATCCCTGTAAAATTGAACGTGCCTTTGACTAGGGACCTAGAAGGCTGTGGTCTTCTTTCCCTACCTGGGTGGAGTCCACCCCACCCCCTTAACTTCAGGGTAATAGTCATCCTTGATGTCAATCACTATTTTACTTAAAAAAAAAAGAAAAACTTGACTATTTAAAGTCTGTGAACATTTTAGAACGTAAGTTCATCCTTCGCTGGCATTAATCATTTTCAGGCTACAATCAAATCTCTCAGCCTTTACCACAGTTTTCATCTTTTAATCTTGCCTCAAAAAAATCTTTGCAGGGGCTTCCCTGGTGGCGCAGTGGTTGGGAGTCCGCCTGCCGATGCAGGGGACACGGGTTTGTGCCCCGGTCTGGGAGGATCCCGCATGCCGCGGAGCAGCCGGGCCCGTGAGCCATGGCCGCTGAGCCTGCGCGTCCGGAGCCTGTGGTCCGCAACGGGAGAGGCCACAACGGTGAGAGGCCCGCATACCGCAAAAAAAAAAAAAAAAAATCTTTCCATTTTTCTTGATCATTTTAGCTCTCTATCTTTGACTTGCTAGAGATATGTATAAAGATTATTCGAATCTCAGACATCCTAGGTTTCATATACAAAATAAAAGCTCTCCCTTGCCTGCAATACTGTCTTAATTGATCTCCCTGGGTGTTTTGCTCCGGCTGGTTGCACTAGCACAATGAGTTAATATATTAAGACTTCGGGAAAAAGTCATTTTATGACATTTATCATATTCAATTATCATTTAAAATTAGAAGTCTTTCATTGTTATATCCACAGTTCCAGATATAAAGTAGACTCCCCTTCAAATGTTTTGATTATATAATGGCTTATTTCTTAATTATAGATACAGCTTAAATGTAAGATTCTTCTTTTTAAATCGAATACACAACTGAGAAGTAACATGTTTCTAGGAATAATAACCTATATGTTATATAATTATCTTTGTTTATCCAAAAAATATTACGTCTCTCCTACTCTTCAAGCTTCATGAAGAACTACAAAGTAGGTAGAGTAGATGTGTGAATTTTACATTTATCCGCATAAGTAGTTCTTCACTCATCCATTTTGACTGGATAATGAAAATCTTCATACCTTCCACAAGAAAGGAGGAAGAGTGATTACTACCATTGCAGATTTCACAGAACTTTGGTAAAAACATCCTTTTTTCTATTCCTTTTTGCAGGGCTGGGCACGTGCTACCACACTCAGAGTTTTAACTCCTTCTTTTGGTATTCAGAGACAGAACACGGAAAGCGGAACAAAACCAACCCTCGAGTCTTCTTTGTTCCCTGTTGAAATCGGACACACACCCCCAGCTCGCTCCCCGCTTCCCTGTGCAGAACGATTCTTCCCAGTTCCATATATTATACCCTCCAATTTTTATTCTCCAAGATATCAAGATATTCTGTCTACACAATTCACAATTCTCTCCCTTAAAAGACAACAGAATTTTACATAACAAGGAAAACAGCCAAAGTCTTATACCAGGTAACATAGAGAAGCAGACATCAATCTGTTTTCACCTATGTCCTTCAGAAAGCCACTTCCAGGGTTGGGATTAGCAAGGAAGGCTTTTCACTAGAGTGACTGAGTTTCAGGTCACGTTCAGGAAAAGACATCTGAGGAACGTCACGCCCCCTGTTCCACCAAGGCCTCCGCGTCCTTTTGTGTGGGCTGCTTAGTTATACAGCTGATTCAATGGACTTTTAAAATTTCATACACTCTAAAACAAGGTGCACATGCTACTGCGCTAAACCTTTCAAGGAGTTCTTACACATTTAAAAATCTTCATATCGAAAACCTCTGTGTATCTAGCAAACTCAATGTCCCTGCTTCTGGAAATAAACAGATTTGTCCTTGTTCTGTCCTTTTTACGGGTGGGGAACAGCTGAGCAGTCTCCTCGGTGCTGATACTTTCTACCTAGAGATAGTTGAGAGGACAACGTTCAATCTTTCTTTGACTCACTGAAGTAATCCTAATTGTTTTACTTTTCCCTTGGGTTTTACAAAAGTCATACACGCCTATCTCATTTCCCTAATTCATAAATCACTTTTATTCTCTTCTTTTAGATCATTTCTTCCGATTTTATTTTTAAAAGGTGTAACAATGTAGCCAATAAAAGTGGATTAAGATGGTAATAAAAACTGGAAAGGGTAGGCTGAAGGAATCTAGGACATCAAACCCTACGCCTCCGTGAATAATCTCACTGCCATCAAGTTTTTCATTAGCCAAGTGGTTAACTTATTGTTTTCAAGTGTTTTGGAGGAAGGCATGTCGCAAAACAGCAAAAGTGGGGAGATAAGTAGAGGGTTATACTGGTCAAACTGTGTAACACTCAGGTTCATTTGGTCAGTTACAGTGAATAACGTGACGTTATTGTATAACATATATACACCCGAGATTTTCCACTTAAGTTCTTTAACAAGCACAAGTATAATTATATGATCTTTACAGATTCATCTAGCAGTAAAATGTATCGTATTGTTTTCAGGTTGTCACACTAATTCAACTGCATGTCACGTGGCTGAGCATAAGAAACGTGTCCATATGCCTATTGGACTGGTTACAATATCTTGCATAGTTTTGTATGTGAATAAAATAACTTTTGAACGAGTGTGAATAAAATGAAGTATGCTTACTGCAACCAAATATCTTTTTATTTCATCCACATCTTTGTCCTCTATAAACATTCACACCCACACATTTATAGTTATATAAAAATGTGCATAAATATTTATAAATAAGTTAATGTTCACATGTACACTCTATGGGGCCACATGTATATAGGCGTCTGTGTGTTTATCATTCATATATATATAAACATTTATATATATATGTCTTAAAAGTTAAATAACTTCATGACCTTACAGTTGGGATAATCATTTTATAAATGTAGATTAATATATTCTAAAGGGAAACATTTTTGTCCTATGACCAAACATAATTATTACTTTGCTTTTCACAGACAAATGTAATTAATACTCAGTTTTGGATGACTTACAAAGGCAAAGAACAAAAGGTGTTCCGTGTGAGAATACTTCTCAGCGATTTTAACATCTCTTAAAAATTATTGGGGGACTAATTGTGCTTTTTTCTAATGTGGGTTATGTATATATCATTATTTCTCATAGAAGTTAAAATTTTTAAAAAAATTTTAAATGTTATATGTTAATTCAGTGAAAATAGCAATATTGAACTTATTACATAATGTAAGTAATTCAAATATTTGAAATACTTTAATATAAAGTATTTCAAGAATAAAATATATAAACAAAATAGCTTCAAAGAATAATAACCATTTTCAAAACACAGTGAACTGAGCAGTGGCACTGTTTAGTTTCATAAATCCTTAACATACAGCATAAAGAATGCAGCTGGGTTCTGCATGCAAACTCTGTGCTAAGTTGCGTTGGTTGAAGTCTATGAAGACAATCTCACGTCACACAGATGTATGTTAGTTTGAAGAGAGAGGCATATTTTCATAGTCTTTTTGGACAATTGTGGCCTTTCTTCTTTAATACTACCCTGAAACGCAACAAGTGGTAGTTCCTTCATAGCAACATGGAATCTGAAGCCACTTCCGTGAACTTTTTGCTGGTTGTTACGCAGCATGCATTATCCTAAGGCTGTTTGAATCTACCTTTAACCCATGCATGGTTTTGCAAGTGCATGCATTGATCTTTTAACAACTGTCCTTTCACTCGGTTAAGTAGATATTCCAAATAATGGCATTATATCACAGTAAACAAAGTCACTTTCATAATACCATTCCCAATCTCATCCAGAAGTCTTTGCACATCAGGAAGCTACCTGGCTGCTGGCAGATACAAGTGTTCCAAAATTTTAACTCTGACTTAAATGCTTGAATTTAGCAAAAAACAAACAAAACCTCAAACAAACCTATTGGTGAATTTTCTGGATGGGATAGGCTCGCTTTTTCCATTTTTGTGAAAATATCCACCAAGAATCCAAATTTGCCTCAAACTAGTTTGCGTGTCCATCATTCTTTCCAGTGAAACAGGGTGTTTGTTCCATGCAAAAAGCAGTTAATTCACCTCTGAACCCAGATGAGCCCGGACAGTCCTGGACCACTTCTCCTGGAGAAAAGGGTGGTATTTCGGGTTGTGTCAGAGATGCTCTGTGCGTGTTTTCACACTAAATACTAAAACCCAGCGTACGCAAGCGTTGAGGTTTAATCAAATTGAACACATTTGCTGAATCCTCAAGAATGCTTCACCGTGAACCTGACTTTCCTTTCCTTTCCGTAGCGTGTGGCAATTAGGTTACTGTGACTAGTAACATAGTTTGGTGCCAGTGACTTAACTCATGCTAACCAGCAAGCAGGTTAGCCAGCATTGTGCATGTCACATGTTAACACAGTGCAAAAGGCAAACTACATTCTATCATTATTATGAAAATAGGTTTTCCACTTACAGACCCTCCGAACAAACAGGTCTCAGAGGCCCTGGGGGACCACGCAGCACACTTTGATTATCACTGCCTTGGAGGAGGGGAAGGAACTTTGAAACCCAGAAGAGAATGAGCTAGATAAGAGGTGGAAACTTCTGTGTCCAAACTCACAGGAGGGGAAAACCTATAGACAAGGTCTCAGGGCCAGCGTGGGGCTGCGCGGAAGGGAACCTCCAAGGTGTGTGTCCTTGAGGGAATCTGACTGCACACAGGTCCCCAGATCAACAGCACCGCTGCCTCTGTGAGGGTCACACCCCATCATAGAGGATAAAATGCTACTCAGGTGTTGTGCGGCAACTAGTGTTTCCCAAAGATATTAACAATCTTTAAAAATTAAAAAAAAGGGGGCTTCCCTGGTGGCGCAGTGGTTGAGAGTCCGCCTGCCGATGCAGGGGTACACGGGTTCGTGCCCCGGTCTGGGAAGATCCCACATGCCGCGGAGCGGCTGGGCCCGTGAGCCATGGCCGCTGAGCCTGCGCGTCCGGAGCCTGTGCTCCGCAATGGGAGAGGCCACAGCAGTGAGAGGCCCGCGTACCGCTAAAAAAAAAAAAAAAAAAGACTGTAAAAGAAATCATTCAACCCACATTTTATAGGAGCGTCTTATAGGATTAGAAACTCCTAGAGTTTCTGAGCAAGGAGGGGTTTTAGCTATCAGACACCTTGTATTTTTAGGTATCAGACACCTTGTATTTCAGCACCACGTGTTTCACTAATGGTGAGTTTACAGGTGGTGAAATAGGTGATGTTTAGATGATGTTTAGGTGATTTTCTCACCCTGGCGTCTGTCAAAGGCAGAGCCACGTCTTACACTCACTTGAGGTTTTGGATTTCACAGCTCTTTCTGTGTTTACTGAAGTGAAAATGTTTGTTTTCCCACCATATGCTTTAGGTCTACTTTTACCTGTCATAATAGACAACCCAATTACACTGACCTGAGCAGTTTTCTTTTTCTCACACAAGGAAGAATCTGACGGCAGCAGTGGAGCTGTCTCGGGGGCCCAGTGATACCGGTGGGCATCTCTGCGCTGCTCCTGGCTTTGCCCTGTTGATCACAGGGCAGAAGAATCTGACGGCAGCAGTGGAGCTGTCTCGGGGGCCCAGTGATACCGGTGGGCATCTCTGCGCTGCTCCTGGCTTTGCCCTGTTGATCACAGGGCAGAAGAATCTGACGGCAGCAGTGGAGCTGTCTCGGGGGCCCAGTGATACCGGTGGGCATCTCTGCGCTGCTCCTGGCTTTGCCCTGTTGATCACAGGGCAGAAGAATCTGACGGCAGCAGTGGAGCTGTCTCGGGGGCCCAGTGATACCGGTGGGCATCTCTGCGATGCCCTGTTGATCACAGGGCAGTGCTGTGGGCAGCGGTCACACGTGCTTTACAGTAGGATTAATGAGGAAAACAGGGTTATGTCTCTCTCAGAACTGGGCCTGGGAGGGAACACACACAAAACGGTGGTAACTGCAAGGCCCTGGGAACAGCTGGAAAAGAAGGGGCGGATTTGGTGTGCTGGAGAGCAACCTAGGCGCTCCCTCAGCACCCCTGTTCTTTTCCCTGCAGACCCACTGCCTCAAGGAAGCTGACCCTTTTCCTAATGCTTAGGTGTGCCTGATGGTCTAAGGGTATTTCTCCCTGGTCCAGGTTCTGTGACCCAGGAAAATCACGCACTACATGGCGATCCATTTGCAGTAGGACTTGAATCAGCACAGGCATTTTACCCAGTTTCAGTCAATAAATTCCAAGGAAGTTTTCATCCTAGAAATTCCCTCTGCTTTGAGGACTAATCTACCATAAGAGGCCATCTCTATTCCTCTGTGTGAATCCAGACACATGCGCCGATCTAGGACCCGTCACAGCCTGAGACTAAAGCTGTATTTGGAGCAGGGCAGAGACAGGGCATCACCCGAGAAACAGGGCAAAAGGACCCTGTGAATCCCAGCCTCTTCAGCGTCCGACACTTAGACTTTATCAGTTTCAGGAGCCAATGCCTCACTTTTATGTCTTAAGTCATTTTGGATTTTCTATTGCTTGTAGCTTAACGCAACCATATGATAAATTGACTGCTGCCACTAAGAACTAAAATGGGTATGAATGATTCAAGTTTCCGTTCAATCTAAAAATATTTGCTGAGAACCTATCACATAAAGCACTGTCCAGGTGGTAGAAGGATCACAGGAACCCAATATTTCTTTTAAGATTTTATTTTAGTGTGTACATAAAAGTATGACTGAGCTATTAAATAAGAAAAATATATATGCTGGATGAGCCTGTCTTAGGGTCAAGGTTTTTTATGACGAGGCAGAATTTGTAGCATGGGTCTAACGTCCGGGTAGAGTTTTGTCAGATACAGTGGGATGTAGTAACTTGAGCAAAGGCATGAGCTCCTAACGTAAGGGAGCACACGTGTGGAGGAGCCACGTGAGAGGTCAGCTTAGAACTGACAGCTAAGCGTAAAGCTCCAATCGTATTTCGGACGCTGGTCTGAGGAATACAGAATATTCAGTAGGTCGTGGGGAGGCCTCGGAAGTTTTTGAATAGGTGAGTGACACTAGCAGTCTGGACTTTGAAATGTCCCTCTGACAGTAAGGTACAGGGTAGGCAGGGGAGGACAAATCAGGACATTATTGTAGTATTTCAGGTAATCCATAATAAATGCCTGGGTCTGTATGGTCATTGTTGAAATGAAATTAAGGTGATTACGGGGAAACTAGCTTGATTTCTGACCCAGGATGCTTTCTATTATGCCACACAGTCACAAAACTGGCCCTCAAAGAAGGGGCCTGCCGAGATGTGTGGACACCACTGTCCCAGCATTTTATGGTAGCATTGTTATTTTAGCTGCAAGTAACTTAATGGGTTCTGATTATGTAAGCAGGGTTGATTGGATGGACATTTGAGTATCTCAGAGAATCGAATAAACATACTTTAGCAACGACAGGGACCAGACAGCTCTGGAATGGTGAGCAAAGGCTAGTGTCCAGCCATCCCAGGAGACATCGCCTCTCTCTTTTATTTCTAATCATCCTCTTCTCAACATTCAGATTCTTTGTAGAGCAAATCTGACCTCCCTCACTTGGTTCCACAGCCCTGTTAGAAAATCGGCAGCAGGTTACCGCGGATGAGTGAATTCCTCAAACGGGCTCTTGTCTAAACAGCAGAGCGGGGAGAAACTGAAAACAGTCAAATGAAACAGCGTGTTCCTCGCTGAAGAAAACAAGCCAGATGCACTGTGGCCTCAACACAAAGTAACGCACAAGACGACAGACAATATTCAAATGTTCTTTTGTAAGAAAGCTGCGAAGCAGATTAATCAAAGCTATGATACAACATAGCTTGTCCAAGGACAAAGATACAGTTCTTCCAAAAGAAAACCTAATCCTTCTTTTGACTTCTCTCCTCGTGCTTAAAATAGGATGCTTTGAACATAAGCTTACGTACGAGCATAAATCACCCTGTCACGCCCCAAGTTTCAAAAATGGCATCACTTCTCATGAGCTTTAGAATAATGTAGAGTTAGTCGTTTCTGAAATAACCAGAGACCAAGAAGAAGCATGAATTTATGTATCACAACTTAGAAAACTTTGTTAGTACATCCACGGAATTTTAAAGACGTGAGCTTGGAAGTCACCTCAGAGTGTCGATTTCATTTCAGTAAAATGTGTGTTCGTGCGTCACATTGATGCTGAATCTTCACGTTTGGGCAGGAAGTATTTATAAAAAATTAAAGGAGCGCTTGACCAGGGTGGTCATCAGGGAATTCCATGAGGACCCTGAAATGCAAGGTAAATGTACTTATGCATTTTGAGGATCCACAGCACAAAGAATATTTATAATTAGAGTTGGTGAACTCATGATTTTCTGTTAAAACAGTTAATGGGGTCAATCCATGTAATAGTTCTTAAGGGTTGGATTGGGTTTCCTGCAAAAGACCATGTTCGTTAGTCACTTTTGCTGGAACAATAAACAATTCCAGAATATCAGTGTCTTAAAATACATTATTTCTCATTTTTCTCCTTCCAAGACACAAAGGATAGAAGCTTTCTGGGGCATGGTCTTCTTACAGCACATGTGAGAGAGAGGGGAAGAAACACCCACCGCCTTTTAGAGCCTCTGTTCAGAACTGGACCTTCTACCTGCATTAGGTTGAGTGGAAGATCTCAGCATCCTCCAGGGCAACGTGCTCACTGCCTCCAGAGGCACTGCGAAGGCCTGGCTGGATAATCCTGCCCTATAACCTTTTTTTTTTTTAATTTTTGGCCAGGCCACGGCTTGCAGGATCTTAGTTCCCCGACCAGGGATTGAACCCTGGCTCCCGGCACTGAAAGCACCAAGTCCTAGCCACTGGACCACCAGGGAATTCCCAATCCTGTCATATAGACAGATGCAGATTATTAGGAACAATGTCTGAGTCCATCCAATTGGCCAGGAGTTTCTATTTCTTTCAGACACACAAAATACACTCCATCCTCCTTCCCCAAATCACTCAAGGCACTTTGGGCACCACATACAAATTCAAAATCCCATGGTCTACGTCACGTCCAAGGCCGGCTCCTACGGATCCGAACAAGCAGAATGTCTAGCCATCTCTCACAACCCAGGGTAACAGCAGGGGATAAACTCAGTCACTTCCATTCCGTACGGGAAGGGGCGGAATCCCAGAGCTGCCCTTCATCCCTCGCCATTCTGAAAGGTCACTTGGAGACCTGGTACTTTGTGGATAGAGAACGTACTTTTATCAAGTGCTGATTTGACTCCTAGGGCCTAATGCCTCCTGATTCATTGTGTCCCCAAGTCTTGGTTCTGCCCCTGTAAGGTCCTGTCTTTTTCATTTCCTTCTTGTCTACATCTAAAGAAAGTGATGGGGAAAGTACCGTGTGTTATTATGAGAAAACTTCTCAGCTAACTTGAGGGCCTGTAGAAATTTGGGACCAGAGGTGGTTATATATATCAGTTACCAGCAGCCATCATCTCTTAGCCCAGGTGGGGCTAGGTTCATGTGTGTGTGTGTATGTGTATGCACACGTGCACATGTGTATATGTGTGTCTGTATTACTGTAGCTTCATAGCAAATTTTGAAATTGATGTAAAAATACCTTTGGGGCATTGATCTTAATTCATCAGTCTTACTAAATTTGTTTTTTATTTTAAATAATTTATCTATAGATTTAAACAAATACAATGAATCTATCTGCAGATGATAATTAAGTGGTATTTATTGCTGGTCTTTTAGTGGATGTCCTTTTCAGCTACAAGGCATTATATTTTATTCCTATTTTGCTAAGGAGTTTAATCTTCTAATGAATAGATATTGAGTATAATCAAGGGTTCTATATTATTTATTGCAATGAAATATATAATTTTTGTCCTTTTCTCTTTTAATATAGGAATTATACTGACTAATTTTAAAATGTTGACATAAATACGCGTTCTTGCACAATCACACCTTGGTTGTGATACACAACACTGTTTATATGCTGGTCGCTTTCAATTTGGTAATACTTTGTTTATAGCTGTTGCATTCCTGTTTATGAGGGAAACTGCCTTCTACTTTGCCTTTCTTGCAACGCCCGTGCTGTGTTTTTGTATAAACGTTACGCTGCTGTCATGCAAACAGTGGGCATGTTCTTCTCTTTTCTAATCCATGGCAAATTCTGCAAAATATTAGCCTCATTTCTCTCCTGATGTTAGTAAATATGAATAGTCAGAGCATCTACTTTCAGGAAACGGGATTGTCTACGTTTTCAAGATATCATTCTTGTTTCTGAGAATTAATGTTCTGAAATCCGGTTATTAAGTATTTTCTCAGATTTTGTGTATAGAAAGTAAGGGAGCATAAGGCGACAGTCATGACCATTTAACAGACGGAAATGAGCGAGGCCCTGACGTGCAGCTGCTCGTGAAAGAAGTCGGCGTTTACTGGCTGCGGAGGATGCAAGGAGGCCGATGCGGCCGGGGTGGGGGGGCGCACCCCTCCCAGGCTAAGAGAACCGAGTGGGCAGAGAGGAGGCCGGAGAGGCAGGGGCTGGAGCCCGGTGAGGACCAGCGTCCTGGAGACTGCACGTCCCTCGGAGGGGTGCCCTCCTGAAGGGTGGCCGAGCCCGCCGGGCCTCTGTGAGGCTCCTCCAGGGATGAAGCCCTCAGAACAGACTCCACATTCCCTGACAATGTGGTCAAGCTCCTGCATGGTCAGGGACTGACCTGTATTCTCAGACATTTCTTCCTGTCCTCTGCTGTGTGTCTCTTACTCAAAACAGGTGTGTGCACATGTCCTGTGCTGCAAACACTACCCCACAAAGTGCCCTTTTCACAACGGGTTCACACCATTTCCTCTTGCTGAAATGCCCTCCCATGTCTCTTGCCCTTCCGCCTCTGGCGCAGACCGACCCATAGATTGTGACCGAATTCGAAAGCCACCACCTCCAAGAGGCCTCCCCCATCCTTCCACATGTATAGGGTCTCCCAAGGCTTTGAACCTCCCTACAACTCAGTACATTTATCATGTGCTGCCTCACGTTGTAGTTATCTGGACATTCTACTTCTCGCCTGTACTTGATGGAAGGAAGGAAGGAAGAAAGGAAGGAAAGGGAGAAAGAAAGAAAGAAGGAAGAAAGAAAGAAAGGAAGGGAGAGAGAGAGAGGGAGGGAGGAAGGAAGGAAGGAAAAAGAAAGAAAGAAAGAAAGAGAAAGAGAGAGAAGGAAGGAAAGGGAGAAAGAAAGAAAAAAGGAAGGAAAGAAAGGAAAAGAAAAGAAAGGAAGGAGGGATGCAGAATAAACCAGCACTAATGCCCATTTAACAGACTGATGCTGACCAGGGTAGTGATTATTCAGAATCACGCATCTTGTTTCTAACAGTTTTCATAACAAGTCACTGCCAGGTGACAGCTGGACAGCAGCATGTTGATAAATATTTTATTAAAAAAGGAGCGTATGGTCTGTCTCATCTTTGCCTACATGGGAAAGAGGGATGTGTCTGCAAGTGAAGTGGTAGAGATCAAGCTGGACCTCTCAGTACACTGAATACATTTGATTTTTTTTTAAACAACATTAAAGCATTTTAAATACCTCTTTCTCATATAGATGCACAATCACATATAGGCAGTTCTAACTTGATTGCCTGAAATCTGCCTGGGATGTTATTAACACAGCAAGTCTTATCTCAGAGTAATAAATAATTACCATGGCAACATGGTCCTCTCACAATGGCTGCAATGAAAATGAAAGGAAGGAAGTGAGAGACTATCAGACATTTTTTGGCGTTATACATATAATCATTGAAGGGAGGGATGTTTTTAGAAAATCAAATTACTTTTTCTTATCGAAAGGACCTTATTGTTATTGCAGCCATCTGTCACTCAGGCATGTGTGAACATTTAGAACACACACACACACGCACACACACACACACGTTTCGTTGGTGAGGAGTAGCTTCCAAACCGTAAATTTTCTTGCTTGATAGTTAAGGAAACTAACATACTACTTGAAATTTTCATAAGTAATAGGAAATGCCTTTATGAAATCCACATGGAAAACTATAAAGAAATATGAACTTTGAAAACATTAAGGAATCTTAATGTATCTAATCAGGAAAGCTGCTTGCAAATGGGAATTAGGGAGCAGAATCAGGGTCAAACATCTAGGCTAAAATTGGCAGGTCATCACCCTACCAAGTTTCCCAATGATTTTATAATGTTTTACAATTTAAAATAAGCTTCCCCAAATTTGTAGATTGGTGTGTTTATGAAAAACTGTTTAATACTTTGGTAAAAATGAGAAAGAAAGACTAGAAACAATTACTTTTTTAAAGTAGTGAGAATAGAAGTAACTTATGATCCAGCAATTCCACTCCTGGGTATCTATCACAAGAAAACAAAACCACTAATTTGAAAAGACACATGCACCCCAATGTTCATAGCAGCACTATTTACAATAGCCAAGATATGGAAGCAACCCAAGTGTCCAACAAAAGATGAATGAATAAAGAATATGTGGTACATACACACAATGGAATATTACTCAGCCATAAAATAGAATGAAATAATGCCATTTGCAGCAACATGGATGGGCCTAAAGAATCTTATGTTTAGTGGAATGTCAGGCAGAGAAATACAAATACTGTATGATATCACTTATATATGGAATCTTAAAATTAAAACAAATGAATATATATATATACACACACACATATATATATAGCAAAAACAGAAAAAGACTCACAGATATAAAAAACTAGCAGTTACCAGTGGGAAGGGAGAGGGGCAAAATAGGGGCAGGGGATTAAGAGATACAAACTACTACATATGAATAGATAAGCAGCAAAGATATAATGTACAACACAGGGAATTATAACCATCACCTTGTAATAACTTTTAATGGAGTATAATCTGTAAAAATAATGAATCTCTATGCTGCACACCTGAAACAAATATAATATTGTAAATCAACTGTACTTCAATTTAAAAAAAAAAGTAACTTGTTCTTTCAGAGTTTCAAAACACTGTTGAGTATAAGAGTTTAGTGTCTACCTATTTTTAATTCTATATCCATTCAACATATTAATTTTGCTCCTAATTTGTGCAGGGTATTTTTCCTGCTGTCTTAAAAATAAGACCATACACACACACACACACACACACACACACATGCACACACACCAACAAGAAAAATAGAATCTTTTATTTAGTATTCTTTTTTGAATAATTATATGAAATACAAAAACAGTGCTAACATACCTGCTACAGGTATTATAACTGTCATGGGTGATACCTTCTAAGGAACTAATGTGTTATAGCATTAAAAATAATCTATATCTACATCAATTTTTTACCAGATGAGTGATCTTCCAGGAGAATACACAATTTAAGAGAGTATACCCAATTTTACATGCTAAGAAAATATTTCTTTTCAATAAACATCCTCAAGAAATATCTTGAAGAAAAACACTCTGAGATAGAAGGATTAATGAATGGTAATTAGTAACGTACTTGAGTACTATGAGAAGTGACTATTAGTTTATACAAATTTCCATCAAAAAGTGGCAATAAATGAATTTAATATTCAAATGAGAATATTTTATAGTAGAAAAAGTAATTTTAACTATGCAATATACTAAAATTTTAAGCATATTCAGGCAGTAAATCTCTGAACCCAGGGAGAAAAACACTCTGCTTAGACATTTTTCTTCTGAAGAAGCAAATTAAACAAATGTGCCTTTGTAATTGTATAAAAAATATTAAAATTAATAAATTTTTTAAAGGACATTTATAGTCAAAATTCTTAAGCTCCTTCTCTTCCAGGAATAGAATTATATTAATCATTATGCACATTAAAGTAAAAAATGTCTCCTTTTGTGAAGAGAGTGTGGCGACTATTTTGAGAGGTGCCCCCTATATAATTCTACTGAGAAAAAGACATTTCAGTGATAATTTTATAAAACAACTTTAAAAAGACTGAAATCGGTTGTATCCTAGCAACAATAGTGCATTTAGTCAGAGAGAGGAAAATAATTTTTTTCTATGTAATCTTCTAGGAATGGCAGATACAGGGCAGAGAAAATTATTACAAGTGTCGTATAATGTTCTTTTGAGAAATGTTAAAGTAGATTAAATTTATTTTAACATAAAATGTGAGACTATATATTTAGCAGAGCTATTTTAATTACATCTTATTATTCTTATCTTTTCTCATCTTTTAATCCACAATTATTAGCAATTCACACAGCAGCAGGACATATTTTAGCAATTTTAATCCAACTGACTACTTCAGTGGCCCTCATTTGAGTTATGTGAAATTTAAGTACTCAGACATCATTCACCTTCTTAACTTACCACAGTCTTAAACATAACTATGGTAATAAGAGGAAGCTAAATTCATTCCAGAATACATTACATATTAAAGGATAAGGAATAAGTAAAATGTTAAAATAGGCTATGTTAAAAGATGGTATTTGGGGACTGCCCTGGTGGCGCAGTGGTTGAGAGTCCGCCTGCCGATGCAGGGGACACAGGTTCGTGCCCCAGTCCGGGAAGATCCCACATGCCGCGGAGCGGCTGGGCCCGTGAGCCATGGCCGCTGAGCCTGCGCGTCCGGAGCCTGTGCTCCGCAACGGGAGAGGCCACAACGGTGAGAGGCCCGCGTGCCACACACACACACACACACACACAAATATATATATATATATATATATATATATGGTATTTTTATATGTTACACATAGAGAATGTAAAAATTGCATAGAACCATAAAGACCACTTCACCCAATATTCTTAGTTCATGGATCAGAAATATAAGCTACACAGATGGTAAATCAAGTTGCTTGGGAAGTTAAGTTGAAATATTCTACACTGAATAAAAGGTTCAAGTCTAGTGGTTTATTATTCATAGTACACTTTGTGTCTGTCACCTGTCTTTACCGTATGTAGAACATTTATCATCAGCGTGAAGGTAGAAATAGTACATGAGATACACAAGTCAGCTGCTCTCACATGAGGCTACCATCACAGGTTCTTATACAGCACAAGACTGCAATTTAAGAAAATATATTCTTTTAAAAACTACGCTCAGAAACAGATGTGTCAAACGCGATTAACATAAGGAGGTTGTTCTTCATTTAATAGAATAATTCACCACGACCTAAAAGTTCTTAAGTAGATTTGTTTTTGTAATAATCGTTAGTATCCACTCCATAGAAGACACAGCTAAGAAGAATTTGCAGACAAAATTATGACAAAGTTAATTCAACTTCTGCTTTCATCCATGAGAGTATCTGGTACCAGACTTGACATATTTCCTTAAATAGCTATAAAACTGCACCAAAAAATGAGGTAACATTTTTCAGGTATTAGTCATTAGAGAGTTATCATCCCCAGGAGAAGGGGAATACACAAGGAGCACCTCAGGGTCCCTGGCGCGGCCTGGGGACAAGGTCACCCTGCAGCGGGGGAGGGGAAGCAGAGGTCAGTGATGCAGCGTCCAAGGCTGCGGGAACTCGGGCAGAGCCAGTTTCACGGCCTGTGACCTGGACGACTGTGCAGGCCCCGTGCTGGGAAGGGCCCCGCTCTTGGTTTAATCCTCTGCTGGTGTCATGTTGAAATTCTCAGTACTTTGGTCTTTGGGCTGGTGTTTCGTACTTGAAGCCCCGGGTGATAAAGTATTCTGCACGGGAGCAGAGGAGACACAGTGTACGTGTCTGCTGCTGCTGGCTGTCTCCTTCCCGAGAGCATCTGTGATGCCCCCGGGCACAGCACTGCTGGGCGCAGCAGTTGGGGCCTGGGCGAGCGCCAGGTGAGCCCATCGCCTCTGTGACTGACGACGGCGGGATGCTCCGTTCAAACTAAAACCTTCTTCAAACACAAAAAGAAGGAACGCTCTAAGGAGCCCCGTCATGTCCTTTCTTCTTCATGTTATTTCCATGTACTAACCAAACACTGATGCTGAAAATGATGACAGAGAAAGAAAGGGAAAGACTGGTCAATCCAGTTACTACTCTCCTTTCAGTCCTTTCTAACTAATCAGAGATCAAGCCAAATTCTGTGTAATATTTGGATTTGATAATAAAGATAGCACTGTTGAAAAAAGTTTTGATGAATTTCATCTGACAATTCCCTGAGGAATCAGTGGATTAAGGAGACAGTGATGTTAGAATAATGCACCATAACGGACGGGCTCCCCCCATACTCACCAGCAGGACTTTAAATCTTCATTCTGTTACTGATAAGATTGCCATTGATGATACCTCTTAAGCATCACTGCTAAATCAGGAGAAATGAAATAAAGGAAACACTAATGAAGACAGATTGTTCAGATAGATGATACAGAGACCAAAAAAAAAAAATACTAAAAAGAAAATAGCAAATAGATGATAGACAGAAAGATAAAGAGGCATCCCCAAATAGACTGCTCCACGGAAAATAATACAATCACGATATGAATTCCCAAAACTCTGATTAAGCTGGCATTCCTGAACAAGCTATCTGCGTATTATGCTTTATAATGCTCTTATCATTTGCAGAAATCCAGTGAATGAATACTGTTGGAATCTGAGCAATTATGCATTCCATATGAAAACATATGTATTATTATCTTGGTAAAAAAAACAGAAAAATAGCCAAAAAACAAATGAACTGATTTTGTAAAATCCTGAAATGTAGCAATTTAAAGAGACTTCTAAAAAGAAAATGAAAGTGTAGTTCAGATAGTATTTTTTTCTATTTTGAGTGCTAAATATGAACTTAATCTTCCTTTATACACAGAGACTTAAAATCGGAGACAATAAAGGTACTGGTAAATGCTTATGATTTCGTTTTTAGTTAGTAAAGTCATACCAAACAATTACCGGTGGCATAATTTAAAAGAACTCTGTTGCAAACCATCTGGAAGGAAACGTTTTCCTCTAATGGGAATATTTGCAAATATAGCTTTTTGGTATATATGTATGTGTGTATTTTCTGTATGCCAAAAATAAATGAACCTTAGTTGCAAATAACGGTGAAAGATACATAAAATACTTTTCTGTATGCTTTTATTTTCCTGGCCCTTTATATGATATGGATTTCTTTTTATGTGAGCACTATATTGAAAGAAAGTAATTTTAGCTTTGCGCAGTTAATATTTTGCTGAAAATCTTGGGTTTATGCACCAATTCCATTTCACGAAAGCAAAGGTAAATGATCTGAGCCCCATTGTTACCAACCCTCCAAGTCAGGCCCCAGCAAGAGTCCTTCTGCCTAGTGTCTCTCCCACCAACAGAAGGAGACCGAGTCTGGCTCAGAAGCAGAGGGAGCGTCACTCTCTGATCCGAGAATGGAGCGCTGTGAGCGCATTCCCTGCGTGGAGCGTTGTGAGCACCTTCCCTGCCGGAAAGGCTGAGGGCGCGGCTGCCTTACAGGGAGGCGAGGCGCAGAATGTGGGCAGAGGAGCGCTGCTGTGCTGCTTGCAGCGCCGGATCTCCGTGCTGGGCGCAGCATCTCTGCCTGCGGCCGCAGCTGAGGTATCGCCAGGGCCATTTCCTCACCAGGAACTCGCGTCCCAAGGGCCCAGGTGAGGCCTCTGCACGCGGTGCGCTGTGAGCTGGGAAACTAGACTCAGCACAGAGGAAAACACATAAAAAAGGTTAGACTTTCTTTTAGTGCCCAGATTCTATTTTTCTTCCCCAGGAATCGTTGGTGGGCTTGGCCGGTGACACAACGGCTACCATTTTGTCTCTTAAAAAACAGTGTCACTTGAATTGAAATGTGCTTCATTTGTTCACTCTTTCTCTCATATTCACACCCTAGAAACTTAATTTTTAAAGAATATTTTTGGGCATACCTAATGGTCTCAAATAATTGCTTTTACTGCTCTCAAATTCACTTATATAAACAATTAAGACACTAGAAAGTTATCCATGCTCTAGGCCCTGAAAAGTCATGCCAAAAGTAAGATTTTTTTTTAACTTAACCCATTTAAACAAATATTTGTAATTATATTCTATTAAATGTAGGTAGTATTGTATTATTAGTAATATGCCATTATTATTATTACTATTATTATTATTACTGTTTTAGCCCAAAGAGGATTTCCGTTTTAATCTCTACTAAATAAAAACATTTTAATCTTGAATTTATGTATAACTAGTTGATTCTTTGCAGCTGCCAAGTAATAAGTATTCAGAGTTAAAAGACTGTGAGAACAACATATAAAAACTCAAAAACACAATAAAATGAAACAATGTGATGAAATGTTGAGAAAATAAATACGAGTGGACATTTGTTAGATGGTTTACAGTCCATCATCTTTAACCCAATAGAGTGGGACGCGCATTAAACTTCAAAACTCTATGGCATTTGCTGATGGAGCCCTGTGTCTCTAGGACCTAAATAGATGGGAAGTCTACTAAAGCGTAAGCGAATTGACAACAGAAAATCTCCAGGTCTGGTGAAAGGAAGTCTCACTTGAATGTCGCAGGAGAGTCACGGTCCCTTAACCAATTCTCAGACTTCAGCCAATTCAGAAACCCAGAGATCCTCAAAAGAGAGACTTCAAGGAAGGACCCTGTGCATCTCCAAAAGTATATACTGTAAATCAAAGGCCAGCACACTTGTTCCCTGCAAGGTAGGAAGGTGAACATTTGAGGCTTTGTGGCAAGTACTCAGGGCTGCAGCTGCAGAGCCGGCGAGAAGCTACGGATTGTGGGTGTGGATGGGCATGGCTGTGTTCAAGCAGAAATTTATTGACAAAAAGTCAGTTGCTGGGCCTGATTTGGTCCGTGAGCCGTAGTTTGCCAATCCACGCTGCAAATCGTACGCCTGACCTTCATCCACAGAAGCTGAAGCCATTGACCATGCAGCTGTGCACTGAGGAAGAGGAAACAGCCACATTTCGATGTTCCTGGACCCTGACTCTGAGCTGTCACTAATTCCTTAAGGTGCCAAACAACACCGTGACCTAACCGCAGAGTGATGCCTAGAGACAGATGATGAATGGAAATTTGTCCCCATTCGGTCCCCAAGTGGCACCCACCCAGTGGGTTTAGCCCCACTTCTGAAATGCAGAGTTGGGACGGACACATTCAGTAACCAGCAGAACCCAACCCACCCACTGGTTCCCTGACATGTGGAGCAGAGGCTGTCATGACGGTGAGATCTAAGTGCATCCACCAGGCAGACTTCTACCCACCTCCAAGGCAAGCCAGGAGAGAAATGGAACTTCAGAGCAGTGTCCCCAACACCCAGAAAGATGCAGGTGCGGTGATTTCTAGCACATCGCTATTCAGCTTGACACAAGACAGAGCACCTCAGAGGATAACGATAGAGTCACTTAAACAAGCGGTCTCCAGGAGCTATTCCAGACGCGTTTTGTGGAGGGAACCCTCACGTGCCTGGCACCAGTGTGCCCCCTGAACTGACAGACTCTCTCTCTAGTGAACATTGGAAGCAGTTAGGTTGAAGCAGCAGAGGTACATTACCCTTCTTCTGCTGTCCTGTGGCAGGTCTGTCACCCCGTCTTCAGCCCTCTGCCAGGCTCCAGGGCTCAGGAACCGTGATTTCCAATCTGTCCACTGGACCTCATTCGAATCCACTACATTGACGCCCTCGGGGGACGGGAGTAGCAACTTCCCTGAGGCATTTTGGTGAGACACACGTGTGCCAATGCTTAGGGGGAAATCCCACTGAAATTCAGGGACACGCCGCCTCAGGAATCTTACAACGCCACGTTATAAGACGTGTCAAGATGTATTTGCAAGAAGGACAATTGTTGCACCTGCTCCCTCTTTACATCGAGGAAAGGTTGCAACACTTAGTGGCCTCCTGGGATTTTGGAAACAACACGTACCTCATCTGGGAATGCTGTTCCAATCCGTTTAGTGGAAAAGGCTGCGTGTTTGCACTTGGCTCGGGAAGAGAAGGCGCCGGGGAGGTGCCCATCCCAACTCATGCTGCTTTGTGACCCGGGTGTTTGAAGGATCCATGGACGGATGGGACGCTGTGCAGAACCCTTCACAGGCCTCAAGGGTGACACACTACAGACCTTTATGACCCTGGAGCACAGCTATGCTAGCGACCATAGATCGTTACTTTTCTTTCGAGAAAAAGGTTTAGCCTGTGTCCGTGGCGCCCAGAACGGGGCCCAAAGTGTAGCGCGGATGTAATACAAGTCTGCTGAAAGCAAAGCATGAACTAAAGAGTGAAAGTGAGTTTTGCTTCTATAACATAATAGGGTTAGTAAATAGCTCAGATGTAAATTTAATTAAAAATATTTTTAAGCTAAATAAAATATGGAGTTTATGCTTCTGAGGTCTTCATTCAGCCTTTTTATAGGTTTTCCATAATAAAATTTCCAGTACCGTCTTCAAGCCCACACTGATTCCAACGCACATTTCACATCAAAGGCATCGGGCAGTGTCTGCTTCCACTTCTTTCTCATAATTCCCCAAAGGTATGCTGACGTGGTACAAACACATACGCTGCTGCAGCAAAGATACCGTTATCAATTAGAAATTAACCGTTTCTATTATTGTTGATGTTTAATGCACAGTAAGGAATTTATCAAAAAGACAAGGTTTAGTTCTTAAAATTATGACCACTAATTTTCAAATTATTATGTTTTTTGACGGTTCCGTATCTTCTTTTTATTTCACCACTGTTCTCAGTTACCTTTTACTTATCTCAGTATCTTTATATGATTACTCACACATATGAGCTATTATTATCTCTCATGTATTGATCATGGATTATGTGATAGTTCTTTTTAATTCTTCTGATTAAAAATCTCCATAAAATACAGTATATATCAGCAGCCTTTCAGGATGAACTTGTGTTATTCAAGAGTTTCTGAGCTGGAACTTTAAGGGGAAACCAAGTCTGTAATGAGCTGATGATACCATTCATTCTCTTGGGTTATTCTTTTTTCTTTCCAGTTACCACTAACTTTTATACACTTCAATGTCTGGTCAAGGAACATTTTTTTCATGTTTTGCTTGTGATTTAAGTCAGTTAAGATGTTTTCCTTTTAATAACCCCTTTTTAAAAATCTCCTTATTTTAAATTGAAAGTATAATAGGAGAGTCTAGAGAACATTTCCATTCTCGGTCTGTTTGTGTGGCAAACTGCTTCTCGCATTAGAGTGCCCTATATGGTTTTGACATTTTTAATCCCTTATACTTCAGTTACTATAAATATAAGGCAAATATTAAGTCCACTTTTAAAAGACACTGTGTGTTATTTCTATTGTATAAATTTTCAGTATCTAACGCACAGCTGAGTTCCATACATTCTAGGCACCAAATAAATTCCCATTCACTGATTTTAAGTCCTTTTGAGCAAACAGAAATAATGATATCCTTGGTAATGGTGAAATAATAAAGGAATCTTCACACACTTTTGAAATAAGGACCAAGAAAATCACTGCAATTGAATTTAAAATACATTTATGCCTTTTTATACCACAGTTCTCTATGTCATGGATTCAGAGATTCTGAACTCTCAAAATTATGTAAAGTTTAAGTGATGTCTTATCATAAGCTATGCATGTAGCCTCCTAATGTCAGCGTTCTACTGAGGGTCCTCACACTAGGCCTAGTATCCTAGTGGGTACGTTAAAATGCAAATTTTAATCAGAATTGCTGCTAGAAAAGAGATAAAAGATGAAAGATGTTTGAAACAGTAAGTTTCTACTGCACCTTAAAGAGATTCTCCCGCCATCGTTCAATGAATGGGATGTATCAAAACCTATGTGACAGAGCCTCTGCCGTCACCGGCAAGGAACAGATTGCCTGCTGAGCACCTGAAAAGAGCCAACGAAAGAGTGAAACCAGACTCATTGTACAGCTAACAGTCAGGAAAACCAAAGTGGTTCCGTGATCTGTTCCGTACACATACACATCTATTTAAGGGTTACTTATATTTCAAGCTCTAGAGATGAAAGTATGACTAAATTTTGTTCTCATGGAGTTCACAGTCTAGTTGGGACACAGAATGGTAAACAAGTAGCAGAGACTGCAGAGGGCTATACGCAAGGTATTTATAAGGTACAGTGATAGAAAACTTGGCCATTCTTGCCTGGGGATAAAAAGTCTTAGGAAGCATTTAAAATACTGTATCAAACGGGAAGCATGCTATAATCATATTTGACATAAGAATTTGCAATTATATTTATGTGTGGTAACCTCTAATCTTATTATTATTGCTTCTCACCAAATACTTTTCCTGAAACAAAAAATTCCAAATAAGTAAAAATATTGTCATGTATATTTTATTATGAATAGATAAATGTACTTATAAAAAACATTTTCTGCCTTTACTAAAGAAATATTAAGAATTAAGACAAATGAAACATGCTCAACAAAGTGCCAAATTCCTTTTGGGCTGAAAGATAAGATTTGAACAAGGAAAAGAAAAGATCTTAATACTGTAGAATGAAGGCAACTTGGTAAAATAGTACATCCTGCCAAACACACAGGGAACGTTCTCCAGAATTTTTCAGAAGAGCTGTTCCTAATCTTTCACTCTGATCTAGTTTGTACTGCAACCTTGGGTTTCAATCCCAAGACCCTTCTTAAATCCCTTATCTTCCTTGGCTAATAACATGGGTATAGAATTCTTGGTAGACAGGTTGACCCTCACCCCTGCCCAGCACTTTAGATATGTCTTCTCACTGCCTTCTGGTTTCCATGGTTTCAGAAATAGGCTGTTAACCTTTTTGAGAATCCCTCATATGTGACAAGTCATTTCTGTTTCGCTTCTTTCAAGATTCTCTCTTTTTCTTTTGACATTTTCACAGTGATGGGTCTAGCTGTGGTTCTTCTCGTGTTTATACTCCTTGGAGTTTGTTCAGTTTCTTTGATGTATAAATTAATGTTACTCCTCAGACTTGAACATTTTTAGTCATTATTTCCTTCAGGCATTATATATGCTTTCAGCCCTTTCTCTCTCTTCTCCTCCTGGGACTATAATGGCATGTGTTAGAATTTTTGATGGTCCCTGCAGGTCTCTGAAGCACTGTTCATTTATCTTAATTCTTTTTCTCTTTCTGTTTCTCAGACTGTTCCTATACTGACCTAACCTCAAGATCACTGGTTTTTCTTCCAGCTCAGATCTGCTCTTGATATTTTTTTAGTGGATCTTTTAAATGTCAGTAATTGTAATTTTCAATTCCAGGACTTCTAATTGTTTCTTTTATATTAGGTTATACTCTTCATAGATATTCTGTTTGGTAATATATGATAGTCATACCTTCCTTTGTATATTGTTACATGGTTTCTTTAGTTTTTTGAATTTTTTAAAATAATAGCTGATTCTAAATCTTTTTTGTCATAAATTCAGCATCTGAACCTCCTCAGGTTTCGTCCCTATTGACGGCCGTTTTCTTGTTTATTTCTTATACTTTACTGTTTCGTTGTGAGTCTCATAATTTTTTTTGTTGAAAACTGAACAGTTTGGGTAATATATTGAGGCAACTCTGGGAGTCAAGTCTCCTTTCTTGAAAAGGAGCTCTTTTCATCTTGAAAAGAGCAAAGCTGGCCTGAAAGTAACTAGACTTCCTGGTCCTCAAGTGCTAGCACTCCTCAAGGAAAGACACACAATATAAACTCACCACCACGGGAAAATGACAGCTCATGGCACTCAGTCAAAACACTAAACGTTAGAAAGGAAGAAAATGTACTCACAAATAGGATATAAAAATAAAAACAGTCACAGAAAAATAAGAAATTATCAAGAAGGTGGGTTAGTAGAGAAAAATTTTCAAACATCTATTATTAATACGCTCGTCGTTTAAAGATTCAGAGAACAACTAGAAAATAAAAGAGAAAAGTGGATGATCAATAAACAAAAGCGTACTTCTCGAGCTTAAACATTTGCTGTCTGAGTGGAAGAAAATTAGGTAGGCCTTCAGTACATAATAGACACATGAAAGTACAGTGAATGAAAAGAGAGAGTGATAGAAACAAGCCAATGTGAATCATATTTTAAATAAATATAAATAATTGAAATTATACACAGTACGTTTCTCTTAAAACAAAGGTTTTAAAGTACAAAACATTAACCAAAAGATGGCTGGGAAACTACCAAGTATTTGCAAATTTAACAAAATGCCCCTAATACAGTATATCAGTAAAAATAAATCACAAACAAAGTTTGAAAACATTTTGGATCAAATGGAAATGAAAATTAAAACATATCATATTTTGTGTGATTCAGTAAAAAATAGAGCCTTCAAGGAAATTTGAGTTAAGTGCTTATATTACAAAAGAGAAATGGCCCAAAATCAATGCTCTAAGTTTCTACTTGAAAGGCTCTGACAAGAAGAGCAAATTACACAAAGTGTAGGGAGAAAATAATTACGATACGATCAGAAAACATTTTTTAGAAAGGAAGATAAGCAAAAAAAAATAGAAACAGAAAATGATACTTAAGCCTCTTTTTGTAAAGAAACAAAATATATATACTTCTAACTACACTATAGAAACTACCAATATCAGGAATTAAGGAGAGAATATAGCAGTTATATAAAAATCAAAAGATTAATAAGGGAACATTTTAATTTTAAGCAATAAAAATTCAGATTGTCCCTTAAATTCAAAATATTCCTTCTGAATACAGTTGTAAAAATTTACTACCAAACTTCAGCAACTTGAATCTAGTTATGTATTAAAAGAATAATGCACCATGGGCATTTGAGGTTTATTTTATGAATGCAAATCTGGTTTCATGAACAGTATACACTGAGACTCTGAAAAACAGAAAAGTGCAAGAATATATGTTATTTAGTATTGTCAACTTTTCCCATTTTTTAAAAGATAAGCCACAGGCCACATTTTACGTGAATACTTTGTATTCTTCAGCAATTGACAAGTAGATGCATTTGTGTCATGTTTTTGGTCATTATTTTAGCCTGAAATGTCCTGACCATTGCTATTCTTTGCAGTGTAACCTCAGTTTCTCAATTACTTACACTCCTACTGGGTCGTTTTTCTCCACTTATTCTATTGCCTATTCATTCATTCTGGCTGTAAAACTTTTCACTTGCTTTTTCTGTTTCCTGAAATCCCTGATCCACATCTTCACAGGGCTGGCTCCTTCACGTTACTCAGGTGTCTGTTCAAATATTTCTTCCTCAGGAAGACTTTTCCAAATGCCTAGAGGTGTGCATTCACAGTTGACTGCTGTGTCTCAGCTCCAGCATAATTTAGAGGCAGAGGCAGAGTCTCAAAGCACACACCTCGTGCAGGAACCAGTGCTGGGCAGACAAAAACTGGAGCAGGCAAATCGTAGAGGTTCAATGTGGACCAGCTTGCGAGGTAACAACTCCAAGGGTCAGTACTTTGTGAGTTTACCTCCAATAAGCCTCTCGGGTTCTCACAGTGACGCTTCGAGAAAAATGCTGTTCTGCTTCTCGCAGGGAGAAGGGAAAGTAGCCATTTTGAAATAAGCCCAGTGCTTTTTCTTGTCCTTAGTGAGGCTCTCTTTCTAGAGAAATTATTTTCTCAGAGTCCAGCTGACCAAGGGAAGGGAAATACCCAACCCCAGCCGATTCTAGCCTTCTAAGTAGGGCAAGGAAAATACCCAATTCCACTCCCTCTAGCCTTCCTGCTCAACCTAAGGGGGAAAAATACCCTGAGAAGCACTTCTGAAGGTCACAGCCCAAGGACACAGGCTCATTACAGGGCTGAGACCTAAACGTAGGACTAGAAAACTTCCCCACAACCAACCTCCACATTTTAACACCACATCAATAGGGCTCCAATATAATAACAGAAATACAACTGAAGAAATAGTACATCTCAGATCTTATTTAAGAAGAAGGCTCTAAGGAAACCCAAAGACAATGAAGGAGAGAAAAACAAGATAATCAGAATAAACGTTAGCCTCTGACACCTATAGTTGTAGCAAACATTAAGCACAGCTTAATTCTTAGCCGGATAAACATAAAACCTCACACTAGAGGCCTATTTATCTCATTTCCTTTTTACTAACAACACTATGTATGGCTGTCAACAAAAAATTATAAGACATATTAAAAGGAAAAAAAACCCAACAAGTTGAAGAGACAGGGCACGCATCAGAAGTAGACTCAGATATGATAGGGAAGGTGGAATTATCAGACTGGGAGTTTAAAACAACAATGGTTAACGTGCTAAAAGCTCTAATGGAAAAAGTGGGCAAAATGCAAGAACAGATGGGTAACGTGAACAGAGAGATGGTAATTCTAAGAATAGGAATAAAATGAATCAAATTGAACTTTTGAATTCCACAATGATCAAACTTTTGCTTCTGTAATAAAATATATCCTGAATTAAGTATTTATGTTATGCATACTTTACAATCTCAAAGTCATTACCCATTTTGAAGAACTTGCACACCTTTCATGAACACGGACAATTCTTCAGAACAAAACCAAGCTGCAATAAATGAAACATTGTGCCGGGTTCCTTAAAGAACCCTGCAGTGCAGGACCAATCTGTACTGAACTCACTTTGTAGAAAAGGATGCGGAAACTCAGGGGCAGAGAACTCTAAGCGGTGGTCAGCTGGTCAGCACAGCGTGGCCCCAGTGCTCAGGGCAGGACTCCTGTCTGCTCGCTGCACCATGACCCCGATGCTGTGTGAAATGCAGGCTACGCTTTCCTCACACCCCACCAGCAGGCTTTGTTGCCATTTTTCTGACGGTGTGGTAGAGAAATAGAATGGAAAACACTTGATTCTGATAGTCAGTTCCCTATTGACACCAAATAAATGCAATGATTTATTTAGCCCACAAATACGTGTCGTCTTGGAAGCAAAGGAAGGATGGAGTTGTCTCCAACCTCCAGGAGGGTTTTCTGCCTCATTGGTGAAAAACAGTGGTGACAAGCATGGCATTTCCATTCAATGTAAGACCAGAGCATGGAGGAGGGATTGATTTTGCTGAATATTAAATGTGGCTGATAGTTTAAATCTTAGAATACCTGAGTGTATTTCTTCAGCCAAATAGGACCTTAATAGCTGCTTCTAAAGAGTATAGAACATGTGTTTCTGGGATTTTTTTTAAAATTTATATTTTGTTTTACTATAGGTGACAACTTGAACGCAGAACTTCTAACATCCGTGGACCATTGTAGTGCAAGTCAGTTTTGGGAATTTCTTCTAATGTGAAAACTCTACATGACCATCTTCCCTCTTGTCTGCAAAGGGTTTTTACGAGCCTTAATGCACTGCAAATGGGACCATGGACAAAACTCAAGGGTAGCCGGAGTAGTCATCAGTAAAAGACTGCACAAGGTTTTTCTTAATTTGGGATTGAGAGAGGACACTTTGACAGAGTGCACATGTGTATGCCTCTTGCTTCAGAGTTACAGAAAAGTAGGTGTAAACCTCACCAAACACACACAGAAAGAAACATCTTATTTTCTTTTCAAAAACCAGTAAACTCAAAAGTGAAACGATATTTGTTACTGGCTAGTTTTAAATCCTCAACAAATCCAATATTATCAGTTTGTCAGTGACATCTGAGCAATTACAGCAAAAACAAAACCAAGGAAAATGACAAAAACTGAAACAGAATGGGCACTGAGATCGCATTTTTCTAAAGTTCAGGAATCCTGCTGTGAACCATTTGCGAGCACTCCTGGTGATGTGTTGGATGAATATCTGGATGTTCTTAGTTCACTAAGAAGGGCTGCTTGGCAAAGAGGAACGAGCATGAAATCAGGAGATGTGGGCTTCCTTCTGCACCGGACAAAAACTTGCTTTGAGAATTTACCCGTCAGTTTTTCTAGGATTCAATCTATGCCATGTAAAAGTGAGCCATAGACTTCATGACTTCCAAAAACCACTCAACTAGACTAAAAAGTAAGCAGGTACAGTGGAGCTACAGACTTGGAGTCAGAAGGCCTGGGTGGAAATTCTGCATCAGCTGATTTACTAGCTCATCATAGGTGAGGATTCCAAGAAGCTAAGCTTCAGTTTTCAAGCGTTCAGTTGTGAATAATAATATGTTGTCTAACACAAAGACAGCAAATATTTTTTAAGGATCTTTTAAAAATTAATTAGGGGCTCCATGTAATTGTATTGACTGTCTGCCAATTCATTTATTGTGTGATGTCACCAACCTCTTGCACTGTGGTCTCCATCAGATGAATCAACTTTGGCTCACATATCCTGGTAATATGACTCATAAGGTCGGGGGGCTGGGAGCTGGAATGCCTTAGTAAGGTATCAAGGCCCATTCACATCCCTTTTCAAAAGGAATATTGAAAAAGCGAGACCAATATTTTCCCTCTAGTCAGAAAGATATCATAACCAAGACTGTCACAGCTACATTAAGACTGAATAAAAATCATGGAGTAAAGACTTCTTTATGTGGAATTTAAACCAAATTGAACACAAAAGTTTGAATTTGAAATTAACTAAATGGTGGCAAACATTGGAATACAGTGATGGGACTTCCTCTCAAATTACCTTACTGTTAATAAAATAGCTTCCTTTGAATGTGAGATTTGAACATGGGTTTAGTTTTGTATGAGGGCTAAAAACTAGATTAGATTATTTCCTAAGACTTTTGTTAATGGTATGGAATTAAAAGGAAGATAAAGATATTTCTGTGTTGCAGTAGTAGACACAAGGTTTCCTGCAGTAGAATAAACTATAAATGACATTACTCACCTTTGTCATACTTCCATGTGTTTTTCTCACCTCATTAAATGTATCTTATAAACAATAAATATAGCGTCTCCCTGATCTCGATCACATTACTTGCACGCAAAGCCCATGAGGTAAATGTGAACAAAAAGCGTTATTAACTGTTAGAAAATGACTCAGCTAACACTGTCAGGGAAATAGCAAAACCCAGAAAATATATGCTTTTAGTGGAAAAATTCTAGGTACTTCATAATTGACCTTTTGATACAAAGTGACATCTTAAAGTTAGCAATGCCTATTTATCAACTCACCTTTCTGTTTAGAAATGTATGCTTACCTGCTCTATGAAAGCAGTGATTCAGAAGACCTAAGAGGAGGCTGATAGCATCGGCTGTGCTTATTTGGGGTGTGGGTGGTGCTCTGCTCTAACTGGACAACCGCCTTCGCTCCTTTCAGCACTTTTTATACTAAGTTTACTGTTTGTCAAGATCTGTGATAGGCACGAGGTGTGCTGCTACGGAAGGAAGGAAGGAATTTCCAGTTTACAGGAGGAGATAGATAATGTAAAATAGAGAAAAACACGTCATGAGTGATGAAGAATGAGTGGGCGTTAGTTAGGTTAGGGGAGAAAGAAGATGGAGAGAGAAAAAGAGCAGTGGTATTTCAGCAGCTAGAAAAGCAGCAGCTATGATTCAGCGCTTAAAGGAAATGTGCTATCAAGCCACGGAGAAAACTGGAAACGCATGTTCCCAAGTGCAAGAAGCCAGTCTGAGAAGGCTACACACTCTACGCACTGTACGATTCCAACTGTATGACCTTCTGGAAAAGGCAAAACTATGGAGACAGTAGAAAGGTCAGAGGTTGCAGGGTGGAGTGACAGCAGAGAGATGAGTGGAAGACAGAGGATTTTAGGGCCGTGCAGATTCTCTGTATGATATTATACATTTGTCCCAACCCATAGGATGTACAGCACAGGAGTGAACCATAGCGGACTTTGCGGAATAATGAGATGTCAGTGTAGGTCCATCCTTGGTAAAAAATGTACCATTCTGGGGAGTGATGTTGATAACGGCGGAGACTGTGGTTGCATAGGGTCAGGGGTTATGTGGGAAATCCCTGTAGCTTCCTTTCAATTTTATGGTAAACCTAAAACTGTTCATAAAAAACAAAAGCTTAAAAGAAAAGCAGCTCCGGAACCAGAACTAGAGGTAGGCTGGGATCTACAGTGGACTGAAAACAGATGTAGTTACCATTATAACCAGCCAAGGACAGCCAGCCAGCAAGGTCAAAGTCGTCCCAAGGAAAGCTGAGACCATTTTCTCAGAACCGAATTATTGTCAAAAGTAATGAGTATTTTTTTCTTACAGCCATATATATGGGAATTAAATGTACTCATTTAAAAAGTGCAAATCAGTTATGTAAATATCAGTTTATTTAATACCCATTTATTTCTCAATGACAAGCGAGGCTTCCTGTGTCATACATAATAAAAAATAATAAATTTGGGATCCATTCATTCTGTTCCATTTTGTTTATTTTTATGTTCATGGCACACCGCACTGATCTCTTCATTTAACAAACTGATATTCATGTGACAGTGACTGTAGTACCATTTTCTTGGCCCAGTTATGTTTTCATCACATAAATGCTGATTATTCAGTCATTTTCCTTGGTAGATATATTTTTAAACCCACAATATGACAGGCATTATGTTAGGCAAAAATTCTCTGTTTCCTTCCCTCCTGGGATCTGCAGTCGGTAGGCTAGAATGACATTAATAAAAGAGCCACTCAGATAAATACACAGTTACATTCTTTAAAGTAAGTCTCAAGTAGGAATACAAAGTGATGTAATTTTATATTATAAAGGGAACATCCCAAGGAGGAAAGTACAGGATTCCCCCACGAGGGCATGGTAATGAGCTCACATAGGAAGGAAGAGTGGCATGACCTGGAGAACGAGGGGGAAGAGATAACATCACAGCGAGCACAGAAGTGGTCCAAAGGTATGGCTGATGGAAGGGAGCACATGAGGGTTGGCAGGCAATGCCCAGCACACCCACACTGGCTGGGTCTTATCCTGAGAGCATCTCAGTTAGCAAACATTCTGAGAAGGTGGAGGGGAGGTAACTGTGATATAGGGGAATGAGTGACATAATTAGATACGTATTTGAAAAACAAAGTGAGTCAGGGTCAGGAGTTGAGAGCTGGTATAAGGATGCCAGTTTGGAAGATATTGTAGAATCCAGAGGAGAGCTGACGGCCACCTGGGAGAGGCTATGGTGGTACCATGGAGAAGAAGAGATGCACTTGAGGACTTCCCCGGCGGTCCAGCGGTTAAGACTCCGTGCTCCCACTGCAGGGGGCACGGGTTTGATCCCTGGGCGGGGAACTAAGATCCCACATGCGGCGCGACCAGAAGAAAAAGAAAAGAGATGCGTTTGAGACAGAAGAATTTAGGATGAAAAATCAATGGAACTTGGTGACTATTATTTTATTATTTTTGTGCTTTTGTGATGTGACCTTTCATAAGCATTTTATATTTTTATATAATAAATATAACACCTAAAATACTTGGGGATCTGAAGTTGTAGGGACAGTATTTCTATTCTGTTTCTACTGTCCTTCATCCACTGTGGCTAATTTCCTACACTGGAGTTTGCTTGTGTGTTTATTTGTGCTCAGTCTTCATTTGCATGTGCTTTGAGGGCTTAAATTAGCCAAGCTTTCTTCAGAGAGAATGTGTATGCCTTCTATGGAAAGCAAGAGTCACTACCAAAATTGGATCAATTTAGTATCACTCAAGATTCCTAGGCTTAACATTCCAGATTCCTTTTGTCATAATGCACCTTAGATTTTTAAAAAGGTGCATTTTTCTCACCTGGCTACTACTGCAAAGTTTAATTGCTGGACTGCAGAGCTGCTACGGGTGCACACCCCCAGATAATCCTTTTCATCCTCTATGGTTAACTGTCACTGATACTTGTTATCAGGTAACAATTTTGGAGGAGAAATTCAGATGAGAGAGTCCATTTTCTCACCTCAGTTCAGCACCTTCCTTTATCTCCAGATAAAAAGTCTACCAGCATCCACTGAACTTTTAGTTTGAGCTTTTTGTGCTGTTAAAAGAATTTGCAAGAATTGCTATGTCGTTATTTTATTCTTATTTAGATATCACTCAGAAACCAAAAATAAAATTTACTATTGCTGCACAGAAATTATTCCCAAGGAGTCTAAAATACACTGAAATAATGAGGAAACAAAAGAATTACGGCATCCTTAAGCAGGTCTGACATACTGCAGCTGTGTGTCAAATCCCACCTTCCTCCTGATCGTATAAGAAAAGATTTATGAGATCACCTCCAAGTGCATGCATTATATATTGTTTACATCTGCTTTCACGCTGCAAAGACAGAGATGAGACAGGATGACACAGACTATATAGCCCCCAAAGCTAAAATATTTACTGTTTGGTTCTTTTCAGCAACAATTTGCCTAGCCCTGCTTTAAAGGATGATATAAAAGTACAATAAGCTATCGCTATTGCATTATCATTCCATTTTCTTATTGCATTGCCCAGGGTTCTGCATTTTCAAAAATGTATAGAAGGCTGGAGACACCATCTTCAGAGACTGTTTTTTATATTTTATTGAAAACAGCTGAGAATGAATCTTGTATCCTTCACTAAAAATGGCAAAGAGACAAAAAAATTGGCAGTGAAAGACATGTCACAATTATTTGAAAAATTCAGAAAGGAGAGCAAACAGATAGCAACACTTGAGACTGTAATGATGGTGATGAATTTGATTATATAAATGAGATATCGGAGAAATATTCAGATGACAACATCCTAGATGAATCTCCTCCAACTTAGGAATAATGGATAGAAAACGTATGCCTGAGTTAAAAAGGCAATATGATGTTCATATTAGTTTAGCCATTCAACAGGAAGGATTTCATCATGCAGTATTTTGTGACAAGATCCTGGCCCATCTCAATTTACATTTTTCATTCTTCATTATGTTTATGTGCCAAAAGTTACTTGATGCTTTCTGGAAGTTGACAAATGATGAAGCAAGTGAATCAACAAAGGTCATTGGAAGGAAATAAATGGTGTAGATATTTTAAAATTATTGGATAGATCATTCTGAGTGATTCTTACAAATAGAAATTAAAGACATTCAGTAATATAGCAAGAAGATGGTCATCTTCTCTTCAAGATAATTATGAGCGATCAGAGGTTTCAAAAATTATTCAAGTATTGTACTTTGATGCTGGAAATGCAGGAGGAATCACTAGCAATGATAAGCTGGAAGTGACGTATTTGGAAGCTAGTATTAGCATTTACAGGATGGATATTTTCCAGATCCATGACGACGATTATGAACAGTTATCTGCATCCAGAAGACATTGCCCATTCTGGGTACATATAAATTGAAAACCAGGGAAATGAGGAATAAATTTGGGGTTTGCTATGGTTACATTTTATCACAATTTCTGATAAGTTGCTTTTCATTATTCCTTTATTCTTACTCATATAAAATGAATAAAATGACTTAAAATATAAAGATTTTAAAGGGTTCATTGGACCCAAAAGGTAAATGATGACTTTATTTCCAAGTAATTGACTCCTTGTAATCATTAACTTTTTTACATGTCTATAATTTTTTTTTTTTTTTGCGGTATGTGGGCCTCTCACTGTTGTGGCCTCTCCCGTTGCGGAGCACAAGCTCCGGACGCGCAGGCTCAGCGGCCATGGCTCACGGGCCCAGCCGCTCCACGGTATGTGGGATCCTCCCGGACCGGGGCACGAACCCGTGTCCCCTGCATCGGCAGGTGGACTCTCAACTACTGCGCCACCAGGGAAGCCCCCTATGAACATTTTTGAAACAATTTTTCTAGTGAACTATCTCACAAACTTTTATGATCATCAGTAATTGGGAGATAGTGATGAAATCCTTCTCTATTCTTATGGACTTAATATCTCCTTGTAGGTCTGTTAATGTGCAAACTATGTATATTAAGGCTATGGTATTATTGGCTATAGTAGCAAATTATGTCTTCTTGATTAATTATTTTCTTGTCCTTATGTAGCAGTCACATTTATCTTCGGTAATGCTTTCTTTTTATTCAAGGTTTACTTTTTCTGACATTAGGACGGCTTTACAACTTTATCTAGTGTGCTTTATTATATTCCCACGTTTCATCTTCTGCTTCATAGCTGTGTTGTGCCGTATTTTTAAAAAGCTAACTTGACAACCTATGATTTTTCAATGGGTAGTTAATCCCCACATTCATAATGCTTAGTCATACATATGGATTTATTTCTATCTTCTTATTTAGGAAATTTCTGTCCAGGTTTCTCCTTCTCTGCTTTCTGGCATTTCTCTTGATTTATTTCCCAGTCTGAGACTGCCATGACTCAAAGCCTTGCAGCTGTGACTCTGATGTCTGGTGTTCCTTCTGGCTTTCATGGTATTTGTTTTTGTCTTGGTTTTGTTTTTTGTGTGTTTGCTTTGGGTTCTGTTTTGTTTTGCTTACTTTGAGCTCATATATTTGGGCTCACAAATTTCAAATATTATGAGTCCTGGGCTAAAGGTCTGTTCCTAGGAAGAAAATTAGCATTTGTTTCTGCCAGGTGCCTAGCGGCACTATAGACCAGAGTCTACTTCTAAGTAAGTTGTCTGAGGTTTTCAGCAACACAGGGAGTTGGAACTCAAGCTCCAAACTTATGTGAAGCCTGGATTTTGGTTACAAATTCTCAGGGGAGTATTTTCCTATTGCTTCTCTCAGCGCCGAGTGATAGCCATGAGCATTCCTCTGCAGTCCTCTCACAGCAGAGCAGGCCTCTTTAAATTCATTCCATAGATATTTACTGAGCCTTTGTTCTCAGTCTCTTTGACCCTGTGAAGCCCTGTTCTAAGTTCTTTGATCCATCAGTAAAAAAACAGAGAAACTTCCCCTCTTCTGTGGAATTTTACATCCTCTATGAAATAAAGTATAAAATAATAAGCAACAGAGTCAATTGCATGGTACCATAGAAGGTGAGAAGCGCTGCTGAAGAAAGAAACAAGTAGAGAAGCTGAGAGGGGTGTCGAGGCAGTGTTTGTCTTTCTCTTCATCTTCCCACTTCTTTTTTCTACCAACGTGAATCCTGAGCAGAGTCTCGTTTACATGATGCGGTTTTATAACTGCATGTGTCTATTAAGTGCTTCTCTCGTGCATGCACAGTGTCTTTTAATCCTCAAACTACTTAAGAAATAGTTGCTATTGTTCATAGTGAAGCAAATTTTTCATGGTCAAAAAAAGCTGGGAAGTGATAAAGTTGAGACACGAACAGACATGAGCCCAGCATGCTTTAACTTGCACAGGATGGAACATCAAACCATTCTTAATTAAGCCGACAATAAAATGCACTGGCCCTTATAACCGGGAAATCTTGGAATAAGTCCTCTTCAGAGAATTCAGAGATTTGAAGGATATCAACTAACTCTCACCTCATTTGAATTCTTGGTTCAAAATTGTCCCTTGGTGAGTCTGTGCGTCTGGAGCCTGTGCTCCGCAATGGGAGAGGCCACAACAGTGAGAGGCCCGTGTACGGCAAAAAAAAAAAAAAATTGTCCCTTTTTTGTCAGCCCCATGTTCCCCTACTACATGCATACTTCCTCCAAGTGTGGGTGGGAGGTGTAGAGGGAGGGCAAGGCTACAGACCCCCTCAGGGTTATGTCATCATTGATCAGTGATCCCTGATCAAAAATGGTTTTATTCTCTCGTACACCCATGGATAAATAACTAAACAAGCTAATGAGATGTGATTATTGGAAGCGCTATCAGAACCAGATAATGCAAGAAAGGAGGATTTCCCAAAAAAAAAACATTTAGGAAGTACTGACACATAGAGCTGTGCAATGCCCACGTTATACACCCATCTTGGTGAGGAGGGCAATCTTTAAAGAACTAGAAGAGAATAAAAATACAAAACCAAAACAGCACACAAACCATGTGCCTAAAGAAAATACAAGCACCCACCTACAGGACAAAGCATCATAAATGACTTTTTAAAAACAGTTCATGTAATTTTCCTTCTTTAACATTATTTTAAGAACTACAGTGACTCACTAAGGTACGCCACAGCCTCACAAATATAGTGACTGTCATGTGTGAACAGAGGAAGTCTAGAGAGGAATCTTGTTATGCAAAGTCTGGTTCTTGGATTGGAGGAGCAGCTCAGCACGACTGGGGGCTCAGCAGAGATGCAGGATCTCAGGTCCCACCTCAGACGCACCGAATCGGTAATTCGTGTGCACGTCAGTGTCGGGTAAAGGTTAGAGACACAGTCTCTGCAGTAGCTCAGCTTTAGCCAGACTTAAACACTTACAAGCTGGGTGATGTTGGGCAAATTTCTTCTGCTTTGAGTTCTATCACCTTTTAAGTGGGGTGAGTCTAATATAGCAAACACTTCAATATTAAAAAGCTGAAATATGTATGATACACTTACCACAGTGCATGACACATTTAAATAGTCAATGAAAATGACATCTATTTTTATTGAATCTTTAAATATAAGCCAGTTTATTCATAACCTCTTCTAGTGGAAAATTCATGTGAAAACCATGGTAGGAAAAAACATGCAATTGAGTACGCTCTTTGGTATTCCAGGTACAGTGAAAATTAATATTCTCTTTGACTAATTTAGTTTTTGACTTTTAATGACTAGCTCCAGTGCTAATTATTACAATTTTGTTTATATAAAGACTCAACAGATATAGAAAATTGCGTACCTTAGTATTTATGAAATTCTATTTTCTATAAATATTTAAAGCTTATAATAAGGCCATTTATACATTAAAAATATAAATGTTATACTTCCCTTTGTATTAGTATAAAAACTATAAATAACGATGAAGCAGAAATTTATTTTTATATTGAATACTATATAATATATTTAGTCCTAGAAGTAACAGAAATATGACCCGGTAGTGTACTTTCTGCTGACCTGTTGCAGCACCTCGCCGAGCTGCATGTCCACTTCCCTCCGCTTACCTTGTACATGGCTCTTCCCTTCTCTCAGTGGCTCTCTCACCAACCTCACCCCACGCAAACCATAACAACTGCAGCAGTCACTATCTATTCATACCTCCTAGTGGAACTCACCTTGCTCATAAGTACAGAAATCTAGCACAAATCAAACTGAAACAAATAAACAGCAAAACTAGAACGTGCCTCACCCATCGTTTTCCTTCCAGATACATCCCTTGCTTGGGTTTTATCTGCTGCCTTGGTGTGAGGAATAGACCATCAACCTCTAAAGTTACTCAACCTCACTCAAAATTCTAAAGCGCATTCCAGGCAGAAAAGACGTCCACTAAAGGCCTCCAAATCCAATAAGCCCAGTAAGGTCCAGGATATCTCAGAGGTTCAAACACAGCTGTTGGAGGGAAAACACTGTGGTGTGATGGGGGTTGGTGACAGGGCCACAGAAGTGAAAATGCAGGTCATGCATCAGCCTTTGGCTTTCTGTGTCCAGCCTACCCCATTTGCGATTGTAGACCACGTGTTTCTTTGCTTCCTTCCTCCTTGACCCAGTAGAATCCGTTGCCCCTACTAAGGAAGGATCACCTGCAATGATCCAGAGCTGTAATGGACTCGCCCTGGCCCCTGGGCAGTGACACCTGGATGCTGGGAGGATCGGGGCCCAAAGAGCAGACAGCACACTGCTGCAACAACACCTGCTGGGAGTCACTTCCCCCTGCTGCCAATCTGTGCACCTGACTACTGCTGACCCAGACCTGTTGAAGACGGGGGATGGCATCAGGGCCAGAGCTGTCGTATGAGGTTTATCTGCGCTACTTTGTGTGACACGCCCTTATCCCCACCCAACAGGATTTCCCTACCTTGGATCAGCTGGAATGGCTCTACCAAATCCTTATGTGGTTTACAGGATCCACAAGGTACCCGCCTGCATTGTCGAGCCTGCAGGACTCAGGTCCCTGAGCTCTAACGCTTGATATCTGCCCAGCTGGCGCCTCAAGCCCTCCTGGTATTCATCCGCTTGCCTTTGCATCACCTCCTCTTTGGACTCGGTTTTACGGCCCACTCTCTGGTATTTGGTAGGAAACCTGCACAGCCTAGGATTTCATCTTTGCGCCTCTCTGGTTTCAGGAAAACAACCCCATCAAAACTGCAGTTTCTGATGGGTTTTTCACAGTCTGTGTTAATAGTTAGGTATTCTTTTCTGAGGAAGACTCCGTCCCTACATCACCTCTCCACCCCTATTCAACACGCTTCTCTCTTTAAGAGTTAACCTTTTCCTACTTGCTCACAGTTGATCAAATAACATAAAAAATAAAGAGAATAATGGTTGTCACAAAAGACAGGATATATATCAGGCTGAAGGGCAGGGAATGTTACTCTAAGTAATTACCTTTTAATGGAAAATTGAAAGGACCGGCAGTAATTAAGAAAAGAGTAACCAAATTCACCTATTCAGTGAAAAATTAAACACATTGACCAAGTAAAGAAAAGGAACACTAGGGTAGTTGTAGGATTTTATGGATGGAGAACAGTGAAAAAGAATAGAGGTGAGGAGAGAATACACCATCTCCATCATCAGTGGAGAAAGATGGGCACCTCAGCTTTCATAGTCCTTCAGAATCATGAATCTTTTTCTAACAATTTAGGCACCGGCTGTTATTCTCCCGGCTCTTTACTTGTAGATGTGGCTGTATTGACTTTGGATTGCTAATCTTTGTAGCTATTCTTTTCTTTAGTGACCCTATTTACCACACCTATGCACCGACTTCTCACATCTCTGTGTTCAGATACCATTTGCATTCTAATAAGACTTCCTATAGTATCCAATAGCACTTTAATTTTAAAATGTAAATCAGGCAAGGAGTTTTAGGTCCTGACAATAGTGCCTCGACTTTTTCTTTTCTGTTAGTTGTGAAGAAAAGCTGATAAAGGATTCTGAACACACCGCCTGAACTGCTGAAGTAGCATTAGGAATATCCTTTTATGTCAGTAAAATCTACTTTTACTTTATAAAAAGTCCAATTGTAGATTCAATTTAATTTCTTGCTTTTGCATCTGATTTTAAGTGCTTTGAAAACAGCTTCATGTATCACACCTCATTAGATGATTTTAATTACAGTTCTTAATATATATGAATGGCAAATTCATTCTGTCTTGCGCAGATAGAACTTCAAATAATACTATTTTTATTATGTGAAGCAGGCATAATATTTGAATGTTATTCATCTCTTCTTTAAAGTTGAAAGCGTTTTTCCCCTTGGCTTTCTCTGCTTTCATATTTTTTGGGTCTAAACTATATAGCAAATTATTACTCTTATAGAAAACTAAATTTCAAAAGAAACACTGACATTGATGCTTTGAAATTGATTTCAGCCTCAGGCTCAAATCACCCTGTCCCTCAGGAGGTGTTAGCACGCATCAGGGTCTCAGTAACGTCTGTCAGCTAAACATGCTTTAAGCACCCAAGAACTGGTTAGGCACCAAAGGCACTCCTAGCTTAAGAATCTAATTTAATACTGTCTTCCCAATATCCCTAATGCTAGTCATACATTTTTTAAAACTACTTAGAATTCTCTGGGTTTCTTAACTTCATTTTTTCTATTTTCTAATTCTAATAAAAAAAAATGTACTGTGAACAATTCAGTGGCACTCAGTGCATTCACAATGTTGTGCAATCACTAGCTCCATCTTGTTCCGAAATAGTAAACCCCCTGTAACACCCCTACCTATTAAGCAAGTTTTCCCATTCCTTACTGCCCTCCCCCACGTCTGCCCTTGGTAAACAACCATCAGCTTTCTGTCTCTATGAGTTTGTTTATTCTCGCTATTTCACATAAATGGAATCAGTGCCATATGAAATTTTGTATCGGGCATCCTAAAAGTGTTACCACATACGTCCATGTTTTAGCATATTCAAGCTCTTCGTTTCTTTTTATGGCTGAATAATATTCCATTGTATTCACATGCCATGTTTTGTTTATCCATCAATCAGTAAAACATTCTCAGTAAAAAGAGATAATTTTGCAAGGATATGAATACATTACTAGCTTCTGACTTTTCCTAAAAAAGGAAGTTTGTTTCTTTATGAAGTACCTAAAATTCAGTCATTCAAAGAATATGTGTCCATCATTATCTGGAAGAAAATTTTGGTGGAAAAATTAAATAATTTAAATGTTTGGTCCTGTTAAAATGACAATTTGATCCTACATGATATTCTTTCTTTAAAAAGTGGGTATACCATTTTCCTCTTCAAATATTTTTGCCTTACTTTTATAAATAATTCATAACTTATACATACCTTTTCTTCCACTGAAAAAATATTAAAAATTTATCCTTTAAGTTTACCCACTCCCAAATTATGTGTATTTTCAGCCCACTGTCTCCTTAAGTATGAGTTGCAAACACAGTATTTTCCCTAATAATTTGCTTACTGCCTCAGAAATTCTAGCCTACAAAGTTTTGATAAAAGCAGCTGAAGAAGTGTGAAATATTTAGTTAACAGTTTTATTGAAGATAAACGAAAGATTAACATTTATGTTCACAACTTTAAATTGAAGGGAGCCTTTATTCAGATGATGAAATTGCACCTGATGTATTTAGTCTGTTTTCACCCTGAAAGAGGAAGGATAAGTAATATTATCTATTTCTCCATTTAAAAATGTCAGGGAGCATCATAGGCTAAGATGAGGGTAAGTCCAAGTAGTGTTAGTAATAATCTTAAATTTTACTTTGGAAGATGATTAATCCTTCTTTAACACTAAAATACTGAATAATGTGTTTGATTCATTCTGCTTCATTTTATTGCAGTGGCCTGAAAAATTAAACCTCAAAAGAAATACTCTTTAACATCTCAAACTAAGTCTACTAGTCCCCATAATATTAAGTTTCACAGTGTTTTAAAGCACTGGCATACATCACATAATGCTAAGGCTATTTAAATTGTCCCAGAGCATAGAAAGGAAAGGAAAAATTCCAACTTCTTTCTAAGAAACAGAAATATAACTATATCATAAACATTGCATACAATAGACAACTCTAAGCCTATCTCACTTTGAATATTAATACACAAATCACAAATAAAATAGAAACAAACAATTAAATTGCACTTTAAAACAGTAATACATAACAACCAAATGGGACTGATTCTAGGAGTGAAAGGTTCATCGTAATTAAGATATACTATACATTCAAACATTTATGCTTATAAATCTTAATTTAAAAAGAATGTGATAATCTATATATTTGCACAGAAAACATTAGGCAAAACGCCACCCTGAAAAAATAACTAAACAGTATATAAAATAGGAATTCCTGTATCTTTTTTAACATGTAAAAGATATATTCTCAGCCTAAAATCCAGCATCATACTTATTGACTTATTTAATGTTCAGCTAAAGTCAGGAACTAGGCAAGAAAGGTCATTTCAGTTAAAATGGCATAGTAGGGAACTCCAAGGGCCTGGCCCTCGACAGAAACGTTGAGGGAAAAACAAGCCAAATCTGTCTGAATCAAATTTGTCAGAACTCCGAAAAATAATCAGATTTATAGAAACACAGTGAACACTTCATCAGAAAAAAGCTGACAAACATAGTAGGAAGGCTTCGTGGCCTTTTAACTTAGTTGTTTCGCTTCCCCTGTCTGACTCGGTGGTGGTGAGGATGGTAGCCCACGTTCCCAGGGTGGCAGTCTGGTTATGGAGGGAGCAGAGTGGGCTCTGTTTTCTAGGAATTGTGTTGTCTGTTAAGCCTTTCTGATGGTTCCCTGATTGATGCAAAACATTTGCATCTGTTTAGCCTAATTTGAATTCTCTTAGGGAGTGAAAATCCCTAAGTGAACAGCATTGCTTGACAACATTGAAATTAACAAGCTGCTGATGCCTGGGATGAAAGATTACAGTTGGGACATAAATATACATGCCAAAAAGCCTTGGAGGGAAAGCCAGGGAGAGAGTTAATTTAGGGCATAAGGACTTCAAAATTCTCCGGCATATAACAGGGTATCTAGGAAGCCAGCCACATACTCAGGAAGAAATGGAGAAGGCCCTAGGCTTTCACCTCCAGCTGATCTTTAGACTCAGTATAAGCGGAGTGGAGGCTAAGGAAGACAACTGAACAGTCTGGCTAAGCACCAAAGGAGTGCCACAGCACAGAGCCAATCAGCAAACCCCAGGGACTAGAGCCTTCTTCTTTTCTTTCTGTGTCTCTAGACATTTAAGGAATTCTGTGTCAAGCCAATAGCTTACCATAAGCTAAAGGAACAGAGACTTCAGAAACCACACATGACAAAGAATACAGCCTTTAAAAAATAATATAGCAAATGTATTAAACAACAAGTGACTACTATGTGTAATAAAGAACAACAACAGAACTGAAAGAGGTCAGCAATTTGATTTCCAGATTTATCACATCACAATATTCAAAATGTTTAGGCTTCAACATGAAATTATGAGATATTCGAAGAAATGTAAAAGTACATCCCACTCATAAGAAATAAAAGAATTGACAAAAATGATCACTTAAGAGGACAAACTTGGACTTACTCAACAAAGACTTTAAATCAACTGCTTCATATATGATCAAAAGCTATAGGAACCATGCACAGAGAACCAAAAGAAACCAAGATAATGGTGTCTTGACAAATTGAGATTATGAATAGATTTATGAATTCATAAAAAGGAACCAAACACAAATTTTAGAGTTGAAAAGTACAATAACTGAAATGAAAATTTCACTAGAGGTGTTCTAAAGTAGGAGAAAGAATGGTCAGTCCTCAGAAAAAATTGATATTACCGAGCCTGAGGAGGAGAAAAAAAACAGAATGAAGAAACGTGTAAATATTCTAAGAGACTTGTATGACACCACTGAGTATACCAACACACACAGAATGAGCATTCCAGAAGATGAGAGAAATAAAGGAGTAAAGGTGTATTTGAAGAAATAATGGCCAAAAATTTCCCTATATATGAATCTACAAATGGGAAACATAATCAAATAGTTGAAAGTCAAAAACAAAGAGGGAACCTTGAAAGCAGCGAGAGAAATGATGCATAACTTAAAAGTACACCTCAGTAAAATTAATGGCCAGTTTCCCATCGGAAACTACAGAAGACAGAAGGCAGTCAGACGAAACATTTAAAATGCTGAGAGAGAAAAATGTTAACCAAGAATTTTATATCCAGCAAAATATTCTTTAAAAATGAGGGATAAGTTAAGACATTTCTAGGTACACGAAAGATAAGAGAGTGTATTATGAGTAGACCTGCCCTAAGAGAAATGCTAAAAGGAGTCTGTCACGGTGGAATCAAAGCCATATGAAGAAATAAAGAATCCTGCTAAAGGTAACCACATTAGTGAATAAAGACTGTTATTACTGTGCTTTTGATCTGTAAGCCCTCTTTTTTCCCTGTGTGATTTAAAAGACAAATGTATAAAAACAATTTTAAATCTATGTTAGTATGTACAACATGTGTAAAAAGTAATTTGTGAAAACAACATAAAGGAGGAAGACGGAGCTGTCTAGGAGATGAGTTTTAGCATAAAATTGAAGCGAGGTAGATAATTTAAATGTTTTGTTATAAGTGCAGATGTTAACTGTCATCCCAAGGGTAACCAGTAAGAATATAACTTTAAGAATATACGGAAAACAAAGTGAAAATGGAACCAGGTGAAGAGATGCATGGGGGAGAGGTTCCAACCAAAGGGCTTCCGTCCTCCTGGAGCTTGCGGCCCCATCCATGTGACAGCGGAAGAGTTCCGGATCCCTGATGTAGAAGCTCCCCAACAAGGGTGAAAAAGCTCCCCTTTGAGGTTTTGTTTTGGTTTGTTTTGTTTTTGTTTTCCAGTTTGATTGCCATATAGTTGACATAGAGCACTCCGGAAGTTGAGGTGTACAGCATAATGATGGGACTTACATGCATCAAGAAATGATGACCAGGTTTCCCTGGTGGCGCAGTGGTTGAGAGTCCGCCTGCCGATGCAGGGGACATGGGTTCGTGCCCCGGTCCGGGAAGATCCCACGTGCCGCGGAGCGGCTGGGCCCGTGAGCCATGGCCACTGAGCCTGCGCATCCGGAGCCTGTGCTCCGCAACGGGAGAGGCCACAACAGTGAGAGGCCCGCGTACCGCAAAAAAAAAAAAAAGAAATGATGGCCACAGTAAGTTTAGTGAACATCCATCATCTCATATAAATAAAAAGATAAAAGGAAAAAAAATGTTTTATTTGTGATGAGAAATCTTAGGATTTACTCTCTTAACTTTCATATATAACAGACAGCAATGTTAATTATATTTATCATGTTGTACATTACATTCCTAGTATTTATTTACCCTATAACTGGAAGTTTCCTTTGGGGTTTTTAATGGAAGCTTCATTACATAGTCATGATGGACTAAATCATTGACCAATGATGACTGATTCAACTTCAAGCCCCTCTCTCCTCCCTGGAGGTCTGGGGGTGGGACTGAAGGTTCCCACCCTCTAATCATGTGGCTGGTTCTCCTGACACACCAGCTCCACCCTGGGGTAGGATCCAAAAATCACCTTCAAAAACATAAACCCCGTAACGATGGAAAGGGACTTGTTGTGAATAACAAAACACCCATTTCACCTTTATGGTTCTGAAGCATTTTCAGGAACTGAGGACAAGAGACCAAATATTATAACAAACGATGTGCCCATTGCTCTTATCAATCAGAAAATTCTGATTTGGAGAGCTGTGAGCCAGGAACCATGAAAGAAGACTAAATACATCTGAGAAATATATTTTGGACACCTGAATGACCAAATATATATAGTTCACATAAATCGCAATATCTCAGAAGCCCGTTGTCAAACGAGGATTTTTAGCGATGGGAACAGATTGGCCTCAAGTGCATGCTGAGGGAATGAGAATAAGAGCGTACACAGCAGTGGCTCTCACTCTTTCTCTGTCTCCTCCAAGTACACACCATGAAGTGTAATCTCATAGATATTTTGCAATACATCATTCACACAACAATTCCGGGGCTAGGAAGGGTGAGTAATTGAGAGGAGAGCAGGTGAACCTAGAGTTTAGCAGTGGTGAGTTCTGTGTGGCCTGAGCCCACTGCCAGGCTCTTGCACACTCTCCAAGCCCATCCCCAACTCAGTCACCACTGAAGAAAGCTGTGTGCTGTCACCACCTATATGCCACACAACTGCCCACATAAGAGAAATGATGTTTAACTTATTTAAAATCTAAAATTGGGGACTTCCCTGGTGGTCCAATGGCTAAAACTCCACACTCCCTACGCAGGGGGGCGCGGGTTCAATCCCTAGTCAGGGAACTAGGATCCCACATGTCGCATGGCCAAAATAAAATTTAAAAAACTTAAAATCGATCACTCTGAAATATTTGTAGAAAAATGGGAAACCATATACAGGAAGATAAAAGAACCAACCAATAGATGTGCCCATTCACTTTTTGAATAAACACTAGAAACTGATGCTTAGAAAAATAAATAAAATTATCTTTAGAGTTGAAAAGAAGCTTTGCATACTTCCAAGATTAAAAAAATATGACAAAATGTAGTTTGGGGGTAATTCTTACTATTTGTTATTAAAATAAAATATAACGGCCTGAAAGTGATAATAACCACACACACTGACGCGGCACATTTCCTTCTTTTCCAGCACCTCTCTGGCTTTCTTTTCATTTGAGACGAATGCGTGTGTGTCTAAATGAACAGAAGATTAAAGGAATGAACAGAACAGGGAACTGCTGTTTCTCTATTACTTCCCTGTACTTTAGGGAAAAGTTATATCCCAGTAATGCTCTCAAGTTATTATCTGTTTACCCTTTCCTTTAAAACATACATATTTGAGAAAGTGAAATGTCAAGGACTCCCATGGTAATACTTCCTTTTGCAACCCTCATGCTGAAAGAAGTTTCTTGGTAATGTCTCAGCTAAATTGCTTCTATTACAGTTGAAGCCAATTTTCTTCAGCTCTATCCTTAGTGAAAATAAAGGACAATTCCCCCCAAATACAGTGCTCTTGAATACAACTTAATTTACCTTCAGTCTCTCTTATCCCACATAAACTGTTTCATTAACCTTTTTCCAAAGAGGCTGCTTAAGTCTCCTCGTCACCTTATGGATCTGGGAATGAAGTTTCCCCAACTGCCAGTAATAGATGTCACAAATCCTAACTAGAAAATGCACAGCTTCAAATTATTTTTATTCTCTGTTGCTGCGCTCCACATATCTGTATGTAACTCTGCTGCCTCCAAATGTATTATCACACCTGCATTTTAAAAATGAGCGCTCATTACTTTCTCATGTTTAGTTTATTGAGCGCTGAAATCTCTGTGCACTTTCCCCAAAAAACAGTACCGAAATAGACTCATTGTGTAACTCTCATTTCAAAGTGTAGAGAAGAGAGAAGAGGCTTCACCTCCGTGGAAACAGCTGTGGGCAGAAAAGCAGACGAGCCCTTTAGAAAAAAGGACTAACAATGAATCTAAAATATTTGTAAAATCAACAACTAAACATACACCAATAAAGCAATGATGTTCTTCATACGGGCTACGATAATAAGGCCAAGAAAGAAAGGCATGAACCAAAGATAAAATAGTACGTGTTCCCCAGCTATCCTCTGGAGCGCTGCAGGTCTCTTCAGGCGCAGCCTCTTCTCTGAGTGGTGGAAAACTCCACTGTCTGGGGAGAGGCGGTGGAGATGTCCTACAGGGGAGCCGTTAGCCGCCTGGAGCTGCTGGACAGTTAAAATGAAGCTTGTCTGAATTGAGATGTGCTGTGATGCAGATTAGACACTGGAATTTGACTGTTTTAGAATGAGACCAAGGTTGTAAAGTATCATTAATAATACTTTGTGTCGATTATATGTGAAAATGATAAAATGTGTATATTTAGAGCGAATAAAATATATTGAAATGAATGTCACTTTTAAAACTTAGGTGGCAGGTAGGAGGTTTAAGAGTACATGTACATGTTGCGTTTATGGCTGATGTACCATCATTACAAAGTGAGCTGCTTTTATCCATTTTAATATTCATTTCCTTGAAGGCTGATTTTCCTTGTGGTTATTTACATTAGATTTCTTTTTGACAGCACAGAGTGGAGGCTTTATTCTATCCAATCCAACAACCTCTGCCTTCTCAGTTGCCCACTTAGGTCTATAATTATTGTGAATATTGATATTAAGGTTAAATCTACCATCTCAATATTCTTTTCCTATTTCTCATATATGTACGTCGTTCCTTTTCTTCTCTACCTCTCTCATCTCTTGGATTAACTAAGATTTTTTTTTTTTTTACTGTTTCTAGTTTATCTCTATGATCATCTTATCACTTCCTCTCTTTCTCTCTTTTACTGGTTGCTTTACATTTTTAACTTGATATAAGCTATTTTAATTAATATTATATTTCACTTATTATATAAGAAACTTACAACAATGTACTGCAATTCCTCCAACCCATTCTTCGTCCTATTGTTTTTAGATATTTTACTTCTACATATTCCATGAGCCCCAAGCTACACTGGGTGTCTTTTTGTTTTTGTTTTTGCGGTACACGGACCTCTCACTGCTGTGGCCTCTCCCGTTGCGGAGCACAGGCTCCGGACGCGCAGGCTCAGTGGCCATGGCTCACGGGCCCAGCCGCTCCGCGGCATGTGGGACCTTCCCGGACCGGGGCACGAACCCGTGTCCCCTGCATCGGCAGGCAGACTCTCAACCACTGCGCCACCAGGGAAGCCCGTGAGTGTTTTTTTAACTTAAAAATTTAATAATTTTTGAAAGAGATTAATAAATGAGAAAAGTCTTTAAACTTGCTTACACTTTTACCAATTTCATTCCCTTGTGGAGATTTTAATTTCCCTTGTGTATAATTTTTCTTCTGCCTGAAAGCCTTCCTCAATATTCCTTTTAGTGTATGTCTCCTGACAAAGAAATCTCTCAGCCTTTGTATGTCTAAAAAAAGTCTTTATTTTTCCTTCAACTTTGAAAGATATCTTTGGTGGGTAAAGAATTTTAGTTTATGTATATTTTTTCTTTCAGTTCATTCAAAATATTTCTTCATTTTGTTCTGACCTACACTCTTTCTTAACAGAAATCGGCTACTATCCTTCTTCTATATTTAATGAGTGACTTTTCCTCTGGTTTCCTTTATGATTGCCTCTCATAAGTTTCCAGAAATTTCACCATGCTTTTGTATAGTTTTGTTTATGTTTATTCTACTTTTGTTCATTGAGTTTCTTGGATATATGTCCTCTCCCTTTCTGGAATCCCACTATGCCCACATGTGACTGTTTAATTCTGTCTCACAGATCAGTAACTCTCTGTTCAATTTTTAAATTCTTTTTTGGGGGAGGGAAAATTTTTAGATAATTTCTATTGCTATGAATTCAAGTATGCTGCTCTTTAGTTTTGCATCAACTAATTGTTAATTTTACCCAAGAGGAATTTTTCTTTAATTTCAGATACTATATTTTTCATCTTTAGAAGTTTAATTTGTCTTTACATCTTCTATTTTCACCTTATAATAGTTATGATTTCTTCAACATTTTAAGCATATGTAGCGTACGTACAATTCACCTTTTGATGTCTTTCGTAGTTCCATCTTTATTATTTCTGTACGTGTTTTTATTGCTGCTTCTTCTGCTCGTGTGTTTTATCTGCATGCTTTTCTGAATGGCTGCGGATTTTTGACTGTCTGCCTTACATTAACCTCAGAAGTTTTATCCACTCTGCCTCGTGTGCACACAGACTCTTCCCAGCCCTGTTAGGACACTAGATATTGTCTGTCCACCCGTTGAGAGTGGTTCTTTCCCTAGCCTCAAACACTTTTATGCAAACACACATCAGTTCTCAGCTAAAGAACCACAGGGAGGGCTTCCCTGGTGGCTCAGTGGTTGGGAGTCTGCCTGCCGATGCAGGGGACACGGGTTCGTGCCCCGGTCCGGGAAGATCCCACGTGCCGCGGAGCGGCTGGGCCCGTGAGCCATGGCCGCTGAGCCTGCGCGTCCGGAGCCTGTGCTCCACAGCGTACCGCCAAAAAAAAAAAAGAACCACGGGGAGCGCTCTGCAGATCTCTGTGGTTCTGTCTCCCTGTGAAGCTCCGTCCTCTGTTCGAGGTGGCCTGTCCTCCCTGAAATCAGAGCTGTGCCTCTCAACTCAGCGAGGTCAGCGGACCCCCTTGGGCCTCCTCCTGCCTGAGCTGCAGACAGAACATTGTTTCTGGCAAAAACTGGGAGCTACAGTTGAGCTGACCTTGTTTCTTCCCCTTCTCTGGGGATCTAGTGTGTGCCGTCTTTTGGCTACTGCCTGACCACCAGTATTTCATATATTCTGTCGTTGCTGATTGTTTAATGCATTATTCTGTATTATTCAGAACTGGAAGTCCCTTAATCTCTTTCTTAAAAAAGTTTTACGGTTGCCCTTCTCTTCATTTTATCTTCCCTTTTAGCCATTTTCTATTAGGTTTATTTGCTTTTGTGTTCCTTTTAATTTTTTTCTTCACCTTGAAATGCTTTTCACTTCCAGTTCTGACACATTTTATTTTATTCCCGAGTCTTTCTAAGTTGACTGTGCTTTATTTCTTCTATCATCTTCTAAGCGTGTTCTATCACACCTGGAAGCAGTAGGTGACATTGAATCTGTTTTATGGGGATGTCTTCCTGGCACTCTTTCACTGTCAGTGGGGTGCTGTGCTGCTTCTCTGTCATTGTTAATGACTCTGGGTGGAATCAGAAGTTGACACTTTTCTGCGCCGCACAGTTTATATTAAATTAGTTTTCCTGAAGTCAATGTGAGGCCAGATTTAGCGTAGCTTTTTAACTTCTTAGAGCCCTCTCTGCTGTTGTTTCTTGTTTGTAGGTTTTCAAGCTTCCCTAGATCTGTTTCTTCCATTAGTTTTAGCTGAGATTTTGCTTTCCTTTGTTTTACTATCCTGGTCCTACTCAACTTTGTTTCCACCTTAAGCCCTTTCCCCTCAGTGTGGGACTTAAAGCTGAGCAGCCCTGACTGGTCCATTTCCAGAGACCACAGAAGTTCAGGAGTTCAGGCCCTTCAATCCGTGCTGCACTGGACCAGTGATCTCAGCTTTAAGATGGAGCGAAAGTCATCCCAGTTTCAGCTGCTATACCTGCCCCACTTTATTTGATTACTGGTGGGCTATTTTGCTCTACGTTTATCATCCACCTTATTTATTCCTTGTGATTATTTCGACACAGATGCCAACTGCATGCAGGGGTTAAGGATAGTCTCCATCCATTGTACTCTGGGGTTTGTGAGGATATTTTGTTTTTATTTTACTAAATTAGAGATTCAGGGAAGTGAAACAAAAACATACCACCGCTACTGCTGTCCTCAAACGCTAACACCCTTCATGCTCATCATCTCTCCTGTTTGCCTTCGCTCTATTTTTAAAATCAGTAGTTTGGACCATGGATAACCTTCATCCTAAATCAGTTTCTAAACTGTTGCCTCAATCCCCATATGCCTCTACTTCTTCTGTATTTGCAAATGTGTTTTATATTATTTTGTTGTTGTTATTCAAATGTATTTATACCCAATTTTTTAAAAATAAATTTATTTATTTATTTATGGCTACATTGGGTCTTTTTTGCTGCACACGGGCTTTCTCTAGTTGCGGTGAGCGGGGGTTACTTTTCTTTGCGGTGCGCGGGCTTCTCATTGCGGTGTCTTCTCTTGTTGCAGAGCCCGGCCTCTAGGCACACGGGCTTCAGTAGTTGTGGCATGTGGGCTCAGTAGTTGTGGCTCGTGGGCTCTAGAGTGCAGGCTCAGTAGTTGTAGTGCATGGGCTTAGTTGCTCCGCGGCATGTGGGATCTTCCCGTACGAGGGCTCAAACCCATGTCCCCTGCATAGGCAGGCAGATTCTTAACCACTGTGCCACCAGGGAAGCCCTATACCCAATATTTTTACTTTCATGAGAGCTTCACTAAGGCTTCCAGCCAGTGTGGTTCTAAGATGTGAAGTCTGTGAATAGAGCATCCGTCATCTAAGTGGAAGTCGTCACCAAAATCTAGAGAGTATGTGAAGCAGCAAGTTAGTGTAAAAAAGCGCATGAAAGGAAACAATGAGTTTAGCAAAATACAGAAGGTAATCTAAAAAAATCCTGAAAATACCATTGTTCTGTGTGGTGGAAAAGGAAGCATTAGGATTCAGATTTCTCTAGGGAACCCTTTTTGGCTGTCAAGTTCGAGGTGCTTTGAAGTCTTTTTTAAATCAGCTTATGTTACTTAGACATCCTCAGGGTGATGGTTACCCCACAAACATCCCACTGACATTGTGCAGTTAAATAAGCAGGTTTTAAAAAAATATTCTCAAGGTTATTTTTTAAAACTATATCTGTGTAAAGTTTAAAAGTGATGAAGTGTACATATTAAAGCTTACACATCCTTGGGGCTTTTGTAGAACCTTAGCTATCTTTGTCACAAAATCTGCAACACTCTGTTAAAATCATCTGTGTTTATGTCTGTCTCCCTCCTACTGGCAGGGACCATGTCTTTTCCATGATTTTATATCTAGTACCCAGAAAAATAAGATATCATATAAAAATCCCAGACCAATGCACCAGACCAGTCTGTAAATTTAATTAATTTGTCTGACAGTATGAAAATGGAAGAGCTCACTAAAAAAACTGGGAGCTATAATCCAGTTGGTGGTTAGACTGTGATTACCTGCTTGAAGCCTTACTTTGCTTGAGGGAAACTTTTCATCGATTTCTACAAGAGCATGATAGAAAGGATCAATGAACCTGGGACAGCTGCAGAATTTCGACAGATGGTTAGTAGGTGTCAGGTAGATGTGATAGGAAGAAAAACTCACAAATTTGTGCTAATTATATATCATTTGTCTGGACTACTCCCAACTTTGGTCAACTTTACAAACCATGGCTAATATTAGTCACAGCAGTTGAAGATATTAAATGATATCTTTAATTCTCTTTGTCCTTTTGAATTTTCCTCTTCTTATATTGACTATTTTAAAACCATTAAGTCCATTTTCTAAAAGAAATTCAATGTCTGCAAGATACCTGAAGCGAACCTATTTAATTAATTTATATTATCAATGATTGATTTCCTTTTAAAGTATTAAATGACCTCTTGGATTCCCACATAAACATTTCTGAGAAATGAAAAAAAAATTCTCTTATGAGAATAAGAATGAAAACCAAGATTTCCTAAACAATTATTAGAACACAGGGCAAAGCTTATGCAAATTGAAAGGCATGTGGGAATAAAATGGGAAATATAATTGTTATTTTGCTATGTCAAAAAATACACAAATGACTGAAAGTTTTATGAGAAGACATTTCATCCCTTAAACCCTCTTTTCTCTGGTCAAAGATCCAGGGTTTATTTCTAGCAGAAAGCTATAGGCATCTCTGTCCCTACAGATGGCATACAGTCCTACGTCTCCTCAATCTACACCCTCCCAGCACCATTTTAATTCTACACACCCCCTGAAAATAAAAAACAGAGACTGGAAAAAAAACATTGTGTTCTAAACTTTCTCAATTCCATTGGACCCAAAAAAGCTATGCTGATTTTTTTTTTTTGGATTACTAATTGTGTATTGAAAGCAGTAAGAGGTTCCGCAACACCAAATAAACCAGTTCTGAGATTTCCCCAAGATAAAGTTTATCAGCTCCAGCTTCTTCATTGTTTATCAAAATACAAAAGAAAAAAGTAGAGGTTATCATTTCTCAACGGCAAATCTGACCCTTGCAGGCTGAGGGAGTAATAGCACACGTAGACAGGGGCTCCAAGGGGCTGGGGCTCAAGGATGACCCCCCGCACTCCTGCTGGTGAGACCCCAGAGATCCCGGAGCAGGCAAGCAAGGGGACTGCAGGGCTCCCACTCAAGCCAGAGCGTTCCAACCAAAGTGCCCGTGCTGACCCAAGAAAGGCTGGGGTTCCTCCAGGGGTCTGAGCGCAGTGGCTGCAGCCCCCAGCCCATCCCCTGCGCGGCCACGTAAGCACAGATACGAGCACAAACGCCACGGGGTGTGGGATGACCCAGGACAGAGCAAATCACAGGAACCCTACTGTGACCATGCAGAATGGATCATAGCTGGTTCTGTCCCGTTTCACGTTCCCAACGGGAAACAGACCGCTGGTGGACTGGACTCAGGCCATTACTGCAGAACCTACACTAGGCACATTTCTCCCTTCTGTGTGTTCAAGTGTTCTCCTTATCTTGTATTTGTAACTATTTTTAAAAATGCACTGAGTTTGGGTTAAAAACCAACCACCACAATGGATCTCAACACAGATGTAAAGCCCAGAAGAGGAACATCGGGCTTGTCTGACACAGCGACCCCTGGATGACCCGTTGCCTAAAATCCCTTCTCGGTGCTAAACAGTGGGGTGATTTTCTTTTTACAATAAAAAAAGCTGAGTAATATTGCATAGGGGCACCGGAAACTGCCTCATCGGAAACAGAAAACATTTACATTAAATAAAAACCCAGCGGCAAGGCTGTGTCTGCACATTTACACCAGGGTGAAGCGCACTGTGACCCACCATGGAGAGAGCTTCTGGTGCTCACACCACAGGGGCACGTTTGCCACGTGAGAGTAAAGCGAGGGTAGAAGGAGGGAGTGAGAGGGGAGGGCTGCCATTGTCATGGGCTCCATCAGACTTTATATCGAGGTGAGGTTTTATTTCCATTCTTTGGGCGGATTCCAGATGAGTGGCTACACGGCTCATCTACCAGCTGTAGAAGTTTTAATTACCACCCAATACTATGTCAGTCACGTGCTTGTTCTTGTTTGGAAAATTGGGTGCTTGTGGTTTCTCTATTGGAAATAAGAATAAGGTCTAAAGTTCCTGATCAGGTTGCCCATTGAGGATGAGAAGATGAGTCAGAATGCCCAGTATTTTTCTCAAATCTAAGAGGTTTACAGCAAGAGTCAGCAGACATTGTCTGTAATGAGCACTTAGTAAACGTTACTGGCTTTGCGGGCTGTTTCTGTTACAGCTCATAACTCTGTTGCTGTACGACACTGACAGTATGAAAATGAATGAGCCTGGTCGTGTTCTCATAAAACTTTATTTGTGGTCCCTGAAATGTGGATTTCATAAAGCTTTCACGTGTCATGAAATATATTCTTTTGATGTTTTTCAATGAATTTTAAATGTACAAAACCTTCTCAGCTGGTGGGCCGTAGCAAAATAGAAACCTGTCAAGTGCCGTTATAAATATACATTTACAAAGTCTTACTACATGAATGTTTTTACATCACAACTTAAGAATGCAATCTTAAATTAGTCTTAATTTGAGTTTTAGTTAATGAAAATATATTCAGAAAAAATCTTGGAAACATATCGGAAAACATTGGCATTTTAATCTCTAAGAGCAGGAATTTTGCATTCTTTCCACTTAGTCTTGTATACATTTTAAGTATTTTTCCAAACTATCTGATCTGAATTATAATTTTAAGTCCAAAACAAAGTAGTCTCAGTCACTCCAATGTGAAAGATTGAAAGGATTCATAATCCCTATTGTATAATACCATGTGCTCTCACACATGCTTTGTTTTTGTATATAAACACATATTCACTTTCTAATGGTAAAAATGTTAACATTTACTAGCACTGATAGTGGTTTGTTTTACTACCTTCTAACATTTTGTTTTCTTAGGGCTCTACTGTTTTTAATTAGCAAATGGGTAGGCCTGGGGGTAGCGGGCACTCACCGTGGGAGCAGAGCTGGACCAGGAGACAGGGCACCCCATCAGGTAGCATCTAATTCCATCGGGCCAGCTAAAGGAACTGAGGCAGAGGTCAGAACTGCTTATGTGAGGACTGGCTCTGCTGTCATCGCCAGTGGTCAGTTTCTCTAGTAGACAAGTAAACAAAACCACAAACAAAGGATCAGTTAGCCGGAGTCGACCAACTCTCACTTAAAAATTCCCACACAGTTGACGCGTCTCACCTCAAGGCCAGTGGCTCCCCGGGTCCTCCCCAGGGCGCTCCTGCCTGATGTGGCAGGTGGAGGTGGCTTGGATGGAGCCCTTGGGAAAATGCAGGGGAAGCTCTTTGGTGTAACATACATGAGAAAATAAATGTGATTTGTAAGGAGAGGTACTTGGGGGCTTTTGAACTGTCGAAAATGTACGTTCAAACGCAGACTCTCTGGAAGCGTTTACGTTGATCACATCTTTGTGTTAGCTATCGGGGCCGTTGCTTCCAGGGTGTTCCTTACCTGGGTCTAGTTCATCTATTGTCTGGATCTCTGGAGCATCGTTCTAGCTCTGCTACCAGCATTTTACTGGGACCCAGTCTGGAAATCCTCAGGGTCCAAAGCCTTGCGGATGCAGACTCACGGACCCTGCGAGCCTTTGGGCCCCAGCAGCCTCTCTTCCATCTCTTCCTCGGCAGCGTTTCACGCCAGCACCCCTCCAGCTGGCTTGTGTTCCGTGTTGCGGCTGGAAGAGGTCCTGTCTCCCTCTGTTGGAGGCCCCTTCCCGCTCTCGTCTCAGTTTCTGAGGATTTCCTGTGCACCCCCCTCCATCTTACAACAGAGGCACTGACGCTGGGGGCGGGAGTGGCTGGAGCCTCTCAGCTCAGCTCCTGGGTTTTTTTATCTTCCTGAATCGCTCCCTTTCTCTCCTCAAAGCTTCTCTGCCACTTCTGCAGACATGTGGGCTTTCCTGTTTTCAGATCCTGACTTCTCTGTGATCACACCCTACAGAAAATACTGACTTAACAGATGTCCAGACGTCGGATTGTTACATTAGGCAAGGATTTTCTGTAATCAAATACATTCTCAGCAAGAGGTCAGCTTTTCTAGAAGATAAGCTTTGAGGGCAAAAGGGCTCGACTTCTGCCTTTGCTCTAATGGAATCCACCTCCTGCCAAATGAATGAGAATCCCTGGGCCGTGTGGTCTGAGCCCTCAAAGCAACAGCCTCTCAGCAGCCCGGCAAAACATCTGTCTGCACGTGCATCTTTTCTGCATCATAATTTTGTAGCTTCAGGCCTGTGAAACTTGGATGAATCCTACCATCTCTTCTGCATTACGTGGGGACCGTCCTGAGTATTTCAGGAGACAGTGGCCTGGGTACCAGCAGAAGCCACGATCGCAGCGGTGGTGATGGAGGAAACTGGGACCCTGGGGGTTCAGGCCTGGCCCATAGAGCCTGCCCCCTGCTCTGAGACAGGACTTGGGGCCACGTAAAGGCCACTCTGGGTCCCCTGTGCTCGTGCTCTCTGCTGCCTTTCCCTCCGTCACGACTCATCTGTTCAAACCCATGACCACCTCTGGACATCCTCTCATTTACTCGGACAAGGTGCTGGCTCCTTCTGCCACGTCCGCCTGGGTCTGACCTCTAACTGGTTTTCAGAATTTCTTTGCAGAAATCATTCTTCATGACTCATTTCTCCCTGAATTTTGCTACCAGAGGACAAATAGTAGCAATTGAGAGTTTTCTTTTCAGTGTGTTTGCTGTACTAAAATTCTAGCTTTCTATCTGTGCCTGGGGAACATCTGTCTTCTCTTCATATTCAGAGGTAAAATGAGGTCATGTAACTTTGACATGATCCCAGGTGGCACAGGTTCAGAGCCGAGAACAGTCTCTCCGCCAGAGGACACGTGACCTGTGCCTCTCCTCTGCAGGACCTTCAAGGGCCATCTTCAATAGCTGTGAAGTAAGCTTCATGTAGGTCAGCTGTGGAGCCTGTAACTTTAGCAAGAGATCGCTTGGCCAAATTTGTGTGAAGCCAGAGAAACTTATTATTTGTGAGGCAGGACAAGTTGGGGTGATGGGAGAGAAGAGATAACAAAGTGAGCAAATTGTAATCACACTTTTATTTAAAACTTACCCCCCAAGAAAAGAAGTGTACTTGTAGGAAACTGGACCGTGGGAACCCGTAGTAGGACAAGAATGCGTGCATGTATGGAAGCAGGTGAGTGTCGACTCCAGTTACCTGGGCGCGATGATTCCACACCACCCACCCTGCAGCAGACGGGACCCGAAAGAGCCCCAGCTTACAGACACGTGTACGATGCACAGTGGAGTGAAGAACGTGATTTGTGCTTTTATGAAGTGCTGTCGAGGAGCATTCTGTGTTACTGAAGGAAGCCAGATGTGCCCAGAGATAATATGCTGTCTTTTTGCATTCCATTCAGAGAAAAGCCAGCCTAGAAGACTGCCCATGTTTAAAAGCTAACGAAAGAGGCTGTTAACCTTAACCTTGGAATAACCTTGATTCTGGGCCCAAATTCATAATGTTCACCAAAAATCCTACTTAGCCGTTAATTATTAGATTAAAAAAAAAAAAACCTTCAAGAGAATAATGGTTTTTATCGAATGTATTAGTTTAAATACATTGGGGGGAAGGGTACATTTACTTTTGATCATAAAAACACGTCAAAGGCAAAGATATCAGATAGTGTGCGTATATACAAATTTACAAATGCTGAACCAAAAGTTAGCACATCTTTGAAAAGATATTTCTTGTCCACAGTAAAATGAAAAGTAAAATAAAATTTAATTTAATTTTAAAAGGTCAGAGCAAATTTGTAGCAAAGTATCTCTAAAATGTGACTTTCATTCTGAGATTATGTCATTGCAACATTTTTCACGGTGCCTACCTGGAGAAAGTTGCTTGTGTACACTATCATTACACAGTGATAAAGAGAGTGGGATCCCCTGTGAACTGACACGGGGTGATTTCTAGCACATATGTGACAAGTCACTAAATTCAAATGTGAACTATAACTTAGATAACAGCATTTTGTCAATGTTAACTTTTCTTATTAATTGTGCAGTGGTTATATAAGGTGAATATTCAGGACTTTGGAATTACATGTTAATGTAAAATGTGTGTGATTGTCAAATCTGAATTCCATTTTTCTTTATCTTAAAATTGAAAAAAAATAAAATATATTAAAAATTAGTATAAACTTATAATCTAATGATACTTGAAAACTAATAATTCCAGTATGAGGAATTTATGCTAGAGAAAGGACTTTAATTTGAAAAAGAATTCATAATGCTGAACCATAATTGTGAAAAACTAGAACCTTTTTCCATGTCTGAACATTGGGAAAGGTTAAATAAATTTAACTTTATCCAGGTATTAGTTATTTATTAGGAGTCTGTGAAACATGATAAAGGCGTTTGACTCAGTTTATGGAAAAAGCAAGGTACAACTTGCTTCAAACTCTTTAAGAAGCAAAGCCTAGTAATAGACAAGAAATGATCACAGCACAGCAAATACAAATAGCAGTTGACAGTTTCATATTTTGAAAGGTTTCTCTCAATGGAATTAGCAGCCCTGTGTTTTCTGGGTCTCTGGGAAGCTACAGGCAAAGGTTTGAGCAGGAACTCTGCTTCCTCCTTCTCTGTGACCAATTTCCCCCTTAGAGGAGCTGAATTTGATGTACAAACATGTGCAGCTGATATCTGAAAATACCTAAAGAGGTGAGGCTACATTTCCCTGAGATGATGAGGTCCCCTAATAAGTCCTGACAAGACCCTCCTGCCCTCAGAACTCAGGGCCCAAACAAGGGACATGCGTGGACAGGCAGAGCCCCCCAGAGAGCTCACATGTCCAGGAACCAAGGCCGCTACTTTCACAGTGTTGTAACCATAGGAGACGTCTCTGCAGACCATTCTGCAGACCCAAACAATACTGCTTTACATCTTGATTTATCAATTATCTCCCAAAATAGTTCAAACAGAGATAATTCTCCCCATGCCAAACTTTCTCTCTTTCTTGTTCAGACATCTCAATTACCTCTGATGAAAAGTCAAAACCAAAGAAATAAGGAATAAATAGCTCCACATCAAAAATCCAAGACCATTCATTGACATAAAGTAGCATGCCTGCAAGATAAACCAAAACGACTTGTTGGAATAAATGTAGTGGAAGGAATAATACGAGAAACAAAATAAAACGAGGTTTATTTTTTTCTCACCCCACTTGCCTAACTCCAACCCTGTCCCTCTTTCTACCTCTCTCTGTCGTGTGCGTGTGTGTCTGTGCGTGCACACGCGTTAGATGGGCTTTGCTGTGGTCGGGGTCCAGCAGGTCATCTGAACCTTTGAGCCACCTGCGGTGCTACACAAAGCAATCCACGAATGGAAAGACACCACCGGGCCCTGAAAACATTTAAAAGCCGACTTGGCTAACAGGCCCCTGGGAAAATAGCAAAGCAACTGCTCATTTGGAATCTTGCAGGAGAGGAGAAAGGAAAAAGGACACAGCCACTGTATCAGATGCAGAGGTGACAAAAGAAATTTCCCAGCTCTGCAGGATGCAATATGGTTAGTGCCTTATGGGATGTATCTTCGGCTGAAAGCTGCTGTAGTCGACAATTACAGAAACGATTATTTATCGTGGTACCAATGGGGTAAAGCTCGGGACAGCGGGGAACAAGGAAAGGCTTGCTTCTGCTCTCGATGATTTCGGTTTCGATTAGGGCAGAAAATGGTACCATTTATCTTACTCACTACTTTTAAGAAAGAGCCTGGGGTATGGTTCATAGAAACCAAACTAGAAAAGATAACAGTCATATACTAGGGAATAAGAGAATAGCAAGTTCAAAGATGAATTCAAAGGAGGCTCAGGAGGTGTACAATATGCATGCGAGTATATAGGATGCCATATTCCACTCCTCCAGGTGTACACTTCAGGTGGCAACTGTAACACCAATCGGCAGAAATATTTTAACGCAATTCACGAATGGTCAAACCTAATATTTAATATATAAGTGTTTTGCAGTTAAAATGTTACATGTTAATCAACTTTATTAGCAATCGCAAGCAGTTTTTCTTTTATGTGAAATGTTGACTTTATTATAAACACTGGCTATCAGGAACATCACTCTTGAATTATATAGATAGTGGGATTTCTAAACAGAAACACACCGGTTAGCGGATACTTTCCCAGGAGGGTTCTCTCGCTGACCGAGGCTTTCCTCCACTATCTTTCCCATGGAATTGTTTTTCCCAGAAACTGCTACTATAAAGAGGACCATAAGAAATGCATTGTCTTGTGTGATCCCCACTTTTTATCAGTATTCTAGCTTTTGGAAACCTAATTGCACACTTTGGTGATGTATGAAGGTGCTGCTCTCTTTGGACAGTATTTCAACACAAAATCAGTTCTGTTCGTATTTTAAAGGAGCAAATGGAAAGCAGCTATAAAAGACAACATTCGCTCGGCAGAATTAGATTCTGCATCTACCTGCAGCCCAAGGCCAGCACTCCTGTGCCCTAATTCATTAAGTCTAGTTTGTGACTCAATGCCTAGCCGCGGCCAAGAGGCTCTGCTGTGGGCCAGGAGCTGTGTGCGTGCGTCCCGCCTGCCTGACCCCTACCTCCAGTCACCAAGCTCTCCCCCACTAGCATCCTCCCAGAAGCCTGGAATCTAGCCTCTCCGCCCCGAGACAAACAGAAGAACTCGGCTCAGTCCTTGAGCTTGAAGTTCCTCACCCACTGCCCCGCTCCAGGTGGATTTCTCCTCGAAGCCCAGTCTGCGTCCACCGCCTCCACGCCTGTCCCATCCAACCTTCAGGTCTGTCCCTCACACTGTCCTCAAACCTGTTTTGCAAAATTCATCAGTGATGTTGTGAACATCAGTGTAATATTCTGTCACATTACTGTTTTTATTATCCACAGGCTTTACTATGTCTATCCTGGACTCTGCAATGGGCTAAATGCATTATGTTCATTACAGGATTTCTATTAACCATAAAATGCTTAGCTGAAATATTGCTGTCTCTGTTGAGTCTTCCTTAAGTTCCTTAAGGCAAATCAATTCCTCACTCCTGTCCATTTTCTGAACGCTATTTCTCTCACATGGCATGATTCATATTGGTTTAATAAACAAATACTAAATTACACAACATTTGACATATGGATAACTAAAATTTAAATTTATTTATATATTTTCTTCTGTAACAGAAAAGGTCTCTGGGGTAGGCGGGTGGAATATCTGTATCCCGCAATGACTGTATAGTACGGTGTACATCATACAATAGGTAAGTGCTTATTAAACATTATTGGAAAAGTTGAATAATTAAATTCAACCCAGACAACATTATCAAAAATAGTTAATACTTATGGCATTAATATATTTAATATAGTCGTAGCACTTATGCCAAAGCCATTATTGAGTTTAACTGCCTTGCCCTTTTTTAGTTCTTGGACCAGTTTACAAACTTTCTATTTGCCTTTACAGACCCCTTATAAAAGATTCAAGCTACTTGAATTTAAGGATTACCATGTTGAATAAAATACAGTGACCCTATTCAAAGTAGAAAATAATGATTTGTTTCATGATTAAAAACAAACATATCTCATTCTTTCTTTGTAGTATATAAAAAATTGAAAAGTATATTTTCTTATTAAAGAATCGTGTTTCATGAAAAAATGTATATTTTTTCAACTGAGCCCCTTATAAGGTTTTCTCAGTGCTTTTGTCAAATAGTGTCAGCATGTAAAATTCCCCCATCTAGAAACTCCTAAATCAGCAAACATTTCCAATCAGAGGTCTGCAGTGGCCTCAGCACAGGATGACAGAGGGAGCTTGCAGACCTGGGGCAGGACTGCCTGTTACAGGTGTGCCCGTGTGTAGGTGTGGGTGTGTGTACGTGTGTGTGCTGGGGCAACAGTGAGTACTGTGCTGGAGTGAACTGTTCTATTGTTCTTCATTTTCATAGGAATGTATTTTCTGCCTCAATTTGCTCTTGGGTCTTCATTGCACGGTAACAGAAATAAAGCCATTGAGTGCCGAGTCCACAGTTAGCCATTGGGGCGTTCAAGCCCTTTCCAAGAAACACAGGCAATAAAATGTATCGCGTTGATTGATAATCACATTGTAATAGCTTTAATTCTGTGTTTTGACTGTCATCTCTTAAAGAGGCCATCAGATAGTGCACGGTAAGAACCAGGTGGTGTCGGAGATGATGAAGATTTACTGAGCATTTAGTCTCATTAAACAGGTGACAGGTCATAACCATCATAATGTTTAGTGTCTAATAAAACTTTTCTACTGCTTTGGTTTATTAGCCAAGTCATAGGGTCCAAGCATTAAAGTCAAATAAAAGGTATATCTCTTTTAAACAAAGGTACATTGCCAGCATTTTTAACTAGAGTGTAATAAAACTGCCCAGCACATAACTGGCTGGAGGAGTCTTTTAGTGTCATATTTACAGTGGCCTATAATCAAAGCTAATAAAAAAATCATCTGAGGAAGCCAAACAAGAAGCTAGCAGTACTGTGAATAGTTTTATCACATTAATTTAACAATTAGCGTGAAAACAAGTTTAACACCTAACGTATGTCTTTCAGTGCTCTCATTAGAAGTAATCTTCATTCCCTCATAAATTTAAACATTAGCTGAGTACATTCAACTGACTTTAAGGCTGTTGTATGTGACTCTCCTTTTTATCCTTATAGATTTCTTTCTCGTTAGTGTGCAATGATATTATGAGGCTGTACTTTTAAATAATATATTCCTTTTATTCCACTGCCAAAATAATTTAGAGATATTGTAGTTTTCTATGAAACTTTCATCAAAACAATGACACTTTCTTAGAATTCTTATGATGAGTCTTTTTTTTCCCTACACTTGACAGAAAAATAATGCAAGTTTCTGATCCCCAGCCATCCTGAAGTCTATCGCATTGACTAAGCCTTCATAATGCAGAATTCACTGTACACAGGACAGACCTCAGCGAACAGTCAGAGACAGGCAGGAGCTGTACGAAATGAGAACTGGAACTTTTGTTATGGAAAATATAAAGGTCAGAGCTCTGTTCTTTGATTATGAGCGTGCTTGGGAAATAACGCTGGGCCTCAGTCCTCCCCAGCATTTACGAACTTCCTGACAATAAGTCAATAGGTGTCAGAAGTCTATTAACTCTTTCAGGATTTGGGGAGCTATTTACTATTGTATAATATTTTCTATTACATTTCACTAAAGTAATGTGATACCATTAATATGTGTCCTCCAGAAGCTGATATACCATCACAAGATGAAAGGAACTAGTTGGTGAGATCGTTGCACACAAAATTCATACCTCAGTGATGTCTCCTGGTTTGCTGAGAAGTCTGCCTTGGCAATTCGATATCTCTAAAACCACTGCTACATTTCCCCTTTTCATTAAAGGAGTCCCAGCAATTTGACAAGAATAAAGATTTGAATATAAACATTGAAAACTTGCAAAGCTGTGAGTTTAGGCATTTACCTTCCACAGTGACCTCAGATACGTATATTAAAGATACACACACATATACAAACCTTATTTTAAAGTTAAAAATTAGAAATAGTTTTTGCAAACCACAATCTACCACAGGCTATCAGGTTATCAGGAGTCTCTCTTTCTTACAATTTTTTTGTAATTTCAGCCAAAAAATAGTACAATAAATATAAAACTAGTACTTTCAGTTCCCAGTACAACTACAGCAATCTGAAAAAATACAATGCTTTCACAAAGGAGATAGGATCAGAACCACCTAATTTTTATCCAAAGATAGCATGCCAGTTCTGTGCTTTGCCCAGATTTGTTAACCTCTCTGAGCCACTGATTTTCATGTAAAAACAGAATAAATCCACCATTCTCACAGAATTGTAAAGATGGAATAAAATGATGTCTGTGAAATCCTAGCAAAATCCTAGTTACAGAGAAGTCAATAAAAGTTGTCTCACAGGTGTTGTATGGTGATATGAGTCCCTGTGTATCTGCAAATACTTCTCTTTAATCCCAACGGGGAAGACATCTTGCTTGTATATATCATTTTATTAATTTCAGTCTTTTAGTCTCAGTATTCTGATGATGTCATTTCAACTTTTCAGATGAGAACGCTGATACCAGTCTAGTTTATTTCCTTCATAGATAGTATGTTCTTTCTAAGATTATCTGTAGAATTTTATCCTTATCTTTGAAATCTAGAAATTTGAGAACATTTAGGGATTGTCCATGGTATGCCACAGTGTTATTTCTCTTCTAATCAATCTACCCTAGAGCCTGGACTCTTTGAATCTAAAATTATGTATCTTTCTTTAGCTCAGGAAAATTGTATTTTATTGATTGAATTATTTCCCTCTTCTGTCAATCCCTTTTACCTCTCTGGATATCTAATTATGCATATATAAGATATTCTGAATTTATCATCTTATCATCATTGTGAGATTTTTCTTGTATTTTTGCCCTGGGCTTAGAAATATGTCTTCCTCTTGATCTTCCAGGACATTAATTTGCATGTAAATAGTAACCATTGAATAAACCGTATCTACTGAACTTTGCATGTTAAATTTTAAGATTCTGTTATAATTAAAAAAAAAACAACAACTGTGCTCAGATCGCAGGTACTTTCATTATATTGTTAAGTTTTAAATTTATCGTTCAAGTTACATCCCTTCAAGAAACTATATTTCCTTTTCTGGACATCTATTCTATTTGATCTTCTGCCTGGTTTCTAGGTGTCCTTCGGTATGCGAGTAGTTGCTTTGTTTTTTATTTTGCCCACTAGCAATTGGAGCATTTTATTGGGGCACCCCATCAGCAGCCTAAAGCCCTGTAAAGTGTATGAAGATGAAGAATCTCATGCTAATCCGGTGCCTGAGAAGCAGATAGCAAGGTGAGATGCTGAATGTGCAAAGACACTGATCATGGGAGATGCCTGTGGGGGAAATGGTGAGCCAGCCAGAGGAGGGTGCCTAGCTGACCGACAGTGATGCCCATCTGGACAGGTGAAGTACAGACTATGGCGCACGTTTAAGGAGGTTTGGTAGGGCTGACGAGAGCTCCTCAGGCCAGAGCTCCCCGCTAAATGAGACTCTGTCTCCCGGGAGCCAGCGCGCCTTAGCATCCCTACTGCAATTGGTCTTTGGCTGGGAGCAGCCCCTGAGGGTTAGTTGGCCTCTGCAAGGAACATGGTGATGAATGTCAGAGTACTGGAGCCTTGGTCAGTTGTGCTTCCCAAAGTACAAGTTCTGAGAAGTGCAGTTTCATTACTTCCACAAATCATCTTCCTCCCAAATCATATTGGCAGTTAGATTTGCTGAGCCCATTCTCTCCGGTCTCCTTGAACTCGGGCACCTGTTCATCTTCACCTAGACTTCTGGGAGCCAGGAAGCCCCATTACGCTGTCCGGTGTCCACGCTGGTCCTACCTCTGGAGGACCGTGGGGTCACCCGGGGCCCTCCGGAGCCTCAGCCTGACTCACACACACTCCCTGCAGCCACGGCGTGTCCTTGCAGAGGGAGCAGCAGAGACTGGAGTTGCGATTAGTGAAAGTAGAGCTGTGCTCATGTTATCACCGGCTTTGAATCTTTAATGACAGGGTTCACTGCATGTTTCTCTCTGCCTTTTTAGAGTATGAACTTCTTGGAGGTGAGGGCTGTGTGTTACCGCTCGTTAAATTGCTTACATTTATCACAGTGCTTCTATGTCTTGAAGGCATAATTAGCTATCTGTGGGATGTCATTAGAGTTTGGATTTACTGTACTGAACATATATCCTGGCAGTTTATTTTGATGCTTCCGTTTTTTCCCTACGGTTCAATCAGTTGACTATATGATAATCCCAAATGCTCAGTAATTTATAGTAAAAACCCACTGTTCCCAAACTGCACACTACATTAGGATTTAAGAAAGCTTCAAACAATTTTTATATTTTCCTTGAACTACAAAACAATAATTTTGTGCTCTCCTCATAGAAGAGACTTGCTATTGCTTTAAAAAAACAAAACATACTTAAAATTATACGATTTCACTTTCTGAATAAACTTTCCACAAGCACACCACCTTATTATCTAACAGTTGTCCTTGTCAGCCGTGGGAAAGTTCACTTGTATAAAAATCAATTATTCACCTCAGAGTTCAGCTATGACAGAGCAGAACAATGCCTTGAATTACTTTCTATCATGTAAAAGGAGCAAATTGATGATTCTGGGCAAATTTTTCACAACGTTCTGGTAATAGAAGTATGCAAATAACTCAAAATAACTGAAAGTGCTAGAATTACTCTGCAAATTCCTTGACTGTGTTTGTCTCGATTTTTCCACTGAAAACGGGAGCATCCGCACTCCATGTGGGAACAGGAGTGAGGGCCACCCTCCTCTGTGTTGGGAGGTGCTCTGGAGAAAGGAACCTTTCACTCTGACCTCAGGTGACCTTGGCTGCCAAGTTTTCTCCCTCTGCCTCTTGCCAAACCCAAATTCCCCGACCACCACTGCTAAACCATGAGAGCAACGCCTGTTCCTTTGAAGAGCCACACCTGGACAGCTGTTCCCGAAAGTAGCTGAACTTGTGCTGACCGCCTTGCTGAAGCTCCAGGGTGGCCCCGCCTTGCCTTCCCAAGACTGCACCCGGTCGGAGGGGTTCCCACACTGAAGCCTGCCAGCGGGCGATCTGGTTGATTTCTCTGACAGTTTCTAGTGACAGGACTCAGATGACCTTGTGTTTCTCCACCACGTCGTCGTCCACCTTAATGAGGGCAGAATACTCTGGGGACTCTTCTCAGAGCCCTAGTGAGTGGACAGCCAGGTCATGCCGTGACAAATTCTCTGCGCCCCGGCACTGAATGCCACAGAACTTAAAATTTTTTCCTCCTGTCTTTGGAGAAAATGTTATCTTTACTCAGGAATCTGACCAGTGGAGTGAAATTGTAGTGCTGAGATTTTCAAGCCCTGATCATGTGTACTGATTGCTCCCAACGTTACAGTATGAGTAATAGGAGGCATAGCAATGATCCTTCAAATCACTGTCTGGCTTCTTCCACGTGTAATCATGGTGTCAATAGCACCAGACATTTGAAGCTCAGGTGGATATATTTTAAATTAGATGTTTATTTTTCAGTAACTGTAGATTTACCTGTGGTCATAAGAAATAATATGGAGAAATCCAGTCTATCCTTGACTCACTTTCTCCCAAAGGTAATATTGCAAAAATATAGTACAATATAAAAACCAGAATATTTGTATTGATAATATCCACTTATCTTCCTCAGCTTTCCCCAGTTTTAGTTGTATTCATTTGTGTGTATATGTGCACTTAGCTCTGTGCAATTTTATCACACATGTAGACTTGTTTATCCACCAAAATAATGACGATGACAGAGTAATTCCATTATAAGCATCCCTGTTATAATAGCAACACCAATCTTTGCCAAGCCTTCTCAGCTGCTAGGTCCTGGCAAACACTAATCTGCTCTCCATTTCTAAAATATTGCCTTTTCAGAAATGCTGTACAAATGGAATTACAAAGTGTGTAACCTTTTTAGACTGGCCTTTTACGTCCAACATATATCCACGGAGACTCGTCCAAGTTGTTCTGAGTTCCTTTCTACGGCTGAGTAGGAACCCACGATATGGCTATACCACAGGTTGTTAATTCAACAATGTTGGGAACATCAGGGCTGGTTCCACTTTTGGTTTATGATGAAAAAAACTAATATGAATATTCATGTCTAGGGTTATTGTGAAGAAAACTTTTCATTTCTCTGGGATAAGTGCTCCGAGGTTGGAACTGCTGTGTTGTATGGTAGTTGTACAAGAATATTTTTAATGAAGGAGTCAAACTTTTTCTCAGACTGGCTACACCATTTTACTGCGTTTACCCTCTGCTCATACATTTCCACTGCCAACGTGCGGGTAAACCAGCTTCTCCACAATCTTGCCAGCATTTGATTCTGCCACCATTTTTTTTAAATAAATTTATTTATTTGCTTATTTATTTTTGGCTGTGTTGGGTCTTCGTTGCTGCACATGGTCTTTCTCTAATTGCGGCGAGCAGGGGCTACTCTTCGTTGTGGTGCACGGGCTTCTCATTGTGGTGGCTTCTCTTGTTGTGGAGCACAGGCTCTAGGCGCATGGGCTTCAGTAGTCGTGGCACTTGGGCTCAGCAGTTGTGGCTCGCAGGCTCTAGAGCGCAGGCTCAGTAGTTGTGGCACAGGAGCTTAGTTGCTCCGCGGCATGTGGGATCTTCCTGGACCAGGGCTCGAACCCATGTCCCCTGCATTGGCAGGCAGATTCTTAACCACTCACCACGGGGGAAGCCCATGATGTCACCACTACTTTTTTAAATTTTGTTTTAGTCATCTGATGGTGCATAATGATTTCTTTTGCATTAAGTGAAAATTAATGTAACTTTTTTTCACTGTATTGTACTATTTTTTTCTTTAGTAGTTACTCTAGGGCTTGCCATATACACTTTAACTTAGCAAAATCTGTTTCATATTTATACTATACATTAATTCCAATGAGATATAAATATTCTATGTAGCTCAATTTCCCTTTCCCTATTTTTCACTTTATGGATCTTGTTTATTGGTGTAAAATATAAGAATTCTTTGCCTAAACCTAGACCCCAGTAAAAGAGGAAGAGAGAAACAAACAACACGTGACACTTTTAGGAAACAAAAGCGAACTGGCAGCACCTATATTCATAATAACGTTAAATGTGAGTACGTTAAATAATCCAATAAAATAGAGATTGTCAGACTGGAAAAAAGATCCAGCTAAAAGGATGAAGAAAAATATATATTGTGCAAACAACAACCATAAGAGAGCTGGAGTGGTTACACCAACGTCAGACAAAATGGACTTTAAAACAAACAAAAGTAACTGTAGATATAGAGGGGGGAATATAAGAGCCAAAACTATAAAAATCTTAGCGGTAAACATAAGAGTAAATCTTCATGACCTTGTATTTGTCAACTGATTCTTAGACATGACATCAAGATCACAACGAACACAAGAAAAATATATAAACTGGACTTCATCAAAACTGAACTACTATGCTTAAAGGATACTATGAAGAAAGTGAAAAGACAACCTACATAGTGAAAGAAAATATTTGCAAATCATATATTTGATAAAGAACATGTGTCCAGAATACATAAGGAGCGCTTACAACTCAATAATAAAAAGACAAAGAAAATTTAAAGCGGGCAAATCATTTGAATAAACCCTTCTCTAAAGAAGATACGCATATGACCAATAAGCACATGAAAAGACGTGCAACATCAGTGGTTAGGGAAACGCAAATTAAAAATCACAGTGAGATAACCTCTTCACATTCAGTAGGGTGGATGTAATCTTAAAAACCAGGTAATCAAAAAAAAATTAAAAAGATCCTAAAAAAAAAAACCAGATAAGTTGATGAAAGTGCGGTGAAATTGGAACCCTTATGAACTGTAATTTATGTAATGTAAAATGGTACAGTCACTTAGGGTTACAATCTGTAAGTTTCCCAGAAAATTACCAAAACGTGACAAAGAGACATAAATAAGCCAATGCTGTTGGAAAGTGGCACCGATAGACTCGTTCTACACGGGGTTTCCACAGCCCTCCAGTGCGTAAATCTGTGAAATGCAACAATTGGAGGTCTGCCTGTACTCTAAAACTCCGCTCTACATGAAAACGTTATTTATTTTCACACAAAAGGGATCTTTTCGGGTTCATTGGCCAAGACTGTCAGGACAGTCACTTAGAGCAGGGCAAACAGACCATGATGTGAATGGTGCCCGGCGACGTGCAGGGGACACCCTCAAGAGCAGTGCTGCGATGGCCCTGAGCGGAGAAAATGGAGTATCGTCAGAACACCGAGCGTCCCCTTCTCCTTAAACTGAAAGAATGCAGGACGGTGAGTCGGAAGGGTGCGGGTTGTAGGCTGCACCTGAATGCAGTAACAGGCTGCAGAAGGTTGGGCTTTCCTGGACAGTAGAGTGACGCGCTTACTGGACCCTCTTCCAGCAGATCAACCATTTAACTAGTGAACATTATAAAAAGAACTCCAGTCTCTGGGAATTACCCTGAGGGCACACAGCAAATGGAGATATAATCATTCAGCTAAAACTGTTCACTGTAAGAATGGGGCCAGTCTCTGGCCACTGAGAAGAACCCAGTACCTTAACCCCACCCGAGCTCCGTGCCCGAAACTCTGCTCTAGAACCTGCCGCCCCAGGAGGGCGGCCGCTGGCATTTCTCATCCTCTCAGCCCCAGGTTGCGGAAGCTCCCTTCCGGTTGGTGCAGCCAGAAGGACTGAGACCCTGCTTGTGGGAGGGAGCTGCCCCCGGGGGCTGCGTGCTGCGGTCAGCTCGCCCCAGGGGGGCCCATGTCCCCGCGGCAGCTCATGTGAAGCCGGCACAAGGGGCTGACCTGCCACCTTGACCAACACCAGCTCAGCAGCAAGCAATTCAGACTCAGCAATTCAACTTCTCGGCAGGTACCAAAAAGGACACGCACGCGTAAGACCTCGCAAGAGTCTGTGTAAAATATTTATAGCAACATCATTCCTAATAGACAAAAAGTGGAAACAGCCGAAATGTCTACTGAATGATGAAAAGATAAGCAAAATATGGCATCATCTACACCAGAGAAGATTATTTGGCAATAAAAATAAAGGGGGTACTGATGGGCGTTACTACACGGATGAACTCTGAGATCATGCCGAGTGAGAGAAGCTGGTCACAAAGGGACACGTCCTATATGATTCGTTTATTTCAAACGCCCAGAATAAGCAAATCTTCAGAGATACAAGGTAGATTACTGGCTGCCTAGGCCTGAGATCTAGGGGTTATTTCATCAATTAATTAAAAGCTGTCAAATTTTCTAATTCACAATCACGACTGTGTAAAAGGTTGAGGCTTTATTTCTCCATATTCTCATTTTCCCCTCCTCTGTATTTTCTTTTGCAATAATAAAAGTTCAAGACTGGGTTTGCGGTATATCTTTATAATCCCTAAATCCCCTTGCAATAACATGCTTTATCCAGTCTAATGTAGACTCTTAGATAAGCTCTACTTTAAAGATGTTTATTTAAATCTAGTTACAGTAAACTTTAATAGATGCTCATGTTTTTTTCATTCAATTAAAATGGTGTTGTATTGAATACAAATAAATGGGCTTAATAAATGTCAGGGCCCAGAAATCTTATTATATAGAGATTTTCATTGTAATCTTTAGAAAAAATAATATCTAGTCATTGTATAAGGATTTCTTCTCCTTTTTAAGTCCAAGCTCACTTCTGATAAATCTGGATATCAGAAACCTCTAGATAAGCTGTTGACTTCCATCTCACACAAAACTGCCTTCTTCCTGCTAACCTACTTGTAAGTTTCCTACTGTGAGCATCCCATAACCCAAGAAGATTTTGCCAAACTTTAATCTCACTGGTTTCTATCACAAAAACAATATTTTTGTTTGGTTTTCAAAACATGAAATATTATAATTTTGAATACACTTCCCCCAAATAACAATGATCTCTAAGAATATCACCCAATCCACCTGCCCAGTGATGGCCACCGTTGTCATGTATAAGTGCATACACATATACACTTCATACGTATATACACTTCATACATATATACAAACAGATATATACCTTATTTTTAACAGCAGTACTGTAAATCCTCTTCTGGACTTTTTTTTTAACCTAAGTATATTTTAAAAGCTATTTGTGACATTTTATTCAATATCATGCCAACATCCCCATTTGTAGATATATCACACATTAGGGACCTTGTTCTCTATCGATAACGTTTATATTGTTTCCAATGTTTTCCTATTCCAAACGATAATGTGGAAAAATCCTTGGAGTTATGTTTTTTTTAATACAATGCTTATAATTATTTTCAGGGAAAAAAAACAGGGAAAAGGCTTTTTACTAGACTAGAATGAACTTCCAGTCAAGTGAAATAAAGACAGCTTTGCACCTGCGGTCTTCCAGATCGGAGGATTAGAGTCATCTGAGAAGAGGCTTTGAAGGGGCTCCAGCCAAATCCTGTCCCCTTGGGTGGCTGCCAGGCTTCTGGTTTTCACCCTGGACCTTTGGGGTGGGGAAATGTTCCCTTCTACCCTTTTAGGTTGTGTGGCTGGTCTAAGTATTAAATTGACATAAGACAGATTAAAAGAAGAAAATACAATTTGAATTACTTACATATGCATGGAAGCCCCACAAAGATGTGAGGCTTAACAGGTGGCCGGAGACGGAGGCTTTTACGCCAGCCTGAGCTGAGGAAAGGGATAGCGCTTGGGGGCTTGAGAACTGGGGGGCTTGGGGGTGGGGAGAGGAGGAAATGATGATGGACAAAGGTTGCCCTTGGGCTGACGAATCTCCCAGGTGAAATGTCACCTCCAGTGTCGGCCCCCTTTGTAATGGAAATCTCTTTTATAAATGCAGATTCCCCTTACAAAAGGGCAACTTCTCCTCCTCTGCAGTTTCTCAAAGTAATTAACTCAGAATAATCCCATGCCCACGAGGCACATGCTGGGATGACACAGTCTGCCGCCCTTCACTGGGCTGTTGGTTTTCAAAGCTGGGGGCAGGGGATGGAAATTGACCAGGACCAAAAGCTGCAAAAATTACTGTTCTCACCAAGATTCAGCTGTCTTTCTTCAATAATGCTCAACAACCTGGGGTTAATTTCCAGAGTCTGCAAATGTTGATTCTGACAATTTGGGCCAGTTTTTTTGTTCTTGTTGCTTTTATGGAGAAGATTTTCGAAGTTGTTACTATGGCATTTTCACTGACGCCTGAGAACAAATTGATTTTTATATTGACTTTGTATCCTGGGTTCTCACTAAATGTCACTGTTACTTTTATTTCGTTTTCTTAGTATTTTCCTCATTGATTATTTCATCTGCTGCTACAGTAATGACTCTTTTAACCCTTTCTTTCTAATCTGTAATCCTTGGTTTCCCTTTTTTGCTTTACACTGATTCAGACCTCCAAGACATCTAGATAGAGGTGATCAGAGAACATCATTGCTCATTCTCCAAATAAAGAAGAAAACATTAAGCCATTCACCATTAGGTATGTTGTTAACTGTATTTTTTCATAATTGCTTTTTATCACGTCAATAAAGTTTCTTTTGTTAAATTATTAAACAGGAGGCCATCAGACTGAGGTCTTAGCAGCCTATGTAAGCAAACCAGAACCTCAGCCTGAAATACTAATTGAGTTGCTATGAAATGATCCTGTAATATATTGTTAAGCTAAACTCTATTTTAATTATGATAAATACCTAATCTTGAAGGAATAGAATATATAGAATAACTACTCTCATTGATGCTGTCGACTGAAAAAAAATGCACAACCTGAAAGCTGAGAGTTATGTTTTATTCAATGGACATTCTGAGGACTTCAAGCCCAGGACACAGCATCTCAGATAACGCTGAGAAACTGTTCTGAAGAGGCAAGGGTGGGAGCCAGGATATATAGGAGTTTTTGCAGCAAAGCCCAGAGAGTTGGAACATCGAAAGATTACTGTTAATAAAAGAAAACCAGATATCTCAAGTTAATGAATTTAGCATTTTTCTTTGTATGGGAAGATGCAAGCATCTTTGAAATGCTCATTGAAATCGTTCCTTTGATATGCACCTCAGCTCTCTGGGGCCAGTATCCTGTGTTTTCTTGTCCTGAGCTTCCTCAGGGTACGCCGTTGCAGGGGGAGGGTGGGTGGCTGCAGTGTCTGATGATTCAATGACGCGGGATTCCGTTTCCATCCCGAGTTCCCTCAGGGCTCGCAATCGGGAGGCTGTAATGTGATGGCTTAATGGCTGTGACGTCCTTCGTCTACTGACATGGACGGCAGGTGGCATTTTCAGTTCACAATGCGTTAGGTAGTTTTCTTCCCATAGGTGACATCTTACCATCATATAATACAATAAGGGAATTTAATTTACCCAATAAGCCTACCCTCCCAGGACCCATGTTTGCAGGTATTTGTCACAGATAAACAACAGTATATATCCTATACTTTTACCTTAGTTGGGGAGCTAATCTTGACTTTGAAATTTACTCTTTTCAAGAATTAATTTCATTAAAGAATGAAATATTGGTATAGTCACGGCAATTCTTGTTTTTGGCTTTTTTAGACACTTCAGAAAGTTATCTATTTTTCCTTATGAAGTTTTGATGACCGTTCTTTAAAAAACTTCTCTGTGGGTCCAATGTCATCTTGTCTCAGGGCAGACAAAGACATCACAGGTTTTTGCCTCAGGTACATAAACATAGTATACAAAAGGGCTTCACATTATTTTAGTGGATATTTTCCAGTGATAATATCTTACCTCTATGAATTTCCTATTTAATATTTTGGAGTGGGTAGAAAATTTTTGAGTCAACAAAGCCATGCCCACTGTTCCAACATTATATTAAACAGTTATACCTTTAAAAGTCCTAGGTTGTATGTCGTAAAATCCATTTTCTCACATATAGTCATAATACATTCACAATCTGTTTCTGAGCCAGGAGTAGATCACCACTGAGGTCTTTCACCAACTAGGAATAGAGAATAGACCACTTTAACCTTAAAACACCTATAAGTCTTGCAAAAGTCCATATTTTATCTATTTTATGATGTCAATTTCCACATTTTAACATCTTTGCAATTGAATATATCTTTCCATCAATGTGTCTGAAAATCATGGTCAGTGGCTATAAAAAGTATCTCTCAATGCTTGTATGTGTGCAAATTTGGACAGAGATGTCCATGTTGTCATTAACTTTGAGAAAATGTATATTATTAGTTGAACATGTGTTCAGCTTAACTGGTGTTCAATATGTCTTTAAAATGATGCTACATTTCAACATTGAAGTAAAAAAATATGGAAATAAAGCAGAATCTAAACAAAACTTATAATCAATAAATTTGATAAGTATTCATCATTTGAGGAATGAGCATAATTGAATATTGGCTCGTGACTCCAAAACCAAGCTTTAAAGGATCTAAGAAGATACTTTGAGGTAACTTTGTTGTGTTCCGTTAGAAATATACTGCAAAAAGACTGTCTATTATACGGCATCCGATGTGAATTAAGGTAAGAAAACATTGCCCGGTTCTTCATAATGGATATATAAAAAATCCACAGCAAAGAAAGTCCAATTCATGCACAATCTGGTACTATTTTAAAGGCATCGGACATTAATGTGTCAGAAAGTTCCTGTCTACTTTAGTAGAGCAGAAGCTACTTAATTTTCATTGTGACTTAAATCAGGAAAAAATAGAAAACTATATAGAAAGTACTGGTTTATCCAGTGTTTTTTTTCTTTTTTTCTGCAGTACGCAGGCACTGTTGTGACCTTCCCGTTGCGCAGCACAGGTTCTGGATGCGATCATGGCTCACGGGCCCAGGCGCTCCGCAGCACATGGGACCTTCCCGAGCTGGGGCACGAACATGTGTTCTCTACATCGGCAGGCAGACTCTCAACCACTGCGCCACCAGGGAAGCCCCGGTTTTTCTCGTTTTTGACATGCCTTAAAGTTGCAGTGTCGGTGCATTGAAGACCAAGGTGATGAATGCAGGTCGTGTAGAGCAGCACGTCACTGGAAGCTGTGAATCACTGCTGGTCACTAAACATTCTTCCGTATTTAAGTCTAACCTGTACCCCAGTTCCTAGGAAGGAGATCCTCCCCAGTGATTTGCTGTGTAGGCACAGAACCTGGAAGGGGGGTCAGGTGAGCAGGGAGAGCTGGCTAAAATTTGCACAGCACGGAGGTCCTGGAGCCCTAGACGGAGCCCTCACGTGTCTTGGTTCTTAATGCAGTTCACAGGCGTGTATTTGAAAAGGTGACAAATGAGATGAAAGGTGTGGTGACTCGGTTCTATTCCTGGCGACTTGTGTGGTCAACGGCAGCCCCTCAGCATGGCAAACAACAGGGCTCTGAGGAAATAATATAATTGCAGTTTATTGTCGGAAAACATTCCAGCCTCAAACCTTGCAGAGTGGATGGCAGTGACGTGGAAGAAAACATCGGAGGGGAGCCTTCTTTTAAGAAAATCTCCATCACTTCAGATCTTTGTAGCAGAGAGAGGAAAATAATTTGTAGGAAAGCATGGACATAATGACTTTGAATTAAAAAGTTATAGAATTCAGTTGGACTCAGAGTGAGGTTTTGGTAGGAATACCATGATCAATACACTGATCTTATTTTTTTTACTAATGCGCATGACATGAAAAAAGTCCATGTTTAAATAAGTATAGAAATTTTACATTCTTGAGTAAAAGATAAAAATACAAATGAGAAAATATTATGATGTAACTTACCGTACACTGCTTTTTCCTTGGTAGTCCCGTAAACAATGACAAATCTTATAACCTATGGCACTGTGTATTAAATGGCATTGTGGAAATATTTTCATCCTTTTGTCTTACGGGATTTTTAAAAAGCAGATAATTAAGAAAAAATGGTTTTGCGTTATACCTTGAGGATCGAGGAGATGGCTCTAAATATTTTTTAGTATGCCTCTTGAGTATAATCAATTGAAGAGTATAAAAACAGAAATATGACATTATATAATAATATAGAATTATATATTATTATAATGTATATGCTTCCAAAAGCTATTAGACTCCCTACAGGTAGAATATTGCTCTCTTTAATTAATTCTTCTTTTATTAATTATCACTATTGTTTACCAGAACACAAGGAAAGTACCCCTGCCATCAAGATGTCATTTTACCAAACACAATGAATTAAAATGTGAATAAAACTCAGTATCTGCCCTAAAGATGCTGTGTTCTAGGGTGATGCTGTTGAGTAGAACTCAACTTTGCCATGAAAAACACATCTATCAGCTTCTGGGACATTACTTCCCATTTGTGAATTCACTCAACATTTACAAAAAGCCTACAACGTACTAAGTACACTACTAGGCACAGCAGACAAAGATAAGGAAGCTCGGTTGCTGCACCCAAGGGAATTATGACTCGTTCACAACATCAACATCCTCAATACTGTGGACCCTGGAACAACATGGGGGTTAGGGGCACCGAACCCCTGCCCAGTCGAAAGTCCACATGTAACTTCCGACTCCCCCGAAACTCAACGACTAATAGCCTACTGTTGACCAGAAGCTTTATTGATCACATAAATGGTTGATTAACGTGTATCTTGCATGTTATATGTCTCACATACTGTATTCTTACAGTAAAGCCAGCTAGAGAAAATAAAATATTGTTAAGAAAATCACAAGGAAGAGAAAATACAGTATTGCACTGTATTTATCAGTACCATAACTTTACAAGATGAATTGTCAGGACCTACAGCATGAGTTTTATATGATATAAAAGATTGTAGATGTTGTGTGTATTACTAACACTAGACATCAAAAAATAAAAGATAATGTGAAAAAGAAATTCATATTTATTTACAGGTATAACTACCTGTGTGTTGGTAACAAAGAAGCAGCAGTATGATTGTTTCGTGGTAGCCTAGAGTCATTGATACAATTGCTTCATAGCCCAGCTTATACACTAATGAACAATAGTTCTAACCTTTTTCTGGCATGCAGTATCACAGTCATATTCAGAATACAGTATTGGAAACATTGTTACATTAAAAAAAACAGCACAATTGTGCTGATAGGCTGATATGCAGTTTCTCCAATTAGGAGAAAGAGAGCCATACTGTCCAGTAATATAATTCTTTAAAAGCAAAGTTATAAGACAATAAGAAAACTAACACATTATCATATCACTCCCCTTATGCCTATGTAAGGCTAGGCTATCCCCTTCAACACAAACCTTGCACACGACGTTGTACACGATGAATACTTAGGTGGTGATGATGACACAGAAATGTCTCATACAGTTCTTGCCTTTCAGTTACTAGATTTTCACACGAAGACACACACACACATAACACGCACATCTCCTAAATTGCATTGGGAATTTTTGATCAGTATGCATTAGATGCAGATGATTTAGATAAAAAGTTGCGAGAGGCACATTCTCTGATCATTTTTTTTCTTTCAAGCTTTTATTGTTTTTATATATTTACAATACTTTGAGCTTAAGTCTACTAAGAACAAAATTGAAGAAAGGAAGCATGAGATTTCCAGAATCAGGTCTAGATTGTGAACATATTGGAAGAACAGACCCATTAGAACAGAGAGGCGGTAGGTATGACTTCACATACTCAGCCTAACTGATGGCGATCATCGAGGCGCCTGCAGTTAGAATTCAGACAGGATGCTCACTCAGGCTTAGTGGGACCAAGCGCTGGACAATGGGAGCCAACAGCACACACCTGTGTGCAGGTTGCCCTGACCCTAAGCTCATCCTCTATGTTCTGAAACACAAGATGATTTTCAACCAATTTCCTTCATTTTATGGGAAAAAATCCATACGTAGGACTTTTTTTTCTATGGCGGGGATTTCAAGTGGGCAACCTGGATCTATAAGAAAGCAACAGCCAGCATGTTGTTAGGTATTTCGTGTCAGCATATCATAAACAGAAGATGAACAGCTTGTTTTGTATATTTGCATTGAAAATAAAACAGCTGTTGTACATCTAAACTTGTTTTAAGAGAGGGATTTTAATACATCCTATATAACTTTTACAATACCACTCTATCCGACAAGTCAGGGTTTGAGTGATGAAAATGATTGAGAGTTTATACATATGCATTTACATTGTTTTGAAAGTGGATTTGGCAGTGTGGCAATTTTATCTGTAACTAGAGGCAACATCCCAACTTCTGCCTTTCTCTCAGCACAGTTGGTAAAAACTGGGGACTTGGCGCCGATAGTGGAGGGATAACTGGGAAGTCAGGGTGTGAGTAACAAACACGCTGACTATATATTGACTATTTATTCACATGGACTCTATAGGAAATAAAATATTTAGAGGAAATACAAAGTATATTTGCAAGAGCCTTTAAAAATCAAGGCATAATCCTTGAAAATAATAGAAAATCTATAAAACTGAATAAGAATAATTTAAGTATAATTTGAAGGTCAGTGCACCCACAAGGAAATGAAAAGTGTCAACCAAGAACACTTACCATGTTTTGCTTTGTTTTTCCTCTTTGCAAGCAGACGACAAAATTTGTATTAGGGTATTTTTTGGCCCTAACCTGGGTGTCAATACTATCATTAAGGTTGTTCATAATTCTGAAGCTGGATTTAATACCAGGAGAATAAGGGGTAATATCTACATTATAGGAATTAATGGGAAATGATGTTCTAATAATCAGAAAATTTGAATGATCCAAAAGATTAAATATTTATAGAAAAAGCTGTTATTTTTTTGTTCAGAAAATAATTCCTAAGATACTGCGATAGCAGCAGTAAGATTGTAATTATAACCCTCCGATGACGTCTATAATTCAGATCCTGACACATCACCCCACTCTGTCCTCTTCAGCTGCCAATGTGGCAGCAACGATGCTTAGAGATGGCAGACGTGGATGTGGCCTCCACCAGCGCAGATAAAAAGCATCACTACTGAGTCAGAATAAGTCACTTGTACTACATTATGAATGGATTTGTTTAAAAACTCGTTTGTTTTTATACATTGACATAGATATTTTATAATTCATGCATTCAAACTCTGAATTGTTGGGAAGAATGTCATAAAAGTTACATAAATAGCTGGTGAGATTCCATTTGTGTCAACAGGAGGGCAAACACAGAATAACCTATTTTTTTTAATTCACAGAAAAAAGAATAATGATGATATAAAATTTCCCCAAACATCTTCCCATTAGGGGGATGAACACAGCTGAAAATATAACTCCTTTCGAATCCCTCTGAAACATTTGCAGAATTTACATAAATTCCGCAGGGGACAATATTAACTGTGCTTCAGCAGCAGGAGTGTTCCGTATTTATGGCTTTCTCTTATGCAAATATACTCCTCAGGAGATATATTTTAAGTTACATGAATTAAAAAAAAAAATCGTGAGTGCCATGCACCTGTTAGAGGTACATGTGGGACTCTACCTGTAGGTTGTACTCTTTGATTTTTTGCACATCTTGTATTTTATATATTGAGAAGTAAGTCCTATCTCTGAAAAATAATCCCTCCACAAAGCCATTTAATATTTTTTCAAACAATTAAAAATTTCACAATGGTTAGTTGCAATAAAATATTTACTATCTCAGGTGGGATGCCCTTGACTATAAGGAAAATAAACCCTCATTTCATTTTGGCTTAAAAAATGAGGTCATTAATTATCTCCCAAACAGGAGGTCTGGAAATAGGACCGCTCTGACGATGGTGTGGCAGCGCTCAAAACACACTTCTCTGCACACGTTTGTCTCCGTCCTCCTGATGAGCTGGCTTCATACTCAGTCTCCAATCATCAAATCCATTGGAGGCGCAAGGAACAAGGCAACTAGGAAGTATTCATTTCCCAACACCTTCCACCGAGAATTCCCTTCATAGTGTTGAGTCCCCTGGTCATTCCTAAACCAATCACTCTGGAGGAGAGAGAGATTATGAAGAAGGGCTTAATTTGAGGATCCAATGGGTGTTGAGGAGACAACCTCCAGAGGTCCCACATCTTAATCCTTGGATGTGATACCAAGACCGGAGCTTTCCTGGGGAGAACCCAGGGGCTCTGAGAATAGCGCAGATTAATAAACATGAAGTTTTAGCTTCAAATCTTTATTATTCAGCTCTCAGTTACTAAAACAAACATTCTCTCCAGACAAATGAAAACAGTTGACTGACAAATAGTCTCTGACGATTGATAAGCAACAGCGTCTGAAAGACGACGAGGACACCCAACTCTATTAAAATCTTGTTCTGGGCTGTTTTTGTAAACTCCAGCATTCCAGATGGTGAATGCACAGTGCCGCACTAGTATTTAATGTCGCTGTCACAGTCAATGTAAGAAGCTGCTATCTAATACACACACTGCGTCTCGTTCCACATTGCACACGCTGTTCTCTGTAGCCCATGGACACTCGGGTTTGCATACAATGAACACAGAAGCTTTGGTAGGAGAATAATATACATTAACGGACTTCCTCTCTGTAAAATTGTTTGGGACAAAACAGCATGATTCAATAGTAGTCAAGGTGCACAGTCTTCAGTCAACCAGGTAGATTCCACCTCTGTCAACAGAGGAGCAGATACAGAATAACCCTTCTCTTAATTCACAGAACAAAATAATAATGATGGCCTGACTTTTCCCCAACTCCCCTCCCTAAGCAGTGAACATGGCTGAAAATATAATTGTCCTCCCTCCCCTTTGAAAGATTTGCGGGATTTGCAGAAATTCAGCAGGGGATCATATTAAGTGTGTTTCAATCAGCAGGAGAACTTTGTATTTTATGGTTTTCTTCTATGCAAAAATGCCCCTAGGATGACATATTTTAAGTGAGGTGAATATTTTAAAAATACAAGTGCATGTACATATTAGAGCTGAAGGTGAATGCATGAAAAATTGCTCATAATTTTCAAGGAAACCTTGCATTGATGGCCACACTCCTCCCTTTTGTGGGAAGTAATGAGCTTTGATTATAACTTGGGTTTTGATTTAAACATCCTCCTTGACGATTAGTCTTGAAGCTGTATTTCTAATATGTCACTTGCGGAGGAAAACAGGAAAACAATTAATGAGGGAATGAAAATAAGGAAGTCTTTTATACCTTGTGGCTGATGTAGAAGCAGAAATGTGTGTGGCAAAATAGAGTGGCAACAGCAGGTGGCAGTGATGACAAAACACCAATGTTCCTGGTATAATATATCGTATCCAGCAAGCCTGACGTTGGGGGTAGCTCTTAGAGCTGAAAAGAAAGAGATAAAAGATAAAAATCCTCTCAAATTTGGTGCTTAAACCTTGAAAATGTCAGCATATGATTTTATGATCTCAAATTAAATAATAGCAATGCTGAATCCCTATTAATTTACTAGCTGGGGTTACTGTTCAGCTCCCAGGCTGGCTTTCAAGTCATAGCCAACCCGTAGTACCCCTGGGACTTGCAAACTGTGTATAGCAGATCTGTGTTTTGGAGAAGGAGATACAGAAGAGAACTGTTCCAGTTTCTCTGAGGATTTTCCCTCTGTTGGTATAATGAATGGCCCTGGGAAATCCAAATGTCTTCCAAGATCTCCCTTGCTAAAATGACACAACCTGGAGTGTGCAGTTAGTACTTACTGTTTGCTTAGAGTGTAATCCAAAAACCTCCATTCAAAATAAGGTGAAAAATATTAAAACGTTTTTGTGAGTTATTTTATTGGATGACTTCCCAATTTTTTTTCCAAACACAAAGTGCAGGGATAATTGCATCTCCAATAAGTTAATTTTCATTACTGAATTTGGGAGGTGATAGATTTGGAGGCTATATCACTGATTTAAAAGGGCTTCTTTCAAACATGTGAGTTAACACTGTAAAGTCCCTACGACAAAACATATGAGAAAAACTTTTTGAACTTAACACAGGTAAAGATTTCTTAGAGAGAACAAACACACACAAAAAACTATATAAAATCAAATAAGTAATAAACCAGACCTCATTCGAATTAGAATCTTCTGAGCATCAAAAGATACTGTTCAGAAAATAAAAAGGTAAGCCCCAGTCTGGGAAGAAAATATTTATAATACATATATATGACAGAAACTTATATTCAAAAAGTAAAATCAAATCTTAAGAAATGATAATAAAAATACAAAATAAGGCCAATGAAAAAGCAAATAACCAGAGCAGACACTTTACCAACAAAGCTTTAGAACGGCCAAAAAGCACATGCTCAGTGTGGGAAAACACAAATCAAAACCATGATGCAGCACCTTGGAATGGCTGAAATTAAGTAAGAGGACAATAGTAAATACTGGCAAGGTTGTAGAGCCATGGGAACATGTGCACTGCTGGTGGGAATGGTTTGGTAGATCCTTACAAAGTTAGACGTATAAAAACAAAACAATTTAAAGGGCGGATCCCATGGGTGTGAGGGGTAGATTACAAAAGTGGTCCCCAGCATAGAGGGTGAAGCAGAAAGCACCCAGGCACTAAGGCAAACACCGTAACGCCACCGTTTGCCTTGACAAGCCCTTCTCTGCTCTGTGGAGTCCATCTCTGTTCAAGATCCCTTGTCTTAAAAACACATTGCTTCTATTTATAGTACACAATGTTCATTTTTAATAACTGTTAAATAATGTCAATGAACAGAAAACTCAGATTGTGCAGGAAAAAATGGATTCTAAATTACTATACAAACTTTTATAAAAGTAATTATCTAAATACAATAACTTTTTGTCCAACATATACCTAGATAATTCCTTAGAAATTATAGAAACCTATTAATACTTATAAGGTAGAGTGAGTATGAAGTTACCTATTTCCCCTAGATATAAGCTTATATCTGCAACTACCTGCTGAACTTCTCAATTGTGAATGCCAAGTAGAAGCATATATTCCAAAGAGTTACGTATTTGAGTTTAGCACATACAGACTCATCCTTGTTCCTGAATCCTGTTGTCCTGTTAGACGTGTTTCCTAGGTTTTTATTCCTGGTTCCCTCACCTGCTACTGAATTGTCCTTGGGCATTTGCTTTAACCACTCCTTTCCTGAATTTTCCTACTTGTAAAATGAGATTAATAACAGTTTCTACCTCACACCTTTTTCATGAGGATTAAGTGCATGCTCATATGACACATCTATAGAAAATATTACACAATTGTTAGCTTTTGGTAGTCTTAGACTTATTTCACCACTTCATCTCACATAGACTCAAACATGGAAATAAAGATGTACTATAAAGAATGGAGAACACCAGAAATGCTTATTGAATATCAATTATATCTCAATATTGCTATTAAAACAAAAGAGATAAGAGAAAAACTCATCCCATAAAAGACAACTAACATACCCTACAAGAGAAAAAAACAGAATCAACCAAGCTATCTAAAAAGAATGCTATAACTAGTATGTTCAAAATCATCCCAAGGATAAAGGGAAAAATAAATTCCATGAAATAAGATCAGAAATTTGTGATGAAAAAATATAAGATGAGAAAATTAGTTATGTAAACTAGCCAGGTGGACTATGAAAAATAGACAATAGAGTCTAAATTGCCTAAGAACAATTAGTTAACAGGACGTTGCTCCCCAAATTAGAAAATGGCAAGTAGAACTTTAGATATTATAGAAAATAAGAAACTATGGAAGAGGAAGTAAGAAAATGGAGCATAGATTGAGAAGGTCTAACATATATCTAATAAGCTTTCTGGGAAACAAAAAATAGAGAACACAGTGAAGAGGAAATACTTCATGGATGTTGCCAGCAGTGTTTCGAGAAATTAAGAAAAACACAAATCCTAAAATTGAAAGATGTCCCCGAATAATAATCGATCAGAATAAATCGTAAAGAAACACAAAATACATACTTAAGCATGCGGAAGGCAACTCTACTGAAAAAAAATATTGAGTTAGAACGGATTTCCTGAAAGACTCAACGTAGACGGTAACTCATAAATCAAACTGAATTTATTTCTCTCTAATAAATGGCAGGAAGCCTGCATAGTCAAGGGTTAATGTCTGAAAGTTCAGAAAAGATGTCCTGGAGAGACAGAAGTAGAAGCTTCCAGACCCTGAAAGGTTTACAAGGTATGTATAGAGTTTTGAGTGAAAGCAGCCGCTGAGTGAGAGGCTTATCAAAAAGGTCAATTCTGCCTCTGAAGCCTCAGCCATATTTGCACACACGCACACACACATGCACACACGCACACACACACACACATGCACACACACACACAGACAGGCGGTCAATTAGCTTGAGCATTTTTGTAGGGAGGCGAGTCTGGATATGTGTTAGGGATAGCTCCAGTGGCTTCATTAACCTTGAAGACATACAACATAAAATACAGCCATAGCAGGCATTGATGATGTTTACAGACATATGCAGAGTCCCCAGGTATTAATTCAAAGCTGTAGAATGAGGAAAAGAGTCTGATACCCAAGGTCTCTGTGAGTCAGGTCAACGGCCCCCTGCAAAATAATAGAGGAAACAGCAGAATTTTAAAAATAAAATAACAACATTAAAAACTATAAAGGGACAACATTCAGAACAAACTGTTGTTTCCCAGTTGATAAAATGCTATAAGACAATGTACTAACATCCCCAAAATGTGAAGGAGAATTACTATTTAAAATTCTATGCCAAAGTACAACCCAAAGTGAGAATAAAATAGACTTTTGTCAGATGCAGTAGAACAAAGAAGACTTTATGTGTATAGACCACCTTCAAATGAGTTACTAGCTAGAGGATGTGATAAAGCAAAAATAAAATAAAAATGAACCCAAAAAGAAATGGTGAGTAAGGTACCAGTAAGGCATATGCACCACATCTACACACCATTGCTTAAAATGATCACCATGCTGCTAGCAACTGTGTGTATGTATGTGTTTATTTAAAGCAAATTAGAATACCAGAAAATAATATCATAAGGCTTGAAAGAAAGAAGTATAAAAAGGTCTCTTATTCTCAAAGGCAGTAATCCAAAGGGTTAATATAGAACTCCAAGAAAATTATATATCTAGATATGTATATTAAATATTTATGGGTAACTACCCCCAATATGCAAAGGATAATGTTCAAACCAGCAGTGGAAAATTGGACAGAAATACTCTAAAGAGAAAGAGGTAGGCAGCTTTTATCAAAAATCACATCTTAGGGCCCGACTCTTCATTTGTCATTATATATATTTTTTAAAATTCCAGAAAGTCGACAACAAAAAAGCAAACCCAATTCAAAATGGGAAAAGTATCAATATTTGAATACACATTTCTCCAGAAGGTGCACAAAAGGCCAAGAAGCACAGGAAAATATGCTCAATATCATTAGCCCATAGGAAAATTCAAATAAAACCACAATCACATACCACTTCACACCTACTTGAATGGATATAGTTTTAAAATAAATAAACTGGGGAAGAGGATGTGGAGAAATTGGGACGCCTGTGCACTGCTGGTGAGAATGTACAACAGTTCAGCCTCTGAGGAGCATAGTTTGGTGTTTCCTCGAAAATGAAACATAGACCAACTCTGTGACTCAGCAATTCCACACCTAGGTATATATCAAAAAAAAAAATGAAAGCAGGGGCTTGAACAGATATTGGTACACCAGTATTCATAGAGCACAGTGGCCAAAGATAGAAACAGCTCACATGTCCATCAACAGATGGACGGATACACAAACTATGGTATTTTATACAGTGGAATGTTAATCAGCGATAAAAAGGAATGGAATTCTGATACATCAGCAGGAATGGCTCTTGATAGCAATATGCTAAGTGAAATAAGGCAGACACGAAGGACAAATATTATATAATTCCACTTAGATGAGGCACCTAGAATAGCTAAATTCAAAGAGACAGAAAGTAGACTGGAAGTAGCCAGGGACCATGGGGAGGGATGAATGGGGAGTAATAGTTTAGTGGGTACAGAGCTTTTGTTGGAGATGATGAAAATGTTTTGAGAATAGACAGCTGTGATGGTCACACATTGTGAAGGTATTTAATGCCCTTGATTATATAGTTATAAACGGTCAAAATGATAAATAGTATGTTACGTACATTTTGGCACAATAAAAAAATTAGCAAACCATTACAGCAACATATACATCATGATAAAGTGGGATTTTTCTCAGGAATGCAAGGTTTTGGGGGGGTTTTACCCTGAAAATCAATCAATGTAATACAAATACTAATAAGATAAAGGACAAAATCACATAATCATCTCAATAGACACAGAACTAGTTGGACAAACATCCAACAGCCTTTCAGGATAGAAACACTCAACGAACTAGGAATGCACAGTAACTTCTTCCACCTGTTAACGGACACATAGCAGAACCACACATGAACATCGTACATAATGGTGAAAGGTCAGGAACAGAAGAAGCACGTCAGCTCTGGCCACGTGTATTCAACATTTTGCTGGAGGATCCAGCCAGGGAAATTAGGCAGGGAAAAAAAGACATTTGGATTAGAAGAAAAAAGTAGCAAAACTATCTCCAATAGCAGGTGTCGTGACTTTAAATACAGAAAATCCTAAGTAATCCACTAAACCAATAATCAAGCTTAACAAGGTTGCAGGCTAAAAGACCACTATAAAAATTATAAAGTAGCAATGAACAATGAAATTAAGAAAGACTTCTATTTATAATACCATCAAAAAACATACTTAGGAATAAATTGAACATAAGTGCAAATTGAAGTGCAAGCTGAAAACTACAAGACATTGTTGAAAAAATTAAAGGAGCTCCTTAGAAATGGGAAGACATCAGTTGTATGGAAATCACATGGGAAATATAGTTACTTATCTTCCTGACTTTCTAATTAGCACAATGCATGCTTTTTTCAAATGTGAATAAATATAAGTAAGTATGCATTGCAAAGCGCCTCAGAAGGACCAGAAAGAAATATCATCTATGTAAAGCAAATAAAGATACAGAGGAAAGTCAGTGCTTCAGCAGGGAGGCCACTATATCTTCTGGGAGACAGGATGGCACATAGGAATGAACAGATTCAGATGATAAAGTCTGAACGGGTAAGAGTCACATCAGATCTTCGGAAAGCTCCACTGGCCCCCTAACATCCATCCTGTCACATATCTGGCTGGAAAAGTTATGCACTTAGTCTAATTCGGATATGGGTTGCTAGTTCTTATCTGAACCAGGAAGAATTTTATGAACTTAATCTTACAAATTTAGAACGTGACTACAGAGGGACAGACAACACAGAACATTCAGACACGAATACACAAATACTCCCTTATCAACCGCCCCACATGAACACAGTCAAGGCTGAAGCGCTTTCCTCAACCTGGAGCTGCTGAGCTAAACCAAAGGTCATAAAAAAAAAAAAAGAAAGAAAAGAAATGGGAAGACATCTATGTTTATGGATTGGAAGATTTAATATTAAGATGGCGATACTCCACAAATCGTTTTACAGATTCAAAACAATCCTTCTCAAAATCGCAGACTGCTTTTCACAGAGACTGACAAGCTATGCTAAAATTCATGTGGAAATTCAAACGACCAGAACAGCCAAAACAATCTTAAAAAGAAGAACAACCTTGGGTGGATTCATATTTCCCAGTTTCAAAACCTGCTATGGTAAACAAGACAGGGTGGAAAAAGCATAAAGCTAGACATGTGGTCCATTGATTTTGAAGAGGACGCCAAGGCAATTCAAGGAATAGAAAATAGTGCCTTCCACAGATGGTGCTGGGACATGGGGAATCTGTCCACAGTAGGACGGAGTTGGCCCCTTTACCTCCTACCATGTCAAAAACTAACCCAAAGTAGACACAGACCTAAGTGGAAGTGCTAAAACTGTGAAGCTCTTGGTGGAAAACAAAGGAGTAAATCTTCATGACCTTGGCTTAAGCCCAAAGACATTAAAACAGCAAATCAATGCCTGTGACTATACGGAACAAAATGTACCCACGTGTTGAAATCATTAACTTTGTGTGGTGAGATTATGAGCACACATTTTATGTTTTCTACTTGTATGTTTCCAAATTTACTGAGTAAAGATGGATTTTTATGGGAAAATATCCACTTTATTTTTAAAGTATTGGTAAGGTTCTTCAATCATTTTCATTTCTCTCTTTTCGTCTCTCTTCCTATTTCTCTCTCTCCCAAATAGGTATATGTACACTTGAAAGTTTAAAATATTCAGAAGATAGATACTCGATGAATAAGAACTACTGTTTAAAGATGGAGATTTCTCAGATTTTGAACTGCATTTTTTTTGCCCCCCAAATGATTTGAAGAGCAACTAATAAAAATTCTCTCAAAAACTTTTTTTATGCCTAAACCTAAAGAAATTTCTACAAGTCCAGTTAGATTGCGATTCTAACCACATTTATGTTAAAGTAACATTCAGCAGCTATTTGTTTAAAACGGCATTTGTACATTATTAATTAGTAGGTTCTCTAAGAGTGATACATATTTTTAGCTACACATCAGATGTTTCTTCAATATTTCCTGCATCTTCTTTGCACCTATCAAGCAATAATAATAATGATAACAACAACATTAACAGCAAAAGCCTTCCTATGTGCCAAGCGCTTTCAAAATTGTTTTGCATTCATTAACTCATTTAATCATGAAAACGACCCTTTGAAATATTACTAATCCCTCTTTATGGGTTGAAGGGACAGGGCACAGAAAGGTTGGGTAACTTCCCGTGGTCACACAGCACGTACATGGTGGAGCTGGAAATCCAGGAAGAATGATTTCAAGGTAAACTTCTCACCAGTGTGCTCTACTTTGGATCTTCCTGTAATGCACACGCACACGCACACACTCGCCCACACACACATAAATGACTTCCTTTAAATTTTGTTTAAATTGTAACCTTCCCCAAACCGACAACTCAGTCTTTTCCTTTGTTTCATGTAATATCCCACGGAGCCCCCAGTGGACAGTTACCCTCATGGTGATGAGTCAATAAAGTCAAACTTGGCTTTATTGTCTGCAGATCTGTCCCTGGGGCTCTTAGGCTGATTACATAGAATAATTTCCACAAATACTCTAGGAGGTACCTTATTATATGCCTACTTTATCAAGGTCAATTAATGTTCTCAAGTTTACACAAATAGTAATTACCAAGGACAAGACTCACATCCCAGCCTGATGTCTCTAGAATCCTTGCTCTTGGTGACGGTGGTGTCAGGACCACAGTCAAAACTGTGGATAAGAATTCTTGAGGATTCTTGTATCCTTGTCACCAACATTTTGACAGCTATAACCAAAAGAAAGTACAAAGTTGCCCAAGGAAATCAGGTAAATTAAGAAGAACTATGGGCTGGGTTTGTAATATATAAGCATTAAAGATAGAGGCCAGAAAAGGATGAAGACAATATGAAAGGTGGGAAAAACACCAGCTTTGGGGAGGTGGCACACAGAGCCCAGAAGACAGCCTGGACAGAAAGAAGGTGAGGTGTTGTCACATCTGCGAGCCTCGGTAAAGTTAAAAAAGAAGTTTTTGCATTGAGTAGAAATATCCATAATCCAGAGCGGTTTTAGCAGTGATGGGGTCGAACCCTACATTTCAGGGGTAGAAGTTTGGGGAGGGACTTGGATGTAATAAAATAGACATCGTAGATATAAAGCCTTTTTTTTTTAAGAAACTGGCCTTAGCAAAGAAAAGGGGCTATTTTCAAGTGTGATACAAGGTCATTTGTTTTTACATTTGGTTTACAGAAAAGTAAGAACGTTTATAGCTGGAGGAAAAAGTACTAGTCCAGAGAAATAGATTAAAATTAGAGGCGAGAGAAAAAGGGGGAACACTTGCTAGAGGAAATTATGGGAGGAGATAACAAAAAATAAAATCAAGATTATAGTTTTGGAAGCTGACACTCTTGGCTATTGGTAGAGAACCTGGAAACAGACAAATGCTCCCACTGAGATCAATTAGAAAAGTTAAATAAAATACCAAAAATAGTTTGAAGGAATTAGAGGGTTTCTAGCATACCCAGGACTTAAGTGGCCAGAGCCTGGGGGAAAGGGGAGCTTATGTGGGAGAGTTTAAGTTTAGGCAACTGCGGTCCCGAGGAGACATTGCCCACATTTGTCTCCATGATGGACAGCATGCCAGTCATCCACTAATGCGGGAGAGTAAGGAGCAAAGCACAAAGGGTTGCAAGCAGAATGGAGCTACTAGGACACAAAACGGACTGTGGGATTCAAACAGGTGAGTCCTCAGAATCAGTTCTGTCCCTGGGGTCCTACCCTCCAGGAACGTAGATGAACCAAACGGAGACTATGCTTTGCAAAGACAATACACTCTAGGCTATAAACCACCAATCAGCACCTAAGAGATTTGAGGTTATCTGCCTTTCCGTTTCCTGCCGTAACTGCCAGAACACAGGATAAATCTCCTCTGAAGGTAGAGAACATCACCCGTAACCTCTTCAGTTTTTCATATAAAATTCCCCGCAGTCATTCAACGAAGTAAAAAGCATGCTAGGACAAATAAAGGAGAAAAACAGACAACAGAAACAAAGCTATAAGTGACCAACATCAGAGTGGGTAGGAACAACTAACTACAGGTATAATATTTATATTTCAATGAAAAATATAACCATTATACCAGTGGGAAATGGGCAAAAACTTGAGTAGACACCTTACAAACAGAGATTTCCAAAAGGTCAATAAGCATCTGAAACTGTGTTCAACTTCATTAGTCATCTGGGAAATGTAAATTAGGATCTCAGTTAGAGTCTATAGAACACAGTTTCAGAGAATTAAAATGGCTAATTTGGGGGGTGGGTGCATACAATTATGTATCCAAAGACACGTACAAAACTGCTCATATCAGCACCATTTGTAAGAGCTACGGCATGGAAACAGCCCAAGTATCGATCAACAATACAAGGATAAACTGTACTATGATCACATAAACTTACACTAAATAACGAGAATGAATGAAATCATGATAAGCAGACAGCATAGTTGAATGTCAAAAATACAACACTGACAAAAATCTAATCACAAGCAGTTTGTATTATATAATTCCACTTATGTTAAGTTTAAAAACTGGGAAACGTAACCTAAGCTGTTAGAGTCAGAATAACAGCAATCTTTGGGGTGGGTGGTGACCAGATGGGGCCACAGGAAGGACCATCTCTCTGCCCAAAATCACGCTGTCTCACCTATCTTTTTGCTTTAGCCATCGCTGTAGCCTTGAGCTCTGAATGCAGGTGTTCTCTGGCCACGTTTACATAACTTGCCCCTGTGTCTCTCATCTTGTGCCCGGAGCATCTCTGCAGCTGCGCTCGGGATAACTGTGGGAATCCCCTCAGACACACTGGAACCGTAAACTTTCCCATTTGTAGAACTCATTGTAATTATGACTAGATATTCGATATTTACATACCTTGTGAAAGTAGGAAATGTCTGCTTTGTTCAGTATTTGCCTCTTCAATGTTTGTTGAATGAATACAAAACCCACATCCTCTCCAAATGACCCCCCACCCCCTCTTCCTCCCTGGTCTTGGTCTCCTTCCCCAGTCTGCTGAGTTGGATTGGAATTGTTCAAGAAAACCTCAACAACTCCAAGCTTTATATAAAAGGTACAGATGTTTTAAATCCATCAGTAAATGCTATGAATAAGGTATCATGGGGATACATGAATGAACACTGTGATTATGCCAGGCAGGGTAGACAAGCAGCGCTCCAGAGAGGACCGAGGTCTTGAGATAAATTTTGCCGAAAGAGAGCAACTTGATTTGACAGGAAGAATTAGTATAAGAAAACCCCCCAAAGGGAAAACATGTGGATTCATCCACTCAGCGCACACAGTTCGGGGGTGCACAGAGATAAACACCCATCAGCTGCTCCATCAGATGCTGAAACAACAGAGGAGAAAGTGACCGGCCAATGACAGCAGTGACGTGCGCACGGCTCCCAGCTCTCTGCAGCTCTGTGGTGTGTGAAACCGCTTGGCTGGACACCCGAATAAAGAGGCCAGCATGGTACGGGTTTATTTCCTCCATACACAGAAAAGCCCGGGCTAGGCAATTCCAGGGCTGCTCAGAGACTCGGTGTGAGAAGCCGGGGTCTGCCCCCGGCGATCCCACAGGCTGGGACTGGGCTGCAGCGGTACCAGCGCCTCATTCTGATGTGGCGGTGCCCCAGGAGGTCTCCTCCCCTGCCTGCTCGGAGCAGGCAGCGGAGGAGGCGACAGGGAGGGGGCAGGCCTTTCCCTGAGCCCTGCACCCACCTGCTTGCACCGCCAGGCCCTCCCCGGAGCCCGGCTGGGAAGGGGAGTCACTACACCCGCTGCCCCGGGAGCAAGAAAGGGAATGGCAGCAAGCGTGGGCGCTGCGCCCCAGTCCCGCTGTGCGCACATGTGGAAATAGCACGGATATTCACCCCGAGCTCCGACTGCGGAGGAGGGTCCTCAAAGAGGGCACAGTGAGTTAGTCCGTCGACGCACGTGGCCTGAGCACCGACACCGCTCCTGGAAAGCAGGCGGCGCCGAGGGAGAACTTGGGGGCGCAAACAGGCCCTGACCCTGCTGGAGCATCTTCTTCAAGACACACACGCGGCTGCCTGCGTCCGGTCCCTCGACACCTGCTCGCGAATCACACCGTCTGTACCCCTGCAGACGTCTTCGTTACCAGGGCAACCTCCTTTCATCTGAGTTTTATTCCTTCAACCTGCATTTCTTTCCTTCGATGCACGTAGCATTATTCAAAAACATATGATTTGTTTTTTCTTCGTTTTCTCCAAGAGAATTTAATTCTAAGCAGACAGGGAACTATTCGCTGGTGAACTAGCACGTGGTTATAATGTGCTGTTTAAATTATAAAGCCCTTCAAGTTAGTGCCTGTAATGGTGGTGGTGAGACCTGCGGGAACAGACTACTAAAACTTGAAGAGAGACAAAAATGAATATCCAGATAAATGATAGAAAGAGATGGATAAGTATAGATACACACGCATATTCTCCAGTTTTAATGATTACTTATATATTTCTAATCTTAAACCTTTGGCTTCCTAGTTGTTTTTTTCCTACCCTCTTTTACTTTCAAGATTAGAATAAAACTACAAGGATACAGTTTGAATTTTAATAACGACAAAATGAATGAACAATGAGTAGAAACAAAATGGCTTGACGCTTTCTACTTCCAATGGCTGGAAATCACACAAATGTTTGGACTTAATAAACTTAGTGATTCAACTTTTTAAAACTATTCCAAGTTCTGTCTCTTACAGAACAAGCCAGCCATAAAATGTCTTCTCATGCTTTGAGGCTCTCTAAAAATTGAACTGGAAAATATTCCACTTTCATTATTTTGCAATGAAAAAATGTGGTACCCTTAAGTGTGGTCATTTTATTTCACACATGTTATTTATTTGAAATCTGAGCTACTCTATGCCCTATCAACCTATGTAACTCTCTTCTACCCTGACAAAAACTTGCCTTTTATGAGGTCATGGTTAATAGTCCCCAATTCTAATGCCATGCTGACAATCAAAACAAAAGTAAACCACAAACTACTACACATTTATATACAGACAAAAATGGTAAGTAAAATATAAGCAAATAGAATGACATTTCATGAAAATAATAATAGATCCTGACAGAGTGGCTTTGTTCTCAGAAAACAAAGATCAATTGCAAAGACAAGATTCATTAATGTAATACATACAAAAATGGCCAAGGAGAAAACACATTATTTACTCGATTGTACTTGAAATCCCATGGGAAATAATGCAACATTTGTTCTTAATAAAATCTCACCGTGAACCAAAAAAAGGAAAATTGAATTAACATGGCTTCTCCAGTCATCAGCGCCACGCCTAACCGGGAAGTCGTCACGGGGATTAGCTTACGATAACGTGAAAGCCAGCTCGAATAAACTCAAGAGTCAGCTACGGCCACCGCAGTAACTACAGTGACACAAAATCACTAGTGCTCACGGGCATAAAATCTTAGAATTCTCTCAGGGATGAGCCAGTGTCTCTCTCTGCCTCTTCTGGGAAGGGGCCCCCTGGTGGGGGGGGGTGGGCGAGCAGGAGACAGATGGGAGAGAGGCCCCCATTAGACAGGAAGATGAGAGGCCCTGAACCTTCTACCTGGGAGGACGTGAAGTGGAAGGTATTTAGGGGAGGGACGGTCAAGGTAAGGTTGGAGTCTTGGGTTCTGACCCTCGTCCCACCTGTGAGGAGGAAGGAGAGAATAACACGGTGAAGAGAAAGCCAAAGGGGGAGGAGAATTCCTATTTGGATTTCTAGGAAGAGATTACTCCACCTCTCTTTTTCCACTCCATGGATTTGAAGACATGCCTCCCACAGACACACACACACACTCAAGGCGAAACGTGGAAGGAACAAACGAAAGTGCTACCCTATTTCCCCGGGACTGTTCTGCACACCTGCCCTCTCCCTACCGGGAAGGATCCTGGCTCTCAGAAACGCAGGCGTTAGAAATCTGAGGCTCACGCATGTGTGGGGAAGGGGGACCCCAAGGTGAAATCAGCCTCTGCGTAGATGGCCAGTGCATCCTGGATGAGCCTGTGCACCAGGACTGCGGGGGGCGCGGACTTGCACGGCAGGAGGGGGCAGCCAAGTCCCATCTCACTGCAATCACTGCCAGGTCTTCCATGTCACTGAAAACATTCAAATCCTCCGTTTAGTTGCGTCTTAAGACCATCTGGAGGATGCTTTCCAAAAATTCTTTTCAAATACGATACGCATTTTCAGAGTCTTTCCATATCCAAGAATATTTTTCTGCTGACTTCGGTCATGACATACAAATTCCCAAAATTGAATGTCTCCAGTGAAAATCTCTTCTCACTCAGCACTCTCTGAGGCCATTTCGATTTGCTTAGATTTAAGTCCTTTTCGGGCTGACTTCCCTGATACATTAGTTAGCTCTTTTGTTCAGAATATTGCCAAGGCATAAATGTTTTTTGTAACATGCTGTGTTATTGCTTTAGCTTCATTTATCAGAAGATCGTCCTGGGGTCCACCCCTCGTTTTCATTCTGGTTCTGTTCAATATTCCCCATAACTCCTGCGCCGGCTCCTGGTTTGGGTGAGGATCGGCTCGGGTGTGCTGTTCTGTGCTGAGGGGTATTTTCCCATCACTCCCCCCAGCTCCCCGGCACAACCAGGGATGGAGTTAAAACACCAGGTCACGGTCCCTGGGCATTCGGTGCTGTGTGCCACCTTCTCCACAGCTGAACGATAGGACTCAGCCACACTCTGTTTCTTCCTGCGCTTTGTTTCTCTTCCGTCAGATTAGTGGATGCCCACAGCCTCCGTTTCTTGTAATGAGGTCACTGAATACCTACCTATTCCAACCACAAACGCATGGACATAGGAAGGAGATTCTTCTTTTTTTTTTTTTTACAGATCTTATTATTAAACCATTTTCAACAATGAATCAAGAGATGAAGTTAGTCTTTTGGAAGATTTTTCTGGAAGTACTCTCTCTGAAACCTAACCACTGTCAGCACTTGTTTACAGTGGCGCTTTAGATGTTTATTAAATTCGCTTAATTATAAAGTCTTTTTTAAATTTTATTTTATTTAGTTATTTTTGGCTGCGTTGGGTCTTCGTTGCTGTGCACGGGCTTTCTCTAGTTGTGGTGAGCAGAGGCTACTCTTCGTTGCGGTGCGCGGGCTTCTCACTGCGGTGGCTTCTCTTGTTGCGGAGCACGGGCTCTAGACACACGGGCTTCAGTAGTTGTGGCAATGTGGGCTCGGCAGTTGTGGTTTGTGGGCTCTAGAGCACAGGCTCAGTAGTTGTGGCACACGGGCTTAGCTGGTCCGCCGCATGTGGGATCTTCCCGGACCAGGGCTCAAACCCGTGTCCCCTGCATTGGCAGGTGGATTCTTAACCACTGCGCCACCAGGGAAGCCCTAATTATAAAGTCTTGATACTGCTTAGTAAGATACTGTGATTTCAGTCTGAAATATTCATGTTCTATGTATCAGATTTGTCATCTGGCTTTATATCTTCAATTGAATAAATGTAATATTTTATGAGAATTTATTCATTTTCTCAATAGTCAATGATTCATATTCTTGTCATTAAAATGTCTTTCTTTGCACTGCATCAAATTGTCATTGATAAAGTTTGGGGGTTTATTAGGACGGGTATCTTTTGTTCTGGTTTTGGGAATAGTGTTTTAAAACGTGAGTTCAATAATTCATGAATAAGTGAATTTTCAGATAGTAGTCAGGAAATGTCATGAACATTTTTCAGGTTGTTTAAATTTACCCTTGACAGTTAATGAATTAAGTCTTGTCCTTGAAATGCCTCATTTTATGTTCATATTCACCAGTGCTTCACCAGGGGACATCACTTTATATTAGAAATAGAAGACGATAACAGTGACATTCGACAACTACTTTATTGTGACAGTGATTACACAGTGACCATATAAGTATATATTGTTTGTCTGAAAACTTTAGGCAGCTATCAATAGTTACCTAGAATTCCCTGCTAAGCTATTGATGACTAACCTATAGTAATGCAATTCCCGAAAGAGAAAAAAAACACCATTATAATAGATTGGCCGGATGATTTGCACAGGTACCCAACTCATGGACAATAATTTGATGTGATCTCATTTATTTAAACTGTCTACTGACCAGCTCTCTCAGGAGACATCTCTTTAGATGTGTGAGTTAGTAATGACTGTTTAATTAATGGTACCTTATCAGTTCCTTTACCTGTTCTGAGGTAGATCTGATATGTCTGAGATACATGAACACATATCTGAATATGTATGAACTGAGAAGGAGAATAACAAGATGCTTTCCAAAGGCGACCAAGCCACGTGTCCAGTAAGATGTGAAAAGTCTGAGTTAGAACAGGGTAAGTAGAGCGGCTCATTGGTCACAATAAGATCATAAAAGAAACCTTCTAAAGCCCCAGTTGCGTAGACTAGACACCGAGAAACCACTATGTACCAGGTACTGGGTGCCTGGGGACAGAGAGGTGAAGAGGACGCTAGTGATTTATGCTTTCCAGATGCTTCCACTGAACCGGGAGAGGACACATGTAAACGCACACATGAATGCTCTGGAAGACCATCAATGAATGTGCCTGGCAAATATAAGGGGTCTTTCCACAGACGTTAGGCGTTTGGTTTTCATGGGAGTCAGACCTGAATTACAGTGCGGGCTCCCTGGAGGAGGTGTCCACTTAGCCCAGCCAGCCAGCCGGTCTTCAGTACTGAAGGAGTCAGTTTTCTGGAAAGATCAGTGAGGACCTGGCAGCCTCACCCTCCTGCCTGTGGTCATAGCGGCCTCTCTGTCGTCTCAGCATCCTGCTGCCTGTCTCTGCTGACCAGTGACTCCCTGGGCCGGAGGAGTTCCCGTCACCTGGCGTCGGAGAAGCTGAACTGGTCTTTGAGAACAAGCTGATTTACTGGTCATTTTCCAACATCCTCCGCTGAAGTCATCAGCCAGGTTAAGTCAAGGGGAGGGAAAGTGCGTCCCTCTCAGTTAACATAGACATTTCAATGAGAAAGTAAGAAACAGACAGACGGCAGAAGGTCACGACTCATCGGGTACACTTAGCCTTCAGAAACAAAAGCAGTAAACGGGCTGAGGCAAAGCTGCCTGTCCCCTTCACTACTGTGTGCCTCAGAAAGCTGTTCATCCTATTCACGGCTACTTTTTAGTCTACATAATGGATTTAGGAATAATTCCAATTTTATAGGTTACTCTGAGGATTAAATGAGGTAATCCATATGAAATGACTTGGGATTCACATAAAAGCTCAAATTATGTTACATATTATTTTACCCTGTATTAACCTAATAATTTACATGTGTTTAAGTGACTTTAAAGAGCATTTCCCATGTTTGTTTGTTTGTTTTTTAATATCTTTATTGGAGTATAATTGCTTCATAATGGTGTGTTAGTTTCTGCTTTAAACAAAGTGAATCAGTTATACATATACATATATCCTCATATCTCTTCCCTCTTGCGTCTCCCTCCCTCCCACCCTCCCTATCCCACCCCTCTAGGTGGTCACAAAGCACCGAGCTGATCTCCCTGTGCTATGCGGCTGCTTCCCACTACCTATCTATTTTACATTTGGTAGTGTATATATGTCCATGCCTCTCTCTCACTTCGTCCCAGCTTACCCTTCCCCCTCCCCGTGTCCTCAAGTCCATTCTCTAGTAGGTCTGCGACTGTATTCCCGTCTTGCCCCTAGGTTCTTCTGACCACTTTTTTTTAGATTCCATACATATGTGTTAGCATACAGTATTTGTTTTTCTCTTTCTGACTTACTTCACTCTGTATGACAGACTCTAGGTCCATCCACCTCACTACAAATAACTCAGTTTCGTTTCTTTTTATGGCTGAGTAATATTCCATTGTATATATGTACCACATCTTCTTTATCCATTCATCTGTCAATGGACACTTAGGTTGCTTCCATATCCTGGCTATTGTAAATAGAGCTGCAGTGAACATTGTCCCACATGGTTTAAAAAGTGTTACTATTTATTATAAATCAGTAATTTTTAAGGTGGGTATCTAAGGACCTCGGGGCCCACCACGTGGGTGGAGGGGAAGCTAAGCCCTCCTTCGTGTCCGGGAGGTCTGAACCATGAGCATTTCACTGCCGGTGCTTAAAACTCATTATAACTTATCACATCCTTTGCAGGTGTGGGCATTTAAACAGTCTTATAACGTACACGTTGAAAACATGTTGGATTTCTTAAAGAAAGGGCACGTTGAGCCCTTACAGAGGGTGTTAGCTGCGCCTCCCGTGCAATTGTGCTTTACCTCCTATGCCTCCTTTTGTAGTGAGTGTTGACCTGAACACTTACACTGAATTTTAGAGCTTTAAAAATACCACTCTATCTCTTCATTCAGAAGCACATATGGAGTCACTGTCTGTACCCCATCATGCTGGGCCTAGAGGTACCAGTGTTACCGGTGCAGCCCTGGACTCAGAGCCACACAGCCTGGGGGAAGCAGGCCAGGGACCATGCCCGGTCGACAGTGGTGAGAAGGACCTGCAGGTCTGTGAGCATCTAGCATAGGAACCGGCATCCTTCATACACTCAGAAAAGACCTGCTAGATCGAATGAATGAATAGATCAATTATGGGCATAACAGGGCTCCTAGAAGCCTTTAAAATTTGAATGCAGAATTACCTAAATTAGATTGAAAATGCATGTATGTACAATGCATGTCTCTCCTGAATATTCTTTCTCTAAGAATAAAAGCAAAAAAATGTGCATTATGGATGACTAGGATGATTTAACAAGGTAAATTTATAAAATAAATGCCACCTGTATTCTCAGGGCTTTGAAGTACATTAAACTTGTTGATGTATTTTCTTCAAATTTCATTGTGTTGAAAATTTTCAAACAAAGTATCACAGAATGTATTAGATTTTGACCCCTTTTTAATTAACATTATGTAATGAACAACTCTATATTTTTAGATATCATTTTAAGGCTCATAATATCTCATTCTGTGAATCAGTACATTAAACTTTGTTGACGATTTCCTTACTGTAAATGATTGTTCCCATTTTTGTCCCGTTAGTAACAATATGATAGATGAAAGTGTGCTTCTAAATGTGTTCCTGGTTATCTCCTAACTACAGTTCTGTCCTAGTTGCTGTTGTTTTCCTTTTATTACCAGTCTACCACTGAAAAACCACCAAAAATAGAAAAGGACTAAAAAGGATTAAAGATCAATATAAAAGTTTTATTCTAAGCCCATAAAAAGGACTTTGTGATGTTTCTGAACAGTAGAACTCTACAAACAGAAAAAGGAAAGGATCATGATATTTGAGCTCCCTGAAATGAAGTTTTGATCCATTTTACTAAGATCTCTGATTATTTTCAACAACTGCTGGAACGAAGCCACGTAGCTGGAGTCTTAGACAAGAATTGATAAGTGCAATAGCGCTCTGTTGGACCATTAAACTGTGAGGGAGAAGAGGAGGTAGGGTGACCACTAATGACTGAGACCCTAGTGCTGAGTGAACACAGGCTGACTGGAGTGACCACCTGTAGATGCCGACATTCCAGGGGACAAGCAGGGCTGTTTCTGTGATGCAGACCAGCAGCTTCTGCATAGATAAGCTCCTCTTTGCTCCTCTAGAGTTCAACTGGAGATTTAAAAATGATTCACAGTAGCTGAGAATCTATACCTGGCAAGATACTGGTAGGTAAATAAAACCTCATTCCCAAGGCATTTACAGACCAGAACTGCAGTTTCCTAAAAACATAAACGATAGCTGAATGGGGACAGTTGTAATAAGAATTGCAATGGGACGAACTACCATGTAAACAAGAGAGCTTTGTTCACACTGAGGAATTCGGGTAGAAACACGTGGAAAGATCATTTAATTTGACATCTATTCAACACATGCTCATTGAGTGCCTATCATATTTTCTAGATGTAAGGCATAGAGAAATGAACAAAGCAGAGGCCTTGATCATGGGTAGCTTATATTCCAGTAGAATGAGGCAAGCTAGAAATAAAACAGGGGAAAGTAGGATTATCCATTCCAGAGATGGGCAAGAGCAAGAAAGGCCTGGCTGGAGGTACACGGGGTGACAAGAGTTTGGTGTAGCCGGGGTTAAGCTTAAAACTTGAAAGCAAAGAATGAATTTTTAAAGATAAGAACGAGAATTTCATATAAAATGAGAATGGTAGAATCAATTTCCTGGAACTCTAGAAACTAATCCAAAACTTCCAGCAACCAGAGGACTGTTTAATAACGAAAAGGGCAGGTAAGTTCTGGTAAGAAAGTGTGGTGTTTCTGTTCACCTATGTATTGTACCACGCCCTTGTCCCCACCAGTGGAAAAGGAGTGGCTGCCACAGTGAGCATGGAGACCCGTGTTCCTGGTGTGGCCCCAGGGTTCAGAGGCTACTACGGACCTTGTTTTTAAACTACTGTGGCTCTTAAAATACATACTCCTAAAATACTGAGTTTTGAACTTTCAGGAGCTCCCTGAGGGACAGGCACAGAGCTGACCTTGTTTTTCCTCCCCGCTGCCTGGGGCTGGAGCTGTTATCCTGAGAGTGGCACTGGTGTCTGTCAACACACCAGCTGTGTTGACATCCACCACCCATGCCCACCTGGGGCGGGGACAGCAGACAGGTTGGTCAGATAGACCCAAGCGTGAGGAGGAACAGAGAAGGACATCTGCAGGAAGCAGGTCTCAGAACAACCACCACATACACCAGTGAAAAAGGGAGTGCAGACTGCATGCCCAGCCCCGGATACATGCGCAGAAAAGACAGGAGAAGACCTAGGCTTGCGTCTCTGGCAGATCTGTGGGCACCCAGACGCAGGAGGAGATGGCAAAGCAGAGCTGCAGGCAGTCCAGCTTAGTATGGAAAGATTACTCCAGCTCAGAGCAACGGAAAATAAACAGTGCTGTGGAGGATGTGGAGAAATTGGAACTCTCACATGTTCTGGGTGGGAATGTATGATGATGAAGCCTCTGTGAAGACAGGTGGTGGTTCTGAAAAATGTTAAATGTAGAATTACCCTATGACCCGGCCATCTACTCCTAAGTATGGACCCAAAAGAAATGAAACTGGTACTCAAGCAAATACCTGTACAGGCATATTCATAGCACTTCTATTCACAGTAGCCAAAAGGTGGAAATGACCCAAACATCCCTCAGTGGATGAGCAGATGACAAATTGTGGTATATAAATACAATGGACACAAAAATGAGGTATTGGGGCTTCCCTGGTGGCGCAGTGGTTGGGAGTCCACCTGCCGATGTAGGGGACACGGGTTTGTGCCCCGGTCCAGGAAGATCCCACATGCCGCGGAGTGGCTAGGCCTGTGACCCATGGCCGCTGAGCCTGCGCGTCCGAAGCCTGTGCTCCACAGCGGGAGAGGCCACAACAGCGAGAGGCCCACGTACCACACACACAAAAAAAAGGTACTGAAACATGCTACAATGTGATAAACCTCAAAAATATCACACTGAAAACTGAAACAAGGCAGACACAGAGCATCACATATTGTATTATTCCATTTGTACAAAATCCTTACAGATTGCAGAAAGGTATTTCTGAGGGGGTGAGACCAGGGAGATATGGAGGGAAATGGTGACACAGACGTTTTGGAAATAGACCCATAGGGTGGTTGCACAACATTGTAAATGTGCTAAAGGTCGCTGACTGAATTCTTCCCTTTAAAATGGCCAATGTAATGTTAAATGAATTTCATCTTGATTTTTGAATGTCTACAAATAATAAATGCTGGAGAGGGTGTGGAGAAAAGGCAACCCTCTTGCACTGTTGGTGGGAATGTAAATTGATAGAGTCACTGTGGAGAACAGTATGGAGGTTCCTTAAAAAACTACAAATAGGGCTTCCCTGGTGGCGTAGTGGTTGAGAGTCCACCTGTAGATGCAGGGGATGCAGGTTCGTGCCCCAGTCCGGGAAGATCCCACATGCCGTGGAGCGGCTGGGCCCGTGAGCCATGGCCGCTGAGCCTGCGCATCTGGAGCCTGTGCTCCACAACGGGAGAGGCCACGACAGTGAGAGGCCCGCGTATCGCAAAAAACAAACAAACAAACAAACAAACCAAAAAAACTACAAATAGAACTACCATACGACCCAGCAATCCCACTACTGGGCATATACCCTGAGAAAACCATAATTCAAAGAGTCATGTACCACGATGTTCATTGCAGCGCTATTTACAATAGCCAGGACATGGAAGCAACCTAAGTGTCCATTGACAGATGAATGGATAAAGAAGATGTGGCACATATATACAATGGAATATTACTCAGCCATAAAAAGGAACGAAACTGAGTTATTTGTAGTGAGGTGGATGGACCTAGAGACTGTCATACAGAGTGAAGTAAGTCAGAAAGAGAAAAACAAATACTGTATGCTAACACATATATATGGAATCTAAAAAAAAAAAAAAGAAAAAAAAGTGGTCAGAAGAACTTAGGGGCAAGACGGGAATAAAGATGCCGACCTAGTAGAGAATGGACTTGAAGATATGGGGTGGGGAAGGGGAAGCTGGGACGAAGTGAGAGAGTGGCATGGACATATATACACTACCAAAAGTAAAATAGATAGTTAGTGGGAAGTAGCCGCATAGCACAGGGAGATCAGCTCAGTGCTTTGTGACCACGTAGGGGGGTGGGATAGGGAGGGTGGGAGATGCAAGAGGGAAGAGATATGGGGATATATGTATATGTATAACTGATTCACTTTGTTATAAAGCAGAAACTAACACACCATTGTAAAGCAATTATACTCCAATAAAGATATTGAAAAAGAAAAAAAAGTAACGCAGCACATCCCTGGTGGCGCAGTGATTAAGAATCTGCCTGCCAATGCAGGGGATGTGGGTTCGAGCCCTTGTCTGGGAAGATCCCACCAAGGAGCAACTAAGCTCGTGTACCGTAACTACCGAGCCTGCATGCTGCAACTACTGAAGCCCACATGCTCTAGGACCTGCGTGCTGCAAATACTGAGCCTACGTGCTGCAACTACTGAAGCCCGTGCACCTAGAGCCCGTGCTCTGCAACAAGAGAAGCCACAGCAATGAGAAGCCCGCGCATCACAACGAAGAGTAGCCCCCGCTCGCCGCAACTAGAGAAAGCCCAGGCGTAGCAACCAAAACCCAACACAGCCACACACACACACACAAAATGTAATGCAAATGACCTCAGTAAATTAAATTAAATGAATTCATGAAGAAAATAAAAGAAAGAAAATTATCCAATGTCCAGTAATCCCTGATTATTTCCTTTCCCCCAAGTACAGTTTCCCTGGTAAAAGGCCACAGGTCCCTTTGGAGAAGGCTGGGAGAAAGATGGACAGTATGACTTTTCAGCCATGTGTCAGGGTCCTTCCTCTAGGGAGCCCAGCTCCCCCTGCATTCCAGGGGCTCTGGGTCTGTAAATTGGCTCAGGTCTGAGAGCTCCCTTTACTAATGGAAGGGGCGTCGTTCACGTCTTTAAATCAAATCATGTTCGAGAGCCAATTCTGAGCCAATAAAGTGTCAGCTCCTGTGACTCTGGAGATCAAGGAGGCCCAAGAGCTGCTATCCAGGAGCTGGAGGCCAGGAGAGCTGGTGGTGGGGTTCTAAGCCCTGGGAGGGAGAGCCCAGGGTGTAGACGCCGGTCTGGGCCTAAAGGCCTGGGACCCGGGAGCACGGGGCAGCCAGGCCGGGCTCGCAGTCAGGCAGAGCAAAGCCTCCCTGTCTCCTCCTGCTTAGACTGTCCCTGGGAGGCTGCGTCCGGGGGACAATCTGCAAATGCTAACCTCCCATGGAAACCCCCTCCCAGACACGTCCAGAAACAACGTTTAATCGGGTATCTGGTGTCCCACGGCCCAGAAACCATCGCAGTCTGCGTCATAACCTTGTACTGAGGAAATCAGAATGTCACTCACCATAGAGCTTTAAAAGCTAAAACATGAGAGATGTATCTTATAAACCATTGTGTGACGCAGAAAAAGATTTTACATTTTTTTCTGGAAATATTGAATTAATTTTCTAGGCTCTGCAACTTCACATGAGTACAGACCACATCAAGAGGAATCACTTCACTAAGTCTTCAAACACTTCTGCAGCGAGATGTACATAAATATTCATATGCTCATTTTAATTTTTAAAAAATCCAGAGAATTGAGACTTTTCAAAGATTGAAACTAAACTAATCCCAGATTCATATAAAAATGCATTTTCTGCCTTTTAATTAAAATGATTAATGCAATTAATAGTGATTACTTTTTCTAATGAATACTTAATTTACTCTTTGGGAAATCACTTATGATTACAACTCATTACCAAATAATTACATGCTATTTAGTGATTTGTGTCGTGCTCTTAATTCATACCGATGAAGGGGATCAACATTTCTAAACGTAAATTTCTAGCCTTCTGTAGAAATCGTTTCTTTTGATAATAAAAGTTAGTATTAATCCACGTACTCTTTTGCAATTGCCCGACGTGTCTTGAAAAATCACTGATGGGATAGAAATATTATTTTTGTGTCAAGAAGGTATCAATATTGCGGTATGGGTTAGGCTGGATTTTACTTATTTTTGTATTGTGGACGAATTATCAGTAGAAGCAGGGACGTTTTGGAATCGGAGGCCAGATCCCTGTTGCTTGCACTGAAGATACAACCTACAACCTTCTTCATGTGTATCATTTTTCTTGGAGGAGATTCTCCCGTGAAAATTTCCATTATGCGAATATATATGTATACGCATAACTGAATCACTGCGCTGTACGCCTGAAACTAACAAGACATTGTAAAGCAACTCTACTCCAGTAAAATTTTTTTTTTAATTTCCACTTTGCGTTGAGTGCAATGTGCTGTTCCCCTCTGCCAGGGAGTCCATCTACCCAACAGCCACTTCCACCCTGAGGCCCTCTACCTGCATCCATGTCTCAAGTGAGTGGTGACGGGAAAGGTGGGTTGAACGTTGGGGCTCAGGGCACCGCACACCTGTCAAGTCAAACATCTGCATTAGCTCCCAGTGCCGCCAACGGTACGCCATGCGGACCTTGGACAGACTTCATATGATGTGTTAGCTTCAGTTTCTTCATTTGTAACAAGGGGACAACCACAGTATCGGGCTGCTGAGCCTAAGTGAAAACTGTTCAAGACTCTTAGCTCCATTCCTGGTGAATTCACGTGTCCACAGCTGAAGGCCGTCGTCACTACTAGAACAGTCATTGCCCGAGTGTATTATCCACAGTGATTGCTACGTGCAGACTGTGATACACACGGCATAATATTCTGTATTTTTTGCCTTATTGGGAAGAAAACTTCTAAGTGAGGAAGTTCAGTTACAAATACACAGGAGACTGCAGACATAGATTATAAAGCATCCAATTTACACTGGGTATTTTGCAACAGCACTTTCAAGGTTAAATGGCGGTATTTGGCACTAAACCTGCATTCTTAGTAAGAGCTCAAAAGCACCCAATTTTTAGGTGCCAAGCACAAAGTACGTATTCAAAAAATACCTATAAGACGAATAAAAGGATTTGGCAAGTATTTATGAATATCTCAGTGCTAATGATATCTAAACTTACAGTATTAGAAACTTCTGTCTTTTTGGTGTGTTTCCCTTTCTTCCCAGTTATAAGGATGTCTTCGAAGCCCACACCACAGAGACAGAAGCAAGGCCTGCTCACACACACAGATGTGAGCTTGTCACCCAGGTGAATAAGTGTCCTGGTGAAACACCTATAATTTCTTCTTAACTGTGTCTCAGTGGAACCAAATTAAAAGTTCCAAATACTGTTTTGCATGATATACTATCTAATACCTGTTGCCATGTAATATATATTGGGTTGGGCAAAAGTGCGTTTGGTTTTTTCTGTAAGATGGCTCTAGTAGCACTTAGTCGTCTTTAACTTCATTCGAAACAATTTTGTTAGATTGTATGTGACAGCTTCATATCAGCGTGCATTAAAAAAACTTATCAAAATTGGTGAATTTTTGTATAGCCATTTTAATATTGAAGGTGGAAGAAAAAAGCAACATTATCTGCATATTATGTTTTATTATTTCAAGAAAGGTAAAAATGCAACTGAAACTCAAAAAAAGATCTTTGCAGTGTACGGAGAAGGTGCTGTGATGACTGAACGTATCAAAAGTGGTTTGCGAAGTTTTGTGCTGGAGATGATGCTCCACGGTCAGGTAGACCAGTGGAAGTTGACAGCAGTCAAATCAAGACATTAATCGAGAACAATCAAGCTTATGCCACTTGGGAGAGGCCGACATACTCAAAATCTCCAAACCAAGCATTGAAAATCATTTGCACCAGCTTCGTTATGTGAATCGCTTTGATGTTTGGGTTCCACATAAGTTAAGCGAACAAAACCTTCTTGGCCATATTTCCCCATGTGATTCTCTACTGAAAAGTAATGAAAACGTTCTGTTTTTAAAACAAATTGTGACGGGAGATGAAAAGTGGATACTGTACAATAATGTGGAACGGAAGAGAAATGAACCACCACCAAGCACACCAAGGGCTGGTCTTCATCCAAAAAAGGTGATGTTGTGCCTATGGCGGGATTGGAAGGGAGTCCTCTATTATGCGCTCCTTTCAGAAAACCAAACAATTAATTCCAAGTACTGTTCCCAATTAGACCAACCGAAAACAGCACTCGAGGAAAAGCATCCAGAATTAGTCAACAGAAAACGCATAATCTTCCATCAGGATAACGCAAGACCGCATGTTTCTTTGATGACCAGGCAAAAACTGTTACAGCTTGGCTGGGAAGTTCTGATTCATGCACCATATTCCCCAGACATTGCACCTTCAGATTTCCATTTATTTTAGTCTTCACAAAATTCTCTTAATGGAAAAAATTTCAATTCCCTGGAAGACTGTAAAAGGCACCTGGACCAGTCCTTTGCTCAAAAAGATAAAAAGTTTTGGGAAGATAGAATTATGAAGTTGCCTGAAAAATGGCAGAACATAGGGGAACAAAAAGGGTGAAAGTGTTGCTCAATAAAGTTCTTGGTGAAAATGAAAAATGTGTCTTTTATTTTTACTTAAAAATCGAAGGCAGTTTTGGCCAACACAATGTGTATATAATTATCTAATTAAGTCAATTATGGAAAAAAACCACCTGAAAAAAAACACATGAACTATTTTAGACTTAACAGTTTTTATCCCACTCTCTTAAGATAACACGATATATTTACTGGTTGAAAATATCAACTTAGGTTTACTTCTTAAATTTTCATTTATAGACTTTAGTTCTGGAAAAATGTTTTAGACAAGTTCAGAATAACATGACTGCCTCACTGATATTACAGATGTCATTTAGATTTCTACAAGCAGATTTTTTTATTTGAATTTTATTTTTATACAGCAGGTTCTTATTAGTCATCCATTTTATACACATCTGTGTATACATGCCAATCCCAATCTCCCAGTTCATCCCACCACCACCACCACCACCCACCCCGCTTTCCCTCCTTGGTGTCCATACGTTTGTTCTCTACATCTGTGTCTCTATTTCTGCCCTGCAAACCCGTTCATCTGTACCATTTTTCTAGATTCCACATATATGCGTTAACATACGATACTTGTTTTTCTCTTTCTGACTTACTTCACTCTGTATGACAGTCTCTAGGTCCATTCACGTCTCTATAAATGACCCAGTTTCGTTCGTTTTTATGGCTAACATTCCATTGTATATATGTACCACATCTTCTTCATCCATTTTTCTGTCAATGGCATTTAGGTTGCTTCCATGTCCTGGCTACTGTAAATAGTGCTGCAATGAACGTTGGGGTGCATGTGTCTTTTTGAATTATGGTTTTCTCAGGGTATATGCCCAGTAGTGGCATTGCTGGGTCGTATGGTAGTTCTAGTTTTAGTTTTTTAAGGAACCTCCATACTGTTCTCCATAGTGGCTGTATCAATTTACATTCCCACCAACGGTGCAAGAGGGTTCCCTTTTCTCCACACCCTCTCCAGCATTTGTTGTTTGTAGATTTTCTGATGATGCCCATTCTAACTGATGTGAGGTGATACCTCATTGTAGTTTTGATTTGCATTTCTCTCATAATTAGTAATGTTGATCAGCTTTTCAAGTGCCTCTTGGCCATCTGTATGTCTTCTTTGGAGAAATATCTATTTAGGTCTTCTGCCCAGAGATAAATCCACGCCCCTAGGGTCAACTAGTCTATGACAAAGGAGGCAAGGCTATACAATGGAGAAAAGACAGCCTCTTCAATAAATGGTGCTGGGAAAACTGGACAGCTACATGTAGAAGAATGAAACTGCCTAACACCATATACAAAAAAATAAACTCAAAATGGTTTAAAGACCTAAATGTAAGACCGGACACTATAAAACTCTTAGAGGAAAACATACGAAGAACACTCTGTGACATAAATCACAGCAAGATCCTTTTTGACCCACCTCCTAGAGTAATGAAAATAAAAACAAATGGGACCTAATGAGACTTAAAAGCTTTTGCACAGCAAAGGAAACTACAAACAATACGAAAAGACAACCCTCAGAATGGGAGAAAATATTTGCAAACGAATCAACGGACAAAGGTTAATCTCCAGAATATATCAACAGCTCATGCAGCTCAATATTAAGAAAACAGGGGACCCAGTCCAAAAATGGGAACAAGCAGATTTGATCCATCACCTGTCAACCGGAGTAAAGAAATAGCAACTTCACGAGGAGCATCTCGATGCCCGAGGGGCACCCGGTGCGTTTAATAGAAGTGAGCCATGGTGTGAGAGGTGATGAATCCTACGTGCTCTCCACAGCCTGGTTACCACAACAGCATCATGTTTTTGCCCCCATATCTCTGTAATCTGTCTAACGCACGTGTTCTTCTCCAGGAAGCTTTTACTGAGGATACACATGCCAGAACTGTCCCAAGGCACCTAAACTATCGACTCTAAACACATGTGGTTCCGAAACCTCCGAATAGAGCTGGAGCCAGCGTTCAGTAAGGAGGCCACCACCCAGGTTTCTATTCTACGCTTTGAATCAGCCATCAGAAATAGGGGAAGCAAGAAAAAAAGCCCTAAACCCTAACACGGAATAAAGTGGCAGGAATGGTGCTTGAGCGTGTCCAGGTAACAGCATCGCAGGGAGCGTTAGTCTCTGGCCTCGTGCAGGCCCTGCGGCCCGGTGGACATCACCTCAACCCTCTGCGGCCGCTTCTCATCTATAAAATGAGGTTATGATAGATTGTTTTATGGGGTTGTTTTGAGGGCATTGCTTGTCAGAAGGTACTTCCTTCATCTCCCCTTCTACTCCATTGAGACCTCCTTTCCAAAGCTTTTATTAAATTGCAGAAAACTCATTCAGGGGATAGATTAGGAGTTTGGGACTAACAGATACAAACTACTATACATAAAATAGATAAACAACGAGGACCTAGTATATAGCACAGGGAACGATATTTAACATCTTGTAATAACCTATAATGGAAAAGAATCTGAAAAAGAATATATATCTGTATAACTGAATCCCTTTGCTGTACAGCAGCAATAAACACAGCATCGTAAATCAACTATACTTTAATAAGAAAAAGAAGAGTGCTGAATATTGATGGAAGCTCTATATCGACGAAAACACCAGATTAGTCAGGAGCAGATGATTGACCTTCACTAACTTGTGTAATAACAATTTCAGACGAATCTAGAAAGGTGTCACTGTACAGAATCACCACCAGCATGGCGGTGCCTACCTGTGGCCAGTGGACACCTGGGTACAAAGCAAAGAGCTTAGTGGATTTAAGGTGACTGTTCAGCCTGTGTGGGCAGAACTAGTTCAAATGCCCATAGCAGTCAGAGTCCATGCAGGAAACAGAATCCACCCCAGATGGTTTAAATGTTGAGTCCTTAAGTAAGGAACTCCCAATGGAGTGTGGTCGACGTTAAGGAAAATAACGATGGATGCTGAAATAGAGCAACTTTTTGACACTACAGCATGAAGGGAGCAGCTGTGCCGACCAGCTCTTCCAAGCCTGTTGATGCCTGCAGTCTTTATCATCGAACCGCCATGTTCTAACATCATTTTATTAAATAATTTTAAATGTCATGCTAGGGTCTGCAAGTTTGTGGTATTTAATTGTAGTTGATTTACACTCATCAGAGTTTCTCAAAATGGGGCCTCAATATATTCTTAGCCGTCTAAGAACGTTTGTTGCCTTCTTTTTGTTACTAGTCTCGGGTGTGTGTGCGCGTGTGCACTGTACATGTGTGTGTGTGCTGCACACGTGTGTGCCCACCCTAGGTCATTTCGACCACCGCACCGTCCCAGAGTGCCATCAGGCAGGAGGCGCGTGTGTCCTTCTGCTGAGGTTGGGTCACTGCTAAATGACACTTGACGCTGCGGTGGTCTGCTTTTGGTGTTTTGTTCTCAAAATGGGAGCAGAGGACACTCGGGGTCCCAAGGAGGATCCTATAGTTCTCCATCGACCCTGGAAACTTGTGTTTGTGCTTCAGCAAGACAACCTCACTGCCTCTGTCAACCTCCTGAGCTGTAGACACGGCTTCCAGGAAAGACCGTCAGTCTAACCGGCACCACTGGGTCTGTTTCCTGAGCCCTGAGCAGCGTATTAGGAGAAGAATTTACTCTGGCCTTTCCATCCTCATGCGTGTGAACAATGGACTTCTTTAAACTTTCTAAAAATTTCCAAAAAGCCTATTGTGCATCTTACTAAAACATCACAGATGAATACTTAACTCATTTCAAACATTTCAAAAAATGCTACATAGGAGGAACATAATGTTTAGGAAGGAGTAAAATCAAAACAAACCAAGACCAAACACGTGATTATCACTGAGTGAAATGCATTGATAACAATTTTTATTGACTCTATCTTGGCATATATCATTTTTAAAGACCTTAGAGATGGTCATTAACACGGTCAGACTCGTGTCTGGGTCAGACTGTCAGTCATGTGCTAATCTCTGTATATTCTGTAAAGCTTTGCAACTTCAGTTTCATACACACCATATAACGGAGAGTTTTATGATGGGAAGATGTGAACGATGCTGGTCAGCACAGAAACACAGGTTGACGCCATAAATAAAAAGAATAATACAAGACAGACAGTCAGATGGACAACAATAGTACGCAGACATCACTAACAATGGATAGCTAAGCAGGGCTTAGGCTGGGATGTGCTAGAAACTAAAATGAGTTGTTGGCGAAACACAGTTCCAGTTGGAACAACTAGATTTCGAACTGTGAAAAGTCATTCAAAACCAGAGGCTGGGGTTTCCCTGGTGGCGCAGTGGTTGAGAGTCCGCCTGCCGATGCAGGGGACGCGGGTTCGTGCCCCGGTCCAGGAAGATCCCACATGCCGCGCAGCGGCTGGACCCGTGAGCCATGGCCGCTGAGCCTGCGCGTCCGGAGCCTGCGCTCCGCAACGGGAGAGGCCACAACAGTGAGAGGCCCGCGAACCGCAAAAAAAAAAAAAAAAAACAGAGGCTGAAAAATGCAAAAAGATACCTTCATCAATTATAATCACTTAATTTGAAAAGTCTCTCTTACAAATGAAAAGTTGATACGAGCATACTGAGATAGAAATAAACACTAAATAACTGATGACTAAAGAGATTCAGGAGGAAGTAAACTGGGGTTGATCGAGAGGCTTTTATTTGCCTTTGTGGGGCAAAGCCAGTGGGGACATTAATACAAAAGGGAAATGTTATCAGGAATCAGCTATGGACCCATATTCTGTGATTGTGTGGTGAAGAGTCCTGGGAGGCCAGGAGGCAGTAGACCCGGGCACAGATCAGGTACAGAATGTTTCACATCGATTCCCCTCATCTTGGAGGCTGTCTGTCCTTTTCCCTGGCTGATGCACTCAGTCACTGGAGGGGATAACAGGAAATATTAAAGCGATTGTATTTCTCGCATTGTCTGCTGCTGCTAAGACACCCCGTTACTGAAGAACCGTCCAAAACACGCCATCCTTTAAGATTTCACTGAAAATATGCTTAGCCTCTAAATAGATCTGCAAAATATATACAGTGTAGAGGATCCAGTGAGGTTATTTCCTTAGGGGGGGGAAATCAAATCATTCCTCTAAGGACGTTTCCACAATAAATTCCTATGGAAATGAGACCGTCAGTCACACACAGACAAAAACATGAGGATTACAGGTAAATTAATAAGCATAATGAAATGGCCTATTGGTTGATATATGTAGTACGAATATAATAAAGTTATCACATAGGTAAACGTTGATTATGTTAATTAGTGGAGAGAAGTACAGACTGTTTGACACTCAATAACACGCATATGTATTTGACTTTGGAATGACTGCGTTAAATAAAAAGTGGCTTAGAAGAGCTGCAGGATGGTTGCAATAGACGACATTATGCCACGTTCCGGTGGGAAACAGAGAACACAGGTACTTGCTGGGCCTGGAGGTGAGATCCCAGAGCTTGAATTGCGTTGTCCTGTGGAGGGGGCGGAGGGCTCCTGGGTGCACGCGGTGGCAGGACGCTCAGCCGGGCGGCGTCACCGCCTCAGGCCACGCCCCGCGCGGATCCAGGACGCGGCCGGGCACCCGCGTGTCCCCCGCGGGCCTGGGGCGGGGCCGCGTCTGCGGGGCGCCCGGAGCAGCGGGACGGGACGACGCACCGGGCTCGGTGGCCCCACGGGACAGCCAGAAGAGGCTCTGGTGGGGATGCCCCGGACCTTCGTTCATCATGAGCCCCTGCCACGGCCTGGGCACGGTCACCGCCGGCCCCTCGCGGACCCCAGTGCCCTGCCAACCAGGCCGAGCTTGTGCCCATTGCGCGCGCATCTGCCCCTCCCTGGGCCGCGCCCTGTGCGGGAGCGGAGGGACCACGCTCTCACAGCGCCCCTGGGGGAGGAGAGGGCAGGTCCCCGGTCTCACGGAGGGTGGCTTCTCTCTGCGCAGACAAGGCCCTGGGGAGGCAGCGTGGCCCCGCCCACACCCTCCTGTTAGGGGTTGAACTGCGTCCCCAGAGGGTCTGTCGAAGCCCTAACCCCCAGGACCTCAGAATGAGACCTTGTGTGCAGAGAGAGACTTTACAGAGCCGATCACGTTAGAACGCTGATGTCGGGGGGCCCCGATCCGATAGCCCGGGTGTCCTCATAAAGGGGAGGTGTGGACCCTGAGCCGCAGGGAGGGGCCGGGCAGGTCGGTGCGCCTCCTACCGCGTTCCATCGTGGGACCCTCCCGTGCGCCTGCGTGGCCTCAGCCTGTCCTGTCCTCTCTGTCCTCAGGGCTCCCCAGCACCCCAAAGGAGCATGGACCAAACGCCACTCTGCAAGCCACGCCCCCTCAAACAGGCATGTGAGGGGCTTCTAGCCCCTTGAGGTGATGGCCACCATCGCCACTTGAACCCACTAGCGGGCCAGGATTGAGGGCGTCTTCCTCCTCCTGATTGGTGGTCAGTTCAACACATACATGGTCTGGCTCTTGAGTCCTGGAAACAGTCCTTCCGGGGGTCACTTACAGGCTCCCAAACTCACACTTGGTCCTCCACTCACAGATTCGCAAAATGCTGATTTTACAAGTGAACTTCGGAAAATATCTCAAGAACTGCAGTCAATGCAGTCACCTTGGGGAACTGTCCTCACCCGTCTGGATGCAGGTTTTTCTCCAAGTCTTTTGTAGACTAGAGTGAAGCCCATTTCACGCTGCAGCCATGGGAGCTCTGAAGGAGCAGATCTCCGAGGGGCTGGAGGAACGTTCCATGCCCTGCCTGGCTCACCACCCAGCGCCTAGCAGCCCAGCCACGTCCGCTGGGCGGGGCAGGCCTGGCCACACGGAGCAGGCAGCCTCTGCATGGATATTGTGTGTGCATCGCCTCTGACCCCCTTCCCTGACATCTACCCCGGTCCCAATACTAAGTCCGGAATAATCCGCAGTGTTTTGCTCGTCGGTGACTTTGTCGGTGGAAGGATCATCTGACAGAGGGTACAGAACCCCTGAAAGTGGATCATCTGAACATGGGTAAAGTGTGACAGTAACACATTGCACACTGTTCAATCACTCAATCAATTACTCAAATCACTTCTCCATGAAGCAGGGGATACGTCCTTTTAATCATCAAATTTACGGATAGTGAAGTACCCTTCGTAACATCATTACAGAAACATTTGGGGGGCAGCACTTGTAAGGACCTTAGATCCAGAACGTGCTGAGTTGCCAGGTGGCCAGAATGACTGCGGGTGTGGTTTGCTGGCCCAGATGTAGGCTCCGCCCCCCCCCCCCCCCACACACACAGGCCCTCCAGGCCTCGTGTCCAGGTGGCCAGAGGAAGATGCCATCAGCCTCAGGAATTGAAGGGGGAACCAGAAAGTCACAAAGATCAGGCTCTGTGACCATGGTTTCACATCTTGTAGATGACAGAGCAGGAATTGAAAACAAGCCTCACCTACTTCACAACCATGTTTTACTTGTGGTTATTTTATCAACTTATCGTGATGAAAAAGACACAGACTTTCAGAATTGAGCTCAGGGCCAAATTTCTTACTTGTTACCAAAGTTTCTGAGACTTTGAAACAGGCAGTACCTACAACAGCGTCTGACCTACAGACGATGCTCTATTCATACTTGTTAAATGTTTTTACTTTACTTCTCTGAGTTTCAGTTTCTCTAACCTCAGAATCGACTAAAGATGCCACTTCTTGGTTTATTGGCAGAATTCAGTGCGATAACAGCCAATAAAGATCTACATGTGCTTTACTTTCAATAAATGTTAGTTTACACTGCCTTTTCTCCCTCTTACTTCTTTAATATTTATTGCACTTAAACAAGAAACAACCAGAAGTATTTGATATTAGTCTGATTGGGTTAATATTGCATAACTTTTACATCACCAGGCAGCTTAGACAAGAGAGTCTGCTTCCTTGTGTATTACATATTCCATCAAAGTAAATGAGCCTGAGAAGCTATCTCCTTATACAAGATTATTGAGTTTTAAGTGGAAATTACAGAGCATAACTAACAGTGTAGCATGCATAATCTATAATCCAAAGGAAACATCATACAAATGGAATTTTCTAATGTAAAAGAGATGACTTGGGTGTTTTTCCTTTTTCTTTTCACTAAATAGAATTCCCGAGACTATCAGTAGATAAGCAGATAAGGTGACAGTATGAAATGAGTTTGCATTGTAAATAAGATTAGTTAATATTTTTTAAATTTAATTGTTATCTTATATTGGAGTATAGTCTGATTAAGGAAATATTTTCCTTCCAGTGATCCCCGATCAGATTGTCTCTTCCAATCTTGTCTCACTTCCTTGTTTCAACACTGATTTATCCCATTTCTCAGGGACCTTCTATGGATGCCATGCAAGTTCATGGTGATTTCATTCGTGCTGTGTGCACATGGCGTGAAGAGTACTTGGAGAAACAGCCTTACTTTCCTTGGGAAATTGAAGAAAAACAACTACTACAAATCAGTATTGAAAGCTATATTTAAAGGCATAGGTTTACACTGGAAAAGAACTCACAGAGAAGAAGACTATCCACTACAATGGCAGATGAGTGAGTGCAGAGAATCACCTTTCACTCATGAGAGGGTTTTGTGTCATCTTAAATCGGGATGGCTTGGTTCTTGAGAGATAAACGTCGGTATGTATCCTTAAAATTCTCCCTTTGCAGCTGCAGTGGATTCTAGTACATATCCAAGGAAAATTCTGAAATTTATTAATTGGATTTAGTAAAATAATAAGTCCATTGATGAATTCAATAAGCTTGAAGAGGGAGGCTGCTTTCTTTCATGGGTGGGGATTTGGTGACAAAACAGAGGAAGTGATTACCTTTGTCAAGATGGGTTAAGGGGGATTCACAGGGAAAGACCCTCAGTCTGGCTCAACAGATGTGAGAACCTTTCCTTCAGGAATGGCTTATTTTCTGAGGCTCTAATAATTCTGTCATATTTTAATTAAGCTGGAAAGAAAAACCAGGTTGTCACAAAGGCTGGCAACAAGGAGGAAGAACATATTAATTCTAGACTGCTTTGGAACGAACTACCACAAATTAGTGACGTAAAGCCACGCCCATCCCAGGGGCTATGAGGCCAGGCATGCTCCGCTGGGTGCTCTGCTGAGTCTCACAGGCGGCACCCAAGGCATTGCTGGGCTGCATCCTCACCTGAAGGCTGGACTGGGGAAGAGCCCGCTGATTCCTTTTGTTGGCAGAGTTTGTTCCCCGGGGGCTGTGTGACTGAGGACCCTGGGTTTTGCTGGCTGTGAGCTGGAGGCCACCCATAGTTCCTAAAATCCACCTGCAGGTCCTTGCCAGGGGGATGCCTCCAACATGGCCAGTCCCTGTACTGAGCCAGCAAGGAGAGCCTTTCACCTCAGGGAGGCCCTGTCCATCCTTCAAGGCCTTCACTTAATTGGGTCAGGCGTCCTGAGATGACCTCCCACTTGGTTGACTTACCATCACCTGCCTTGGCACCTCAATTACATCTGCAAAATCTTTCACCTTGGCCACATTCTACTCGCCAGAAGCAAGTCTCATGTCCAATCCACCTTCACGAGAGGGGATTATAAGGGCCTTAATACAGGAGCAGAGTCAGGTGGGCCTCCCCAGGGTCTGCTCACCAAAAGGGGAAAGAGGACACTGGACATGAAGCCAGGGCCCTGTTTGCAGGGCTTAAAAGAGCAAGTCTGTTGTGTGGGCACAGACCTGTCTCCCCAGCAGAGGCAGGTTAAGACCTTAGGTACTGAAAATATTTTGCCAATCCCATATGCAATTAAAAAGAAAAAGAATGCTATTTAAATTGAGAGTAAAGAAATAAAGGGTAAGGAAAACTACTTTTTCTTATGATAACTAACTTATCTTTTTAAAAGATGTTTCATTAACACATTTGAAATGTTCTTTTTTACTGTTTCTCTAGGCCTGTATGTGCTTTGTCTGGTTACTGGGTCACCCAGTTTTGCTCATTGAAAAAAATACGTATCGTTCACCTTATTCCTAAGAGAGAAAGAGGTACGTTGGGTTGTGTGTGTGTTGGTGCGTGTGTGTGTGTGTGTGTGTGTGTGTGTACACTTTCTAATAACTACTTACAGGTTCACCTATCACCCAGAGGAAAGAGAAAATATGAGATAATCTATCACTTTCAAAAGTGGCTAAATCTTGGCAATTCACTGCTTCTTTCCAAATAATTTCATGAAAGACCTATACTTATACTGAAAGGAATTTAAAACATTTTAAAATGTTACAATTCTCTATTGTCAGTTTTTACTAACTGGCTACTAAATAATGTTACCTTAATAATTGTCTATACAGCTGCTTTCTATCCTATTATTCTTAGACAAAAATACAATGTTCTTTGTTCTATGTCTAATGTTCTTTTTAGACAATATTCAAAATGAAGAAAGCAGTATGAATTATTTTTAAAATTATCTCAATTTGTTACACGTATTACAGAAATCCCTAGTTTTGCCTTGTGAACTGTCTGGTTCTAATCACATAAAACTCCTGTTCAGCATTTCAGAAGAAAAGGAAACACAAATTTTGAGTTTCGTTGCCTCAAATGTCAAGGTACCTCAGTAAGAAATTCTGGACTGCAAAGGTCTATAGATCTGCCACATATCGTAGAGGTTTTTCTACTTTTTCTCTTATACTCTCTCAGTATGCAACCTCACACCTGTAAAACAAGCATTACCAGACACGTTATCTTCTAGACATAATTGTTGTGAAGTGATTGTCGGACAACACAGCAGCTTTCTATTCATCTCTCTGCTGTATCGTACGTGATGCCAAGCTGAACAGCCCCTGGTTAGCGCTCCTGTGGCATCTGCTTACTTTTAGTTGATGGGAGTTAACCCCCAATCTGAGCTCACTGCTGTGCAGGAGATGAACCAGTTTGCAAGCCTCCTAGTCATCCTGCTTGTGGCTCAGTTTATTTGTGCTGCCTGAGGGGTTGCCAGGCTTAAATTGCAGGTCCCTCTGCACAGACCGGACCACATAGAGCCTCCACTGGCGGGGAAGGCAAACCCCCCATGGGCCCCGCCCCTCACTGACCGATTTCATCCCGAGATTAGAGACGCAACAGCGGTGGGCACTATGACTCAGGCCACTGTTTCTGCTTTTCTTTTTTTTAACTTTAATTTTATAGTGGAGTAGAGTTGATTGACAATGTTGTGTTAGTTTCAGGTGCACAGCAAAGTGAGTCAGTTATACATATACATATATCCATTCTTTTTCAGATTCTTTTCCCATATAGGCTATTACAGAGTATTTTAAATCAGAATGAGTAAATACCCACAAAAAAAAAAGTCACAAAAACGGCATTTTAAAAATCTGGTACTAGAATAGATCCCCCTTAAATGATTTCACATCAGTGCTCAACTCAGACCCACTTAGAGATTTTGGAAAGAAAAGACCTTACTTTACCTCCCAAATGGAAATCCACAGCTACTGATACGGAACTGGCTGTACATTCAGTTCTTGACTATATAACGATATCCATTAAGCACGTGAATGAGCAGAACAACTACCAAATAACATGGCAATAGAGATTCAAGAAGAAACAGACCAAAGATTCAAGGCGAAATGTGATGTTAAGCCTCTTGAGGATGGTTTTGTGTTCTAAAGACGGCAGTATACGATTCTATAGCTGCCTAAAATCATAGTAAACAAAGAAATCATACTGTATTTATCACTGAAGAATGCAAATGAACTGCTGAAAAATAAACTCCTGTCTAACAACACATTACGAACTGTGTCCCAGCGATGAGAAGCAACCCTTTTATTATTAACCTAGTTTTCTTTGTAAAGCAACATTATGCAGCTCAAGGTGAATAATATACAAAGTGAAGCGACTGGGCTAAATAAAATCAAAACACCTTTGAGTATTTTCTACTAAATTGTCATCAATATATTTTTCCATCTTTTCTTATAATGGCTCCTGCAGGTAATAGTAGGATCAAAACCTTATAAAGCGTGAAGTCGTAACTCAGCTGAAAACCACTGAGCTGACATCCACAGGAAAGTGCTTGCCCATCATCTGCTCCGACAGACACTGGGAAGTTTTTGGCAGACAAAGAGCATAGAATGATCATTTCCCAAAGTGTTCTATTTCCTTTAAGAACAATTGAAGCAAGACTTCTAAGATGTTTAAAAATTGTGTAGGTCCAGGTACCTTATGGCTGTGCTTCTTCTTCTACCTATTTTTTTGCCAAATTATCCAAAAGGGGTGACCCATCTCAAATCTAAAGGGACCTCGAATATGTCTGGCCACTTCATGTGGCCAACCTCCCCTTTACACTTACCTTCAGAGGAGCTGAGGCCAGCTGGGAAGAGAACTCATCCTCAGGGAAGAAAGTTCGGGAAGCAGTGAGCCTGGCTCAGGAGGAGAGCCCGAGTCGGAGAGGGAGGTTGCTCCGGCTGGTACCCATCATTGCTGTTTTCCTCCTCAGGGTTCCACGCAACCCTGTCCCAGGGATGGAACTCACTCAGCAACTGTAACTAAAAACAGAAAGAGCAATTTTGTAAAAACTAAGACGCTGAGATTCTAGGAGCACTGCTAAGGCACCTCTCCGTCAAATGATCAACTTGTAACATAAAGCGGGCGGGGAGTTCTTACAGATTCTCAACAGAACTCTCCAAAGCTTTGCCCTTAAGCTTTCTCACACTGTAGGGATGGAGGGGACAGGTGATGGTAGTAGGTAGAGATGGTTGTTCTCACACTACCCAGTGGGAAACATCTGTTCTTGGCAGGACAACCATGGGAAATCATAAGAGATTTTTCATGAACTCGTAGGAAGTACCCCATTAAAAACTCTAGAAATATTTGAATACCACTTTATTCAGGGATATAGATGCAGAGAACTCATAGGATGTACAGTTTTATATTAATTTTGATTGTATTGCTGCAGTTCTGTTAAACAGGCTGATGAAGTCTGGGAAGACACAGTTACGCATTGGTATGACCTCTATCTCAGCTTTTATCACACCAGACCCTTCACCTCCACCCTATTTGTTTGCAGCCTGGCTTTGTTTCTGTTTTAATAATATAAATCTATTATAAACTTTTGAATTTCCTCTTAAATACGTGTCTGTAAATTTTTAAGAAAACTATTATAAGTTGGGTTTTTTTAAAAGCAAAAAGATTGCTTATGGGCTCAGGTAGCAGGATGGACACAGGAGGACGCATGGAGGAGGAATTATGACAGGAACTTGGGGGCCAGGGCCCAGGCGATGGTGGACCTCGGTCTCCCCTGATGTTTCTCCTCCCTGTGAAGCAACTTTCCCCCAGGGAGGGGACATGAGCCCAGAAGCCATGTTTCCAATCTATCATCCAAGCAGACAAAGGACCACCTGTCCATCCCAACCCGAAATATCCAGGGACGAAGGGCCCAGGCTGAAGTCATGTGTTCACACTGAGCACAGGAGAAGCTGTCCAGGTTGTTTTCCATTTCTCATAAAAGCGAATGCTCAAGCAACCTGAAGTCCATCAGGTGAACAGACTTATTATAAAGATTCGGATAAGAGAAGCACTTCTGGAAAAAATGAGGTCTTGATCAACACATACATTTTTGTGTGTTTTACTCTGGTCTTAGAGTCAGAGCAACAAACAATGTGAATTTGATTTTAAAAGACACTGACACATATAAAAACTTAACAAGTCTATTGATTTAAAACATTTACCCGATTCTTTCATCCAAGTCGATAAGTTACTTGTTAGTTTTTATAACTATGGAAACTGCCACACTCTACGCATTAGAAAAACCTTCCTTGGCTGTGTCTCCCACAAGGGCTGTGATCTTTCTGGTGTTACTGTCATCACCCTGCATCAACTGCAATTTGCCAATGTTGGCCATTGCGTTTAGTGATATGTCATCAGTACTTCTGATTCTGACCTAAAATAATAGCAAGGATGCAAACTTCTTAACAGTGGGAGAAGGATGAGAACAATAGGATTGAGAAATGCTCCATAACAAAAAAAGGTTGTAGAACCCACATCCAGGATATTCTGAGTTTAATTTCTATGGCTTCTGTTCTGTACCAAGCTGGTTTCCTGTAACCTGTAAGCTATGTTACTTTCTTTTGGTTGCTTAATACTAATTTAGCATGTTTTATGAGAATCTTTATTACCCAGCAATACTATTTTCTTTATATTACATGTACACAGCATTACATTTGAGCAGAAGGTATTTTCTTATTCTTACCTCCTTTAGTACAAACAATGGAAATGGACACTTGACTTGAAACCTGGATGACAAACATTTTAGCATCTGAATATTATGGTCATTCAGTAGCTGAGTAGGTCAGACACATGCTCTGTAGTGACATGAAACTCCAACGGCGCCCTTACGCTGATCTCAAATTCAGAACTCTCCTAGGTAAGATTAATTCTGATACACAGGGAGGCCAATGTTTGATCAAAACTCATAAAACCGATCCTGGTTGGCTAGCAGTTTTATTTCGGGCTCAGCCGCCAGCAGGCAGGGTCATTACCAGCCTTCTGCCAACTGCAGTGAAGTCCTCTCCCGTTCCCGTGGTGTGTGGGGAGGTTTCTTCACGTACCAGAGGCAGGAAACCTTTCTACCAGCACCTAGCAACACTGCACACAGCAACATTAACACCTGAACTTGAAAGGTGACAGCCCACAGCTAACACTGAGCTTTTACAGATGTTCAGCATTTTTTCAAGCTCCTCAGCTGATCAAATGTTCATGAATTATTCAGCTGGAAACACTAGGAGTGCTGTCAATTGTGCTCTGACAAGGCCATATGTTTCACAAATCGAATTCTTACACCTTTCTCTGCTACTTAGTGATGACATTTGTCATGTAAGTGCCGGCACCAGAACCTTGCCTGCCCCTTTTACGTTTCACTTTCAAATTCTTTAAAAATATAATTATCGCTCTTCACAGTAGCTGATCCTTAAAAAGAGAGAGAACATTCTAAACTAATCCTTCTCCCATCCTGGAGGGGTCATACTTAAGCTTTAATTATCAAGGCATTTTGACATCTTCTATGTGGAGAGCTAAGGAGATGCTCTCACCACCACCAACGAAAACTTGCCCATACTTTCAGGCAGCACTCAGTTGTGTGTATGACTATTTGATCCATATCTATGATGAGAAAAGGGTGGGAGAAGATATTTGATTCCAGGTCACAACCCACTGAGTTAGTAGTAAAAGAACAAAATGAAACTTACTAAGGTTGAAATTGACAGATTTGCTTGATAACATCAAAAAGCATTCATTTGAGTAATTTCACCCCAGGAGAAAATGCAGTTGGAGTAAACAACGAGCTTTAGAAACTCCAATGTTCTGGCTGCCCTGGAGTCCTGACGTCACTTCACTGCTGTAGCCTCGCTATCAAAAAGGATCCTTTGTACCGTTTCCAAAATGCTTGGCCCAAATGACCAGTCAGAAGTGTGCTATAGATAACTGTGTGATAAAAGCTCCTAGGAAAAACATTTAGAACAGAAATGCAATGATAAAATAGAGCCTCTAAGGGTTTCTGCTTATTTTATGTCAAAGATATATTCCTTTTATAGAGGCACAGTGCCTCTATAGAAGGTGTCCTTGGAATATCTAGACTATCCTTTTGCTTACGTGTAATTCTTATACCTACACGCTTTATCTCTCCAAATTCTATAAATTAATATTACTTTATCATTCCATTTAGGTTTGATATGAAACATCACTTAAATCCCTCCCTGCTTAAGCTAAAAGGAAAGAATTTGGTGGTCTGCAACTAATAATTTGGCCATTACAGTAACTGGTATTAGAAACAAGGATTTAATATCTGCTCTGGTTGACTAAAGGCCAGTGAGAATTAGCATTAAATTATAGGATATCTGGCGGCTCTGGATACCAGTGGGGAAACATAACTAGAATGAAGTGTCAGCAAAGGCTTTGTCTAGACTGTGGGACTATTTCCCTAAGCTGTTAGGATGGGCAGATAAAATGCCAGGAACGTGGGATGGCATGGCCATTTTCACCTGCATTGTAGCACTTGTAATAAAAAATGACATCATATTTTATTTTTTTGGCCTAAATTATGGTCATAAAATGAGCATGTTTTTATAACTGCCTCAGAATAATTTCTAACCTCTGGTGCCACGTGGATCAGGGCAAGGAGAGAAGAAAATCTGTCACAGAGTCGGGTCTGGGTGTTGCTGTTTGCACAGCTGTCTTACCTCTTTTGTTCTCAAAATATAAAAACTTTTGTTAACATTTTTATCTCCATTGCCAGAGTCAGAAGAGTAATCCAAATGAGAGACACTTTGAGATGGCCAAGGGTTTGCTCAGATCCATTGATGTGCATCTCACGCCCTTCAGGGCAATTTCTGATCCAGGAGCCTGCTTAGTCTTCCAGCAAAATGATTCTCCCCACAAGGCTACCAGGAATCTTCTTTGCAAACCCAACTTAAAAACTATGAAAGGAATGACAATCTTTCCTTTTTCTGTAGACTCGCTCCTTTGACTTATGTTTTAAAGCGGTGTATGGGGAGAAGAGGTTTGGATCGTGCTCTGGTCTAGCTCGGGGTTAGTGGGTTTAATCCAGCAGTCACTCTGAGGTTAGAGGTGCAGAGCACCCCTAGCGCTGAATTGCTCTGCTCACACAGGAGCAGTGAATCCTCTGGGGTCACTTCCTTCACCTGCAGCGGCTTGAGGAGCTGCTCCCTGAAAGAGGCACCCATCACTAAGCCAACACTCATCCGCTATGATTCAGAAGAGTTCTTCTCCAAACTAGGACCCTAACCTAGAACCATTTGCTGAGAAGGTGCTTTTCTCTGTACCCAGGTAAGAGGCATCTTCTCACCAGTGATACCCCATCACTCCAGGTCACTCAACCCTAACACTAACCCCCGCCCTCACCAAGGATCACAAGCTACCTTTTCCAGTGAGAGTGGGTACCACCCCCCACACTTGGCAGGCTGATTTCGCTTGGAGGAGGCTGCAATTTCAACTTACTGAAAGTCATATCATTGCCATAATTCATGCAACAATAACACCTCAAAGTTGGAGTCATTACACGAGAGAATGAACCTCAATTCCATATACAGTAAACCCGAAACTTTACCCGAATGCTAGCAGTAAGTATACACCGACATCTTATCAATATCTTCATTTGCATCTTGACACAATTCTTCTTTAGATCCATACTCAACCAACTACATCATTTCAACAGTGTAACAGGACATTTATGTGTTGGCTAGGGGGAAATCACTTCTTTATTTATAGTTTTCTTCATTCTACTGTTGGCTGTAAAGCTTTTCTGCAGAAAACTTAGATTTTGACTAGCCTTGACTCACTGATGCATTCCTCATGTTCAGTTCCCTAAATAATTCCATTCTTCTCCTACATAACAGAACGAGGAAAGAAAGTGCTAACTCGTGTTGCACTAAAGTGCTGTAATATTCTCAGATTATACTGTAAAAATCTTCTGTTACGCTTTGAGTCATTAAAGTATTGGCTTTGAAAGTCTGTCAGGCAAAGTGTTTATAGGTTTGTTCCTAAGACACCCTCAATACCATGTCAAACCATAAAAATCAAATTGAACTTGAGCTGGACTTGATTTAATTAGTTTCGTCTATTGGAAATCACAGTCAGGATTTTGAAGGAGCCTCTTAATTCCTCTAGGCGTTATTACTTGGCCTATTCTCAGCATGGTTTTTTCTTTCCTGTATCAAGTTATTAAAAAGCCCAGTGTAACTGGTAAGGATCACGCTGTTTCTCAGGAGAGGTAATGACTCTCAGAAAGAAGGGATGTTATTTAATTTTTATCTTTGGCACACAACGGAAAAGAGCAAAGATAGTGTTTTGTTCCTGAGAGAATCTTTCTATTGCATATTTCACCGTTATCTTTTCTGGGCACTACGAAATAATGATTTTAGAGCTCTACTTGGCAAGAGACAGATGTTAAGCACCCTTTAACTACCATTGTGTATTCTGCTCAATTCGTAGAAAGAAAAAACGGTGACCACACACCTGACGATATCAGTTCTACTCCACTGAAATATTCCCTTTTAATAGCTCCCAGTATACCCTTCCAGAAATTTTCTACAACTATAAAAATATAAGTGATTTTAACTAATGCAAATTTACCCATGTTTGCATGGTAATTTGTGCAAAGTTATCTAAATAACCTTCTGAAAATTGTTGCTCTACATCAGACAAAACACCAGTCACTGGTAGGTTGTAGATCTAAATGTAAAGGGTACAACAAAAAAGCTTCTCAAGTAAAACACGGGTAATATATTAGGATTCTCCAGAGAAACAGAACCTACAGGAATATATATATGGAGAGAGAAAGAGCTATCTCATGAGAAATTGGCTCCTGTGAGTACAAAAGCATGTCCAAGTCTGTGTAATTGATGTCTCAGTTTGAGGTTGAAGGCTGTTTGGCTACTGTAGAGCCAGGTAGAGCTGATGTCCTGGAGTGAAGACTGCAGGCAGGAAGATTCACTCTTACTTGGGGGAGGCCCGCATTTCTGTTCTATTCAGGCCTTCCACTGATTGGATGAGGCCCACCCGCATTAGGGAGAGTAATCTGCTTTGCTCAGTCTACAGCTTTAAATATTAATCTCACCCAAAAACAACTTCACAGAAACACCCAGGCTAGTGTTTGACCTGGGCACCCATGGCCTAGTCATGTTGACATATAAAATTAGCAATCGCAAGTAATATTTATAAAAATGTAGCTTGAAGAACTATTTCTTACTAGAAATTGGAGAGATTTTAACCACAAAGAAAGGATTGTTAACATATCACATTAAAATTAAAGTTAATAAATCCTGTTATTCAACAGACAACATTAAGAGAATGCTATTACACAATGGAGTATGGTGCTGCCATCAAAATCAATTATTTACTGTGACAAGAAAGTTGAGTGAAAGAAGTTAGATGCAAAAAGAGAGAACGTTCTTATATTTCCATTTGTTTGAGCTACAACAACTAACAAACGTCATGTTTAGATTTAGAAATGAAGGATAGCAGTTACGTTTGGAGAGAATGGGGCTGGAAACATGAGAGTTGTCTAAATGCTTACCTTCACTTTGTGATAATCTGCTAACATACAACTTTATATTTGTGCAGTATTCTTTATGTATGATATGCATGGATAAAGAATAAGCTAGATCCTAGTTTTCTTATATTTTCAAGCAGCAATTAAATTGGCCCTCTAAACTAAAAGAACAAAAAATAAAAATCTCTGTATCTTCTAGAGTTATTAAAGTAATGATCAGGGGAACTGAAGAGAAAGAGAAATACACAAATACAGGAGGAGAACAAAATCTATATGGTAGAAAAGCATTGTAAACTCAACTGCAACATAAAGCTAGAGAACATAATTAGGATTAACATATCCATTATATTGAACAATGTTAAGCCTCATATTAGGAAAATATGTCAGGTTTGTTTTTAAAAACTTACAGTACATAAGATAAAAATAAGAAAAATTTAAAGTCAAAGAATAAGCAGTTATGTTAGATAAATGCAAACAAGAGATGGTAGAGTAGTGAAGATTAAAATTAGACGAGCATAGAATAAAAGCCTAGAAATAAACCCACATAAACAGAGTCAACGCGTGAGGGAGGGCAATCTTCCCTACTCAGTTTATGAGTTTAAATGTCAATCTCATCCAAGACACCCTCCAGAAGCACCCAGAAATATGTTTGGCCAAATATCTCGGCAACCCACGAGCTGACATACAATGAACCATCCCCATTATTAAAAATAATGTGGAGATTTACTCTTTTTCATGACACGTAATGATTTAATTGGCATAATAAGTTTTCTGTTTCTTGTAGATTTGAATGCATTTCATGAGGGACCAAACAGACATAATATAATAAGGAGTGGGTTTAGCTCTAAATTCCAATGGAAACATCTGTATTGTGTTGTACAAGCCACAGAGAGTATTCGTCCTGAAGATGGACTCATCACATGGGTGGAGCCTGGAGAATCAAGTCAGCTACTATTTTTTCCTTTCAATTCCTGTTATGTGTTTAGATGCCACGTTATGTGATACATTCAAATTCATAGCAATAATATCTTTATTACACAAATTTATCATTTATTAGAATAAAATCTTTGTTTAGTTTTTGCTATATGAATATGAAATTGTCTTCATTTTTTCATAGACTTTATTTTTAGAGCAGTTTTCATTTGCATTTCTCTGACAATTAGTGGCTTTGAACACCTTTTCATGTACTCATTGGCCATTCACGTATCTTCTTTGAAGAAATGTCTATTCGAGTCATCTACCCATTTTTGAATAAAATTAAAGAAAAAAGTTAACAGAAAATTATTGTGACCTAGAGCTTGATGAAGAATTCTTAGACTTGACACCAAAATAAAAAAATAGTTAAATTGGACCTCAATGAAATTAATTTTTTACCCTGTTAAGATAATGAAAAAACCTATAGACTGGAAGAAAGTATTTGCAAACCACATTTCTGACAGAGGACATATCTAGAATATATAAAGAAATCTCAAAACAACAGTAGAAAATAACAACAGCAAATAAATTAGAAAATGGTTTAAAGGCATGAACAGACATTTTCCTGAAGAGGATTTACAGGTGACATCTAAGTACATGAAAATTCAGTCAGCATCATTAACTATTAGGGAAATGCAAAATAAACCATGACAAATTATCACTACACACCTATCCGAGTGGCCAAATTTTTTTAAAATGACAACATCAAATGCTGACAACATCAAATGTGGAAGAACTGGGTCACCCATCCAGTGTTGCTGGGAATGTAAGATTGTGTAACTTCTCTGAAAACAGTCTGGCAGTTTCTGAGAAACTAAATATGTCCTCACCCCATGACCCAGCAATTGTACTCCTGGGCATTTATCCCAGAGAAATAAAAACGTATCTTCACACACAAAATCCTAGACATGAATGCTTCTAAGAGCTTTATTTGTAACAGCCAAGCACTGGAAACAACACATATGTCCTTCAACAGTTGGATGGTGAAGCAAACTGTGTTCCATCAACCATGGAAGTCCATGTAGCAGTAAAGGGAAGAAACTGTTAATACGCACAAAAACCAGGATGGATCTCAAGGGGATTTTGTTGGGTGAAAAAAAGTAATCCAAAAGGATTACACACTTTATCATTCCACTTATATAAAATTATTGAAATGACATGACTTATAAACATGAACAAGGCATTAGTGGTTTCCAGGCTTTAGGGATGAGCGGAGCGAGAGCTTGTGGCTTAAGAAAGGCAGCACAAAGGATCCTTGCGATGAATGGTTCTCCATGTTGACTGTGGGGGTGGGTCCAGGAATCGGCACACGTGATCAAATTGCATAGAATAAAATGTGCACGCACACACACACACCACACTCACACTGGACTGCCTATAAAAATGACAACATTTGAATAAAGTCAGTGGATTGTATCAATACCTATTTCCTATTGTATGATTGCACTCTAGTTAAGCACGGTGACCCTGCCAGGTAAGATGGGGTGAAAGGTATATGGGTTCTCTCTGTAATATTTCTTACAATTGCATGTGAACCTACAATTGTGTAAAAAATATAAATAAATCACTTAGACCAAACGCATATTTTAGTATGAACAAAAACTCAGAATTTGAGTAGCAGTGCTATGTCAATGTAGACGCCTGGATTGTGACAAATATCCCACTCTGTGTTGATGGTGGAGAGGCTGTAAGTCTGTGAAGGCGGGTTGTACAGGGGAAGTCTCTGTACCTTCCACTCAGCTTTGCTGTGAACTTGAAGCTGCTCTAAAGGTTAAATTGAGTTAAAGAAATAAATAAAATAAAGCCTTTATTATTATTACTAATCAATTTTATTCTGAAATCCAAGGTTGTCATCTTTCTCTCATCGTCAAGTTGCAGCAAAGAATGGATCAAGTCCAGTTTCCTTCCAAGAGGCTCATGCGTCTCCTTAAAGATCATCCCGAGCTGAGTATCAATTACTTCCCCCTTTAATCTTTGTTTCATTGAGTAGCAGCCTTGCAGCTATTTAAACAGAAGCGCACTTACGAGGCACTGAGCATTGTATCTTCCCCAAGAGACGTATTATTAATTTATATTTCATCCATCTGCAGTGATTCATTCCTGTGGTGACATTGCTTCAGTAACAGGGACATATTTCTTCACTATCCCTGGATCTCCCGCACGTGGCGACAAAAGAGGCTCCTTCAGGACTCGCATTCGTGTGTAAGTGACTCTCTCAAGTCATCGGTATCTTTCTGAACAAAGCTGAAGACGACATTTCTAGCGCTGTTACTTTCCATCTACCTGACAGATGTTTCCCATTCATCATCCTCATCCACTGGGAGAGGAGCGTTTCGAAATTAAGTCAGCGAAATAGAAGCCAGAGAGCCTCCGACTCAATCCTCCTCACCGACTTCCTGGAGACGTTTAAGCAGCTACAGAAGCTGTGTTTCTTTTGAAGGAATCAAATCAATATTCTCTCTCTCTCGCTCTCTTTTTTTTTTTTTTTTGCAGGGCAAGTATTTCTTTTGAATTAGCTCTACTTATCACTAAGATAGTTTGCTAAAAACACACATTTGAAACCACTTTTCTTTTGAAATATTAAACTATGATATATGTACAAAATATGTCCAGTTCTTAATGTACAATTTTTTTTTTTTTTTTTTTTGCGGTACACGGGCCTCTCACCGCTGCGGCCTCTCCCGTTGCGGAGCACAGGCTCCGGACGTGCAGGCTCAGCGGCCATGGCTCACGGGCCCAGCCGCTCCGCGGCATGTGGGGTCTTCCCGGACCAGGGCACAAACCCGTGTCCCCTGCATCGGCAGGCGGACCCCCAACCACTGCGCCACCAGGGAAGCCCCTTAGTGTACATTTTTTTTCAATTGATATTACTATGTCTGTCTTGCCTTTTTTTTTCAATACGATAAATGATGTTAATTGCTTTTTGAGTTCCTTCTTGAGTTGAGATTTCTTCAAGACGTTGGACCAATGGGAAGAGCAGGTCAAATATTTTGAACAGAAGCTGTCTTTAGTACTCTTACCGCACCAACAATTTGAATTTCATCTGATTACCTTCTTTTGTTCCACAAAAATATGAATTTCCCACTTGTTGGTGAGCAGACTGCTTGGACATCATGTACTTGGCCTGACTCCTCACATTTCTAACCTGAGTCTCCAAGCTGACGGCTCATGTTTAAGGGGCTTCACTCCTAGGAGGTGAAGTGGGAGGTGGCAGGAAGGCGGTTTAATCGCTGTGACAGTTTGCCCACGTGTTCCCGTCACAGCAGGCAAGCCCGGGGAGCTCTTGCTATCAGCGGAAGGCGTGACTACAATGCGGCCTCGTGCTTTCTGTGCTGTGGGATTTCACGCCACGTTGTATTTGTCTTTAGTCTTCTTTTGGCACATTAACTATGTTGCACACGTAATCTCTTGACTGATTTCATTTGCTCGGGAATCATACACATTTTATATGCTGTTGAAAGAAGCTTGCCGTTGATGTAAGAAGCCTAGAGCTTAAATTTAAAATGTATGAATCATTACTGCACATTTTTAATATGCTTACCCATATTTCAAAGTCCCAAGCCAAAATATATACCACTAAATATATTTCACCTTGACATGAATGATTTCATGTACAAACAAGTCCAAGTAAAAGAGAATTTATATAAAACATGGATGTTTTATTCTCTCCTTCATATGCTTATGTATGATAATGCAAATGGAATAATCTGCGTGTATCATGATGGAGTTTGAAAATGTAATTGTGGAAACTATTATCTTTATGAATGAAAGAAAAATAGAGTACAGAGTATTCCTTACTACACATAACGGAAGCAGCGGATATGTGAATACAGCTTTACAAGTAATGAAGGGCGACTGTCATTGAACAAAAGGGCACACACACAAAATACTAGTTCCTCCCATCAGAAAACGTAAACATGGGATGGACAGGTTTTTCACCATGAATTTTCTTAGAATTTAATCTGCTTTTGGTCTCCAGGTGTCTATCAAGTGGTTCACAACTGCTCTGGTGGTTTTGGAAGAAAAGGCAGAGGTAATTTGATTTGTAAACATTTCTCAACTTTCATGAATATCCTATTAAGAGTTTTACTTAGAGATTTTTCTGTATTTTGCAGAGCCATATGGGTGTCTGAGCAAAAAAAAAAAAATCAGTAATACTGATCTTAGTTTAAAAGGTTGATATTTTATTTATCATGGATTTCTGCATTAATTTTGATTTTTTAAATTATTGCATAAAGTACTATTTACCTGTTTTATTGTGTGTTTTGGTGTACCCTTAAATTTTGCACCTGAGGGGAGAAATGAACATGAGTAGTAAGTGAACTGGTCCAGCCAACCTTGAGTCAGGGGGCACCGTTCCCCTTCATGTGAGTCACACACTATTGCTTTCTTTTGTTACATTAACATTTTGTAATTAAAATACTGCTTATGGATCAGTGACTCAAAAGGATTCATTAAAGCAAAAAGTAACAATTACTAGTGAAGAAATACTAACACATAAAGTATAAAAATAAAAACTGAGAATAACAACATAAATGGAGACGATGAGTCATGGAGTGTGATTTGAAATACCAGTGAGAGGTAAATGTTTAAATGTTTCGGCTGCACCCAGGCTCTGAAGAAGTAAATTTTGAATAGGAAACACAATTATAATGATCTAAAAAGTGGGTTTTTTCTTAATGATACCCCAAATCCCTAGTTCCCTGTACATTACCTTTTATAAACTTTGTCAGAAAATGGCATAAAGCCAGCAAGATGTGTATCATTTTATTTTTCCAAAAATGTTGGCTTTCTAAAACACGATCAAAAGCATGTTTTATGATAAGAAATGGATTGGTTTTTGCCCTGAAGACTCCAAAGAGACACAAACTAGAGAAATTTCACTTAAAGGAATACTAGTCATGGCAAAAACATGCCCAAGAAACTCTATTATTGAAAAGTTTAAAAACCAGCACCAAAATTAATGGAAAGGTCCTATGACTGAGGCAAACCTGAATGAATGTTGAGAACCCTATTTATCACATGACACTGTGGAAATTACACATCGGGAGCAGAATGATTGTACTCACGCTGCTGGAAGAAATCACGAAAACATGGATCAGCTCCCGGCATGCATGTGAGAACCACTTCGGGGAGAGTGCGTCTTCTGCTTTTCACTGAGTGGGAAAGGTTTTTTATTTATTGAGCAACTTTTTTTGTGAGCCATGGAGGAGACTGAAATCGTGTTTAAGAATCAGCATAGGTACAGCAAGAAATGCCTTAATGCCAATCTTCAGACTGTTTATCCACAGACAATTAGTCACAAACAATATACTTTATGGTTAAAAGAAACAGTGAAGTGTATGACGTTTGCAAATCACAGACACGCCCATCAGCTGTCCATCACGCCACGCCCAGAAATGGGCCGTAGGGTCAAGCCTGCCCTAAACAGTTAAGTATGTTCTCATCCCAGGGCACAGATGCACACTTCCTTTGTCAAAATGAGTGATATGATTTCTTAAATTCTTCAGAAAGACATATTTTAACACATTATGTTACACTGAAAAGCCTGACCCTCTCACTTCAGTCCTGAGATGACAATTTCTTTTTCAATGTTGAGAAAAAGCTATCACCATTTCTTAAACAAACGGTGGAAAATCTTGATCACTGAATAATTTTTACCCACTTCTTAAGTCTTTTTAAAATCATGTCTAAATTCAACAACAGAACATTCAGAAATCTATTCCAGGTGTGAATGAAACCAAAGAAGTGATAGGAAATCCTTTCTTTGCTTTCCTCCAAGCTGAAATTTTAAACTTCCAACTTTTAGGTTTTGTTTATTCATCTAATCTGAAAAATGTCTCTGAAGTTTTTAAAACTGTCAAAGGCAATTCTGAGTTTCCAGTTTCCTGTTAACTGTTTAACAAAGGTCCCAACACTCTTCCTAAAAGTATACGTATGAATTAGAAATGTCCACCCTCATAAAGATTTGTTACAGAACGTAATGGCATGTTAAACCTTATTTATTGCTCAAGCCCTCTCTTGAGTATAATACGTGTCAAGAATTGCAATCAGTATAGCTTCCTGAAATAAGAGTATGCACACACACACACACACACACACACACACACGAAATGCATATTATTACAGTTTTATTTGATTTTTCTTAAATTTGTTGCCTCTTGTGTGGAACAACCATGACTAACTGATTCCAAATGTTTGAGAAACTTTACTTCAAATTTAATATCATTTTATTTTTACTTCAATACAATACCAATGTGATCGACAATAACTGACTAAATGTTAATTAATTGTTAATTGATTAAATACTAACAAAATGTATTTGGCTTTAAATTTGCAGTTCAAACAAATGAACATGGTATTTATTTTATGATTGTTTTCTCATCACAAGCATGAAGAAATAGCTACAGAGAACTTCCTTATTCTCCCACAGATAGTCCTTAATTGCTAAGAAAATAAATGATGAATTCAGCTCCCTTGGGGAGCATTCGCCCAATGGCTCTTCTGTGATGTTGATAACATCACCGATATCTGCATATAGATAAACTACAACTAAGCAAAAAACACAATTACCCCAGGTTAATCAACTAACAAATATGTGACCTATATTTAAATCCAGGTCAGCCAGTTTCCTAAGCCTGTCTTCTATTGATAACCTGATTATAAAGTTAATAAATTATATTTTTCACATTTGCACATAGAAGTACAATTCCTCTTTACCTTTAAAGCCACCAACTCCAGAAATGCACTATTCTGCTTCTAATTACTCTATATGTCACGAGAGCTCCTTCTGGGGTCTGGTGATGTTCTACATCTGATCTGTGTGGTGGCCCTGGGTGTTCACGTATATAAGAATTTATAGAGATACACGCTACGGATCTGTGTACTTTACTGTGTATAAGTTTTGCCTCAGTATAAGAAAAGAAAAATCTCTAATGGCCAGATGTTTTGCAGAATTTAATATCAGAGAGATAGACGGGTTTTCAATGGCAATAAAGTTTGGAGATTGTGCATGCCTCACTGAAAGAGAATAAATTAAAGTATTTGTGGAGGCCAACAATGAACCAGGGCATCAAATGGGCCACCTTGCGTGACTAAGAAAGTGATAGACTTCTCCAGAGTGAATGACTTTTAATTTAAATATAAAAATTTTACTTAAATATGCAAAAATTATCATTCTTTTTGGTCCAGTGTGACATTTTATACAGAGATAAATGTGTAACACTTGCTCAGTATACTCTTACTGAATTTATTACTGAAATGAGAGCAGTGAGTATCTAGTAATTCATTAAGTATTTACTTTGTGTCCACTCTGTGAAAAGCACTCTGTTCACTACCTGTGTTGGTAGGAAAATCAGCAGTACTATTTAGATACAACTCCAATCCTTATAAAACAGTACCGACACATAAACCCATATGGCCCCGAAATTCGATATAAACCTTTTAATCCTGCTATTTTACCCATGATCCTTGTTCTGATACGTATCTTTACTGGGCCAACACTCCCACACAAGAGTCAGGTGCATTACATCATACGTTAATGATGATGAGTAATACCAGTTATAAAATAAACAACAAATAACCTCCTCGATGAAAATCAAAGTCTCCGAACGTCATTCCCATCATAGTCTGATGCAAGAATGCTATTATAAAATACAGGAGAAAATATGTCTACTCATCCTTGATAAAACTGACCAAATGGTATATAGCCTTATGTCTCATTATAATAAGGAACTTGGACATTTTACTGGAACTGTAAAATAAGACAGAAAAATATACTTTTATCCAAGAGGAAAGAAAATTTTGTTATTTTGTTTTTATGAAATTATAAGCTACTTATATTTTTAAAAAATGTTCTACTTAAAGCCACGTAGAAAATAACCCATGTTGTCCAAGTTCATTCGTTCTTTGAGAGAAGCTGTAACCTTTGGTTGAGGGATGTAGTCACCCAGGGACGACCTCATAGAACGTAACACCCCACCTCTGCTCCCTCCCCACCTCATGCTCTCCCTTTGGCCAAATCAAGTCCTAAGCCACAGGCTAAGGAACCCGCTGCCATCACCCTGTGGTTAGCCTCCGGGACAGAGAGCAAGGTGGGGACAGGGGACAGCGGCTCTGAGGAGGCAAAGAAGACACGCTCGAACTGTAGGTGGGTGAGGGTTAAGTGAGATAACGTAGGTGAAGCTTTCGGCCGGAGCCCCGACACGCAGGAAGTGTCAGAAACTTACAATACACGGAGGTGTCCCATTCCTAGCTCAGGTCAGTAGGGAACAAATGAGCCTTGGGGTAACCTTGAGATAAGTGAGGAAATGAGAGGGTCTGAAAAAGGAGTTCATCAAAGAGACTGGTCAAGCCAAGCACGGCAAGTGAGTGATTTAGAACAGACACACCTGGAGCAGAGGGAAAGCTGAGTCACTGGACTGTTTCTCTCACCATGATTAATGAACAGGTACCTATAACTGGAAATGGAAAATTGATTACAGATCATTGGGAAGCTTCTTAACGGTCAGTAGGACCCGGTCCAGAGAAGGGCATCACAACACCATCCAGGCAACAGCTGCACATGTGTGGAGAACAACGGCTGTCGCTTCATTCTGAACCCCTTCGTCCCAACAAAGCAAAACACTCTTGAAATCACTAAGGACAACAAAAGCCCACACAACCGCAATGTCAGGAAATAGAGGACAACAAAATCTTCAAATTACCTTAAGCAGAAACAAACCAACAACAATTCCAGTAGCCCTCCGAGCCCCCACCCACTGGAGTCCTAGATCAGAATCTGTGCTGAAGGAAAATAATGCTACAGAAAACGGCACTGGGTCAATTGACAAAAATAAGATGTGGTGGTAGATTCGATTTTTAAAGAAGGACCGTCCTTTTTAAATAGAAAGCGGAGTAGCGCATCCGTGGAAAGACTTTGACATTCGAGAAAATGACAGCAGGGGTGGCCCTTTGGGGTAAGGTGACTGCTGTGGAAAGGGTCAGAGGGAGACTGACTTTTGTATTTTTTATAAGTTGTGCCATGATTGTGTGTGTGTTTATTTCTGATGACATACACTTTTCTTGAAATAAGGTGCGAGTTCCTGGAATGTGACACGCTCAGCTGCAAAGAGCATGGGCCCTGGATCAGACAAACCCCATCGGTACCACTCATTCCTCGGCTGACCTCAGTCAACTCATTTAACTTCTTAAGTCTGTTACCTAGACTTAAGACCGTGCATATCTTGCACATATATATACACAATTAACTATGTGTTATCTACAAGAATTTCACCTTGAAAATGCTGAGATAGGTTAAAAGTAAAGAGATGGATGGGAGTTCCCTGGTGGTCCAGCGGTTAGGATTCCGTGCTTTCACTGCAATGGCCCGGGTTCTATCCCTGGTAGGGAAACTGAAATCCTATGAGCCGTGAGACACAGCCAAAAAAAAAAAAAAAAAAGTAAGAAATATGTGCCATGCTAATGCTAATCAAAGGAAAGCTGGAGTGTCTAGTAATTTCAGACAAAGCAGACTTCAGAGCAAAGCAAGTTATCTGGGGGAAAAAAGAAACATTACACAATTGTGAAATGGTCAATTTTCCAAGAAAACAGACATACACTAAATGTATATGCATGAACAAAAGAGCATCAAAATATGTGAGGCAAAAACTGATAGAACTGAAAGGAGAAATAGACCGACCCACTATTACAGTTGTGGGATGCCAACATATCACGCCAGTAATCGAAAGACGAAGCATCGGGAAAATCAGTGGAGATACATAAACCTGTGCTATCAGTTATAGGACACATTCGACAACTGAAGAATACACATCGTTCTCAAGCTCACGGGAAACATTTACCAAGATAGATCACAATCTGGGCCATAAAACACACCATTAAATGTCACAGAATTTAATCAACACAAATCCTCCTCAAACTCTCAAAATATTGGAGAGGGGAGAGTATTTCCAAACTCCTTCTATGAGGCCAGCGTTACCCTGATAACAGCCAGACAAAATCGCTACAAGAAAACTTCAGATCCCAAGAGGAGCTGGGTAGCCCTGTGTCTGGTGGAGAGTTTTAAGGCATCTCATTTCCCTTTTCACGCTTGTTGCCAAGAATGTCTCGATCTTCTTTTTCTCTCAATTTATATTTTCAATCTTGATATTTTGGAAAGCCACCTCAACTCTATTTGACGATTCCAATAACATGGATGAAACTGGGAGACATTATGCTAAGTGACATATACCAGTCACAGGAGGACATACTTATATGTGATTTCACTTACATGAAATACTGAAAATGGTCAAACTCATAGACACAGAGGTAGAATGGTGGTTGCCAGAGACCAGGGGCAGAAAAAACGGGTAGTTATTCAACAGATACAAAGTTTCAATCATGCAAGATGAATAAATTCTAGAGCTTTGCTGTACAACATGGTGCTACGAGCTAACAGTACACTGTGGTGCACCTCAAAATTTGTTGAGACCTGCTGTATAGCACAGGGAACTCTACTCAATGCTCTGTAAAGACCTATACGGGAAAAGAATTTTAAAAAGAGTGTGTATATGTATATATATAACTGATTCACTTTGCTGTACAGCAGAAACAAACACAACATTGTAAATCAACTACACTCCAATAAAAATTAATTTAAAAAATTTGTTGTAGTGCGCTTACCACAATTAAAAACAAAAATTTTTTAAATTTAATTAAAATAATTTTTAAAAGAAAAAATGTAGACCAATTATCCTTCATAGGAGAATGATAAAAAAAATACATACATCAAAACCATCATTAAATAAGAAGTATAATACATTATTACAAGTGGACGTATATTAGAAGTCCAAGTTTGGTGTAACATTAAGAAATCAGTTAATGCAATTCAGTACATTATTTGTAAATAGAGTAAAAGACTATGGGTACAGCTTAGCAAAAACTTTCCCCTTCTTCATGAGCATCAGACCTTTGGTTAATCTCCTACCTTTCTTTCCCTGGAAGCTGATGATACATATGGGCAGGCGGTGGTGTTTTTGATAACAGTAACCCCGGGAGATGAATCACTTCTGTTTAAGGATAGCTGTGCATGCACGACGGGAGTCCTCTATCTTTGCGCTTTTAGAGTGAGGGTCCTTGGGACTGGGGGCCCTTTTGGGGGCACCAGAAGCTATGTCTGGAGTCACTACTCAGATTATTTTCAGGGAGGGTTGCAGCTTCTAGACCAGGGGGCTGCTACACGTGCAGCAATTCAGCAAGGATTAATACTTAGGGTTTTGTATCTTCACTACCCCTTGACCGTAGCTCTTATTCCAGACACTGAATCGACACGTTTTAGGGAGGTCTATTTAAGGCCAGCTCCGTGGTTTCATACACAACCCACTGAATCGTACACTTCATTGTTAGCACAGGGACTAACAATGAAAGGGTGTGTTATTGTTAACACGCCCTTTGGCAAGTTTATTCCTCCAATTTTAATATTCAGTTCTTTTCTCAGCCAAAGGTTCTATGGTTTTAAATATGTACCTTCATTAAGAGTTTTAATATACATCTTTGTTAAGAGTTAAGCCATGTATTTTCTGGATGGGGTGACAGGAACAATATTATATTTAAATAGACAACTCTAATTGATTTATTAAAGTATTGCTTTTAAAAAGATAAGCAATACTAATCAATTCTAATGGTCAATCAGCTCCACCCTGTGTGAAGCTTACGACGCAGGCTATAGTCCCTAATGAGCCTGTATGCTTTTCTGAGATGAAATAATTGGGTTTTTAAAAGTCCTTTTCTCTACTAAAACACTGAAATTACAAGATTCTTCTCTTGAGTAAAAACATGTTAATATATTTCTCCTGCTAAAGTCTAACCATTTTATTGTGGCGGGAGGGTACATGCCTTGCTGAGAGAACATAAGTGGCTGCCGTTTCCCGAGAGTGTTTCGTTCCAGTAACAATCCACTCTGCCCTACACCCCAGCAGGTGAAAATGACTCACTTCTAAATCCAGTGAACAGCCAGACACATTTAAAACTTCGAAGTGTATTTTACAAGAAGATGTTTAATATGTAAGATATTTGATAAAATTTTCTTCATCGATTAGTGTATCAAGAAGGACCATTTAAATCTCCACATTGTAAGAAGTTACTGATTAATGCCACTTGTCAAGGGCTTAGAAGGTTATGGGAATTTAATAAAATTCACACATGAAAACACATTTCCCCTCTTTTGGAAAACACACAACTTTATCTCACGTTTCTAGAACAACACTAACTGAATGTAGGCTAACAATTTGTGTTAGGGTAGCTAGACAATTGATTTAAACTTTGATCTTTTTAAATTTTCTGTGATATTGGAGTTGATATTTTGACACTGAAACATTATAAGCTATATCTTTTTTTCCCCACTCTCACCATTTCTATTCGACATAGTGCTGGAAGCTCTTTTGTTTTAAATTAATTTTTATTGGAGTATGGTTGCTTTACAATGTTGTGTTAGCCTCCACTGCACAACAAAATGAATCAGACATACAGACATCCCCTCTCTTTCGGACTTCCCTCCCATTTAGGTCACCACAGAGCACCAGGTGAGTTAGTTCCCTGTGCTATACAACTGATGTTCCCATCAGTTGTCCATTTTATACATAGTATCAATAGTGTATATGTGTCCATCCCAGTCTCCCTACCCCTCCGCCCCCCACCCCTTTCCCCCTTGGTATCCATACATTTGTTCTCTACACCTGTGTCTCTATTTCTGCTTTGCAACTAAGATCACCTATACCATTTTTCTAGATTCCACATATATGCGCTATGATACCATATTTGCTTTTCTCTTTCTGACTTCACTCTGTGTGACACATATCTTGCTGGAAAAGTTCAGGAAAGGTGACAACCGATATCAGTATAATATTAATGGAAATCAGACTGACTCCTGATTCCTACAAAGGTGTTTCCATGTACCAATCTTCCCCATGAAATGAAACACACTTTTCTGAAATGAAGGAAGGATGCTATGGAAAACTGGGTGGTATAAAATGCTTGCACCATTCCCTTCACCTTCTCTAACTTATTCTCTGCCCCTTTACCATCTACATCGTCTTGGTGACAGTTTTTAATTGCGCCCATTCTGTCCACTTGTATATACTGTGAGTGCCTGATGACTTTGTGGGAATCAGTTGCTCTATTTGACTGCTTCTAATACATTCACTACTTTATTAATCTCTGCTGACAGAAAAAAATAAAATCTTCCCAAACCACCAGATACAATAATTTGTGTGCAAATCCTCTAGGAACCTCTACACAATTTTTCAAGCTTATGTATAATGTCATGATCTGAGTGCTTTATAACACTTATTCAAGTTAAGCTGATTTAGGCAAGTGCTATGTCTTATTCTTCGTGTATTTAGACTTCTCCTAGTCACGTCTAGCACAGAACATGCTCAATCAAGGTTAGTTGAATTTAATTCAGTTCCTTTTCCATGGAAATACATTCTTAACTCCATTCAATAGTTGTTCTTCAATGTCTGTCCAACACCCACCTTGTTTCAACGGCACAGCGTAACAGACACGCAAGTTTCCTCTCAGATAATATAACACATTCGGCCTCCCCTGATCTTTTGCCTGTTTGTATACTCATCCAAGCAAAGGTTATTGCCAAGGTCTTGCATGTGAAGAAATTCGATTAACGTGAGCCCACTTACGAAAATGCTCTTTACACCGTCATATTTTGTAATCAGAGCGTTACAGCGTCCTTTTAAAGCCTAGCCCTACTTCCATCCCTTTCAAAAAGCCTTCCGGGCTTCTAACTCATAATTCTTGCTGCTGTGTGAAGCCTCTGGATGGCCAACATCAAGGTAAGAGATGGAGGCCTGCCTCAGGGTGATAAAGACGGAGACTGAGAGTAAAATTGTTGCCATTTTGGTGATGGAAACTGTCAGAATTAACAATGGTTTAGATGGAGGTGGGGTAGGCTGAATAATGACCCCCCCAAAGATGGGGGACCATGTCTGAATCCCAGCAATTGTGGCTTGTTACCTGGTGTGTTCAGAGAGACTTTGCAGATAGCATAAAGTGGAGGATTTTGAGATGGGGAGAGTACCCAGGATTACACCCGTGGGCTCAGTGTGGTTATATGGGCCCTGATAAAAGGGAAGCCGGAGGACCAGTCAGTAGTAGGAAACAGGACCATGGAAACGGGGTTAAAGCGATACGAGGAGGGAGCCAGGAGCCAAGAACGCAGGCAGCCTCTAGAAACTGAGAAAACACGGAAATGCTTCTCTCCTGAAGCCTCAAGAAGAAGCACAGCCCTGCTACATGTTGATTTTAGATCTCAAACCTCCAGAACTGAAAGGGAATAAATGTGTGCTGTATTAAGCCACTAAGTTTGTGGTAATTTGTTGCAGCAACAATAGCAAACCAATATAGAAAAAATGAGCTAAACAATCAAAGAGATCTCCATCAGACATGACTAAGGCTCCCCCCGCCACCAGTGACGTCCTGGAGGCCAGATGGGGAGACAACTTCCACCTCTACCTGGTAGTAATGAGGTCCCCCTCCCCTACAGTACTGGGCTGGTGTCAGTGGAGACCAGTCAGTGGGAGCAGCGATGAAGGCCTCCTGACCCCCGGGGCAGGGAAGTACCCGTGGGAATGGGAACCTCCGCCCATGCCCAGCAACAGCAAGGGTGCTTCCCACTATGTGTCAACGGAGGCCCAGCGGGGACCTTGGACCTCTGCCTACCCCTGTGTAATAACGGGGGACCCACATTCTCCCGCTGGAGCAGTATTAGAGAGAAACCCCTGAAATAAAAGGTTTATATAAGCTCCTGAGCCTGGATTAAAATTACCGCAGAATTATTAATATTATCCATTTAAAATGAACTGGTACAGCTACATAAATAAGCAATAGGTTGCTTAAAGAAAGAACTATCAAATCTAAAAGTCTCAGGCCAATATTCTCGGTTTACTCCAAGCTTCAGTTTTGCTAATGTGGTTGGCTTCTTTTTTTTTTTTTTTTTTGCGGTACGCGGGCCTCTCACTGTCGTGGCCTCTCCTGTTGCGGAGCACAGGCTCCGGACGCGCAGGCTCAGTGGCCATGGCTCACGGGCCCAGCCGCTCCGCGGCATGTGGGATCTTCCCGGACCGGGGCACGAACCCGCGTCCCCCATTGGCAGGCATACTCCCAACCACTGCACCACCAGGGAAGCCCTCACTGCCTTTTCTTTATGTCTTAAAGAGACAACCACAGGCTAAATAGATAGACAACTTGCTGTTTTCAAACCTTTCATTGTTTTTTCTAGAGATGCTTGTGCTACAAGGTGGGGAAAGAACAGGTTAGAATAAGCGTGTGTTTCAGTCAACACCCACTTGTCACCCGTCAAAGGAGTCAAAAGGCCAGCAATGCACTCACCCCTTTTTCTGGGGAGTTCCATGAGCAGCTGTTTTCAAGTGTTTGTTTCCTATCGGCGATAGAGGCTATTTCTTATCACGTCGGTGGTTTCCTCTCGTCCGAGTCCACTCGGCTACAACACAACACCACAGATGGCGGGCTCGTAAACATCGGAAGTTGTTTTCTCACCCTCTGGAGGCCCAGTGCCTGCTGAAGGCACCAGCTTGGTGAGGTCCGGCGAGGGCCCTCTCCCAGCCTCACAGCCAGTGCTTCTCACTGTGTCGCCACAGGGCCCAAGAGCCACAGGGCCTCTCTCAGGTCTTTTTATAAGAGCGCTAATCCCATCCATGGGGGCTCCACCCTCAGGTCCTCATGACCCTCCCAAGGGGCCACCTCCCAACACCACCATCCTTGAGGGTTAGGATTTCAACATACAGATTTTGGAGGGACACAGACATTCACACCTTAGCACCTCTGACGCGAGGAATGAGCCACCTCTCCACGCGGGGTGAGTGGCCTAAGTGCCTGCCTACATATTTCACGAGCTCCGCTAAGAAACAGGCTAAGGCACCTTCCTTCGCGTTGCAACACCCTCTGAGCTGGTAACAGCTTTTTATGGGGGCGGGGGGCAGGGAGGGTGGACAACTACATGATCCAACTGAAATGTCATCGATGTTTACACACAGGGGACACTCGTGGGGAACACTCCTTTCTGCCCTGTATTTTCCTGACAGTGTATGTTCGATAACTGGATGTAACCAGAAGACAAACTTACAACGCTTCAATTATTAACACGATATTCATTAGTGCCACAGATTAATGTAATAGCCCTATAAAAATTTTAATAACTCACTAACCAGCAGAAGTATAGGTACTTTTACTCCAAAATTGTTACAATATTCAAACTCTCTGCCTATAGAGAAAAGCATTTACTAGTTTAACATCAAAAATCAAAGACATAAGTCATGCCCTAGAAACCTGTGATTTAATATTTGGGTTTTTAAAAAATTTTTGGTTGCTTCTCTGTTTTTACGAAATATTACTTCCCTTTAAAGGATCTAAAGCATCTGGTTACATTACGTAGCTCACCCTAAGATACTTTTAATAAAGTACCCCATTAAATTATCCTGATGCATCTCACCTAAAAGTGGAGTCTTATGAAAATATGCCAAGGAAATTAACATGAGGAAACATATAAGTTGCCCCTTTTAATGGAATGAAAATTAGGTAAAAAAAAAAAAAAGAAATACCAATGAAGCATCAATATTAACGCAATAAGAGAAAAAATTATGCGGTGGCAAAAGAATGCCGCAGAATACTCACGTCAAGTGACATATCTCCCAAGCCAGAGATGAGCTGATATGACGCTGACAGATCCAGCCTTTGCTCGCCGAGCTCAGCGAGTGCCGGCCGTCACGAATCAGTCTGCAGAGGCAGGCTGCGGGCAAAGCAACTTCCTTGGCAATGCCGATATATTGTGAGAAGCCTGAAGGAACTATTTCTGTCTAAAGCCCAACAAGTACGAATTCCCCAGAATTTAATTAAAAACATCTATGCATGTCAATTTTTTAAAATTATAGGAAAACGATGATAGATTTGTGAAATAATCTCAAAAATACATCACTCTTTCCAGAGCAAATAAAAATGCCCACTTGGATATAAATAAATTGCACAAGGATGTGTCTAAATTTCTAACATCAGCAGAACTGAATAGAAATAAGATTAGTATGGCTTTTTATGATCTGTATTAGGATTAATTAGAAGACTATGGAAGAAGCATCAGTGAGATCGAGTTAGATTCCACATATCTGGGAACCAAAATAACCATGATTTAAACAAGATAGTGATTTTTTTCTCTCGTAAAAGAATGTGAAAGCAGGACATCCAATAATATCTATGGCAACTCGTGACTATCATCTGAGAAGCAGTCTCCAAACCTCTGTTCTACCAACCTCAGCACAAACACCATCCTCAACTTACCTCATGTTCCAACAGGGGTCCCTGGGGGACTCCGTCATCCTGTCAGCCCAACGGGCCGTAAAAAGGAGGAGAGAAGATGAAGCTCAGTCCAAACGACCTCAGGAAACTAGACTGAAATCTCATGGAATAATGTCGCTTCAATATCGTCACTTAGCAACAAGGCCACACCTAGGGGCAAGGATGCAATCTTTTAATAAAATAGCAAAATGTTAACATTAGGGTTTTTCAACTAAAGAAGGAGGAGGAAAAATAGATAATTTTTTGGCAATTGGCAGTTTCAGCCAGAAAAAGGAAAATGAAAAATGTATGTTATTATTGTAATTGTTAAGAAGACCGATTTTGTTTGGAGTTGGACATCCTAGACTGAAATCCAGGTTATGTGAATTCCAAGGTTACAGATCAGGGCTAGTTATGTCAGCTCCCAGGCCCCCTTTCCAACTGTGAAATGGAAATAATGATCGTACCTCCCACATGATTATTTCAAGGACAAAACAAGATAACATACTAATGAACTGCTAGATTTGATTTGCTAATACTTTGTTGAGGATTTTTGTATCTTACTTCATTATAGATGCTGATGTGTAGTTTTGGGAGACGCTGTCTAGTTTGCATATCAGGGTAATATTAGCCTCATAAAATGAGTTGGTAAATCTTTCTTTTTCTTCTATTTTGTGTTTGTAAAATTGGTCTTAATTCTTTAAAATTTTGGTAGAATTCTTCAGTAAAACCATCTGGGCCTGAAGACTTCTTTTTCAGGAGCTTTTAAATTACAGGTTCAATTTCGTTTATAGTTACAGCAAGATTCAGCTTTTCTATTTTACCTTGGTTGAGTTCTGTTCGTTTATGGTTTTTGAGGAATCGGTCCGTTTCAGCTAAGGTAGTAAATTTATGAAAGCAAGGTTGTCTGTGGTATTTCTTTATTATCTTTGTAATGGCTACAGAACCTGTAGAGGTATTCTGGTTTCATTCTTGATACTGGTGACATTTTTATCACTATTTTTTTTTTTTTTTTTTTTTTTCAGTACGTGGGCCTCTCACTGTTGTGGCCTCTTCCATTGCAGAGCATAGGCTCAGCGATCCCGCTCCGCGGCATGTGGGATCTTCCCTGACCGGGGCACGAACCCATGTCCCCTGCATCGGCAGGCGGACTCTCAACCACTGCGCCACCAGGGAAGCCCATGTCACTATTTTTGCTTCACAAATTTTATAGCTTTTTTGCTCAACACATGCACATTTAGGATTACTATGTCTTCTTTGTTAATTGACCCTTTAATCATTATTTAATTGTCCTCTTTGTCTCTAGTAATTTTCTTTGACCTGAAGTCTACTTTACCTGATTTTAATATAGCCATTTATGCCTTTTTAAATTAGTGTTTTCATGGTGTATTTTCTATTCATGTACTTTCAACCTAACTGTCTTTTAAGTAATGTTCTTGTATAGCGCATATAAATGATGGTGTTTTGTTTTGTTTGATCCACTCTGCCAATCTCTACCTTATAATTGGTGTATTTAGACCATTTACATTAATGGTACCTGATGTGTAAGAGCTCTAATCTGCCGTATTAATATATGCTTTTTGCTTGTATCCCTCCATTTCTTGACTTTCTGTTTCTCTTTTTTTACCTTTTTTCCGGTTACTTGAATATGACTTAGGGTTGCATCTTGATTTATTTATGTTGCCTTTTTAATGTTTTGCTTTATATAATCCTTTTAGTTGTCACTCTGGGTATTAGAACAGACAGTACGTAATCACTGCCTACTGCTATCAATGTTTTATCATTTCAGAAGGAAATCCTACTTTCACTTAGGTCTCTGCATACTCCCCACTCCTTAAATATACTTTTCTTAAGTATCTCTTTTGCATCCAGGTAACATCCTATCACTTGGTGGTTATCATTTTTTGCTTCAGCTATAAAATACCATTTAAGAACTTCTAAGACAAAGAGCAGTCTATCATAGTTATTCTTATTTTTACTCATTCCCATGTTTTCTTCCATTTCTGAAGTTTTAACCTTTCCTCTGTCATCATTTCCTTTCACTTTATAGACCTTCTTTAGCCATTCTTTAAGGGTAGGTTTGTTAGTAACAAATTCTCTGAGTTTTGTTTCTACTGAGAATGTCCTGATTTCCCTTTATACTTAGAGATATTTTTACTGGTTAGAAATCATGGCTGGCAGTTCCTCTCTTTCAGGATTTAACACGTGAGCTGCTACTTTTGTGGCCTTCATGGTTCAGATGAATCATCTGTTAACCTTCAAATTGCTGTTTCCCTGCAGGTAAAGTGTCATTTCTCCTAAGATGCACCCAAGGTTTTTTGTTTGTTTGTTTGTTTTGTCTTTATTTTTCAGAAGTTTTAGTTATGATCTATCAGCACAGAAGTCTTCGTGTTCATGCTTTTTGGGGTTTACTCAGCTACTTAACCGTGAAAAGGATCAGAATATGCCACCCCAAAATATGCCACTTTGGGATAAGGATTATTTTGACCTGAATATTTCTGAGATTCAATGCTGAATGTAGAAAGAAGCCTTCCCAGAGTTTCCTTTATCTGACTGAAAGCAGAAACTTCTGGTAAAGGAGGACCGCCATAAATGCCCCCCTCAGGGAAGTTTTACGATAACGAAGAAGACAGAAAGTTGGCACCAGAATGAACCTTCACAAAGAAGCCTTTTTGCTAAGATAGCCCTTACCTTGCATTAGTCTAACACATCTACCTACCCACAGTTCGCAGCCCTTAGAAGCCTAAAAATCCTTTTTGTTTGCGAAGTCACATCTTTGCAGTTTATCACCCTATGTTAAAAATGGAATCTAAGCTCTCAGGCCTTTTCTAGGGAGGTGCCTGTGTCATGTAAAAATTAACATCAAGTAAAATTCGTACTCCTTTTCTGCCTGTGAATCTGTCTTTTGTCAGTCTAATTTGCAGGGCTCCGTCAAAGAACATAAGAGGATCATCGAGGAAAAAATTTTCCCACCCCTACAGCTTTGTATATTTGTCTTTTACCCTATTGGAGAAGTTTTCAGCCAATTTTTCTTTGAATGCTTTTTGAGTTCTACTATCTCTCCTTCTTGGACTTCAATCCTGTGAACATTAGCTATTTTGTTACTGACTCACAGATCCCTGAGACTGCTCATTTTTTTTTCATTCTATTTTCTTTATGTTGTTCAGATTAGGTAAATTCTATCAATCTGCCCTTCATGTTGCAGATCTACTCTCTGTCATGTCCACTCTACTACTGACCCCAGTCAGTGGGAGGTACATTCTACCCATCAATGGGGCCCTGCTTTCTTCAGGGCCGCAGGGGTGGAGGGGAGGAAGGTCAACTCCCACCAAAGCCCAGGGCGGGGGAGAGAGCGGTTCCACTGGTGTTTGTCTAGGAGATCACTCATAGGTTCAAGAGGGACTCTAAGATTCCACCCAAATAAACAGATGGGAAATGTGTACTTCAGAGCAACCCCAGCAGTGAGCAGATCAGGGAGAAAGAGTACGATGCCAACGCAAAACAACTGGAAAGAGTAAAACCAAGGGTATAAGCTACTAAGTTACGTATAAAGAATAAGAATATTTTCTCTTAAAAAATACATTTGGTTTAAACATCAAAACAAAGAATGAGTAGTATAATCAAATTTTTCAGGGAAAAAAAACTAAGGAATAAGTTTCAGGAATAAAACTAGGGACCTTTCTTATTTTTGCTGGTTAATTTGTAGGTAGCTATTGCAGTAATAGAGTCATCTCCCTAGTCTAATTACAGGAAGTGGAATAGGAAACAGACATCTAAGAAATGGAGATTAATCCAGGTAGAGCACATATTGGCAAACTTTGGTAGTTAACTGAGACACTTGAACGAAGCAGTAGATGCAAAAATTAAGAGACCATGCCCACTATATGGCAGTTCCCATCCATGGTTCACCTTGCCTTTCTCCTTAAACCAGGAAGGCAAAATGAGTTACCAACTTTATAGAATACCAAAGGCCATTATCTAGACTAGGTTTTCAGGAACTTGGTAAGGTCACCTATGTTTCTATTTCTGATTGATAAATACCCACTAAGAAATTCACAGAAATTAAAAATACTATATAAAATTCACCTAAAATTTTTATAACTTAAATTTGGTATGATACATTTTTAAAAATTTAATCTTATGCCCCTTTTGCATAAAAATTATAATAAACTGCCTTATTTCCTAGAATTATGATTCCACCAAGATATATGAAGTACACGACTGAAAATGATGAGCTTGGTATTTGGGGCTATATAATAGACATCTATGTTGCAGAATTCTCTCACCCGGGATGGAAAAGAAGGAACAAGAAAAATAAAAGACTCTAAGCTTGGTGGCAAGATAGCAGATGACAGAGAGAAAAATGAGAGAGAGAGATTTCTGAATCATTTAAAATCCTTTAAGCTACAAGTAAAAGAATCCAATTCCAAATATGTTAAGATATAAAGTAGCAGGCGTTGGTCAGATGTCCTTCGAACGGACTCCAGCTCAGCGTCCACAGTTCTGTCCCCTTCCCACCTATGTGTGGCTTTTATCTTTCAGGTTTTGCACCAGGTCGGGCTCAGAGGAAGAGAGAATCCACCTTCTGCAGCTGTTTCTGGAGAGTCAGTGGCTTGATGCCCCCAAAACCCTCACGACCGCCGCCGGGTCCTCCTGGCTTCTGGCCAAGTGTTCATTCCTGAACTAATCCACTTGGCTAAGAAAATGGGAATGATTTACATCACCGGAGAAAACCACTGTCTGCAGGGAGAAAGCCCGTCCTGCGGCAGGAAAAAGGATCAATCTCCCCACAAAACACAGGCTGCAGGAGGAGGGCAGACAGAAGCGTTTTGGGGAAACAACCGATGTATCCATCAGACTTCCAAAACACAGAGCTCTAGAAAAAGAAGCTCCTAATTTCTGAGTCCACAGGTGGGTCATTTCTATCCTTCATTCATCCACCACCTGTGGAATCCTGAATCTCTGAGTACACATCAGGCCTTGCTAAGAAGGTGGCCCAGACGTGTATTTGATTCACATGCATCAAATACAATATAATAAAACATTGTATTTTTCATAAAACGACACACTGGTTTGTCTATTCAAGGTTACATAAAAATAGTACTAGGGTACTTAATAATAAATTAAGCAAAAAAATTGATAAATATTTATTATTAGACAAATCAATTATATAATAATTGATTAAATAATTAATCATAGAATTTTTTTTTTTTTTTTTTGCGGTGTGTGGGCCTCTCACTGTTGTGGCCTCTCCTGTTGTGGAGCACAGGCTCCGGACGCGCAGGCTCAGCGGCCATGGCTCACGGGCCCAGCCGCTCCGTGGCATGTGGGATCTTCCCGGACCGGGGCACGAACCTGTGTCCCCTGCATCAGCAGGCAGGACTCTCAACCACTGCGCCACCAGGGAAGCCCCTAGAATATTATTTTTTTAATTTTAGAATTTTATTTATTTTTTTTTACAGCAGGTTCTTATTAGTTATCCATTTTATACCTATTAGCGTATATATGTCAATCCCAATCTCCCAATTCATCACACCACCACCCCCCCGCCACTTTCCCCCCTTGGTGTCCATACGTTTGTTCTCTACATCTGTGTCTCTATTTCTGCCCCGCAAACCGGTTCATATGTACCATTTTTCTAGGTTCCACATATATGCATTAATATACGATATTTGTTTTCCTCTTTCTCTTTCTGAATACTATTTTTTTACATTCATTCTTTATTTAATATTCATGACTATTAATTTAATACTCATGAATACATACTATGTTATTTTTCAATGCCAATAGCTTGATCATAACTCTAGGTGCTGTCAATTCATAAAAGCATGTCTACCAATATTTGAGATAGTTCACTAATATGATGAATATCACTTCTAAATAATTATAAGCAATAGTAGAAAAAGTAAACTGATTATCAAAAGCAGCAAAGAAAATCTGGAATGCATTTGTTTCATCTAACAACTACTTACCCAATAACCATAAAGCAGTTAGTATTTTATTATCGAGCATCAAACAGACGTCATTCCATGTCATTTAGAATTCTGACTAAAAGCTGTCTGTGTCGACTTATGTTTTAACAAGTTTTCATACTGTGAAAGTAGCTATTTTCTCCCCAGAACTGACAGCTGGTTTCCCAAAGTGTAGCTGGTCCTTAAATTTGATATACCAGCCAAGCCACCAGGAAAGAACAAGATACGGAATATGATACACCAGCAAAGCCACTGCAAGAGAGTAAAATGCAGAAGCCAGTATATATATTACGATAGAAAGGTGAAAATTAGAGATGAAGAAATATTGTTTTCAAATAACAAATGTTAAAGAAGTTTCAAATGATCCACATTTAAGAGATATACTAATAATGACTTTTAAAACATTCTGCCTAAAACAATTTTTTTAATCACCCTTCCTGAGATTATTCAAATTGTTTAGGATAAGACCTCCCCCCATCCTGCCTTCTCCCGGCCTCCTGCTGTAAGAGCCTTCATTTTTCTTCACCGCAGTTCTTCCATCTCACAAATGAGGAAACTCACCAAGTCCACACACACATGGAAGGAAAGTCCCAATTACAAAACTGGATACTAAAGCCTCCTCTCCATTGTTCCAGACCAATTCTGTCCTCCAGATCATTTCCCCAGTGACCCCAGGTTCTGCCCGCTTTCACCTGTCCACACGTACCTGTTTGCCCTGAGCTCCTGTGAGTCTCCACTGGAATGTCTTCCAATAGGTGTCTCCCTAGTCCTGCTTTCTGCTAAAATTCAGCTTAAATTCTATAAATTCTGGGAAGCTCACCCAGATCTCTACACACTTCTTAAATTCCCTTGTCTCTGATCATTGAGATTGCCTATAAAATATAGAGAGAGGATAAACAGCACACTCATTTTGTAAAACCTCACCCGTTTCAGGATCTGCCCGCTTTGATCGCCACCACGGAGACAGGGAGGGGGCAAAGGGAGGATGTCGGAGCCACAAAGTGTTTCTTCTCTGAACTGCACATCCAGCAGCTACGGCTCCTGGTTAAGTGTCCCATGCTGGCTACTCCAGACCTGGTCCAGCTGCCCAAAAGGTAAAGCCTTGCTGCAAATAAACTTCACACCCACAAAATATAAAAATAAATCCTGGGCTTCCCTGGTGGCGCAGTGGTTAAGAATCTGCCTGCCAATGCAGGGGACATGGGTTCGAGCCCTGGTCTGGGAAGATTCCCCATGCCGCAGAGCAACTAAGCCCATGAGCCACAACTACTGAGCCTGCGCTCTAGAGCCCAGGAGCCACAACTACTGAGCCCACATGCCACAACTACTGAAGCCCACGTGCCTAGAGCCCATGCTCTGCAACAAGAGAAGCCAGCGCAATGGAAGCCCGCGTGCAGCAACGAAGACCCAATGCAGCCAAAAATAAATAAATAAAATAACAAATTTATAAAATAAAAAATAAAAAAATAAATCCTGCAGTTGACTCCTAGATTAAACCTTGTAGGCAAGACAATGAACATACAGAAAATCATGTTTACGACAGCAGACTTGAGAGTGAATTTTCATAAACTGGAAATTTGATCAGGATGTACGGATACACCCACCTCAAGATAAATCAAGCACCATTCACAAGGATGAGTTAGAAGCAATGAGTCGGAATGATTTCCACAAAGTTTCTCACCAGAAGGATGAAGAAGAAAAACAGAATGTGGAAAAGGATGCTTCCTGTGATGCTATTTTTAAAAAGTTAACGCTGAAAAAAAAAATCACCGTTTATAAATATGTATATGCTTACAACAAAATGTTGGAGGACACGCACAAGGTTGTATAGATCACCAAAAGGCAGAAAACAGATGGTATAGGGAAGGGGAGGGGATAAAAGATCCAGGCAGCAACAGAAAAAAATATTTAAATACACTAAAAAGAATTCAGATTCTCATATGTGTGATTAACGTAAAAGTCTGTTTAGGTGTGTACATGTGTAAAGAAATTAAATAGATGTTTAATTAAACAAGCAAATTACTATTCCTTGATGATCTCAAATTGGCTTTTCATAGTTACATGGTGGGCTTAGGACCCTCAGAAATGAGGTACACAGCGATGTTGGTTCTCAAAGATACTCAGGGCAAATCCAGGCATACACACCCCACCCCATCGTCATCCTAGACTCTGTTCTTTTGTCTTAAAACTTAAAGAAAATCCACTTTCTCCTCACATTTTAATGTTTTTAATGTTATGGGATATATGCTACCTGTTTCAAACTGAGACTACTCAAATCCCTCTTCTAGCTGTCCATCTCCATCCACTTACCGATTCATATATGTATATATCCTTTATTCACATGAATCTGTTATTTTGAAAACCATTTCCAATAAAAGAGTTATGTGATGAATTAGTAAATGCAGCATATATTCCTCAAGGTGGCAAATCTAAGTTTTGTTGTCCGGAAGTGCTTTAAACATGGGCTTCCACACACCAATCACCTGCTTTCTTGGTCTCTGCCTTTTTTTATATGTCAGTGTTTTTGAAGATGCCAAGCTCATCTGTGGTTTTTTTATAGCATTTTTTGGAATTTTTGCTTTAGGTGAGAGCTGTTATTTTGACAGAGTCCTTTACATCCTTGGCCTGATGACAATCTAGAATTTAAAGCAGCCAAAATTCTCTTTTTCAAAAGAATAATCTCCACTTGCATTGTGCAACCAACCAGCGTATCCAAACAATTCACTTCATTGTGTCGAGGGATATGTTAGCATATTCACAACATGAAACACACAAGGTTGGGAATAAGTTCTGACATTACTCTATACATAGAATAATTAATAGCGAGAATACAAAACTAAACACTCGCTTGTACTTTCTGAAGAAACACATTTTCTCTGTGTCCTCTCTCAGTGTCTACTGAGAATTTCTATTTGTTGAAGTCAAATCCGTAAACAGCCTTTGGGTCCTCAGTATTTTTCTAGGCGGCACTTGAAATTCCTGATGCTCTCAGTTTGTTGCCTGCAGTTTGCGCTGCTGCCTCACCTTGGCAACCTCAGTCATTCTGCTTGTGGTTGTCACTTTGGTTAGGATTGGTTAGGTTAGGTCAGGTTAGGATTGGTTAGGTTAGGTCAGGTTAGGTTAGGATTGGTTAGGTCAGGTCAGGTTAGGTTAGGTTAGGATTGGTTATGTTAGGTCAGGTTAGGTTAGGTCAGGTTAGGATTGGTGAGGTTAGGTCAGGTTAGGTTAGTTTAGGTTAGGATTGGTTAGGTTAGGTCAGGTTAGGTTAGGTTAGGTTAGGATTGGTTAGGTTAGGTCAGGTTAGGATTGGTTAGGTTAGGTCAGGTTAGGTTAGGTTAGGTTAGGTTAGGACTGATTTCAGTGTGGGTTTTGGCTCAGTGAAGGGACTATACTGCATGTCACTTCCATACAGACCTGACCTCTTCTCTGCAGTTTACAAAGTAGATATTCACCATCCCTAAAATTCAGTGATTTATTTTTTCAGCAACTAATTTGTCACTCATGGAACTCACTACTGAACACCTAAATCTGATACTAAACTGCTGCTGGTTTGAAATATTCCATTTAAAGTTTAGAAAATATCCCAGATATTAGTAATGTTAATATTCATAGATGTGCAGGGCATTTTTCTATAGAATTCCAGTCAGCCACACATAATGGATCTGCTCTTCCTCATGAATAAAGCAATGGCCTACTCTCTGTGGACTGTCTTTTTCTGCCAGGTGAGTACAGAGCGGGCAGCAAAGAAGCATTCAAAACCCACAGGTGCGGGAAGTCAGCTGGTGCAGCCATTTCGCCCAGCCCAAGTAAATGTAACGAGACTCTGGTAGAAACCCATACCGATGAGAAGGAGGAATACAAGTAAATGAACACACCAAACATTTTTGGTGTGTTTATTTGAAAATAAATAATCCAGTTCTAAGGTATGAGCATCTATTTAGATACAAATAAGCACAGCAGCTACAATATAGATTACGTGCTCATCTAGGAACCACTACATTATTAAAAGTCTAAAAACTCTATTGTAAGATTTTTAATTAAAAAAACTTTATGCATTTAAAAAACACTTCAAAATTTCAGGAAAAAAGGCATTTTATATGTTTTCCTTGTTCTTACAGGATATACAAATTCCAGGCAACTTGGCTTCCTCTTACAGAAGAAAACCCACCTTCGATGGCCTTATTTCGTAAACTGCAGATGAATGTGTTTTATACTTTAAAGCTACAATGCTATATACTTTTTAATTAAGTCAGTTTATAACTCAGTCAGCAAGTATCAATAGTTGCGAGATGCCTACTAAGGAAATGGGTAGTAGGTTAGACTGAAGGTAGATAAAGATAAAAGGGATTGTTTATTAACACAAAGAAGATAGTCTCTTGCAGGTGACAGGTGTGGAGAAATGATTACAAGGTAATAGACTTGTTAGAACTGATGTCCATATTAGGAGCAGTGATGTCCATATTAAGACCCACCTGTGCATCTCACCTGAGTATGTGAACGCAGTCAAGGTGAGAAAAACATAGCTGTCCAGGTGGATTTTAATTGGTCTTTTGAAAGTATAGTATCTAATTAATGTTTATTCAACTTTTACCTTAAGAGGTAGAACCGGAGGAATTTCATCTGATATGTGTTTAAAATCGCTCTTCCTTTTCTTTCTACTTTGTATTAAAGCCATTATAATGGCCATCGATGAGCCTTTATGGTAACTTGCGGAAAATTGTTCACTTCTGGCATTCATAGGACACATTTTATCTTTGCTGTCAAATAAGCACAAAGCACGCCAGAGTGAAAGCTCTGTAATGAAACTGAAGGAAAGGCAAAGAACATCTCTACCAGGAGCAGAGGAAACGTCAGCCCTGCCAGGGCAGCAGTGACATTAGAAAAACTTTCAACAGCCCATAGAAGCCATAAACCAAAGGTCTCCTAGAATAAGGACTAATAGGGGGCTTCAGAATTAAGTTCTGCCCAATTTAACTACTTAGAAGTCTTTGAGTGAAAAATATAAACATTTTTAACGCAAAGTCTGTTGCAAGAATTGGTTATTTTTTTCTGTTTTCACGGCGCCTCTCTTTCACTGAATTATAAATAATATTCTCCTTATTCCTCTGCATCTTGTCTATCACCTCCTAATCAACATGGTTCTCCCTTCTGAGACCCCTTACTTTACAACTTTTAGCCTTTTTATCACTGACCTTTGATCTTCTTCCTTTAATGCACACCTTGTTTTTACTTCATACAAGCATTTCATATCCATTGGAGAAAATGACTATTTGGATAGAGATTGAATAAGTGATAGAGACTTAAAATATATATTGGTAATTAAATGTATTGATTACACATATCAAGTCTTTCTTACCATACTTCTTCAAGGTACTTATTTACTGAAAACCATATGACCTGTTATATGGTTTGAGACCTCACAGCAATGATCACTGTTATGTTTGCTAAATGCCTCTCACTTACTGGATACTCACGACAGGCATTATTAACTCAACTTCATCACGTAAGATGTATAATGCACAACCGACATTTAAAAATAAAAATGAGGCTTTGACAAGAGAAGAAGTTAGAATTAAAATTCAGATCTGTCTACCAAGTATATGCTGTTTTTTATAGTCTATTTAATCTCCATAAGGAATAAAATGCTCCAAAGGCAACAGATTATGTCCGTGAGGGGAAATAATTAGAGGAACCTGAGATGATTCCAGATAAGAATTAGCCAAATTACAAGCAGAAATGGAAGGAAAACAAGATCAGAGATTGGGTATTTGCAATGGTTGGAAAAGGTACATGCTTTTGAAGGTAAACCGCAGGGGATGCAGCCCTTACCTCCTCCCCTAAACCAAATATATGCAGAGAACCACAAGCTCCCCATCCTTAAATGGACAGAAATGCTTAACCAGACGTAAGAACTAATTCCACAAGAGAACTTTGCCTTGGGCTACTGGCTTATGGAATCAATTGGGGGCCACAGATTCAAAGCCTACCCATCCCCCGGGGTCAGGTCCTCAAGGACCTAGAGCCTGAGGACAGTTTATGTGGAAGGTGTAAGCTCACGATTGTGACGGGGATAAAGACGGGAGGTGAGACAGAGATGCAGGCTGGCTGGCGCTCAGGATGCGCACCGAGGGATGCAGCGTGTTTCTCAGGAGAGGCTGCAGCCGGACCACAGGGCAGCCCACGAAGGAGGGCGATGCATCTGCCTGGCCCCCTGCACCCCATGCCCCGTCAGTCACGTCTTCCTTGTTGGGGTGAATTCAGGTTGTGTCCCCAGCCCCGCAGTGCTGTGCAGCACTCACGCCCACCGCGGACCCTTGCACCTGAACCTGGACGTGGAGGTGACTCGGGTCCGCAGATGTGGACGGCGTGGGGCTGGGCCTCCGGGCAGCCTGGGGTGGTCCCGCAGCCCATCTGGGTGGAGGAAGCAAGGCCAGAATCTGAAACACCGTCTAACTTGTGCTGCCTGTGAAACTCGGAGCCACTACTGAAACTGTCTGTGATTTTTCACGTCTTGTGCTCTCGAACTTGCAAGTCTGTTAGTTTTCTGCTCTTTATTTTGAAAAGGATATTCAGTAAATGTGTGTGTCAATGGAGCTGCACAATTTGTCATTACCTCTGTCTCTTAATATCTATTCCAACAACGAGTGGATTTCATTAACGGCCTTGCTGATTCCACATCCGTGACCCTGTTACCCAGGATGTGAGATGACGTTGCTAAATGACACCAAGATTGTTTGGGGGATTCCACTAGAAAATGAGTGCGTATGTTGGTTTGACCCCCACTCCCTCAAAAACTGTCCTGTTTGAACTAAGCAGAGACAAATATGGGATTGAGAAGGAATCGGTGAAAACATATCTCCACTGCCATTATACAAACAAAAACAAACTTCTTTTTAGTAAATGTACTGGATTCATTATTTTGGTAGAATCATTATTTCAGTAGCTTCATCATCTCTTTCCTCATATCCCTCTGGGTGACTGAAGTTTATTTGAAAGTTTATTTCATCCAATTTTATAACAGTTTTCCAACATGTATATATGGCATTTTTCTCTTTTGTCTACTGGCCCAAAGAGTTTTTGTCCTTTTCTTCCAAATAACCCAGAATTCTTCATTAAATATTCTAGCATAATCAGGATTTCTGGCTCTCCTTTCATACATACGCATACACACATTTTAGGCTAATTCATAATCTAGGATAATTTGTCATCTTCCCAGAGATTGTGGTAATTCACATATTACTGAGAACTAAATTTAAAACATTAAATTATTCCCTTCTCAGTTATGAATTACACCAACTGAGATGGGATTTCTTCTTAGAAAGTTTTTACAAATGGAGATGAATATTAAATGAGATATTTGAACCACTTATCAATAATCTATAAGCATGATCCCTAGAATTAGCTGACTTGAAGCACTGGCTGTACCACGTTTTAGCTATACACTTGTCTAAGTCTCTTAAGTAAAAGTAAGCTCTCTTAAGTAAAAGACCCCTTTTGTAAACCAGGTGCACGATTGGTTCTCACCTCCCTGGGAGGTGAATGTTAAAGACAGTCAGACACTGTCACAGCAGGATAGGCAAAGCCTGGTGGAAATGGCAGCTGTAGCCATAACAACAGGAGAAGTAGTGGATTTGTTCATTTAATACTTCTAAGTCCAGATGAACATTGAGGAGAGACCAGTGTGGCTGTCGGTAAGGATGTAACACTGAATAAAGTTACCCAAGGAGAAAGTGACGAGTAAGGGGAGAAGGATGTGAGGCTGAACCTAGGACAACTCCCACATTTGAGAGGAAAGTGGAGGAAGAGGACCCAGCATCAGAAAACTCTGAGAACAAGATGGGGTAAGTCCAAGAGGAAAGAATTGTGACCCTTGCGAGACTCTGAAGAAAGTTCCAATAACTGGAACACTGGAAGAGTGTGGAACGGGCTGAAAAATTATCTATTCTCCAAGTAGTGACGGTCAAACCCAGATGATAATGAGCTAAAAAACTAAAACTAAAATAGTGGCAGTAAAAATAATAACTCTTGAGATGTTTTATGGTAAAAGAAAAGACGAAGATAGATCAGTGCTGGGAGATTCAGAGAACAGCTTTTTTGTGAATAAAGTTTTAAGGAAACACACCACGCCCAGGTGTTTACACAGTGTGGGGGTCTTCTTGACTGTCTCATGGGGACACAGCTGAGAAGTTGTGACAAAGACCACATGATCTACAAAGCCTGAACTATTAACTACCTGGCTTATTATAGAAACAGTTTACAGACCTTTGCTCCAAATGGTCCTAGAAACACTGACTTTGGAACTCATAGATAGAAACTTGTTCTTCCTTGATCATACATATTTTAAGATACAATATCTGTGCACCTACTGTAGAGCACAGGGAACCCTACTCAATGCTCTCTGGTGACCTAAATGGGAAGGAAATCCGTAAGAGAGGGGATATATGTACTGGGTTGGCCAAAAAGTTCGTTCGGGTTTTTCTGTAAGTTGTTATGGAAAAACCCGAACAAACTTTTTGGCCAACGCAATATACGCATAGCTGATTCACTTTGCTGTAAGTAGAAACTAACACAACACTGTAAAGCAACTACACTCCAAAAAAAGTGTTTTTTAAATATTTGTGCAGATTTATTCACTTATTTAAGTAGATACTACCTCTTGCTTCTTGACTAATCAGCTTCTAAATTCCATGAAGAATACACTCTGTACTCTGATAACTTATTTTTAGTGTCTCATGAAACAGAAACAAAAAGCAATGGTATTCCCTCAACTATATAAAACTAAATGTAATTTAAAAGTAAAAGACTTTTCATCAAAATATACTTTAAAAGAAGCACCTTATGAAAGTAAGATGGCTTCCCTTACCTCTTACCATTTGAAGTTTCTTTTTACAGTAAATGATTCAATGTAAGTCATGTGCGATAAATCACAATTAATTAGTAAGTATGTTTAATCATTTCTGTATTAATTTTTTAATATGATGAGTCATTCAATCAATTATCATTCAAACAAGTAAGGCATTATTTTAAAAAGTATTTTTCACGCAGACGTGCATAGTGTGATGAGCACAGATACCAATAATTTTGGTTCCGCAAACACCATCTTGGTGAGTTATGGTTTCTATAGTGCCCAAGAAAAACATATACCAAATTCAATTCCATTTAATTGCAAATTTCTAAGGATGTGCTGGAGTATATTGGATTTCAGAAATGCTAAAAATTACTTGTTGGCTCAAGGCACAAACAGTAGGTATTTCTTGTATGTTTTAGGAAATGAAAAATAACATCTGACCTCTCAAATAATACGCATAAGAAGCAAAATTGAAAGTGCTGTTCAAAATCTTAATGGTACACGTGCTGCAGAGGCCAGATACTGAAGTTCCTATTTGATGAGACTGTGCAGTAAAGGTTAAAGCGATGAGCCAAGTGATTAAGAAGAAGCACACATATGGCTTCTGTGCTTTCAGTGAGGTTTACAGAGCTTGCAAAGACTAAAGGCTGCAGCATTACTCTCATTGAGAGATGTTTTTATTACTGTCCTTCAGAGAGTCTGGATACTTTCAATAAAAAAGAGAGTTACATATTTCCAAAGTGAATTGGGAGCAAGTGATTAACAAGTACAAAATACACACACACACACACACACACACACACACACACACACACACACATATAAAACAATAAGATTAAAAAAAAAAACAGAGCTTCCCTGGTGATGCAGTGGTTGAGAATCCTCCTGCCAATGCAGGGGACACGGGTTAGAGCCCTGGTCCGGGAAGATCTCACATGCTGCGGAGCAACTAAGCCTGTGCGCCACAACTACTGAAGCCCGCGCGCCTAGAGCCCATGAGCCACAACTACTGAGCCTGCATGCCACAACTACTGAGCCTGAGCACCTAGAGCCCATGAGCCACAGCTACTGAGCCTGCATGGCACAACTACTGAGCCTGCGCACCTAGAGCCTGTGCTCCACAGCAAGAGAAGCCACCGCAATGAGAAGCCTGCACACCGCAATGAAGAGTAGCCTGTGAGTAGAAGGAAGACCCAATGCAGCCCAAAATAAATAAATAAATTTATGGAAAAAAAAGAGATTATATTTAGTTTTCTAACTTTTTCTAACTCTCCTTTTGCATTTCCTTTGGCCTGCTCAACCACTAAGTGTTGTGATGTATTATCAGAGCAGATTCAAGCCTACCATACATTATGTGTTTGTACCAAGTAATTATTTTCAGTGGTTTTCCCACTCACTTTTGCAGGATACAGGAGCATAAATAACGTCCAGACGTGAATAATGCATCAAACAAAGTCCAGCTCAATAGCACTAATCTACTTTTATATAAAACTCAATTGCTCCTTTTCTGGCATTCAATTCCAGCTACTGCCTATCAATATCTTCTCATTTGACATTCTTGAGGAAAAAAAAACCAACCAAGGCAGCTGAAATGTACCGTTATGTCTATAATAAAGAGATGAAATACACATAGATCTGTCAGAAAACATCTTCTCAATATAATGGACACTCAAAAGCCAGAATAATTGGTCTAACTTGTACACCTTATCGATTCTTGGCTGGAAATATACAGTAGAACCCAATCTCTTTTTTTTGTTTTAACATCTTTATTGGAGTAGAGTTGCTTTACATTGTTGTGTTAGTTTCTGCTGTATAACAAAATGAATCAGTTATACGTATACATATATCACCATATCTCTTACCTCTTGCGTCTCCCTCCTACCCTCACTAACCCACCCCTCTAGGTGGTCACAAAGCACCGAGCTGATCTCCCTGTGCTATGCGGCTGCTTCCCACTAGCTATCTGTTTCACATTTGGTGGTGTACACGTGTCCATGCCACTCTCTCACTTCATCCCAGCTTACCCTTCCCCCCACCATGTCCTCAGGTCCATTCTCTACGTCTGCGTCTTTATTCCCGTCTTGCCCCTAGGTTCTTCAGAACCATTTTTTTTTTTAGATTCCATATATATGTGTTAGCATACGGTATTTGTTTTTCTCTTTCTGACTTACTTCACTCTGTATGACAGACTCTAGGTCCATCCATCTCACTACAAATAACTCAATTTCGTTTCTTCTTATGGCTGAGTAATATTCCATTGTATATATGTGCCACATCTTCTTTATCCATTCATCTGTCGATGGACACTTAGGTTGCTTCCATGTCCTGGCTATTGTAAACAGAGGTGCAATGAACATTGTGGTACATGACTCTTTTTGAATTACGGTTTTCTCGGGGTATATGTCCAGCAGTGCGATTGCTGGGTCATATGGTAAGAACCCAATCTCTTGAATGATTTCTTCACCGATTTTATAATAATTCTGATCCATGGAAGAAACTGATGTGGCCATGACAGACACTGAAGGTCCTCTGACCGGCTCTCACCCCCAGCTTCTTTCTCCTGGGCACCCTCCCACCACAGAAACCAAGAAGGCTGACCAGCATGTCCCAAGGCTCCTTTGCAGGTGGGTGGTCAGGTGACACGATGCCAGCCAAGGTAGTCAGAAATCTGCTGGGAGCAGGGGATTCTATCTGGGTCCTGATTCTCCATTAAAAGGGGCAGAAAGCTTTGAGCATAGCTATCTCCTGGTATCAGCACCGTCTTACTAAGACCCAGAGGCCGCAGACGTGAGGGGGCCAGAGAGGGTGGCCCTGTCCTTACACCAGTGCCATCAGCCACCACAGCCACAGTCCTTATTTTTAAGGCTTTATAACCAAGGCTAAATGCTGCCCACAAACCAAGATATTTCCGAGCCTGAGCACCTAGAGCCCATGAGCCACAGCTACTGAGCCTGCATGGCACAAGTACTGAGAGCAAATAATAATTAAAGAGCAAATAATTCTGCCATCGATCTGATTTATAAAGGACTAGTTTCTATTGTTTTCTTTTCACGTATCTCTTGCGATTACATATGATTTTTCATTTCTTCTTTATGGCTCTAGTTTAAGTTACCATCTCATGCCAGAAATCCAGTTCTCACCGTTTGTTTGTCATTGGACCACTTGCAAAAGAGTGCATTGGGCTGACTGTGGACCCATGGCCCTCTGTTTGCTGGGTCTCACCCATCCTGTCTTTATGTAATACACCCCAAGTGTAAAACTTGGGTCCACAGGATCAAAGGGCAAGTGTCTTAGTAGTTCTGTTTGATAGAACTCTCTTGTGACAGACTGTCCTTTATCTGGGCTGTATGATGGAAGCGCCACTTGCCACAGTTGGCTGGCAAGCACTGGAAATGTGACTAATGCAACTGAGGAAGGGAAACTTTAGCATCATTTAACTAATTAAAATGTATATATCCGTATGTGGCTAGGGGCTACCATATTGGACAGCAGAGCCTAGAACAACTAAATTCACTGGTACTGTGGCTTTCAAACTAAACTTTATACTTAATTGCCTCCAATCCTTCATTCTCTAATCCAACATGCATGTGCTCTCCAGACTTACATTCCTTAAGCCCTGGATGATTTCACCTACTTTCTCAAAAGTCTATGTAGGACTCTCATGCCCTACAGAACTGAATTCCAGCTTCTAAGACTGGCATTCAAGGTCCCTCAAAACTTAGACCTTCTTGGTCTCCCGAGGTTCCTCTAGCCGTGTGATTATTCTTACCAAAGTGGTCTGTTCACTGTGCTTGGAACACATTCGTGATGCTCTTCTCTGCTCACTGTGGTTTTCTCACCTGAGATGGCCTCCATACATCTGGAGATCAAATTGGCAAGTATGGCCATCTTAATAATATTCATTCTTCACCTCATAAATATGGCATGTCTTTCCATTTATTTTGGTCTTCTTTAATTTTTTTAAACAACATACCGTTGTTTCCAGAACTTAAAAAAAAAAAAAAAACTTAAGTTCCTTTGTTTAAATGCATTCCTCAGTATTTTATTCTTTTTTGATGCTAAACAATAGAATCGTTTCCTTAGTTCGTTTTCACTGTGCTTCTTGCTAGACTATAGAAATACTACTGATTTTTACATAGTGATCTAGTATTCCTGCAACCTTGATGAATTTCTTTATTATTTCTAGTAGTTGTTAGTGGATTCCTTAAGATTTTCTACATACAAGACCACATCTTCTTCAAATAGCGACAGTTTGACTTCCTTTCCAAGCTAATGCCTTTTATGTATTTATTTTCTTGACTTATGGCTCTGGCTAGAAATCCCAGAACATAAATGAATAGAAATGATGAGTGGACAGCCTTTCCCAATCTTCAGGGGAAAGCATTCAGTCTTTCCCCATTACGTATGATGTTAGTTCTGGGCTTTTCACAGATGCCCTTTATCAGCTGAGAAAGTTTTCTTCTAGCCCTCATCTGTTGAAGGTTTTTTATCCTGAAATGGTGTTGGATTTTGCCAAATGCTATTTCTGCATATGTTGAGGTAATTGTATTTTTTGGTCTTTTATCCTATTTATATAGTGTATTACATTAAGTGATATTCAGATGTTAGACCAAACATGCATTCTTGGGATAAATCCCACTTGGCTGTGATATATGATGTTTTATATATGTTACTGGATTCTATTTGCTAGAATCTGCTTGAGGATTTTTGCATCTATACCCGTAAGACCAGTAGAGACACCTGAAAGTGCTGCTTTCGGTGTTGTTTAACATTTGAGACAACTTGAGGCTGGGAGACCCTAAGAAGCAGCATTGGCTATTTTTCTAAGACTTTTAACCTACTGGTTCCACGACATTAGGCCATGGCTATATATACAAGGTATGAAACAGGCACTCACAGCTTGGCCATCATTCTCTCCTCTGATTTTTAAAGATACCATTTCAAGTTCCTTGTTCATTCACAATAGCAGTAATACCTCCACAAACAGGTGATTCCGAGACAGTTAGCAACTAGAAAACTGTACTTAAGCATAGCCCTCTCCCCACCAGGATTACTCAAGTCTTGACTAACTTCTGTCTGCTTGATATATGCCAGTTTCTGAGAGAAGTGAATGCAAATCTGAAGAAGGAAGAATTATAGATTTGTAAACTGCACCCTGTGAAGCTGGCGGCTTTTAATGTGAACATTAGGATGTTTTATGTGTATACAGGTGCAGGATTGCTGTATATTCCTGATGAATTGTTTTTTCTTCACTACTAAATGACCATATTCGCCTTGTATTATTTTTCAAGGGCAGTTGTCATAGAGTTCTTTATTTCTCCTTTCCTGCCTTCTTTGGAATTGATCATGCTTTTCTGAATGAAAATCATACATTTCTATTATTCCAGTCATTACACTTAAATTTCTGAATGCATGCTTAATTTAGAATATATTGTTAATCAATACCATTATACACTTTACAGAAAATATAAGAACTTTAGAATTCTTCAGCTCTCAATGCCTCGCACATTGTTATGTCATATTCTTTAATTCTTTAGTTTTATCCCATTTAAGAGTAGTCCAAAATTAGTTATTATTGTTATCTTGTAAAACCTGTTTAACATTTTCTAACTCTGTCATACTACGCCGCATTCTGCACAATTCCCTTACATCTATATTACAGTTACAAATTCTCTTAAACATTGTCTAAATCTTCTGGTTAAGCTAACTGTATTTATTTTGATTGTTGTACTTTCATTTTTAGACATATTTGTTTCTTTCCAAACCTGACTCTTAAATTTGCTGGATCCTACTTTACTACAGCTCTATTTCTTCTCTTGTTTCTTTAAACCTCTAAAGTTGGAGTCATTCATTCTCCTTCAGAAGTTTCTATCAGCTCACATCCTAGAGTTTGCGGTGACCCTGTCCTGTGATGAGCTCTTTCGTCGCATGGTTTGTGATATCTTTGTTGGCAAGGCCAAAGGTTTTCATTGACGTCTTGGCCTGGGGTGTCTACAGCCCAACGGCCGTGGGAACTGGATTCCACTTCTTCATAGGGTCTTCAACCCAACGGGAACGTTCTCCAGACCCAACATTCTGTGTGGGTCCCGCCTGTTTCCGAACTGTTGCTGTCATGGTTACTCATACACCTAGTTTAGGTGTTTTGCCCTTATCAGTTGTTTTCCTTTCTTCCTTCCTTTTTTTTTTGGTGGCCGGGCGGGGAGCAAACAGCATCTATGCATTTGTTTCCCATCTCAAGTACGGCCTGCCTCGTCCTGCCATGAAATTATCTTGTGTGCTTTGCATGCTTCTCCCTAAACAGATTGCTTGATTCTTTCTACTTTTTAGAGGCTTCTAAGTCTCCAAAAATCCAAGTTTTCTTCTAACTAAACTTAGTTCCTGTGCCCCCAGAGTAGTGTAACTACTTCATGTGGGAAACTTAGATCGGCTTACGGAGCCTTTACTCAGCTGTGTGTCTGACACGGTATATTTTCCTTTAAAATCTGAACAGTTGGAATCTCCACCCATTCAAAATTCACTAGTAATTCTCAGTAAGTCGAAGAGCAAACATCTCCATTCTAGGCCCTTTCAGCACCCATTCAAAATTCACTAGTAATTCTCAGTAAGTCGAAGAGCAAACATCCTCATTCTAGGTCCTCTCAGCACCCATTCAAAATTCACTAGTAATTCTCAGTAAGTCGAAGAGCAAACATCCTCATTCTAGGCCCTCTCAGCCTGCGCATGCCGTGTATGTACTTTTAGTCAACAATTGCTTTGCATTAAATAATGTGATCTATAGAGATGGAAATACACAAGGCAATTTAAGTGTTGAATCAGAGCTCCTTCCTTAACTCATCTGCATTTATTCCTCATAGTTTAGGATATGTTCATGTACATGGAATTAAGAGTAGTCTCAAGACTTCGTTGACAAAAATATGAATGATGGATGGCTCGATAAATGAAGACTAAATAATTAGATAGTATATTTCCCTTCCAAAGATAAAAATACAATTTAAAAGTGTTTTCATTGGATCTTTCTCACATGTACAAATTCTAAATGTACAACAATATTTAGGTACAAGGTATAAGGGAAGACATTTTAACTTTTGTTTACATATATTATACATATTATACATAAATGTATACAGTATTTGTTATTTAGATAATATATATGTATTTATATATGCATTGTTTTATATACATGTGCTGAGTCTTAGAGTTGAACCATTTTCACTAATAATTAGTTTAAAGAAATTCTCTTCATTTGTTTTACACAGTATATTAATAGGACAGAAAATGAGCTTCATAAATTTGGGAGAAATTATACATTTTCTCTCTCTTAGTTTATGTTTGAAATGCAGATTCAAGCATCAGTTCATTTCTGATGCTTCAAACAAAAGTCAGCAAATTATCTGACACAAGAGATAAAAATACAGCCTATGGAGTTATATTTAAACTACAGATTTTAGCACTATTTATACATAGTACATCATCACTCATTTGGTATATTCATGAGGAACAAGTAGGTTTTACATTGTTTTTCACAAACTCCGTCAAGCCAATCCGTGTTGAGGACAGTCAGCTAGACATGGCTGCGCTGGTGCGCGTCCCTCCCGAAGTGGAAGGCGGGATTTCTGGGTGAGCTATTCACAAACGTAACTTACTGATGGATTATACTTCATTTGAAAATAAAAATGGATTACACCTGACGTTGGTCAAGGGGCATTTGCAGAAATGACCGTCCAGTAAGTCTGTGTTAACATCGTCTCACAGACTAAAAACAAAAGATCTTACCACAGCACCAAACAGTCGGCCCTCCCTCTGCCCTGTAATGTTCAGTCTAGGAGATAAGCAAGTCTCATTGAGACACATCTCAGACACTGTTCCTTGCCTGACATGCGTGTTCGACTGACTGTCGGATACATGCTGTTTTCAGTCCCAAACCACAGTGTCTACACCCTCCAGCTGCAGGAGTGTGGTTCCTCGTATCCGAGACCATTTGTGCGCAGGGGACCAGGACAGAGATGACAGCACCCCTGCAGGAAAGGAAAGGAGCTCTTCTCTCCCTTTTCCCACCATCATACCTCCCAGTTAAAAATTGGCTTTTCTTGATCAAAGGAAATCAGGGGAAGACTGAGCCTCAGAGTGCTTTCGTCTTCTTGGTGTGCACCGCCCCGTCAGAGAGGGGGCCCCAGATTTACTGTGATCAGAACCGTGTCACGTACTGGAAATGATAAAATCTCTCTGGATTTTGCAATGAGAGGTTTTTTGTAACACTCAGAGTTCTAAAAAATATGACATGGTATTCTTTTTATTTGCACATATGGTATAGGAAGCTGGTAGGTTACAACAAGAAATCTTTCTTAAGCTAGAGAAGTCCCTATGCACGTTAGAGCCTTTAATTGTGCATTATTTCAAGGAGTGTTAGAAAAGGAAAAGAGAAAAGATCTTCAGTGTGTTGAAGGCTGAAATGAACTACTTTCTCTTAAATCAGCGGTTTCCATGTCAAATGTGTGACTACAGGTTAAAGTGAGAAGCAATGAGTGTCTGGCTACGTTTTCCTGAGAAATCCCCGCCCAGGGTTCCCGGGCGGGTGACACTGTCAGCGTTCCTCTGGGAAATCAGCAGCCATCCCAGGGTCTCTGCAAACCAGACAGCGGGTTCCCTTCACCAATTCAGGGCTGAGACATGGAGCCGGGGGACAAATCCGCCCCCACAGGTGACCTGGCCACTCTGAAAGGCAACATCCAAAAATTACCCCCATGGGGCAAATTCCAGTGAAATTACTTTTAAAAAGTTGTTTATAATACATAATCTGATAGGCTGACTGTTTCAATCCAATGAAAGTTACCCATGGGATGAGCTCGTTCTTACATCAGTTCCTGTGAATTCTTCATCTCTACACATTTGCAGCGTGAAGACCGTGGCTAGAAGCGCTGGCCTATAACCTGTCACCTCCCAAACCGCATGGCGTGGGGTGTGGGATCCACGGGCAGGGGTAGATGTAAAAAGCCACTAAATTAACACAGAGCTTTTGTCTTTATACAAAAGACATCATCGGGTGGACGATACCCTGACAACACCTTCTGTATTCACGTAGGATTGGGTTGTCTACCCAGGGCTTTCAGGCAGCGTGTGCAGTGAGCCTGCCCAGAGAACCAGGAGATGAGTTCCAGCCCCAGCCCTGCCTCAGTTTACGTGTGTGACCTTGGACTACGTTCCGTAAGCTTCCCAGACAGAGACCTCTCATTCGTTGGTGAGAATGTGCAAAGCATGTAGCATCGGTCAAGTACGCAGAGAGAGTAGCCATATTTATATGGAAAATCCCAAACCTCAAAGTCTCACACCACTACCCCGACCTTCTTTTCTCTCCTCTTCTCTTTTTGAGTTTTTCGGGTGTTTCTCCACTGGCGCTGCCACACCCCTTGCACACCCAGGAAGCGCAGTCTCCTTGCTCCCTCTGAATCCCCCATCACCTGCACATCCTGCCGCCCACGTCATGCCTCGAGCTTGTTTATCCAAAGAGGAGAAGGAAAGGAAAACGGAAATTGAAACAGCGGCAACAGAGCCGATAAACAACACGGTCTGGTGAAATGCTGTTTCGTAGGCACACACCCAGAAGGCAAGAGACACTTCAAAGCCATCACAATGTCTCTGCGTTTTTACCCCAGACGTCATGAACCTGACTCGTCCAGCGTCTAAGCTAAGAAACAGCTGCCTGTGTGTGGCAAAATATTGAATATGGATCTAATATCTGAAACAGTGAATTTATAAAGTAAATTAAAAATCAAATGAATAAAATGACATCTTTGGAAAAATCTTCTCAGTGAGCACAAATACGAATTCGTTTATTTTTTGTACCCAGGTTAGCACAAACAGCATTCTTTTAACCAGCATTCATTAAGTTTCATAGATAAAGCAAACACTGCAGGGTCTCAAGGAGCTGAAATCCGGTAGGAGACAGACCAGTAAAGCACAGCTGTAAGCCGGCTGGATAATGAGGGTCTACGGATGCCTGGGAGGGACAGAAGGCTGGCCACTCCGAGTGCTGCCTCGGGGCACGGGGGGCTCACAGGGGACAAAGCATTTGAGCCGAAAGTGGAACTAAGACTAAGCCTTTCAGGAGAACAAGCAGGGAAAAGGCACTTCAGACAAATGCAAACGAGTTTGGGCCAAACCACGGGCCGGCCGGAGAGCAGGTGAGCATTTCCGGAGAGCAGGTGAGCATTTCCGGAGAGCAGGTGAGCATTTCCGTGACGCAAGCTGCAGTGGAGGGTAAGGCACAGTGGGGTGCTGGTGGCAGCTAAGGCTGCAAGCGGGCAGCAGAGAAAATCAGGACCTTACCGGTCGTATAAATTAATTTAGATATTTAAGTTAGTCTCCAGACCATGGGGGAAATTCCAGTGATCACTACATGGAAACGTGAGGGACAGCCTTGTGAGAGCTGGGACGGAAAGCAGAGAAACTGGCAGGGCAATGCCCCTGGGCTCAGGTGAGGGAGGAAGAAGGCCGTCAGCAGAGCCATTAGTGACAGAAGTGCTTGGCTGGCTCTGGGGGAGATGGTGGCAAAGCTCCCCATCTCATAAGGTGCATAAATGATGGCTACTCTTATGCAATAATCCATGAAGAAATTAAAAATGTTTAGTTGAGACAGATTTTAGAAATGATGAAAAGAACCGTTTTACAAAAGAAGAGGCCAAGTCCAAGCGCCCCGTGGCGGGTGAAGGTGGCACCTGTGTTGTTACAGGCTGGCGCGTGGCCTCCAAAAGCCTCAGCGCCCGGCACCCCGGAGTGAGACCGCATTTGGAGATAAGGCCTCAAAGACGTAACTAAGTTAAAATGTGCTCACAGAGATGGTGCCTTATCCAACAGGACTGGTGTCCTTACAAGAAGCGGAGATTAGGACACAGACACCCACAGCGGAAAGACCACGTGAAGATACAGAGAGAAGACAGTCGTCTGCAAGCAAGGACACACCTCGGAAAAACTCAACCCTATCCACACCCTGACCCTGGGCTTCCAGCCTCCAGAGCTACGAGAAAGTACATTTCTGTTGTTTAAGCAGCCCAGTCTGTGGTGTGCGCGATGGCAGCCCCAGCTTACTAGTACATGGGTCACTAAGGCTAGAGCCCATGCTCTCAAACGACCTTTCTAGTGCCTCACACTCTACCCACGCACCATTATGTTCTCATCCTCCAGTGAGCATTCCTTTCAGATTCTTCCAAACTCTGTTTTTCGGTTGGAAATTATAAAATAATTTCTAACACTTGACCAAGGCTGTTTACATGTAACAGAAATCACTGTGCCCAAGAAAACATCTGAGACAAACCATTGACCAGACTGGATGTCTTGAGGCTCATCAAAGTGATGATTTATTTCTAAATAGTTGTTGAGCACCTACTGTTTGTCAGCTCTGTCTAGAGGACATTGTAATGATAAACAATCCTGGGTTTCTATTATCAAGGTATCTGCAATCTGGTAGGGAGAGAGAATTTGTACAAAAATACATGTGATAGAAGCCCAGATGTTGCATGCTACAGGAGGACACACACAATGGGAGTTTGAGGAAAAACAATTATTCTTAGAAAAATGGAGTGGGAAAGGCAGTAACCAGGGGAGAATTTATGATTTAATTGGTACTTGGCCAGGCCTTGAACAAAGGTGGCATCTGGCTACAGGAGGATTTATGCATGCAGGCCTGTGGGTGGAGGGTCTAGAGCATTTCAGCTACAGGGAAAATGTGTGAATAAACTTAAAAAGAAAGGAGGGGAAACAATGAGTATTTCAGTGTGAATAGAACATAAAATATGTGAAACGCTTATAAAAGATGGGTTAGGTCTACCTTTTAAAGGGCCATGAACATCCACGAAATTGGACTTCATTGAGGGAGCAAAAAGTCTTGATGTAAAAAAAAAACACAAACCAGTTTGATTCTGTCAAGTATTTTACCACATGTGGTTGAAGCAGAACAGCATCACAAAATTACCTTTGAGGTCAGGGAGTGTTACAGTGCCTACGCTTGGGAAGTGGCTTTCATCGTTCATTAATTTATTCCTCACCCAATAGGAATGTTAAGTAGCCAGTATGTGCCAGGTAGACACCGATGAGCTGAAGAGACCACTCCCCGGCTCTGTGTGAGCAGGGAGCATGGAGGGGATGATGGGGTAAATGACAAATTATGATGGAGGCGGGAAGGGTAGGATTCTACCATGAGTAGGTGTAGACTGAATTACCCATTGCCTAAGTGGATCCAGGGTGTGAAGAATGAAAATCTCAAAAGTCTCTAGAAATATCCGTGATTATAGCCTAGAAGACTAAGACAAAAATAAATAAACAAAACACACAACTTTTATTTCTAAAAATACTGGGGAAATGAAAAAAACATTTGTCAAGCTGAGTAAATTCCAAAAAATTTAAAAGAATAGAACTAGTTCTAAAACATGGAAAAGAGATTCAGGTGGTAACCTCTGTCCTCAAGAGGACAAGTAGAGAAAATGAAAATAAACAAACGACAGCAACATACCCACTGCAAACTTCAGGCACTTTGAGGAACAAAATATTTTCAAACTTTAAAGAACTGGCAAAGAACCTTTTTAAAGAAGGGAGACAGTCTGAGAATCTTCCGTGAGCCATAAACATGAGACATAGTACATGACGAAGTTTTGTTTTGGGCTAAGTTACAGCATCTTGAGAGTAAAAAGATGTCTGGGGGGAGTCAGAACATGCTGGACCACACTTTCCTTTCCCCATCCTCCATGCGTTCACTGCCAGTATACAGAAATACAATTCATTTTTGTACACTTATCTTGTGTATCTTGTATCCTGTGACTTTGGTGAACTTGCTTACTATGTCTAGAAGTTGTTTGGTAGGTTCCTTGTGATTCTCTACAGAAGTAAGTGTATCATCTGAAAATAGCTTTGTTTTCCTTTTCAGTCTATAGACCTTTTCCTTTCCTTGTCTTATTGCACTGGCAAGAACTTCCAGCACCGCGTTTAGTTAAGACTGGTGAAAATGGACATACTTACTTTGTTTGCAATATTTGGGTGAAAGCATTTTACCGTTCACCATTTAACCTGTTAATACAGTGGATTACATTGATGATTTCTGAATATTAAACAAGCCTTGAATTCCTGGGCTAAACCCTCTTAATTATGCTATATTATTCTTTTGATATATTGCTATATGCTCTTTGCTAATATTATGTTAAGGGTTTTTGCATCCATTTTCATGAGGAATATTGGTTAGTGGTTTTCTTTCTTTGTGCTGTCTTTGTCTGGTTTGGGTAACAGAGTAAATACTATCTTCAAAAATGAATTGAGAAGCATTCTTTCCTCTGCTATTTCTGGAAAATTAGTGTTAATTTTTCCTTAAACATTTAGTAGAATTCTTTAGTGAAGCCATCTGCACGTGGGGATTTTTGAACTAATTCAACTCCTTATTACAAGGAAATATCCCCTATATGTGATTATTATTCTGGTGGTGTGCTGGATCTCCAGAGAGTTATTGGACAGGTTTCTTTAAAGTTGAGTTATCCCAATCCATGCGACAAGGCTTGGTACTTAGGGAAAAAGCAAACCTGCTCTTTGAGAGCTCTAACAGTTTTTGAATTTCTGCTGCAAAACTGCTGAAATCCTGAGCAAACTCCGCTTTTGCCAGAAGCCTTGCATTCCCACCACCTTCACCCACGTTCAAGTTATCTTGTTGCCTGTTTCTACAAGAAGTGAATGAAATGCTGAAAATGGAAGTTGCATGAGGATAAAAAGAAGCTCAACAAACATTCCCTGGGCATTGGGAACATACCAAGCACTGTGACTGCTGTTTGTGTGATCCCAGAAAGAAAAATATGTGACTGGAATTAGAAATTAAAATTAAACGCCACGCGAGCAGATGATCCAGAGGCACACCTGCTTCACATAGTTTATTTAAAATGATAACGAAGTGTCTATTGTGGAATAAAGGGAATGTCATGTAGTATTACATACATATTCGACATATCATTCAGATCTTAATGAATTGTTCATTTCACTTCACACAGTGAAAGAGCGATGACAAATTAAATATTACATATTATGTAGCACCCAGGTGGGAAAGACACTTGCTCTATTATAAATTCATGGCAAGAACTAAATTAAGGACACTACGACTAACAAAAATCTAATCTTGTACCACATGCAAAAGAGCTCAGTATTGTTGATAATAAAAGGAAATAAAAGTCTTGGATTGAGTTTAAGATATGTTTCTTAGAGCTTAACCGACGTTCTCAAGACACAGAGGGAAACAATGGGCTCGGGAAATTGAAATGAAAGTTCCATCCATCTACGATTATGATGTATTGTTTACAAAAATTTTGTTAAAAGTGTCCCTTGTGAAGAAGCCATTGTAACTTTCAAAATGGCTCTGCTCTGCTCTGCCTGCTACGTGTCACCTATCGCTCAGTAAAGAATGGCTTACCAGAAACACCACGCCCTACGAGCTTGTAAAACAATTTGTGAATCAGGGACATGTTATAGAGCTGACATCAGAGAGGGAATTTAGAAAAGGGAAGCACTGAAAAAGAGCCCAGGTTACCAAGGCCAGCTTCCTAGCCACTAGATAAACTCAGTGCCTTAAGACGCTGTGAGTTAGAGGCGCCATGAAGCACAGCTTTTCCAGTGGCGCTGGGTGAAAATCGATTCCAGTTTACAAGTATTGATATGTATAATATAAATAAAAACAGGTCATTTTAAGTAAAATAATGTGACACTTTTCTTAGCGCTCTCTCCTGTAAATCTGCGGTGTCTCATCAAAGAGGATTTAAGCACAAAGAAGTCTGGATAATCGTATAAAGATATAACCAAGACTTGGGTTTCCCTGGTGGCGCAGTGGTAGAGAGTCCGCCTGCCGATGCAGGGGACGCGGGTTCGTGCCCGGGTCCGGGAAGATCCCACATGCCGCGGAGCGGCTGGGCCCGTGAGCCATGGCCGCTGAGCCTGCGCGTCCGGAGCCTGTGCTCCGCAACGGGAGAGGCCGCGACAGTGAGAGGCCCGCGTACCGCAAAAAAAAAAAAAAGAAGTTATAACCAAGACTAAAAGCACTGAGCGTAGGAACGTGGGGAGCGGCTGATGCAGGCACGACCGAATGTGCAAGAGGGGCTCCCACCCAACACGGAAGCGCGGGGCGCTGCCACATGCCAGGAGTTCTGCTGAGACAGATATGGGGGCGCTCCCAGCAGGCGGCTCGCATTCTCCCAGAAAAGACGGATTGGCAAGCAAGCAGGGGATGAAGCATTTGTTCCAGGAGGACAAAGAAGGAGGCAATGACCTCTGCCTGGGGGTGGAAGGGGGGGTTCAGGGAAGCTACATGAAGGGGACTAAAGCTCTCCATCCACCTTGGGGACCATGTCATGGTGTCTGCTCTACCCCAGGCTGTAGTCTAAGTGCTGGGGACCCCGCTGTGTCCCTAGATCCACCTTCCAGCGCTGAGACACTTCACATAGCCCTGTTTTCAGATGAGACACTGCAGCTTAGAAAGTTGTCAGCATGTCCATATTATATTGCTATTAACTGACACAGCTGGGAGGCAAACCAGGATTTTAAAAATTCCTGAAGCCCCTCGCCACTACACAGACTGCTCTCCACCCATGGAGAGCCGAGGGTCGTGTGAAGCCTGATCAGATGTGTGTGTTAGACAAGGTGGAAGGAGAGAAGACAGACATGGATACTAGTTAGGGAGATGATTGGGGGAAAAGGATGGACATTACGGATGCCGCTATATTTCAAGTTCTTATTGAAAACATGAAACTTGGCATAGAGTTTGTAAGAAAAAGTAATGATATTGATTAAATCAAATGGATTTTAACTCATGAATAGTGTATGGAAAGGAAGCTCCAGGATGCGAAGGACACGGTTACTCCAGAGTATGCCTTCTGTCTGCCTCACCTGGGGGGCTGGGACTGCAGCGTCATTTGGGGAATTTAATTACTCAGGGGTCTGTTGAGTGTTTACTCAGTGACATGGGTACATCCAGGCACAAGCCACTGCTCCTGTTTTCAGAAGCTCCCAAGTAGATGGAGAGGAGACACTTTGCAGAGAAGTAACTATCAGCGAGCATCTAGGTGTCACCAGAGAGGTCCTGAGAGATTTCAAAGGAGTAAGATGGACGTTTTGCAATTTTCTAACATCAAAAATATTCCATGTTGGTCGCAAATTAAACCTTTCTTGCAATACCTTATACATGAATTAAAATCAACTTAACTTGGGAATTCCCTGGCAATCCAGTGGTTAGGACTGGGTACTTTCACTGCCGTGGGTCCGGGTTCAATACCTGGTCAGGGAACTAAGATCCCTCATGCTGCGCAGCACGGCCAAAAAAAAAAAAAAAAAAAAAAATCAACTTAACTTGATAAACATGATTACCTTTCTTGCAAACAATAAGCTGAGTTTCATGTTTTCCAAAAAGAATTTGACTCTGCTGTTCTGCCACAGGCCCACGATGCCGCAGTTCCAGACCCGGGAGAGTTCAGTCGCGCAGCAGAGAAAGTCTGCCTCGCAGACCCTATGAAGGCATGTGTGGTTCTCAAATATAGGAATTCTGATGGGAGTCTGTGTATTAAAGTAACAGATGATTTAGTTTGTTTGGTGTATAGAACTGACCAAGCTCAAGATGTAAAGAAGGTTGAGAAATTCCACAGTCAACTAATGAGACTTACGGTGGCCAAGGAATCCCGCAGTGTTGCCGTGGAAACGGACTGAATGGTTTGAAATGAAGACTGTCTTGTTCTTAGGAAGTAAATATCTTTTGAATTTGAGAAAAGTGTTGGGACAGAAAATACTTTATGTAACTAAGTGGGCTATTCAGAAGCCAACAGATTATTTTTTGTACTTTGTTTTTTAGTGTTTATTTAGAGAGCTAGGAATGTAAATGCTTTCATTTAGAATGCCTTTATTTTTGGAAATGGAACAAGGAATGCCTCTATCTTGGAAACTTTTTGCAGATTGTTTGATGTTAGGCAAAATAAATAATTACTTTCTGGTAAGTTTGCATCAGTAATTTGAAAATGAGATATCAAGAAAAGCCAATTCTTCATTAAATTTAGTTAATCTGTCTTTAAAAGAAAATTAAATGTAACCATTTTGCTGGATTGATATATTTCTTTTGGAGCATAAATTTTGTGCTGTTGATGACCACCAAATATAAAATACGGTAACTGGAATTAACTGTGCACAGCAGTATAGCTGACTATATACAGTAGTGTAGTCTCAATTACATCTAAAAATAACTAAAAACAAGTATGCTTTACCTTAAACTTTACAAATTTAAACTATATATTTTCGTTTTGTTTTGTTGTTTTTTTTAACATCTTTATTAGAGTGTAATTGCTTTACGATGGTGTGTTAGTTTCTGCTTTATAACAAAGTGAATCAGCTATACATATACATAGATCCCCATATCTCCTCCCTCTTGCCTCTCCCTCCCTCCCTCCCTATCCCACCCCTCTAGGTGGTCACAAAGCACCGAGCTGATCTCCCTATGCCATGCGGCTGCTTCCCACTATCTATTTTACATTTGGTAGTGTATATATGTCCATGCCACTCTCTCACTTCGTCCCAGCTTACCCTTCCCCCTCCCCGTGTCCTCAAGCCCATTCTCTACGTCTGCGTCTTTGTTCCTGTCCTGCCCCTAGGTTCTTCAGAACCATTTTTTTGGGGGGGGGGATTCCATAAACTATATTTTTAAATATAAGGGATTCATAGTATCATTAACCTGTTGAGCAAAGACTTACTTTGAATCTAACTTTCAGTGCTCAGAATCATCTGCTGTTACTTTAAATGCCTGAACAGAACGCTCACTAATGGACTGAAACCACCATATTACACAAATATTTGCGTGTATTTGCCATCTACATCTTCTCAGAAGGGCTCAGGATTCTTTGAACTGTTACATTTTTGCATACCTCTGTGACACCTCAACCCATTTCTCTCATTACTTAACCAACGTGTTAAGCATGACTGTCACAGCTGTTCTCCATTAAACCAAAAGTCTGATGTTATTTGATATTTATATTATATTTGTAACCTGAATTTTACCACCTAAATACAATGTTCACATGTTGATTCCTACATTAAAATATATCTTGTTAGGAAAAAAAAAGAATTTGAAAAATAGCGACATACATATATATGTATATATACTAAGGGATCTACAGGTACCTACTTTTACACTGTTACCTCAACCTACTGTCTTATCAACAATCAATAAACCATCAATATTTGCAGATCTGGGTGAGGGGAAAAAGAAACAGAAGTGAAAACCAAAAGAATACAGCTAAAAACTAAGTTTCAATCATGTAATGAAACTCAGTTTTTCTATTTCTGAACAGTATATAATTTTTGTCAATAAATATTTATGTAGAACTTTCTAAGTTGAGGTATTAGACTAAGCCCTGCAGGGGAAATAAAAATGAGTGAGGCGTGGTTCCTGATTTTGAAGAGTTGGCCAGTGGGTAAACACAGCATTTCCAGTGAAGCCAAATAACCCCCCTTCTAATCCTCATATAAAAAGGAAAAAAATACAGAGAAAAGGTGCTGCCGGCCATCTCCCATTATCTACTTTCTCTCGTGTATTTTTTAGAAAGATAGAACTTGAGAATTTATTTCAAAGCACCAATAGAATATGACGGTCATTTACATAAAAGCCACAGCAAAGAGTGGCCTCTGTCAGGTGACAGGCACGCAGGGAAGCACCCTGCATAGCACCCAGCGCTGTCCTGTCACAGAATGAGCGCTGGGGGTCCTTCTGTGGCGGGGAACTCGGCTAGCAGCTCTATAGGACCAGCTCACTTAATGTGACAGGTGAAATGTGTTATTCCTGACGTCTACGTCTTTAACTCACCTTGGCATTTATCCCTAGTTATTACTGAAGAGGCAAAGCACCATTGATTGCTGTTAGGCTTTTACATAAACAGCATCTGAATTTAAACAGTATGTTAATTTGGTAGATGCTTTGGTCTTACATACACGCATATGTATCTTATATACATATGTATACATCTGTAGGTGTGCATGTATATATATATACATACACACACACACACCCGCACAAGTGTTCAAACTCTGTTCTTAGGCTTAATATGAAACTTCAATTTGAAACTTTACAATACATTGTGTTGGCATATTATTAACCCTCTTGTTAACCTGAGAAAACTAAAGCACAGAGGGGTTACATTACCTTCTCCAAAGTACTACAGCTTTTTAATACAAGAGCCAGGATTTGAATCCAGTCAGACTGACTCAGAAGTCCAACCTCTTAACCACTACACCACAGCACAGAATGAGGATAACAGAAATAACAAGATTAACGCCTAGATCTCTGGTGTGTGCAACGTGGGAATAATGGTACTGTTATCTGTTAACTGAATGGATGAATGAATGGATGAATGAATGAATGGATCTAGAGTGGGAGATAAAAAAGAGATCACTTGAATTCAGACTGCCTCAAAAGTGTTGTCAAATATCAGGTCTACGTATGACGTGAGGGGCACGAGATGCAGCAGACAGTGTTTCAAGACACCAGTAGGAGGTGTGGATGGAGACACAGCAGCCGGGCTCATCTCTGGGAAGAGGATGCCGTGCGTGAGCCTGGGTACCTTCCCCCAGCCCCCCGGCGCAGCCTCGCTGACCCCCAGCCTTCGCTCTGTGGATGGAGCCCTAGGTCCTTCCTGGGTCAAAGTCCTCCCCATACACACCTGTTTACCTTTCCATCCTGACTTCTCTCAGAGGCACCATTCACAGCCATGATCCAGCTCCATCTTCACTTGATCTCAGCTGGGTACAAATGCCATGGGTGTCAGGTCACCTTCTCTAGGGAGCCTTTCCTGAACTGCCAAGGCTGGGCCAGGTGGGAATTTATCACACCTCCTCAGCACCCTCTGCTTACACCTGTCCCACCACCCGCTGTGGGCCAAGAAGATACGGAAGAGGAGGGCTCTGATCTACCTAAGTGTAACCTTACCACGTCGCACAGCGTCTGCACGGCACACACTTGATGGGGTTCAGGGCAGGCCGCCCCCAAATATGCCCTTTGGCATATTGATTATTTTGAATTAAAGCTACCTGAGAAGCAGCCAGTGCAAGAAGGACACTGTGACTGTCCTTCGTCCCCCTGAAAGCAGGAGATAAATCTCTCATGTGAAGATGCTCTCCCTGTACCAGGAGGGTGTAAGGCATCCTTATCACCAGAGGCAGGGAACTCAGGGCGCAGAGGCTGTACAAACAGACCCTGTGAATTCTTTATGAACTTGCTCCCCAAGCCCAACCCCCCCTGTTTTGCCAGTTCTTCATAAATGTATTGTTTCTTTGTCTAAGTATAAAAGCTGCCTGCTTTGGTCACTTTTTGAGCCCCATATCTTTGAGGCTCCCATGCATACACAATTAAATTAGTTCCTATTAACCTGTCTTACGTTAATTTACAGGCCAGCCAAGGAACCTAGAAGAGAAGAAAGAAAACGATTTTCCCCTACACACTCAAGAAATATGTAAATGAATGAATGAATGAAATCAAAGAGGGCAAATCATTATTTTTAAATAACCAGTTTTTTGTTATTTTCTGAGTTTAGGAGTATGATGTCAGGAATCAGACTATCTGGGTTTGTATCCTGTATTCCACATTTAAAATATATTATATTGGAGAAGCCATTTAAACTTTTTTGACTCTGTCCTCTCATTTGTAAATGAGGAGGATAATATAATCTATTTCATGGAGTTGTTGAGAGTATTAAAGGAGTTAATGCGAGTAAAGCACTTTGCAAGAATGCCCTGCACAGAGTAAGCTTAAATGTGGCTCTTAGTTTTGGAATAAACTTTAGAGAACAAGATAACGGACTTACTTAGTTCATAAGTAACTTTTGCATAATGCCACAGTTATAAATATATTCTTGTTCATAACCCACAACTGCCATTCAAACAAGGCTGTTGAACGAATTAGAACTTAAGATGTGAGGTCATTCCAAAGTGAGTTTAAAAAACATGTTTCCCCCAAACAATTGGGTGTATGCATTTTAGGATTTTCTTAAAAAATTCACATTTCTTTATAGTGAAAAATAGCACAGAAAAATTTGCAGAGCTTTTTAAAGTGCAGCAATTTGCTGTTTAAAATTAAACCAGTAGAAACCAAATTAAATCGGGCTTGATGGTGTGTGCTGAAAAAAGGAAAGTTTAGTTCAGTGTGTGTGTAAGTTTCAACCATGTCCCAAAGAGTCACATCAAAACTCAGTCCACATCCGGTCTGGCCCAGAGATGGACATATGTAAGTAGATATTTCAGGACAAAGGTTATGGACGTTAATGATTAATTTAACGAAATCAGAAGATTCTGAAGACAGCGGGTTGCTTTAGGAATACGTCTGGATGTTCTGATTGTTGGAGTGGATTGACATCCCTTCGTGGGGATACAAGTTCATGGTGGGAAGGCTGGGCTTCAGTAGCTCACACATTTTTCCATGAATTGATCAAAACTCTGCAACTATGCAGTGTCCCAACACTGCATTCCACATATTAAAAATATACCAATAATGACAGACTTTAAAAATTTACAAAAACATACGACACTTTCTGATTTTATCTTCAACACTTGTTTCTTACATTTTAGCACCTCTCATTTGTTTGAATGGAAAAAAGTACAAATAACAATTTAAAGAAAAACTAAAACTGACAATTTTGGGGGGTGTTTGAGAACAAGATTATCTAATGCTGTGGCTTTATGTTGTGTATATATGATCTAATAGCAAAATGTAATTCCTACTTCCTATGAAGGAATGAAGTATATAAACATTTCATATCTTTAGATGACGTTTCATGTGAACTAGTGAGAAATACTGAACTTCCTCCATGATTGTTTTGAAGTGAAGGGTTCACAGCAGGAAACCATTGCTATTTCTTCACACTCTTACTGGCATTTCATTTTCTTTTTACTTTACAATTGTGTTAGTTATCTATTGCAGTGTAACAAGTTAACACAAACAAAGTGGCTTAAAAGAATACAAATGCATCCTCATGGATGGAATTGTGTCCCCCTAAATTCATATGCTGAAGTCCTAACCCCAGGACCTCAGGATGTAACCTTATTTGGAAATAGGGTCATTGCAGATGTAATTAATTAAGAAGAGGTCACACTGGGGTGAGGGCTTCCTGATCCACTGCAGCTGGTGTCCTTATAAACTGAGGGACCCTGGCCTCAGAAGCACAGGGGTGGAGACTGGGGTGATTCAGGAGAAGCTGAGGATGCCAATGGTACCAGCAACCCCAGGAGCTGGGCGAGAGCAGGGGGCAGAGTCTCCCTGACAGCCTCAGTCGGCACCAACCCTGCACCACCTTGATCTCGGACTTCTGGCCTCCAGGACAATGAGATAAGGACTGTCTGCTATCTAAGCCACCCGGCCCGTAGGACGTCGTCATGGCAGCCCTAGGAAACTAACACGTGGACGGTCTCTCTGTTTCATGGGTCAGAATCAGGCACCGGTTAGCTGGGTCCTCTGCTCTGAGTCTCGTCAGGCTGCAACCCAGAAGTCAGCTGGGCTGCATTCTCGCCTGGAGACTTACTGGGAAGGAATCGCTTCCCAGCTCATTCAGGTTGTGGGCGGAACTCGCCTGCCCCGAGTATATGACTGAGGGCCACCTGTAGGGCCCAGAGGCCACCGGCGTTCCCCACCACGTGGCCCTCTGCACTGACAGTCCGCAGCATGGCTGTCTGCTTCCTCAACACCAGCGGGGGAAGTCCTCTCACTCTGGTTAGATGGAGCTCTATGTGATATCACGTGATCACAGGGGTGACTTGCCATCCCCTTTGCCATATTCTATCGGTTAGAAGCAGGACCAAGTTCTGTCTACACTGAGGGTGGGAACGCAGAAGTGTGTGACTCGCTGGGACGACCTGAGGGCCCGTCTCTGCCCCAACACGCATTCACCCCGTGCACCGCACTCGACTTCTTTACATGAGTCAAGAGGACTTTTCTCACAATAAAAAAAGACTGTACTGTTGGGCTTCCCTGGTGGCGCAGTGGTTGAGAATCTGCCTGCTAATGCAGGGGCACGGGTTCGAGCCCTGGTCCGGGAAGATCCCACATGCCGCGGAGCAACTAGGCCCGTGTGCCACAACTACTGAGCCTGCGCGTCTGGAGCCTGTGCTCTGCAACAAGAGAGGCCGCGACAGTGAGAGGCCCACGCACCGCAATGAAGAGCGGGCCCCCGCTTGCAGCAACAAAGACCCAACGCAGCGGAAAAAAAAAAAAACCTGTACTGTCAATACGTAACACACCACAAATTCTATCCTTTTCCTGTAATTATAGCTCTTTAAAAATTATAAAGTCATTATTACCAATTTTGGAGGGAGTATTAAAAAATTAATAAAAGCTCTTTGTATCAACCTTAGAAAATAAGGTACAAAGAAGAAAACAACTAAAAAGCATTCATAATCCTCAGTCTCAAGGAAGATAATTGCTGCAATTGTCTTCAATTCATAAATTTTAAAATCTGATACATACATTTCGATACATAATGTTATCATTACCATTTTTTGGAATATTCCACTTAACTTTCATTAACCTTCTTGACAAAATATTTATTTGCTCAAATGATTTTAAAATTTCTAAATAAGAATTTTATTTTCAATTGAATCATTTAATTTTAGATTAGTTGAATTGAAGAGTATTGCCCATGTGAAGTTTGTTCTTGAGAATTTTAGTTTTCCTGTGATATAGCATACAATCAAGTTTTGAAAAGTCTCCAGGAATATTTGAAGGTAAAATGAATTTTAGTTTCCAGGGTACAAAGGTGGACACATCTCTCATAAATTGATCTCATTAATAGTGCTCAAATACACTTCGGTTAAAGAGAGTTGAATAGATGCTAAGCTATTTCAAAGGCAAGAGTTTCTAATTATAGTACATATAGATTACTAAATGAAAGTAGACTATCCTGTCTCAGTTAATGCCCGTCTTCCTTAAACTCAGCCTTCTTTAAAGTTGCTATTGCCACTCCTGTTTCTATCTCTTTGGAAGCCGGACTTACTTTTACCTATACTTTTATATTTGAGCATTCTCAATATTTAGCTTATGTATGTCTCTTGCAATGGTGTACAGTTGAAATTTGCTCTGGACACATCCATGAATTTTCTACTTTTAACAATTCCCTTAAAGCATTGAAACTTCAGCTCTATCTGGGTCGTATTAGCTTTCTTTAATTTCACTTCTGGTTCACTGATGAACCAAAAACCTTCAGTTTCAACATTGTTCATGCTATTCTCCTTGGGATTTGCAGGGCATACATCCTGGATTTACAGGTAAGTACCTTGATATTTCATGGGAGAATTTCTGAAATGAAATCTCACTAATTTTCAATATTAATACTTAATAATTCTAAATACTAAATAATAGTAAATGGGAAATGTCTGATGGGAAAACAAATTGGGGGGATTAAGAGACCATTTCTTAATTTAAACAACTTAATGAAACCTTGCTTATTAATAACCTAGGTCTGATATAAGAAGATGCTGTCCCCCTGGGATGTCAGAGATTATAATGCTGTATTTGGAAGATAACTTAATATCCTCAGAACTTATAAGAGGCTATTTTCACGCAAATGCTTTCTGTTCTTTGTAAAGTGGGTATTATCAGCAGAATCTGATTCATTAACCGTATCACCTTTTGAACACACCATGTTTTGCACCATTTCAGGGCTGTTTAGTGCCCTTTCTCTTGCTGTGAGGTTTGTTCTCACCTTGATTCCAACAAGCTTTTCATATAAGATATTCTGTACTAGCAGATCCAAGGAGAGCAGGAGGTGTCCTTACAGTGTTCTATTAAAAGCAGCAACAGGACTTCCCTGGTGGCACAGTGGTTAAGAATCCACCTCCCAATGCAGGGGACACGGGTTCGAGCCCCGGTCCGGGAATATCCCACATGCCGCGGAGCAACTAAGTCCGTGCGCCACGACTACTGAGCCTGTGCTCTAGAGCCTGCGAGCCACAACTACTGAGCCCACGAGCCACAACTACGGAAGCCTGCGCACCTAGAGCCCGTGCTCTGCAACAAGAGAAGCCACCGCTCGCCGCAACTAGAGAAAGCCCATGTGCAGCAACGAAGACCCAACGCAGCCATAAATAAATAGATAATTTTTTAAAAAATAGCGACAACTTTCAAAGACAAACCTGAGAACACTCTTGCAATTAAATTGTTTCATTAAAAGCTTTATAAGAATTGCTAAAATCTTACTTCTTTAGCAATACTTTGAAGGCTTTTTATAAGTTAAACATGAAACAGCCATAGCATCATGAAGTATTATGGTAATAAGATTAGTCTCTTATTTCTTAAGAAATTAAACTTTCATTAGCTTATAAACATAAGAACAATTTATTTGAACTAAAGTCCTGAGTAAACATAAATATATTTACGTTTGTACATAAAATATACTGTATTTAAAATTACTTGATGTTTTAAAGACAGAGCTGAATGTGAAGTATGTGGCTAGAAATTCCAAGGCCAGATAGTTCCATAAATCCCAGTAGAAAATATGCATCTGCTGGCTCTTTGTGAAACTGTTTTGTTTGAAGGAACTTTTATTTCATCACGTGGCATGGTGTCTTAACAGCCTTAGGACTGTACCACCTGCATTAGGTGTTATTTCTTATTTCCGGAATGAGTGAAGAGCAAATCGTTTTCTGTTTGATACTCAAGGAATTTTATCAGTAGAGTTTGATTTATTTGATTTACGGCACAAACAAATGTGCCAATTATAGAGTTTGCCGAAATAAGTAGATGGGTAATAAGGACTTGTGAATACTATTTAATTGCATCTGTAATCCTACAACATTATGCAAAGACCCTTGTCAATTGATTAGATGATACTGAAAATTACTTTAAATTGATGATAAAATGTCAAGTGTTGCATTTACAGTTTGTTAGCATAGGATTCCAAGTAAGAAGGTCAGCCAGCTGAAGAAGAGTTCCCATATTTACGTGGAGGAACTTGTAGAAAGTGGAAAAAAGACTAGCTACGAGATTCACGGCAGGATAAGGAGAAACAAAAACAAAAACTGTACTTGGACCTGGGTCGTCCGAGTTCCATCCGGGGCTCTGCCAATCAGCTGAGGGTAAGTTACTAAGACCTTTCCAACTTTTGCTTCCTAATCTTCAAATGGAGTGTTTTGTTCCATTTTTTAGTCAAACGATCTCTCAGGACATCTCTAGCTCTGAAAACCTATAACTAAGAGAACTAAGGGAAGAAAAGAACCTAGAAACATAATGTGAAATGCTTTATAGTTTATAAATTAAATGATGTAAGATATTAAATCTCAATGAAGAATTGAGAAATTTTTCATTATCTTACATACTGGTAAAATAAGATTCCTAGCTTCCTTATTATTTTCATTGGTTCTGTCATTTGCTAATCTTGATTGCTGTGATCTTTTGATAATTGTAAGTTTACATTTCCTTTGTGAGGGTCCCATGTTCCCTTTACTTTAAAAGCAAATCAAATCAATCATTACTTTGAACGCTTGTAACTTATAACTTCAACGGTGCAGGCTCTATCTTAGACCCCTCATTTCTCCTCATGCTTTGCTCCGTATTTTCAGTGAGAACCTACTGTTTCCCAACACATACCTATAGCACTTCTACTACATGGATGATGTACAATTACTACGGCATTATTACTACTAGAATTACTACTTTTCTGCTGGTTGAAATAAGAGTAACTCCAGGTCAAGCAATTGACTCATCTATAATTACCCCTGCAAGCTAGCTTAGTGTTTAAATATGCTTTGAGTCACCCTGTTGGTTGTTTTGACACAATCCAGACACGTGTCAATTGAACAGCATTTTCTCATGTACTCAGAAAAATAGAAACCTCATGGACAATAGGCTAAATAATCTTTCACCAGAATGTTCCATGATTCGAATTAGAATATTGTTTCTTATCCTTACCAGAATTCACCATCCCAGAGTGTTATATTAAAAGACTAGCTCATGAATGTCCCAGTTGTCTCCTGTGTAACTTGCACCAGTGGCCTGCACCTACCTCATGGCAGTTTATAGCCACAACCAGCAGATGGCTCCCAGCCCACCTCGACTGTTCTTCCTTGTCCTCTGGTACCACTGGGAGCAGTGCCAGTGCAAATCACGGGCTTCCCAGAACGACTTCTAGTGCCCTGCTGGGTGGCACGACACAAAATTCAACACGGAGCATCTAGAATGAGTCCCTGAAGGAGGTCATCCTAGTATATGGTTCACACCTGGTATATGGTTCATGCTGGTTCACACATATTTGGATGGCCCAGAGGGGAGACAGCAGACATTTTTAAAACGTGTGTCAAAATACAGAGGGGAATACACCAAATTCCCTGGTGGCGCAGTGGTTGAGAGCCCGCCTGCCGATGCGGGGGACGCGGGTTCGTGCCCCGGTCCGGGAAGATCCCACGTGCCGCGGAGCGGCTGGGCCCGTGAGCCATGGCCGCTGAGCCTGCGCGTCCGGAGCCTGTGCTCCGCAACGGGAGAGGCCACGACAGTGAGAGGCCCGCGTACCGCAAAAAAAAAAAAAAGAAAAAAATACAGAGGCCCAGCAAAACAAACCCACAAGGCAAAAGCAAGAAGTTGGCACTGCCCAAATAGAACACACGGGATGCCTAGGGAAGAGGGGTTCCCTGAATTTGGGGAAGGTAGTGGTGTGATTTTTGTTTTTAACCGAGAGCCTGTGGATCTGCCCTTGGTTAGGAAGGGAATATAGCCAGTCGGACAATAGTCCACTGTCTACAACATACCTCGTCACTTCTGGACAGCACACTTCAATCAAGATTTTGATAAACTGCAATGTTTTGAGAGACTAACCAACAAGCAAAATCAGAACTGAAGCAAGTCTAAAAAAATGGGGCATTTGAGGGCTGGATGTCTAGTTAGTGAAAATGAAGACTTACTGGAGAAAAGACCCATCTTCAAAGAATAGATGTCATGTCCCATGTTTCTCCACACGGAAACAAAATGACCAAACAGAAACCTCTCATGGTAAGTTTGGTCTCAGTGCAATATTAAAAATAAACCTAATACCTTGTTTTTAAAGGAAATAGACTCAGGAAACACAGGCTCAGAGCCCATGGGATTTACATCTTCGCAGATGTCAGGACAAGAGGGAGGACGGATGAGCCCACAGTCAGTGTGTTTGCTTTTTCCCTGGGGTAACCCCTGAGGTTCTGTATAAGAGCGATTTTAATCTTAAAATTAAAACCTGTGCTTTATAACTCAATTCCAGGTCCTACCTTAGCCGCGGAGCAAACCTGGCTTTCTCACCGCTTGCCTCGGCATATTTTTAGCGCAGGCCGCAGTGCACAGGAAATGATTAAACAGGAACCGCTGTGACCTGCAACAGCCAGCCTGCCGCTTAAGCCTGTCCCACGGGAAAGGTCCGGTGCCCAGGGTTTCCCCAAGGAGCTCAGACCTTCATCAGAAGGCAGCTCATCCCACGGCAAGAAGAGAGGTCCCTGCCCGACAGGTAGATCGCTCACCACAGGACCCGAGGATCTGAAGGCATGGACGTGGCCTCAAGGGTTCCAGCATCTGGAGGACAGTCCTCCCCTCAGCTCCCAGGCCCACAGGGACCTGGAGGCCCGTGGGTGCCAGTAGGCGGACAGGGCTGTGCTGAAGCCCTGGGGACAGAACAGCCGAGAATCCTCCCGAAGGGCTGCAGCCCCAGGGAACCGCACCCCGCCTGGCCGGGGGCTCAGGGCAGCTCAGCTCTGGAAGGATCCCAGGCCAGGTGTCTGGTCTCAGAAGGTGAAGGACCTGGGTAGGTGGGCTGCCTTCCCGCCCCAGCCTGGGAGGGGCTGACGTCACAGCCCAGTCCCTCACCTTCTGCCAGGCTTCAGCCCCAGAGGCACCTCAACAAGCTGGCCTGAACCCCATGATCCAAGAAAGGAAGAGCGTCCAGTTCAGGAGCCGGAGAGCCAGAGAGAGAGGACGCCCCATGGGGTGGAAGAGACACAGATGAGAATACAAGGATTTAGCATTGCAAATGCTGCAGTAAAAAACTTTTCAAAGCTTTAAGAGATGATGCTGGAACTAAGAAGCTAAACGGATAAATTAAAAAAGAAGATGTTCCCTGCTGAGACTGAAATTAGTGAATCTGATACGTGTGGTCATGTGCAAAAATAAATCAGAACATTTAGCAAAAACATAAAAGAGGTGGAACTATGAGGATAAAGCAGAGACTGGGAGGGTAGATCCTGCAGGCCTAACTCCCAAGGACATTCCAAAAGGGAAAAAATTATATTACACAGGGCTTCCCTGGTGGCGCAGTGGTTGAGAGTCCGCCTGCCGATGCAGGGGACACGGGTTTGTTCCCCGGTCCGGGAAGATCCCACATGCCACAGAGCGGCTGGGCCCGTGAGCCATGGCCTCTGAGCCTACGCATCCAGAGCCTGTGCTCCACAACAGGAGAGGCCACAACAGTGAGAGGCCCGTGTACGGAAAATAAATAAATAAATAAATCTATTATGCAATATTTAAGGACTATACAATAATCAAGGAAATACGAAATTCAAATTTCCCTTTGTCAAATAAAAATGTATATCTGTGAATTGAAATTGCTCACTCTGAGACTGGGTTAGTAATAAAAGTTGCATTTAGGCATATTGTGATCTAATTCTGAAACTCTGAGAAAAAAAAAGAATAAAAAGATCTAATATAATCATTGTACTAAGGAATTTGAAAAACCTATATAAACAGGAAAAAATTGGTATCTAAACTTCCAATTGCAATATAGGAAAGTAAAAATCAATGAGGGTAAAAAAAGACCACAATTCAGGAATGCTATACAAAGTAAGACAGCCTTCACTTTTCAGAGAGAAAAAGATATTTGAGGGTAAAACATAACTCAGAACATTTTACACAAGTACCCCAAGTGTGAAAGAGCATTACTTGAAAAAAAAAAAAACTGTCCAGGTTTTTCAACCTTGGGAATCTGACGGCCGCTCACGTAATCCCACGGGGACTCTGCCTTCACACACACACCAGCCTGGACTTGCTGAATGCTGTCACCACTGTCACAGAGCACACAGCCCAGCGACGCCTGTCTCAGCTAAGCTAGCTGCGTGGGGCTGAAAACTCTGGGACTTGGGTACCAGAACCTGGTGGTGAGCAAAGAAAGATGCGTGTGACAGTCGGTCCTGGGCTGAGCCGAGCACAAGGGAAGCAGCTGGGAAGGCGTCCAGCTAAGGAGGCTCTGAATTGCCACCAATAAGTTCTTAAACCCCATGCCTTTGAACTATCCCTTTCTCTTCAAGTTTTACAAAAACTATAAAATAGTTTATAATTTTCTTCCTAGCACATTGTACAACTTTCGTTAATCTTTCTCCTCATTTGGTACTGAAATTTAATTTGTCTAATATTCTTCTTAGTTTACTAAGTAATTTGCAAATATAATTACAACAGTATTATTGTATCCTTTCCAGTATTTCTTTCTTTTCTATTTTATTGTCTTGGTTATGATTTTCAGTACAATCGTACCTCAGTATTCATGGGGGATTGGTTCCAGGCCCCCCTCCATGGATACCAAAATCCACGGATGCTCCAGTCCCTTATATAAAATAGAGTTGTATTTGCATGTAACTTATGCATATCTTCCTGTATACTTTAAATCATGTCTAGATTACTTATAATTCCTATTACAATGTAAATGCTATGTAAATAGCTGTAAATATAATGTAAATGCTATGTAAATAGTTGCTGGAGCATGGCAAATTCAAGTTTTTCTTTTTGAAATTTACTTGAATTTTTTTTTTTTTTTTGATCTGTGGTTGACTGAATCCATGGATGCAGAACTGAGGGTGTGGAGGGCGACGGTACAACTTTGCATATAAATCATGATAGTTGCCATCCTTGTCTTACTTATGTTTTTAAATGAAATGCTTTTAACATTTAATAGTTTGCAGTAGATTTTTTGAGATGCTCTTGTTACGTTAGGATACTCTATTTTTCCTAGAATGCTAAGAGCTTTTCTTAAATTCAAGAGTTGTTCCGTTTTTCATGGAATGTTTTTTCTACCGATACTGAAATGATCATTTTTTTTCCTTTTTAATCCGATCATCACATAAATTTCATCAATACTTTAAAAATTTTGTACCAATTATATTACCAGAATGAAACTATTTGGGTCATATTTTATACATACATTGCCCAACTTGGATTTTCAATGCTTTGTTTAGAATTTTTATCTAAATTTATCTGAGTTATTACCTTACAAAAGTTCCTTTTTTCATACTGTCAGTTTTTTTAACGTCTAAATGTTGCTGTCCTCAGAAAGTAAGTTAGTGTTCTGTGTCCCCTCCTTTTATATTCCCAGAAAGACTCCACGGGATTTGGGACTGTCCAGATTATATTTATAAATCAAGTACTAGGTTTGATTTGAAGAACATACGTCCAAAATTTATTCTGAAAAACTTCCTTCCCCTTTGAAGTCATAACATCTGTACTGCTTTGCCAAAGCTTTGAGTTTCTCGTTATTTCTGTGTGCCCTACCCTGCACTTCGAACAAAATAAGTAAATAATGTATTATATTAAAAATAAGTTTTAATTATTGGTGTGAGCTGAACTGTGTCCTCAAGAAAGATCTGTTGAAGCCCTCACCCCACACCTGTGCATGTGGTCTCATAATTTGGAAGTAGGGTCCTTGCAGATGTTATCAAGTTAAGATGAGTCAGTAGGCTGGGCTCTAATCCAATATGACTGGTATCCTTATGAGAAGAGGGAAATGCAGACGCAGACGTGAAACTGCACACAAGCCCCCGGGTCCTTGTCTTTTGAAGTAAAGGCTGACTCAGGAGTTAATGATGGGAAACTTGAAGATGTAGAGACAAAGAAAGAGCTGTTGGGCTGGGGACCTGGTAACAGTTCAGACTATAATTCTGCCACGTCGCAGAATCACCAAACTCCCAGTTCCCTGAAAGATACAGATAAAGGCCTGACACACATTCCTAAGTTGTTTGTACAGGACACAGATCCCCTGCTGACCACAAGCGCACGGACCCCAGACTGGTTGAAAGCAGAAGGTTGATGATGCTTGAAACTTCACCTTGATGCCAACCATTCTGAAAACTGTCCATGAGCTGACCACGCCCTGCTCCCTGAGCACCGTAAGATTCCTCGCTACCCCGCAGGGCGGGTCACACGGTCCTGAGGGCACTAGCCTGCTGCGGCCCCCTTTGCCCGGCAAAGCAATAAAGCTACTCTTTTCTACTGCACCCAGAACTCTGTCTCTGTGTTTCTATTCAGTGAACAGAGACCGAGTTTCGGCAACAGACACACAGTGAGAACACCACGGACGACAGAAGCAGACAGTGTGTGGCAGCCACAGGCCAAGAAAGGCCAAGGGTTGCTGGCAAACCGCCGGAAACTAAGAGGTAAAGGATTCGCCCTTACGGGTTCCAGAGGGAGCGTGGCCCTGCTGACCCCTTGAACTCAGGCTTCTAGCCTCCAGAACTGCTAGACGTGACATTTCCGTTGTCTTCAGCCAGCCAGTCTGTGGCTCTTGTTAGGGAAGCCCTAGAAAACTAATGCAATTATTAGCTCCCATAATTTCATACTAAATTCACTCCTAATTTCTAAAACAGTTTTCCTGCCAAATGTTACCACTGTCCTGTTTTTCTGCTCATTTTTAATGTAAGGTAATTTTGATTGTATCTTTGAAGGTAGTTTTAAATTAACGTCTTAGAATAAGTTCTAACGATATGTTGCATTCTGAATTGTTAAATCATACAGCATGAGAAATTAATGGAAATCGGAAAGTTGAAAAGGTGAAATTAGTGGCCACGGGTTGTAAGAGTTCAGAAAATACGTGGTAGTTTGAGTTTTTAAAAATTAGAACATTGAACTTTCCCCACCGGTGTAATCTTGGTTTTGTTCATTTCAGTCCTTTACTGCTCATCTGTTTTGCTGCTCATAACTAATTCAGCTCAACATTAAACATTCCCGTCCCTGCTGTAACTTGCTGTGGCTCACCCCAGAGCTCCGAGAAATGCTGAGAGTCTTTTAACCGTGCTTAGTACAAGTACCACACTGAGTACCTTATTAATGCTACGTAGCTGGTGCTTGAAGCATTACCAGTCGTGAGCGCCAACCTCATTAGAGGGAAGTTGGAGACCAATAGATTCTCAAAACGCTTATGGATTCATTTGCATGACTCAGGAGAACGTTGGCTCTATTTTTTTTTTAACTTTTTCAATTGTAGACATTGTCACTCCTCTTTCTTGGTTATAATTAGTCACTCTCGGCGACAGAAGGAGCTTCTGCAGTGGTATCTAGGGTGTGTCACTTCACCTGTCAAGGTTCCTCCGTAAACCTAGCACTCAACGACGTATGTTCTGTACTCAAAATACTAACCCGGTGTAAAGGCGGCGTGGCTATGACTGTACAGATTTATACAATCTGAGGTGGCATGTGATGTGCAGTGCTCCTGAGGGTCACGACAGCGCCCACCAACCTCCTTTCTGCTGAGCACAGGTGCAGACCTGAAGGCTGTGGGTGCGCTTGACCGCAGCACTGCCCAAATTAAGCACCAAGTTAGAGAGCACTGCCCAGAGCAAGTGTGGAAACTGCCTTCACGGGGTCTCCTGGCTTTGACAATATAAAGTTTAACTGTGTTCATATTTGGCGTCTAACCTCCCTATTACTGCCAAACAGAAACACACATGGAATAATGAGGAAACGAAGTCTAGCCATGTTTAAAAGTGGTACTTTTGTTGCTACTTTGATGTACAAAGAATCGAAAGAAAAGATTCTCAGACCTTGAAATGAGCAGAGACAAGGATGTTGATCCATGTCTAATTTCATAAGGACAGTCTGCCTTAATGTCTGTTTGAAAAGGATGGATAATAATAGGAACTCTCATTTAACTGGACCATTCAGAGAGACACGAGGGCAGAAGGTCCTGTACGGACTTTTTCAGGCTGTACCTGCCCGCCTGATTCAGGGTGAAGGACCGATGATGCAGCAATTATGACTTAAGTGAAACAAAAACCTTTACCACAAACACTGAGGGACGGCGTTTTGTGATAAAATGTCCTTATGGAAAAGCTTTCGGAGACTCTCCTGAACTTTTAGTACAAATATAATCATTTGGTAGCTTTTAGAGAGAAAATATGAAACGTCATTCTAAAAAGCAAAATGCCCTTGTGACTTTGAGAATTCCCCAGAGACGGAGAATTCAGGGCGAGAAGCCTATAGAAATAAGTCTTGTGACTTTTTAAACTGACTACCCCAGGCCCAAACTCTGTTTAGATGCTTCACTAATTGGGCACGGAAACCTAAGTTTCTTTGTCCTGCCAATTCCTCACCATTGTTTCTTTGTCTAAGAACTATAAAAGCTGCCTGAATCAAAATGTGTTTCTTTTCCGTCTGTTAAGCTGTCTTGTGTCAACTGTATTATTAGTTCAGCCACAGGACTCAAGAGGGGCGGGGGTGGGGGTGGGGAATGTCCCCTCCTGCTTGAGAGAAGTAAACGACACACTATCACACACTGAGACACATCCAGCACGATGGTCAGATCAGAAACACTGAGAGTGTGACTACAGTTAATTGAGAGCCACTTAAACACCAGAAAGACAAGTTAGTCTCTTCACCTGGAGGACATTTTCCTCAAAATTCATTTTTACTAAACACTGACATCAGGACTCTAGATGCTTCCTGAAAGATTTTACTGCACTGTAACTTTTTTCTTTTAACATTCTCCTACAATTAAAATGTTATGCATTTTGGAGAGCTATAAAGCTCTATCTTTAAGATACATTATCTCTGTAACTGAAATGGCACAGAAAATTAAGCAAATGGGGAAAATGAACTGTCACTTTTTTTTCTCATAATTTTATCCACTTTTTGCTTTTATAGGAGGAGGAACGTTTCTACGACTACATTATAGGAGGAAAGTAATCTAAGCTACTTTATATGATATTTTATAGAGAACTAAAAATGTAATGGTAATCAACTTTTCAAAAGCAGACTATAGAACTCAATAAATATGTCCTATAATAAAAATAATCATTTAAGCTCTACCTTGCGATCAGTTAGAGAAAAAGGGAAAGAGATGGGCCTAAAGAATAGTTCTAAGAAAGAACAAGAAGAAACAGAAGAATAAAAACATAAAATCAATGACGGCAGAGAATCAAGAGCAAGACAGAGGTCGGTCCAGGAGGTCACGGAGCCTGGGACCGACTTCCACACAGGAAAAGCCATAGGTTTGCATCTGCCGGAAATTCATGTGTATGGAACACTGGCATTTTGAAAAAACATTCTGAGGAAATCGTTCATGAACACAAGATTTCGACATTTACGGCACGGCAACTATTAACAAGAAAATCCCCTCCTCTTTTCCTTCACCCCGGTGGTAGACATGGATAAAATACAAATACTGAAAAAATAAACGCCTTTGCTAAATTCTACCAACATACAGTAAACTTTGAAATCTCTGGCCCTAAGAAATGTTTTCTTTTTGCTTAAAAGGCGGTTAACAAGTAAGTATTGGGGTTAAAGACATGTAAGCCCCAGACAGACTTTTCCTCATATCACGACCATGAAGAAAAATAACTAAAAAGGAAAGGAATATGTTTTCCCGTGTGAGACGTTACTGACTGTCCCGTCTACAAACCATACAAAATTAACACATTTCCTTTAGTGAGCATCCCACACCTAAGGAAATACAGTAATAATAACACATGGTTTTGGTTCCTGATTGTGACGTGAACTGAGGTAGGAGATGGATGGGCCCCTGGGCTGGACAGCTGGGGTTTGCCCATGGAGTAACTCTGAAGCTTGGTTCTCACCCAGATGCTCCAAGGGCAAAGCCAGTGGCAGAAGCTGAGCTCTGCTGAAGTAAAGAGATAAGGTGAGCACTCCCGAGGTCAAGGAAAACTTCCTGTCTGCACATGCGCAGGAAGGCTCCTCGGGGGTCACAAAGGGAGGGGCTGCCACCCCATAATATGTGTGGGCATGCACCCACAGGCCTCTGTGGTGGGATCCGTCTCAGCAAAAAGTTGTGCACGCATGTCGGGGGGTGTCCTGGGACCAGTCAGGTGTGAAAAAAGAAACAAGACAACTGGCCAAATGTGGACAAAGCCCCGGAAGGACTGTCCTACATAAGTGATTTCAGTCACCTCCTTACCGCTCTCCTCCTCCTTCGAGAGGACGCCCACACCCTTTCCCTCTGGGTGTGTATTTCTTCCTTGCTTCTGACTTAAATCAATAAACTGCTTCTCTGTGTGCTCTCCCACTTGTCCTGCTGTGTCTCTAATAATAAACTTTGCACCTGTTTTTACAGTTTTCGCCTCCTTGAAACATTCTTGTTTTCTAACGGAGAAAGAGCTAGGGCCAGTTAGCTTCTAGCCTCCAGCCCCTGGTGGCCTGGCGGCTAGGATTCCTGGTTTTCATCCAGGCTACCCAGGTTCACTCGCTTCGGGACCAGTCACTGCTGCCCCTCCGAGATCAAAACGATGAACGCTTTTCACTCAGTCCACAAATTCTTAATGACTCCTAGAGCTTTCTAGCCACTAGTCTGGGATTAAAACTATGACTAATTGACAGCCCCTGCTCTAGAAAAATCCTAGGCCGGTCAGGAGGCATAATCAGACGTTTGCGACATAAACTACAGTCCATAAAAGCATGCCATGGTATTATACATAGGAGACAATGAACAAAAGAAGCTATCGGCGAAATTCAAGGCATTTGACAGAAATGCTTGGAGATTTCTTCAAGGTTTTGAAGTCATACTCCATGTCATTGTAGTAGTAATAGTAAGATAGCTTGAGAGATAGAGATAGATAGATGATGATAGATAAACACATAGATAAGGGTCTTTTCTACACGACAGCTAGGAGATAAGCATTTTATTTCTATTGTCCTATTTAATCTTAACTATAGAAATTTGATTTATAAATTTCATTTGTGTCCGCAAAACTGCAAAACAATTTTGGTTTGGTACCCTTCCAAAAGGCTACCCTGTGAGAAAGAATCAGGAAGAGCATCTAGAACCCCCACGGCCTGACATCAGAGCCTTTATCCCTACGTGCTGTCTTATGACGTTTCTCACCATCTCCTTCTGTTCCAAAGCCAAAGCCACCAATGGCAAGTTTTGAAAAGGAAGAAATTGGCAATGGGGAGTTTTGCAGAGTGGCTATGTACCCCTCGCCCCCCAAAGATGTGTACATCCTAATCCCGAGAACCTGTGAACACGTTAGCATAGTAAAAGAGACTTTGCAAATGTGATTAAGCATGAACTTCTGACACACTTACAATGGTTCTATACCCAGACAACCGCTCTGTTTCTCACTCTCAGTACAGTATTCAATACATTACATGAGATAGTCAACACGTTAGTATAGAATAGGCTTGTTTGTTAGATGGTTTTGCCCAACTGTAGGCTAATTAATGTAAGTGTTCTGAGCGTCTGAAGTAGACTAAACTATGGTGCTCAGCAGGTTAGGAGTATTAAATGCTTTTTCGACTTCTGATGTTTTCAACTTAGGATGGGTTTATTGGACGTGATGCCATCGTAGGTTGAGGAAGATCTGTACTCAGCTCTACCATTATAGCGGGAAAGTGGCTGTAGGTAATATACGAATGAACAGGTGGGGCTGAGTGACCGTAAGACTGTAAGCGCAGGTGGCCTCCTGCAGGCTGCAGTTTCGTGAGCCCTGTGTTTGAGTCTAGCTCGCAGGGCGTCCACATTCACGCTGACGTTTTAGCACTCACAGAGCTGGGTTCCCTCCCTGAAGTGCCCTGGGGTCCGTGGGCTGCCAGGGGCTCCCGAGGGACTGGGCATCCCCCTCTGGAGCAATCACCTAAAAGATGCAGCAGAGTTGCAACCCTAAGAGAGCTGTGCTTGGACCAGGAAAATACCTGGGGTGGGTCAGGCTAGTCACTGAGCAACTGCCTGCACGCACGTTCACCGCGAAGCAAGTGAAAGTAACTCTCCAGAGTCAGGGCCCCAGCGGCCCTCGCAGGCCCTAGAGCTCGCCGGGATGTTTCCAGGTGGCACACGTGCTCACAAGACGCTCGTCTGCATAAGCTTTGGGCCCCGCGATCCTGGACCCTCCCTGCCTGTCAACACTGCTCCAGATGCTGGGAAATCACCATGAGAGGAAACAGTCGTCACGATGACCGAAACGCAGCGAGACAAACGCCTTGAAGCCACACTTTGGAGACCGTTAAATGCAGGAGTGGCATGGATGTCATCTGTCCTGCCCACCCCTCCCGAATCCTGGTTTATAAATAACAGTAGCATAATAAATGTCTGCGGAGCTAAGATGCTACTGAGAGAATCAATGTGTGGAGAAACTAAGTCATTGTAGAAGCAAGTTTTTTTTTTTAATGGATTAAAGAAATTAGAAAAAAAGAGAATTAAGAAAATTATGGGACAAAAGAAACTATCAAATTTTTTAAAGAGAAAGGTAGTATGCTTAATTAAAAAGTAAAAGTTGAAACTATGGAAGAGAAAACAATGAAAGATTGAAAGACATGATAAAATTTGGTTTTCAGGGGGAAAAAACAATGCCATAGAGTAACTGAAGAGACATGAATGGTAGACGCCATCACAGTAAGTCAAGGTATATTGGAAAACAGGCAACAGGCAGCTATGCTATTGCTTTCTTTCTTTTTTAAATGTATTTTGTAAGCAGAGGTTTGCAAGACTTTTAAAAACATCTATTATTCCTGATGAGACCCACACTCACTTCAGGTGGCTTTCAGGGCAGTCAGACCGCCCGACCCTTTAAGCCATCAGCACGACGCCTCTGGCTAACGGGACTGTCGCGGACAACCGCAAGGCTCCCCCGCGGCTCCCTTCTTAGTTTCTAAGGGAAGATTATGTGAGATTCCAGCAGGTGATGGCTGTGTGGGCCTCTCTTGCTCCAGCTACTGACACTAATGGATCTTGGCTCCGCTCAGCTGAGACATAAACATGGTCTGGAGGTTTCCTGCAGTCGCAGAGACCAGCTCCAGCCGACCCCCCACGGTCCCCAGAACAAAGGAGACTCCACGGGGAACCTGAAGGTAAGACTCGCTTCTGCTTGATTTGCGACTGAGATGCAGAAGCTGAGTTTTTGCCCTTTCCACGTGTCAGACAGATTCTGTGTCTGAGACGCCGGCGGGCAGCATCCCTGCGGTTCTGTGTGTCCCGACGGTGGGCACAGGGAGCCCGGGAGCCCCGGCCCCAAAGACCTTCCCCAGCAGAGTGGACGGCTCCTGTGCCTCCACACAGCTCGGCAGTAACTGAGTCCTAAAAGGCAGACAGTGACACGCGAGTCTGGAGGGAAACAGCACTGCATTAACCACTCCCAGGCTAATGAAGATACGAGTTCCAAGTGGCCCTGCTTTTTCCTCAAGAGCTGGTAACAAAGCAATGTTCTAGGCTTAACTCACAGAAGGGAAAACAAGGACTTGATCACATTTTTAGTTTCTCAACAGCTCTTCCACTTGAAATCTAAGAACCTATGTGTTACATTTTATCTTTTAATATTTGGGTGAACGTTTCCGCCATCGCCATTTTAAGGACGGTCACAGATACGGCATATATGAGCCCATACACGTCAGGGCTGATACTAACACAAAACATTTTATTAAGGATTTGGGGTAATGAATAGAAAGTTGATAAAACATTTTGGTTTATTATGTTCCTAAAGGGATTATCTACTGGGGACTGTTCATGGTCAGCAAGTCTTTATGAAATAAGAAAAACAAGCTTAGAATGCAGATTTCAATTCCCTAACGAGAAATGGGTTGCAAGTAAGTTCCAGTGCTAGTATGCATGTTAAAATCACAAAAAATTACATTACTACATTTAAAGGGTTTTTTTGTAGTTGTTATTCAAATGTTTTGTTCTCTGTTAAGATATATTAAAAATGCTAATGACTTAATAGTCCACATCGCTAATCTAAAGCAACAGGAATTAAAATACCTAAAAAACAAAAATAACTTTAAAAATCTGTTCATTAATCCTCTGCCTAGTTAACAAGTACTTCTAAAAACTGGGCGCTGTAGACGTAAAGGGTAGAAAGCTTAAGGAGATGCTATTTTTCCCCAGAACATTTTCAGTTCAATGAAAAGTTGATAAACAGTCACAATATGAACTATTTTAATAGAAACAAGTACAAGGAAAAGTTGGGTCTTTAGGAGAAACAAGATGAGGAAACCTATCTGGATCCGGAGGACCGAGGGCGTCTCCGCCAAGCAGGTAAAGGAAAGAAATGTCTTCTAGGCAGAAAACAGAGCTTATGGGGCGACGTGAAGCCTGGAAAGGTCACAGCATTCTCAGGAAAGGGGAGAGTTTGGGTTGGGAAGCGACAAGAAATACGGCTGAAAATTTAGATTAGGACCAGAGTCTGAAGGGACTTGTTCTCAAGTATTTTTCTTAACCTAATTGGAAAGAGAAAATCCTATGATGTTTTTAAGCAGAGAGGTGATAGGCTCTAATTTGTCCTCTGCAATAAATCTGATGCCGTAAGAAAAAAGCAAAGTGGCGCAGGCAGAGAGAGCTGCTGTGAAAATTCAGGTGGAGAAAAGCCTAGAATACAGACTGCATTAAGGAAGGAAAAACCTCTGTTTAAACAATGGTATCAAGGAGAAAACAGTAGGGAAAAAATACATAATTTAGAACGAGTACATTTCCTGCTTCTGACTATGGAGCTGTAAGCTCCATACTGGGAGCAAACCAGTCCTTCCGTTACAAACAACCATAAAGGAGAACGAAATAGATGAATGCGTGGTTTTCAAACGCTGGAAGATAAGCAGCATAAAACTAAGAAACCTGAGAGAAGTAAAACTCGTACCAATGGTCCAGCTTTCTGCCAGGCAGGGTGCTGGAGTCCGAGCACAGCAAGGGGTGCCGGGTTGGGGGTCCTCTTGGCTTGTCCTGCACGTCCACTGAGACGAGGCACGAAGCAGCGTCTACACAAGCCCAGGGTGCAATCCCGTAATTGACATGTATTTAACGGTTACAGGACAGGCAAGGAAACTGAACACACAGTCCAGACCTAAGAAAGTAAGTAGTCAAGAGTAATCGCCTCTGGAAATATGGCTGTGATGTTGAATTGATCAGAGATGGACATTAAAGCAGTTATTACAAATGTATGAAAAACATTAAAGAAGCTATGCTCTTAATAAGCTAACCCAGGCAAATGTCAATGGAGAACTAAGAACCATAAAAAATGTAAACTCTAGAACTAGCGTAACTAAAACAAAAATTTCACTTCACATATATTAGACAGCAGAAGAGTCAGTGGGCTTGAAAGAAAGATGGTGGTGCAGTGGCGAGGAGTCCACCTGCCAATGGAGGGGATGCGGATCTGAGCCCTGGTCTGGGAAGACCCCACATGCTGCGGAGCAACTAAGCCCGTGAGCCACAACTACTGAGCCTGCACTCTAGAGCCCACGAGCCACGAGTACTGAGCCCATGTGCCTAGAGCCCGTGCTCTGCAACAAGAGAAGCCCCTGCAATGAGAAGCCCACGCACCGTAACAAAGAGTAGCCCCCGCTCGCCGCAACTAGAGAAAGCCTGCGCGCAGCAACGAAAACCCAACACAGCCCTAAATAAATAAATAAATAAATAAATAAATTTTAAATAAAAGGAAGAAAGAAAATAACCAAACCTGAAGAACAGATAAACATAGAGTTACCAAGTGATCCAGAAGTTACGGGGTAGGTTTTTGTTCAAGAAAAATGGATACATGAGTCCACAAAAAGAGCTACATGTGAGTGTCCATGGCATCATTATTCAGAAGAGGTAAAAACTGGACACAACCAAAGTGGCCACCCAGGTGAAGGAATAAACAAATACTCATACGTTCACACAGACAAGCTGCTCACAATTAACAGCAGCAAAGTGTATCATCTGTTGGTACATCTGACACATAGATGAATTTTCAAAAACATGGTGAGCAAAACAAGCCAAGCTTAAAAGGAAAAACCGTAAACAGGACGAAAAGACAACCCTCAGAACGGGAGAAAATATTTGAAAATGAAGCAACTGACAAAGGATTAACCTCCAAAATATACAAGCAGCTCATGCAGCTCAATATCAAAAAAACAAACAACCCAATCCAAAAATGGGCAGAAGACCTCATATATACAATGGAATATTACTCAGCCATAAAAAGGAATGAAATTGGCCTTACGTTTAGGTCTTTAACCCATTTTGAGTTTATTTTTGTGCATGGTGTTCCGGAGTGTTCTAATTTCATTCTTTTACATGTAGCTGTCCTGTTTTCCCAGCACCACTTATTGAAGAGGCTGTCTTTTCTCCATTGTATATTCTTTCCTCCTTTATCAAAAATAAGGGGACCATATGTGCATGGGTTTATCTCTGGGCTTTCTATCCTGTTCCATTGACCTATATGTCTGTTTCTGTGCCTGTACCATATTATCTTATAAAGTTTTCTATAAAGAATTTATTATGATTTAATATTGTATATAACCAGGAACAATTAAGTTAGAGTATAATATTAGTATATATTAGTAAAAATATATAGTATAATAGTATAATATACTATAGATCTCTTCAGTCGAATTATTATAACTGTAAAATAATCTAACATAGCATCAAATTTCAAAGGTGGGAATAAAAGCAGATTCGGAAAAAAGGATAGATATATATTTATCATTTCATTTCATTTCTAAAACACAAGTACTAAGACTCACAACTATAAAGTCCACACAACTGATGCTAAATTGAATGTCATGCTTTAAGGTGCTGAACTAATTATTTTGCATTCTGTTTCTGCAAAATGAATGACACTGACTCCTTCTAAGCTCTGGACCTTGGGGGTATCTGACTGACAACGAGATTTTAATCGGCCTCTTGTCGCTTTTTATTTGCTCAGCCGCGTGTCTCGCTTCCCTGCAGGGCTACAGAGCTGACTGAAAGAGTTTTTAATTTTTGGAAATCGGGGTTAAGATAATGCAAGAATCAAGTATGTGGCTTTCTCTGTAGCCACTTTTCATTCCTTTTTATTATATAAAATTAAGACATCGTAGTTGACTGACGTTGCTAAATAGCTGACACAAAATAAGTTGGCACGGATCAGTGTAAAAACCTAGTTCTCACCTAAGAACACTTGATCTGGTCAGGGTTTTACCCTGAGGAACGGATAAAATCCAGGGCCCTCGGAGGCTGAACGGAGCCATCCAGGCAGGTCACACGTCCCAGGGTCCCTGGAACTGCCAGGGGGTGCTGGCCCCGCGCTGAGCCCAGGGAGTTAAAGGAAAACTGGACAATTGATCTGCAACCACGGAGCACATGCTCTCAGTCCCCTGTCATTAGATTATAGGTTCCCTAGAAAGGCGGGGACAGGGGGGAAGGAGACGACCGGGAAAGGGGAAGCTCTGAACGCGGCATTGACGGTCAATAACACGGCTTGGCGTATAATTGTACAAGATGGTATGCTTACAAAATGATTGTTTGAAAAAACCTGATGCTCAGGGTTCTGGTCCCAGCTGTGCCACGAAAGGCCCCGTGTGAACGTGGGGCTGGGGGAGAGCCGTCCTCAGGGCACCAAGTACAAAACAGAAGAAGGGAAAGTGGAGACGGGGAGAGAAACCCTGAACACGGAGCCGCCAAGACAGGAGGCGGAGAAAAACTCAGGGCCTCGGAGGCCCGGCTGTATGGAAACAGGGAAGGACAAAATCCCTCCCTCCCAAAGGCACAGGGGACAAGGACGGCTGAGCAAGGACGAAGAAATAATGGTGGTTTCGCATCTGGGGCCTCTGCTCTTCGGCCGGGCGTTCCCTGGGGGATGAGGTGAGGGCAAGCACTTCCCACGCCTGCTGAGCCCCGGAAGGGAGGGCGGCCAGTAAATAGTTGTTCATATCAACGTGGCTTCCAGGAATCTCTGAGTCGTCTGAAAACGAAGGCAGAATTGGGGCGTGTAGTTTTGTTGTCTTTTTCCGCAAAGAAGGTCCACACTTTCTATCAGATTTATAAAACGGTCCTACATAAAGTGGTTAAGGATCACTGTTTTACAGCAAGTGAAGTCGCTGCTACACGTAAAGATGAAGGGATGATGTTACGAAAGGTCCCCTGAAGGCAGGGACAGGTGTGAAAGTCGAGGACCCGTTAGAAGCATGAGTCAGAAACCCTGGAGAAGGACGGCCAAGCATGGGGAGAGTGGACGTCTCCCTCGACGGCAGGGAGGAGAGACAGAAGCTCTGAGAAGGTCACTGAGAGCCTCACCGAGGGACCCAAAAGTGGACAGAGGGGAGACCCTCAACGGCTCTATTTTTTGTTTTTTTGTTTTCTGAATATTATCAAGCAAAGCCGCTATACGACGGGTGCAGGGCCTGAATACGTTACTTAACTGGTGAGTCGTAAGCTACTGTGTAAGGCGGCCGAGGCAGCCGCACACCCCTGTGACGACGGCAACACGTGAGCTTGCGTTTACTCCAGAGCAGTGGTAGCCACACCCACAAAAACATACACGTGACATTTTCAGAAGAGGGTCCCAAACAGCTTTTAAAATGGTCTGCCTCTCAGAATGTAGGTTCGCCACTCAATGGATAATTAATCTTCACATCCTGCTCATTATGTTTTGTAAAGAGTAAAAAGAAACAGGCAGTATGATTTTTTAGAGCAAAGATAATACTATAAAAAGAAAAGAATTCATTTTCGTAGGGGCTGTAACTAAAACAACTCCTTAAAATAGAGAATCCTTTTGACAAAAAAAAAAAAATTAAAAAAGTTTTTAAGATTACCAAGGGATAATCTTTAAAAATTACCAAAGGGGAAAGGGGGTGGGTATAAATTCGGAGTTTCGCTCCCTGCCCTCCCCAGGGGGAGCTCTGAGAAGCCACCGTCTTTCCAGTTACTTCTGCATCCTTACACACACCCATCATGGACACAGCGAGGTGTGCTTAAGTTGCTGACATCTTGTCTCCTCTACTAAAGAAAGACCGTGTTAAGGATGAGATGACGCCTTATTTATCTTTGTACCTCAAGTACCAAGCCCACTGACCTGCACGTAGTACGGGTTTATACACATTTGGAGAACTAAACTAAATGCGTCAAAGAGAATAAAAAGGTCCCTGAGGAGGTAAAGCTGTCTTAGAGATTGTGGTCCATGGAGGCCCATCAAGCCCTCTATGTCTGGAATCATAATACCTGTAGACCATGGTCGCAGCAGTAATGATGGTCACAGCTCACGTCAACTAAGCCCTTTCTACGCGCCAGTGCTGTGGAAGAACTTTGTCTGTATTAACTGATTCCATCCTCCTGGCAGTGGAGCAGATCTTACGATTATCCCGAGTTTACAGGTAAGAATCCAAGGTCCAAAGATGTCTAGTCACTTGCTCAAGGTGCTGAGACGAGGAATCACGGTAAGAATATAAACAGGCTGCATGACACGAGGCCTGGACCACCGTGCCACGCTGTCTGGGGAGAAGCAGGAGCAGGGCAGTGCGGCAGGACGGCATCTCAACGTGCTCCTGTCTTGACGAACCACTGCAAAGCTTTATTTGACCTTGAAGACAGCGATCATGTCTTCCTGAATATGTCCTCGTGTTGCAAAGCATCCCAGATGCCTCCATGAGGACAAATGGGGCATTTGTGGCTTCACTGGTCTCAACACACTCCGACTCCAATTATAATAAAATAGTGCCTACCTGAAGCACGACGCTCATCTGTGGGCAACAGCATACCGCCAGGTGTGCTCGACCTGACAAGGTCTGGCAGGACCACTGGGTCCGACACTGTCTGGTGGAGGCTCGTACCACCGAGCCTGCTCCCTGGTGTGGGACCAGGTGGAGCGGACCCGCGGCATAAATTAACGCCACTTAGATTCTGCGAGGAACAAGTTTCCTTCTCTTTGAGACTGACCTGACTGCGATGGCCGCCAGCCCAGGGGTGGTACCTGCACGTGACACTGAAAACTCCCCGCAGTCACTCTGTTACACAGCAGCAACTAACACACCATTTAAGGCAATTATACTCCAATAAAGATGTTAGAAAAAGAAAGAGAGAAAAAGAAAACTCCCCACAGTCACTCTGTTACACAGCAGCAACTAACACACCATTGTAAGGCAATTATACTCCAATAAAGATGTTAGAAAAAGAAAGAGAGAAAAAGAAAACTCCCCGCAGTCTTCACGATCCCTGTTGTGATTTACGGAGATCATAAAAACTAAGTAGAACTGAAGGGACAACAATTTTGTAATCAAAATAAAATAAGTTCTTACTGTGAAAACAAATGTCTTCGTGTGGACTTAATTGCACTGTCAACCTTCGGCCCAGCATCAAGAATGGATGATTCAACAAAGCCGTCCCCAGCTCAACTACCCTGTATGGCTTTGAAAATCAATTGTGTAACTAAACATATCAAACATCCGTGCATGCCAGCGTGTGCCTCGGCCGTGGAAGCGTGAGCTTGGCTTCCCGAGGCAACTGTTTCCCCTTCACGAGTAGAGCCTGGGTACAGTATGTCAACATCCTCTGCCTGATTTCACCAAACAAGCCTTCCGACAGGTCTCGCATCCCCTAGCTTTCTCCTGGCTTCAGTCCATCTCCTCCAGGATGAACCAGCCGTGCAGCTGACAGGATCTTGGTGCTCCGGCCAGGTGTCAGGCCTGAGCTTCTGAGGTGGGAGAGCCAAGTTCAGGACATTGATCCACCAGAGACCTCCCGGCCCCTCATAATATCAATTGGCGAGAGCTCGCCCAGAGATCTCCATCTCAGCAATAAGACCCAGCTCCACTCAACGACCAGCAAGCTCCAGTGCTGGACACCCCATGCCAAACAGCTAGCAGGACAGGAACACAGCCCCACCCATTAGCAGAGAGCCTGCCTAAAATCATACCACATTCACAGACACCCCAAAACACACCACTGGACGCGGTCCTGCCCACCAGAAAGACAAGGTGCAGCTTCATCCATCACAACACAGGCACCAGTCCCCTCCACCAGGAAGCCTACACAACCCACTGAACCAACCTTAGCCACTGGGGGCAGACACCAAAAACAATGGGAACTACAAACCTACAGCCTGTGAAAAGGAGACCCCAAACACAGTAAGTTAAGCAAAATGAGAAGACAGAGAAACATACAGCAGATGAAGGAGCAAGGTAAAAACCCACCAGACCTAACAAATGAAGAGGAAATAGGCAGTCTACCTGAAAAAGAATTCAGAATAATGACAGCAAAGATGATCCAAAATCTTGGAAATAGAATGGAGAAAATACAAGAAACGTTTAACAAGGACCTAGAAGAACTAAAGAGCAAACAAATAATGATGAACAACACAATAAATGAAATTTAAAATTCTCTAGAAGGATCATAGCAGAATAACTGAGGGAGGAGAAAGGATAAATGACCTGAAAGATAAAATAGTAGAAATAACTACCACAGAGCAGAATAGAGTAAAAAGAATGAAAAGAATTGAGGACAGTCTCAGAGACCTCTGGGACAACATTAAACGCACCAACATTTGAATTATAGGGGTCCCAGAAGAAGAAGAGAAAAAGAAAGGGACTGAGAAAATATTTGAAGGGATTATAGTTGAAAACTTCCCTAGTATTGGAAAGGAAATAGTCAATAAAGTCCAGGAAGCGCAGAGTCCCATACAGTATAAATCCAAGGAAAACCATGCCAAGACACATATTAATCAAACTATCAAAAATTAAATACAAAGAAAAAATATTAAAAGCAGCAGGGGAAATGCAAAAAATAACATGCAGGGAATCCCAATAAGGTTAACAGCTGATCGTTCAGGAGAAACTCTGCAAGCCAGAAGGGAGTGGCATGACATCTTTAAAGTGTTGAAAGGGTAAAACCTACATCCAAGATTACTCTACCCAGCAAGGATCTCATTCAGATTCCACAGAGAAATGAAAACCTTTACAGACAAGCAAAAGCTAAGAGAATTCAGCACCACCACACCAGCTTTACAACAAATGCTAAAGCAACTACTCTAGGCAGGAAACACAAGAGAAGGAAAAGACCTACAATAACAAACCCAAGACATTAAGAAAATGGTAATAGGAACATACATATCGATAACTACCTTAAATGTAAATGGATTAAATGCTCCAACCAAAAGACACAGGCTGGCTGAATGGATACAAAAACAAGACCCGTATATATGCTGCCTACAAGAGGCCCACTTCAGACCTAGGGACACATACAGACTGAAAGTGAGGGGATGGAAAAAGACATTCCATGCAAATGAAAATCAAAAGAGAGCTGGAGTAGCAATTCTTATATCAGAGAAAATAGACTTTAAAATAAAGACTATTACAAGAGACAAAGAAGGACACTACATAATGATCAAGGGATCAATCCAAGAAGAAGATATAACAATTGTAAATATATATGAACCCAACAAAGGAGCACCTCAATACCTAAGGCAAATGCTAACAGCCATAAAAGGGGAAGTCGACAGTAACACAATCATAGTAGGGGACTTTAACACCCCACTTTCATCAATGGACAGGTCATCCACAATGAAAATAAATAAGGTAACACAAGCTTTAAATGACACATTAAACAAGATGGACTTCATTGATATTTATAGGACATCTGATCCAAAAACAACAGAATATACTTTCTTCTCAAGTGCTCATGGAACAGTCTCCAGAATAGTTAATATCTTGGGTCACCAATCAAGCCTTGGTAAATTTAAGAAAATTGAAATTGTATCAAGTATCTCTTCTGACCACAACGCTATGAGACTAGATATCAATTACAGGAAAAAAATCTGTAAACACATGGAGGCTAAACAATACACTACTAAATAACTAAGAGATCACTGAAGAAATCAAAGAGGAAATCAAAAAACACCTAGAAACAAATGACAATGAAAACACGAAGATCCAAAACCTATGGGATGCAGCAAAAGCAATTCTAAGAGGGAAGTTGATAGCAATACAATCCGACCTCAAGAAACAGGAAACATCTCGAATAAACAACCTAAACTTACACCTAAAGCAATTACAGAAAGAAGAACAAAAATACCCCAAAGTTAGCAGAAGGAAATAAATCATAAAGATCAGATCAGAAATAAATGAAAAAGAAATGAAGGAATTGATAGCAAAGATCAGTAAAACTAAAAGTTGGTTCTTTGAGAAGATAAACAAAATTGATAAACCATTAGCCAGACTCATCAGGAAAAAAAGGGAGAAGACTCAAATCAATAGAACTAGAAATGAAAAAGGAGAAGTAACAACTGACACTGCAGAAATACAAAGGATCATGAGAGATTACCACAAGCAACTATATGCCAATAAAATGGACAACCTGGAAGAAATGGACGAATTCTTAGAAAAGCACAACCTTCTGAGACTGAACCAGGAAAAAATCACAAGCACTGAAATTGAGACTGTGATTAAACATCTTCCAACAAACAAAAGCCCAGGACTGGATGGCTTCACAGGCGAATTCTATCAAACATTTAGAGAAGAGCTAACACCTATCCTTCTCAAACTCTTCCAAAATATAGCAGAGGGAGGAACACTCCCAAACTCATTCTACGAGGCCACCATCACCCTGATACCAAGACCAGACAAAGATGTCACAAAGAAAGAAAACTGCACGCCAATATCCCTGAGGAACATAGATGCAAAAATCCTCAACAAAATACTAGCAAACAGAATCCAACAGCACATAAAAAGGATCACATACCATGCTCAAGTGGGGTTTATCCCAGGAATGCAAGGATTCTTCAACATACACAAATCAATCAATGTGATAAACCATATTAACAAATTGAAGGAGAAAAACCATATGATCATCTCAATAGACACAGAAAAAGCTTTAGACAAAATTCAAAACCCATTTATGATAAAAACCCTCCAGAAAGTAGGCATAAAGGGAATTTACCTCAATATAATAAAGGCCACATATGACAACTCCACAGCCAACATCGTTCTCAATGGTGAAAAACTGAAACGATTTCCACTAAGATCAGGAACAAGACAAGGTTACCCACTCTCACCACTATTATTCAACATAGTTTTGGAAGTTTTAGCCATAGCAATCAGAGTAGAAAAAGAAATAAAAGGAATCCAAATCGGAAAAGAAGAAGTAAAACTGTCACTGTTTGCAGATGACGTGATACTATACATAGAGAATCCTAAAGATGCTACAAGAAAACTACTAGAGCTCATCAATGAAATTGGTAAAGTAGCAGGATACAAAATTAATGCACAGAAATCTCTTGCATTCCTATATACTAATGATGAAAAATCTGAAAGAGAAATTAAGGAAACACTCCCATTTACCATTGCAACAGAAAGAATAAAATACCTTGGAATAAACGTATATAAGGAGACAAAAGACCTGTATGCAGAAAACTGTAAGACACTGATGAAAGAAATTAAAGATTATACATACAGATGGAGAGATATATCATGTGCCTGGATTGGAAGAATCAACATTGTGGAAATGACTATACTACCCAAAGCAATCTACAGATTCAATGCAATCACTATCAAACTACCAATGGCATTTTTCACAGAACTAGAACAAAAAATTTGTATGGAAACACAAAAGACCCCAAATAGTCAAAGCAATCTTGAGAAAGAAAAACAGAGCTGGAGGAATCAGACTCCCTGATTTTAGACTCTACTACAAAGCTACAGTAATCAAGACAGTATGGTACTGGCACAAAAACAGAAATATAGATCAGTGGAACAGGATAGAAAGCCCAGAGATAAACCCATGCACATATGGTCACCTTATCTTTGATAAAGCAGGCAAGGATATACAATGGAGCAAAGATAGCATCTTCAATAAGCGGTGCTGGGAAAACAGGACAGCTACATGTAAAAGAATGAAATTAGAATACTCCGTAACACAACACACAAAAATAAACTCAAAATGGTTAAAGACCTAAATGTAAGGCCAGACACTATAAAACTCTTAGAAGAAAACACAGGCAGAACAGTCTTTGACATAAATCACAGCAAGATCCTTTTTGAACCACCTCCTAGAGAAATGGAAATAAAAACAAAAATAAACAAATGGGACCTAATGAAACTTAAAAGCTTTTGCACAGCAAAGGAAACCATCAACAAGATGAAAAGACAACCCTCAGAATGGGAGAAAATATTTGCAAACGAAGCAACTGACAAAGGATTAATCTCCAAAATATACAAGCAGCTCATGCAGCTCAGTATCAAAAAAGCAAACAACCCAATCCAAAAATGGGCAGAAGACCTCAATAGACATTTCTCCAAAGAAGATACACAGATTGCCAACAAACACATGAAAGGATACTCAACATCACTAATCATTAGAGAAATGCAAATCAAAACTACAATGAGGTATCACCTCACACCAGTCAGAATGGCCATCATCAAAAAATCTACAAACAACAAACGCTGGAGAGGGTGTGGAGAAGAGGGAACCCTTTGGCACTGTTGGTGGGAATGCAAATTGATACAGCCACTATGGAGAATGGTATGGAGTTCCTAAAAAAACTAAAAACAGAATAACATATGACCCAGCAATCCCACTACTGGGCATACACCCTGAGAAAACCATAATTCAAAGAGTCATGTACCACGATGTTCATTGCAGCTCTATTTACAATAGCCAGGGCATGGAAGCAACCTAAGTGTCCATCGACAGATGAATGGATAAAGAAGATGTGGTACATATATACAATGGAATATTACTCAGCCATAAAAAGAATGAAATAATGCCATTTGAGACAACCAGGATGGACCTGGAGATTCTTGTACTGAGTGAAATAGGTCAGAGAAAGACAAATATCATATGATATCACTTATACGTGGAATCTAAAAAAATTATACAAATGAACTTATTTAAAAAACAGAAATAGACTCACAGACATTGAAAACAAACTTACGGTTACCAAAGGAGAAGGGGGGAGGGATAAATTAAAATGTTGGGATTAACATATACAAACTACTATATATAAAATAGGTAAACAACAAGGACCTTCTGTATAGCACAGGGAACTCTACTCAGTATCTTATAATAACCTATAATGGGGAAGAATCTGAAAAAGAATATGTGTGTGTGTGTGTGTGTGTGTGTGTGTGTGTATATAATTGAATCACTTCACTATACACTTGAAACTAACACAACATTGTAAATTAACTACTCTTTGATTTTTTAAAAAACTAAGCATGAGCCTACTTAATTTGTCACTTTTACTTGGAAATAAAGCAACGGAGATCAATCAGGTCCATCTGTGCTGGCCTGCAGGCTGACTTGCTTATTGATCCAAATGTTAGGCTTTTCTCTGTCGCTTCCCTTTCACACCTTCATTTGTGAAACTCAAGTGTAGAAAGTGGCAAGAACCCTGCGCTCTTACTCATGACAATACCTGGCTCTGGGCCACTGCACCTGCGGGCATAATGGGTTATCACAGGTCAGCCTGGATTTGGAAGAGAACCCGTGTGCTGGGACCCAGTTCCCCCACTCCGCGCACAGTGGTGCTGAGTTGCCAAAGCTCCAAAGGCAGTTCACGGTGTCAGACAGAACCTGGGAAGTGATATCTAAATTTCAGGAAAGCATCATTTAACACGTAATCTGAATTTTACCTGTTTGATAATATTGCTTTTATTCTATTTCCAAAATAGTTTTGCTGTCATAGTTGTATGAAGTTTACAAGCATAAGGAATTTGGCAACACTCTTGTTTATCTCTTGACTCAACCATAAATTAGAAATAAGACTTGTTCAGTATCTACTTCAGGCCTGGTGGTTGTCAAATGTGATTATCAGATTAAAAAAGGCTTGCCAAGTTCCTTCAGAACTACATGTCACAGAGCAAATATGAGGTGCTGTTCCAAGATTACTGAGTCCTAAACCAACAGGTAATCTGTAATATATCCTCACATAATTATCAATCGATATTGTGTTGTCTTGTCACTTTCTTTCACCTGACCTGCTATTTCCCTGTATTAGTAAGAACCAGCAAGAGTGTGATGTGAAAAGGAGGGGGAAAGGAGTAAGGAAGGTGGCATAATATGCAAATATTCTTTCAAATCATTAAATTCTAAAGTGCACAAATAGAAAACACATAAAAGTTGTCTGTTCACAGATTCTTAAAAGTGCATTCAGAAAGTGTATAAACGGGACTTCCCTGGTGGTGCAGTGGTTAAGAATCCACCTGCCAATGAAGGAGACACGGGTTCAAGCCCTGGTCTGGGAAGATCGAACGTGCCCCACAGAGCAACTAAGCCCGTGCACCACAACTACTGAGCCTTCACTCTAGGCCTGCGAGCCACAGCTACTGAGCCCCTGTGCCACAACTACTGAAGCCCACGCACCTCGAGCCCATGCTCCGCAACAAGAGAAGCCACCACGATGAGAAGCCCGCACACCACAACGAAGACCTAATGCAGCCAAATTTAATTAATTAATTAATTAATTTTTTTAAAAAAAAAGCACACTGGAAATAACATTTTTTTAAAAAGTGCATAAATGTTCACACAGAAAGTATTCTTAACAACGTTAACTCTCACTTTTATGTCATTTTAACTAAGAATTTTTTAAACTTTCCTAGTTTTAGGGTAAAATAAAGCAACCTTTTTATTATTCATTTGGTTTCAGTATTGTTTTATTTGTTTTGGTATAAATAGCAAAAAGATTTCTTCAGAACAGCACTGTATAATGCAAAATAAGTTCAGTTTATTGGGGCTTGTTAGAATAAAACAATACTCTTAATACCTTATTTGTGTCAAAAACCTCCTGAATTAATAGCATAAGGGAGAGAATAATCAGATAATTCTGAGCTTACTCTCCACCTTTTTATGCACAATTTTGCAGAGGTCGAGGAAGAACTAGATCATCTTCCTTTGTTAAGTCTTGGCATTAACAGAAAGGGGAAAGGCCTCAGTCGGTTTACAGGATAAACCCGTACTTAAAGTTGTCTGATGGACGTCAACTTTCAACACCACTGTGAGACCCCATCACCTCCAATGGGGATAAAGTCGAGGCTGAATTGAGTCCCTTCAGGAAAGGGGAGCTCGGAGGGTGGGGTGTCAGTCAGCTGGGCTGTGCCCACCGTGTTGAAGGCCTGGCTCCGGGGAAAGGGGACAGACCCGGGAGAAGGCACCTGTGCCCCTGGGGCCATGCTCACCAAGAAACACCACGGCCTCCATGAAAGCAGGTCCTGTCACCGCTGCCAAGGGTTTTGAGCACTCGTTATCCCCTCCTCACCCCTACAGAGAAGCAGCCACAGCGAATGTAACTCTTGCAACTACACAGGCCTTTTCACATTAAACCTCCCCTGGAAAGAATGATGCTGACTAGTCCTGACACTTGAGAGCCTGTCCTAGGAGACCAGCTACTTCCAAGCACAGAAACTGACACCAGCAACTGCCTTTGTGATATGACCGTCTTTGAACGGCAAGAAGCCTGCTTCCCTCACCATTCTGCCCCGTTAAACAGGTAAATGCTCCTTGTCTTACAGGCTCCGCCGTTTCTGCAGAGACTGGGAAAGGAAAGACGCCAAGTATTTTTTTTAGGTTTTAATATTTGAGTTATGCCATTTATTTTGATTATTTGCTTTCTTTATAATTTTTAAACTATCCAAAATCTGGAACTGCTACTTACTGATCTTGAAATTTAATGCTAAGAGTTTTGATAACGAGTGGCTTATCTCAGGATAGAACACATAGATTTTAAATCAGGAAAAACATGAACTCATAGAGAATATCAGAGTAAGACTAGGGTTTTGTAACATTAAGAATTACTATGTGATAAAGAATTTCTGACCCTACTAGAATAAAGAATTGATGGTTACTAGCTACACTGTTATAATTTAAATAATAATGTTCGACAGAGAATCCGTTTTTACCATACAGTATTATAAACACATGAAGATTGATGTGGCATTAATGAAAATACACTCTTTGTATAAAACACTCAAAGAAATGGAATATTCAGAAGTTTGGTATCTCAGAAGAATTTGCCGGTGGAAGGATGTGAACCTATTGAAATACGATTTCCTATATGGTAGGAAAACAGTGACATCGCTAAGGATTCTATTTGATTAAAGAAACCTATTTTTTTTTAATTGGGGCATAGTTGTTTTACAATGTTGTGTTACTTTCTACTGTACAACAAAGTGAAGTAGAGCTCTCTGTGCTATACAGCAGGTTCTCATTAGTTATCTATTTTATACATATTAGTGTATATATATTAGTCCCAATCTCCCAATTCATCCCACCCCCCTTTCCCCCCTTGGTATCCATACGTTTGTTCTCTACATCTGTGTCTAAAGAAACCTATTTTTAACCTGTATTTACAATGAGAAGAGTTACCCAATATCTTTTATAGACCCATAAGAGCTGGGAAAACTAAGAGGAAAAAATAAATACACAAAACCCTATTTAAGAAATCTGCCTATTTCCTTAAGGAAACCAAAAAACCGGCAACGCCCAAAGCAGCACTCCATATGCTTATAGCTGAACTCATTTATTTCAACAGCTGATTGTCAACAAGGCAAAAACTCCTAAACTCATCTGCACAAAAAGCAACTCTGATGTCAGCTCACATGTGCAGACACACGCCACATGGGGACACGGCACTCAGGCATCACAGCCTATCTGCATTGCTAGGACCACAGCCGAGGTCCGGCTAAGTCTCCTGGAGCCTGCCTACACACGGACTCTCTTACCTCCAGGATGAGCCGATTGGTTGAGAAAAAGGGCTGTATTTTGTATAAATGTCTGACAATCAACTTTTTAAACAGTCACCACTGATACTCAACTCGCACAGGTCTAGAGCCCTATAACCAGGTTGATGATTAAATGTAAAATGATGCCAATTACGTTGGCCAATTATAACTGCTTCCAAATATTGAGACAGTTGTTCTCATAGCAGCAAATCTTACCTAGAAGCTTGATTGATTGATTTTTAGTTTTAATGTGGGATTAATTACACTAGGTCAGAGTAACTCATGTGTGTTGAATTCCATTCATCCTTAAATCTCTGGCTCCACATTTATTTGGCTAAGATTACATCCTACATTCCGTAATTTTCAATTCCTAAGAAAACATGATATACATTTGCAAATTCTTGCTTTTGCTGTTCCCTGCTGGCATTGTTATTTTTGCTGTTTGATACCCGCTTAAGAGCTTAGATTTTACAAAAACATACAATAGCTTTGATTTATTAATAATATTAACATGTTAGACTAGAAAGAACATATAAGGGACGGAGGGTGGTGAGGTGAATCCTTTAGGACAAGGAGTAGAAGCTGTCCAAGGACACTTATTCAGCTGTGTGAGAAGCTTAAACACTTCCCGGTGACAGCAAGAAGGATTGGCCACAGTGAGGCCAAAGGAATTCCAAACCTCACAATTACATCTTCCTTGGTCGGCAGCCCTGCGTCCACCGAGGACCTGGAAATTACCACCCTCTGGAATCAGAACCCCTGCCTGGGGGTCAAACAGAACTGTCACTGGAGGAACGGGGATTCCTTACAAAATAACATCTTATGGTTTGATACAGTGTCATTGTTCAACAAACATCCCCTAAGTGCCTACTGTGCGTCAAGCACTGGATAAGCAGCTATATGACTCCAGTGGAGAGAAGGAAAGAGAGAGAGACAAAGTTCCCAGAGAGCGTGGCTTGTCTCGCTAATCAAAATAAATATGACACTCAAAACTTCAATCATGTAAGTCTTCAATATGATGATTATTTTAAAATCACGTCAATGAATGTAGATATACAGTTTATTCATACCCTGCTTACTTCTAAAAAAGAATTTCTGACGGCAATAAAAGTAAAACTGGAGGGATTCCCTGGTGGCGCAGTGGTTGAGAGTCCGCCTGCCGATGCAGGGGACATGGGTTCGTGCCCCGGTCCGGGAAGATCCCACATGCCGCGGAGCGGCTGGGCCCGTGAGCCATGGCCGCTGAGCCTGTGCGTCCGGAGCCTGTGCTCCGCAACAGGAGAGGCCACAACAGTGAGAGGGCCGTGTACCGCAAAAAAAACCCCAAAGAACAGGTAACACCATAAGGAAATTCAATACTGGAAGTCTTAGACAGAATGAGGCTGTACATAAAAATTCATGAAAACTTATACAATAAGCCCAAAATATTGCTAAGGAAGCTGATTCTCTTCAGGAGAAAAAGGAAGGGTCTGCAAAATATCATCAGGGGTAGTTACTAGAAAAATTAAAGACTATTGCTCATCACTTCAGAGGTAAAATGGTTCCACCCGTGACATGTTGACTTAAGTCCATCCCCACCATCACGGATGTTCAGGTCTCCAGACACATCACCTGGTTATGACCACAGCTCTTCTAATGGTTTCTTACTTTCACTGTTTCTTCACTCCCACTGATCCTACTCACTTGGGGCTGATTCATATTCTACACAACAGATCCGGTGAACAGTTCCATAGCCTAAAGTAAACTCCGACATGTCCCAACTCACCCAACCATCCCGTCTGTCTCCTGCCACCTGCCCTCTCTCCTGATCCACTCACACCACCTGCATTCACCAGGGAGGGCTCTCCGGTCCCTAAAAATCTTGTCTCTTTGTTTCTGCATTCATGCCTGTGGCTGATGACATCTTCTCAGCTGTGGATACTTGATGAAATGTATCAGTGTCACCTACATCTGTCAACTGTTACATTAAATGGCATATCCTCGTATTAATTTCGAGGGTCACTTTATGATACCTTAGAGAGTCAAGGAAGTGAAGCGGCTTCTACCTGGAGACCTAGAGGGTCAATGGGAGACAGTCCATCAAGGTGAAAGGACGTTAATAATGGGGCAAAAGGAAGGCAGAACTAAGACCCATAACTTTAACATCCTCACGTGCTATTTTATTTGATTAATGTTTCTTGACTTAATATGTCTTCTTTTTTTTTTTTTTTTTTGTGGTACGCAGGCCTCTCACTGTTGTGGCCTCTCCCGTTGCGGAACACAGGCTCCGGACGCACAGGCTCAGCAGCCATGGCTCAGCGGCCATGGCTCACGGGCCCAGCCACTCCGTGGCATGTGGGATCTTCCTGGACCGGGGCATGAACCTGTGTCCCCTGCATCGGCAGGCAGACGCTCAACCACTGCACCACCAGGGAAGCCCCAATACGTCTTCTTTTAAAAAAAAAAACTTACTAATGTAAAAACCTCCTGATTTTTTAATTAGTTGAAAACCAACTCAAGAGAAGTTTTAAGTATTCTGCAGACCAGCATCCGGCATTTCCTCTTAGACAAAGGAGCCAAAGAAGTGGAGGTTGCCAAGGGCACGTCACGTCCTTTCATCCTCCTACAACGGTGTTTTCAAAGCTTCTCTTGCATTTGAGTTGCTATTTGCACACCCTCCCTCATATCTTTCTTCTCTCATAGAAACTCAACCTCCATCAAAAAAAAAAATTAAATAAGCATTTGGTGCGTCTAAAATACAGTGAGAAAGGGCTTGACACAGACCGTACATAGATGTTAGCTCGATGTGGCGCTATATCACGTCTCAGCAGTGGGAGCACCTGCACGTGACTAATTCTTCTTCGCACGTTGACACTGTGGAGTCTGACAGCAGCGTGTTTAGGCATCTGACATGCTCTTGTCTAAATATGTGTTGCCTCTGAGTTTAGTTTTACGACATCAAAACAAATTATAGCAAATCTGTGGAGAAACCCAGGAAAATGTGTTGAAATGTAAAGCAGTACTGAAAATGGAAGTTAGGTGCTATATATATTGTAACTAAGATCCTTCATTTCAGCGTTAAGCCGGGAACTAAGAAACTTCAATAGCATTTAATAACAATCATTTTTCACTCTTGTATTAGAATTATCTTTAAAAATTTAAACCTTGAGTTTCCTTTTCTTACCTGTCATTTAACAACAAATGATGGACAAAAACACAACCTCATTCCAGAATATTATTCCTTATGATAAACCAAAATACTGTTTTTTACATGATGAGTCTGAAGCAGAGTGTCTGCAGTATTTTCCCAATAACCCTGAGCATAAAAGATACATCAGTAGAAGACCAAGATTCAGCACATCAGGTGTGAGAGACTGCATCCTTCTGTAGACGGTAGAGCTAATGAATGAGCTTCATAGAAAAGGTAGGAAAACACAAAATGGTTCTTTTGGAAGAAAACGTGATATTAATAATTAGTATTAACAGAAAGAAAACTCTAAAGCAAAAAAAAAGTCTGTAGGTCCTATGAAATATGCCCTAAAAGTAGTAAGGTCCTGGGTGTGTCAAAGGCACAGAGGAAGCCCCTCCAGGAAGTGTAAACGCCACCGCGGCCTGCGTCACCTCTAGGCGTGAGGGCCAGACGCACAGACTCCTTTCTCAACCGCAGAGGCTGACGGCTCAACGTTCATATTGGCCTTGATCCTGACGCGCTGTGTGGTCAATTCTCAAAGCGCCTGAGGAGAGGACCACCTGCCACCCTCCTGGGGTGTGAGGCCGCCCTCCTGCAAAGAGGGAAGGAAGCTGTTCAGGCTGTGTGTGTGGCTTGGAGCCAAGAGCTATGCCTGCAGGAAGGTGGGGTCTGACCGCAGGAACCCTGGGTACCGGGATGCATGTGACAGTTCCTCCCCAACCCTGCATCCAGCACAGAAGCCCCACCCTCGATGACCCCAACGGAGCAGCTTAGCCTCCTAACAAATTCCCCCACTTCAGGCTCCCCTCACCTTCCCTCACCACAGTTAGAGAACAAAATTCACAGCCAATCTGGCCAGGGCAGCAGCCTGGCTTTCAGCAGCCTCCACCAGCCTTAGAATAAAAGCTGAAATTCTTCCCCGGGCTCCTGTGGATGACTCGGGCCGGCCCCCACTTCCTCTGCAGGCTTAGGCCCGTGCCTTCCTTAATGCAGCACAAGGTCTGGGTAGGAGAGGAATCAGTTCTACACTCGTTTGCATTAACAACGGCTTTTAGTCCTAGATTATCCACCAAATGAATACTAAATGCAACCTGCAAATACCTCCAAACATTTCTCACCTGTATGCGACGTATGGAATATTAAAACACTATTGAACGATACCATTTAAAGGGCCAAGGCAGCATGTCAAGCTCGGTGATTCTGTGACCCTCAGAGCTGTGCCCCCAGCCTCACTGCACTCTGACCTCTGAACTTGGACCGAGTCCACATTCCCCGTCACCTCTAACAAGTAAATGGATTGACATTTTCAACTGTTTCAGTGAAAATTTGTCATATTCAATGTCTTGTTATAGAAGGAGCAAATAATAGCTAATCTTTATGAGTATGTACACAAACGTGCCGGCTACTGTTCTAAATGTTTCAGAGTATCAGTACGTTCAAATCAATCTCCACAATCACCCTACGTTGCAGAAAATATCACCCCCTCCCACATACAGACAAGGGGACGCCAGTAAACAGCAGCTAACTCACCTGTCCCAGGTCATCCAAGTAGCCAATGAAGAAGCAGAGATGTGGGTCTCAGCTTTCTGGCTGCAGCGTACACATCCTACCCACCCTAATCTTATGCAGACTAGAGCAAAAAGTTCAGTCAAGAGAAATTCATAAACGTAGAGGTATTTAGAATCTAATCGGGTACCTGAATTAACATGGTAGTTCGGAATTCCAAGCCCAGAGAAACCTTAGACAAGCTCTCTTCTCACAGACTGTGGACCTTGTTCTGTGACGTCCCAAGGGTTCCCTGGAAGTTCCTGGGTCCCACGGGGATGGGGTCGGTGGTCCAGCACCCTCCCCACTCTTCATAGACACCTGCTCTCTTTTATCTGTTCAATATCTTAGAGCTTCACTTATGATTTCATTTCACCTACACTTTCATTTTGTACTAAAAGAGGATTCTGCCACTTTTGAAAAATGTTTAAAACCACTGAACTTTCCAATAATTTCATTTCAAAAATCAGGAAACTGGGTCCCAGACAGGATGCTCTAAGGAAGGCCACACACTCAAATGCTGAAACTTGAAACACAGCAAATTATGATGACGTAGTTAAATCAAAGATGACCTTCTGTGTGATGTTTTCATGACCATGACAGTCCTATGAAAATTAGTTTAAACGATTTCTTTTTTGCTCTTGTGAAAAGAAAGTATTTGTTTGTTCCCACAATCACTTCTCACAACCACAAATACCTTCTTGTGTCCAGGCAGTTCCTGGAGGTAGGCCGCCCTCAGCTGCACAGGTAATTCTGCAGCCTGTCCTTCTAACACCCCTTGATCCTGGGGGCTTATTGTGAATTGTGGGTGAGCTGAAGGGAATTTTAAATGACATCAAAATTTTAAGTTATTTGATAGTTTTTTATTCCAAGGGGAAAATGGAAATATGTTTAAGTATGTTGTGTAACTAGAATGTCTCTAATCATTTATGACAAAGGCTTTTTCGAGTGTGTAGGTGCCTGCATGCGTTTGTCCCTGTTTGCAAGGAAGCCAGAAATGTACAGATCTGGTTGGCAAAGCAGAAAAGCAGTCATCAGTAAGAAGGGATTATTTCTAAACCTTAGGGGAGCTGCTTCATATGATTAAATCCTCACAGCTGTTTTTATTAGATGCGACAGACACGTTTAAAATACAAATCGCATCTGAATCAATAACAAATTTTCTGCAAACTCTCACACACAGTAAACTGTGAAACAATTTGCTCTATTCATTTCAGAAAGAAAATGAATGTCCCTCTAACATGTGATATGATCCCTTTGACTAAGTCACATTCGAGTCAAATTCTAAAGATTTCCAAATACTCAGGTCTTTCACCAATGAATTTGTTTAGTGAACAGCTAATAGCTGCATGAACAGTCATAAAATCTGTTCATGACCCTTGAATTAATACGGAAAATAAATATTTTTTTATTTAAAGTCATCACTTAGCATTATTGGAGATAATACTAAGTGATGACTTTTCCAAGAGCTTTCTGAGATGACCTGACAGATCCCTTCTCTTTGTTGTTCCACTTTCCACAATCCCTGCTGCTCCTCGCTCCTGCCCGCCCTCTGGTAATACAAGAAACATGACAGAATAAATAATATTTGGCAAAGCGTACTTGTTTCAGGTTTCATGTTGTGTGCAAGTAATGAAACTTTTTAAAAGTCTCCAATTCTAAGGAAGGCGCTAGGCTAAATAACTACGGTAGCAGGTAGATTCTTAGGTCACCCAATCCCATGGAAGCCCTCGGGAACGCCTGCAAGATATTGGTAATCAGGTGCCAGAAAAGTGGCTCCGAGCTCCACGGATGAAGAAATTCCGGCTGTGGGAGGCTGAGGGGAATGACCTTCAGAGCTAAAACCTGGCAGAGACAGTGTGAGACTCTAGGTCACTCAACCCGCGGCCAGCTGTTCTTTCCGGAACATTACACTCGCTCTTAAAACTACCAGGAATCGGGCTTCCCTGGTGGCGCAGTGGTTAAGAATTCGCCTGCCAATGCAGGGGACATGGGTTCGAGCCCTGGTCCGGGAAGATCCCACATGCCGTGGAGCAGCTAAGCCCGTGTGCCACAGCTACTGAGCCTTTGAGCCACAACTACTGAGACCACGTGCCACAACTACTGAGCCTGTGCTCTAGAGCTCATGAGGCACTGCTATGGAAGCCACGCGCCTAAGAGCCCGTGCTCCGCAACAAAAGAAGCCACCGCAATGAGAAGCCCGTGCACCACAACGAAGAGTAGCCCCCCGCTCACCGCAACTAGAGAAAGCCCACGTGCAGCAACGAAGAACCAATGCAGCCAAAAATAAATAAATAAAATAAATAAATAACTACCAGGAATCACTTGCAATGAATAAAAATATTTCTACATTAAAAAATGAATTCATGACACAGTAAAAGCAGGTTGTAAGTAGCTAAGACAAGTCACCTAGTCAAGGCACCAATGATGAGAAATTCACACCGTGATTCACACCTTTTCTTGAATCTCTTTTTTTTTTAAATTTTATTTATCATTTGCTAGGCCTGTCTAGGGAAGGAAATTAACCTTTGGGTAATTGTGATCTTGGCTTAAAAGGACATTGAAAGAACTAAAGAAAATTGATACAGTATCTGTTAAGATGACACAAAAAGTGTACATCTTAAAATAGTCTCTGCACCAGTCAAATAAAAGAAGCCTCTTTCATAAATGTAGTGAATGATTAATGGGTCATTTCAAGACCAATTAAAAGTCTCAACACACAAATCTACAAGTATGCAGTTGCAAGAGTCAAAAGATAAGCAGATGGCGATTTCAGTGCCAACCGACTGGCAGAGAGAAATCATCAGCATATTGTAGGCTGAGAAATGAACAGGACCTTAGACACCAACTGATGCAGATGAACAAACAGAAAAAACAGAAACTAATGCAAGAAACTGACAAGCTGGGTGTGAAATAAGTGAGCCAGTTAGAGGGCAAGTGTCTAATCAGGTACCTTGCTTCCAAAGAACAGCCGTTAAATACAAAATAATGCAAAAGCAAAACAAAACTGAGCACCGCTTCTTCAAGAGCATTGTTCAATCTCCACACGCTGAAAGCCTAAACATAATGTCTGGGTCCTTTAAAAGTAATTTCCCCCAGGAGTTACCAAGGAAAATTGCATTTCTGCACCTTCTTTTCAGAGCACAGAAAATCTTTTTCATGATATTAACATTTCTAGGGGAAAACACACTTTTTTCCTCAGACGTGTCAATGGAAACAAGAAATTATTGATCTATTGCTACTTAAGGGGCTGGTGCTAAACAGTTCAATTCAGAAAACATTGACGGACTTCTGGTGGGTCAATCCCACGGCTCACACCGCCTAACGCTGCCCAACCAGGACCCCACGGCGCTGGGCAGGTCCCTATTTCTAAACTCTTTTAGAAAGAGTTTCTCAGGGTCGGGTTTTTTCTCTTATTCCATATGAATTTTTATTTATTTATTTATCTGTTTGTTTGCTTGTTTGTTTAACATCTTTATTGGAGTATAATTGCCTTACAATGAGGTGTTAGTTTCTGCTGTGTAACAAAGTGAATCAGCTGTACATATACATATATTCAGGGTCAGTGTTTTGATAGGTAACATCCTATGCAAATGTAAGATAAGTAAAGTAATAAAATTTAAGTAAATTTTAAGTAAAACTACTAAGTAAAATAATAAAATTTCTTAACTAAATGACAATGTCCATGGCTCCAGGAAACCCTTAAAAAGGATCATTGTAAATTATTATGTTTTTGTCCACAGATGAAAAACTGTTTTGGACAGGACAGGACTTCCGGCATCCCTCCAACATCACTTACATTCTGCTCTTTACTGACCCTCTGAGCCCACAAAGAGTGTTGCGCACACGTGTGTGCACACGCATACACACACGCACACATAGCCCTACACCCACACACAATACCCACGACAGAAAGGGAGGGGCAAAAGAACGGCAGAAGAACAGGAGGGCTTTGCAACATCGCTGCACGCCGGGGCCCATGAATTATCTGCTGTGTTCAGAACAGTTTTCTTAGAGCTTGGCTCCCGCAGCCCAGGCTACTTGCACGAGCCTCAGGCGCCTTCCTCCGCTGTGCTGAGTGGGCAGCGTGCTCAGCAGAGGACGCACCTTTTCAACCTTCCTGGCTGCAGGGTCTGCCCTGCATCTGTGAGGTGTTCGCAAGCACAGGTATCTTCTGACCGTTTGCTGCCAGACCGATGACTTCACGCCTTTTATTGCTCATGGTTGATTACGGCATTTGGATAAAGGCTGAAGTGAAAAAAAAAAATCCAAGTTTTAAGGTGAAGCAGATTAGTTTTGAAAATTTTATTGTGTCCAAAAAAAACGGCAAATAAAATTCTGTATCCACTGATTTACGGGACATTATTTTTTAAGTTGAAAACTAATTTTCCAAGTCTGGCAGCATGAACATTTCCGCCTGCCCTCCTGTCCCGGTACTTTGTACGAGTCTGTCGGCTGCAGCTTGAACAGAGCCTTGGTCACTGTTGGCGGGACGGGTGAGCCAGCCGTGGTCCCCAGTGGGATACTCTGCAGATGGAGCTGCCCGAAGCAGCAGGTGCCGGGATCCGCCCGGTGCCCCTCCATCGCTCCTGGCGGGTGGCCAGTGGCCATAGACTGCAGGGCTGTGCTGGTGCCGCTGAAAACCTCTGCGTCCCCAGGCTGGATTACAAAGCTGGGCTTGGCCAGCGGAAAGGGAAGAACCGAGCAGAGCGCCGCAGTGACAGTTTAGAAGGTGAATTCGCTCGACATTGTGGTTTTAAGATTGTTGTCATTTTCCAGGCGCCTTTGTCCTAAAATATTATGTACACAAGTTAAATTCTCAAATAATGCAATCTAAAATAAATTATATCTGGATTTGATATAAACACATACATAGTTTTTACACTGGTTGTCTTGATGCCATGATGTACTGCAGACACTGCTAGAGCCCACCTGTTCCTTATTTTAGGGACTAAATGTTCAGATGTTCCCACTGAAACATATCCTCTCCAGGCCCCCATTCAGTTAAGGACGTTTATGTGACACAGTTCTGCAGTGACACGTAGGCACAGGTCACCAGGAGGAGCTTCCTTCCCAAACAAAAGGGCAAAACCTAGCTATTCAGGGCTCTTCCCCGTCTGCTACCTGGGATTCGGGTTACGGGAGCCACTTTGTGACCAAGATGTGACAATTATGAAGAGGAGGAAGAGGCTGACATGCAAAGCATTGAAAAATAATAAGGTATCATTGCCCATTGGGCTAATGAAGCAGCTCTGGGCAGACCTATCCTGAACTATTCGGGGCATATGAATACGCCACACACATATACGCAAGTACACACGTGTACACACGTACACACACACACACACACAGACGCACGCGCACACACACACGAGTTTAAGCCATGTCTAATCAAGTTTTCAGTTACTTTCAGCTAAACACATTGCAAACTGATTCACCAAGTACCCTTGTAAACACAAAATATCAACTTCCATATAGGGTGTTCCATTCATTGATTCATAAGAGTTCCACCTTTTCTAGGAATTTCAAGCAGAAATTAAAGATTTACTGGGGTGATAAAATGCCTAATTGTTAGGCTTAAGTTGTGGAGGCAGCCTTAATTCCTGAGATGAATATACGCTGAAGAGTAAATTGATTTAATCTATTTCTGCAATAAAAACTTAACTTTGGCAATATTAATACTTGACGTATGTTAGTGAAATGGTAGATACTGGACAGAGATGAAGATGCACGCAGGACACACACCTTCCCTCCTCTGCTCCTGCAGTTGCTACGGGGACAGAGGACAGAACACACAGTCTGTAAAACTACAGTATTCCTTGGCAATCATTATGCTAGAATTAGGGGCAAAGTGCTACAGAAAAGTAGTGTCAGCAGGAGGGAAGGGAGAGCACAGGGGAAGCTACTAATAATCAAGGTAGCAAAGGTGCGGAAGTGAGTCTCCTGGCAGCGGAAGTGGAAAGGAAGATAATCTGATAGGTCTCGGACCTACGTTTTTAGGGACTTGAAGAAAAAGTAGCTGTAGGGGCGGACTGCCTTTAATAAAGGTTATGGATCCTTCTTCATTAAACCAAATGTGTTTATTGGCACATTTTCAAGGAGAAAAGCCAATAAGTAAATTCTACTTATGCAAACCTGAGTGTTTTTACATCAAACACTTTACCTTTAAAATTCTCTCTCCTTTCCTTTACTCAGGTTGACACAGTTTTCTTTAATCACTCTTTCTCTTCTCCTAGCTTGGAAGTGATAGTCTCTTCCTATTTTCTAGTATTTGAGTGTAATTTTTAAGAGGACTTCTTGAGTTAGCAAAATCCAAACTTTGTATCCCTCTGCATCTCAGAAAAGAGGTCTGGAAATGATTTAATTATGTCTCCTGTCCTTACAATTTTTGGTTAGTGTGGTCTAACTCTTCTCCCTTACTTAAACTTGGTCAGTACTTCACTTAATCTCAGTTAGTTCATATTTATCAACGTGTTTTAAAAACGCTTTGCTTTCACCTTTGCTTCTTGTGTATCACATCTTCTTATGGATCCAATTTCCTACTGAGGCACATGTATTTGTAGTACTTTTAGCAAATACCCCCAAGTAAGGCTCAGTTCTTTGTCTGAAAATATCTTTATTTTCCTTGACAGATAATTTAGCGGGATAGAAAACTGAAGGAAACCAAGTTTATTCTTCCTTAACACCCTCAGTATACATCATTGCCTTCTGGCTGGTATAGAGTTAACTGTCAGTGTAATTGCTATACATTGGACGGCAATCTGAAAGTTACCGTGGAGTGAAAAACTTTGTCTCCAACTTTCAATTTTCTGATCATAATGCACCAGGCATAGATTCTTTTTAAGCCCTGTTTGGGAGTCAGTACAATTCTTAATCTGAAATCTCGTGATTTTTGTCATTTCTGGAAAATGCCTGGCTGTTACCTCTCCAAACATTGTCTTCAGTTCTTTGTTTGTAACCTCTCTTCCTGGAGCTCCTCCTGGATCTGCATGGGATCTCTGCATTGTAGTCTCCATGACCCTCAACCACTCTGAAATCTACTTTATTCCAACAAATCTACCTTCTAATTCTCTAATTCCACTTTTGCTTGTGTCTAATCAGTTTTTACCCCACTCCTCTAAGGACTTTTTTGTTTTGGCCATGGAGCACAGCATGTGGGATCTTAGCTCCCCGACCAGGGATCGAACCGGCACCCCCTGCATTGGAAGCGTGGAGTCTTAACCACTGGACCACCAGGCAAGTCCCTCTAAGGACCCTAAACTCAGGATAGAGGTTATCTCCAAGGGAGGAGAGAAGGGTGATGCTAAGAAAGGGACACTAAGTAGCTTCTAATGAACTGACAGTGGGGTTTTTTTTTAGCCTGGCTTATGTTAAACAGATATTTGTTCAAAGTATTTGCTATGCTATATTTTACCTTTCATGAGCTTTCAGTATACGTTTTATCTTCCTATAAAAAAAAATACTGAACAACAAACAGTAAGTTAAGACTTGAAGATGTTAAACATTTCTTGGTATAAATCCTTCCCTTTCATCTGTAATTTTTCTATGGTTAATATTCTAACAGACATTTCCACCTCTACTTCACCTTTCCTTCAATTCATTTCTTCCTTTTCAATTTCTTGGTTTCCTTTTTAATGATCTTAGTTTCTTTATTTGTTGTATTAAAACCTTTATGTCATATTTTCCATTAGGCAATATGATTCTTGATTTGTACCTTTCTAAATACTAGTCAGTGCCTTTGTAACCTTGAACACATAATGACTGAATTGAAACTGTAAGAAGGCAGAGCAAGCAGTTTTAAGACATTACAAGCAGCAATTTCCATTTCCCAAGTGCTCTTGAACACTCTCCAAATAGAAATAGACTGAAGCCTTCTATCAGCTGAAGTCTTTCTCCTGGGCTACATGCCAGATTTAATAGTATTCATAATCACCTTCTTGCCAAAGTATTTTTAACCTACACTTATTTTTTTTTTGCAAGAATTAAAAACACATTCTACAAACATGTCTTGAGTTTCTGACTACAATTAGATATCCAACTTATACACAAAAAGGACACAAACTATTTATAATAGCTCTTAGAATATTACATGAAGAAAAGCATAAAAATTCAGAGTTGATTATATGCTGGCTTGTCAGTAAATGGAGCATTAGAAGGCAAATTTCTGTCATAAGCTATCATCCGAGTAATCTTCCAAGGAGTCCAAATGTCACACACATATCTACACATGAGCATGCACATACACACACACACACACACACACACACACGTATGTGTGTGTGTATATTCGTCAATTCATATTTAAAGCTAAGATAGGAATATATAAACAAGCATATAGATATTCTTTCATTGACATTAAAAGCTTGAAATGAGACTCAAATAACATCCCAAGAAGCCCCACCCTGCTCTTGAAGAAAGGCCTGAGAGCTTTACTAAAGCTGCCAGGATACAAAATATGCTTATTTAACCCAAAGTTGGCATTATCTAAAATATACAAAAAGATATTAACACAAATTTCCATCACTTCAGCGATATTTGTGGTCTATCTGGCATGAAAAAAAGGCAGATTTGTTGAGTGTTTCTCCTAGCAATGAATATTCATGACTATTTTATCTAAAGTTGGGAAAGCTAAATTACTGATTAGCCCTAAGCAATACTGAGGTATAAGTGGAGACTTTAATGCCAGCCTGAATGTCCTGTGATCTTGTTGAAAAATAATTTCTCATTATTTCCCCTTCGAAACTTGAAAGTTGGATTAAATGATCCTCAAAGACACTCCCAGCTCTAACAGTTCATGATGATAAAAACCTTCTTAAATAAAAATGCAGATGATGAAAAGGAAATTGACCATACTTTTCACTAAATGCCTAAAAAACATTTCTGATATTATGCTCTTCCAAATGCAACTTTATATAATAAACTTCACAGAAAGAGGACAAAAAAGGCATTTCCATTTTACATGCACAGAGAAAATTACACACCGCAGGTGAATTCCTCTACTGTAATCCATGCTAGCGGCCATCCACGGAGTGCACTGGGATGTTCACACATGGCCACCGCGGTCACAGCCTCCCATGAGCTCCCCCAGGCCACAGGAAGTCATGGTCACACCAGAGCCCTGAATCCAGACGCCTGGGCAGGCAGGCGAGACTTACAACTGGTTTTTTTTTTGTTTTTTTTTTGTTTTGTGGCCGCGCCTCACGGCATGCAGGATCTTAGTGCCCCAACCAGGGGTCAAACCCATGCACCCTGCCAGGGAAGTCCAGGCGAGACTTAGAACTGCTTAAAGTGACTATTACTGTCTATTTTAAATCTTCTGAGTTAAAATATTTAATTTCCTCTCATTTACCTTCTCTGTCTGTTTTGACTCCAGTTCTAGTTACCAAGAAAGAGATTAAAACAAAGGCTTACCTGGTGGCATATCGTGAACAGAGGAGGTACATTTCCATATTAACATTGTTTTGTAAAGCACTATATTCATTGATTATAAATGAATAACTGTACGATGAAATGAACACATATTTGCTTTTTGAAGGTTTTCCTGCATCAGTATCACACCAGGTGCACGGAACAAAAGACAGCAGCCTCCTGACAATATCCGGTGGACAATCGCAACGCAGAAATAGTTACTCACTTGGGCCTCTTCTCTGCTCAATGGGCAATTTCAAAGAAAAAAAAAAAAAGCACTATGTAAGTTTATCTCTTCTATTTGAAAAGAGAGGAATACATCACTTGACTTAGAAAATCCCTTTCGTTTAAAGGTCCCAAAGCATTTTTTAAAAAGCATTTCTTTAATTTTCTCAGTAGGTGTGTGAGGAATGGGGTGGTCGTGAGTTAGAAATGATAGAGAACAGGTGGAGAAACCAAGGCAGGTGTCACACGCAGACCCAGTGTGACTCGAAGTGAACTGACACCCCCTCCCCCAGTGGTGGAAAGACTTCGCAGTGGGAGGTGGGATTTATTTGATAGTAGGTGGCGCCTATATATTGGCCCTCAGCCACTTTCTTGTATTCTGGGTTTCTCATCTAAATTACAGTCTGGACAGGCACAGGGTTGAGGATTTGGCATAACTAGGTGCCGGCAGCCACGGTCCCAGCCCGATCCGGACTCCACAAACCCTGGGGCAGCTTGCTCAAGTCACCTTTATGTCACTTTACCATCAATGGTCAGTGTACCACCTGTGAAAACAGATACTTCATTGACACAACATACTAACAAAATTATCTTAAAAGTGGCTTAAAACATTTGAAATAGAGCGCACACACATAAGACACATACTGGGACACCACTGTAAGCAGGGTCTCCCTCTGCTTCTTCATTAGCATTTATTTCTCTGTGTCTGTCCCAGCAATGGAGTGAATGCTATTTCATTAAGTGTAAGAGGTCAGAACAAGAAAGAATAATAGAAAGAGACAAGAAAAAACTAAGAGATTTAGCATTTTAAGATGTTTTAAGAGTCTCAGAAGGCAAGAACGATATCTAGATAGAAATCTATCTAGAGAAGAAAATGCTTAATGGGAATGCTAATTGCTAATATACAGACAGTGACTCTTTCCATAAGTGATGGAACAGATCCAACAAAAGAGAAAGCAGGCAAGTAAAAAATAAAACACGATATTCCTCCCACTACTAAAATAAAACATCCTTTGACCTCGTTACAAAATGTCTTGGCATTTTTCATTTCCCAGAAATGACTGGAAAACAAGAATGTTACAACAACGAGATACCACTACACACCCATTACAACGGCCAAAATGTATGCCCCATTCTGCTTTTTCTTTCTTTTGTCCAACTTCCCTGAAGTTAATCTTCAAAACATTTCTGCGATGTTTTTGTTGATTCCTGCTTTTTTGCGGAAGTATTGCTTTGATTGCTTTACTGACAAAAACAACCTCAAAAGCGCTTCTACCTGTAGTGGGAAGTTTGTGAAATTATTTGCTGCTGCTGTCTTCCATCAAAGATACTTGGTCAAAAAGATAATATTTTGGCAACATCCTCTGGCTGGAAATTAACACAAAGACTGACCTCTCTCCTGGGACAGAAATATACACGTTAAGACAGCCAAGCCACCAATGGCTTTTCTCAACAAAAGTGTTCGGAGAAGGAGAGAAAAATGAATCTTCAGCCTGAATTTTAGGTTACGGTTTCGAGAAGGGCCCACTGGAAATTCGAGAGACTTCTGAGAAGCAGAGAAAGCTTCGTACTCGGCGCCAACTCCCTGAGAAAGATTTTTGAAGATGCCTTGGCTTTGGTGAGGTGCATGCCGGGTAAACAGGGCGTCTCCCGGGCTGGCCAGCTCCAGGCCCGTCCACGCCGCTCCATAAACCCCCAGCAGCACGTTGTTGGGAGTCTGTATTCTCCCCAAACCAACAAAACCAAGGTGTTCTCAGGCACCACCAGCGTTCTTTCTGGGCAGAGAATACCAAAGTTTTCTTCTTCTTGATGGGTTTTTTTTTTCCCCATTTTTTACAGACAGAATCACTAAAGATTCCAAAAGAAGCATGCAAAACACAAACCGACGCGCTCAGTGTGCACGTACAAGATTAGCACAAGGTGTCCGATTAGCCAAGGACGCCCACAGTCTCACCGCTTTGCAAACTGCGAGCGCCGTTAGAGAGAAAATGGCCGGTTGTTAGCGCCTCCAATACCCATCATGAGTCATCAGACTAACACCAGCGTTCTGTACACTTCCGCAGAGGCGTTACGGCTACTTCCTGCCTGTGTATCACGCTCCAGACCACCTCGAGCACTTCAAGCCATGTGGCTCCGCCGAACGTGCAGAGCTTCCTTCCCTTGGCGATGCAACAAACAACAGTTCATGACGCTTAAAGGTGAGGCTTATCCACTGGAGAAAAATCTAACTTTGGTAAAGCGCCAGGATTTTCCAATCATTCCTTCTAGCGGAGGAAAGATGAAGACAGGTTTTCTCCTGCCTACGCGGGCATCGTGCCTCCCCTGAAAGGACATTCCCATCAACTGGGAGGGGGGATACTCAGGAATGAAACCCGGGGGCGGGGGTCCTTTTCTCAACTCCCACCAACGAAGAGCTAGTCTCTATGCCCTGCTGCTGCTGAAGCGGTTACTTTAGAACATGAGGTTATAGGCAGAGTCACACCGAATTTGTTTAGATTCAGAAGTCCCTTAATAGAATAATTAATTTTAATATTTAAGGTGTTACTTCAACAAACAAATTGCAAAGTTATAGGGAGAAAAATTCTGATTCAAAACTGAGCTGCGGGGGCTTCCCTGGTGGCGCAGCGGTTGGGAGTCCGCCTGCCGATGCAGGGGACGCGGGTTCGTGCCCCGGTCCGGGAAGATCCCACATGCCGCGGAGCGGCTGGGCCCGTGAGCCATGGCCGCTGAGCCTGCGCGTCCGGAGCCTGTGCTCCGCAACGGGAGAGGCCACAACAGTGAGAGGCCCACGTACCATAAAAAAAAAAAAAACACTGAGCTGCGTACACCAATTTGCCTCATTCTCTTTTGAGACTCCACTAAAATAACAGCCCAGATGGTCAATACAAATAAATAAACCCATGACAATCAAAAGGCCAGAATGGGGGAGGTCACCAACAGACAGGAGATTTCAGCAAATTCTGGAAACATGTAAAACGCATGGGAGAGGGCTGACAGATGAGACAGACAGGGAGAGGCGTGGGGCAGGAACCACCGGATTCTCTGGGCCCAGAGACCCTGCGCGGTGCCAGGGGCAGGAGAGCAGGAGGGAGCTGCAAACAGAGAGGCTCAGGAAGGCCCTCTGTGGATGCAGACACACAGAGAATCAGTAGCTGCCACCCCTATAAGGACACCAACTGTTAAAAGGAAAGCACCACATATATAATTCTTAAAGAAACTGAACAAATTGACAGAAGAAAAAGAATGGACTCTGGGTGGAGTTGAACTCAAGAGAAGCCATTCTCATTCTAGTATTTTGGGAGGAGAAATCTGTCATTTTCCCACCCAACTGTCCAAACTAAAATTCCCACCAAGGGGAAATTTTGTAAGAAAACAGACCTACCTACAGGAGCGCAGAGGAAGCTCAGACCATCTACCCAATGTCTTCAAGTATGAACAGACAACCAAGGAGCACAAGGCAGAAGAAGTCAGTCAGGACCATGACAAAGAAAGAGCAAGAGAAAAAGAAGGAAAACTAATCCCAGAAGAAACAAGGAAATTCAAAGAACTAAGGAAAAAGGGAAAAGTAACAGAACAGATTATGATGAATACACTCAGAGACCTTTCAGGAAATATCAGTGTATATATTTCTTTAAACAACAGGAAGGAGACTAAAAGCCCTGCCTTTTTTGTTAGTCTGTTCCCGACCCCTTCGAGCCCTGCGTGGATCCTAAGATGAGACCCCCCTCGATAAAGGCAGGACCTGCCATCCCTGCTGTAGGGCCTGGGTGGGTTCCCCAAATGCCCGTCAGGCACCAGGAAGTCCCTTCCCGGCTTTGTAGCTTTCAGTGCTGCTACTTAGTAAAAATAGGGCAGGAGCTTGTATTTCTCAAAACACATCAAAGTTCAACATGTAAAATTTCTCTATTTAATTGAAATATGCCACATTTAAAAAAAAATAGGGCATGGGGTTTGAGAGTCTGGTGGTTCAGTGGTCGTCTTGCTACACAGGAGGAGAGTAACGCTGATTCATCAGCAGAATGTCCCCCAAGTTAGAGGTGAGGCCCCAGGCTTTTTGAGGTTATTGATCATCATGAAGCTACCCCTTGACTTTGCCAACGTGGGCCTCACTGCTCGTGCCTGCTAGAGCCAGAGAGGGAGTCCCGGGAAGGGGAGTTAGAGCCTGAAAGAGCCTTTTTCCTACCCAGACCCTACACTTCCTCACATGCCTCCAGCAAAACAAACAAAACTGAAGCATGTAATTTTATGCATTACGATTCCTGTGCTTCTATTTGCAAATAGGATTGGAGTAACGGTATGAGAAAGTCGTTGACCAGCTCTTTTTATCTTTCAATGTTACCCTCTGTTTTGTGTATTAATATTAAAGGGCATCCTTTTAGAAACCTACAAACTCCTAATTCAGATTTTTTTCAGATCTATGTTAATTCAAGTAGGTTCTGATTAAGTTGAACTATGTAATTCTTCATCTGCTTTCTTTTCAGGAGAAAATACCGTATCTTCAGCTAAAGACACAATAAACATGTTAATATGAGGCATTAGAGGACATGAAGTAGATTATCCTCATCTGATAGAAGACAAAACAAAAGGAGGCTGTCCAAGTGTTCCCTTGGTGTCCACTGTTACTTAATGAAGCGTTATTAAGACAGAACCTTCACCAGAAAAGTGCACACATCCTGACTTTCCCCAGAGAGAAGGCAGCTGTGTAGCTACCACCCAGGAAGAGCAAGAAAAGACAAAGCCTTGCTAGGCCTGCAGCCCCAATCCCTCCCTCTCTCCAAAGGTAACTGCTGACTTCTCAATACTATGTCTAGTCCTGCTATCTGTTTTTGAACTTCTCCTTAAAACAGAATCAGAGTATGCCCTTTTCAGTGTCTGGATTCGTCTTTCTCAAAATGTTTCTGCGATTCATGTGTTGTACAGTACTCTACTTTATGGATACAAACAACTGATTTCTCGTTCGTTGTTGGATGCTTGGATACTGTCCAGGGTGCAGCTATTGTAAATGACACTTCCGTCCACACTGAAGAGCACGTCTTCTGGTCACACAGACGTGCATTTCTGTTGCGTCGATAACTAGACATGGAACTGATAGGTCACGGGATGTGTGTGTTCAGTTGTAGAAGTTTCTGTGCCATACGTTTTCAAAGTGGTTTCACCTCATTTGTGAAGTGCTGTTCGTCTCTGTTGCCCTATTTCCATTGAGTTATCCATCTTTTCTCCATTGATTTCAAACCATAGAATGTCTTGAGTAACTCCATTTTATGGTACAAAGGTGCAGACTCTGCCTCTTGGGCTGACAACAAAATGTCCTGATCTCCAGGACAGCCACTGTGTTACATAAGCAGAATATGCAAAGCAGAAGTGAAGGATGTCTAAAGGGTCAACACTCGCAGTCTCTCTAATTTCAGAAGGGAACCAAAGTCTCTGGCTGCGGGGTTTCAATTTGGCTGACGTGGAAGATGCTTGGGAGGCACAAAATCAAACTGGTTATCCCCTGGCCTGGTGAGTAAGATAAAAAGGTCTGAGGAATTAGCCATAGCTTCAGCTGATGGTCAGCTCTGAGGGATTTCACGTCTCTTCCTGGGCGTCGCGGTCCTGGGTCTAAAAACCTGATGTTCGAACTGGAACTGGAAGAGGTAACTTGATGTGGTCCTTTTCTCAGGTGATGCTCTTGAACAGAAAGATGCGGGGGAGGTACACCTCTACTCATTAAAACTTTTAAAGTGAAGCTAGACTAATAACTAAGATTGGACACATTGCAAGTGACCACACGCTCATTTACATTTCAGAACAGAGAGAATTTTCCTGTCTAGAGAAGACAAAGAATGACGTATCTGACGTAACATGATGATTATTTGAAATGAATTAACTATACCGCTGGGGGAGATAGGAGAAGTAACATGTCCTGTTTTCATCCCTTTAGAATGAGACCCTTTCAGCCCTGAGTGTCCCCCTGCAATTCATCCAGTAGGAGTTTCCAAAGCTGCCATTTCCGAAAGGCTTCTCTTGAAGTCAGAGCGGCACAGCTGAAGACAGAAAGTTTGCGTTTCCCTCAGAAATCCTGTGATGGAATGGAGAAGCCTGCCTTCAAAGCAGAGGGCCGAGCGAAGCAAATCTTAGACCCACTGGTGAGGCATCACACTCCACCACAAAATTTAAACATCCACCCTGCACCTCACTTCTGAACACAGATTTCTCAACTCATCAAAATGACCCCGACAGGATGCACAGCAGTCCGCAGTGAACACCTGCAGAAAGTGCCCCGAACACAGAAGGCACCACGGAAAGGAGTCTCGCACCGATTCCTGCTCCTAGAGAGGACACGGCAAATCACACTTGACTTCTCAGCAGGAAGCTCTGGGACTGGAAGTGAGGACACACAAGAAGAGAAGCTTTATTTTTACATGTTTACATAAAATCTGTTTATTTAATCACAATGAAAAATTTTTTTTTTTGCGATACGCGGGCCTCTCACTGTTGTGGCCTCTCCCCTTGCGGAGCGCAGGCTCCGGACGCGCAGGCTCAGCGGCCACGGCTCGCGGGCCCAGCCGCTCCGCGGCATGTGGGATCTTCCCGGACCGGGGCACGAACCCGCGTCCCCTGCATCGGCAGGCGGACTCTCAACCACTGTGCCACCAGGGAAGCCCGAGAAATATTTTTGAAAGAAGAAAATAAAAACATTAAAGGGAAACAAACACCTCTACTTTACTCATAGGCTTCTTTCCTATAAAATCATTATTACAGGACCAGCACTTCAGACACTTAACACAAAAGCACAATAATTACAGCAGAACGAAAGGATGTCGTTGGAAAAGAATAACTTCCAGCTGCTTTAGGTTGGAGCCTGAAGTCAGAGCCGCACCCTCTGAAATTTGGCATCATGGCTGGTGGTCACAGGCGTTCTTCCCAAGGCGTCCACCTGGTATAAAACCTACAACGGGGACACTGTATAACGCTGCAGTGATTGCTTTAGTATTTGCAGAAGACAACTTTGTAACTTCACGCACACACTCACATGAACACACGCTCACACGTACACACACAGGCCTCTACAAAATCACAACCTCCCTGATGGGTCCAGCACATGAACAAAGAAGAGCCAGGAAGAGCTGCCGCCACAAGAGCTGAGACGGGGTGGGCGCTGGGCGACGACGGGGAGCAGAGGCAGGGCGAGAGGGGCGTCAGCGACCCCGGCGAAGGGCGCTTTGGAAAGGGCTCCGTTGCAGGACGTTTCTTCCCAGTGAAACGCAGGGCATCGCTGGGCCCCAGGCTCACTGAGGCAGAGTGCAAACAGACACTTTCCGATGAATATGAATGCGCTGATTAGGGCTCCAAGTTCAGCACGAACTAAATAATAATAGTCGTAACAACACCAAGCATGTACTGTTCTGAGTACTTTACACGCATTTGCACTGAGTCATTGTTCATCCTCACAACTCCTCTGTGAGGTGGGTCCTATGAATACGCGCATTATTTAAATGGGGAAACTATGGTACAGAGAGGTTAAGTACCTTGCTCACTTTCGCACAGCACGGAAATGCTGGGACCAAAGCTCAGTTCAGGCAGAGCCCAGGGGCCTGTGTGGTGGCACAGGGCCGGACTCAGCGGACAGGAGAGCAGGCAGCTCACCAGGTGAACGATGACCTAACAAGGCCAGAGCAAGGCCTTCCTCAGGCATGGAAGCCACACGCCACGTGGAGAAGTCAGGGCCCCGAGGCCACAGAGCTAACCCTAGTAACGCCAAGCCACAAACAAGGAGCCCTGCCCACAGACACCCCTGCCCCCGGAGGCGGCCCCCTCCCATCAGGGCCAGCCTCGTGGGAGGGAAGCTGTAGGGCTCTTCCCTTCTGGGCCTGGAAAACCCAGGGGGCCCTCAGCGAAGAGGCGTAGCCAGGTCTGCCCTTCGGCCACCTAATGCCGCTTCCAGATTTTAAAAGTGAATATTCTGGTTTATGAGTGACCTAGGCCCTTCTTTTCCTCTTTCCCACTTTTTAAGCTTCTTTTGAACAATTCCTTTATTAGAATTTCCCCCATAAATAACCCTGGAGTTTAGTGCAAGCATCTGTCATTAGCACGATTCCGCCATCGTTAATCAGACGTGCACCTGTGTGGTTTGCACAGGTACCTGGACAGAAGGTAACAAAATCAAGAGAGCTTCCTGTTGGGAGGGTGTCTCACACACCGAGCCAACTAAAATCAGGGCCAGAGACAAGGGAAGGGTTAAAATAGCACACAGCCTTTTATTCAACGTCATACCGTGACATTGAGGACAAATCATACAATTATTTTTCTCAGCAACAGAACTCGTGATTTGTATTCCACAGTAATTAAAAGAATTGACAAATATTGATTTTTACATTTAAATATTTTATACTAGCAATTTATACTAAGTCCTTCACGAGGAATGCATAATTTCTTCCAGCACAGACCTACTGAGGACCTGCTAATCACAGCCTGTTTATTTCCTCCAGTGCTTCCCTGGAATAAATCTCCCCAGTTGTAGACTCATCCAGGGATGCCCTGTAGGTCGAGCGCTTTCAGCTGGACTTCAGTCTCGTGCATGGTAGGATAAGCCACTAGTACTTGAATTCACTACTAATGAATGTAGAAAATGCGCAAAAGCAGATTTTGTTCCCAGCAGGGAAATTAGACAACCCAGAGAGTGCTATTTGATTATAGTGCAGATGTCTTTAAGCTGTTTGTCCACATGGCTGGACAAATTTTCTAACAAAATTTTCCCCCCCCAAATTTTTTTTATTACTTTAATTCAAAACAGTATGATATTTTAAATTAGGTTTGTTTGACATATGTCATGGCTTCAGCCCCATCAAATCAAGATGGATTTAGCTTTGATTTTCACTCCCTTCTCAACTTGATAACATCGCAAGTCTACCCTCTCCTATAACTTTATTTTTACTAGACTGTTGAAATTCCCGACATTTCCAGGCATCTATTACAAGTCGATAAATGTGAAAGATCACTTGAAAGGATCTGAAATCTGTTTAAATCATTTCAAAGAATTTAGACATAAATGAATTAGTCGCTATTCTTCATATGTTGAAAGCAGAAAGTTATCACCGTTGTCATTTCATGCTTACCCAAATACAACCTCTCCAAATAATGTCACCTACACCCATGGCTTTAGTTAGTATCTCTACGCAGCAGGCTTACAACTACATCTCCAGATTTACCTCTAAGATCTAGATTCATCCATGCAACAACTTCTTTTTTTAAAATTTCTATTGGAGTATAGTTGCTTTACAATGTTGTGTTAGTTCCTACTGTACAGCAAAGTGAATCAGCCATACATATACATACAGCCACTATTTTTTGGATTTCCTTCCCATTTAGGTCACCACGGAGTATTGAGTATAGAGTTCCCTGTGCTACACAGTAGGTTCTCATTAGTTATCTATTTGTACATGGTATCAGTAGTGTATATATGTCAATCCCAATCTCCCAATTCATCCCACCACACCCCCTTGGTGTCCATATGTTTGTTCTCTACGTCTGTGTCTCTATTTCTGCTTTGTAAATAAGGTCATCTGTACCGTTTTTCTAGATTCCACATATATGCATTACTATACGATATTTGTTTTTCTCTTTCTGACTTACTGCGCTCTGTATGACAGGCTCTAGGTCCATCCACGTCTCTACAAACATCCAACAACCTCTTAAACGTCCCCTGGATACCTACAAAGGCACCTCAAACCCAGGATGCCCGAAACCCAGTTCATGATCTTCCCCCACCGCACCTACTCTGCTCGGCGTTACTGTCTCAAACGACGGAATCCCTCGTAGCAATGTGTGCAGGGTAGCGCTGCCCTCTTCCCTCACTCCCTGCATCCTATGCAACTCCATGGTATTTTGATTTTGGCCTCGCTTACCTCTTGAATGTACCCCAATCTCCTTTCACCCACTTCTTCCACTCTAGACCAAGCCACCCCTCAGGTACTGTGATACCTGAGGGGTGGTCTCCCCACACCCTCGTGCCCCCCTTCTGTGCAAACACTTCTTTAAACTCTTAATGCTTTCGGTTTAGAAGCATTAAGGTACAATCCCTTGATGGAGCCCAAGGCCCTTCCTGGTCCTGCCTGAGACACTCCTCCAGCCCCCCACCAGCCCTGCGTCCTTCACCATCTCTCTCCTCCCTCCGCACCCCGGTCTCTCGGATTCGCCGCACTCCTGCCCACACGGTCTTTGCACGATTGTCTTCTCAGCCTGGTAACCTTTCCCTCCTCGTCTGCCTGGTGACGTCCTACTCAGCTTTTGGATCTCAGCTGTGTCACTTCTTCCAGGAAGCCTTCCCTGAGCCCCTGTCGAATCCCCCTATTCCAGGCTCTCACAGCACCACACAGTTGCGATGTTATGTTATCTGAGTGAGCCTCTGACCTGTGTCTGTCTTCCCTAACTAGATTCTGAGCTCCAGGAAGACAGAGACCACACCGGGTTTAAGCTCATTTGCACATCCCCAGGGTCCCAGCCCAGGCTTAGCAGACAGGCCCTCAACGTACAGATGATCATCGGGAGGATGAACGAGCATCAGGTATTTTACACAAGCTTTGCCTTCACAAACATGAACCCTTAGCACATCCTACGGAATAAAACAGAAGATGGCTTTATGAACCTTAATAAAAACTTTCTCAGTTAGTATTGGCTCAACATCCTATAAGGGCATCACATTTTCTTGAATAAGAACCGGGACAGGGCTTCCCTGGTGGCGCAGTGGTTGAGAGTCTGCCTGCCGATGAAGGGACGCGGGTTCGTGCCCCGGTCCGGGAGGATCCCACGTGCCGCGGAGCGGCTGGGCCCGTGAGCCAGGGCCGCTGAGCCTGCGCGTCCGGAGCCTGTGCTCCGCAACAGGAGAGGCCACAACAGTGAGAGGCCCGCGTACCGCAAAAAAAAAAAGAAAAAAAAAGAACCGGGACAAACACTGACGTGAGGTCTGTGGTAATGTCTGTTTCACCGAGTTTCCTAAGACCTTATAGAATCATTAGGCTCAATGAACCTACAGGACATGTAGCACATTCTCCGTTGAGTTCTCTGAATCAATCCCATTCCAAGGTGACATCTTAAAATCACAAGCGTCAGACTTCCAGGGGGAAACATCTCCTTATACAACCACTCCCCACGTCTCAGGCCACCAAAATGAGGACACGAGTCCTCCCAGGGTCTCTGAAACATGCAGAGCGAGCACACGTGGCCTGAGAATGACAACAAAAGTGGTGCAGGGAGAAGGGTCGTCAGGGCGAGAAGTTGCTGCTATGGATATCCTCTGGTACAAACGCACTGAGCACATAAAGCCAACACGCTGTGCCGGTGCCGGACATCACCTTGGCAACCCCTCCTGACATGAGAGCAGAGACGGGGCAAGAAGACCCACTTTGTCTGGATCCAACTGCACCATCAGAAAAGGGCCTAAGTTCAGTGCCCCAACCTTTCTGTGAAAAGGAGCTACTTCTCCTTTCCGCGAAACCTTGAGATCCCAAAGGAGGCAGGGGAGCGGCAGGCAGGGGAGGGCGGGGTCTGCCTGAGTCCGCAGGACACAAGCTAAGGAAATGGGGACTGGAAGCCTGCGGCTGAGATGTCTCAAATAATTGCTCCACGGTCTCCGAGAAGGAGCAGTGAGGCGGCAGCTGGCTTGCAGGCCCACCGCGTTCTGCCGCCACGTCCACGGGCCAGATGCAGCCCTGGGACTCCAACTCTCCCTGTAGGTCAGGTGACATCAACATACGCATTCTTGGGGACTTCCCTGGTGGTGCAGTGGTTAAGGCTCCTCGCTCCCGATGCAGGGGGCCCGGGTTTGATCCCTGCTCAGGAAACTAGAGCCCACATGCTGCAACTAAGGCCCAGCGCAACCAAATAAATAAATAAATATTTTTTTTAAAAAAAAGATACGCATTTTTCTAGCTTCACCACACGATAGCAAGTAAGAGTGACGTTAGAGCAATAAATTATTCATACCGTTTAGAAGTTAATTAAGCGTCTGAATGGAGATCTTTATTTCAGAGCACACTAAATTATTCCAAGTGATTTTAAAGGAAAAATAGACCGAATTATCATAATCCACTACGCGCAAGAGAAAAGCTTTCGAGTAACTTATTTGCATGCTGTGCTGAATTCAGTAACGGTGGATTCTACCACAGTGGATTCTAAAAAGGACTACATTTATCCTTAAATAGTCAACACCAGTTAAAAATCATGCTATACGAGTCCGAGTCCTCAAGAAGTTACTTCAATCCTCAATTAGAATAGTTACGGAAAAAGTCATGTTCCTAAAGCAGCTTAGGTGACGTCCAACTGAGAGGTGTAAGAAGTTCTTCACCCTCTTATTTCAAGTCTGTATTTCTTTTTGCCTGAACTAATAGCTGTAAATGGTCCATCTAAACTAAGTCTCCTCTTTCCTGTCTCCTATGTCAGATTATCTGACAAGCCTCCAGAAAATGTGCTGATTATAGCATCCCCTTGTTAGGACCACTAACGTCTCCCCCGCGTTTTCCGCTGGAGTGAAGGTTTCCCAAGATCTAGTGCCAACGTGTGACTCGCCTCAACACTCAGAGGCGTCTAATCGCCCTCTAACCAGATTTCTACTTGCTTATTCCTGACTCTCCCCCGACCTTTTTGTTCCCTACAACGTCCAATGTTTAAAGTATTTTCTCATGCATTTAGGCTCCATTCAAAAGGTACCTTCTCCGCTGAGAACTGGAGGATTGCTAAGGTCAAAGGTAACTTCACTTTGCCGCGACCCTTTAAGCATACTGAACACTCGTGCGCTTTAGCGAGTGTCTGTGAAGCGTAAGACGAGATCTTGACCTTCTCAGAGATTAAAGTCTGGCAAGAGGTAGAACACGAGAAATCAATGACCACGTCTCACAGGATATGTATTCTGATAATGGGATGCAGGGAAGACCACGAGAGAAGAAAGGACCTAAACCAGATTTAAAGACAAAGAAAGGCGTGCAGAGAATAGGATTCTTTAGCTAGTTTTTATGGACAAGCTGTACTCACTGGATGCAAAAGAGGAAAGATGGTTTAGGAAGTGGGAAGGCAAGCGTATTGAGCACAGAGGCAGGAAGGAACACGACTGTTCCAGAACAGAAGGGGAGGGTCGGAGGCCTGAGTGCCTTCGGAGGTTCAGGAAGGGGCAGCTGGGAAGCGGAGCCCTTGTTTCCTTTGTGCTCAACAAGGAAGTCTGAACTTTACCCTGAAAGCTATCAGAACACATTACAAGATTTAAAGAAATGGAATTTCTAAATGAAATTTTCATTATAAAAACATCATTCTGGTAGCAGTGTGAACAAATTGGAAACTAGCTTGAGACACACACACACACACACACACACACACACACGCTAGACTAGTGGTTTCAACTCAGGAACAAGGGACATTTGGTGACGTGTGCACATATTGCTGTTCGTCACAACTGGAGCTGATGGTGCCGTAGGCATCTCATGGGAAGAGGCCAGGAGGTCACTCTACACCCCACACGGGCAGGACGGTCCACCCGTCCACGATGCCCAGGCAGCCAAGTGCCGAGCAAGAGCCTGGCTTGATCTTCAAGCAGGAAAGGGTGGTGGTGACTTTGGGTGACAGTGTGTGGACCACAGGCTGCAGGGTTGCTTCCAAGCCCAGAAAAACAACACGATGGGAAGCAATTAAAAGGGTGCCAGAGAAGAAGATGTGGTACATAGATACTACGGAACACTACTCAGGCCTGAAAAGAACGAAATAATGCCATTTGCAGCAACATGGATGCAACTAGAGGTTATCATACTCAGTGAAGTAAGCCAGACAGAGAAAGACAAATATCACAGGATATCACGTATATGTGGAATCTAAAATATGACACAAATGAACTTATTTATAAAACAGAAACAGACTCAGACACACAGAGAACAGACTTGTGGTTGCCAAGGGATAAATCAGGAGTTTGGGATTAGCAGATACACTACTCTATATAAAATAGACAACCAACAAGGTCCTACCGTAGAACACAGGGAACTATATTCAACGTCTTGTAATAACCTGTAATGGAAAAGAATCTGAAAAAGAATACATATGTGTGCTTATATATGTATGTGTATCTGTCCGTATACATATATGAACTGAATCACTGTGCTTTTCACCACAAGCTAACACAACATTGTACATCAGCTATACTTCAAAGAAGTGTTTTTAAAAAGGGCACCAGAGAAGAAGAGGAAGAGTTCAAACATTAGCAAACGGACCCCGCAGAGGGCGGCCAGACCCCGCAGAGGGCGGCCGGAGGGCCAGAGTGAAGGGCACAGCCGGAAGCCGGCGTCCCAGGGCAGCAGGCTGGCCACACGCGGGAGCCTGGCGGACGTGGCAAAGCTGGGGGACGGCCGGGACCTTGGCCCTCGACGTCCGCCCGAGGGTGAAAGGCAGAGTCACTGAAATGCCAGAGGAGCGGCTGAAAGAAGGGCAGGGGAGCGCCTTTCGAGCCGTCGCCACGGCGGGATGCGGGCCCTGCGCCCCTGCGGCGCTGGGCTGTGCGTCCTGGCCCGACTCGGCTTTTCCAGGACCCCCGCCTGCCGGCGGCTCCCTTCCGCTCCCGACGCCGTCTGCGCCGGCCTCTCCTCCCCCCAAACAGCGGCGGCTGCTCGGCCCCCTTTGCTGGCCACGTCCTCGCACGCGGCCTCTCGTGCGCAGCGCGCAGGGCCCCGCGCTCAGCCTTCCGCCGCCCTCCGTGCACACGCGCTGCCGCTGGGCCGGGCGTGAACGCTCTCCGAGGCCGGGGAGCCCCCAGCGCAGAGCCGGCGCTCCGCCGCCGGGCTCGGGCGCTTCTCGGAGGCGCTGGAAACGTGCCGTGTGCCCATCTGCCATCCAATCCCCCCACCCTCCCCCTCTCGGCCGACGACACCTCCTTCCAGGTACACGTCGAAGTCCTGAGAGCCCCCCCGGGTTCTTCTTCCCGACGTCTCTGTCCAAGAGGTTCTTTCCAAAACACCCAGAAAGCGCGCCACGCGAAACCTACACTGGTACCTACCCGGCCTAGTCTACACCGAGGGCGCCCACGCCCTCGCCCGGCCCCAGTCGACTGTCAACACAGGAGTCGGAAGACGGCAGAAGACGCAGAGGCCGCGGGATCTTTTGAGGCCGGTCAGAGGAGTCCCGTCACCTCCTTCTTCAACCCCCGCAGGGCTCACTCAGAGCCCAAAGCAAGTCACTGAGCACAGGACAAGGCAGGGCCGCTGCCCGATCCCCGAGGCCCGGGGCTAACTGAGCCTGTCCCTGCGCCTCGGCTCGGCCACGCAGCATCCAGGCCAGCCCCCCATGGCGCCGCTCCATGCCCGCCCGGCACACCTGTTCCCACTCGCCCAAGTCTGGACGAAAGGCCCCTCCCAACCGCTCCCTCCCGTTTCTGCTCGTCTGTGGAAACAGACGGTCACATCCCTGCCTCAGACGTGCACGACGCTCTGCAGTATCTGACCTACCGTTTGTACTGCTTGGCTTCCCTGACAGAACGTCTTCCCTGATAGATCTGTACCTGCTTGAGGAAGTAATTAAAGGGTGGAGGGTCGGGGAATTGACGCCATCGCAACAGAAGTGTCGGAAGGGATGAACGAGGCCTGGGAGGAAGTAACGGCAGGTGTCGCACGACGCAGGGACTTTGGGGGACGGGATGGCACAAGGGCGAGAGTGCGAGCTTGGGGCCCGGGAGCCCCACTCATCTCCTGCCTCGACCCCTTACTGTCTCTGCACGACGGAGTAAACGAGGCCTCATTCAGGGTGGTTGGGGTCACGTATGGAAGTTACGTATGGTTACGTATGGTTACGTATGGTTGGGGTCACGTACGGAGGTCACTCAGCACCTGCTGGACGGCCGGCAGATGGCGGGAAGCAGAGGGCAGACGAGGCTGAGGGAAGCCACACGCTCGGAGCTGCGGAGCAGGGCTTGGAGGAGGCGGTCCCCCCAGGGCTGCCCCCCGCCTCCTTTCCCTCATCCGGCACACACGGGGGTCCGGGGCCGCCTGAGAGAAGCTGCTGACATATCCCCACAGGTGACTCCCAGGGCAGTGCCCTTTGTGAAAACCCGGGGGCACAACTCGGGTTAGTGCTGAGGCCACAGCAGGGCCTCCCTGCGCCTGCTTCCAAGTCTGCAGCGCGGGGCCCTCCTCGGGCTGACCTTCAGAGGCAGGCCCGGGACTGGAGAGCACGCTCCAAGGCCCCTTAGCAGCCAGGCGCCTGGGGGGACGCCAGGCCACAGGGATGGGGCGGAGGACACATGACGGGCCGGCCTCCACCGCGGCCACGTGGGATGACACTGGTCCAGAACATCGATCGCCAGCCCTTCCGATCCGCTCCCCGGTCTGTGGGGAGGGGCAGGGGAAGGAGAGAAAGCGGCACCGCCTTGGCTGGGACACAGCGGACAGCAAGCTGCAGTGAGCCCGAGAGAAACCAGGCGACGGAAGAAGTGGATACCCCTCCCCAGGGTACCGTGTTCATTATGCTTCTTCCACGCTCCCAACTCTAAGGCCCCATCACTTGGCCAAGGCACTTGCTAAAATATTGTAGCGGAATTTAAAACCAAGGAAATAACTACAGGATCTCACATTTCCATCACGCATCGTCATTTTAGGGTACTGTCACAGTGGACAGTCTTCAGGTCAGGTGGTTCCCCCTGAGATCGTTCCCATAAAATCTCCTCAATGGGGAGCTACACACAGTTTACACATCTACTGAAACTTTGGAAATGGGAAAAGTATAGAGTACTTCAGGTCAGAGCAGCGTAACGTGGAAATTTCAGAGTTTGTGTCGCGAAGGAAAGAGAACAACAAAGTTGGACCCAGTGAGGGAAGAAATATACTGAAGAGGAGGAATAGAAAGGAGACGCCGCCTGCTACGAGAAGGCGAGCTAAGAAGTAGACCGGCGGCGGCGTGAGCCCCAGGACCCTTGGACGTAAGACAGCACAGCCAGAAGACACACAGGAAGGGTCGACATCAGAAGGAGGAAATAGCTGCTCGGCCATAAAAAAGAACGAAATTTCGCCATTTGCAGCGACACGGATGGACTCAGAGGGCGTTATGCTGAGTGAACTACGTCAGACAGAGACAAATGCTGTGTGATCTCACTAATACGTGGAGTCTAAAAACTACAACAAACTAGTGAATATAACATGAAAGAAGCAGACTCACAGATGTAGAGAAGAAACCAGTGGTCACCAGTGGCGGGAGGGTGGCCCTATAGGGCTGGGGGATGGGGGAAGGCACAAACCACTGGATGTAAGATGGGCTCAAGGATGTATTTATTGCACAACATGGGGATATAGTCAACACTTTGTAGTAACTGTAAATGGAAAGTAACCTTTAAAAATTGTATAAAAATAATTTTTTTTAAAAAAAGGAAGAAATAGTCCAGCCTGTCCATACCTGGTGCAGAGAGTTTAGACGTGTTGTGAGGATAGTGTAGACAAAGGATGGTCTCCAAGGAGACGAACTGCATCCTGGAAGGGTTCACGCCTACTCGTTAGAGGATGAGCTCCTTTCCCCCAGCCTCCAGAGTTTCCATGCAAATAAAATCAATTTTGTAGGAGCGTCAGGAAGATGAGATTTGTTCAAACAGAATGGACTCTGGCCGACAGGGAGAGTCACAGGTGACAGGTGAGGTGAAAGGGTGCTGATGCCGGCTGACGTCTGGGGGCTCCTGGCCATGCCAGGCCCTGGGCCTCCTGTCTCATCCTCAGCCTAAAGGGTGAGATTAGAGGAGAGTGGGCGCTGAGGATGGAGCAGAGAGGAAAGCACAGGAGGCCGGGACCTTACACCCAAGCCCCACAGCGCCAGGGCCTGTCCCTTTCCCCTCCCCTTCCGTGAATGTCGCTTCAGAAGCAGCTGGACTAACCCGCCGGTGAGGCTGGTGCCTCAGCTGAGGGCCTGGGGCATTGAAGTCTGGTGAAGGAGGACCAGAAAATCCTGTTCTCTCACCAGTATGCCTTCCCTGCCTTCTTTTTACCACTGGACACAAGCATTACATGTGACCACTGTACCCATAACAGAACTCTTCAAAAGGAAACAGGATGAGTCTATAGTAAAAGTTTCTCAAAAACCAAGAGAGGGGGACGGTCCCTGGTGGTAGAGTGGTTAAGAATCCGCCTGCCAGTGCAGGGGACACAGGTTCAAGCCCTGGTCCGGGAAGATCCCACATGCCGCGGAGCAACTAAGCCTGTGCGCCACAACTACTGAGCCTGCACTCTAGAGCCCATGAGCCACAACTACTGAAGCCCACGCGCCTAGAGCCTGTGCTCCACAACATGAGAAGCCACCGCAATGAGAAGCCTGTGCACCGCTCACCACAACTAGAGAAAGCCCACGCGCAGCAACGAAGACCCAACACAGCCAAAAAAAAAAAACCACCAATACGGGTCACTAGATGCACAAGATTTATACATTTACTATAAACTGTCTTTGCTCCCATAATGAGAGAGCAACGTACTATGGGTAATTGCTTGTCCTCATGTATGCCGGCCTCCTTTTGTTTTAAACTGGAAGCAGAAGCCCAAATCCACTTTCTAAATGCATCCATGGCAAGCCAGATTTCAGTTTGCTCCACGAGGTTCTTACCAACTCTAAAATTCCACAATTCTCTAAATGTCCTGGGCTGGAACACACGCTCAACTGAACCATTAAATCCAATTTCCGGCCATGGTTGATTGCCGCCTGAGGATTCACACCTCAGAGGGAACTAAGAAATGTCTCTGACCAAAGCTTCCCATAAACAGATACTGCTTTCTCTATGCCCATAACTACAGATGTATTTTATATTTCATTTCTGGATTTAAGCCATATACAGATTACAGGAGGCCTGTCAATCATGAATAAACCAGCTTAAAATAACTGGAAAAGAACCCAGAGCTGTATTCCTCACCGAGGAACTTTGTTGCTATTTGAAATCCTGGGTATATTAGCATTGCTTTGAGAATCAATTGCATAAGAAAGAAAGGAATAGCAGATAAGCTTTTAACATGTAGAAGATAATATGATAGGCAAAGATATGAAGACAAAATCATACAATAGTTGTACAAACTAGTTAATGAATAAAATTGCAAAGAAGATTCAATTGTTCAGTCAACAAATGTGACATATTTCCAAATTATAATCTTGTTCCTTTCCTCTTAAGCCATTCATTCCAAATGTAGAAGAAAGTGTCAGATTTCTACGTATGGAATGTCATTAGAGGAAGCTTTCCAAATGCAAAATTTAAGACCCTCTTAGGGATATTCAATATTATATTTTGAAAATTCACATGATTCGGTCATTGAAAGAGTTATGATATAATTATTTTTAATACACCAATCTTCCAGGTTACACTTTCCAATAGAACCATCTAAATTCCTTCCCATACACAGGAGTGATAAAGGAAGGTAAAATAAATCAACACGGGCTGCCGAGCCTCCAAAGATGCAACACTTCAAACAAATGACCTCCACTTATGTGTTTCCATTGCCCACATACACGGCTTCACCCCATGTAGAGTCCAGCTAACTGTGTAAGACACTCCAGGTCTCTGTGGAGAACCTGCAGCCCCAAGAAACACAGTCCTGGAAAAATGGGGGGAAATTACGTCCCCACAGTGATCTCTGGAAGCCAGTAACAGAGAAGAGATGCAGTTGTGAATAAGCCAATGTTCCTTTTTTGCTTTAAATCACTGCTGCCGTGTGCAAAATTTGTTTGCTAACGTACACTTTGGAGAAACATGCTTTGAGAAACATTGATCAGAAGCACCATGATATTATCTCAGACAGAGAAACACACGGTAAAAAAAAAGAAAACTGTTGGACCTGAACTCACACGAGCTGCTGAAACAGCGGTGCAAAGGTGGGAGGGTGCTGCATCCTCACCTGAGCGACGCTCCACCAGACTGGGATGGAGAACATCAGGGCTGAAGAAACAGAGCCCAATCCCAGCGGAAGTGAGAAGGTGGCGAGAGCTTCGTTCAAGGAAAAGCCTGAAGCTATGGAAGCATCTGGTCTCTGAGCTGCAGAGTGCTCGAGGGCACAGTGGAGGAGAGTGTGGATGGGGGATAAAAAGGGAAGACCATCAGGGAGACGGACATTCCCTGGGGAGGGTCAAAGGCAAAGAGCACAGCCAGCGGGAGGGTAGCACCGTGAGGTTCCGGACGAGGAAGACACAGAAGAGACCCGAGTGGAGGGAAGCAGCCTTCAGTTTCCATCCAGCCCTTCCGGTCACTCCTGCTGGCGCCTCCTCATTTTCCTTACCAGGAACATTGGAAGTTCTGTAGATTTATTCCTTTTTTTAATATAAATTTATTTATGTACGTATTTTTCTCTGTATTGGGTCTTCGTTGCTGCGCGCGGGCTTTCTCTAGTCGTGGCGAGTGGGGGCTACTCTTCGCTGGGGTGTGCGGGTTTCTCAGTGCTGTGGCTTCTCTTGTTGCAGAGCACGGGCTTTAGGTGCGTGGGCTGCAGTAGTTATGACACGTGGGCTCAGCAGTTGTGGCTCGTGGGCTCAGTAGTTGTAGCACGTGGGCTCAGTAGTTGTGGCTCGTGGGCTGTGGCGCACAGGCTTAGTTTTTCTGCCCGTTTCATTTTCTGGACTGAGGTGGCCTGGAGCTGCTGCGGGGGTTGGAGGGGAGAAACCCTCGTGCTCAGCCCTGGCCAGGCCTCCTCCAGGCCCCTCCTGCCTCGGGAGGGCTTCCCCCGCGGCTCCCCTCCGGGCCCCCGCAGCCTCCCTGCTCCAACCCCTCCTCCAGGGACCTGCGCTCCAATCCCCAGGCAACGTTCTCCCCGACGGGGCGTGGTCCAGAGACTCAGGCTCAGCGCGCAGACAAACCCTGGGGGGGCAGCGGTGAAAGGAGCCTGACAATGACGCTGTCAGGTCAGCCGCCCTCTCCGTCACCCCACGGACTCACCTCTCGCAGTTCCCCGCGCGCCCCTGCCTCGAGGGAGTTCTCTGCCTGGGAAATTTCTCCACGACCTTTAGGACCCACTTACGATGTCCTGATCTCTGCAGCCTCTCCTCACCATCCAGGGCATCATTTGTGTTTCTATTGTGTCACTGCTGTGCATTCAAAACACATGTCCTGGGCACTAGCCGAGTGCCTGATGTGATTCACCCGGGAGCCAGTGAATCGCAACTAAAGGAGGCTCTGCCATCTTTCCTCGGGAGCGAGCAGTCAGGCGCTGAACAAAGATGGTGAGTTTGAAACTGCCGTGCGAGGGCTATCACTTGAGATACAGGATTCCGTCCATTGACGAGGGAGGACGGTCAGGGAACATTTTAGAGCCTAAGATGCCCGAGTAGTGTTTTGAAAGACAAAAAGGAATTGCCTCCAGGTAAACAGGCAGAGGACGGAAAGGGCACCCCAAGTAGGAGAAGCTTCTGTCCACCCCCGCAGCGGGCAGGGCCTGAGCGTGGGAAGCAGCGGAGCGAGGTGAGCGGCGTTCTGGACACGGGCCGCGTGGCTCTGGAACGTCCCTCAGAAATCCAGTGCCCGGCATCGACGTTCTCATGGCGCTTTATACACACGTCCATCCAACACTGATCCGACCCCATTACTGATGTTTCTTTGGGTGCTCATCTCCCTCCACCGGGGCTAACATCCTTGGGGGTCGTGAGGAAAACACATATTCTCCTTCTCTTTCTGCCCCTCCTCCCTCCCTCCCTCCCTCCCCCGAGAATTTAACGCAGGGTTTAGGGAGAGAACAGCCCTCCTCCTCCAGGGAAGAGACTATGCTCTTAGCACGATCTGTGTTGCTTCTGGTGCAAAACTAAAGCTCCCTGAAATCTAGTGTCCTTACTTGAGACACGTGGAAATAATCTTCTGGAGGTTTGATGAGGGTCAATAAAATACCATTTATAGGGCTTCCCTGGTGGCGCAGTGGTTGGGGGTCCGCCTGCCGATGCAGGGGACATGGGTTCGTGCCCCAGTCCGGGAAGATCCCACATGCCGCGGAGCGGCTGGGCCCGTGAGCCATGGCCGCTGAGCCTGCGCGTCCGGAGCCTGTGCTCCGCAACGGGAGAGGCCACGACAGTGAGAGGCCTGCGCACCGCAAAAATATTTTTAAAAATAGCATTTATATAGATATAACACATAAAACACATAATACAGACTGACACTTAAAAATTGTGACTATCTTGACATCATATTTCTATTAGTTCCTCTCTCTTCCTTTACTTTAAATTTCATGAGAGTTTCAAGTATTCACATGGTTCAAGTTTTTATATTAATAAAGATATATAATAGTTTCTGAAACCCCCTAAGTAACTTCTTTTTAACATCTTTATTGGAGTATAATTGCTTTACAATGGTGTGTTAGTTTCTGCTGTATAACAAAGTGAATCAGCTATACATATACATATATCCGCGTATCCCTTCCCTCTTGTGTCTCCCTCCCACCCTCCCTATCCCACCCCTCTAGGTGGTCACAAAGCACCGAGCTGATCTCCCTGTGCTATGCAGCTGCTTCCCACTAGCTATCTATTTCACATTTGGTGGTGTATATATGTCCACGTCACTCTCTCACTTCGTCCCAGCTTACCCTTCCCCCTCCCCGTGTCCTCAAGTTCATTCTCTATGTTGCAGATCCACTTTTGATTAGAAATATAAGTTCAAGTCAACTCTAGAAGGAAGCTGATTTTCACTTGGCCCTTTGATCAGATAAACTGGCATTTAAGCCTGAGAATCTTGGCTTTGACAGACATAAATAATAGCCTTTCTAAGAATATACTTTCACTTATATTTCTCCTGCAAAGTAAAAAGATTGACAGTCAGAAAACCCACTGTAATAAGTAACTAGAACTTTTCATGGCTCTTCATTTTACTTTAAATTGACATTCTATCCTGGTATATTTCTAGATAAAATTAGTTTTAAAATATTAGCATTCCCTAGAGATTACAGTCTTACTCTCATTTGCCAAAATGAGATGAGAAATACGAAGAAATGACAGAATTTGCCTCAAGTCACAAAACCACGCTTGCTCTTGACATTGGCTGTACTGTAAGTCACCGCTTGGTGGTAGATGCTGCCAGCGGGGCTTTAACTGTTCACGACACTGGGGATCAATTAATCTGTATAAGTTATGTATTAAATAGACACTCAGTGCCCCAAAAGAGTTAAAGTACCTCTATGGCCCTAGTTCAAAACCAAAGTTTGACAAAGAAAAGAACTAGAAGCTATCAAAAGCTTAGAACTTGAGGCTGTTAACTCTTATTTAACATCTATTCCAATTATCAAAAAGCTCTAATTACCTAGTTTTTGTTTTGTTCTAGCATTTGCAGCCCTCTTATTTCTTTGGAGAAAAAAATACAAAAATAACTAGAACAATCTTAGGAAGTCATTTTAGCTCAATGTAACCTTTCATCACTAAGTCTCAACCCTGGTTGAACATTACAATTGCTTGGAGAACTTTTTTTTTTTACTGTGGATTTGAGGCACTCACTCTGAGAGATTCTGACTTAATTGGGCTGGGGTCACAGAGTCATTGTTTTTTTCCACAAATTCTCCAGGTGATTCTTATAAAAAGCTCCAGTGAAGAACCACTGCTCTATCTCAACAAAATTCATAAAATATGATTCCCATACCATAACTGTAATTTGCTGAAATATATTAGAGTACTTGCTGAAGCAAATGTGAATTACATAATGTACGAAGTGCTTTTATTATACCCAAACGAGTTTAAAACTGACAACACTAATATATATATATAATTTTTTATATAAATATATATATACATATAAAATATCAGAGAGCTAGAGCATCAGTTAATAAAACACTTTCCTCGCCATTTTTTTTTTTTTTTTTTTTTGATGGTACGCGAGCCTCTCACTGTTGTGGCCTCTCCCGTTGCGGAGCACAGGCTCCGGACGCGCAGGCTCAGCAGCCATGGCTCACGGGCCCAGCCGCTCCGTGGCATGTGGGATCCTCCCAGACCGGGGCATGAACCCGTGTCACCTGCATCGGCAGGCGGACTCTCAACCGCTGCGCCACCAGGGCAGCCCCTCCTCGCCATTTTTGATGGACTTGGCTGTGTCTCGCTCATGGTTTCTAAGACTTGGTCTAGCTGCTTTATCAGAGTGGTAGGTTTGCTCTTTCTAAAATGTGCGTGCAGAATAAAATTTATCGCACTAGCTCTGTATGACACATCAAGGTGAGTGATAATATAATTATATGTGTAACTGCTCTTTCTATGTTTCACCAGGGACATTTTTATACAAACTTGTTCTCTTTCCTACCTCGTGACAACCTTTCAACTAGCTTCAGAGGAAGAACTGAGATTAATTGCCGTCTAGAAAATTGTAACTGTTGCTTCCAGTTTTCCAGGATCAGCATCTAATCAATAATATATTAATGACTTTAAGTCTTGAGACCTTGGAAGTTAACAGCTAAAGGCAAAGAGATGTTTTTGTTCTCCACGCAACTCCTGTCGAGTTTAGCGCAAAATCAAAAGGAACGTAGCTTGGGTTTCGATTAATGCTGACTTTGGCAGATTGCTTCTGCTTAGCAGAGTCAGTCCCTCCATTTATCTTCCCGTCACGGGCGAGGCTGTGTCTCCCGAAAACCTCGCCAAGGCTACAGAGATGTCTCTTAACCGCGCTCCTCCTAGAGGTCCCAGGCAGTGTGTCCGTCTTGTCTGGGCTTTGGCACAGGTTTCTTTAACATGCTAATCTTTTCTAAGTACAAATAAGAAATAAGGGCCAACTTTCATAGTAAATGAGTAAGAGCTTCTGGGGGGTTACCGTCACCCCAACCTGAAATGTGAGCGGCTCCATGAGAGCTCCTGCAGCTCCAGGTGGGCCCGTGTCACCTATGCTCATGTCCGAGACCATCGCAGTACCTGTGCCCACTGAGTGCGCAGAACGCGTGTGAATCAGGACCCGCACTTGTGAAACAACCACGGTACCACGCGGCGTATGGTATATTCTAAACAGTGGGATGCAGCCCAGTGTTTTAGCTGGAGCGACAGAGATCCTCTGGACTGCAATTGTCAGGGAACAGGGTTAAATAACTTGATTTGTGTCTTGAGGAACGTTTACAGGGAGGGGAACATGAGAAAGAGGCCAGTGATGGGAAAACAGCATAAATCATAGCAGAAAAAAATGAACCTCACTGAAGGATTATATGCTCTACGGGAGTCAAAGGAGATGATCATCTGATGAGGCCACACAGCACCTTGAGAACGAGAAGGGAGAGGCTGGTTTCACCCCGACAGTGGCACGGCGCGCCGGACACTGAGAGAAAAGCGGCTCAAGATAAATCTGACAGAGATGCAAAGAGTGAACGAGAGACGGGAAAGGATGGTGCGGAAGACCCGCTCGGGGCAACTGCAGGCAGCACATAATGAAGAGAGGCACGTGTCAAGGAACAGAGAGGGGGAGGAAGCGGAGAATCAAAGGCCAACATACAAGACGAGAGAGAAGGGAAATAAAAGAGGACTCCAGGGCTTCAGTGTGAGAACTTTTTATGAACAGAAATGGAAATTCTGGAATAAGAAACTGGCTCAACCATTAGCAAAGTAGAAATATTGGAATAACATTTGATTATTCTTCTGTTGAGTGGACGAGAAGAAATACAAGCAAAGATGTCATTAGTAATTTTAATTCTGAGTTTTTAGGGTAAATGAAGTAAGATACAAAAATGTACACTGAATATGTATAATGAAGACGAAGATGAGAGTGATATCTAAGTCCAAGGGCAATCAAGACTTTTTTGAAGAAATGGAGAAGGAGAATAAGACAGGAGAGGGGAGAGCAGAGGATGAAGAAAGCTGCTGACCGTGCAGAGCAGCTTCAGCTGGAATGGCAACATGCAGCCGGACTCTGCGTCCACGAGGAAATGTGATCAGGAGCTTAGCAGCAGCAGCAGCAGAGGTCATAGCAGAGGAAGTGCTGCAAGGATCAGTTCTCTCAAGAGCAGACAACGATGAGAGACTCAGGCGTGGAACGTGAATAGACATTTTTCCAAAGGAGACCTACAAATGACCAACAGGTCCATGAAGAGACGCTCGACGTCATTCATCACCAGGGAAACACAAATCAATGGGATATCACCTCACACCTGTTAGAGTGGCTGTTATCAAAAGGCCAAAAGATAAGTGTGGTTGAGCATGTGTCAAAGGACACCAAGAAGGGTAAGTTAAACACACACATCTAAACATGACATAGTAAGACTGCAGACCACAATGTCGGTGCCTCGTCCACAGCAAGGGAGACAAGAAGCTAGTTTCCTTAGGACCCAGGAGGCGCCCTCGCACCTGCAAGACTACGTGTTGCCCCATCCACAGGGAAGAACAAGCTTGCTGTTATGGCCGCAACTGCTAAGAAGCTGGCTTGCTGTGGTTCCTCCCAGACGTTTTTCTAGATAATGAGTCTGTTCCAGAGTGTTTCTCAGTGAAGGCCTACATGCAGATAGCTGTGGATGTAGAGCAGTGAACGTTAAAGAAGTTTAAAAGAGGAAGGAACTGAGAAGCTCAGTGGCTGCATGTTCCCTGCATTCCTGGCAAGTCATATCAGGAAGTCTGAATATCACGTTTAGTTGAAATCCTTGCTGAAGCCACGTGGCTGACAGGGCCTTGGTGATCCTGCCAGGTGTCAGGCCTGTGCCTCTGAGGTGGGAGAGCCGAGGTCAGGACATTGGTCCACCAGAGACCTCCTGGCTCCATGTAATATCAAACAGCCAAAGCTCTCCCAGAGAGCTCCACCTCAATGCTAAGACCCAGCTCCACTCAACGACCAGCAAGCTACAGTGCTGGACACCCTATGCCAAACAACTAGCAAGACAGGAACACAACCCCACCCACTAGCAGAGAGGCTGCCTAAAATTATAATGAGTTCACAGACACCCCAAAACACACCACCAGACGAGGTACCGCCCACCAGAAAGACAAGATCCAGCCTCATCCACCAGGAAACAGGCACCAGTCCCCTCCACCAGAAAGCCTACACAACCCACTGAACCAACCTTACCCACTGGGAGCAGACACCAAAAACAGTGGGAACTATGAACCTGCAGACTGGGAAAAGGAGACCCCAAACACAGTAAGTTAAGCAAAATGAGAGGACAGAGAAATATGCAGTAGATGAATGAGCAAGGTAAAAACCCACCAGACCAAACAAATGAAAAGGAAATAGGCAGTCTACCTGAAAAAGAATTCAGAGTAATGATAGTGAAGATGATCCAAAACCTTGGAAACAGAATGGAGGAAATAGAAGAAACGTTTAACAATCTATAACACCTAGACCTAGGTCTAGAAGAACTAGAAGACCTAGAAGAACTAAAGTGCAAACAAACAATGATGGATAACACAAAAAATGAAATTGAAAATTCTCTAGAAGGAATCAATAGCAGAATAACGGAGGCAGAAGAATGGATAAGTGACCTGAAAGATAAAATAGTAGAAATAACTACTGCAGGGCAGAATAAAGAAAAAAGAATGAAAAGAATTGAGGACAGTCTCAGAGACCTCTGGGACAACATTAAACACACCAACATTTGAATTATAGGGGTCCAAGAAGAAGAGGAGAAAAAGAAAGGGACTGAGAAAATATTTGAAGAGATTATAGATGAAAACTTCCCTAATATGGGAAAGGAAATAGTCAAGTCCAGGAAGCACAAACAGTCCATACAGGAAAAATCCAAGGAGAAACACGCCAAAACATACATTAATCAAACTATCAAAAATTAAATACAAAGAAAAAATATCAAAAGCAGCAAGGGAAAAACAACAAATAACATATAAAGGAATCCCCATAAGGTTAACAGCTGATCATTCAGCAGAAACTCTGCAAGCCAGAAAGGAGTGGCAGGACATATTTATAAAGTGATGAAAGGGAAAATACCTACAACCAAGATTACTCTACCCAGCAAGGATCTCATACAGATTCAACAGAGAAATTAAAACCTTTACAGACAGGGCTTCCCTGGTGGCACAGTGGTTGAGAGTCCGCCTGCCAATGCAGGGGACACAGGTTCGTGCCCCAGTCCAGGAAGATCCCACATGCCGCGGAGCGGCTGGGCCCGTGAGCCATGGCTGCTGAGCCTGTACATCCGGAGCCTGTGCTCCGCACGGGAGAGGCCACAACAGTGAGAGGCCCGTGTACCGCAAAAACAAACAAGCAAAAAAAACCTTTACAGACAAGCAAAAGCTAAGAGAATTCAGCACCACCACACCAGCTTTACAACAAATGCTAAAGGAACTTTCTAGGCAGGAAACACAAGAGAAGGAAAAGCCTTACAATAACAAACCCAAAACAATTAAGAAAATGGTAATAGGAACATACATACTGATAACTACCTTAAATGTAAATGGATTAAATGCTACAACCAAAAGACACAGACTGGCTGAATGGATACAAAAACAAGACCTGTATATATGCTGTCTACAAGAGATCCACTTCAGACCTAGGGACACATACAGACTGAAAGTGAGGGGATGGAAAAAGGTATTCCATGCAAATGGAAATCAAAAGAGAGCTGGAGTAGCAATTCTCACATCAGACAAAATAGACTTTAAAATAAAGACTATTACAAGAGACAAAGAAGGACACTACATAATGATCTAGGGATCGATCCATGACAAAGACCTAACAATTGTAAATATTTATGCATCCAAGATAGGAGCACCTCAATACATAAGGCAAATGCTAACAGCCATAAAAGGGGGAATCGACAGTAACACAGTCATAGTAGGGGACTTTAACACCCCACTTTCACCAATGGACAGATCATCCAAACTGAAAATAAATAAGGAAACAAAAGCTTTAAATGACACATTAAACAAGATGGACTTAATTGATATTTATAGGACATTCCATCCAAAAACAACAGAATACACTTTCTTCTCAAGTGCTCATGGAACATTCTCCAGGACAGATCATATCTTGGGTCACAAATTAAGCCTTAGTAAATTTAAGTAAATTGAAATCATATCAAGTATCTTTTCTGACCACAACACTATGAGACTAGATATCAATTACAGGGAAAAATCTGTAAAAAATACAAACACATGGCAGCTAAACAATGCACTACTAAATAACCAAGAGATCACTGAAGAAATCAAAGAGGAAATCAAAAAATACCTAGAAGCAAATGACAATGAAAACACGAAGACCCAAAACCTATGGGATGCAGCAAAAGCAGTTCTAAGAGGGAAGTTTATAGCAATACAATCCTACCTCAAGAAACAAGAAACACCTCAAATAAACAACCTAACCTTACACCTAAAGCAATTAGAGAAAGAAGAACAAAAAGAACCCCAAAGTTAGCAGAAGGAAAGAAATCATAAAGATGAGATCAGAATTAAATGAAAAAGAAGTGAAGGAAAAGATAGCAAAGATCAATAAAACTAAAAGCTGGTTCTTTGAGAAGATAAACAAAATTGATAAACCATTAGCCAGACTCATCAAGAAAAAAAGGGAAAAGACTCACATCAATAGAATTATAAATGAAAAGGGAGAAGTAACAACTGACACTGCAGAAATACAAAGGATCATGAGCGATTACTATAAGCAACTCTATATAATAAAATGGACAACCTGGAAGAAATGGACGAATTCTTAGAAAAGCACAACCTTCTGAGACTGAACCCAGAAGAAACAGAAAATGTAAACAGACCAATCACAAGCACTGAAGTTGAAACTGTGATTAAACATCTTCCAACAAACAAAAGCCCAGAACCAGATGGCTTCACAGGAGAATTCTATCAAACATTTAGTAAAGAGCTAACACCTATCCTTCTCAAACTTCCAAAATATAGCAGAGGGAGGAACACTCCCAAACTCATTCTACGAGGCCACCATCACCCTGATACTGAAACCAGACAAGGATGTCACAAAGAAAGAAAACTACAGGCCAATATCCCTGATGAGCATAGATGCAAAAATTCTCAACAAAATACTGGCAAACAGGATCCAACAGCATGTTAAAAGACCCATACACCATGATCAAGTGGTGTTTATCCCAGGAATGCAAGGATTCTTCACTATATGCAAATCAATCAATGAGGCATGGACATATATACACTACCAAACGTAAGGTAGATAGCTAGTGGGAAGCAGCTGCATAGCACAGGGAGATCAGCTCGGTGCTTTGTGACCACCTAGAGGGGTGGGATAGGGAGGGTGGGAGGGAGGGAGAAAAGAAAAAAAAAAAAAGAAAACTAAAACACTAATTTGAAAAGATGTATAGACCCCTATGTTCATTACAGCATTCTTTACAATAGCCAAGATATGGAAGCAACCTAAGTGCCCATCAAGAGAGGAATGGATAAAGATGATGTGGTGCATATACACAATGGAATATTACTCAGCCATACAAAATGATAACATCTTGCCATCTGCAGTAACGTGGATGAGCCTAGAGAGTATTATGCTGAGTGAAAAAAGTCAGACAAAGAAAGACAAATACTGTAAGATTTCACTTACATGTACAATTTTAAAAACAAAACAAATGAACAAACATAACAAAACAGAAACACTCTCATAGATACAGAGAACAAACAGGTGGTTGCCAGAGGGAAAGGGGGTGGTGAATGAAATATGTGAGGAAGATTAAGAGATGCAAACCTCCAGTTATAAAATAAATGAGTCATGGTTATGAAAGGTATAGTGTGGGGAATATAGTCAATTACATTTTAATATCTTTGTATGATGACAGATGGTAACTATACATCATGGTGATCATTTTGTAATGTATAAGAATATTGAATTGCTATGTTGTACATCTGAAACTAATATAATACTGTAAGTCAATTATACTTCAATTTAAAAAAAAAAAAAAACCTCCTCAAATCCCTTTCTCTGGGCTTTTCAAAGACTGTCACAACTCTCGACATTTAGGCAAATCTTCCCACTTAGCGTGGAATCAAGGACATCATATAAATGTGTGACACGGCATTTTCATTTTGGATGTGAAATTCTTCTGAGGATGCAACCTTTAACTAACTAAAAAAAAAAACATTAATATGAAATGTTTTCCTCGGGGCTTCCCTGGTGGTGCAGTGGTTGAGAGTCCGCCTGCCAATGCAGGGGACACGGGTTCGTGCCCCGGTCCGGGAGGATCCCACATGCCACGGACTGCAACAGGAGAGGCCACAACAGTGAGAGGCCCGCGTACCACAAAAAAATAAAATTAAAATAAAATGTTTTCCTCTATTAATACTCTACTTGTCTTTCAAACGGTATCGTTTGAAGAGTTGGAACGCATTTCTGAAAAAGCTTCTTTTACTTTCAGTTCACACCTAGTTACTGAATAGGAAATCATCAAATTCTATTATGTTGTCACTTTCTCTCCTGAAATAGAAACAGCACAATTTCATAGGAAATTGCTCTTGGGAGTTTTCCAACCCAAGGATGCAATCTCGAAACTTTTGGAATCTTTGAAAAAGTTTAAGGTTAGAAATGCAAAAGTTCCAAACCATTCCAGAAAACACTAAAATTGTTGAATTGCATACCCTGCTTTACTGAAATAAAGGCGGCCTGAACTATTCTTGATACGGTGCAATCCCAGGGGACTGAGAAAGAAGAACAATTTTAAAGCAAACTCTGCTTCTGTTTTTAAAAACTGTTAGTTGAGCTGATACGTCACCTTCATCCAAAAAAAATCTTCTAAAATTCTCCACACATATGACTTTTCCCACCACAGGAAAAGTACAGGAAGGCATGTTCGGTGAAGCCCATCTTTTTTTTGGTCTGACCTGCCTGTGGTTTTTAATGGTGTCGTGGCTTTTGTAAAAATTACATACTGCTTTAAATGGGTGAGCTTTATGGTATGTAAATTATACCTCACCAAAGTCATTTAAAAAATGACATATTGCCTGAGGAAAATTCAAACAGTGCAGAAAAGTACATTTTAAAAAAACTCTTAAAACTCCCACCCCCCGGTAATTACCAACTGTAACATTTGGGGGCTGCCCATTCTTCTGCTTCTCTCTCCCTTTCTATAATTACACACACTCAGAAATACGTATCCAGCTTAATATAAAATCTCTTTTCCCAACTGTTTCAGTAAACAGTTCTAAACGTGGTGCCCTCTTAACAGAAGGCAGATGGAGCCAGTGCTGGCCGGGTGGGCCAGGTTCAACGGGACAGCGCATCAAAGGCACCGCCATGAATCCCGTGATTCCCACCCGGGAACCGGTGGCCACCGCACTGTCCTCATCAGGTGATTGCTGGAAAGCAGAAAGTGTCACGTTCGACTTGAGGACACGGGGAGCGGGAAGGGTAAGCTGTGACAAAGCGCGAGAGAGGCATGGACATACATACACTACCAAACGTAAGGTAGGTAGCTCGTGGGAAGCAGCCGCACAGCACAGGGAGATCAGCTCGGTGCTTTGTGACCGCCTGGAGGGGTGGGATAGGGAGGGTGGGAGGGAGGAAGATGCAAGAGGGAAGAGATATGGGGACATATGTATATGTATAACTGATTCACTTTGTCATAAAGCAGAAACTAACACGCCATTGTAAAGCAATTATACTCCAATAAAGCTGTAAAAATAAAAAAAAATAAAGTGTCACGTTCAGGGTCACTTTGATGATGACCGCAGACGGTCACACTACCTGGCAAACTCAAGGACTCACGCTTAATTTTGAGCCTGAAAACGCAAACCCTAGTTATATAGAATTGTGCAAATCAGAAACAGGAAACCCAACCGAGGTAGGTTGCTGTGTGTAAGACAGCCCGCTAGTTGCTACAAATCTGGGGAGGGAGGGAAAGTTACCAAAAATCCAGATCTCTCTTGGTCTGAAATTGTACCCCATGTATAGTTTTTCCCCTCACCGCACTGAGAGTGTCGCTGAAGTATAAATGCCGCCCTGATTTCGCCGCGACGCATCGCCGGCGTCCTGCTAAGGAGCACGCACCGGGCGGGCAAGCTGGGGTGGACGGGGCATCGCCGGCATGGCAGCTGCGTGGCCGAGGCCGGGACGGTGGGGACACAGCGCCACCTGCAGGAGGGAAGGGGCATAACCACGCCTCAGAGGGCCGTCCAGCCAGCGCGACCGAGCAACAGGACCTGGGGGTCGTCACCGTTTCACAGTGGGAGACAGTGGGGGCAGCGTCCGTGTTCACACTCAGCCTGCTGAGCCAAGAACGTGTAAACCTCTGCCTGACACATGGTAGCCAAGGCTGCAGTCCCGTCTGCAAGTGATGTGAGGCAAGGTGTCCCGGCCGGTGAGCGAAGTTTCCGTTTCTGGGACAGGCCCGTCCACTCTCTGTTTTCACGCCCCTCCCTCCCACCTTCTCCTGCCAGGGTTACTTCTGCCGCTACTCAGTTGTCCCTGCTGCCACCAAGATCTGCACCTCCAAACGCACAGCATGCCCCGCTAATCACAGTCTTTCCCGACACGACCGAATGGAAACCGTGCCCGCCGGTTAAGTGCCCTGTAGAGACAGGGCTGCCGATGACGCCCACGACGAAGCATCACCCACCACGCGACCCCCCGGCCCGCCTATGCTGACGACGCCCCGGTGTGTTCCTCCGGGTCGGACCTGCATTGCCAGGTGCCTGCCAGGCGTCCCCCGGGGGTCCTCTGGGCCCCTCCAGCCCGGCCTGGCACGGGGACCCCCGCACGGCCCTTCCGGGGCCTCACCCAGGGCTCAGCGTTGTTGCTGACTCAGCTGACCGCCCTCTTCCACCCACTGCCCACCCAGGGCCGCTGTGGCTCCTACCCCACCACTGTCCCCATTGCACTTGTCTTCATTCCGACTATGTTTTTAACTAATTTCTTTACCTGCCTCTCATTTTGGACGCATGCAGACATTTACGAGACGGCCACCAAAAAAATGTGTATAAACCTGATTCAATCGCCTCTCAGCACCTCCTCAGCGACGAGACCCCTCAGCACAGGCCCGCCGCCACCTGGGTCTCCGCGGCCCTCCCGCCTTCAAGAAGGCGGCCCTGCGAGCCGCACCGGGCGGCCCTGCTTTCCGCCCTCGAGTTCCAGTCTGCACCTGGCGAACACGCACTCCTCCAGGAGGGTCACCTGAACAGTGACAAGAGCAAACCCCTCTGTGTCACCGTCCGCCAGGCACTGGCCCGGCCGCCTTATATAAATCACCCTGTTTACGCCTTACAGCAAGTCTGTGGGGAGCTACTATCTTCATGCCCTGGAGATGTTACGGTCCAGGGCTCAGGACAGGTGGCTAAGTGCCCGCTAGTTTTCTGCGCGTAAACACCTAACGTGAGCCACGTGGTAGTTACTGCTAACTAACCGTGGTGGTTAGTAGTAAACACAGGCCCCCCACGATCCTTCCAACCTGCAGGTAGAAGCAGAAGCCTCCAGGGGGAGGGGAGACGAGATCGCGCAGAGTGGGAAGCCAGAGGGGAGAAACAGAGGCGGCTCTGACCTGGCTTTGAAGGGAGAGGCCATCAGGAAAGGAGCACAGAACAGGCAGCACGTGTAGAGGCTGGGAGCACGGATCTGGACCCCGACTCCCACTCACTAGCCGTCTGACCTTGGCCGAGGAGCTGAAGCACTGGGTGCCCCGCTCATATGTCTGATCTGGTGGTGGTGTGCAAGGTGGTTGGGAAAAGGGAAACACCAGGAGCCACTGCAGTATTACAACCATGAGTGGATTAAAATGTTAATAAAAAAGGTCACTGGACGCATCCTTAAGTTATTTAGATAACTGCCCTGGGACTGAAAGTGACAGACCCTCCCAGGCTTCTTGCCACCAAGGAAAGGACCTGGTGTCAAAAAGACATAAATGATTTCACTTAAGGATGTAACAAAATAAATGAAGGCCGAAGGGATATCCCCACAGTACTACTTAAAACAACACAATCTGAAAACATACAGACCTCCAATAATAAATGTTTAAAATTAATCATAATACATCCATATGGCTAATAATACAGAACCATTAATTGTGTTATCAAAGAAGGTTTAACCATAATTCAAAAGAGTCATGCACCACAATGTTCACTGCAGCACTATTTACAATAGCCAGGACAGGGAAGCAACCTAAATGTCCATCGACAGATGAATGGATAAAGAAGAGGTGGCGCATATATATAATGGAATATTACTCGGCCATAAAAAAGAAACGAAATTGAGTTATTTGTAGTGAGGTGGATGGACCTAGAATCTGTCATACAGAGTGAGGTAAGTCAGAAAGAGAAAAACAAATACTGTATGCTAACACATATATATGGTATTAAAAAAAAAAGTTCTGAAGAAACTAGGGGCAGAACAGGAATAAAGACGCAGACATAGAGAATGGACTTGAGGACATGGGGAAGGGGAAGGGTAAGCTGGGACGAAGTGAGAGAGTGACGTGGACATATATACACCACCAGCTGTAAAAGAGATAGCTAGTGGGAAGCAGCCGCATAGCACAGGGAGATCAGCTCTGTGCTTTGTGACCACCTAGAGGGGTGGGATAGGGAGGGTGGGAGGGAGACGCAAGAGGGCGGGGATATGGGGATATATGTATATGTATAGCTGATCCACTTTGTTATACAGCAGCAACTAACACACCATTGTAAAGCAATTATACTCCCAAAAAGATGTTTAAAGAAAAAAAAAAGGTTTAATGTTACTGTGGAAGCAGAATAGTGGCCTCCCCAAGTGTTCATGCACTGATCCCAGAACCTGGGATACAGTGTTACCTTACGTGACAAATGGGACTCTGCAGGTGTGATTAAGGGTAAGGACTCTGGAATGTGGATATTATCTCAGATTATCTGGGTGAGACAAATCTAACCACAGGAGTCCTTAAAAAATGGAAAAGGAAGGAAGAGTCCGTGGGGAGATGTAACAGAAGAGCGAGCAGAGACTAGGGTCTGAGAGGGACAGACCCCACCTCTGCTGCTGGCTTTGAAGGTGGAGGCCGGGAGCCCCGGGCCGAGGGGTGCAGCGGCCTCTAGACGCTGGGATGGGCCTTCAGCCTACAGTCCTACAGCCGCAAGCAGCTGGATTCAGCTGAAACCCAACTGAGCAGGAAACGATTCTCCCCTAGAGCATCCAGAGAAGCAAGAGCCCTGCCAACACTTCACAGTAGACAGGTGAGACCACCCCGCCTGTAAGAGGCGGAACGCGTGCGGGTGTGCGGTTTACACTTCACAGTAGACAGGTGAGGCCACCCCGCCTGCAAGAGGCGGAACGCGTGCGGGCGTGTGGTCTAGACTGCTGAGTTCCTGGCCGTTTGTTACGGCAGCACTAGGACGCTGATGCAGCTGAAAACGTTATAAACATGAAGCTTGAAACAAAGCCCAACCTGAGACTGCACATACCCTTTATCCTCACTCACATCGCATCACGTCCATCGCAGGTGCACACGTGCAAGAGCAGGTTCGCAAAGAACTACGTGAAAGCAAGTGTTCTTCAGAGTTCCGGGTTCGGAGCATTTTCGCTGCCCTCTTTAGATGTTACAGCCGTCACTGTGGTCCTCCTTCCGCACCCGCTGGCTCCCTTGGCTCGGATCTTCTGGGCCCTGCCCCGGGTCCGCGCTGGAGAGACTTGCTGGGCCGCGGGGGCCCGGTGGGCGAAGGCTCCGCTCCCCGCGCGTCCTCGTCTGGACTCCTGGACGGCACGAAGGGGCTCGCCGCTCCTCAGACCCGACCACGCGGCCTTCGGGACCGCCTTCTCCAGGCTGTTGCGGTCGCCCGCGTTGCAGAGCCTCCCCTCGGTTTCCTTCTGTCTGTGGATCCCCAGGCGTCTGAGTGAGTTAGGAACTGGGCACTGATCTCCACTCCCTTCTGTCTTCACGCCCCTAGTCACCGCGTCCACACGGTGACGGCTCCCAGACGCCGGGCGCCCGTCGGGGCCTCTGTCCTGAGCTCCAAGCACACACCCGGAGGCCGCCCTGTCTCCCCTCCGACCTCTGACGGGCGCCTCCGTGAAGCCCTGAGTGAAGGCCAGGTCTCCGCCGCGGCGCCACTGGCATCCTGGCTGGCGCGGCCTCCGTGGTGCAAGCCCGCTGTGCGAGCAGCGTGCCAGGCGGCCGCCTGTTCCGGGGCTGCAGCAACGCGCCCCCAGCGGTGCGATGGAGAAGGCCCCAGGCCCCCCCCCAGCGGTGCGATGGAGAAGGCCCCAGGCGTGTCCAAGGACCTGCTTCTTCTCTTACTCTCCCACCTGCTGGCTGTGCAGCGACGCACGAGACACTGACTTTGAACTCTCTCTCTTCTTCTTAACCTTTCTGACGGTGTCACTTACCTCCCAGCTAATGCCAGACTTCATGCCACAAAGTGTCCTCAGCAGGTGGCCACGAGGACCCTGACACGGGTGCGGGGCTCTTACCATCGCTGCCGTCTGAGTAGGAGTGCAGGGTAAAGCCTTGGTTTTTGTTCCCTGAGGGTTTTTTTTTTTTTAACTTTTCCTTTTCCGAGTCGTTGGATTATGAGTTCCCGTTCTCACCTGAGCCATTTCTTGAGTTTCGTGTCACTCGAGATGTAACGTGTACGTGATGACACACACAGGAAGGAAAGAAGAGGACAGAAGCTCCATGAGAACACAGGCTCTTTGGGGCAAAACTCTGAGCAGAGCCTTAAAAGAAAGAGACTGGGAAGGAGGGGAGATAAAGTGAAGGAGACTCGGAGAGGGTCCAGAGGAAGAGTTTCCATGCGATCCCGAGCCCAGAGAGGGGCGGTGCCTGGGGTCAGTGTGGGTTGTCAAGGCCTATCGTTTGTTAAACAACTCAAGGCTTCGTTTGAAGAATCATTAAGTGCATTTACTGTTTAAGGTTTGGATTTTTTCTTTGTCTTGACAACACATCACATATTTTATGAGACCTGCGTGGGCTGGCCCAACGTGAATATTCTCTGCCACACAAAGCAGAACCGGAGGGTCCAGGTCCCAGAGGCTTCCGTGCAGTGACATCAGGAAGGGACATGAGTATGGGAAAGTGACACCAGCGGCCGGGGCATCGGGGCGGGGGCAGGTCAGAGAAACACGTGAGAGGTCACATGGTCATGGTTTCTACTTCTTCAGGACCTGGACCCAAATACTTATAATAATTCACTTAAAGCCTCAGCCCCACTTTATTTGACTGGAAGCTGACACAGCTTCTCTGCAGATAAAGGCAGCCTTACAGACAAAAAGGTTTATGAACTACGGGTGACGATTGTCGGGAGAGGGCTGGAGACAAAAAAGGAAACCTAAACCAACAAGACTGGCGAGCATCTCTAGCTGTGTGGCGCCTTTAAGGTGGAGAGAGCGACTGTAAACCCCGACTGCTGCTAGACTCTTCCAGGGAGCGTGAGAGGAGACCACCGCCGCCAGCATCTTCCTCCTGAGGTTCTGATGCCCTGGGGCACAGGGGGCCAGACACGCTATTTCTACGAGCTCGCCGGCTGACTCGAACGGGCTGCCAGGCTGGGTGTCCTCTGGTTTGGGAACACGACCGAGCTCGCTGCAGGGCAGATGAAAGTCTTAACCTGAGAACATTAATCCACAAACTGCCCTCTTAAAACATAAGTCAGAAAAAGAAATTCAGTCAGAAACTCAAATGCAGATGCAGCAGCAGCGATTCTGTTTACAGAATGACTTCCAAACCTACTCAGACCCCTGAATCATTTTACCTTCCAGACACCGCTTGAAGTCCGACCAAGGCCTTCCTCCCCTCTGATCCCCGCCGAGCATAAGCCCCTGTATGCGGGCACAGGGACCGGAGACGGGAGACGCTCCATCCCCGGCACCGACCTGGCTCTCAGTGTGAGAGTCTGGGCCTCCCCCGGGAGACCTCAGAGAGCCCAAGGATATCAGAGAATGCCTCTGTTCCTAACATACACTTCCTATTGAAGAACAAACTTGGACATTTTCAAAGTCAGGTTACTCTTTATGTCGTACAGATTTTATCTGGGATGGTACAGAGAGCAAAAAGTCCTCAAAGCCTCCTTTTCAGGCAGTGCCCAAACGAGGGCTCGCCAGAGTGAAACTCCTGCTGGGGCATGTCAGCGAGGAAAAGGGATGAAGCTGTGGGGTGGACTGGACGTTGCCCCTGACCGGCAGCCAATCCTGCCCCCAGGAGGGATGCGCTGGGTCTTAACCACAGGGAATATGGTACCACTGCTTTCCCATCCAGTGTATCTCAGACGGGATCACAAAGCCAGTTGGAAAGGCACAATTGAATAATGCAAGAACAAAACTATTCCTAGAGAGGCGCTTAGAAACTGAATTTTAATGATGCTGAGGAAATAAGATCAAATATGCAATCCCCACAGATGCACACTAGCCCCCAAGCGCCTCAGGTCCCAGGAAAGCTGCCTGATTGCTCTACCCAAGGTACACGCGATGTTACCCGCTGGGGGTGTGATATGTTTTTACCCAAATTACTAATGCAACCAAAATGTTCTACTAAAAATAACCCATTTTATTCTGCCTGGTATTCATGCATGGTGTGTTTGTGTTTGGTGACAGACGCCCCAACAAATTGATCCACAGATTCAATGTAATTCCAATCAGAACCTCAGAGGACTTTGACTGGGGGTGAGGGAGGGGTTTAAAATGAACGAGCTAATTCTAAAATGCATATGGGAATGCAAACTATTTCCTAAAAGAAAAAGTTGGAGACATTTTACTTTTTCACTTCAAGACTTACGATCAGCCACCATATAAGACGACACAGATTCAGCAAATGAAAATGGGAATGAGGGTGTATTCAGAGAAATATCTGTTAAATATTAATGAGATATTATATCTGTCCTTTTTGGTCAGCTTTGTTGAGGTATGATTTACGTACAATAACTATTCACCAGTTTTAAGTACATAAAGAAATTAGTTGTGATAAGTGTGTCTTTTAACCAGCACCACAACTATGACATGGAATAGTTCCATGACCCCAGATAATACCCTCACATCCTCTGCAGCCAATCCTACCCCCGCCCACTCCCGGCCCCCGGAAACCACTGATCTGCTCTCCGTTGCTACAGTTCACTCGTATATTCTTTTGTTCCAGTCAAAATTTTTAGATTTTCAAAGTATCTATAAATTCAAAAGTATGCTAGGTATGCCATTCCTTGTAACATTAGGTTCTTAAAGAATTTTAATTAGGTTTCTGAAAAAGAAAATAAGATGCTTAAATAAAACCTTTGAAATATTAACTTTGTAATTAGGGGACGTTTCATGTTTAAAAATTTTTTTTAGCATTTACAGTCAGTTATGGCTTATCTTAAGAAATAAAATTAGAAGGTCCTTTAAGATAAACTAGACAAGATCAAGGTCAAAGAAATAAAACTAATGATACTTTTGTATCACTGGCTAAATTTAATTTTGTATTTAAAAACACACCACTTAAAAATCAGCTGTTTCTTCAAAGAAGTTGTGCAGAAAGTAATTACTGAAATAATTATCACAAAATAATGATAAGAGTGGTAACAGATATAATAAGTATTTAAGTATTATTATTGCAGGATTTACTCTTGCCAGGTGCTTCACAGAGTCATTCAGGTAAATCACCATTATTACCCCCATTTAAAAAACAACAAAAGAAAACTAAGGTTTAGAATTTTTCAATGAGAAGCTCAAGACTGAATAGCTAAGAAGAGCCACACATTTTCGGTCACAGATCAAACTGAGCTCAGTCTGATCTCTTACACCGTCCATAACTGCAGTAGGTGATGGATAAGACATTTATATTTAGGATACGGAGCTACACAAAACAACTTAACACAAGTATGAAAGCCTGGTATTATCTGATAAAGATGCTGCAGATCAAATATCCCACTTAGAAATAAGTAAATATCTAAAGAAAAGGAAGAGGAAGAAATATAAAGTTATGCGCTGAAGAGGAAATGCAGGTTAAAAGATCATGACTGACTAAAACGAATAACACCCCTTCTAGTTCAGTGGTCCTATGAGGAATGTGGCTGTGAGGTATCATTTCCACAAAACAGATTTCCGGTGCCCTACTCAGGAGACAAGAAAGGACAAAGGGAAATTCATTGGCAAGGAAAAATATAATCAGTGAAAATATGTCTACTGTATCAGTGGAATGAAGACTGGAAAGCAGGTTGATAGACTAATAAGACAAGAAATATTAAACTGTGCTTTCAAAGAACACACCAGCTGCTTGCACGCTGATACGTGGAAGCATTAGCACCCTCTGTGTCGTCTGTACTTTGGAGACAACACCTGCCTTACCGGTGGTGTTCAGCTATACACAGAACAGAAAGTTATGCCGAAGGCAACGGTCTTTATGTTTGGTGAGATTCACTGTATCCTCACAGATTTGTGCATTTTAATATACACTCTCCTAATATGTGATCATTCTGTTTTCCTACATAAAAATTCAATGGTTATAACTCTTATAAAGATAATTACTCTTCCCTGCACCATCTACACAGTCACTATAAGAACAAATTATGCTGAATAAATAACTATGCCTTTTTTAAATAACTTTTTAAATTTATTTATTTTATTTTATTTTATTTATTTATTTTTGGCTGTGTTGGGTCTTCGTTGCTGCACGCAGGCTTTCTCTAGTTGCAGCGAGTAGGGGCTATTCTTCATTGCCGTGCGTGGGCTTCTCATTGCGGTGGTTTCTCCTGTTGTGGAGCACGGGCTCTAGGCACGTGGGCTTCAATAGTTGTGGCCTATGGGCTCAGTAATTGTGGCTCATGGACTCCAGAGCTCAGGCTCAGTAGTTGTGGTGCACGGACTTAGTTGCTCCGTGGCATGTAGGATCTTCCCAGACCAGGGCTCGAACCCATATCCCCTGCATTGGTAGGTGGATTCTTAACCACTGTGCCAAAGTCCCTAACTATGCCTTATTAATGCTTAAAATAACACACTTGTGTTTTAGTCTAAGCCTTTGTTGGGTTTAATTACAAAATTTCTCTTTATGTTACCAACATGTAGAAAATGATATAATGTAGCATAAAAAATCATTTATTCTTGAAGCAGAATGTGGTTTGACACTATTTTGTACAGTAGATCTCTAGGCTTTATTCACCTAGAATAACTGAAACTTTGTCCCCTTTGGTTAGTAATACCTCCCCATTTTCTTCTCTCCCAGCCTCTGGCAATCACTATTCTGTGCTACTCTGTGCTTCTATAAGTTTGACTATTTTAAATTCCTCATATAAGTGATATCATGTAGCATTTGTCCTTCTGTATCTGGCTTATTTCACTTAGCATAATGTCCTCCAAATTCAGCCACGTTGTCAGAAATGGCAGGATTTCCTTCTTTTTAAGCTTGAATAATATTTCATTGTATGGACATACCACATTTGCTTTATCCACACATCTGTCAGTAGACAGATTGCTTCCATGTCTTGGCTATTGTGAATAAAGCTGCAATGAACCTGGGAGTGCAGGTATCTTTTCAAGATTCTGATTTCAATTCCTTTGGATAAACACCCAAAAGCGGGATTGCTGGATCATAAGGAAGTTCTATTTTTAATTTTTTGAGGAACCTCCATACTGGCTGCACCAATTTCCATTCCTATCAACAGTGCACAAGGTTTCCCTTTTCTCTACATCCTCACAACACTTATCTCTCCCTTCCTCCCTCCCTCCCTCCCTTTCTTTCTTTCTTCCTTCCTTTCTTTCCTTCCCCCCTTTCTCCCTTCCTTCCTTCCCTTCCTTCCTTCTTTCTCTTCCTTTCTTTCCTTCCTTCCTTCTTTCTTTTTTTTTTTAATAACAGCCATCCTAACTGGTATGAAGTGACTTCTCATTGTGATTTCAGTTTTCATTTCCCTGATAATTAGTGATGTTGAGCATCTTTTCATGTATTGTTGGCCATTTGTAGATTTCATGTTGTATTCTTATTAATAATCATAACCATAAAGAGGGCAGGAGGAAACTTTTGGAGGTGATGGGTATGTTTATGGCACAAGTTGTGATGATGGTTTCATGGGTATACGCTTATCTCCAAACCCATCAGTTCATACACATTAAATATGCACAGGCTCCTGTTTGTCAATCGTATCTCAGGAAAGTGCTTTTTTAAAAACTCTGTGGTTTGCCAAATTTTCAATTGACAGAAAGATTTTTTTAAAAAGGAATTAGACTAATAAATCCTTCTTCAATATCTCTTCCTCATTTCCCATGCCCATTTGGGGGAGTCAAAGACTGTGTTATGAGGACCACAGGCACACCAAAAGGTGTACTTTATACTAAGTGTGAACAACTATGTCAGCAGCAGAATCAGCAATAAATGTTTTACTATTTGTAAGGCTATGCAAACATCTACCATGCAGCTCAGCCTTCCTCAAAAAGGAACTTGATCCAGAAAGGATACGTACAATAAGAATCATTAAAAGAAAGGCAGTGTAAATAGATCTTAATGAAAAAATGTCTTGGGCATTTCAAGTTCTACTTTAGTTTTGTAGAGAAAACTACAAAAATAAACTACTCTGAAATAAAATTGACTTTCAGAGCTATAATTAAAATTATGAAAAATTCCAAGGATTAGAGACTACATTTTTGGATACCAAAAATCTTCTTTGAATAGTGATTCACAAGCACATGGAATCATGCTTTAAAAATAGAAAGCAAAAGTGCCTGTTTCCATGGGTTTAAACATTAGCCATTACTCAATATTCGTAAGACCAGTAATTATTATCAGAATATAAAGCACTTGCTGATGAGAAGTATTTGCAATTTAAATGGAAATTACAACTTTTCACTTGCAAATTTTTATAAACCATCTGTAAATATATTTGCGGAAAAACACAGCACAGTGATGAGTTTTGTTTGTTGTTGTTATTAAAAAATTTATACTTAACTGGTTTTTGTGATGATTCTGCAGTATAGTAAAAATTACCTAAAACACTACACAATTCAAAATGAAAGGAAGAGATGAAGAAAACACTTTGCTTCAGGGATGGCTTATTTAAAAGAAAATTAATAAGGGGGAAAGTAGACAGAAGCAGTAATAATTTTTAAAAATATATTTGATGATTGATCTTATTTTAATACTATAAACTAACCCTTTGGCCTTCTAGGAAAGAAAAATCCAGATTTCTTGAGGCATGTTTGTTACAGAATGACGGCAAATAGTTTTCTTTTGAAATTATGAGGCCACGTTGAAGACAGAAACAAAGTTAGGAATCAAAGCCTTCTGGTATTTATTAGTCCTATTAATTAAAAATCAAAGAGCATTCTACTTATATTGGAAGAATTAACATTGTTAAAATGGCTATACTACCCAAAGCAAACTACAGATTTAATGTAAGCCCTATCAAATTACCCATGACATTCACAGAACTGGAACAAATAATCCAAAAATTTATATGGAGCCATAAAACACCCAGAATTGCCAAAGCAAGCCTGAGGAAAAAGAACAAAGCATAACGGGGCATAACCGTCCCAGATTTCAGACAATACTACAAAGCTACGGATATCAAAATGGCATGGTATTGGCACAAAAACAAACATATGGATCAATGGAATAGAGAGCCCAGAAATAAACCCACACACCTACAGTCAATCTTCAACAAAGTGGGCAAGAATATACAATGGAGAAAAGACAATCTCTTCAGCAAATGGTGTTGGGAAAGTTGCACAGCTGCAGGTAAATCAATGAAGTGAGAACACACCCTCACACCAGGCACAAAAATAAACTCAAAATGGCTTAAAGACTTAAATATAAGACAAGAAACCATAAAATTCCTAGTAGAGAACATAGGCAAAATATTCTCTGACATAAATTGTAGCAATGTTTTCTTAGGTCAGTTTCCCAAGGCAATAGATATAAATACAAAATAAACAAATGGGACCTAATCAAACCTTATAAGCTTTTGCACAGCAAAGGAAACCATAAACAAAATGAAAAGACAACCTACAGACTGGAAGGAAACATTTGCAAACAATGCAACCGACAAGGGCTTAACTTCCAAAATATACAAACAGTTCATGCAACTCAGTATCAAAAAACCACAAACAACCCAATCAAAAAATGGGCAGAGGATTTGAATAGACACTTCTCCAAAGAAGACATACAGATGGCCAAAAAGCACATAAAAAGATGCTCAACATTGCTAATCATTAGAGAAACACAAATCAAAACTACAATGAGGTACCACCTCCTTGTAGCCAGTCAGGATGGCCATCATTAAAAAATCTACAGATAATAAATGCTGGAGAGGGTTGGAGAAAAGGGAACCCTCCTACACTGTTGGTGGGAGTGTACATTGGTGCAGAGAACACCATGGAGAACAGTATGGAGGGTCCTTAGAAAACTAAAAATAGAACTACCATATCATCCAGCAATCCCACTCCTGGGCATATATACAGAGCAAACTCTAATTCGAAAAGATGCATGCACCTCAATGTTCATTGCAGCACTATTTACGATAGCCAAGACATGGAAGCAACCTAAATGTCCATTGACAGATGAGTGGATAAAGAAGATGTGGTGTACACACACACACACACACACACACACACACAAACACACATTGGAGTATTACTCAGCCATAAAAAAGAATGAAATAATGCCATTTGCAGCAACATGGCTGGACCTAGAGATTATCATAGTAAGTGAAGTATGTCAGAGAAAGACAAATATCACATATCACATATATGGAATCTAAAATATGATACAAATGAACTCATTTACAAAACAGAAAGAGACTCACAGACATAGAAAACAAACTTATGGTTACCAAAGGGGAAAAGGGATGGGAGAGGCATAGATTAGGAGTTTGGGATTAGCAGATGCAAACTAGTACACATAAAATAGATAAACAAGGTTCTACTGTATAGCACAGGGAACTATATTTAATATCCTGTAATAAACCATGATGGAAAAGAATATATATATATATATATATATACACACCCATATATATATATATATATATATATATCACTTTGATGTACACCAGAAACTAACACATTATAAATCAACTATATTTCAATTTAAAAAAATCAAATCAAATCAAAGAGCATTTTACATATCTGAGCTTAAAATCCCATAGCTTCTGATCAATGGGGAAAAGTAATTTAAATTACTTTTAGTAATTTAAATTAGTATTTGTGTCACAGACACTAACAAATGAGAAAAATCTCAGAATAAAATATCAAACTGTAGTTCAGTAGCAATGGAACTACGTAACACGACTTTTTTATACTGGGGAATTCATATTTCACACAGAAATTCTGACAGGTGAATGTAAGGTTTTAGGGATTTCAAATGTATTTTTGAAACCAGCTGTAAGGTGGCAAATGCTAAACAGGGCTCTGAGGTAGCAGTAGGGAGGCCTGGGTTGTAGTCGTAACACCACGAACTTTTACTCCTGGGCAAGTAATTTAAATTCACATTGGTTTGGTTTTTCAACATCGGTAAAATGAGAGCTTAGATGAGATGTTCTGGGGATTCCCGTATCAGCTAAATGTCTATGAGCTTGTTTCATAAATTAGTAATAATCACAACTACCAGTATCAGTAAAATGCCAATTCTGTGTCAAGCGATAAACTATTCTTTGCTTGCAACACCTCAGTCCTCAGAGGAGAAATGTCTTCATCTCAGAGATCTCTGATTCGTGCACAACTGATCAACATAGAGCTGGGATTCCAGCTGAGCTGTCTGTCTTCCCGCCCTCACGCCAACTCAACCACACACTCTGGTCTTTATCCAACTGATGACAGAATATTCAATCATTCAAGCTGCATAACAAAGCTTAAAATAATGGTTCAACTATTGCAAAATGACATTTTAAAAGCTTCTATTTGAACCATAATGTCAGATAAGGAAGTTTTTATTACTTACAGCTGTTCCAAGGATGAGTCCTTTAATGTCTGCTTATCTCGTATACGAATTCCATCCTTGTAGAGGTACCTGGAAAACATACAAAATCTTATTAAATTACAAATTAGCACAGATACCACATATCTTAGATCAGGATTTTTTAAACTGTAGTATGGACCCAAGGAGCTTTGGGGTGTTAATACATTCCCTAAAATATAGGGAAACTTTGATTTCATATCAATATGTTCAACTGTCTGGGTAGGAGAGCTCCAAGGCTCTCATCAGGGCCTCAGAGTGACCCTGCACCAAAATAACTGAGCACCACTGCCTTAGCCTCTAAAACTTGGAATGGTTGTGGGGAACTTCTGACTGATGACGTCACATCTACCGGGTGGCAACTACTCTAAGAAAAAGAGAAGTTTGACAGTAACAATTTTTTAAAATCCAGTCCATCGTACTGAATATACTGAACTGGGAGTTACATTTGCAAAGCTGGCAAATGTCACCGTTAGGACTCACGTGCGGGGGGTGAAAACATTCACAGTCGGCTCTCCCACGGTTGCTGCCAAAAATCTACCCGGAAGGACCCTATCATGGATTTACAGACACCGTGCAACTCATCGGACCCCAAAAGTGACTGGAAACAAACTATATAACCTACTAGCACCTTCTTTGCCTTTTTCTTTCAACTAGAGGATGGCAACATTATTTCCTCTCTAAATCTACCAAAGTTTGTTGTAACTGGTTTGATTTTTGTTTTTTGTTTTTGCGGTACGCAGGCGTCTCACCGCCGCGGCCTCTCCCGTCGCGGAGCACAGGCTCCGGACGCGCAGGCTCAGCGACCATGGCTCACGGGCCCAGCCGCTCCGCGGCATGTGGGATCTTCCCGGACCGGGGCACGAACCCGCGTCCCCTGCATCGGCAGGCGGACTCCCAACCACTGCGCCACCAGGGAAGCCCTGGGGTTTTTTTTTCTTAACAGTGAATTGATTTAAACTGGAACCAATGTTGTATATTTTCTGAAGTGATTGAACCCAAACTAACATCGAACTGCAAAATACAGAATCTTAATATTAAACCCGAATTTAATTGAAAAAAAATCTCTATGGTTTCTGTGAATGCCGTGGAAGTGAATATCTTTTTACCTAGAGGTTGCAAAAGGAATGGGGCTGACTCCAAGGAAGTTTAGAGACTGGGAGAGATGGCAAAGGCCAGTCAATGCTCAGTTAACAACTGCAAGGGTCACACTCAGCCAATGACCCAAGAAGGCGAATTTGCAGAGGGAGCAGCGCTCGATAGCAGGAGATCGTGAGACAACGGTGCAACAGCTGGGCCAGAAGAGGAAGAAGTTGTAAGAAGTTGTAATTCAGAGAGGAAGCGAAACCTAGGAAACAGATGCATGGATTTGAGTGTGGATTTGAGTGTGGAAGAAATTTCCCCTTTAAATACCACCGGAGATGCTCAGTGTATCTCCAACCTGCGCACGTATGCAGCAGTTTCTGCCCAGCGGATTTTTTTTTTAATTGTTCAGTGCTCGTAAGTGATGAGATCATTATCACTTTGTAGATGCCAAGATGTTTCTGAACAAATAAATGTTACTTGGGAGTTTATCATTAGACTAATTCTAACTTGGTTAACAGTTTATATACAGGGATGCTGTCCTTAGTTGCTGGTTCACCAAACCAAAGAAAAGGAATGTTTTTCTTTTTTAATTTATTTATTTTATTTATTTTTGGCTGCGTTGGGTCTTCGTTGCTGCACGCAGGCTTCCTCTAGTTGCAGTGAGCGGGGGCTACTCTTTGTTGCGGTGCGCGGGCTTCTCATTGCAGTGGCTTCTCTTGTTGCGGAGCACGGGCTCTAGGCGCACGGGCTTCAGTAGTTGTGGCATGCGGGCTCAGTAGTTGTGGCTCACAGGCTCTAGAGTGCAGGCTCAGTAGTTGTGGCGCACGGGCTTAGTTGCTCCGTGGCATGTGGGATCTTCCCGGACCAGGGCTCGAACCCATGTCCCCTGCATTGGCAGGAGGATTCTCAACCCCTGCGCCACCAGGGAAGTCCTGAAAAGGAATGTTTTGCTCTCAGTTTTTCAGTGGAGCTCAGGTCTCAAATTCAGCTAAACTTAAATGAACCACGGTTCCCAAAGAGATCCTCAAACAATTGCACTTTTTCTTATGAATCTGGAAGCAAATTTCTCCTAAGACATTTCAGTCTGTTTTGCCCAAGGGAATCAATGATACATTTTGGACCAAAACATGTTAGAATTTCAGAAGAGTTCAGAAAGGCTTTTGTTTCAGAGAAAAATCTGTGCTCTCCTTTGTGTTTGGCAGGGCACAACTGCAGTCCGGTGGTGTGTTTAGTCTAAAGAAAATTAGCCTCCTGGACATACATGCACTATAGCTACTTTATGTAAACACCCGAAATGCTTGGGAAAGGCCACCACAAAAATCACTGATGGACACACGTTACTGAAAAAGCTGAGGCATTTACTGGTCTTACCCTCCCTCTCAATGAATAATGAACTCAACATAAAAGTCTGTTAATCAATCACATGCTGAGCATTTATTGAGCACCTTATGCTCTCTTCTTTATTCCCCAAATATCTCATGAGTCGTTGCCACGTTCGCAATGCTGGGTTATGCGGTGAATTAGAGGAGACGGCCCCTCGCCTTCACAGGATCCAGTGGGAAAATCAGAACACGAATAAGTAAAAACATATGAGAGAAAAACATTAGCTTCTGTGGTGTAATAAATGAACAGACACCATGAGAGAGAAAAACAGAGAGGAAGCTTCCTACAGGAGTTGACATTGAAGGTGGGACGAGACAGAGGAAAATGCCACCAGGGAAAGACCCACCAGCCTCACGTGCAGAGGCCCGCAGGGGTGGAGAGTGAGAACTTCCTGTGCGTGGAGAGATTAAAGGACAATGCATCCAGCATAAAAAGCAAAGGAAAGAAGACCTAAGATGAATTTACATGCGTGAGTGGATCAGAAGCCGCACTGGGACTCACAGACCTAAAGAGGGGGTCTGACTTATTAAAATGAAACGTGAAGCAGGGAAGTAGTGATTCCTTGAACTAGGGTAGGTGCAGGGGACACGGGGGAAGGGGACACATCAGAAATGTTCTTGGGGGCGGAGTGAACGGGGTGTGCCGGAGAACCCAAGCAGGCGGCTCACAGAGCAGCGGTGCTGGTTCGCTGAGAGGGTGTGAGACACACAGGAGTGCAGCAGGATGGGTGAGGCTGGGAGAGAGAGAAGCAAGTCCTGCACTTCATGTGCGCTGCACAGAAATACAAGCAGGACCCCGATTCTCAAGCATGCAGCTGTGCGCGCACACACACACACACACACACACACACACACACACACACACACACAGCCTCACTGCTGGGAATGCTCTTTGCAGGTTATCATCCCCACCCTTTGTGACCACTTGTTTTTCTGGTCATAAGGGGACAAGACGACACATCTGCAGCGTGTGTTAGAGCTGAGGTCGCCACAGAGGTGGTGCCCATGTTAGCAGGTGATTCTTGGCTTTAGTCAATCCTGCGGTAATTCCCAAGCACCCCCTTATCTGAAGGCTTGCTCGCCCATCGCACGGGGAGGCGGAGTCGTCCTCCCCCACCGGGCCACCACCACGTCCGCGTGTGTTTAGATTCCAGAGTCCACCCAGCTGTCCTCTAAGTGTGGGTTCATCCCCCAAACAAGCAAGATCTAAGCCTGAAGCCTGTCTCTGCATCTCCACACACCAGCTCCCACCCCACTGCCTGTCTCAGCACCTTCACAGACCTCCAGATCAACGAGCACCCCGGATCGCGGGGTCTCTGTGAATCCCACCCAGAAGGAGCTCACGTCTGCTCCAGGCGTTTCCGGGACTAGCTCACACGAGGCCTGTAACCACGCGTGTAGCAGAGTCTACCATCCTCAACTGCCGTCGACCCTGACATTTCCTTCCAAACCTCAAATTCCACTTCCTTCTAATCTGGACAGGGGGTGTCGGGACGGAATAGGTCTCCCAGCCCACAAACTCCTTTTTTATAAGAACACCTCTGTTTTGAGAGACAATCCTTACTCGGTAATGTTACTGAAAACACGGAAAGATTGGCCTCAGTGGCCACACGAATGCATTCACCACCTACTGTGTCATGAAACGTTGATAAATTGTCCTTCCCTTTCCCCGAGTCACACAACTTACAGAAGCCCAGAGATACGGTTAGAAGAGCGTTGACTCGAAGTGTCGTGAAGTGCTTTCCTTGTTCTCACCCAGAGCGTGTAAAGCACTTGAGCGTGTAACTGATGCCGCCACGGCAATGTTGACCATTCATCTCATCCAAAATTAGCCTCTTGCTAATAATTCACTGTACTAGGTTTCTTCATTGAGTATCACACTAGCAATAAGATCTCTTCCAAACCATATTTACAAGTTGTGCTGTTTATCAATTTGTTTCCTTTACTGTAGGGGAGATACTCCTTACATGCCAATGAGTAAAGGACCCCAGTAAAGACCCCCAGGACTGGGATGAAACGCAGGGGGGTCAGGAGCAGACCACTCACAGCACCAGCCTAGAAGCCCAAAGAATCCTTAGCAACGTTTAACACACGGAAATCAAGAAGGCCATGCGCCTGCTGGGCACGGGACTGGTCGTGAACAGTTAGGAGAGCTAATGTTATAGAATGGACTGATTCTAAACAGGAACTGAGGTTTTAGGACTGAGGGATGAAAAGAGCTGTAGGAGCTCTTGTGTCATTGGCTGGGTGTCTCAGTTGAACACAGCAGGCTGCAAGGCTCTTGAGCTGGGGTGTGATGTGAACTCTAGTGACTCAGGAAGATGTTACGATCATTGCATAAATGGGAGAGAAAGCGTCAGGACAGCATCTCCTCTTTACAAGAATAATTTCAGCTTTTTCCCCAGAGTCCTTAATGAATCCACAAATGGAAATATTTCTATAAAAATGTTAATTATCTCCTTAATGTTTTTTTAAAAAGAAAGTTGCAGCACTCACTCCTTAATTAAACAAATGTCCTTCTGGTTTCTGTTTTCAGCATTCCACGTGAGTGGAGCAGTCATGACCTCCCAGCTTTCAACTGATCAACATGCATGGTTTCTGCGTCAAAACAGGGAGCCACTTAAAATACCTTTACTCTCATTTACCTACAATACTCAGAAGAGCGCCACAATGGCCAACGGTCATATGTGTGAGCTCACTGCTCCAAAGCGTGGTTCTTCCCCAAGTTCACTAAAGTTCCTAACTGTGGAACTGCCCTGGTGGTCCAGTGGTTAAGAATCGGTTTTGCAATGCAGGGGACGCCGCCGGTTCGATACCTCATTGGGGAACTAAGGTCCCACATGCCATGGGGCAACTAAGCCCGTGCACCACAACTACTGAGCCTGCGAACCCCAACTACTGAGGCTGTGAGCCACAACTATTGAGCCTGCACACCACAACTAGAGAGAAGCCCTCACACTGCTACGAAGAGCCCAACTGCAACGAAGAGCCCACGTGCCACAACGAAAGATCCCGCGTGCCACAACTAAGACCTGATGCAGCCAAAAAAATAGATAAATAAATATTTTAAAAATACTAATTAAAATACTAAAGTCCCTAATCGTAATGTGCTCACTGCTCAAGAAGGTCTTGGATGGCTGAGTTGTTGACATACAGCTTCTCTTGGATCAATGGAATTTTTACAATTATTGATTAATTAGATCTGAATATGAAAGTTGCACAAACTCTGTTTTGTTTTTATTTTTCTCCAATTTAGAATTTTTGTAGCAGGGATGGAGGAATAGAAATGTGCATAAATATTCAAATGTTTTCAGATGAATAATCTGTTGAAAGCAACAACTGACTTTACTTAAAAATGGTGCAATGAGCTTTGTTGAAAGGTGGACAGTGTTTTTTAAGAAGATGAAGTATTACTTTAATTAAACGAAAAGGTGAAAATAATCTATCAGCACTGTAAGTCACTGTTGATTTTTCTTGCAACTTACAAGCATAGCAAATTTTCAAGTCCCTCAGAAGCATTTCTGGAAATCTTTCTGATTTGGCTGTTGTGCAGGAGATGGACAAAACGGAACGGACAAACAAGAATTCCAGGATGAGAAAGAGAGTCTTCAAACCTTATGCTAGTTCTGCCAGGTAGAGCTTCAAAGAGCAGAAAAACATTCACTGACATGCTTCACTAAATTTAGAGATTTATAACTTTCTGTTCAAAAGGCTATATTATTAGCTTGTCACAAAAAACTTTTCAAAAATAATTTTTATTTAATTAAATCACCCTAAAATACCCCTAAAAGAGCACTATACACCCAAGGATAACATTCTTGTTTTCCCGAAGCCTATCCTTTAAAAGGAAAATTATCCACATGGTCATGGTAACAAAGGAGCATCTTCCTAAATAAACATATGCAGAGTTACACACACTGAGGCTTAAGCATTTTCCTTGGAAAAACAGGCATCACAGCCCTTGGCATGCAGTGAACTCCCACTGTGCATTTGCTGAGCTGTCAAACCAGAGTCAACTACACCACAGAAAGGGGAGGCTTATATAGGGCTATCAAACGGTCCAAAATCGACTTCTCAAAAATCAAGGGAGAAAAATAACAGGTGGCAGAAATAAATTGTATTTGAACAGTAAAATGCGTTACCCAAAAATCACCTTTCAGCAACTTGGAAAGCTTTGGGGAAAACTCTGGCAAATGAAAAGCACAGATTGCTTCGGATAAATATACTTAAAATTTCTTTCAAATTTAAATGATCATGGCATGTCTAAATGTATAGGGAAAGTCGGCTAATTGGATTGGCACACGTTTCTGAATATCCTGTAACAGCTACAAAAGGCAAAGCTTCTAAAATCTACTGCCAGGATCAAATTCTAGAGGGTTCATTTTTAGAGTATTATAAAATGTTTGTTTTGTGCTTTTTTAATGACTAATTAGGATAACAGAAGTGCTTTGGCTAATGGAGCAGGTGACTATTTTAGCCATTGTACACAGACAGCCAGGGGTCCAGAGCTGTTCCTAACCTCTCACCGCTAAAGGTTCAGCCACGATTCTCCAAACAGCACCTGGGCTGCGGACACCCTACCTGTGGCACTGAGGCCACTCCTCGCCGTTTATGACTGCCCAGTGTTCTGGCCGTCAGAGCCGGGGGGGCGGGACAACCAATCTACGGTCTGCGTCAGAGCTGATGCCATACAGAGATAATGGCCATCTTCACGGATAGAACGTTCTCAGCTTCAGTCAGTGACCCAGTAAACTTTATAGCCCTCCACGTGCCCAAGGAACTCTTAGGCTGATTGAAAGCCATGTGGCTAGTTAATATCTAGTTAATCCCAGACACTAACCTTGTCCTGAGAGAATTTGTCACTCAGTTACTCCCTCTGTATATTCTCTTAATTTAATGTTCAAAACCCATTACTATACTTCCTTTAGGTCCCCAAACTACCAGCATACCAATATTTTTAATTAAAGAATGACAATTCTGTTCCCATATTTTATAACACACGTGTACCAATGCATGCAGAAGAAAGTGTATGTATGTAGGCACATGTACATGTCTATGTACGCATATGATTATATACTTGTGTACATGAATATACGTACACATACGTGTGTGTGCTTATGCACATATAACGTAAGTTGTGGCCTGCACATGTGATGTGTATATACGTGTGGTACGTTGTACACATTGTATTCTCAATCTCACCTGACACACAGAACACAGGAAATAATTTGACTATTTTCACAATTCTCCCAAGACTGGGGCCCAGGAGAGAAGTTGCTCCACTTAATGCAAAGAATGCCTTCCAGCCTCACTGCTAATTCTCTTCAATACCACAGCTGAGAAAGGAAAAGATACTACGTATCATAATTCATACTTCTTCAGTATATAAATGTGCTTGAAGTCTATGTTTCTGGATATTCTTATACAGTTATCTAGATTTGGGTAGAAATAAAATGTGAACTTTCTGAAAACTGCACTGAAGTTGTTTTTATTTCTTTAACATTGTAATTCATTACGAATGTGAATACTCTACAGCAGGGGTCCCCAACCCCCTGGCCGCGGAGCAGTTCCAGTCCGCAGCCTGTTAGGAGCCGGGCTGCACAGAAGGAGGAGAGCAGTGGGCGAGCGAGGGAAGCGTCACCTGCCGCTCGCCATCGCTCGCGTGCCCGCCTGAACCATCGCTGGCATCATTGGCACTACCACCTGAAGCATCCCCGCCCCTTACCCCCGTCCGTGGAAAAACCGTCCTCCACAAAACCGGTCCCTGGCACCAAAAAGGCTGGGGACCGCTGCTCTAAAGTATGAGATAAAATATTATGAAACAGAAACAGATTCACAGATACAGAGAACAGACTTGTGGTTGCCAAGGGGGAGGAGGGTGGGGGAGGGATGGAGTGGGAGGTTGGGATGAGCAGGTGCCCACTATTATATACAGGATGGATACACAACAAGGTCCTACTGGAGAGCACAGGGAACTCTATTCAGTGTCCCATGATAGATCATAATGGAAAAGAACATGAAAAAGAATGTAGTATATATCTATATAACTGAGTCATTTTGCTGTACATTAGAAATTAACAACATAGTAAATCAACTATACTTCAATTAAAAATAATAATAAAAAATAAAGTATGAGAAAATATCTACCTCACAGGTTTTCTTGGAAAATTTTTATTGCCAACAAGAACAAATCCATTAAAATGGTTCACAGTTGAATGTGTTTTCCAATCACAAGTACATATTTCTTCTCAAGGTTTCTTCAAAGCATTATGCATTCCATCAAAATACCATTGTTATGATTTTAATGGATGGAATATTTTCCTAACAGAGTTTTGGTTAAGTGATTGCAGATACTGTCATTTATATTATTTTTGTTTTATTTGCATAAAGGAGATATATTCAAAATTATGAGAGATTCTACTGAAATTCAGGGTATAAAAAAACACCTGACACCCGTTCACCAACAATCAGCTCAAACTTGGGGAAATGTGTGCTTGTCTACTATATCCTAATATTGCCTATGGAGCCAAGGGGGGAGAAAAATGAAGCAAATAAAAACTCCCAAGAAAAAAAAGTTATGTTTTATTGAGGAAATAAAATAATTCCGCAAGACAGGTGATCTGCTTATCTTGATGATCAAAACCTTGGCGAAAAAGAGGAACCAGCAATACACCAACAGGTCTGTTTGATCAGCTGCATCTTTTCTTGCTGAAACAGTGTCTGACACATAGTGTTCACACTATGTGATATTGATATTATACGAATGTGTACTTTGTGGCTGGAAATATTTTGTTAAAAAGCAATAAGTAGGGGGAACTTAAACATGGCGGAGTAAGACGTGGAGATCACCTTCCTACAAATACACCAAGAATACATCTACACGTGTAACAACTCCTACAGAACACCTACTGAACGCTGGCAGAAGACCTCAGACCTCCCAAAAGTCAAGAAACCCCCCACGTACCTGGGTAGGGCCAAAGAAAAAAGAATAAACAGAGGCAAAAGAATAGGGACGGGACCTGCACCAGTGGGAGGGAACTGTGAAGGAGGAAAGGTTTCCACACACTAGGAGCCCCTTCGCAGGTGGAGACTGCGGGTGGCGGAGTGGGGGAGCTTCGGAGCCACGGAGGAGAGCGCAGCAACAGGGGTGCAGAGGGCAAAGCGGGGAGATTCCTGCACAGAGGACCGGTGCCGACCGGCACTCACCAGCCCGACAGTCTTGTCTGCTCAGCCGCCGGGGTGGGCGGGGCTGGGAGCTGAGGCTCGGGCTTCGGTCGGAGCGCAGGGAGAGAACTGGGGTTGGCGGCGTGAACACAGCCTGAAGGGGGCTAGTGCGCCACGGCTGGCCGGGAGGGAGTCCGGGGAAAAGTCTGGACCTGCCGAAGAGGCAAGAGACTTTTTCTTCCCTCTTTGTTTCCTGGTGCGCGAGGAGAGGGGATTGAGAGCGCTGCTTAAAGGAGCTCCAGAGACGGGCGCAAGCCGCGGCTAAAAGCGCGGACCCCAGAGACGGGCATGAGACGCTAAGGCTGCTGCTGCCGCCACCAAGAAGCCTGTGTGCGAGCACAGGTCACTGTCCACACCCCGCTTCCGGGGAGGCTGTGCAGCGCGCCACTGCCAGGGTCCCAGGATCCAGGGACAACTTCCCCAGGAGAACGCACGGCGCGCCTCAGGCTGGTGCAACGTCACGCTGGCCTCTGCCGCCGCAGGCCCGCCCCGCACTCCGTGCCCCTCCCTCCCCCCGGCCTGAGTGAGCCAGAGCCCCCGAATCAGCTGCTCCTTTAACCCCGCCCTGTCTGAGCGAAGAACAGACGCCCTCCTGCGACCTACATGCAGAGGCGGGGCCAAATCCAAAGCTGAACCCCGGGAGCTGTGAGAACGAAGAGAAAGGGAAATCCCTCCCAGCAGCCTCAGGAGCAGCGGATTAAATCTCGACAGTCAACCTGATGTACCTGCATCTGTGGAATACCTGAATAGACAACGAATCATCCCAAATTGAGGAGGTGGACTTTGGGAGCAGCTGTAGACTTAGGGTTTGCTTTCTGCATCTAATATGTCTCTGGTTTTATGTTTATCTTAGTTTAGTATTTACAGCTTCTTATCATTGGTACATTTGTTTATTGATTTCGTTGCTCTCTTCCTTTTTTTTTATACATATATATATTTTTTCCCTTTTCTCTTTTTGTGAGTGTGTATGTGTATGTTTCTTTGTGTGATTTTAACTGTATAGCTTTGTTTTTACCATTTGTCCTAGGGTGCTGTCTGTCCATTTCAGTTTTTTGTTTGTTTGTTTGTTTTCAGTATACTTTTTAGCACTTGTTATCATTGGTGGATTTGTTTTTCGGTTTAGTTGCTCTCTTTCATTCATTTTTTTAATTACTTTTTTTATCTTTAATAATTTTTTTACTTTTTATTTTAATAACTTTATTTTATTTTATTATTTCTTTCTTTCTTCCTTTTTCTCCCTTTTCTTCTGAGCTGTGTGGCTGAAAGGGTTTTGGTGCTCCAGCCGGGTGTCAGGCCTGAGCCTCTGAGGTGGGTCAGCCGAGGTCAGGACATTGGTCCAACAGAGACCTCCTGACTCCACGTAATATCAAACGGCGAAGACTCTCCCAGAGATCTCCATCTCAACGCTAAGACCCAGCTCCACTCAACGGCCAGCAAGATACAGTGCTGGACACCCTATGCCAAACAACTAGCAGAACAGGAACAGGAACACAACCCCACCCATTAGCAGGGAGGTTGCCTAAAATCATAATAAGGTCACAGACACCCCAACACACCACCGGATGTGGTCCTGTCCACCAGAAAGACAAGATCCAGCCTTATCCACCAGAGCACAGGCACCAGTCCCCTCCACCAGGAAGCCTACACAACCCAACGAACCAACCTTACCCCCGGGGCAGACACCAAAACAACAGGAACTACAAACTTGCCGCCTGCAAAAAGGAGATCCCAACACAGTACGTTAAGCAAAATGAGAAGACAGAGAAATACACAGCAGACAAAGGAGCAAGGTAAAAACCCACCACACCAAAGCAATAAAGAGGAAATAGGCAGTCTAACCTGAAAAAGAATTCAGAGTAATGATAGTAAAGATGATCCAAAATCTTGGAAATAGAATGGAGAAAACACAAGAAACGTTTAACAAGGACCTAGAAGAACTAAAGAGTAAACAAACAATGATGAACAACACAATAAATGAAATTTAAAATTCTCTACAAGGAATAAATAGCAGAATAACGGAAGCAGAAAAAACGGATAAGTGACCTGGAAGATAAAATAGTGGAAATAACTACCTCAGAGCAGAATAAAGAAAAGAGAATGAAAAGAATTGAGGACAGTCCCAGAGACCTCTGGGACAACATTAAACACAACAACATTTGAATTGTAGGGGTCCCAGAAGAAGAAGAGAAAAAGAAAGGGTTTGAGAAAATATTTGAAGAGATTATAGTTGATAACTTCCCTAATATGGGAAAGGAAATAATCAATTGAGTCCAGGAAGCACAGAGAGTCCATACAGAATAAATCCAAGGAGAAACACACCAAGACACATACTAATCAAATTATCAAAAATTAGATACAAAGAAAAAATATTAAAAGCAGCAAGGGAAAAGCAACAAATAACATACAAGGGAATCCACATAAGGTTAACAGCTGATCTTTCAGCAGAAACTCTGCAAGCCAGAAGCGACTGGCAGGACATATTTAAAGTGATAAAAAGGAAAAGCCTACAACCAAGATTACTCTACCCAGCAAGGATCTCATTCAGATTTGATGGAGAAATTAAAACCTTTAACAAATACACAAAAGCTAAGAGAATTCAGCACTACCAAACCAGCTTTAAAACAAATGCTAAGGATCTTCTCTAGGCAGGAAACACAAGAGAAGGAAAAGACCTACAATAACAAACCCAAAACAATTAAGAAAATGGTAATAGGAACATACATATCGATAACTACCTTAAATGTAAATGGATTAAATGCTACAACCAAAAGACATAGACTGGCTGAATGGATACAAAAACAAGACCTGTATATATTCTGTCTACAAGAGACCCACATCAGACCTAGGGACACATACAGACTGAAAGTGAGGGGATGGAAAAAGGTATTCCATGCAAATGGAAATCAAAAGAGAGCTGGAGTAGCAATTCTCCTATCAGACAAAATAGACTTTACAATAAACACTATTAAAAGAGACGAAGAAGGACACTACATAATGATCAAGGGTTCAACCCAAGAAGAAGATATAACAATTGCAAATATTTATGCACCCAACATAGGAGCACCTCAATACAAAAGGCAAATGGTCAACTGCTTTAGATGTTGAGGTGCTTTATGGCATGATCAACAGCCATAAAAGGGGAAATCGACAGTAACACATTCATAGTAGGGGACTTTAACACCCCACTTTCACCAATGGACAGATCATCCAAAATGAAAATAAATAAGGAAACACAAGCTTTAAATGATACATTAAACAAGATGGACTTAACTGATATTTATAGGACATTCCATCCAAAAACAACAGAATACACTTTCTTCTCAAATGCTCATGGAACATTTTCCAGGACAGATCATATCCTGGGTCACAAATCAAGCCTTGATAAATTTAAGAAAACTGAACTCGTATCAAGTATCTTTTCTGAAAACAGTGCTGTGAGACTAGATACCAATTACCGGAAAAAATCTGAAAAAATACAAACACATAGGCTTCCCTGGTGGCACAGTGGTTGAGAGTCCGCCTGCCGATGCAGGGGACACGGGTTCGTGCCCCCGGTCCAGGAAGATCCCACATGCAGCGGAGCGGCTGGGTCCGTGAGCCATGGCCGCTGAGCCTGCACGTCCAGAGCCTGTGCTCCGCAACGGGAGAGGCCACAACAGTGAGAGGCCCGCATACCGCAAAAAAAAAAAAAAAAAAAAAAAAAAATTAATTTTAAGAAAGAGACCAGGGGCTTCCCTGGTGGCACAGTGGTTAAGAATCCGCCTGCCAATGCAGGGGACACGGGTTCGAGCCCTAGTCCAGGAAGATCCCACATGCCATGGAGCAACTAAGCCCGTGTGCCGCAACTACTGAGCCTGCGCTCCAGAGCCCTCGAGCCACAACTACTGAGCCCACGTGCCACAACTACTGAAGCCCACACGCCTAGAGCCCATGCTCCACAACAAGAGAAGCCACCGCAATGAGAAGCCTGCACACAGCAACAAAGAGTAGCCCTCGCTCACCGCAACTAGAGAAAGCCCGCATGCAGCAACGAAGACCCAACGCAGACAAAAATAAATTAATTAAATAAATAAATTTTCAAAAAATAAATAGAGACCAAAAAAAATAAAAGTAAAAAATACTGCTAAGAAGAAATTTTAGACACTTAAATAAAAAGAAAGTCTGTATCATGTATTGGATGACTCAAGATTGTACAGAAGTCAGTATTCCCCCAAATTGATCTATAAATTCATAGAGTCCCAATCAAAGTATCAGGAAGCTTTTCTGTGGAAATTGAACAAATTTATAAGATTTCCACCACCAGATTTCAAGACGTGCTGTAGAACAATGGTAATTCATGTAGCATTACATTGGTGCAAGTAGACAGATGGCTCAAGAGCACAGAACGCAGAGACCAGAACCGTGCAGCTCACATAGGCATCTACATCTTCAGTTAACTTACGTCAAAAGTGCCACTGCAACCAGGGAAGCAGGGATGGTCTTTTCAGAGAGGTGAAGGAGCAACTGGACACCCACGTGGAAAATATGAATCTTGACCCTCCACCAACGCCATTCACAAAAGCTAACTGGAGGTAGATAACAGATCTCTAAAATTCTTGAAAAAAGATTATGATCCTAGGGTAGCCAAAATACCTTAAATAACATTAAAAAGTACTAACCATTAAAGATTGATACATTAAACTTCACTAAAATAAAAAATTATCATTAAGTGACTAAACAAGCCACACACAGAGAGATGTACACATTACATATAACTGACAAAGGACCCAACCAAAATTTATAAAGAAATTCTATAGATAAAATAAAGACAGACACCCCAATTTAAATGAGCAAAAGACCCAAACAGGCGTTTTACAAAAGAAAATATCTGAATGGCCAGTAAGCATATAAAAATATGTTCAACATCATAGTCACAAGGGAAGTACAAATTAAAACCACACTGGAATATGATTTACAACCATCAAAAATGGCTAAAAACGATTAAGACTGACAATGTCAAGTGTTGGTGTGAGTCTGGAAGAACTGGATTGCTCCTAGGTTGCTCTGGGGAGTGGAAGTTGGTTCAACCACCTTAGAAAACCATTAGTAGTATCTACTAAACTTAAGCATAGCTTACCCCATGGTCCAACAATTACACTGTTATGTGTATACCCAAGAGCTACACAAATGGATCCTGAGTTTCAAATGAAAATAAACATGAAGAACATGAAGAACAGCTAGGAAAACGGAAAAGGAGCAATGATGGGGCAGCAGGAGGGGTAGGCTATTAAGCCTCTATTATAAAATGTGGTGTTGGCGCATGAATAGACAAATGAGTGGAAAAGGAACAGAAACCTACCAGACCTTGGTTTCTACGACCATTTTTCAGTTAAAAAAAAAAAAAAAAAAAAACCAGGGGACTTCCCTGGTGGTGCAGTGGTAAAGAATCCACCTTCCAATGCAGGGGACATGGGTTCGATCCCTGGTTGGGGAACTAAGATCCCACATGCCACAGGGCAGCTAAACCCACGCGCCACAACTACTGATCCTGCGAACCACAACTACTGAGCCTGTGAGCGACAACTATTGAGCCTGTGTGCCACAACTAGAGAGAGAAAACCCACCGCCACAACAAGAGAGAAGTCCGTGCACCACAAGGAAGAGCCCACACGCCACAACAACAGATCCTGCATGCCTCAGTGAAGATCCCGCGTGACGCAACTAAGACCTGACATGGCCAAAAATAAATTAAATAAATAAATATTTTTATTAAAAAAGGGTCTAAAGAAACACGACAACTAAATGGAGACGGCTTCCTGGATGGATCCTGAAACAGCAAAAAGATCTTAGGTAAAAATTAAGGAAGTCTGAATAAACTATGGACTCTACTTAATAATAATATATCAATACCGTCCCATTAATTGTGACAAATATGCCACAATGTGAGATGTTAATAACAGGGAAGCTATGTGCAATTCGGGGAAGGGGATATTATGAGAAATCTGTACTATTTGCTCAATTTTTCTGTAAATCTAAAACTGTTCTAAAAATAAAGTCTACTAGTAGAAAAGAACAGAAAGTTCCAAATTAACTCAAGAACATATGGAAATTCTGTATATGATAAAAGTGACTGAACTTTTAAAATAAATGGAGTTGGAACAAATGGTAGCTTTTTGGAGAAAGATAAAATTGGATTCAAACCTCAAAAGAAACCCCAAAATAAGTTCTGAATGGCTCAGGGATCTAAATGTAAAAATATGAAACTATGTGACTACTAAAAGAGAAACATGGATAAATTCTTCTTCTGTGAACCTGGTATGGGAAAAGGTTTTCTAATTATGATTCCAAGATTAAAAGTAATAAAAGAAACAATATATAAATTTAACTACCAAAATTTTTAAACCTAAGACTTTAGTATTGCAAACAACAAAACATCTTAAAGTCAGAAGAAAAATGAAAAACTATGGGAAAGTATTTGTAGTAATATAAAGGATTAATCTCTCTAAAATTTAGAGAGTTAAAAATAAAGACAAAGAGAACTTCCCTGGTGGCGCAGTGGTTAAGAATCCGCCTCCCAATGCAGGGGACACGGGTTTGAGCCCTGGTCCGGGAAGATCCCACATGCCGTGGAGCAACTGAGCACGTGTGCCACAACTACTGAGCATGTGCCCTACAGCCCGCGAGCCACAACTACTGAGCCCGTGAGCCACAACTACTGAAGCCCGCGCACCTAGAGCCCGTGCTCCACAAGAGAAGCCACTGCAATGAGAAGCCTGCACGCCGCAACGAAGACCCAATGCAGCCAAAAATAAATAAATTTTTTAAAAAAATACTTAGGCACAAGTTGATAATAAGTATGCTTTCTACCAAACGAAGAGGTGGATTATTCATTAATAATTAAAGCATCATGTACTATACTGAAACCTGTGGACAAATGCCAATAGAGATTATCATTTTGTTATTCTGCTCTAATGAAGAGATTTGATAACATTTGGTAACATTAACAATTTGATAAATTCATAAGATATCTGGTTATTTATCACCAACGTATCTCAGTAGACAGTGGCGCAAGGCTCCCCAAGTAGCAGAACCCCTAGAGACACTGCTTAAGAGGCAAACGTTTGGGCTGCTCCTGAGAAATGCCGAATCAGGGTCTCTGGGGAGGAGGGCTGGGCATTTTTCTGTCCACATGCACCCCAGAAACCGTCTTCACACAACACAGCTTGAGAACCACTGTTGAATGATAAACAAGAAGTAAGCCCTGCCGCCCCTACTCCCTCATGCTCTTGTGTCACCCCAACCAGAGACACTGTGATAAAGTATGTGTATGTGTATTGTGTATCAGTCACTGGAAAGAAACCAGATGGAAAAGTACAAGTGGAAAGTCATGATCTCAACCCTAAAGTCAGAGGACTAGCTCGGCTGCCATACGGTGAGAAGTTCAGCTAAATTGGTAACATTTCTAACTCTCTTATGAAAATATTTTGACGAGAAGACACGTACCCACATGGTACTAAGAACAACGCATACTCCTAAGTTTCAGCGCTTTCACCTGTGGATTAATCTGGATTCGGCACAGAATGGCTTTAAGCACTGCTAGTCCTTCTAGGGTCTGTCATTATCTCCCAGAGTTCTCCATTCTTTCCTCGTGGCACTTACTGTGTTCTCGTTACTTGTGTCTTACAGTGGGGTCTTTGTTGTTGGACCCACAAGGTCAGATCATCAGCTATTTCAAAGCAGAGTCATGTGCATTTTGACCTGGATCCAAAGCCAGCAAACTGTTACGCACACAACAGATCACAAGTATCTGCAGAGTGAACAAAATGAGTGCTTCGAACATTGAAACGTTTTCTTGGAGTGTAGCCATAAAGTCGTCATTTTTCCTCTGACTACACGATTTTAAATGTCTTCACGGTATTACAGAGAAGGAGATGCAGCACCCTGGTGAGAGCATGGGCTTTGGAGTCAGCAAGTCATGAGGTTTAACTGCATTTCTATTGCTTTGGTGATGGGACCCACAGGCAAGTCGTTAACAGCTCTTTCTCTGTTCCTTCAATCTCATGAGCTTTTCTAAACCAAAAGACTATAAATGACAATTAGACAAATAGGAATATCTCCTAATTCAGAAGGTAGCAAAAATACAGGCACTGGAAAGCAGCACAGAATTCTGCTGGTTACGAGGCCCCTAGCAAGGTGCCCATCTCATGTGTAGCTGTTCTCTTTCAAGATGGCTTTTCATGGTAAACTGCAGTCCAACTAGCTCATAATTTTAGAAACCCCATAGCTAAGCAACAAGTACTCACAGAGTGTTCAAATTCTTGAGTTTCTTGAAGGTGTTCCTGGGAATTTCTCTGATTCTGTTAAACCTCAAGTCTCTGGGAACATAAAAAAATGGAGAAAGATTAGAATATGTTGATATCAGTTCTGTCGTTATCTCCAGAAGCTTGAGAGTTAATTCTCCTTTTATGACCAATCATATAGCACCGATGGACTGAACACAGTTAAGGCAGAATTAGACACATCCTGCACTAACCATTAGTAGGCGCACTGTTCACAGACGATTACACACATCGGGTGCCGTATGTGCGTCCAGAGGAGTACAGCTGGTCACAGGGCCAGTTACCCCCCAGAGTCAAAGGCAACTACACCACTTGCTTTAGGTTGTGGCTACTTGACACCAAAATAAATTCTATTTATAGCAACATGCCAACCGAGGACCTTTAGTTTGGAAAATAATATTGACATGTCAGATGTCACCTGTCAACGCCAACATAATACTATTGCTTGAGTTTAGGCAAAGTCATGAATTAGTTAATTTTTCTCCACGGCCCAGGAACACAACAGCTTCCTAAGGAAGGACTAAAGCAAGTCAACAATGAGTCTGCGAGAGATGTTTTCGCACAACCAACATTCTCTTTCATTGAAATTATTATCTCATTAAATTATTGAGTGCCAATGGCATGTCACGTATCATGTGAAGTAATCGGGACACGAAGGTGAACAAGACACCGTCCCTGCCCCTGGGCACACAGTTCAGCTGAAGGCGACAGATCGTCGTAGCAGCAGTATGTAAAGCTTCAGTGGTACAACAGAGGGACAAAGAAAGTGCTCTGCACAGAGAGCGTCCGGCTCTCCATTTCTGATGTCACCGGTGAGGAACCCTTGTCCCGACCCTAGGAATCTTACCTGCATTGCAGCAGCTTCAGGGACCAGCCAGCTGAGGACTATGGTGACCTTTATCCCCCCACCTCCACCCGTCTTTACCAGGATACAACGCTCACTTCTAATGACTCGACCATAGTAGTAACACAACAGGTGGAAGGAAGGAAAGACCTCTTCGAAGAAGGATTTTACTCAACCTATTTTTTCTATAGTATCTACAACCTGTGTGTACAGAGTTGCATGACTGCTGCTGTCACGTTTCAATTGAGGGTACAGAGTCATGACTCGTGTCAAAGAATTCTCCATCTGCCATTTACATACATAATTCTGATATCATTGTAATTGCCAATGTCATTAAAAATTCTAATAATATATTTAGCAATATTATCTTCTATTAAAAAAGTATTCTTCCTTTAAATGGTATGTGAGGTTTAGATGTAAATATATTTGTATAAAATGGTCCAGATATTTCTAGAAATACTACCTGCTCGGAAGGATTATAAACTTTGAAATGTTCCTACATACAATAAAGTGATCAAAAACCACTTGTTGGGACTTCCCTGGTAGTGCAGTGGTTAAGAATCTGCCTGCCAATTCAGGGGACACGGGTTCGATCCTGGTCCGGGAAGATCCCACATGCCGCGGAGCAACTAAGCCCATGCACCACAACCACTGAGCCTGCGCTCTAGAGCCCGCGAGCCACAGCTACCGAGCCCGTGTGCCACAGATACCGAAGCCCACGCGCCTAGAGCCCGTGCTCCACAACAAGAGAAGCCACCGCAATGAGAAGCCCGCGCACTGCAACGAAGAGTAGCTCCCGCTCGCCACAACTAGAGAAAGCCTGTGCACAGCAATGCAGACCCAACACAGCCAAAAATTAATTAATTAATTAATTAATTAATTAATTAAAATAAAAAGAACATTCGTTGACAAATGTTGGATAGAAGGACAAATGCATAGATAGAGGGATATGGGCTCTTCCAAGAAGAAAATAAACATTAATTAAAATAAATATTATTAAAAATAAATAATACAGTAGTTTATACACTGAAGTAACTCAGGAATTGTATAATAAACAAATCAATGAATGAATGAATATATTAAAATACTAACCTACCTTATCCCTCAGGTTAACCAAGAAACAAGATCTGGAAGAAATCTTATCAACCATGTATTTCAAACCAGATTTAAGAATAAGGAAACACAGTCTAGAAAAGTTCACAAAGTTAACTTGCCCTACAAAGGGGACTATATTTCAGACCTCCTGATTTGGATTAAAGTGATTTTTCCATTGGGGCACATTACTGTTTGCTTCTAGTAATTAAAATGAAAAACAAAAGTTGTTCTGTTATGACTCATTTTCAGAGAAGTGTTTTTTAATGAGCGAAAGAATACTGTATAATTCATTGCAGTTCCTGGTCGGCAGTTCGACTGTATGACTGGAATGATGGAATGACTATAATTGCTCACTTAGGTTTTGGAAACATTTCAAACTTCTTTGCCAGTTTGTAATTGATGGCATCATTTAATCTCTTGATCAGGAGATGGTTGGTCAGACTGTTACCCCCGACGGCAGGTAACATCGGGCTTTCAGATGAACTACAGATTGGCAGGAATTTATCACATACGTGGGCACACACATAGTCACCGCACACACACTCATAACGTTAGACTCAATTCCTGATTTAATTAACCAAAGATTATAAAATAACTATCAAAAGCAAGGTCGCCATACTGACAGAAGTAAAGCTACCCTAGCTTCCCTGAACCTCAGAAACCAAAAGAGAGACATGGTAATCTAAGGAGTGGCATTTCTAAACCGTTTACAGAATGGTACTTTTCACACACACACACACACACACACACACACCCCTCCATGAACGCCGTAAGAACACAGAATATGTTACATCCTCCCACAGCTTCTCTGATCCAACAAATGCACTGGTGAACAATGAACATTATGATTTATTCATCATTTTTAAATTGTCCACTGCTGATAAAGTACGATGCAGTAGAAAAAGCATCGGATTTTGGATTAAGGTCTACTGTTAACTAGCTGAGTGGCACTGGCGATCTCCTTAACCTCTGAACTGAATGAGGTGTCTTCACCTGGAGAAAGGGGAGCTTTACCTAGCTCTGTGCTAGGTGCCACTCCTGCCAACCCTAATAATGAGGTGTCAGCTGCCATCAGTCTGTATTAGCATGATAATTACCATCAGTCTGTCGGTTCAATTATACAGTACTTGAAATCCATATGTCCCAAATAAAAATCTCGTCAAGTGTCCTTCTCAGGAGTTAGAAGTTGCAAGAAAACCTATGACGTTTTCTCCTTCTGTAGCATTCCAGAAATTGCAGCCACAGAGACCCTTACACCTTTTCACTTTTTACCAAATCCTACTTGGAAACAAAGGTCTGAGTTATGTCCCAAAGTACAGAAGAGTTAGATATTGTATCATTTTCCAAATCATGTGACTACATCTTATGTGCTAATTTTTGTCTCTATTTTACACAGATGGTAAACGCTGAGGAAAAGCGTAAACCAGTGCAAAGTCGTCCTTCAGTAGCCTCGCTGCCCGGTCATCCCAGGCTGTGGCCTCACAACTGGGGCCCGAGCCCAGCTCCCGCTGGCTCTCCTGGACGCTGAGCCCACTCCTGGAGCTGACAGCACAGCACTGATCACTCCCCCTCGTGGGGTTCTGTTAACTAAAAATAACTGATTGTGTGTAAAGCTAGTATTGGCCAGGATTTGTGAGTGAAAGAGCTAATGGACTCTTACATTGCACTATTAGACTACAGAAGAACATTCATCAATTATAGGAAAACATACTCCTAACTTGCGCTGAAATGCTCAGTTGTCAACCAAAGTATTGCGTTCGGTTGTAGGTAAAAGGTACAAGCAAACAAGATTAAATTCAGGAGAAAGCAATTTCGATGGTGAAAGGCAGAGAAGCTGTTTTAGAGGGGAAACAACTGAAAAAAAACTGAGGGTTTTTTTGTTTTTTTTTTTTTTTGTGGTACGCGGGCCTCTCACTGCTGTGGCCTCTCCCGTTGCGGAGCACAGGCTCCGGACGCGCAGGCTCAGCGGCCATGGCTCACGGGCCCAGCCGCTCCGCGGCATGTGGGATCTTCCCGGACCGGGGCACGAACCCGCGTCCCCTGCATCGGCAGGCGGACTCTCAACCACTGCGCCACCAGGGAAGCCCGGGTTTTTTAACTTTGAAAAGACACAGAGGAGACCCGAATACCCTCTTCAAATATTTGAAAGAAATTCCGAGTTTTATACATGCATGTTTATGTGACCTGAGTGACCCACAAACTCAGGGAATGGTAAGTAAATTACGGCACATCCCAATTTTGGACTATTTGAAACCATACTTTTGAAGACTATTTGATGACGTGGAGAAATGTTTCCCACGTAAGATGTAGTTCTGAAAATAACGTGAGGGGCCAGAGTTCCATTCCAATTTCACACCTGAGTGTGTTTACAAGCACACATGGGAAAACCTGTGAAAAAAGATACACATGCTAACAGTGTCTGCAGGGAACAGTGTAGGGGAATTTCATTTTATTTTTCATTCTTTTTTATGTTTTCCAAAGTTTCTAAAATGAACAAAGACTCCTTTTCTGAATGTGAACGATATTATTATAATAAAAATTTGCTTACGGCTCTCCTCCCAAAAGACAGCAACGAAGACCAGCAGCCGTAGGGAGGGAGACAGATTTTGGCTTTAAGGAAACGTTCTCAGTTTCTAAGTCAGGTTTGTCCAGCGAGATGAACAGCCCTGGGAAACAATCAGTGCTCAGGACCTCAGACATTTCGACAAAGGCTAGAAGGACAACCCAACTAGTACCTCATAAAGAAGAATCAAGCAGAAGGTGTTTTCAACTTTTACAATCCTTTTAATGCAGAGAATCTATGGTCCCGTAAATGTGAAAACCCAAGAGTCACAAAGCCGGCCTGTGTGAACAGTCTGGTTAAACCCAGAGCTGATGTACAGAAAGACCTTAGCCCTCCAGCGACTCAGACTTAGGAGAAGTTTAGGCTTTTCTAGGTTTCTAGATGTGGGTATAACTTGTTCAGTATTTAATTAGGAAATGCCAACAGATCACAGATGCTAAATAATTATCTTTTTAAAAATCTCTGAGACATAAATAAGAACTAAGAAGTTATATTTAAAGGTACTAGTTAAAACAATTGACCCAAAGCTTGAAGCCGCACTAAATTCCATGACCAATTTATTAATCCAGTATTTTCAACCATTAAATTTCAAAAATGCCTTTTCATCTCTTTGAAGTTTATGAAATATACTCAGTGTCTCTGAATTAACGTACATCTTTCTCCCGTTTTCTGCACATAAGGAGCAGAATCCAAGTCATTGCCTGTTTTTCTCTACGGCTACTGAGAGGGCTCTTGATTCTGGATCCTGAAAAGAAGAAGGGATCGCAGTGCAGCGTCGTGCACCTGCCCAGTGACGCAGGAACCTCAGGCTGCCTGGTGCCCAGATGGATTCAAGGACCGAGTCCGGATCGCCCTGGGCCCTGGACTCTCTCCACGCCGGTGAACTGATACGTGAAGGTAATAATGGCAAGTCGGCGTCTTGAATTGAGCGTCAAGGAAAACCCCTAAAATAACTGGATGCCACGACTCTGGAAAGAGAACCTTCCTATAGGTTGCTCTTTGCAGATAACCTCAGACATGGGGGGTTCTGTTGTTCACTTAACGTGACTGTTGTTGAATGACACATTCCCCAGGGCAAGCGGCACGGTGAGGCGGGTCACAGCGTGAACTTCATCTGGTTAAGTCCTTCTTCTGAGATTCCAGGTGGTACTCGGCACTAGCATGGGAGGAGCTTGGACCTGAGTCAGGAGTCTGGGTTCCCGTCCTGGCTGTGATGGACACGACAGCAAGAGCCTGCTCACGTTTCACCACGACCCAGCTGCACTGGCAGGCCACCTCGGCATGACACGTGAGCACCTAAGTAACTTGCCCAGGGGCCACCAACCTGCTCAGGTAGTGGGCAGCACGGCCAGTTTCAACCCAGATCTGTCACTTCCCGAAGTACTTACTTAGCAGCCCTGCAACGCTTCCTTAGATTGTAGACAAACCTCGTTCCCTCCTTGGGTCTCACTTTCCTGGGCTGTGATGCTGTCGCTCAGTGACCCGGCCGCCTCTGTCGTGATGACATCCCGAGTCCATGGGAAACTGAGAGCAGCTCCTGGCTCCTGGCCACCCCGCAACCGCACAGCCCCTCGTCTGCCGAACGCCGCCCTGCTTCTCCGGGGCGCTCACTTCACGCTCGGAACCCGCCTGCCCTTACAAACCCTCGTCTCTGTCCAGTGGAAGACTGCTCCCTTCTGCGGCCTTCCTGCTGCAAAGTCAACATGGAAACCTTCTGAAAGTCACTTGTGTAGATTCTTAATCCAGTACATCTCTTACAGTTTTCTCCCCTACTCGCCTCAAGTGTAACAGTCAGTAATCGGTGCTGTTTGGGGAAGTCACTAAGCGTTCCAAGCCTCTGCGCCATCCTTCAGTAGAAGGAAGGATGTGAGAGCTGAGTCCCCAGTGAGCAATCCTGGTGGCTCAGGTTCCTGCTGGCTGAGCTGCGGGTACTATTCTCTTCACCTCCCCCGACGCCCCGCCTGCGTCTTCACACACATCGGTTCCTTCCTCTGTCCTGGCCATTCGCTCTCTGACAAGCGTCTGTTCTCTGTGGTCCTCTCAGCACAGAATGGCCTTTGACCGCTAGCCCTCCTTTCCCATTTGTTCTCCAGCAGAGGAGACATGCCATGTTCCAGAAGCTTCCAGTCCCCCATCCAAAGTCAACTAGACCCTCCCACTTGGCTTAGAATTTCCAACATGTGGGGATGATGTGCTTCTGGGCAAAGGCCTATCTCTTCCATCTAATTAGTTCTAAGCCTGTGAGGACAGGCTTACGTTTGTGTTCTCTCGTCGCTATACGTCACCCAGCTCAGTGCCAGAGAGCCCTTGCCCACATAATAAAAAAGGCCCTTGCCCTTTGACCTTGGTGATGGGGCCCTGGGGCCCTCCTCCTGGCACAGGGTTCACGTGACCTCGAGGACAGAGAGCCCCAGCCTCTCTGTTCACACACAGCTCCAGCCTCGGCTGTCGGCCCCTAAGCATCATGATGGCCTCGGACCACCGACCTCCTCCCCACCCACCTCCTCGTTACCCAAGCTTACCTCGTTCCCTAAACATTCCAACTTCTGTAACTGTATAAAATAGTGTTTATTGTCTCCAGTCTTTCAATAAAAAGTTCAGGGATAGAGAGATGATAGAGACATAGGTATTCAAGACAGACAGGAGGTTGTATGACTTGATGGGTCTCTAACTAGAGTTGACCAGACTCCCCTGCAGGGCTTGGTGAACACCGACGGCTGGACGCACCACCCACTCCCCGGCCCGCCAGGGCTTTGGTGAGCAGGTGTGGGGTGGGCCCTGAGGAGGTCCGTCCTCACACATCGGCAGATGACGCTGACGCTGTTTACACTCCAGGAGCCGTGGGCGCTGCCCTTGCTCCAAACCACGGGTACCACAAATCACAGATGAGTAGTGACCTAGGTCAAAGCCAGATCACAGCTTATATAAAACACTGAGATCAATCAAAAAGATCCAGAAATATTAATTAACACATGATGCATAGACAGATCAACAAGATGAAATAAGTAAGACACAGGAGCAAAGCAGAGGACATGCTCCCAGCCTCTCCTCTAAATCTTCCAAACAAAAAGCATCATCACAAGGGCTTCCCTGGTGGCGCAGTGGTTGAGAGTCCGCCTGCCGATGCAGGGGACGCGGGTTCGTGCCCCGGTCCGGGAAGAACCCACGTGCCACGGAGCGGCTGGGCCCGTGAGCCATGGCCGCTGAGCCTGCACGTCCGGAGCCCGTGCTCCGCAGCGGGAGAGGCCACAGCAGTGAGAGGCCCGCGTACCGCAAAAAAAAGCATCATCACGGACCATGCTTTGAAGCTGTACAGAGTCTTAGCCAGAGCCCAAGAAAAGAGGCAGAGTCACAATTTTGTGCCTTTCATAACTATTTTCGGGGGAATTTTCAAACGTATTTTCAGGCAGGTTCCCTGGATTTAAACACAATCTATGTCTTCTAAAAACCATGGAGCCTCTATCCATTTCAAGAATACTACTCAATGAGCCCACTATGCTAGAAATAACAAATTATGTCCCTTCTAACATAAAAATAAATGCCATGAAAGTTGCAGGCAATAATAACATCTTTGCATTTACCGGCAGAGATGAGCACAAAGTAGCAAACAGTCCAAACACTGGTCAGGCTCAATGTCATAAAGAATATGCTGAAGGTTTGTGTTTTCTGGATCATGACTGCTGCCCTGGACTGTGCTTGTGTTAGGATGAGAACGAGTTATTCACTTCACGCCAAACACTGGGTTCGGGCTCTGCATTACTATCCTTATTTCACAGGAGATAAACAGAGACTGAGGTTCGGTTTTCTGGTCAACGTCACCCATCTACTAAGAGAATTTGAAACCAAGGCTAATACCTCTTCAGTCCAGGCTCTTAACACACAGGCTATAAATGACACAGAGAACATCTTTCACTGTCAACAGAAATGTGATCACAGTGTACATACTGTTTAGAGAAAAAAGCTAGAAACAAGAGTTTCTCTTAAAAAAGATGATAATATACTCAGAGTTACTAAATCACAGTTCTATTTTGCTCCCAAGCATAATTCTTTTGGGGAAAACACAGCAGCTTTCTCTTCACCACCCTCCGTCCCACCAACGGGAACAAAGAGTGACAGCCTGGTCTCCTGGAGAAAAATGCTTCACCAATGCCCGTGCCCCTGACACACCTATTCCCATAGAGCTGGTGCCCTTGTGAGAGAAGAAACAGCAGAGCCCTTTCTCCACCAGGTGAGGACACAGGGGGAGGCGGCCATCTGCAAGCCAGGGAAAGGGCCCTCTCCAGAATCTGACCACCCCGGCACCTTAGTCTTGGACCCTCAGCCTCCAGAGCTGTGAGAAATTTATGTCTGCTGTTCACCACCCAGTCTGTGGTATTTGTTATGCAGCCAAGCTGACTAAGACACTGGTTCAACTCAGAGGAGCATCTGGACAGAGAAGGCAGGAGACTGCTCCTCGCGGGACAGGACTCGAGGCTGAGGGAAGCACCCATGCGCACATACACACAAAAACACACACATCACATATACACATTCACACACGTGCACACAGGCACATACAGATGCATACAAATACATAAACACATATGCACATACACACACATACATACACACACATACGTGCTACTTTGGAACAGTCTTTGTTGGTCGTGGTGCTGCTTTTTCAAAGCAGAAACCAGCAGACAAAATAGATGCATATATGAGGAAAGTTATAAAGAACAGAACAGTTCTTTAGATTTTCATTTAAGCGTGGAGGAATAGGGCTTCCCTGGTGGCGCAGTGGTTGAGAGTCCGCCTGCCGATGCAGGGGACACGGGTTCGTGCCCCGGTCGGGGAATATCCCACATGCCGCGGAGCGGCTGGGCCCGTGAGCCATGGCCGCTGAGCCTGCGCGTCCGGAGCCTGTGCTCCGCAACGGGAGAGGCCACAGCAGTGAGAGGCCCGTGTACCGGAAAAAAAAAAAACAAAACACGGAGGAATACACTCAAAACTAAATAAGGAAACAGAAAAGGTGATTACTCTTGTTCTAAAAAGATTTAATGAAGAGCTTATTGGCTTAAATGTACTTAATGGTGCATAAGAAAAGCAATCTATTCTGCTAGGCAGTATACATTGAGGGAGGGGTGGATTGTAAAATGATGTAGGCCTTCAAGGTGCTTGCTATCCGGAAGAGTTTCCTCTAGAAAGCTTCCTAATGACTACTGGTTGGTAAGTCTTTTACTCAAAATTATATAATTACAAGTACTTTCAGGAAAGCACGTTCTACTTAGATGACATAAATTACATACATTAGCAATTGCGTTATTAGTACTTCACATGTATTTATATAAACACTGTTTATCTTCATCCTGTTTAGATCATTATGTTTATATCACAGATGAAATAAAACAGAAATGCAGGAATGCAGGTGGCTGTGGACTAGCGAGCCCCCGCCCCTGGCTCCTTCACCCAAAGTCTGCATTAAAACCTCCTCTTTCACGTTCAGCGGGTCTCCAGACATTGCTTTGAATAATTTGCGGTGACTATCATTCCAGAGCAGATGTAATGCATTATTCAATGATAATTCATTTTCCCCTTGTTTTAGAAGAAGAGTTAGAAATTCTAAGGTTTCGCTTTCAGGCTGGAACCGATGGAACCGTCTCCGTTCCACTTGGCCAAGCTGAGGGGTCCCTTCCTTTCAGTCCCTGGCGGCTCATTAAAGCAATTAGCATCACCTCGGTGATGTATTTCCCACCCCTCTCTACATTGCTGTAATTAAACAGATTCCAGCATGATTGATGTACACGAGCATCTCTCCACTGCCCATTTCTCTAATCCTAGCAAAACCAACTCTGAATGTCTGGCTGCGTTTCCATCGAGGGAGGTTTAGGTACTCGATTAAAAGATAAAGGCGAATAAAAAGAACAAAAGAGTGCCATTTGCAACAATATGGACAGACCTAGAGATTCTCATACTGAGTGAAGTAAGCCAGACAGAGAAAGACAAATATCATATGATATTGCTTATATGCGGAATCTAAAAAGAAATGATACAAATGAACGTATTTACAAAACGGAAGCAGACTCACAGACGTAGAGAACTCACTTATGGTTACCAAGGGGGAAGGATGGGGGGAAGGGATAGTTAGGGAGTTTGGGATTGGCATGTACACACTGCTCTGTTTAAAATGGATACCCAACAAGGACCTACTGCAGAGCACAGGGAACTCTGCTCAATACTCTGTAATGGCCTATATGGGAAAAGAATCTAAAGAAGAGTGGATATATGTATATGTAAAACAGATTCACTCTGCTGTACACCTGAAACTATCACAACAGTGTTAATAAACTATACTCCAAAATAAAAAGTTTTAAAAAAAGATAAAGGCTGGACTTCCCTGGTGGTGCAGCGGTTAAGAATCCGCCTGCCAATGCAGGGGACACGGGTTCGAGCCCTGGTCCGGGAAGATCCCACATGCCGCGGAGCAACTAAGCCCGTGCGCCACAACTACTGAGCCTGTGCTCTAGAACCCGTGAGCCACAACTACTGAGCCCACGTGCCACAACTACTGAAGCCCGTGCGCCTAAAGCCCGTGCTCTGCAACAAGAGAAGCCACCGCAGTGAGAAGCCCGCGCACTGCAAGGAAGCAACTAGAGAAAGCCCACGCGCAGCAATGAAGACCCAACACAGCCAAAAATAAATAATTTTCTTAAAAGATAAAGGCAAGATTTTTCAGATACAGGAACAAAGAAAACACATTCCTTAACTACTTAGAAGCAACTCAAACGGCACTTAGACGGGAAACATCTTAAGACAGTGGTTCTCAGCCCTGACTGCCAGCTAGATTCACCTGAAGAAAGTTTTGAAATCCTGATGCCTGAGCCCCTCCCCAGAGATGCTGATGTAAGTGATGTGGGACAGACCTGGTCCTGAGTACAATTTAAAAGGGCCCATGTGAGTCTTGTGTGTAGGCCAGGTAGAGACCCGCTAGTCCAAAGTTTGGACTTCAGATGAATACTGAAATAGGCCATTAATCAATTTATTTTTTGTTAGAATGTTCAAAGTATTCAATAAAAAACACTGTATTAATCCAGAATACTCCTTTAAATATTTTTACAATGTTAGAAAAATACATGTTTCCCATCCAGGCTCCCTTTAAGAAGCATGACCACTCCACTATTTTTCCACAGTTTTTCAGTAGAGGATGTTCAATTTGCATAACAGCTCTCACACTGCAGAAGCATCTCCTGTTACTTTATCCATCGGTCTTCTGTAACAAGCTGGACAAAGGGCACTGACCTCTAGAACAACTTCCGAACGACTGACTTGCTATTGGCGGCAGGCTCTCTACTGGGATGCCGTGGCCCCCAGGTGACGCAGAAACACAACCCTCGGGCATCAGTCCTGGGAAATCAGCGTGGAAAGTGAATGCCAATAGCGGTGGGTGTTTGAGAAACTTGTGGACGCTGGTGGGGAAAGCAAGAACACAGCCATGCAGAGAACTCTGCAGCTCTCACTAGAACTTTCAGATCAGAATCAACTCACACCCTCCCTTCATCCTACATGAAAGACACTGAAACTCGCTTGCCCAATTCTCTGCATCTGTCAGGTGGGCAGAGGAATAGGCTGGAGTTTAGGAAGAGTAAATAAGAGGCAGTGTGAACTGGTACCATGTTCCCAGAACTGCACTTGGACTATCACGGCTTCAAAATGGTTCCATCGTTTTCAAATCTATCCAACCATTCCAGAACTACACTGAAATGCAGCAGCAAAACTAAACTTCCTGACTGTTTTCTATGTCAACACAATCTCTTTGGTCACAAGGAGGGACCATGGAATCTGAACACCCAGGTAGCTTTGACACTTTTCATGATCTCATTCTCATCACCACATTTCCTCTGTATTCAGAATAACTCTTCAGAAACATTCTTCTCTACGCTGTAAACTGTGGCCACTCTCTGGAATCTTTGCTAATCAGCTGAGGTTAAATGTACATTAAGCACCAGATGTACTGTGGGGAAAACCACTGCATTCATCCTTCACTGCTCAGTGAACTTCTTTCCTTTTCTGTGCTAAGTAACTCGAATTGAATACATTAATCAAACTGATTTTACACAGGTGTAATTTCATAGTACAGCATAAATTTTTCATTTTGAGGACTTTCTTCATAGCAAAAGAGATGCGGTGTTTCCCATTAACAGCTGACCACAAAAAGCAGCCAAAGGAAACTTTCTGGGTGTTTTCCTTACAGGCTCTTTATTTATTAAAAATTGATCATTAACTTATCTGTCAATTTCATTGCATTTTTTTTTCAAATGAACAAGCATAATTGTATCTTTGCCAAAATTTGAGGATTTGGCTAGTTTTGGTTTTTGCTTCTCCAGCTTTTATTTTTGCCCAAACTTGCAAACTGTGAACTCTGACCTTAACCCAACGTTTCTCACAACGTGGTCCCCGGAACACAGGTTCCTGGAACCCAGACCCAGTCCCTCTGAGCCACCTGATCAGAAGTTGCAGGTAATGGGGGACTTCCCTGGTGGTCCAGTGGGAAAGAATCCGCCTTCCAATGCAGGGGACGCGGGTTCAATCCCTCGTCCAGGAACTAGGATCCCACATGCCGCGGGGCAACTAAGCCCACGTGACACAACTACTGAGCCCGCACACCACATCTAGAGAGAGAGAGAGAGAGAAAAAAAAAGAAACTGCAGGTAAGAAATACTGCCGAGTCCCAAGAGAAACTTCTAATGTCCACACGGAATCACCCTCTGAAGGATTTTCTATTTAATTTGTTCGTCCAGCTCATAATCTTGTTAATTCTAGTAGACATTTAAAAAGAATAAGCAATTTACATGCACCATGTTTAAGAAGCCCTCTCGTGAACTTGAGTGGCAAATATTCTGCTTTCGTTTATGTTGTGCTAAGATGTTTTCTTGGACAACTAGTTTAGAGTATTTGCTTTTGTTTCTTCTAATGTTTTCCAGAGCAAAGTAATATAAAATTGTCTTCGAGCTTTCACTTTTTTTCTCGTAAGGAAAAAACAATCTGTCAGAAGTCTTTCCTACTTAAAAAAAAAATCACAAAATCCACTACAAACACCCATACTCGTGATATTGAAGTCCCACGTGTCTGCCCCTTTTCAGCCTGTGACTAGCTTATGATAAGAATTTAATACATTAAATGTCATGTTTATTCAGATGATAGTTATTGCTTTACTAATTGAATTTACTGTTTGAACTTTACCAAAGCTACAACTCTGTGAGCTTTAAAAACTTGATGCTAGACAGCACTTAACTTTTTTCCTTTCAGCTTTCTACAGTAAGCAATGGATATTTTTTTTATAATGTCCCCCTGTGTCCCAGCCCTTTTCTGAAATTCCGAATAAAAAAAAGACAAAATTCATCACATTCCAGATTTTAAATAATAAAATTTGTGTAGAAGCAACTTCCTCCTTCCATTTCAAGCGAACCTGACGTTGTCTCTTGACCACATAGATGCACTGTGGTCTTTTGTTTCAGAATTACACATACAGTTTGTCCTCTGATTATAAAAATTACAAAGATGTAATAGAGTTAAGAGTCTACCATGACATGACACTCCAGAATTATGAAAAAGAAACAGTACATGTCTGGGAACCAGAGAACTATGACCTCTAGATTCCAACCACTTTTTTTGTATCTTTTTATTCTAGGTCATTATAATACTGATGTTTAAACTCAGGGAAATACCACCCTTGTACCTAAATTTTTGCCTTGCTAACTGCCTGCTTTGCAATTGCCCTGATGAGGTTTTCTTCTAAAATGTGTATCTATAACTCTAAGGTTACAAAGCCATTTTCTCAAATCCAACCACTTTGGTCAATTTACTTGCAAGTGTCTTTGTTTTGTGAAGGGGACTTTCCACAATTTTCAAAGGGAGGTGCTGGTCTAGACCAGCATTTCCAAAAGTATAGCACATCTTGGTGGTATACAGTTGATTTTATTATGTGTCAGTAAAAAACACTGTGTCTATGTGATTTTCCTTAGCACACCTGCTTGTCTTTACCCTGCTCTAATTTTATGTAGCATTTGTTACCATATAAACTATGTTTATTTACCATGTTTCTCACTTATTTTCTCCAGCTCTCTGCTAAAACGTAAGGCCATGAGGCTTGGTTCTGTTTAGTCCGCCCATCTGTTGCAAGCACGTAGAACAGTGCCTGGGACATAGCAGTCACTGAATAAACGTTTCTTGAATAAGTGTTTAGACATTTATCACGTGTATCAAAGCTAATATAAACAAAATAGATGACTTTAGCTCTTCTAGTACAAGAAAAACGTAATGACTTTAGCCTCTATAGCAGAAGAAAAAAAATAATTTGCCTTGTATGGCAAAGTTTGAATGTTAGACACATGTTCCATACAGACACATTTAGATTAGACACAATGCTCAGGAGATTGTACAATTTGGTTTATTAATTCTGCTAACTGTTAAAATATTCCTTTCTCCACAGTGGTTGCACCAATTTACATTCCCACCAACAGTGTAGGACACACGCACCCCCATGTTCACAGCAGTTCTATTTACAATGGCCAGGACATGCAAGCAACCTCAGTGCCCCGCGACAGATGAGTGGATAAAGAAGACGTGGTGTACACATATATAGATATAGATATACAATGGAATACTACTCAGCCATAAAAAGGAGTGAGATAATGCCATTTTCAGCAACATGGATGGACACAGAGATTATCATACTAAGTGAAGTATTAATAAGTCAGAAAGAGACAGACAAATACCATATGATATCACTTATACGTAGCATCTAAAATATGACACAAATGACCTTATCTATGAAACAGAAACAGACCCACAGACAAAGAGAACAGACTTGTGGTTGCCAAGGGGGAGGGGATGGGGGAGGGATGGATTGGGAGTCTGGGGTTAGCAGATGGGATGGATAAACAAGGTCTTACTGTATAGCACAGGGAACTATATTCACTATCCTGTGATAAACCATAATAGAAAAGAATATAAAAAAAATATGTATGTACAGCTGAGTCAATTTGCTGTACAGCAGGAACTAAACAGAGCATTGTAAATCAACTATACTTAAATAAATAAATAAAATATTCCTTTCAAACCTGTTTTGGAAATGTTTTAATATCCTATGATTAATGGGTAATAAAATACATTTCTTCATTTACAATTTTGCAATGTTTCGGAGCTCTAATTCTGAACACTATTTCACATTATGCAACAATAAACCACAGAAAGAAAAAGTATGGAAGACTGAGCCAAAAGGGTACTGACCACAATTAAATCCTTCATGTGAACTAATTTTAAGGTCATTTTTATCTTTCTCCTAAAATGTGAGTGAATAAAGAATCAGGTTAACCAATACTTGGGGTTTAATCCAGCTGAATTTTTCTTAATGACTTAATAAGGAAAGCGTTACCTGAAACTGGTTTACATCCCTTCTCTTTAGAAAATCTCGTTAGATGTACTTAAACATTACCAAGAATTTATAATATCAGCTGAGCTGTCCTAAGGCAGAGGCGAGGCTAAAACATACAAGATCTCACTTGAAATACCACCCAAGGCACCTCTGAGGTTTGATATGCCTGTGCTTTTTTAAATTATTATTTTAAGCGGGGGGGGGGGGGCTTTAGTATTATTTTTTCCTATAAATTTATTTATTTTTGGCTGCGTTGGGTCTTCGTTGCTGTGCGTGGGCTTTCTCTAATTGCGGCGCGTGGGCTTCTCATTGCGGTGGCTTCTCTTGTTGCAGAGCACGGGCTCCAGTGCACAGGCTCAGTAGTTGTGGCGCACGGGCTCTAGAGCGCAGGCTCAGTAGCTGTAGCACAAGGGCTTAGTTGCTCCGCTCGAACCCGTATCCCCAGCATTGGCAGGCGGATTCTTAACCACTGCGCCACCAGGGAAGTCCCTGCCTGTGCTTTTTTAATGAAGAAACTTTAAATCCCTAGAGCAGTCTTCTGGAAAGCAGCAGCTGGCTAACTGTAAAGTGACGGCGTGACCTGGCATCCAAACAGGGACCCTTGAGGGTGGAAAAGGACACCTTGACCCCAAGAGCAGCCTCGCATCAGCCTGGTCCTCCGACGAGACTTGGCCAACCCAGCTCCCACTCCGTGGAACCAGTTCAAACCGCTGAGCTGAAGATCACGCCACCAGCATATGGACACTGAGAACCAACTGCTCAGCCACGGAAGCTCCACGAGGTGCAAGCTCACGTGCTGCAAGGCCCATTTAGTGAAATGGGTTTTACCCTTTTGTCATCAAAGTAGAAAAAAATGCAATGAGAAAATGAAGTGCTTGCCACAAAGAAACATACATTTTTCTGAGAAATCACTGCTAATACAGAAGAGCTGGTTAACAAAATCTGAATTTACAATCGTGGGCCATTTATCTTAATTAGGGCTGAAAGTATTCCCAAAGTATATTAGATGTCAGATCCAAGCAAAATAGTCACTAGCTTTATTGAAATAAAAGTGGACTATTATTAAAAAAAAAAAAAGCTTTGCCTTTCCTCTGTATCACTCTAATTCTCTACACAATTATATTTGCGAAATCCATGCAATAAAAATGTAAATTGTTTTGTCAGCGCTTTCAATGAAGGAAACTGCAAAAATAAGATCCAATAATCACCCCAAAACACCCTTTAAAGCTATTTAAAATAGAGAGTACATTGTGATTTCAGCCTCTTGTTAAGATTAGACTATTGTAATGAGTGAAACTGTCATCCCTAATGACTATTGCATAAATTGGTCACATTTTATGGAATGTTTTCCTCTAGGCCTCATTTTTGAGTTAACAAATATGTCTGTACTTTCTTTGGGCCTCCAGATCCCTTTTCTGCTGCACAGACTGACTGCTAATCACTGACTACATCGCACCGTTAATGAATCCAAGACATCATTCTGCTGATTTAGTAATATTGCAGCGCTCTCACCCAGCACCATCCTGTTATGGCACTGAGGAAATCTCAGATAGCGTTCCATCCCCACTAGACTGTCTAAACATATCTCTAGTGAACAGACACTGCAGTCATTCTGGAGAGCTGTCTGCACTTTCTTTGAACGGCTCAAGGGAACAAAAAAAGCTTTTCCGAGTATAATATTCAGGAAAACATTCCATTTTAAACACTGAGATTGTTAAATATTGAGATCCTATTACCACAATAATCCAATTCTGAAAGCACTTGAAAATCTAGAAGGAATAAAGTGTCAGCAATTTTCACAGAACAATTCAAGGGAGAATCGTCCAGAAAAGAGAATCGTCCAGAGAGAAAAATAATTGACAAGAAGGGGGGGAAAATGATGACATAAGGTGTTTTTGCCAATGTGCCATTCTGCAAACTAAAATGAATCTGATTGAACAAATGAAATATATTTCCAGATGCTTTTTTTTCTTTGCACTGTCTGCTATTTTCCCACTCAATTTACAAATTCAAAGTCCATCAACAGATGAATGGATAAAGAAGATGTAGCACATATATATAGTGGAATATTAGCCATAAAAAGAAACGAAATTGAGCTATTTGTAGTGAGGTGGATGGACCTAGAGTCTGTCATACAGAGTGAAGTAAGTCAGAAAGAGAAAAACAAATACCATATGCTAGCACATATATATGGAATCTTAACAAAAAAAAAAAGGTTCTGAAGAACCTAGGGGCAGGACAGGAATAAAGACGCAGATGAAGGGAATGCCCTTGAGGACATGGGGAGGGGGAAGGGTAAGCTGGGATGAAGTGAGAGAGTGGCATGGACATATACACACTACCAAATGTAAAATAGGTAGCTAGTGGGAAGCAGCCGCATAGCACAGGGAAATCAGCTCGGTGCTTTGTGACCACCTAGAGGGGTGGGATAGGGAGGGTGGGAGGGAGATGCAAGAGGGAGGAGATATGGGGATATATGTGTATGTATAGCTGATTCATTTTGTTATACAGCAGCAACTAACACACCATTGTAAAGCAATTATACTCCAATAAAGATGTTAAGAAAAAAAAAGTTCAGTTTTCTTTTGTCAAGGAAACAGAGAAAGCGTCAAGGAGGTATTGATATTCCTCCTTCTGTAAAGAAAGAAAGTGCAGAGCCATAAAGCACTTCCAACCTCCCCAAGTGTCCACTACTCAGACATCACCGGGCAGCGTTACCTGCCCACATCCTTGCCGTTTCCCTCAACTCTTCCTAAGGTTTCCGTTGCTTCTGAAAGCAGCTCTTTCGCCCCTTTCCTGTTTCCCCATTTCTGTCCCCCTCTAACCTTAAAAACCTGATTACAGGAATGAGATCACTAAGCAATTGAAGCTAACTCTTGACTTGGGCTCTCCTGAATGCACACCATGCCTTGCCTGACCTGTTCTTTTCCTAGATAAAAAGAAGATGAAGAATTAAGTAGTTAAAGAATGGCTAGCTCTCTACCCCCCAGCGGCCCCCTTAGCAATCCTGCAGGCAGACCACGTGGGCAAGAGAACATCTGAGAAGAGTCAGCCAGTCTGCACATAATGGAGAAGGATGAAGAATCAACCTTCTGCCTCGATGATTCACCGAGATTCTTAAATCCCACTTTCCCCTTTCAACACCGTCCTGGCTGAGCAGAATCTTCAGAGTTGGTCTCTCAGCACGAGTCCACCTTCTCCCCCGACCGCCGGCTTCTCTGACGAAAGCACCTTTCCTCTCTACTGACACTCGTCTCTCGAATTATTGGCTTTTGAGTGGTGAGCAGCCAACAACTGATGAACTGAGTTCGGTTCAAAGATGAACACTAAACACAGACACGCCTCGCTGACACGGATGAGAAGGGAAGACTTCCTTTCTAGACTTTTACACCCTTCATCACGACAACGTCAGTAAGTGCGGTGGTGTTTGGTTTCCTCGGTGGGCATCTTCCGCCGTGGCCCTGGTCTCCAGGGCCCCCTCGTCTTTGCTGCCTCTGCTCCCTGGGCCAGCACACGAGGTCCCCTGTGTGGTCTGTTCTCCTCTCCTGTGTCCCTCACCTTTATTTTTTCCATATCATCCTCTTGTCTGTTCCCCTCTCCCCTGTCCCTCACCTTTATTTCTTCCACATCATCCTCTTGTCTGTTCTCCTCTCCTGTGTCCCTCACCTTTATTTCTTCCACATCATCCTCTTGTTTTTGACTCTTTTTCAAATTTGCTGGATGCTCTGCTCTACTTTCCTGATACCCCTCATGCCGTGGTCTATAAAATGGTATGTCAGGGCTCTGGTGTCATGAAAACTACAGATAAAAATATGATTTTAATCTTCAGTGGTCTTGAAACGGGGCATTTGTTGGTGATGCAGAGGCAACGGCCCCCTAACACACTCACGCAGGATAAGGGGGAGAATAACACCAGGCCCAGCAGGAAGAGGCCCGAAGGATACTGGTTTGTTTGCTTGTTGCTTGGTTTTCTAAGTTTATGGACGAGGGAGTTGAATCCTTGAGGAGCTTGGTCTGAAGCTTCATGTCTAACAGGCGGAAGGAAGGGCGAGTCCCATGTCACCTGACGACCCCACCGTGCTCCGGAATCACAGATTTCAGCAACAGCCCTCAAGAAACACAGAACCATTCAGGTCTATGGAACCGTATGGTATATGGAATTATTTAGCTCATAAAAAAGGAGCCAAGTTAGCATGTCTAATCATTTGCATATTGTCAAATGCTTTCTTAGGCTAATCTTTCCTACTTTACAAGTCCTTAGTGTCTGAATAAATAAGGACCTTAAGAAACCTTCAGCACCATCACACACAAATCTTCAACTTTCTGAACAACTGAAACCATCAGTGTCATAACACGCGAACCTTCAACTTTCTCCACAACTGCTAGTGGCTTAGCCGTTATCTTCACATATCTATCAATGTCAGAACATTAGGTTTGTTAAACTTAACGTGTTTACTCTTCACTTTTATACAGACATGAGAATCTAATTAGTGAATGTGGTGGTTCAGTGGAAGTGTTGTGAAAAAATTGGTATTTGGTCCACTTGGAAGACTCTTGTTTTGGGGAGGGTGAAATTTCCGCCTCTACCCTTCTTGAGTTCTTCGGGCTGGACTAATAATAAAGTTGATACAAGACAGATGAACAGGAGAAAAAGAAACAAATTTGAATTCGTGCACATGGAGGTCTCACAGAAATGGGACCCAAGAAGTGGTCAAAGCAGGCAGCTTTTATACTTTTTAGAAAAAGAAACAATACATTGGTGAGGAACTGACAGGACAAAGAAACCTAGGTTTGGGTGCTCAATTAGTGAAGAATCTAAACAGACCTTGGGCCTGGGGAGTCAACGAGAGGAGTCACAAGTTTTGTTCACCCAGCCTGCTTGGCCGAATTCCCTATCTCTGGAGATAAGGACGTCCTTCTACCTCTGGACGCAGGGAGAAGCACCTTTCACATGAGAGACTGACTTCCTGCTTTCAGGGAGACAGAGAGGAGGGTCAGAGTGTCCCCCTTGCCTTGGCCATTTCTTAAGTAACTTTAATTCAAAATAATCAGTCAGGCAGAAACTAACACACCATTGTAAAGCAATTATACTCCCAAAAAGATGTTTAAAAAAATCAATCAAAATAATCAACATTGATTATTTTGAGGCATAGTTGGAGGTGGCCCACCCTGAGTCCCAACAGTTCCAATATGAAAATTTAAATTCAAGAGTTTACTTTTACCTTTCTGATTCCTAGATACTGATTCTCTCTGCGGGCCTCAACCACAGGCGGATCGGGCACTCACAGATCCCTCCAGCATCCGAAGGGGGGGTCCCACCTGGACCAGCATTCCTCGACACCTGCGGTGAGACCTCCATCTCATTCACCAAGGTCAGGAACAAAAGGCATCCACAGGGACGCCTGCTTTCAAAACACTAAATTCCCATCCGGCAAGATCCCAATGACAAAGGAAAGCTCTGTGTTTAGTGAAGCAGCTCCCTTTGGGGCCCTGTTTATTGGCAGCTGGGCCCTGGGGCCACCGCAGCTCCGGCTTCAGCAGCGCCCCTTGGAAACCATAAAACCTAAAACCCTAAAGCAAGCTCGGCTTCAAATGCGCACACACAGAACCAAAACGCTCTTCTATCCCTTGCTACTCCATGGAACGGGACTGACTTTCAATCTGAGAGAACAGTAAAACTGAGGTGTAGTTACCTAATTTGTCCTCGTGCTGCGCATCTTTATAAGCTACAGCGCTCGGGCTGCAAAATGCAGCTGGATCAGCGAAGGCAAACACACTGTTCGTTAGAAAAAAGCCCCATGAAAAAGAAGACAGTTCAGAATCCTTAAGGACAGGGGCTTCCCTGGTGGCGCGTGGTTGGGAGTCCGCCTGCTAATGCAGGGGACACGGGTTCGAGCCCTGGTCTGGGAAGATCCCACATGCCGCGGAGCAACTAGGCCCGTGAGCCAGAACTACTGAGCCTGCGCGTCTGGAGCCTGTGCTCCGCAACAGGAGAGGCCGCGATAGTGAGAGGCCCGCGTGCCGCGATGAAGAGTGGCCCCCGCTTGCCACAACTAGAGAAAGCCCTCGCACAGAAACGAAGACCCAACACAGCAAAAATAAAAAAATAAATAAAATAATCACAAAGAACTGAAGTAATCTGCTGATTCATAGATCTAAATATCATTTAAAAAAAAAACAAAAACGAATCCTTAAGGACAATGGTCTAGGAGACCGAACGCGTGCCATGATCCCTTCCAGATTATTGTCTGGGTCTAATTCCTAGCAGAAAGTAAATGGTAACATGAGAAAGATGAAAACAGTAGCTTTGGACAGTCCCCAGGGCACGCAGGAAGCCACTGTGTGTGCAGCTCCTGCAGCCACCAGGGAGAAGGCGGAGACGCTTCCCCAGACCCCCCGGCACCCGTTGTGGGGAGACTGGGGCTTAGAAAAGCCAGGCTTTAGCCACCATCCAAGGATGTGCAAATCCAAGTGTTTTTTGGGGGGTTTTTGTTTGTTTGTCTTTCCTATTGTATCCGTTAGGCATAACTTAGGCTGCAAATAACAAAGTCTGAACCAGGCTCAAACAGACACATCCCAGAAGACCTGGGGGGCTGTCAGGCTGCAGCCCCCAGCGTGTCGTCTGCGACAAGCTTTTACATTTCCACCCTCGGCATGTGGGCTTCTTACTCCTCATTATAACAGTGGCTTATTTTCTTGCTACCAGGAATGAGACAGAAGAGACCTGCGGCTGAATGTCCCTGGACCCAGCAGGGGTAGGGACGTCTCACCCTCCTGTTGTGAGTGCCCCGGGTCCAGGACCACCAGCGTCGCTGGCTGCATTGGAGGCTGGGCGACTGAGGTGTAAGTTACCTGTAATCCAACGACCTACTTTCCAGCATTATAACTGTTTTTCTTTTCGAAAAAGGTGGCAGCCACCCACAGGGAACCAAGAAATACCAAGCACAGCTAAACCTTAACAGTTTGCCTTCACCTGTATTTTCCTATGGTGCCCTAAAAGGGTACTTTTCATTGCTTACCGGTCACATTTGCTTTGGTCATTTTTTTTTAATAGAAATTTTTTTAAGAATGTTGTAATTTGTTTTTCCAAGTGCTATAAAACTCAAAGATGAACACATCCGCTTGAGGTATCTCGTTTTACAGTTTCCTGTGACGAGTCCTCTGACTGTCCGAGGACAGGAGATCTCCCCTTCTTTGTAAACAGATTTGGAAATTCTTCTACAGGTTATCGGCACGAGCGCCTCCACTACTTTTATAACCATCACAGCTGGATGTTTTTAATTCTTCGGGATCCCAAACTTGTCACTGTGTTAAAATGCTCACAGACTAAAGATAAGCTTTATCTGAGTGACAGCAGCCTGTGACCTCACCATCTACCAATCAGAGAACTGGCGAGCTGATCACATACCCTGTGACCCCCTCCATCACCTGGCTTTCCTGAAATTCACCCTGAATCTCATCGGGGAGCTCAGGCTTTTTGAGCACTAGCTGTCCTGGACTCCTTGCTCGGTCCCTTAATAATAAACGCTGCTCTTTCCTCCTCCAAGACCTGGTGTCAGTAGATTGCCTTTACTGCGGGCAGGCCAGCGGACCCAAGTTCGGTTCGGTAACAAGAGTAGGATATTTGTCATGGCACTTCTTCCTCTTGCCGCCAGCTCCCCGCCGGCCTTAAATAATTTCAGACCAAGGGCCCATGGACACGCAGATAAGACCGGATGTTAAATTCTGACAAATACCATAAAACTAGGGCACCGGCACTCACACACAAGGGCAAATCCCATCCTCTTCCCAAAGCCTGTTCCATCATGGCCCCAGGATATCTAGGCACTAAAGGAAGCTCCTAGGTGGGGACAGAGAGAGACAAGGCTGATCTCTCAGAGGTTACAAAGCCAGAGACAAACCCAGCAGAGCCTCCTCGTGGGCCAACGTTCACAGGCAGAAAGAAGCCCCGAAACAGAGGTCCCGCCAAAGGTGGAGCTGTCATCGGCTGACAGCCTTCACGTGGCGGACGAGGCCTCCGAACTGCAGTCTGATGCGTTTTACCTGGCACTGAAGGCTAGAATCGCTGTTTACATTCAAGAATTTATTTCTATAGCTGTGCTACTGTCATTTCTAAGAGATAGATACACATTTGGTCCTAGCACACGGCTCCTAAAGCCTTGGAATTTCCTAAGGAATAAGAGCGAGGAGAGAGAATCTTTTGTTCTCAAATAGCCCCGAGTGATAAAGGAGAAAGAAGTGTCTTGTTATTCCTAATGGACCCCTTCCAACCCCACCAGGGTTTATGTTAATTAGGCAACTACTGGAAGCACCTTAGGATGGGGGCTGGTTGCCAGGGGAACCAACCATCCATCTGAGGTTTGGAATTTTCAGCCCCGCTCCTTCGTCCTCCCACCCCCAACATACTGGTAGGACACAGGGGCTGGAGGTTGAATTAATTACCAGTGACCAATGACTTGATCAATCATGCTTATGTAATGGAACCTCCATAGAAGCCCAAAAGGAGGGGCTCGGGGAGCTTCTGGGCTGGTGAAGAGCTGGAGGCGCCGGGAGGGTGGTGCGCGCAGAGAGGGCGTGGACGTCCGCATCCGCCCACACACCCCGCCCTGGGCATCACTCCCATCCGGCTGTTCTTGAGTTACATATACCCTTTAGAATAAAGAGGTAATCTGATAAGTAAACTGCTTCCCTAAATTCTGTGAGCTGCTCTAGCAAATTAATGGAATTCAAGTAAGAGGTCATGGGAACCTACAATTTGTGGCTAGTTGGTCCACATGTGACACCCTGGACTTGTAAGTGGTGTCTCCGGGGGGACGGGCAGGGCTGTGGGACTGAGCCCTTGACTGTGGATCTGACGCCGTCTCCAGGTAAACAGTGTCAGAAGTCAGCTGAATTGTAGGACGCCCAGCTGGTGTCACAGAATTGCCTGGTGTGGGGAAAACCCCACATATTTGGTGACCTGAAGTGTCAGAAGTGTTGAGAGTAATGTAGACGAGACGTAGATGTGAAACACAGGAGTTTTTCCTTTAAAAAATACCATATACCGAAAAAGAGAGAGAAAGAGGAATAAAGAAAGAAAGAAGGAGGGAAGGAAGGAAGGAAGGAAAGAGAGAAAGAAAGAAAGGAAGGAAGGAAGGAAGAGAAAGAAGGAATGAAAGAAAGAAAGGGAGAAAGAGAGAGAAAGAAGGAATGAAAGAAAGAAGAAAAGGAATGAAAGAAAGCAAAGAAGGAGGGAAGGAAAGAAAGACAAAGAGTTCCTCAATGTCTGTAAGCAAAACTTCTTGGAAAAATCTATAAAAAGCAATTATTCTCCCTTCTGAGCAGTGTAAAATAAAGTTGCCCCCCATCCAGTTCTACGAGGACCGTGTCATCAGCCACTGCAGTCGCTGTGCACCCTGAAAGGAGTTCAGGACGCAGAAGAGGATGAGGTACTCTGTGCTCTGGGGAAATAGGCAAGATAGGCCCTTAGACAGATATATTTCAGGAACCCGAACACCTGTATCTTCCCACACTTAGCAAAGCACTGAAAACATTAACTGACATGTCTGCTCCCCGTGAGTAGCAGGAACCTGGCCCGAGACGCGTCCTGGACGGCTCGCAGCCCTCGGCCGAGATCGCACGCTCGCCCGCCCCTCCAATGCCTCTTCAGTTCAGAGGGGCTCCCCCGGGGGCTGCAGTGCCCAGTGAGACCCTGAATAAGACCACCTCACAGACCTGACACTGTGCGTTTTCCTTTCAGTCAACAACAGCATTCCCAAAAGTCTTAACTTTCCTGATTAGTGTGCAGCTCACTTAGGGAAGGCAGAGGCATGTGGTGGAGAGAACACAATTCGAGTCCAGCTGACGCGGATTCGCATCCAGACCCTTGAATTTAGCATTCCTAATGCCTCGATGCCTTGCAGAGACAAAGGAGAAAAGTGAAAAGAAAGAAACAGGCACAACGGAACCCAGACGCAGAACTGCCTTCACAGAGCTCCCGGCGCAGCAGGCAAGCCCACAGCCGGACGGCAGTTGCTGAGATGGTCTCAGCCTCAGGGCCGCCCTGGCGCCGGTACCTGGCGCGGAGCATCAGGAAAGGCTGCCCTGAGCCCCACGCGGAGGAAGCAAAGGGCTGGCGCGCCGAGCCTCGGCCGCAGGGACGGCAAGGCTCCCGACGGGGCGCTGGTGGGAGGGCCACGGGGAGGCAGGCGGCCTCCCTCCGGGCAGCAAGGGCCGCCCGAACCGTGCCTGGACCCCTCCCTGGGGCCGACGGGAAGCCACGGCGGACCCCAGATAGGGCAGTGTCCTCATCGCGCCTGTTTTGAAAGGCAGTCTGCGTCGGACGCCCAGGGCGCTAGACTGGGGAAAATGAAGGCGGAGGGGTGACCCGGGGAACAGCAGTGCGGACGCGGCGGAGACGTGCTCGGGGCAGAACGGAACGTCTGTGTGCCTGCCCGGCGGGTGGGGAGTCGGGGGCGGCAGGGCCGAGCACCACGAGCCCTCTCGGCCCGCCGCTGGGTCCTGGGGCTGCTGGCCGCGCGAGGGGCATCTCGGAAGGGGCGGGCCTGGGGCCAGCGCGGGAAGACTGCGGCCTGGGCTCTGCTGAGGACATCTGAGCCACGGTGTCCAGGGGCTGGTGGAGGCACTTGACCCGCGTTCGGAAGGGAGTCTGGGGCTACAAAGGGCTGTTTCGGGACTCGCCAGGGTAAGGCTGTCGTCGAAGGGTCTGGGAGGGGCGTCCAGACCTTCCGGGGAACAGAGCCCCACGTGTTTGTCCCATCAAAGCCTGGTGTCTCCGAGCCGTGATAGCCACAACCTAGGTGTCTGTTCCACCAGTCAGCAAAGGGCACCGCAGGAGACAGGAGAAAGGCGTGTCGGGAGGCAGAGCCTTCTCGAGAGAACCTGAACTTGTGTTCATCCGTCGCTTCCAGGGCGTCTGCCCTTGGGGTCGGCCCCCGGTGGAGACGCCAGGTCCGTTCTTAGGCGATAAGGTGCCACCCAGGGGCAGCGCCAGCACCGTGCCCAGGAGGTCGTCGGGGGCTCACCTGGCTCTGTCCGAGGAGTCGGCCCAGAAGAGACTCACTCCGGGGCACGTGGTGTCTTTCCCAGTCAACCACATAGGAAGGTCCTGAGGACAAAGGCCTTTTCATGGTTGTCCCCTCCCCCCGTGGTGCTCACAGCCACGCCTCGAAAATATCAAGCTTTCCACCAAGGCTTGTCACCCGGGCCCTGGCACGTCGGCGTCACACCGTGCTCTGCCGATGGGTCACAGGCAGGCCAAGACATTGGCCACGTTAGCGGGTCCACATCTGCCCCTTTCTCATCAGCGAGAAGCACGAGAATTAGAAATGAAAGCTGTGTTGCTCTTACTAACACGTGAAATGCAGGAAACAGAGATTAAATAAACCGAGTGCAAATCCTAACAGTTTGTGTAAATGTGCGTTTCTAACACCACTTATTTTATTGTTCTTTGATAAACTGAGCTACAAAGCTTCAGGCAGCACCTCCACCAGGTGAGGTTCTGAGGACGTGCTCAAGGGCAGCGTACTCTTTCCTTCCTGGGAGCCGTCGGGGGGACGGGACGCTGGCCACCTCCGGCTCCACCAGCTGCCAGGTGTTGCAATATCGGGATGAGCGAGCGCTCCCAGGCCAGAGTCATAATCCTGGGAGGGGACACCTGAGGAACAATTTGATGGGGAAGGTCCGGTTTTCCTTAATACACGTTATCGTTTTCGCTTTTTGTGAATATGGATTGCAAATACCCAGACATAACTAGTCAACAGGCAAATATTCAAAAGATCACCCCTGAAGTGTAGGCCGGTGTTATGGGCTTTTTAAGATTTCCTCCACTCGGTTTAGATGGGATCACTGGCCATGTGAACAACGCTGCACAGATGTTTTGGCTCAGCCAGTGACTGACGATGGAGCCCCAACGAAATCGCTCCGTCCTCTGAGCCTCAGCTCTCTTAACTGTAAAATAGGGGTTGTCTACAATCACCATGAATCTCCAGACATTCTAACAGTGATTCTGTGATGGGAACAAGACAGATCCCGACCCGCTGTGTGCATCTCCGTTGCAGCTCTACCCTCACCCCGATCACACCGGTGTTTTCATGGTCCAGTTCTCCCACAGAGAGAGCTGGGGGAGCAGGGCTGGTTCCATCCACCGTCCCTGCAGCCCTGGGGCAGGGTCAACCACTCTCGGTGCCTTGGGTCCAGGTCCCCCACTGAGTGGAGCCCCTGTGCCCCTCCTCTACCCCGTGGGCACCCTGCCCCCGCCAGGGCTGGGGCAGCCCAGAAAAATGGCATTCACACACATGCCTGCACATCTGCCCTCACCTGCCACTCGTATGCCCTTTTGTTCTCAGGGAAACCACAAGAAACAGCAGACATGACTCTGCAAACAGAGACAGAAAGTGAAGAAGCCGGGCCTTCACACCTGCCCATGAGGCTTCTTTATTAATCAGCGTTCTTTATTATTTATCTGGACCTCTCTTTCACTCAAAGTCTAAGTTATAAGATAACAGCTTCATGGAACGTTAAACAGCACTTAAAACAGCATACACTTAACCTAAGACCAGCGAAACAAAGTAATTTACAACGGTTATGAATCTGGTGTGAATTCTTCTAACATTTTCATTACAGTGAGCCATTAAAAGAAAATAGTATTTGAAAACAGAGTCAACTCTATTGAAAAGACTGATTTCGTTCATCAACCTTTTAGAATATTCCATTTGAGGGGCTTCCCTGGTGGCGCAGTGGTTGAGAGTCCGCCTGCCAATGCAGGGGACACGGGTTCGAGCCCTGGTCTGGGAAGATCCTATATGCCACAGAGCAACTAAGCCCCTGCGCCACAACTACTGAGCCTGTGCTCTAGAGCCTGCAAGCCACAACTACTGAGCCCACATGCCACAGCTACTGAAGCCCGCGTGCCTAGAGCCTGTGCTCCGCAACAAGAGAAGCCACCGCTCGCCACAACTAGAGAAAGCCCGCACGCAGCAACGAAGACCCAATGCCACCAAAAATTAATTAATCAATTAATTAAAAATATATATTTTAAATATTTTTAAATGCTAAATGCTTTTGGCCGATTTCTTATTAGCAACAAATTCCAAATAGTCAGCAAAAATATCTGTTTTGTCCTACTTTTAGATTAGAACAAGCCTTTCACTTAGGACGCATAGCCCCTGCTAACATCCCATAACTGCACAATTTGAAGTGTAAAAACTTAATAAACAGAAACCTCAATTAAATAAGCTGGGAGGCCGGAAGGGGGAGCTCTCATGCCTGTGCCGATAGCAGACCCCAGCAGGAAGAAGACAGACTCCTCTCTCCTGGCCAGGACTCGGCCAGTGACAAGCCATGGACCCTTTGTTTACTACATCCCTCCTCAGTTCCTTTCCCCTCTATAAAAGATTCTCCTTTCCTTGCCCTGCGGGGACTTGCTGTGGTTGCCATGGTTGCAGACCCTGAATGGCAATTCTCTGCAGCTCTGAATAAACCCACCTTTGCTGGAGAAATATCTGGCAGGCTAATATTTGTTCCAGGTCAACAGAAGCACAAGTGACCTCCACAGTCACTGATCTTATATTTTCATCTGAAGTCGGATTATGCGGTAGAACTAATATCATGACTACCAAACAGCTGGAGAAGACACAAAAACAGTACTAAATTCCAAATATCATTTTGTCTTCCTCTTTTTAATTCCCATCTGTTTGCTAAAAAGCCTACATCTCATCCAAGTAATTACAAAACCAATACAGATTATAAACAAAACCAGATTCTAGATTTCAAACAAGCTTACGTATTTTGTTTTTCTTAGACAGATTTATGGCAAAAGTCCGGTCTAATAAAGCCTGTAAGTGCGCCGTGGGTGCAGCGCCTGCCCTGTGGCAGGCAACCCTCTGTAGCTGCTGTACCGCGATACCAGTGCATCTGCAAGAGTGCGTCTCATCAGCGCCACCCACCTGGTTTTCCAGCCAGCCAGCCAGCCATCAGTACAAAACCGCAAGGTAGTCACATCGACACTAAAAGCTTTCCTGGTCCAAATGCCGGGTATGTGGTTTTAATTATTCTCTGGGTTGCTGCTAATCCAATGGCTGTTTTCTCATGTGAGTTTATCATATTTATAATCAGGTTAATGTAAAAAGTTAGATTTAGGTTCTTAGAATTAGATTTAGAATTAGAATTAGATTAAGGTAAAAAGTTGAAGAAACAAATCTCACAAATTACCATTTAAGGCATGAAATTAAATTAAATTAAATTACCATTTACGCCTAAGAAATCGTTTAAAGTTGGAAAGAGGAGATTCTCCACGCGGTAAGGAAGAAGCCGTGCAGGTCCCAGTGGAGCCTGAGGGGACGCCTTCAAAGGCTGCTCCAGCCTCAACGCCTAACCAACAGCAGGGATGGGGGGTGGCCACATGAATATTACGAACCAAAACAAAAGGGCAGCAAAAGCCACCCGAAGGAAAGAACAGAGGAAAATAGCTTCTCTTCAAAGAATTACTCCTGCGTCATGTATCTGTGTACATCTCCCCCTTTACATCTCCTACCTTTTATAACAATACCACACTTCACATTTGCCCGTATACAATACCACACTTCACATTGCGAGGTTTAATATATTTATCACTTTTGTAGTGACTGCCTGCGAGGCCAACATTCACTGCGAGGCCGGACACCGGGCACCTTGATGGGGAGTGAGCAGGAACACGACCCCCCAAAGTCCCAGCGTTCCTGGGACACACGCGGTGGTGGGTGGACAGGTACGGGTAACAGAGACGGAAAAGGAAGACTTGACGAGACCACAGGCGGCACTGAGAGGAGATGGGAAGATACGTGAAGAGGACAGTGTAACAACGATGGACGTGACACCCAGAGACAAGGGGCAGCCGTGCAGGCTGGCGATGGCGTCAGGGGTGCCTCTCGGAGAAAGGGACACTGCAGGGGTCCCGTGAGCCAGGACGAGCCAGGACGAGCATCTGAAAACCAGAAGTTTGAGCTTTTCCCAGCACTGACTCAGCAAACTGAGAACAAGGGGTGGGTCCTGGGAGAACAGAGAGCAGCTGGGAGGGGGCAGGACCAGCTCAGATGGACAAGCCCTGGCCCCTGAAGGCGGTCTGAGTCCATCCCAAGGACCATGGACACTGCCTGGAAAGTCTAAAGCAAGGGAGTGTGACAACACAAGTTGTGTCTTAAAAAGATCACCCTGTGTGATATTGTGTAGTATTTTATTTGGCCGCTGCAAAAGATCTATGATGTAGTCAGCTCAGATAAATTACCTTATACATATAATATCAGATATAAATATAAGAATTTTGTATTTTATAACCTTTTCAAAATGTAGTACCAATCTTAGTAGAACTGGGTTAGGAAAGAGCCTTAGTGAGGGGGATTTGGTATTCCTAAGGGACATATATAAAAGCTATGCACTGTACTCTACAATAATCATGTTTGTAGAACAGTTTTCAGTGGAGAAGCACTTAATTACTTAAAAATCAAGTTCCCTATGCAAGCAGGAAAGCTTTTCAACTTTCCTTTAAAAGTCAGCACAGGGGGCTTCCCTGGTGGCGCAGTGGTTGAGAGTCCGCCTGCCGATGCAGGGGACGCGGGTTCGTGCCCCGGTCCGGGAAGATCCCACATGCCGCGGAGCGGCTGGGCCCGTGAGCCATGGCCGCTGAGCCTGCGCGTCCGGAGCCTGTGCTCCGCAACGGGAGAGGCCACAACAGTGAGAGAGAGGCCCGCGTACCGCAAAAAAAAAAAAAAAAAAAAAAAGTGAAACTATAAAACTCCTAGAAGTTAACATAGAAGAAGGTCTAGAGGACTTCGGATTTGGTGATGCCTTTTTAGGTACAATACTAAAAACGCAATCCATGAAAGGAAATTGATAAGCTGGACTTCATAAAAATTAGAAACTTCTACTCTGCAAAAGATAGGTCAAAAGAATCAGAAGACAAGCCACAGACTGGGCAAAAATATTTACAAAAGACATATCTGATAAAAGATTGCTAGCCAAAATATAAAAAGTGCTGTTAAGACTCAACAATAAGAAAACAAACAATCCAACTAAAAAACTGAACAAAAGACCTCAATGGACACCTCACCAAAGAAGGTAAAAACATATGGCAAATCAGCATATGCGGAGACGCTCCACATAATACATCGTTTGGGAAATGCAAATTAAAACAATGAGCTACCACTACACACCTGTCAGAAGGGACCAGAATCAGAGCACTGACAACGCCAAATGCTGCTGAGGACGTGAAGCAACAGGAACTCTCATCCGCTGTGGGTGCGAGTGCAGAATGGTGCGGCCACTTTGGAAGACAGTTACTACCAAAGTAAACATACTCTTACTGTACTCTTACTACTCTCATACTCTTGCTATCATCTAATAATTGTGCTCCTTGGGATTTACCCCAATGAGTTGAAAACGTATATCCTCAGTATAACCTGCACACAGATATTTATAGAATGTTTATTCACCATTGCCAAAACTTGGAGGCAACCAAGATATCCTTCAGCGGGTGAATGGATAAATAAACCGTGGTCCATCCAGACACTGGACTATTAAAAAAGAAACGAGCCATCAAGCCATGAAAAGACAGGGAGGAACCTTAGATGCACGTGACTAAGTGAAAGCGGCTCATCTGAACAGGCTGCACACTGTGCGATTCCAGCTATAAGACATTCTGAAAAAGCGAAGCTACGGAGACAATAAAAACATAAGTGTTGCCAGGGGTTAGAGGGAAGAGAGGGATGAACAGGTGAAGCACAGAGGATGTTTAGGGCAGTGAAAACACTCTGTATGATAGTATAATGCCCGTATACATTTGTCAAAGCTCACAGAATGTCCAAAACCAAGAATGAACCCTAATGTAAACTATGGGCTCTGGGTGATACTGAGGTGTCAGTGTAGGTTCATTGATTGTAACAAATGTACCATCTGGAGGAGGATGTTGATGGCGGGAACCTGAGCTTGGGAGAGGCTGTGTCTGTCCGGGTGGGCGGACAGGGGGTATATGGGAAATCTCTGCATTTGCCACTCAGTTCTGCTGTGAACTCAAAACTGTTCTAAAATATAAAGTCTATTTTTTTAAGTCAACACAATCAAATAACCTTTCCTGAATTTTGTTTCTCTTTCCTTCATACATCCCATATTTCAGAACCAGTTTTTAATTACAGCACATTCTATGAATAAATCATAGCTTTATTTTCACAGTCTGGCTTTGATCAAACCACAGTCCTTGTTTTGCAGTGATAAGGGGGAAATCTCTAGTCTATGAGCAGGTTACCAATTGTCTACTATGCCGGTGACTGTCTATATGCTGTGGATACAAAGATAGTTAAGAGGAAAGCTCTGACCCTATGGTCAAAGTAAACACTCATAAGAGGTGTTTATACATAAAGAAATACCGACATGGGATCCCACGTGTGTTCCACCGATGCACTGTTTTCTGTTCACTACAAACACTCAATGCCTGCGGCTGCTTCTGGAGCAGGTCCTTTCCTAACAGCCCTAATGACAGTCTGAGTTGTGTGTTCTTTCTGAACGGTGCCCATCGTGTGGTCAGTGCTCAGCAGCTGTCTGGGGCACGAGCACAACCCTGGGAACAGTCACCTTAGAATCCGATCTGGGAGTAAAGCTAAGGCCGAGGGGAAAGGGAAAACCCTGCCTTGGCCTTGCCTGGGATGGTAACACTTATTTCAGGAGCATCTGGAAGAAACCAGATAAGCAGCACAGTTTTTGCTTCCCTCTTCTCTCTTTCCATCCCCAAAGGGGCGACCACAGCTCCCACTGTGCCCAAGGGGCTGCCCCAGGGCTGGCAGACCTCTAGGAAACTCAAGCGTACTCAAGCATACTCAGACGGGCAGATTTTGGTTTTGGAAAATTAGAGGAGTAAAAGATCTGCACACCATGTGCTTACCACGAACAGAAATCAAGTTTATTGATGATGCATTTTCGGAAAAGGAGGATACATGAAGGAGAAAGGAACAGAAGAGGGTGGAATATAAAGAAAGGAAAAAAACGAAAGAAGAGATACAGGGAGGTCTGCCCGGCCCAGAGTGCATTTTAAGTAACACACCTGCACAAGAATATTTCATTTCATGTTAACAAACATCTTGAATACCTACTTTGTCATTAACACCAAACATCCTTGTCTAAAAGTGTATCTTTCTTTTCTTTTATTTATTGAAGTATAGTTGGTTTACAATACTGTGTTAATTTCTGCTGTACAGCAAAGTGATTCAGTTATACATATATACACATTCTTTTTCATATTCTTTTCCATTATGGTTTATCACAGGATATTGAATATAGTTCCCTGTCCTCTACAGTAGGACCTTGCTGTTTATCCATTCTCTCTATATAAAGTTTGCCTCTGCTAACTCCAAACTCTCAGTCCATCCCTCCCCCTACCACCCTCCCCCTTAGCAACCGCAAGTCTGTTCTCTATGTCTGTGAGTCTGTTTCTGTTCAGTAGATAAGTTCATTTGTGTCATATTTTAGACTCCACATAGAAGTGATATCATATGGTATTTGTCTTTCTCTGTCTGACTTACTTCACTTAGTATGATAATCTCTAGGTCCATCCATGTTGCTGCAAATGGCATTATTTCATTCTTTTTTATGGTTGCGTAATATTCCATTGTATATGCACCACATCTTCTCTATCCATTCCTCTGTTGATGGACATTTAGGTTGCTTCTGTGTCTTGACTTACTGTAAATAGTGCTGCTATGAACATTGGGAAAGTGTATCTTTCAAGCTGAGGAACAATGGTCTCATCGTATCAGCAAAGAAACTTCACTTTCAGTATATTACGGAGCTTTGGTCAATAGGATAGCATCTTTCTAAGTTTATTATTTTGGCAATTATTTTAGAACTTACAGCTCCAAGAATTTTTTTTAAGAGTCTGTTAGGGGAGAATAGAGATAAACAATGAGTTCAGACTAACTAGTTTTTACATCATTTACTGAGAATAAGAACTGAAGAGAACTAAAACAAAAACAGAGGACATATCTGAAAATACCCTATTTTTCCAGTACCCTAAATTCCTTTCTGTGTATGGCCTAGATAAACTGGTCTATTTGAGTTCCAGTTGTTCTTTCAAAATGATGGAAACTATTTGGTTATGATAGCTCAGGCCTGAAAAAGGGAATCTCGGAAGGAGAGTGAATCGTCTCCAGCCCTTCAGGAATTCACAGCTCATCAGTATCAAGACACAGTGTTTGTATGAGAATCTTAACGTTTTAATAGGAAAGAGATAAACGACATAGACAATACAAACAGTCATTCTGCCCAGCAATTTCAGGCATGCATGCCTCTATATATAAGGCAGAGGAAAACAGACCAAACCATCCACTACCTTCTAGGTTGACACTTAATAAATCAAGTGTAGACAGTGTTTCCTGCTCTGCTCTTTCAAACCTCCAAGGAAAATTAAAAGACAGTGTTAACTCAAGCGTGGAGTCACTGAGACTCAAAATTACATTACTTGGCACTATTAGCATGGCAGAAACCTGAGAACACGAGAGGTGAGTCCCGTGACCCTCCTGGAAGTCTCCCACACGGAACACCGAATTAGAATAGTCACGACCAGTCCTTCACCCTGATGTTCTAGAAAGAGATGCTGAGGCAGCGGGACAGTTCCGTGATAAAGGCTGCATCTCTGGACAGGTTTGGAGGCTCCTCCCAAGAACTGTTGTCTTTCTCCCTACGTGTCTGTCAAGGTAAAGCTTCCAACTTTCAAAAAAACCTCAATCACTAGTCAAAACAAAATAATACAAAACAAAATAACCAAATAAGAGGAAGAAAATCAACAAAACCCCTGATTCTGTTAGCCCAGCTGGTCTCCCATGCTTCATTTAAAAGCTGTCCACCTCTCTAGCAAGGCTTTAAAATAAGTTATCTTCAAATATATATTCATAAAAAAGACAGATAATCTAAAGGAAGCATGTGCTAGAGTAGCAGATTTTATTCACCTCCAGACTATTTAATCTAACCCAGAAGGCAAATCGCTACTCTGCTCCCAGGGTCATAAATCGATACCTACCGCCCTGAGGCACAGGCCTTACCTGAAGGCAGAGAGCAGACGGGGTCCCCTGTCACACACTCCCTTCAGGTAAAATCAGAGTCAGCAATCCTCACAGAGCAAACGCCCTTACATCCTACAACCACCTCCAGTTCTCATATGCGGCGTAAGTCTGCAACACTCTGGTGCAGACTCGGAGTCTGCAGTGTCGTGGTGATGTCATTAGTCAGGAAGATCAAGCAGAGAACAGAGAATCGAGGCTCTATCTTTACCTGTGCACACTGTCCTCATTAAGGCACCCGATGAAGGGCAGACACCATTTCCAACAGCAACATGCACTCAGCTCTTCAGGGGATCTGGCTGAAATGCACGTTCTGCATCAGAAGGTCTGGGTTACTGCTGAGACGTAACTACCTCCCAGGTGGCACCACTGTTGTTGCGATGAGTTGTTCAGGTATAAGAACACTCCTTCCATTACTAAATACTATGTTATTATTACCATCAGCAGCTGCTGCATTATTGTTGTTGTAGGCTGAATGAAGTTTTCCCCAAAAGCTCTACGTCCTAATCCCTGGAACCCATGAATATGTTAACTTATATGACGAAAAGAACTTTGCAGATGTGATTAAATTAATGATCTTGCAATGGGGAGATGACCCTGAATTATCCAGGCGGGCCCAGGGTAACCACAAGGGTCAGAGGTAAGAAAGAGGCAAGACGGTGAAAGTTAGAGAAGATGGAAGGTCAGAGGCAGAGATGGGACGGAAGAGAGGACGCCATGCTGCTGACTTTGAAGCTGCGGAAGGGGCCCTGAGCCCAGACATGCCAGGCGCCTCTAGGAGCTGCAAAAGGTCGGGAAACAGACTCTCCCCTGCAGCCTCCAGAAGGAGCCAGCTCTGCCCTCACCTGGACGTCAGTGGAACTGCGTCCAAACTTCTGGCCTCCACAACTGTAAGAGAATAAATGTGTGTTGTTCTGAGCCACAAAGTTTGTGGGAGTTCGTTACAGCAGCAATAGGAAACTAATACAATGGATATCAACAGTAACAGTTTATAAAGAGCTCACTATATGCCAGGCATTGTCTTAACTGCTTTACATACATAATTTCTCAAAGCAACCCTATTGCTACACGGATAAACCTTGAAGACATTATGCTAGGTGAAATCGTCCAGTCCCAAGAGGACAAATACTGTACGATTCTTATATGAGGTCCCTAGAGCATCAAATTTACCAAGACAGAAAGTAGGATGGAGGGTACCAGGGACCGCGGTGGGGGGGGGATGTTATTTAATGGGTACAGAGTTCCAGTTTGGGAAGATGAAAAACAATTTTGGAGATGGATGTGACGCTGGTTCCACAGCAGGTGCCTGTAGTGGATGCCACTGGATTGTTCATTTAAAACGGTAAGTTTGGGCTTCCCTGGTGGCGCAGTGGTTGAGAGTCCGCCTGCCGATGCAGGGGACGCGGGTTCGTGCCCCAGTCCGGGAAGATCCCACATGCCGCGGAGCGGCTGGGCCCGTGAGCCGTGGCCGCTGAGCCTGTGCGTCCGGAGCCTGTGCTCCGCAACGGGAGAGGCCACAGCAGTGAGAGGCCCGCGTACCAAAAAAAGAAAAAAAAAAAAAACGGTAAGTTTCATGTTAAGTTTATTTTTATACCATTTGGTAAAAAGCTATCATCTAATGCAATCCTTGGAAGACCTAGAAAGCAACGCTCTGTGGCAGGAAGAGCCCAGGTGTGAGGTGAGGCGACCCAGCCACTCACAGGTCACCCTGTCCTGGGCCTTCGGGCCTCAGCTTCGGCTCAGGAAAGAGCTGAGGGCTTCCCAACATCCAGCCATGAGCAAATTCCTGACGGGAAAAGAAGCTATTTTTTAAAAGCCACCACTGTGGGTTTCATTATTATGATTTATTAATAAATCCCACACAGAGGCTCCTGGCCCCAGACATATGTCGCCCAAAATGAAATAACTCAACCCAAGGAGCTGAACGTCTCTTTCTAAATAAGAGATGGCGGGTATTAGAAACAAAGACTGATCACGAGAGTATTTTGAGAGAGAAGCCTCCCGTGATTAAATTCTTTCAACGATTCTTTGGGAAGTTGTACATTTATAGTAATAACACGGAGTTTTTACACTTCTTGTAACGTAACTTTGCCAGGCGGGATTTCAGTAAGTCTCTCCACAGTAGAGTCCAGGCTCAGCCAGGCCCTGGAGCCCGGCTCTCAGTTCTGCCCTGTCATTTGTGTCTCCTTGGACACATTGCTGTTCTCTTATTTCTAAATGGGGACAATAATAGAACTTGCCCCATGAGTTTATTACAAGGATTAAATGAGTTAATCATTTAAGGTACTTAGACGAGTGTCTAGCACATAATGTACATTATAAATTTTTGCTATTTTATTATTATGATTCCTCCCAAACTCAACATAGAAACCTATGACCATGATATTTTAAAGGCAAGTTAATGCTGTGGGTAGACTACTGACATACTGACACAGTTATTGTTAGTTAATATATTAACACTGCTCTCTCTGTTTAAAGACAAAATATAAATAGCTACAAAAGATAAAACATAAATACCTATAAAGATATCCAAAACTCTATTAACCCTCATAATCAGAGACATAAAAATTAAAACAGCAAGCCAATAACAGGAGGGACCAGGACAGTATCTCGGGAAGCCCCGACCCAGCCTCCCAGGGGCCCTGAAAAGCCTGCAGAGCCACGACTCTCCAGAGCATCTCCATAAGCAGCACCGGCAGAAAGGAGCTTCTGGAACTAAAGACGCGAAGAAGGAACCACAAGGAGACGGGGCGGGCGAGATGCGGTTTAGCTGAGCCCCACCCCAGGATGAACATCCAACAGACGGAGGGTGACCACACCACAGAGGTTCAGCCGGAAACAGAGGGCTGTGCCCCATGGGCCTCCCCAGCCCGGCTCCTGCGCCAGGAGACAAGCCCCCAGAAAGTCTGGTGCCAAGGCCAGTGGGGCTGACTCTCAGGGGAGCAGAGGGCTAAGGGGATGGAAGCTCCAGGCCTAAAAGATGTGCAAAACCTCCCAGGCTCCGGGTGGAAGCAGTGGCCCAATAGGAGACTGGGCACCTCCACCAGCTGGTCCTGGAGGGCCTCCCGAGGAGGAGGCCGGGTGAGAGACAGGGAGGGGAGGGGACCCTGTGCTTCCCAGGGACACAGACAGGGCACAGCCATCCTGGGAGCTCACTCTACCGCCAGGGCATCTCCAAGTCATTTGCAAACATCTTCTCCCATTCAGCAGGCTGCCTTCTCATTTTGTTGATCGTTTCCTTCACCATGCAAAAGTTTTTCAGCTTGACGTGGTCCCATTTGTTTGTCTTTGCTTTTGTTTCCCTTGCGTATTTTTATAGAGACAGATCCATTAAAATATTGCTAAGACCAATGTCAAAGAACATACTGCCTACGTTTTCTTCCAGGAGTTTTATGGTTTCAGGTCTTACACTTAAGTCTTTAATCCATTTTGAGTTTATTTTTGTATATGGTGTGAGAAAGTAGTCCAGTTTGTTTCTCTGGCATGTAGAAGTTCAGTTTTCCCAACACCATTTATTGAAGAGGCTGTCTTTTCCCCATCGTATATCCTTGCCTCCTTTGTTGTAGATTAAATAACCACATAAGTGCGGGTTCATTTCTGGGATCTCTACTCTGTTCCAGTGATCTATGTGTCTGTTTTGGGGCCAGTACCATACTGTTTTAACTACTGTAACTTTGTAGCAGACTTTGAAATCAGAGGGGATGATACCTCCAGCTTTGTTCTTCTTTCTCAAGATTGTTTTGGATATTTGGGGTCTTTTGTGTTTCCATACAAGTTTCAGAATTATTTGTTCTAGTTCTGTGAAAAAATGCCATTGGTATTTTGTTAGGGATTACATTCAATCTGTAAATTGTCTTGGCTAATAATCTTTTAACAATGTCAATTCTTCCAATCCATGAATATGGTATATCTTTCCACTTGTTAGTGTCATCTTCTATTTCTTTCATCAGTGTCTTATAGTTTTGGGAGTATATGTATTTTACCTCCTTGGTTAAATGTATTCCTAAGTATTTTATTCTTTTTGATGCAATTGTAAATGGGATTGTTTTCTTAATTTCTCTTTCTGATAGTCTGTTGTTAGTATATAAAAATGTAACAGATTTCTGTATATTAATTTTCTATCCTGAAACATTACTGAATTCATTTATTAGTTCTAATAGTTTTTTGGTGGTGTCTTTAGGATTTTCTATATATAGTATCATGTCACCTGAAAACAGTGATAGTTTAACTTCTTCCTTTCCAATCTGGATTCTTTTTATTATTATATTTTTTAGTCTGGTTGCTATGGCTGGGATTTCCAATACCAGGTGGACTAAAAGTGGTGAGAGTGGGCATCCTTGTCTTGTTCCTGATTGTAGAGGAAATTCTTTCAGCTTTTCACTGTTGAGTATGGTGTTGGCTGTAACTTTGTCATATATGGCCTTTACTATGTTGAGGTATTTCCCTCTAACCCACTTTGTTGAGCGTTTTAATCATAAATGGATGTTGAATTTTGTCAACAGGTTTTTCTACATTATTGAGATGATCACATGATTTTTATTCTTCAGTTTGCTTAATGTGGTGCCAGCAGGCCGGTGGGTAGGACTGGAAGTGATAACAGTACCTTCATCAGCATCCTCTGTGAGGAGCAAATGAACTGCTGCATCAAGAGTGCTCAGTCAAGGGGCTTCCCTGGTGGCGCAGTACTTAAGAATCCGCCTGCCAATGCAGGGGACACGGGTTTGAGCCCTGGTGCAGGAAGATCCCACACGCCGCGGGGCAACTAGGTCCGTGCACCACAACTACTGAGCCTGTGCTCTAGAGCCCGCGAGCCACAACTACTGAGCCCGCATGCCACAACTACTGAGCCTGCGCTCTAAAGCCCATGCACAACTACTGAGGCTGTGCTCCAGAGCCCACGAGCCACAAGTCCTGAAGCCTGGGTGCCTAGAGCCTGTGCTCTGTAACAGGAGAAGCCACCGCAGTGAGAAGCCTGGAAGAGTAGCCCCCACTCACCGCAACTAGAGAAAGCCCGTGCACAGCAACAAAGACCCAATGCAGCCAAAAATAAAGAAAAATAAATAAATTTTTAAAAACTAAAAGAAAATAAAAATTACCTGGGAAGGGCGGTGCTCATTTTCACAATTAGGGCACTAAAACTAAGCAGAGAATGTATTTTATTTAAGAACCTCATTTGCTTTAAAACTACCTGTTGTTTCTTTCAAGTTTATTTAGATTTCATTATAAATTCAAAGACTTAACTAGTCTAGGTGTAAGAGGATCAATTTAGCACATAATAACCTAAAAAAAAAAAAAAACAATTTTAAAGGAATCAGGGACTTTCCTGGATGCCCAGCGGTTAAGACTCCACACTTACACCGCAGAAGGTGCAGGGTTCGATCCCTGGACAGGGAATTAAGATCCCACATGCCACATGTGCAGCCAAAAAGTAAAAAATAAATAAATAAAAAATTGTAAAAAAGAATCATTATGAATTCTTTTAAAACAGTGTTAAACCTTTTGGTACCAGTGTTCACTGCATTTGTCTGCAGGCTTTATTCATCGATACCAATTACCTGACTCAAGGAGTGTGTGCAGATGATCGTGTTTATATAAAAATAATCTTCCAAATTATGTCCTAGGACTCTCTAGGAGGGCTTGAGATGTAAACGGACAGCAATCTATTTGAGATAAATGGTCGGACAATTATTTTACACCCAAAGTAGCATCTGAGCCAGAGCTACTTAGAGGGCAGGAGACAAGTTCTCTTACTCATTTACCCTTCCAGTTACCAAAGCTTTCTGAAAGTCTTTTTCTTGGAGTCAGTCCCAATGCCCAGTGGTATCTAAGGAAACGTGACGTAGGCTCCAGAACCCCAGTCCTCTGAGGGCAGAGCATCCCGACACACGGCCCCTCGGCCGCCCCTCAAGGTCTCATCAAGACGCAAGGGGACCTGTGCTGCCCGCGGCTTCCTGGGCAGGAGGCAGCCTCCCGGGGTGGAGGGAACCCCCCTGTCAGAGTCCCAGCCCTGGCTGACCTCCAAACACTCCTTGTAAGGCCTTCAAAGCCCTGTTTACAAGAGTCCACCTGCCTAGACCCAGCAGCCACGGGGATCACTGGGCGTTTTCTGAAGCTCTGAGCAAAGGTGTGGGCTGAATTGGGAGTCTCAGGAGATACCGCAGGTCCAGAACCCAGCCAGATCCCTCGTCAAGATCACCTTCAGCATCCTTTGTTTCCTCTCCTGTTAACTGAAATACTTATCTACCCCGTAGCGAATGGGGAGGCTGACAAATGTTGTTGAATTTAACTATTAAAATACTTTAGAAACGCCCTCAATAAGACAACCGTGATTCACAAACTTGGGATGAGCCACACTGACCCCACGCACACTGCCTCTCTCTTTCTGGTCCCCTGCTTCTCACCCAGAGTGTACTCTTCTGTTAGGGCAGGTGACACAGCACTGACTGATGAACAGCATCCCAGGCCAGGTTTAGGATGATGCACAGCACTGCCTCCAAAATCCCTCATCACCAACACACACACACACACACACACACACACCCCCTCCAATAATAAGGGAGAAAAGGGCACAAATGACGTGATGTGGAGGACAGGTCAGCACCTTCATGAACATGCACCACATCGATACTCACAATTCATCCCGAGTTTCAGTCTGAACCAGAGGCCACAGGTGGATTAAATCACCCACATCAGGCCCCGCAAACATCACGGAAGAGGCAACAGAAAACAAAATCCTTTCTTTCTTTCTTACACTGTCTACCCAACGCTCAACCCAGACAACCTTCTAAAAAACAGCGGCCTTAAATACACATATTGTCAAAAAAAAAACCAAAAATACACACATTGTCTTTGCTAGTAAAGAGGCAGTTCAGACAGAGAAGTTTCCCTGGCTTGGGACAAGAGCAGCTATGGCTTTGGCCGTCTCCAACTTTCTGCTTACGGCAGGGGAAATGCAAAGTCTCTCCAGAGAAAATGCCAGTTATTTAAATATATGTATATCCATAGAGGAAAAGTACTCACAGACAGTTGCAATGATTTTTCAAACAGAAATGTCAGCGCTCTTACTTTGCCAAAGGGAAACTGAGAGACCTCATCGTGGGTCATATCCATGTGACCTGGTGACAAAATGCTTCAGACACCATGCTAGATATGGGGCAGACCCCTTCTAATTTTAATTACTTGAAAGCTTAAAATTACTAACAGAATACAATTTACAATAACATAAGAGACACTATAGACATACAGCGCCACTAAAGACTGTATTTTCAAGATCAAATACTATCCAGTCTTCGTTTTCTGAGTACTTCCTCAGCAGATTTTGTCCCTGTCAAAATGTTTTTTATTTTCCTTCTAAATTTTAACCACCATTTCCAATCAATGATTTCTCTGTGAGGTGTGAATAAATGAATTGGCACGTTTCTTTTACACTATGCTCGAGCTCATGTTTTCTCTGAGCTAAAGCTCATGTATTAGATGATGCTGTCTGACTCCAAGTCACCATGGATTCCAAAGGTCCGATAAGAAAAAAAAGGAATGTTGCATTAGAATATTTGGTTTAATCCCAACTGCGTCCTCCTGGCTTGCCCTCTGATCACGTCCAGATTCAGCAAAGAAAACCCAGACGCGAGAAGCTGGGTGGGGGACAGAAGGGGTTTGCTTTTATTGTCATCCTACCTGGTCCTCAATAATCTCAAAAAGAGAATCAAGGTTTATAAACGTAAGTAGTTTTTTGGTAGTTAGTGTATTCTCCCTCCAAATTCCTTTCTTTATCAGCTAAGATATGTACTTCTGTAATTTCAATTCACACTTAGGGCTGTTGTTGTTGTTTTTTTAATTTATTTTATTTTATTTATTTATTTATTTGGCTGCCGTTGGGTCTTCGTTGCTGCGCGCAGGCTTTCTCTAGTTGCAGCAAGCAGGGGCTACTCTTTGTTGCGGTGTTCAGACTTCTCATTGTGGTGGCTTCTCTTGTTGTGGAGCACAGGCTCTAGACGCGTGGGCTTCATTAGTTGCAGCACGCAGGCTCAGTAGTTGTGACACACGGGCTTAGTTGCTCCATGGCTTGTGGGATCTTCCCAGACCAGGGCTCGAACCCGCGTCCCCTGCATTGGCAGGCGGATTCTTAACCACTGCGCCACCACAGGGAAGCCCAGTTAGGGCTGTTTTAATATAGATCGTGTATTCTAGCATCATGAGCCCAAACTAAAGACCACCACCCACCATCTCTGGCCAAATGGGCTCAGATGGGGGAGGTTAGGTGTGCCCATACATCTGCAGTAAGGTTTTCTGTCCTCAATGTTCATTTCCTCGATGCTTACCTTATTTAAAATTACTGTCATGACATCAGTGATACCTGCTTGCATTGTAACAAAGCACCAAGTTACAGCAGCCCCAGGAATTCCTTTGGCAGTGGGGAAAATCCTGGCCTTGCAGATGGAAGTGAATTTGGTGGTCACATCTCAGCTCCCCAAGAAAACTTCCCACATGACAAAATCTGCTCACAAAGGATGAGCAAACTATGTGTGTGGGCGGAGGTGCTCTCCAAGCTGGTCGCTGAGGTATCTCAGGTCAAGACGGAGGTGAAGACCCGGAAAGGCGGGGCATGCCAGCCAACACCCGGGCACCTCCAGCCAGCACCACTAGCCCTTCATCAGTGAGCACGTGACCGTTTACACAGCAAAACGGGAAAAGCACAGTCACCATTCAGGGCACGGATCCGTCCTCCAAACAGATCTCTCTTGCTCGCGTAAAATCTAACAGAATAGTTTCCAGAGAAATCTAATTCCCCTTTCCATTGTTCAGTAAAGATTATCCAAAGCCGTAAACTGCTATTGGCTATTTTTAAAAACTATTTTTGAATACTGATTACTCGTTTTCCTCTTGAAGTTGCCATCACATGACCTCCCAGGTGTGAGACAATGAATACCAGGCAGAATCCTTAACAGAGACCGTCCTGAAGGAAAGAGTAAGACCCACAGGAACTGCAATCATCCCTCTATTTCTACCAAACCGGTGGAAAATGAGGACGCATTTCAAATGTTTATAAACTGACGTCATTTCATTTGGAGCTGCTTTTTAATAAAAAAGAACACCTTTTTTCTGTTTTCACTCTGACCCATAATATCACAGTCATCCTAAAATAGCACCTCAGTGAAGTCCTGAAACCCGCACGTCTCATGCCAAATGGTTCATCAGTGATCTGGTTCATCTTCTGCCTGAAGCAAGCACAATACAAAAGAACAGAACGGAATTCAGCTAAGGTCAAGCTGGGAAGATTCCTTCACAAGGACGGAAAAACGAAAAAGAAATAAGGCGCTTAAGGGGGTATAATGTTTTCTGAGAAAGTTATAGCAGCTAAAAACAGATCATCTATAGCAAGCAGAGTAAAGGTGGTTCCAACAGCAGATCTACAATTAAATAAGCAGGGCAGGAAGATCCTGACCCAAAGCCTGGCTGTGCCGAAGCTCTGGTCCACACAACCTCTCAGACCCAGTAGACTAGCGTGCACTCCTTTCTTTGACTTGATAGAAAATCACACTTAACCTCAACAGATTAATGCATCTTTGACCCTCAAACTATGTATTTCTTTGATCAAGCCACCAGAGATCTGAAACTTATTTTTATATTTTTCTCTTGGCTATTTTGATAACAACTTATAAAGATTTATCCTGAAACATTATAAAAATCATCCACCACCACTGGTGAAACATTATAAAAATCATTCACCAGTCTAAAAATGAACAGTGTCTGTTATGTACGTATTTAATACAAGGTTAAAAATTCTGCAGCAAAAGGACAAAACCACAAGTACTTATTTCATAAATGTGGAGGAATAGGGATTTTACTATAGGATTTACGTATACTAATTTCTTAAAATATCATAGCCAGTAAAAGAAAAAATGTACTGAATACCCCCATGCCAAGTCCTGTGGGAAGCTGCAAAGACCAGTGTGTTTGCCCTAAGGCTGCTGTTGATACAGGGATAGAGGGGATGCTGAGAGCATCTGCGATGACCCTCTGTGGGATGCAGCCAGATGTAAGGTCTGCAGAAGCGCAGAGGGAGAAGCGATGGCTCGGGCTGATGGGGGATGGGAAATGCTTCCCTAAGAATGAGCCAGTCCATCCAGGCTCTGAAAGGCAAGTCGTAGTGACAAGTGGAATTGCAGGAGGGAGTACCAGGTAATATGCGTTCATCTGGCAACACTGATTGGGCATCACTTCACACGAGGTCCTGGAGGACACAAGAGGCCCCAGCGCTGAGTGATGGAGGCTCGTCCACCCAGGCCAGCACTTCCACTGCAGAGTCTGGACAAGACTACAAATAGACCCACACTCTGCGTCTACACTGTAAAGGAATGGAAACCAAACTATTAAATAAAATATATTCTGCCACCCTCTCCTGACAAGAATACCTCCATAATCATAAGATCTTTTGAATATCATAATCATCACCTGTGCTGAGATGTTCTGATGATGGACCAGTGGTGGTGGATGACTAATAAAATGAAGACCTAGAGAACTCATAAATACTCACATATTTATTCCACAAAATTTATCTCTTGCCTTCATGTCAAAAAAAATCACTAATTATGTGTTTACAATCCAGACTGTCCACATAATCTTGCTCTGTTGAGAATAACGCCAAATTAAACCTCATTTCTAGAGTCACTGTAATTCTTGGAGAGATGTTTTCAGTTTGGAGAAATTTTATTCACTGAGGCAGCAGCAACTGTTAATAAAATTCTTAAAGTGATACTTAGACTCAGAAAAAAAACCTAACAGATTTTACATATAGAATCGTAAAGGCGGATTGAATATGAAAAATTATCATTATCATGGAAAATACCATGAAATATTTTAACTTCCTTCATATGAATCATTATTACAGATCTCAACATCTCTTAAATATCTAAAAAAGAGTGGATATATGTATATGTATAACAGATTCACTTTGCAACACCTGAAACTAACACAACACTGTAAGTCAACTATACTCCAATAAAAATTTTTTTAAAATAATAAATGAAAAAAGAAATAATCTGGATCCTAACAATATTCCCATTATATTAAAATTTTCACTTGATTTTATCATTCTAGTTTGTTTTGTTTTGTTTGTTTGTTTGTTTGTTTTTGCGGTACGCAGGCCTCTCATTGTTGTGGCCGCTCCCGTTGCGGAGCACAGGCTCCAGACGCACAGGCTCAGTGGCCATGGCTCATGGGCCCAGCCGCTCCGCGGCATGTGGGATCTTCCCGGGCCAGGGCACGAACCCATGTCCCCCGCATCGGCAGGCAGACTCTCAACCACTGCGCCACCAGGGAAGCCCCATTCTAGATAGTTTTAATTTGTTTTATTATTTTTATATTTATCTGACATATTCAGACATTCTAGCCTCAAATTCCAAAGTTACTTCTTCTATACTTAGAATCTATCCATTGTTTTCAGTAAATATTGGACACTGTCAAAAAATAAATAAAGTGTCATTTTATTTGACTAAATATGTTTGGCTAAGTATTTTTAGAACATCATACCAATGTTTTTATATTGACTATTACTTCTATTTGTTAAATACTACCAATTTTTTGCTATTTCTCCAGGATTTTTTCAGTTCTAGCAATTGTATTATGTGTGCTTTTCTCTATAATAGTGACTTTTTTATATTCTCTTCATAAAGAACCCAAATGCTTCCATCACAAGTAACTTCACTGACAAAAGCTGCTCTCCAAAATTAGCTATAAAACAGAAAAATAGTAACAAAATATAGATTGTCTGCGAACTTAAAATAAAGGTTCGTTTCTATTTCTTCTTCATCCAATGCAAAAGGTTTCTCACCATGAACCCGAATCAGCTTCTTTTCCGGGAGCAGGGCCACACCCTCCAGGATCAGCTCCCAGCGGGGCCCCCAGTCCTGACCTTCTCCCCCGATCTGCTGATTCTGGGAAGGCGTCTTCTTTGTCATCTCACACTGGACAGAACCGCCTTTGTGCTTCTGGGTTAGAAATTTGATGTAAATACTTTTGTCACTTATTCTCATTATTTTGATCAGTAACTCAAGCTTCATTTACTAAAGACTGTAGTTTCATAAATTTTATCAGACCTGATAAAACTGTGGATTTGATGAGAATAATTTTCTGCTCAATTTCATTATTTTGATCAGTGGTAAAAATCTAAACAATTTGCAATGCCCAGTTGGCTTGTTTTAATTGTTTTGATCAGTAATTAAACCTGAAAAATGTGTAATGAACTCTGCAGATTTTATATGGGTCATGCATGACAGAAGCCTACTCTTTCATTATCTTCAGATTTTAAAAATTTAAGCAGATTGCTTCTAAAATCCTACTTTTCCACTGTTTTTTTCCCCTTTTCTGAGCTCTATTTTTGTGTCTTCTTTTCCAGCCCTTCCTTGGCATGTACTATAATATTTCTCAATGATTTAAAGAATTTTTAAAACATAATTGTATCCAAAGGCTGTTTGAATATATATTCATAAAAATCCAAATCAAATGTAAAAACTGAATAAATTATTTTCATATGTATTTTGACAAAGTTTATTTTTCTAAAATAATCTAAACTGAGCAAGATGAAACAGTAGGAGATACCAGCCTTTGTTCCCCTCACAAAAAAACAATTAGACAGCTATTCACAATTGAAAACAGCCTTAGGAGGGCTGAAGAATCCAATTAAGGGGCTTCCCTGGTGGCGCAGTGGTTGAGAGTCCGCCTGCCAATGCAGGGGACACGGGTTCGTGCCCCGGTCCGGGAAGATCCCACATGCCGCGGAGCGGCTGGGCCCGTGAGCCATGGCCGCTGAGCCTGCGCGTCCTGTGCTCCGCAATGGGAGAGGCCACAACAGTGAGAGCCCCGCGTACCGCAAAAAAACAAACAAAACAAACAAACAAAAAAGAATTCAATTAAGAACCTACAGCAACACAGTGGAGCAAAAGAAGGAGAAAAACTGCACAGAGAGGATTGCTGGGGAGCTCAGCTCAGCAGAGACGTCAGAGGCAGCGAGGAACAAAGAAGAGGGGGTCCAACAACACCAGGCAAACAGCAGGTGCCCCTGTGGTGCCCACGGCCTGCTCTGTGGGGACCGGGCAGCCTTTGCCACTGGGGAGCACGGCAGCTGTAGATTTCCTGCAGCTTCCCTAGTGGAGGACCCCTAGTGTTATATGCACAGGCCCCCCGGGAGGGAGATGCTGCCATGCCCCCCACCGAAAGGAGCCTCTGCTACACTGCCCCATGAGCACAGCTGCCAGCAACCTCACCCCGGTGCACACCCAGCCCCCAAAGCCTGCTCTGCTTGCTGTGTGCCCACCTGCACCCCAGAAAATGGCTCTGCACCTGTATCTCGGGCTCCCCGAGCCAGCACTGCTGCAGGCTGGCCAGCATCCCGGACGCAGGAGCCGCTGCAGATCCACAAGTGCCCCCTCCCCAGACCCCGGCTCCACGGCTACTGCCTGGGCACCCACACATCCAACACCAGTGACATCACCACCATGAAGGCCACCACAAGCTGGACCAATTACCAAAAAAATCCTCTCAGCCACGACATCTCCCATGGAAGAAAAAAATATCGAGTGGTCCCAGCAGGCTTTGCCACTAAAGACCCCAGCATCCCTCAGCACCACTGTGGACACCCACAGCCTTGGTCCTCTAGAAGGCCTGCAATCTTCACCAACACTGCCTCCAGCTGACAGAGCTGCATAGAGCCTAACACAGAGGCATCCCCAGAGCCAGAACCCCTACTCCAACCCAGCCACACCCTCTTACCCACGCACAGGTGAAGGTCTTTCCACACCAAAACCAGTCTGTCAAGTATGAAAGAGGTAACTGCTGCATCAAATACGCAGACAGCAGAGCAAAGGCTACAAGAAACATAAAAACCTGAAGAACGTGACCCACCAAAGGAGCACAACTTCAGCTGCTGTCAGCTTAAAAGAGACTGTCACATTTACAAGAAGTTTCATGTAAGCCTTATGGTAACCACAAGGCAAAAAAACCTATAGTAGATACACACAAGACAAAGAAAAAGGAATCAAAGCACACCACTACGGAAAATCATCAAATCATGAGGAAGAAGGCAAGAGAGGTAGAAAAAAAAGAAAAGAACCACCAAACAGCCAGAAAACAATTAACAAGATGATAACAGTGATTACTTTAAACAATAATTACTTTAAATGTAAATGGATTAAATTCTCCAACCGAAAGACACAGAGTAGCTGAATGGATTTTTTTGAAAAAGAGAGAGACACAACTATAGACTGCTACAAGAGACTTGCTTCAGCTTTAAGGACACAGGCTCAAAGTAAAGAGGTGGAAAAAGATATTCCACACAAATAGAAACCAAAAGAGAGCAGGGGTAGCTATACTTATATCTGACAAAATAAACTTTAGGTCAAAAACTATAACAAGAACAGAGAAGGTCATTATATAACGATAAAGAGGTCAATTCATCAAGAGAGTATAACAATTGTAAATATATATTACCCAACATTGGTACACTCAAATACATAAAACAAATATTAACAGATCTGTAGGGAGAAATAGACAGCAATGTAACAATAACACGGGACTTCAATACCCCATTTTTAACAATAGATAGATCATTCAGACAAAATAAATAAGGGATATTGAACTTAGACTACACATTAGCCAAATGGACCTAACACACATATACAGAATACTTCATCCAACAACAGCAGAATACGCATTCTTCTCAAGCTCACATGGAACATTCTCCAGGATAGATCATATGTTAAGTCACAAAGCAAGGCTTAACAGATTTAAGAAGATTGAAATCATATCAGGTAAATATCTTTTCTGAACCACAATGGGATGAAAGCATACATTAATAACAAGAGGAAAACTGGAAAATTCACAAATATGTGGAAATTAAACAGCACACTCCTGAACAATCAATGGGTCAAAACAGAAACCAAAAATGAAATTTAAAAAAATCTTGAAACAAATGAAAATGTAAACACAACATAGTAAAATTTATGGGATTCAGCAAAAGCAGTTCTAAGTGGGAAGTTGATAGCCATAACACCCACGATAAGAAAAAAGAAAGACTTTAAATAAACAATCTAGTTTTACACTTCTAAGAACTAGAAAAAGAAGAACAAACTAAGCCCAAAGTTAGCAGAAGGAAGGAAATAACAAAAATCAGAGCAGAAATAAATGATATGGAGACTAGAAAAACAGTAAAAAAGATCAATGAAAGGAGGAGCTAGATTTCAGACAGGTAAAATTGACAAATCTGTAAGTAGACTAAGAAAAAAAGAAGACTCAATTAAAATCATAAATTAAAGAGGAGACATAACAACTGATAGCACAAAAATACAAAGGTTCATAAGTGGCTACTATGAAAAATTATATGCCAACACACTGGATAACCTAGAAGAAATGGATAAATTTCTAGAGAAGTACAACCTACAAAGACTGGATCAAAAAAAAAAAAAAAAAAAGGAAAATCTGAAGATCTGTAACTAGTAAGAAGATTGAGTCAGTAATCAAAAACACCCAAAAAAGAAAAGTCCAGGACCAGATGGTTTCAATGGTGAATACCATCAAACATTTAAAGACAAATTAACCTCAATCCTTCTCAAACTCTTCCAAAAATTTTAAGCTGAAGGAAAACTTCCAAACTCATTTTACAAGGCCAGCATTACTCTCAATAACAAGAATAGTACTAGAAGAGACAATCACAGGTCAATATCCCTGACAAAAAATACATGCAAAAATCCACAACAAAATACCAGCAAACTGAATTCAACAGCACATCGAAAGGATCATACACCACAATCAAGTGGGATTTATCCCTTGGATGCAAGAACGGTTCAACATACACAAATCAATAAATGTGATACACCACATTAAGAGAATGAAAGATAAAAATCAAATGATTATCTCAATAGATGCAGAAAAAGCATTTGACAAAATTCAACATTTTTTCAGGATAAAAACTCTCAACAAAGAGGGTTTAGAAGGAACATATCTCAACATAATAAAAGCCATATATAGCAAGCCCACGATTAATATCAGACTTGGTGGTGAAAGCTGAAAGCTTTTCCTCTAAGATCAGGAACAAGACAAGAGTTCCCACTGTTACCATTTCTAATCAACGTAATACTGGAAGTCCTGGCCGGAGCAATTAGGTAAGAAAAAAAATAAAAGGCATCCAAATCAGAAAGGCAGAAGTAAAATTGTTTCTGTTTGCAAATGACAATCTTAGATTTAGAAAACCCTAAAGGCTCCATCAAACTAACTGAAAGAGAAATTAGGAAATCAATCCCATTGACAATTGCATCAAAAACAATAACATACTTAGGAATAAATGTAACCAGGGAGGTAAAAAAATCTGTGTGCTGAAAACTATAAGACGATGATGAAAAAAACTGAAGACACAAACAAATGAAAAGATATCCCATGTTCACAGACTGGAAGAATTAATATTGTTAAAATATCCATACTATCCAAAGCGATACACAGGCGCAATGCAATCTTTATTAAAACACAATGGCATTTTTCACGAGAACAGAAAAACATTTATAACTCCTAAAATTCATATGGAACCACAAAATACCCCAAAATAGACAAAGCAATCCTCAGAAAGAAGAACATAGCTGGAGAAATCACACTTTCTGAGTACAAGCTACATTACAAAGCTATAGTAATCAAAACAATATGATAGTGGCATTAAAAAGACACATAGACCAATGGAACTGAATAGAGAGTCCACTATTAAACCCACACATATACGGTCAATTAATATTTGCCAAAGGCACTAAGAATACACAATGGGGAAAAGATAACCTCTTCAATTAATGGTGTTGGGAAAACTGGACAGCCACCCACAAAAGAATAAAACTGGATCACTAATTTATACCACTCACAAAAATTAACTCAACATACATTAAAGATTTAAATGTAAGAACTGCGACCTAAATCTCCTAGAAGAAAACACAGGGCAAAAGCTCCTTAAGATTGGTCTTGGCGATTTTTTGGATCTGATGCCAAAAGCAAAGGCAACAAAAGCAAACACAGGACTACATCAAACTAGAAAAATTCTACACAGCAAAGGAAATCATCCACAAAATGAAAAAGCAACCTATAGAATGGGAGAAAATATCTGCAAATCATATATCTGATACCTGGCTAATACCCAAAATATATAAAGAACTCATATAACTCAATAACAAAATCCCCAAATAATCTAATTTTAAAATGGGCAAAGGACCTGAATAGACATTTTTCCAAAGAAGATATACAAATGGCCAACGGATAGATGAAAAGATGCTCAACATCACTAGTCATTAGGAAAATGTAATTCAAAACCACAATGAGATATCACCACGCTTGTTCGGATGGGATGGCTGTTAACAAACAGACAAGAGATGACAAACGTTGGCAAGGATGTGGGAAAAAGAGAACCCGTGTGCACTGTTGGTGGAATGTAAACTGGTGCAGTCACTATGGAAAACAGTATGGAGGTTCCTCAGAAAAATGAGAAATAGAACTACCGTATGAACCAGCCATCCCACTTCTGTGTATATCTCCAAAGGAAACAAAATCAGGATCTCAGGGGGCTTCCCTGGTGGCGCAGTGGTTGGGAATCCGCCTGCTGATGCAGGGGACACAGGTTCGTGCCCCGGTCCGGGAGAATCCCACATGCCACAGAGCGGCTGGGCCCGTGAGCCATGGCCGTTGAGCCTGTGCGTCCGGAGCCTGTGCTCCGCAACGGGAGAGGCCACAACAGTGAGAGGCCTGCATACCGCAAAAAAAAAAAAAAAAAATCAGTATCTCAAAGAGATTACCTGCACTCCCAGGTCCACTGCAGCACTGTTCACAATAGCCAAGATACTGGCAACGTGGATGACCTGGAGCGCTTCGTGCTAAGTGAAATAAGCCCAATAGAGAAAGCTAAACACTGTGTGGTATCACTTACATGTGGAACCCTAAAATTAAACTAAAGTTGAACTCACAGAATCAGAGAATAAACGGTAGTTGCCAGAGCCTTGGGAGTGGGGGAAATGGGGAGCTGTTGGTCAAAATGTACAAACTTTCAGTTAAAAGAGGTTCTGAGGATCTAATGTACACCATGGTGACTATAGTACTGTCGATGTGAAATTTGCTGAGAGAGTGCAGTTAAAGCATTCTCACAAAAACAAAACAAAAGAGTAACTATGTGAGGTGATGATGTGTTATTTAACTTGGTTGTGGTAATCATTTTATAATGTATACACAGATCAAATCATCATATTGTACATTTTAAATATATACAATTTTGTCAATTATACTCAGTAAAGCTGGAAAAATAAAAAATATAATAATTTAAACTAGTTAAATGCAAATCACAATTTATCAAATTTTAAATCAAATGTATTAAAATTAAACCTTTACTTATAAAAATGTAATTAAACCTTATTAAATATTTTTACAAAAGTAAATCTATTTTTAATTAAGCATTCCAAGTTTATACAGTTACCAGCATAAAAAGTCTGTTATCACACTTCACACACATTATGTCTAGACATACAACTATACAAACGTAGAGTGTGTGAATTCAAGAGGAAGAGGCAAATCCCTTGCTAACTTATGAGTATGTCCAGTCCAGGGATGGGTTCATGAAGAGAATCAAGGAAACGGATGATCAATGAGATTGGGAAATTGATTATGCGTGAATGAGAATGGCTGTCATGCTATTGTGAATGGAGGGATGTGACAAGGTAGCGTATTTGTGTTCTCTCTTACCTACATGTTCCTACAGCTCAAATCGCCTCTCTGCTCCAGGGTTAGCACCAGTATCTCCCATAAGTCCCGGCAGCCTTTGGAGAGGTAACATCCCCTTTTGTTTTGAGGCATTAGGGCAGGAGATGAGGGGAAGCATCTTCTGGGACCACAGAAGATGGTCCTCGTGATGGCCACGTGATGGCCACGTGATGGTGATGGCCACGTGATGGTGATGGCCACGAGAGCAGACGTTCGGGTTTTGGGTGCACCCTGCCAGCACCAAGCCCTGGCTCCCAGGGACAGAGGCCCAGGGGCTGCTCGCCTGCCCAGGCTTGGCTGAAGGAGGTTCTCCTCTACTCACTTCCTCTACTCGATGTCTTGAGACACTCTCCTTCCAGCCACGAAGCCCCACTGCCCTTCTTTCAGCTTCTCTAAGAGCCAAAATCTACTCAGCCTTAGACTTCACTCCTCTGCTTGGAAGTTCTTTGAATGGCTGTCTCCTCATTCTGTAGGTTTCAACCCCCTTCTCAGGCAGGCCAGCCCTGATGCTTCTAAGTAAGCTCTCCCCACCCCCACCCCCGCTGGCAATGTTCCATCCCTGCACAGTTTCCTACATAGGACATCTCAGAATTTGCACTCTATATATTTGGGGGGTTGGGGTTTTTTTTTTTCTTTATTATCTATGTTCCCATTTTTGGTATAAGAGCCAGAGGGAAGGACCAAGAAGCAAAATATAGCTTTTTTTTTTTTTTTTTTTTTTTTTTTTTTTAGCTATTAGTATAAAATAGGCACTCCATGAATATTTGGAGGAAGGAGAGAGAGAAAGAGACTGGAAAATTCTCTGTAGGCAGGAATTATTTATAGATCAATTCTCCACTTAAAAATACTGCTAGGGCTTCCCTGGTGGCGCAGTGGTTGAGAGTCCGCCTGCCGATGCAGGGGACACGGGTTCGTGCCCCGGTCTGGGAGGATCCCACATGCCGCGGAGCGGCTGGGCCTGTGAGCCATGGCCGCTGAGCCTGCGCATCTGGAGCCTGTGCTCTGCAACGGGAGAGGCCACAACAGTGAGAGGCCCGCGTACCGCGCAAAAAAAAAAAAAAAAAAAAAAAAAAAATACTGCTAAAGGGACTTCCGTGGTGGTGCAGTGGTTAAGAATCCGCCTGCCAACGCAGGGGACACGAGTTAGAGCCCTGGTCCGGAGAGATCTCACATGCCGCGGAGCAACTAAGCCCGTGTACCACAGCTACTGAGCCTGCGCTCTAGAGCCCGCGAGCCACAACTACTGAGCCCGTGAGCCACAACTACTGAAGCCCGCACGCCTAGAGCCCGTGCTCCACAACAAGAGAAGCCACCACAGTGAGAAGCCCGAGCGCCTAGAGCCCGTGCTCTGCAACAAGAGAAGCCACCGCAATGAGAAGCTGGCGGACCGCAACAAAGAGTAGCCCCCGCTCGCCGCAACTAGAGAAAGCCCGCGCACAGCAACAAAGACCCAACGCAGCCAAAAATTAATAAATTAATTTTTTTAAAGAAAACATTGATGAAAGAAATCAAAGATGACACCAACAGATGGAGAGATATACCATGTTCTTGGATTGGAAGAATCAATATCATGTTTTCGTTTTTCTTGGACCAGAACTGCTGGGTCATACGGTAATTCTACGTTTAAGGTTTTGAGGAATTGCCAAGCTGTCCTCCAACGGGCTCTGCTTCACAATTCCATCAGCAGTGTTTCTCCACATCCTTGCTGACACGTTATCGTCTGACATTTTTATTTTGTCATTCTCAAGAGTTAAAGTTGTAGCTCATTCTGGATTTGCATTTCAGTAATTACTAATGATGCTGAGCATCTCCAGATGGGTTTTATTCACCATTTGTGTACCTTCTTTTAAAAAATAGCTCTTCAAATACTTTGCTCAATTTTGACTGGGTTATGTGGGTTTTTAAATTGTTGAGGTAAAAGGGTTCTCATATATGATTTGAAATTTTTCTCCCATTCTGTCTTATTACTTTTTTGATGGTGTCCTTTGAAGTGCAAAAGTTGTTGATTTTGATGAAGAACAATTTATCTCTTTTTTCTTTTGCTTTCAAAGGCAGATCTGCCTTTTCTTTTTCAGAATTTTCATCTTAAGCAGTTAGTTGTGGTCCTTCATGATATTGCTTGCATGAAAATGTAATCCTATGTCAAGGATTTTTGGCCCCAAAGAAGTAGAGGACCAATCTGAACAGACTTTGCATATACTTCTCTCGGCTTTCATACCCTGTCTCCAATAGGGGTCAAAAACTGAAGGTTCTGGGCTGAAAGCAACCTGCAAACACACGTGGTCGAGCCTTTCACTTTGAAAAACTGTAATTAGCTGCTAATATTGAAAAGTCAGGGGGACTTCCCTGGTGGTCCAGTGGGTAAGACTCTGTGCTCTCAGTGCAGGGGACCCAGGTTTGATCCCTGGTCAGGGAACTAGATCCCACATGCAGAAACGAAGATGCCGTGTGCCGCAATTAAGACCTGGCGCAGCCAAATAAATAAACAAATGTTTTTTTGAATAAATAAATAAAAATAAAACTCAGGGAGGGAACTTCCTGGCAGTCCAGTGGTTAGGACTCCACGCTTTCACTGCCTAGCGCCCAGGTTCCATCCCTGGTTGGGGAACTAACATACCTGCAAGACGTGTCGCTTGGCCAAAAAAATTAAAAAAAAAAAAAAAACAGGGAATTTCACTTTTGACTTCCATATTTTCTTGAAAACTACAGCCAGCTCATTATCAATGGGCCCCAAGCCCTGAGGGCAGCACCCACTCAGGAGCTGGCTGGCCCCGGGCTGTCCCCGCTCCCCAGGACTCCAGCTGCAGGTCAGTCGCTGCCCATCACTCTACTAAGGGCAGGTCGTCTTTTGCGCCCCCCCCCTGCTCCCCTCAGAGGACCCTGCCAGCCAGCTTCCTGTAGGTATATGAGTCCAAAGTTCATGCCCTGAGCCGTAAACAGTAGTCACTGCAAACCCTTCCATACAGCTGGGCAGAACCAGATCCTCTCCTAAGCGTGTAACGCGCACGAGCTCATGTCACCTGAGAATAACGCCAGGGGGCGAAAACCGCTAGCATCCCCATTTTACAGACTAAGAAACCAAGACCCCAGGAAGCTGGGAACTTGGAGGGGGCCCGGCTGATGTCCTGAGGGTCCAGCCACTGGGCGTCATTCTCCAGCCGAGGAAGGCTCTGCACAGCTGCAAGGACAACGCCCTCTCCCTTCCGCTCAGGGCCTCCAGGAGAGGGTGTCCGGCACGGGCCGACCGCCGGCCTTGGCACCTGACGGACAGGCCGCCCTGTGCCTGGCGCTGGGGCTTCTGCAGAAACTGACGCCGCAACACGACACAGGCAAGGTTCAAGGCCAAAGGCCCCGCTCGCCCTGCCCTCTGGCCACCACACGAGAAGCGGCCCCGGGCTCAAGAATGCGTCTTGTGGGTTTTTACAGTAAGGCTGTTTTTCGTATTCACGAGCACATAAAATTAAGATGCTTAACAAAAATTACTCTGGGCCGAATATAAGTGGGCTTATGTGCAACGACCAACCACCAGCTTGAACTCTCATTACCCAGCTAGATCCTCATTTCACGATTATGACGAAAAGTGACCCGGCGCTGCTCGTCCTACCTCTTGCTCAAAATCCCCGGAGTCTCACTCGGGGAGAGTGAGACTCACCCGCCCAGGGATGCACCCGAACGGGGCAGGCGGCTCCCTCCCGCGCGCAACCGCCACGACCGGCAGACACTTTACCGGGGACGCTGGGCCCTTCCAACCGCCTCGTCCTACAGGCACTTCTCCTCTTCTCCTCTTGGGGCGTAAAGCCTGAGCACCACGATGAGAAGGGTGCGCGCTCCACACGCTGTGCGACCCGAAGGGCAGCTCAGTGACGCGGTTTCTCTCCCCACACAGAAGGCGAGGACGGCGGGTGTGCACCCAGGCCCATCTGCCCGCCCACTCCGGCGTGGTCTCCCGGGCGCCGACCTGCCTGCTCGCCCGGGCCCCCGCCCCGCGCTCCCGGCTGCTCTGGGTACCCGGGAGCAACGCCCACCGCAGGGCGCGGGGAGGCCCAGAAGGGAGCGGGGGCACGCGGCGTGGGTGGCTGCTTCACCCAATTCAGAGTAGGGAAGATTTGGGGGTGGGCGCAACGATAAAGGGGTTAAACTGGGACTCTATGGAGGCAAATTACCCAAGGAATGAAGATGGGAATTCTCTGTGGTAAGTTCTGGAAGATGCTAGGAGACCCGTTCCTTTCACCGCTTCAGGGCTCGCCCTTTCCAGTCTAAGCGCCGAAGCCTGGGGTTGCGGAAAAGTGAGGACCCTGCTTCGACGACCGGAGCGGGGGCGGGACCTGGGGGGACAGAGGCGCGGCGGGGCGGGGGGGAGCGCGGGGGCGGGGGGGAGCGCGGGGCTGGGCCAGGAGGCGGGGCGGGGTGCGCCGCGGGGAAGAGGGCCCGTCAGCGCCAAAGCCGCCCGGCAAGGCACCTCCTCTTGGCGCGTCGCTCCACTGTTTCCGTGAGCCCAGCCTCTCAGCTCCCGGCCGGGCTTCGGCAGCTCACGTTGGTTCATTATTTATTGCATCCACGCAGGACAGCTTTTCTTCTTTTTATCCGGTAACACTTCCAAACCCTGAAGGGCGAGCGCAGTAATAATTGGCTGACCCGGGGGCACATACTCCCTACTCCGAACTGTATTATTCCACTCCTGAAACCCAAAGCGCTGCACAAATAAGAGATTCCCACGAGCTGCTTCTGGTTTCTTCCTTTAACACTGTTTAGCGCCCACGCCCGGCCCTGGAGCAGACGCACCCACGGTCACGCGTGTGAGCACGTGAAGTGGCACCGATGAGCCTCCAGGACCCGCCGCCCCGGCGGCTGCAGACCCGCCTCTCACCCTCTAGGAGCCCGGGGGCGGGCGGCCCTCTCCCGGCGACACCGATGGAAACAGAAGACTTCTGCCACAAGTATGTCTTGCAGTTCAACGTGTACTTTTTGGGCACTCTGTAAGCAGGTATTTAAGGTTTTGGTTTTATCTTTAAAGACTGAAACTTTCAAACAAATCTCATCCCTAAAATAGAACTTTAAAAAATGCAAAACAGAAAAACAAAGTGAGACTTGGATGGTTAATTTAGGCAGCAACTCCAGATGACCACGCTGCGAGACAGAGGTAGTGAGTGGAGAACGTTTTGTCAAATTTTATCAACCTTATGAGTATAAAGAAGAAACAGATTCATTCTCCTTCTCTCAGCAATTCTTCGTTCCTTTACATTCTACTGTAGGTGAACACTGCCCTCTATTGGCAGAATGTTCCAACTTTTAAATATGTGGGGTTTTGGGTTTTAATACAAAAATCAGAAGAAAAAACTCAAATCTCCATGAACAAGAATGATTTTAAAATAAACTTGAACTATGCTTGACATCGTTCGTGTGTCTCTTATTGTCTATATCAATAAACGAAAAAGCCAGCTTCGTCCTTTCAGGTCCACCGCTAACAATTCCGATGCTCTTGGTGATGTTTGCAATTTGGAGAACTTGGACAAGACATGCGGGTTTGTGTGTCGTTTTCAGTTCAAAATATTCAATATAATAAATATTACATTGTATTCGTAGGGCATTTTTCTGGAAGGAAAGACTAAAAACTTTCTACTTTTAAAAACCTGACAGTCAATGGAAAAAAAACACCCTACTGTCACCTTCCATGAGTATAAGGCTAAGAACTGCAAGGCCCAGAGGAGCACATGAATGCCAGCCGCATCGCGGCTGTGGGACCTTTCCTCGCAGGCCTTAGGAAACTCCAGCAGAAAACTGTGTGTGCTATATAAAGCGTTAGAAACACTTTTTTAAAAAAGACATCAGTGTGCTGAGTGAGCAAGTTAATAAGACATAGACAAGGGTCCAAAAACAAAGGGAAAAGGGAAGCCAGCAAGGTTCGTGCACACTGGAGTCTCATTCAGCTGGAGTATTCGCTTAACTTAGCGACATTAACTTCTGATTTGGGGCAGCAAGCTTACAGGAAGAAGCGGAAAAGCCCTTTCCTAAATGGGGAGGGCTTCATTGGAATCTCCACGTCCGCAGAAAGTTCATTAAGGAGAACTAGAAATAATCCACCTTGTCCCCTCCTTCCCCCAGAGAACGCAGAGAAAACTGCCTATTTCAAAACTTGCTATGAGGAGAGAGTAAAATCTCCCCAAAGATGTAACGTCCCCAGGTTAGCTTTCCCGTGGATGTTCAGGCCCCTCTCCCTGAGTGGTGTGAAACCCTTAAACCCAGGACTTAGTTTAAAGAGGCCGTGAGCCAGCAGTGCTTCTGGCAAAGACCAGTTGGCCTCCAATAAACCCTCACAGATAGAGTTCCACAAGCTCAGTCAAAGCCCGCAAAGCACAAGAGAAACGGGGTCGTCACAGCTAGCCCTCAGAGACATCCTGAGCAGAAGCCCGCCACAGAGTTCAGATACTGGAATCAGATATGGAATAGAAAACAGGTTCAGTGTGCTCACCGAATTGAACGTATTAATAAAGAGCAGGAAATTATTTTTAAAAAAATTCTTTTAAGCAGAACTAGAAAATTTAACAGACATTAAAACTCAGTGTAAGGGTTTAACAGCAGACTTAAAGCAAGTGAAGACAATTAGTGGTTGGAAGATATATTTGAGTGAATTATTTAGAATCCAATGCTGAGAGGCAAAAAGTTGAGGCAATGTCTGTAAGAAAAGAAAATGGCCAAGAATTTCCAGAGCTGATCAAAGAGGCCAATCCACACACCTATAAAACAAATACCAGGTAGGATTAAAGATAAAAATGAACACCTAGCACATTACATGAAACTACAGAAAATCAACAACGCCAAGACAAGAGTATTAACAATGTCAGGACAAAACTGTAAAAACAGAGATAAAAGATAACCTTCAAAGAATGGCTATCAGTGAACTTCTCAACAGCTACAATGAAAGCCAGAATGTAGAGAACTCCATTGTTTTAGAGAAAAATACTGTCATCCTAAAATTATATTAGTCATATTTTTCAAGAACAAAGATAAATTTTTTTCAGACAGACAAAACTAAGAGCTAGCTACCGCAGGGTCTTTCACCAGAAGAAATTTTAAAAGATGTACTTTAGGCAAAAGAAAATTGAGATGATCCAAGAGTTAAGAAGAAATAATGAACAAAAAAGTGGGAATGTGGGAATCTAGCATCACCACAGACAACAGGGACCAGCCTCAGAAAGACAACGTGCAGTGAAAAGTAGGTGCACAGGAATGAACAGGGGTGATTCCGCTCATACCGCCTGGAGATACGAGCGTATGTGTAAAACCGCGGCAAAAAGCCAGGTGTGACCGTCACAAACCGCGGCAAAAAGCCAGGTGTGACCGTCACAAACGGGCACCCTGAGAGGGGGGCTAGGATGAGCGGGGAAGAGGGGCACACACAGGAACGGTAGTGCTGTCAGTCAAGCCTCATGGTTCGTACTCACATGTACGTACGTGAACCCTCATTCCTTGGACTTTCCAAGCATCTTATAAATATCCTTCGTATCTACTTGAATAGTTCATACAAATACATTTTTTGTTGTTGTTGTTTTGTTTTTTTGCGGTACGCGGGCCTCTCACTGTTGTGGCCTCTCCCGTTGCGGAGCACAGGCTCTGGACGCGCAGGCTCAGCGGCCATGGCTCAGGGGCCCAGCCGCTCCGCGCCATGTGGGATCTTCCCGGACCGGGGCACGAACCCGTGTCCCCTGCATCGGCAGGCGGACTCTCAACCACTGCGCCACCAGGGAAGCCCCATAAAAATAAATTTTTTAAAACCCTACACCCTTCAGCGGTGGCAACAGTCAAAAGGAAATGAGATGTCCAAATACAGACAATTCTATACCATAATTCAGCATATATCCATAGGTGTACTGACATTTTCTAAATTTAAAAAGAGAAAAAAGGCAGGCCACTGGAGAACGATGCTTAATTATATGCAACTGTTTATTTAAAATAATTTTCCAAGTTTTCCCATAAATTAACAGGTTTTGCTTCACTTTTGTCCTCTCAAACAGCTGAACACCAACACTTCCACATTTTGTATTTTAACTACTATGTGTGCTATCTTAATGACATTTTTCTTTATTAGTACTAGAAGCAGATATATGGACCAATAAGCAGTACAGATTTAAACGATGTTCCTGGTAGTTAATGGTGTTGCCGGCAGTTTCTTGGGCTCTATCAGATCCTGGGTGCTATCTCAAGCCATCTCCAAGCAGCAATCTGACTGAGGGGGGAAGTCGTCGTGCTCCCTCCCTAGGCCTACTTTCTCTCCGCAAAACAAATAATTACCCCACTGTAAATTCCCATGAATACACTGCTCATCATTTTGAATTACTTCATCTTTATTTGCTACCTCTCCACCTATAAAGCACAATTATCCACACTCAAATATAACATGTTTCATTAAAAAATAAACACCCAAAATATTCTTAATCATTCTAATATATTCCCATTAATAGATAAAAGGGCTTTCGCTTAAAATTTCATTCTTTATTTCTACTTCTTTATTTAAAGTCAATAGTAAAGTCACAACTGTGAAATAAATGCATTTAAAAACACAAAAGATACATTTCAATGACAAAAAATAGGCAATGATTATGAAAACCTACCGTACATTTTGCCAAAGCCAACAGAATAAAAGCTGATGTGAAAAACTCCATCTTCAAATATATCCTTAACAAAAACGTCCCTCATGAATAGTTAACACCACGATTTAAGAAAACGTCGTATTGACGTTATCTGAACACTTGCCCCGAAAACAACAAAGCTGGTGGGGGGGCGGCTAGATAAAAAATATGTGGGCACCAGGAGCCCCAAATTAAACTTCTAAAATGGACACTGATTTCAAAATAAAAGGAACATTTCTAACGTGACAATAGCATGAAACTATTTTTTTTTCCTTGATAGAAATGAATGGGGCATTTCTTAACAATAACAGCTTAGTAATCGCCTAAGAAAAATTGTGGAGATACCCCCAACGCCCAAGCCCAGTCAATGGTAAAAAACGAACAGCTTCCACGAAATTATCTTTCACATTACTAAAATATCCTGATTTACCTGGGATGATTCATGTTTAGACTATTTCAAACAGTTGTTTTTAGACGTGTGGAATTACCAGAGCTGAGATTTTTTTAAACCATTCATCTAACGGTTGAATCTTTGCAGAGACATAATAATCCTTCCACTACACATCGATTGCATTTCCTCAAGCATACTTGTTCAACAGTTGTAACAGTGATGCTGGTGGTGATAAGTGATACTCTCAAATTTTTCCTTCTAAAAAATATATAATCCATGGAACACTAAATAGTAAATATGCTACACTGTATACTTTCTTAAACAAGGCATGACTCTTCAGGCCCTAGCAGGAAGAAAAGAAACACTAATAACGGCATTTACCACCTGTTTCACTACTGACATTCAAATAATGAATACAGTAGTATGGGATATTAATCAAAAAAATGAAAAGCACTGTTACTTTACCACAAGAAACAAGAACAAAATAAAAACATGGGAAGAAATTAAATGAGCCCAGTGTAGGTCCCAAAGATTACACTATGATTCCGAATTTTCAAGGAAAAGGTCATCTACATATAATTTCTGTGACTACTTCCTATGCTACAAAGATGAATTTCAAAGCAAATGCAGGCTGGCGCAGCCCTGTTTGTCAAGGATGAACCTGCCAATGAACCAGGAGTTTCCTTTGCTAAAGTGCACCTGTGACCAGCCCACTCAGGCCGATTCACCGATGAGCCATCAACAGTCGCGTAGAACAACGGACTCTCTTAAAGCAAATACTTTATACAGTGGACTACAGGGAAAACCGTCCTAAATATACTATCTTCTAAAACTTCAGAGTAAGATAACCTCATCATTTTTAAATACTGAAAATGTAAAGGGTCCAACCAAACTAAGAGTTGTATTAAGTATATACGTTTTACTTTAATATTCACTTGACGTGCTCCTAAAATCTCTATGAGAGAAGCAGATGTTTTCCCCATGTCTTTTGGCAACAGATTCAAGAGCAAGAGTAGCAGTGCTGTTGAACTCCCTGAAAGGAGGAGGCTTTTTAAAGCTACATTACTCCGTATCTGCATCGTTATTGCACTCATACATTGCCCGGAACAGACCTACAGCAACTCAGCAATAGTGACTGCAACACACAAAGCTTCTGATTTCCTTGTTAGATAAAGGTTTCATGGAGGAAATGCAAATGGCTGCAATTGGAATCAGACTACATATATGCTTCCTGATTATTTCACCTTATGGAAGATTAAATCTAACCCTCACCACTACTAGTCTGTAAGGAACCAGATGAGGGTCTGAAGGACCCAGTCTTGACTACTGTTACATTCCACTCTTGAAGTCGCTCCAAGTTAAAACAGCAATTTTAACAAGATTTAAAGAAAAATATATTTTATAAAAGGGATTCTTTTTAATCACAGAATACATCATTTTTATTACCAAGACAGAAACAAGTTATACTTTTTCCACTAAAAATTCACTCTGATGAAAGAAAGCATTCTCTTTTAACGTCTAACAATGCTACATTTTCAAGACTAAAGGAGTTATCAGTAGGCGTTCTTCCTTCTTGCTCTAAGTTACTTCTCCCTAAAGTACGTCAAGTAGGCTTTTAGAGCCTCGGGCAGGGGGAGCCTCATGATCTTCTCCCTCAGCAAGTTCTGGGGCGGCGTCTCCTGCTCGCGGGCGGCGCCGCGGCCCGTCTCCTCCCCCGCGTTATCCTCTTCCATCTTCTCCTCCTCCTCGCTGTCCAGAGGCTGAGGGATGAGCTGATTCCCCACAAAGACGTAAGTGTTAATCCTCTGCTTGACCCTCTTCCTTTTCCTTCTGGGCGGAGCCCTCTGAGGAACGCCCTTGGCCTGCATCTCATCATTGATGAAATTTCTAAGTGTGCGTCGAATGTAAATACGAGCCAAGTCCTGCAGATTCCTGACAGCACAGGGGGCTAAAGACACACGGAAAACATAAGAAGTAAAACGTTACGTACTGTTCACTCCTTAGTGACTATTAGGGCACAGGACGTAGAACGCTGACGCTCATCTGGCGCAGATTTTAGGAGGCGCCTGCTGCGTGCCAAAGCGCCGCAGCACTGAGGACAGCGGCGGCAGCGCGGCCTGCGCGCACGGGCACGCGCGCGTCCCCAGGTGCGAGCATGGGCCCCTCGGGAGGGTAGCCAGCTTACAACGGCTGGAGCGCATGCGAATTAAACAGTTAGGGGACAAGAAGGGAAGAGCTTTTACCCCACACATTTCCTGCACTTTCTGATGTTGAAAAGTACGTGAAGGACCTGTTGAAAAACCTCAAATGAAGGCACTGTTTGAACAGCTGCCTCAGTCTGAGCTCTAAACTATTACACGCATGCACACGCAGTTTCCATCTTTCTGTAAATCAACAGGCAGAACTGGTTCACAGGTAAAGGGCCCCCAGAAATCATGGCGCACACTTCAGCAGCCCCGAAACACCACAGACCTAAGCTGCTGACGCTCGCGTCTATCTAGCGCACGGGGAGGGTCGGAACAGGCCCTGTCTGCTTCACTCCTGCTTCCCACCGGCGCGCAGGTGTTAAGACCTAGCGCCACACGCCCCTCTTGGTGGCCTCCTCCAGTGCATTGCACCCAGACAAAGAAAATTCTCAGGTCCCCACCTGAAATCCGTTTTTCCTAGTTTCCACCCCTGTGGGAATAAAACCCTTATCAAGGATTCTTCTCAAATACCTAACAAAACAAAACACAGCCCTCCTCAGTTCAACAGCACAAGAAAGCCTTCATCACTTCTCCCCTTACTTTTGGTACTTGTTCTTAGCTACCTCCTTCCCAACCTTCCTGTGATCATGTCACTTATCCGAATGTGTATGTGGCCGCTCTTTGCCCTCAGCTGTGAGCCCTTGGGGGCGGGGGGTAGGAAAGAGGCCTGGGGCCCTTCCTCACCCCCCCACAAAGGGCCTGCGGGTACACATCCTGTCCTGGGTGCTTCCCTCCTGCCCTAGTGCCCGGGGCTCTGCCCAGTCACAAGCTGGGCACATCGTGCAGCGGGAGATGTGGTCTTTCATAAAACTCCAGGCAGGAGGCATTTTAGACCAATTCCAAGATCCCTTAGCACATACTTCCTGGCTTTTCTTCAGACTCTCTACTGAAACCCAAAATGGAAGAGCACGGCCCGGCCCCTCTGTGGGGTGGCGGCTGGCAAGGGAAGGAGCGGGCGTGCCAGGAGCCGGCATGAGACAGGACCACGCTGGGGCGGAGAGAGGGGACAGGCCTGAGTTCTGCTGTGAAGACAGGACGGACGGGGACTGGGCGCAGAGTCTTTGGCCCGAGCGGCGAGGCAGATGTAACGCTGATTACCCACGTGACCAAGAGAAAGCACGGTTCGGGGAGGAGAAGGTAAAGATTTGCTTTGCTCGCGCTGTGTGTCCTAAATGGAGGTCTGGGCGCTGCCGCCACCCCGTGGGCCTTTCACATGGGGCAGCCAGTCAGTGCCGGGCGAGGCAAGCGGGGAGGGGCCGGCAAGGTGCTCGGGGCCCAGAGGCCACGCGACGTGCTGGCCCTTTCCAGCCGCGGCAGTCCCTCCAGCGCCGGGCTGGGGGCAAGGCCCGGCTGCAGACGGGAGTCATGGGGTCATCAGCCCCAAAGGCCAGGACGGCCCCCGCGGGGGGCGCCGGCGGGAGGGAGGCCGGAGGTCAAGGGACCACTGCAGGAAGCGGGGTAGAGAACAAGCGGGGATAGAGCTTCAGAAGCTACAAAGAAGAGAAGGAGTACTTAGACTTCTCGGGCGTCCCTGTGGGTGTGACCCGCCCACACCCCGGGCGCTCTCCCAACACGTGCACCGTCCTCCTCCTCTGCCAGCACTGCCTGCTCCTCCAGGGACACGATCACCACGACGACCGCCAGGACAGCCCGACTGCAGAAGCACCGACAGACCCGGACTGGAAACGGATTCAGACCTGGCTCCATTCAGTCGCTTCTAACACTCACAGGTCCTGAAGTAGCACCCACAAGAGCCTCATTTAAACGTTTTTCTGATAATACGAACACTTTTAGACAATTCTCAGCCCTACTTATTCAAAAATCCCCGTATTTTCTGTACTGCAACCCTCCTTGTTCCTAATGCTTCTAGTCACGAGAAGGATTCAATGGACCAGACAGACAACACTAGTCCTGACTGCTATAAAATTTTACTGTGAATTGAAGCTTTCAGGCCAAAACTACAATGAAGGTTATCTCTAACACACACGTCAGCTCTATTTGTTTCCCAAAAGGTGGTCTCTATGTAGATTTTATAGGAACCTAGCAGTCAGCACTTTCATTTTTATTTGTTAAGTAAGACTGAAAAGGGCACTGGATTTAGGTCAAACCCCATTTTTAACCTACAAAACCGCAACTTCGTATGGCTCAGTGTGGTGCAGTTCAACAGTTCATGAAATCTCCTGACCTCTGTGATACTGAGATTTATAAGAAAAAATGTATATTTGGCTTCCCCTTCCTGACACAGAGCTCCTAAAACACGTGGAATTTCCTAAGTGATGAGAGCATCAAAGTGAAAAGCAGTGCTTTTTAGTGTTCATGAGAGGCTCCCTTCAACCACACGTGACTTGATGTTACGGGGTGACTTTCACTAAGCCCTTCAAGGTGCTAGGCTGGCTGTCGGGCACACCAACCATGGGATTAGAGAAATGGAACTTTCAGGCTACCCCTCCAGAGACGGGAAAGGGGCTAGAGGTTGAGTTAATCACCGAGAGTTGATGATTTAATCAATCGAACCTCCATAGAAGCCCCTAATGGAAAGGCTCGGAGAGCTTCTGGGCTGGTGAAGAGCTGGAGGCGCTGGGAGGGTGGTGCGTGCAGAGAGGGCGAGGACGTCTGCATCTGCCCACACACCCCGCCCTGGGCATCACTCCCATCCGGCTGTTCCCCAGTTAATCTAACGAGTAATCTGTTCTCCTGCATTCTGGGAGCCGCTCCAGCAAATTATCGAACTCTAGGAGGGGTCATGGGGGCCTGATTCACAAGCAGCCTGTGAGAAGCTGGAGGAGGACACAGCCTGCAGCCTGCGGGGTCTGTACTAGCACCGGCGAGCACCACAACTGCACCAGACCACAGTCTAGCTCGCTGGGGTCCGCAGAGGGCTGCAGGATTGCTCAAGGAGGAGAACCCACAGGTCTGGACGACAGGAGGATTCGGCAGGTGGTGTATAAAGAAAACAGAGTTTTCCTTTAGTTGGTGTAGAGTTTTTCCTTCACCCCTTCTAAAGCGCCTGCTGTGAAATTTATTTTTATAATGTCTTATACCAAAGAAAGAAAAAGAAATATGACTTTAAGTTGAATAAAAATTTGTGATGAACCCAAGGAAAAGTTATAAATACATTTTAGTAACTGCTTACATGAGCAATTTCATAGCTACAAAATACGTTTGGCAAAGGATTTGCACGTGTATTTTTTAGGGTTTTCTTGTGCCAACATTCTTTCACATTTTTATTCCCTATAATTAATGAAATAATGTTCTCTACACAGAAACCTATTTTAACTTATTTTAACAGAAAAGCAAACATGTTCTTATTCTCCACACATCCTATTCCATTTCAATTCCTAGCTACCTAGTCCCCAAGTCCACCTCTCCACTGTTAAGAACTTGAGCAGGGGAAACAGGTGTAATTTACTGACCTTCCCAAAATCCCAACACTATTCTTTACTAAGCCATTATTACCTGCTAAGCACTTTATAAACACTACTTCATTTAATTCTCAAAACCACCCCAGGGCTTCCCTGGTAGCACAGTGCTTAAGAATCCTCCTGCCAATGCAGGGGTCATGGGTTCAAGCCCTGGCCCGGGAAGATCCCACATGCCGCGGAACAACTAAGCCCGTGCCTGCAACTACTGAGCCTGCGCTCTAGAGCCTGCATGCCACAACTACTAAGCCCACATGCTACAACTGGCAACGGCGCCTAGAGCCCGTGCTCTGCAACAAAGAGAAGCCACCGCAATGAGAAGCCCGCACACCGCATGGAAGAGTAGCCCCCGCTCAACACAACTCGAGAAAGCCCGCGCGCAGCAACGAAGACCCAACGCAGTCAAAAGTAAATAAATAAAATAAATAAAATTAAATCAAAAAAAACACCCCAAAAGACCACAAAACCACATGGGTTGCAAGAGGGTAAAATAACCCTGAAAATAAAATGAAATCCCTCCCAGGTTCCTATGAAATAAATTCATTTAGAAAGCAAATTAAACCAAGAAGTCTGCTATGGTAAAGTTCTAAAGCTCATTTTTGGCAAAGAACTTTACTTATTGGTCTCCAAAGCCATGATACACGCTGGGCCAACCACGGCCGCGCTCACCGCTCTTCCTCAGGGTCTCAGCAGCCCTCAGGGAGCTCAGCGCTCCCGCCTTCTCCAAAGTCCGGTCTCGCACACCGCACACTGCTGTCCCCCCACTTCTCGGCCCTGCCTCTGCTCGTGGTCCAGCTCTGACCTGGTGGATCACAGGCCCAGTCCCAGCGCCTCCTCACCCATCCTCCTAGCTCGTGCAGCGGGGTGACACCCACATGCCTACCTAATGGGAAACTCAAGCCCAGCCAAAATAAAAGTCTCTGATCTTCCCACACCGATTTCCAAGCTATTCACCCCTCAGTCCTAAACAGCAATAAATGGTACCATCACTCAGTGAGGGGCTCAGGGTAAAACTTTAGAGCCCTCTTTTTCCTCCACCATTTTCCTACCTTCAAACAACTCCACCCCCATCAACACTGACTCTCTCCTTGAGGACAAGGAAAGTCTCCATCAGCTATCCTCTGCAGCCCAGCGGAGGAGCCTCAGCGACCCTGAAAGTTACTGCTGGTCTTGGAACGAGCAAGCTCTTTTCAGCCTAAAGAGAGGCTTTTGTGTCTGCTGTCCCTCTGTATGGAAAATGATGCCAACAAATTTACCGTAATTAATCATTTCACAAATGTAAGTAACAAACTCATCTCTTCATTGACCTGCCCCTTCTTTTCATGCCTCCGTGAAGGCAGCTAACAGGGTCTGGCGCAAGGTAGGAGCTTTACCGAAAAAAACAAAACCAAATCCATGGAATACATTACTGCATTATTTACTTAACTCTTCATAATTAACAGAGTCCATTAATCCCGAGCACAGCTGTTGAACAACACAAGCCACGGTCCAGGCAGAAAGGCCCGGTGGTTACTTACGGAGGCCCACAGAGTCCGGTTTGCCACTGTCGTTCTTGCTCGGCTGCACCAGTGGGGCAAATGACACAGCAAGGATGTTTTTACTTTCCCAAGTGTTTTGTCCAGTTCGCATAATTTGTGTTAACTATTTAGAGGGAGAAAAGAAATAGAACGGCTTTATCTTGGAAGTGTGATCACCTTACAGTCACAATTTTGTTTTAACAGAATAACAGCAGTGATTGCTGTATAATCACTTGTATCTGAATGCAAGCAAATTACTTTCGTTTAAATATTTACCATAAAATGATACAGGAGGAATCACAAATACCTGCTGTTCAAGACAGACACTTGAGCGCAAAAGGCATGACTTTGCAGGTTGTATCTGGGGTCTGAGGGCTTCTAGGGGTACTCTTCCAACCCACACCTGCCACTGGCCCCCAAAACACACGTCTCACACAGGTTCAGTTGTTTGGTTAAAGTGTTGTATTAGTAAAAAGACGTTTTCATTACTGTACCAACGAATCAACTTCATGATCTTCCATGGTGGTTATAAAATACAGATTCTAATTCTAATCCCAACTTGACATTTCACAGATATATGTCATTAGTCCCAAGGGGATTAGAAGTTTTACCCAGTCAGCAAATACCCACCATCAGTTCTAGAGAAAAAATATTAGCTCAGTACATGACTGAAGGAAGACGAATTAGCATCTTCAATTTATATTATAGCAATCAGCCTATTATATTTTACATTAGTACACTAGTATATAATAAATATTCAATAAAATACCAATGGGAAACCATATTTTATATGTTTAAAAACGTCTCTTTAAAGGAAAACAGAAAAAGATGATTAATCTGGGAGTCTCAACACTCCGGAAGCATTCAAGTAACATTTTTCCAAGAATGTGTTTTAATGAATGCTTTATATTCTTTCTAATAACTGACAAACACAGTACATGGTGATGGTGAAATCCTCTGACCTGCAAATCACATGTGTGAACTTAGGGGACCCTCAGATATACAAACTCCAAAACGACCACACTATGTCCCAGTCATCTTGGACAATCGATCTTCTACTTACAAACCACAAGGTGTTTTAAACATCTCAGATGTAGGTTAATATGAATATAAAAGATATTTTTTGCAATGTATATTTATAAAATTTCAAAGTAAAAGAGCCACCCATTTTCTGAATAAATTAGCATTTCATACACTTATTATACCTAATAATTCCAAACCAAAGGCAGACAATAGGTGAAAAATACTTTCAAATGCGCCTACGTATACTAAGAGAAGATCCAAAAATTTACTCGTTTCTGGAATGGAGTTAAGCAGTTCAAACCAAACCGCAAACAGGATTTCCTTTTCATATGTTCAGCTAGAAGCAGTTACCACATTCAGTGGCACTCGCTCCCCTCACCCGGACCAGGGAGCAGCTCAGCGCGGCTCTCCTAACCCTAGTTAACGGGTCTTTTCCGCACCTGCCTTGGTTAATAGTCAAGAGCCCGTTTCAATGTTCTCCTCTATAGACAGATCTGTGAAGAGTAATTATTTCTTCCTTAACACTTACAGTGTACCTTTCACTGAGGTAACGCTTCCCGTCTTACGCTAAGTGCGTCTCCTACGTCAAGTGAAAGGACAGTGGAAGCTACCTGGTCTTCTACAGGCATGACCAGGATGCCCCCGACTTTCAGCAGTATCTTCATGTAGTGTTCGTGGTCCTTCTGGACTCCAGCCCCGCAGTAGACCCGGTCATACTGGTGGCTGTCTGATGCTATCTGCAGACAATTACCAACCACAAATGCAGGCTCACAGAACTCGAATCTATACGGAAAACAGACGGCATTTTACCTCATTAAGCAAAAGATCAGATCTAAACAAATTAACAGAGTCTAGCTTCTTGAAATAGTGAAGTTACCAAATTAATTATAAGGATAAAATATTATAAAGTTTGACTGAAATATCAGCTTTATGAAGTTTAACACTGATCAAATATATTGTTTTATTATCAGTGATGCATTGTACATTTTTTCAAAACATTAACCTTTTTTTTGCCACACTGAAACCTTACTTAAGGCTTAAAAGGTGAATATAGTGAAAAAGCCATCACACCACCAACCTTGCGATGCCCACAAAGGACATACAATAAGGATGAGAATCCCAAAGGTCAAACAAGAGAGAAAAGGCTTCACTCCCCCCGCTCTTTCCAAAAGAAGCCAGGGGCCAGTGGACATGGAAGGGCTTGTGCAGTCTCCACTGCGGGCACCTTGCTGCAGCTAACAGTGGCAAAGCTTGTCAGGAAGACACCGGTGCCCTTACCCTATGCTCTTGCAACCACTAAAGAGTAGGGAGATTTTCCTAATACATTTTGGCAGAACTATGTTACAGGGTTGGAAAAGAGAGCAGAATGAAGTGTTTTTTGGCCCCCATGATCTCCCTACACAACAAAAGAAGAGAGATGGATGGTTTCAAAGCAAAGGCATCTTATCCAGGCCGCCTGTTCCTGGTTACAGTGTTGGTTCGTTGTATATAGAGTTAGGCTTTTACAAACTATCCTATTTAGACTTCTACTTTATTCCTTAAGTTCTGGCAAATCTGAAAACGGTCTCTAAAATACAAAATTAAAAGCCTAATTCACTAATAAAACACGTACGGTAATATTTTTAAATTAATTCATGAAATATCCTTTCACTTTTAAGTTGATTGATGTTAATTTGACCACACAGCAAAATCAGGCTATCATTTGAGGGTGAAGTAATTTACATTAAAAGTTTCGGCATGCGGTGAAACATGACTCTGAATCATAATCACTTTTATTTTGTAAAACGTATCCTGTCCTTTGGTAATTAACAGACTTATTCCGCAGTAAGTTCCCATTAAAATTCACTAAAGTACAGACACACTATGGTCATCGATATCTAAAGAAGAGTTTCGCAGCATGATGCCGTCCTCAACTTCCTGTCCCCTTGGTGGAGGGGCTGGGGGCATGAGGGTCAGTGTAGAGCCTGCACCCTCCTCTCCACACGGGGCTCCACACAGGGCCGGCCCCGCGCCACCGATCCTTCTGCGGCACCTGCGCCCCAGTGCTCACGCCTTCTGGCTCTCCCCTCCCTCCACCGCTTCCCGCACGGCTGCTCAGCACAGGTCCACGCCCCTTAGAGGGCCATGTGGGGCCCCTTACGGTTCTACCTGGAACCCCACTTCCAGACTCACTCCCTGGCTCTGCCCCCACCCACACACACTGCACTGCGGCCACAGGTTGAATTGTTGGCTTCTCATCACTTGGAGGAGGCATTACAAAGTGTCTCCTGTATCTGTGTCTGTGCTGTTCCTTTGACTGAAAGGCCCCTCCCTCTCTACTTGATAAACGCCTAGCATCACTTGGAGACACAGCTCAGATATGAGATACACAATGAAATCTTACCCAACTCCTTAATCGGGTCTCATTCTTTCTACTTGCATAATACACACAAAAGTGTGAACTTACCTATTTAATGGACAATGTTTAATTCCTCTCTTACACTCAACACAACCTAGGCTTGTCTATAATCTGGCTTTCAAATAACTAAATAATGTGATCACTTGGTTTAATCATCTCATCAAACTCAAAATAAGCATCCTTTAAAAAGAAAAAAGACCAGTATTTTCAATCTAAAAATCCCATTCTTATAAAATTTCATTTTAAATAACTTAATTTTATAATAATTTAAGCCAGTCTTAAAATTTTCAGGACGAACGTGAGCAGGGAATTTAAATTTAAAAATCTGAATTATTAAACCTCTTTTACCATTAAGTCTGTTAAATCAACTTAAAAATATGCTTATAGTTTAAAAGTTTCCTACTAGTTAAAAATACTTGAAAGCTCACAGAACTATTATCTAGCAAAACACCATTACAAGTAAACAACTTACAATTAAAACCACTTCTCATGTTCGTGATATTTTTATATACTCTCATCCCAGCAAAATGAATTAGAAGGAGTTTAGTGTCTGATTCTAAAATCAAATGTGTGACTCTAGCCAAGTGGCCTGACACTAGCGATTAGGACAATTCATTCCAAATACTGTTTCTGGAGCACCAGTTGTGTGTCAGCTGGAAATACAACAGGAAACACTCAGGCCTGCATCTAGTGGAAGAGACAACAATCTCAGTAACTGAAGATTAATTTACAAGTGTGATAAATGCTCTAAAGGTATATGACTCCATAAATAGACTGAGGATGCAAGGAAACCGACAGCCCTGGGGAGTGAAAGAAAGGCTCCCTGAGAAATGATTAAGCCGTGATCTGAAAGGGGAGACAGGACAAGCAAACCACACGACCCAAGATGGCAGCCACTAGCCACATGTGGATACGAGCCCCTGAAGTGTGGCTCGTCCACACTGAGATGTGCTGAAAGGATAAAAATCACACAAGATCTCAAATATTCAGTATGAAAATGTAAAATATCTCAGTATTTCCTTTATATGCGTGTGTATATGTGTATGTATGTATGTGTGTGTGTATGTGTGTGTATATGTGTATGTGTGTGTGTGTATACTTCAACAGCCGCATAAACTGAAAACACTGAACAACTACCCTTCTAACTCTATCACCTGTAAACAGGAGCTTCAAATATTTCCCTTAACACAAACTTCCCTTTGGAATATTCTCCTGGTTTTCCTGATATCTCTTCGAACACTTCCTCTGAATTTTAATTGTATCTCCATCACCTATTACGGGCCTCAAAAAACACTAAGTAGGAGAGAAACATAAGAAACAATTGTTTTGTCAGCTGTTCCACCTACCAACTTTGAATATGAACCCAAACTTGACAAACTAAATATGTTAATCACAAGAACCCCAGGACTAGAAGAGAAACCTGCACAGAAACAGTTACAGAAAAAATATGTGCCCATGGCACCTTCTATATCAATATGATGGTTCTTGTTTTACTAAATTGGATAACTATAAATAACTGTAGCTTCATGTTACAAAATACATGATTTTTTCCCCAAGTGCTAAAAAAAAAGGCAAAACTCAAACAGTAAAAAAAAAACAAAACAAACACTTTTGCCTTTAATGAATAAACCAAACCAACTGTCCTCTAACTGAAAGGTACTTTGTTTTTGTTTTTTTTTGAGGTACGCAGGCCTCTCACTGTTGTGGCCTCTCCCGTTGCGGAGCACAGGCTCCGGACGCGCAGGCCCAGCGGCCATGGCTCACGGGCCCCGCCGCTCCGCGGCATGTGGGATCCCCCTGGACCAGGGCACGAACCCGCGTCCCCCGCATCAGCAGGCGGACTCCCAAACACTGCGCCACCACGGAAGCCCCTGAAAGGTACTTTTTAGGGGCCTTTCTGAAGATCTTAAATAAGCCACCTTATTCTAGGAACGAAAGTCTTTTCCCTTGTAATGCAGAGCTGAACAAGTATAACTGCTTCCACTTAGGGAATATTACAAAGAATCATTATAGAGAAAAATTAGACCTCTAAATTTATAAATAACTTCTATTAATGCAAATGGACCACATACCTCTAACAAATGCATATGGGTCTTTACACTTTCATTTAACAAATTAATTTCCTTTACCAGCATACTCAAATTTTAAAGTTTAACAGAACCTGAGACAACATTCCAAAAAGAGTAGAAGGATTGGACTATTTCTAGACACAAAATAGTAAAGCTTCAAGGACACATCAGGTAGAAAGGTGAATGCTTTTAAATATAGGCACAAAAACACCTAGCATAGTAATTTACTAGTTATAAGAAGCATGTCTAGCAGAGACAGTGTTCCGTCTGGGTACTGTTCATTACACTTAGAGCCATGGCTTCCCCTTCACCAATAATTCGCGAATCCTTCACGTTATCAAAGAAAACAAAACAACTCTCAAACTGCCTGTACTTATAACGTTATTTTTTTAAATACACAAATGGGTTATAGATTATCTTTCCTAATAAAGGATTTAGAGATGAGCTTTAGTATTTCTGACGAGGTAGAGGTGAGAATCTTACTTAGACATTCTGTATTCTGATACTGAAATTATGGCTCATTTTTAAAATAGCATTTCATGTAAATAAATTCATATAAATCCTACTAATAATATTTTTTCAAAAGTCTATGATTAAACTTTTTCAGGCAAATGTTTACGGATGTGCTCGTATACGTATGAAGAACAAATGACTGATTTGAGGCATGGATGACAGCTACCGTGTGGCTAGAGTCAATTACAACTGCTACTAATTCTTCCAGTGTAAAGAAGAAAATAAAGAGAACAGTTTCCTCCTTCAGCTTTAACTAGATTCTGAAAGCTGCATCTTCCCCAAGTTTCCACAAACCTCTATAGGCAAAGGACATATAACAAAAATACCATTCTGTATAATCTGGAAGACTGTAGTAATAAACTAACCAGAAGTTTTCACTTTATTATAAAATAGTGCTACATTATTTATAGATTTATACATAAAATCTAGAATAGTTTTTAGTTTAAATAGTTTAATAGTTTAAAAATAGTGAAAGAAAAAATCCGAATTCCACCTTTCCACATCAACCACACACAAATGGAACCTGAGAAGGGAAAAAAAAAAAACAGCAAAACAAAAATAAACAAAAAGAAGAAAGATAAGAGACCTACCAAAAGGAGACTTCCTACGTGGTTATCATTTTAATCCTAGAAGTATGGTTCTTGTGTTCTCTTCCAGTTTTCACACTTGATTTAGGGGAGCTCATTAAAATTTTATGTCTGTTAGTAATGTGAAAAGTAGCAATCATTTTTATCCGTTGAAGAAAATTTCCAAAACAAAATTTCCCAGATACAGATACCTTATACTCCTAATATTACACCAAATTATACTTCCTAACAAGTTAGGTAACTTAGTTACCTGTATACAAAAAAATAAAAGTTAAACAGTTCTAAAATGTAATAACTACAAATTCATCCACTTTAGACTTATAATTATTTATTGATTTAAACCTGAAAATCTAATGGCTTTTTAGACTCTTACGTCGAGAGGGAAAATTATTTGACATGCCCTTACTAAAATAAAATGTGCACGGAAAATCATTTGTGGGAAAAGAGAGAGCACAGATAGCTTGGTTTACGACATGAGCGCTTGGCCAAACTAGCACCCGAAGTCCAATCACTTACCTCAGCAGTGCTTTTCTTTACAGGTGCATGCTGGATTATCTTCATCTCGAGATGGACAGACGATTCCATTCACAGCAGGGACCTTGCCAACTCGCCCATATAATTCTTTTGATAAGCTGCTAGGAGACCAGGGTGACCTAGCCTTGCCCTGCAGCTTCCCTCTTAGATGGATAGTCTAGGTCTAGGAGCTGACTGAGAGTAGAAAAAACAACATTCCCCTTCAATACACCGTTGGAGTGGGAGCTGACAGTTTGCACACCAGTTTATCATGTGCCATAGGACACTATCATTGAAATTTCAGACTATTATTCCCGTGGAATACAGGACTTCAAGGACAAAGGAAAGAATCCTATCTTGTTCTCATACTTCGTCCAAAACAACCTGCCAAATGAATCACAGACACTTCTTTTTCTTAAAACACTGTCATAATATACATTTTGAACTCTAACAGCTAGGACTACTTCATTAAAACAAAACTTCAGGGCTTCCCTGGTGGCACAGTGGTTGAGAGTCCGCCTGCCAATGGGACACAGGTTCGTGCCCCGGTCCGGGAGGATCCCACATGCCGCGGAGTGGCTGGGCCCGTGAGCCATGGCCGCTGAGCCTGTGCTCCGCAAAGGGAGAGGCCACAGCAGTGAGAGGCCCGCGTACCGCAAAAAAAAAAAAAAAAAAACTTCACAACATTCCATTGGGAAGAAAACCCAAGGAAACGTTAATCTCTTGATCTCCAAGTACAGTTATACCATTCAAAAACTCGTACAACCAAGGATTAAGCTACTGAATTTCAAAAAATTTAAAAAATCAAAGACTTTACCTTTTCAAGTGGTTTCCCTTCCAACTGTATCAAACTCATTCCAGAATAATTCAAGCATTATTTAAAGCACAGTGTGAAGAGTAAACACACAGATTTCTCATTGAATAGAGCTTTAGGAGACTTCACAGGACCAAAAACAGTCTCTAAACATTTTATAGGGAATGTGACAGGTACGTCGTATAAAAGTGAGCCTTCATATATTTCAACAATAATTTCTTATAAAGTAACTTGGGATAAAAACTATTTTATTTCTGTCAAACAGTATGTTATTCCCGGAATAATTTCTTCTCCTAAAATGTGTTAGAAGCCATCAAACTTTTACCCATGCCATTTCTAACCAATGTTAAAATACATAACTGGTAGCCCTGATGACTATTTTTAAGCATTTTTCTGTCCCACCATTTCAATGTTTGTCATGATTAAAAACTGTGTTTACAACCTATAATATCTCTCATACAACTACCATCTGAACATTATTAATATACCAAAGTGTTCAAGTATCCGAGAACTAGTTTGAAATAATATTGACTATATATCTAAGATAGCAAAACTACTTCAAGTATGCCATAATTCTCTTAAAGATGAAGCAGGACTGCTCTAGTGATAAACTCATAGAATACAGTATCATTTAATATTTTCCAATGCAAACTATATAATGTGGAAAAGGAGTCTATAATTAAAAATAAAATTAGGACACTAGACATTGCCACAAATCAATCAAATTCTTCTAAAATGCAGACAACTACACTAGCTCTGAAGGTAATTTAAAGTGTGTACCTTGACTGACCCTGAGGGACACGCTTCCTCTCCTGCCCATCTCCATCACCCATACCACAGGTAAGTCTCATTAATGAACAGGTAGGTGTGCTTTCTGATAAAAATGCTATAGTGCACGTAACCATGCTAACAGCAGTCCCTAAATTCTAATCTGGAAAAAATAAATAAATGATGGAAATAAAAGTGCTGCTTCAACTTTTGTATCTGGGGCCAAGTCGTTAGGCTGTAATTCATTGGCACAGCTTACCCCTGATAAATCAGTTTTTACATCATCATAGCTAAATCAGAACTAAACAAAGACTGGCCTAGCTGAAGTTATGGACTGTCTAACCCTGTTTACCCATCTGGGAAATGTGGACATCAATATTGCCTCTAGGACTGTGGGTACAGCACTTAGAATGGTACTTGGTACTTAAGGAACAGATAATACACATTACCTGCTGTTATTTTTATCATCTCATTACTGTCTTCATGACTCATTTCTACAACAAACTATGTAGAAACAACAGTCCCCCATCCAAAGAGAATGAAAATCTTCAATTAGGCTACGCTGCACTCATGTGGCTAATGACAGTAGAGTATTTCCAAAATCAGGTACAGCTTCCTTGGAGGGGAGAGGAGACAGGACCTATTGTCTCACAGGGAATGGCACACCCCAAAGCATGCCCTCTAGGGAGCCAAGTCATACAAACACATCAATGAAGCCCTAAATAAATGCTACACCAATTACCACTTACTTGCAAAGCACTTACAGGGTAAAGGTTTATAATTCACGCTCCTTTAACTGACTTACTCTTCCAAGTAAACACAGCTGGAGAGATTATTTTGCTTACTCTACCTGCACAAACACTGATTCAGATAACCTCACCTTCCCCAAACTTCTCCTTCGCTCACGAAAGCCACTGGGCTAAGATAAAAACGTCGCGGAGCGTGTGTGTGACGGGCAGAACAGGAGTCGGCAGACCACGGACAAGAGGCCAAATGCAGCCCGCACTTGTTTCTGTCAATGAAGGGGTACCAGAACTCCTCGCCCACCCCTCCACAGGGTGTCGCAGGAGGCCTCTGCACTGCAGTGGCACAGCTGAGCAGCTGCAACAGAGCCCGCTTGGCCCAGGAAGCCAGATACATCCACTATCTGGTCCTTCATCTGAAAAAGCTTGCCGGTGTTTTAGAGAACCTTTGAAATCAAATGTCAGTTCATTAGGGAATTTCGGTACATGTGGGCATACCACAGGCACAGCAAAGGAATAAACCACACAAGAGAACTCCCCCTTCCCTCCTATCTCCAAGTACAGTAAATTCAGGGTAGCCTCTCCAAATTATTTCATTTGCTGATACAGAACCAAGACATGGAAAGAAAGTTTAAAAGTATATACATTATACTAAGGATCTTTTTTCTGAAAGAAGAAATAGTACTTTCAAGACTCAGGAACCAAGCTTGCTTTATAAAGCACACACAGAAACATACATCTGTATATTGTTTTTTAAATATGTATCTTACATTACATAATCTAATGTTGAGTAGTTTACTGAATCTTTTCCCGCCTACTATGTTTAGGAGTTCACTATGATCTCCAATAGATATACATAAGAAAACTTTAAAGATACAGTTTAAATCATAAGTGACATGACAATACTTTCGAAAAAGGAACTGATAAAAAAGATCCAAACCAACAGGATAAATAAGATTGGAAAAGTATTAGGTTTTAGCTTTCTACTGTCTTCGTGTTACACACAATCAAGGACAGCCTGGTACTAAGGAACAATACTAAGTACTAAGGAATACATAAATAGCAATTTGTTTTCCTGAGTTACTTTACATTTTATTAATTAAAACGTATTTTGATGACCCGTACACAATTAAATGTAATAAAATTCCTTAGGAACGGAATTTTAAACATCACTTTCCAAAGCAAGGTTTTCAAATTTAAAAATTGAAAATAACTAGGAATATTATCAACAAACGCCAAGAAAAATCAAAGAAATCATCAAAACACAAGTAAGATAGGAAGAAAACTACTACATCTTCATCATTTCTATCACCAAAACCAAATGATGTTAAAGGAGCCCATTAAATGACTCAACTTTGATTACTTAACTTCCACCCAACTCACGACTTTGTGCAAAATGAAGCATTTCCCAGTACCTACTACCCCTTGTATGTGCAAGATACCTTTATAATCTGAAGTACGTAACCACTAGTTCAGGAGCGACTTGAAAACCAGAATAGATAACATTTCCAGAACTGTCTTTTTTTTTCAGAATAGTTTATTAATATAAGAATCTGTTTTAAAAGTTGTAACACTTCAGAAACAACCATATCATAAAGCCTGATTAACTAAAGTAACAAGACCATTAAAAATTATAAAGAAACATTTAGATCAGTCATATCACCATATTTGATGATTCACCATTTTATGGATAACAAACCTGTATAACACGGTAACAACAACACTCAAGAAATACAAGCCAAGGACATTTGATCATCTTACGATTACATGAAAACAATTTTAGAAAAAAAAATTTTAATTGAGACACTTAAATATATAAAACCTTCAAAATTATCTGTGTTATAGATTACTTAATATTTAAATTACATCAACACAGAAATACTTTAAAGAATGACATATTTTACTGTTTGCCAGGACCATGCCCACTTGTCAGCAAGAAACTTGACTCCACAGATATTGTAAAGAGGTACTTCGATGATTCAAAGTTCTTCCTTGAGTTTGTTCTGCCTGATTAATGACCCAAAAGTGAATTATCTGTGCCTTTATGTGTTAACACCTGAAATATATTATCTAATATATAGCAGTTCTTAAGATAGACCTTCAACATTTGCTTTTAGTAATATTACTTTCATATTTTCCAAGTTTACTTGTATTCAAAAGGTCTTATGTGTATGTTAAGTTTCAACATCAAAACGAATACTTAGAACAATAGAAATTCAATAAATTCAACAAAGTTCCATAGTTCTAATAACCAATATAAAAACTAGCCATGCCCATATCTTAAGCACTTACCATACCACTAATTATAAGACAGACGGAAATGATGAAGACACAAAAGGATACTAACATTGAAACTCAATTTCTTATCAAATAACTTGAACTCAAAACTATTTTATTTCTGTCAAACAGTATGTTACTCTTGGAAACAGAATACGATCCCACACGGTAAGCATTTGAAAAATGATTCAAAAACATGAATTAAATGTTAACTCTTTATAAATAAGATAAAGAACTGTGTTCAGCAAACTGCTGCAGAAAATTCAAGGGACTTGCTCAGATCCACTGGCTTGAGGACAGAACAAAGCCAAAGCCGGGCCGAGCACAGCTCCCAGCTGCCGCCTGAGGCCGGTAACACCCAGTCACACTCCCTCCTGCACTGCGGACTCTGCGGCACCTCGGTTTTCTGTTCTTCAACCCACCAAGTGCCACTTGCCAGGGGACACATACAAACTGGCCATGGCAAAGGGGACGGAAAGAAAAGGGCCAGGGAAGGAAGGGGAGGAGAGGCAGAGAAGGGAGGAGAGAGGGGAAGATGCTCCAGGAGACCCTCAAAGGCCCTCCTGCTTCCTTCTTAGCGCTGACCCCCAAGCCTGAACCCTAGGAACAGCCCTCAGCTCAGAACCCACCCCCAGCCCAGGTCCCCACCTCCAAGCAAGGCCAGGCCAGGCCAGGCCAGAGCTGAGTGAGGCCCACTCCCAACAAGCTGGGTTGGAACCCTGGACCAAAGCTCTGCTATACAGTAAAGGGACTAGGTTCTAAGCTTGATTCCTATCCGTTTTAGGCCTTTCTCTCTTTGAAAATATGACTAGTTGAGAGAGATAAACGCCCTCCAAATTTTCCAGTTTCACAAGAGTTCACGGACTTCAGCAGAAGCAGCCTTTGCCCCACAGTACTACCACTGCTGAACCTTAGGGACATTACACAGCAAACAGACTTCCTTGCCCACGCAAGGGCCAACGCCTGTGCAGTATTTCTTCTAAGGGAAAGTAGGAGTTCAAAACAATGGTTCTATAAGCAAATTTCTCAAACACAGCCCTCACAGGATATATTAATATACTTCGATGATAATTTCCTCTGGCTATATTACTAAGTAACTTCATGTTTTTAAGAAAGTCCTCCATATTCTAACAGGTATCACTCTTATGCTACAAACAAAGAGGGCAGACTATTAAATTACTATCCCAAAGGTGTGAACACAGTTCCCAAAAAGTATTCTAATGCCAAGCACATCTTTACATTCTATCTTCAGGAAAGGTACTTGTATGATGTTTAATGAATGCAACATTACCCTACTAATAAAGTGACAGTAGCATATAATTAAAACATAGAAGTTATTTATTTGTAATTCACTATATACGTACACAGAATAAAAATCACAGCAGTTTTCTAACTTAATTTTTTGTCTCATTTTATACCACACTGATTGTCGCTGCACTCAACTGACAACTCAGGATCAATAAACTAACAGCAGTGAGGAACAGACATGTCAACGCGTCTACTTATCAAGTGCTTTCGAAGCAGAACTATAGGTGTGAATACTTACTTATCAAAGCTATCACTATTTTTGATGAAGCTCTCCAGCTTTTCCTTGGCATACTCCACCACATCTGAATGAAGCTCAATCCCATGATTTATTCCAAAAGGACCTGCAATTGTAGCAGCAGCATTTATAAAAAATATTAAGAATGTCTTTATAGAGCTCTTTTAATTTCTGCTCATTTATCTATCACAGGAGCATTTAAAGAGGGCTTGAAATATGTCTCTGCTAGCCACAGAGTTAAAAGCTATATGGAAACCTATTTACACCGCTTTAAAAAAAAATAAGTCACAAAGAGTTCTCTCCAGGGTGTAGCTTATCTGTCAGGACAATACTGCCAAAGAGATAATCATATTTCTATATGAAGTTTAAGTTAATTACCATTATCTTCTCCTTTACCATTTGTTAAGAATTTGGTAATTCTCAAATGTCTGCATCCACGGGCTGACACAGGTATGACAGAAGCCTCGCACAGCACCCCCCCCCACCCAGTGAATGCTACTTTCCCCCAGGGCTGACACCACACCCTCTGCCTCTGGAGCTCCCACTGTTCAGGGGAGTGTGGCGCCGGGCGGAGCTGGTTTGACTCTCCTGTTCCCGCCCACTTTACACCGCTTACTTGGCATTTCCTTTTGCACACAGCCAAGGATGAGTGACAGTCCAGGAACGAGGTACAGGGCAACGATCTAGGGACTGCTCCTTCCCCCACCCTGCTACTGGCCGAGAATGTGACCAACAGGATTCCCATTTCCTAAGGCTATTGTGCCTTGTGCCTGCCCCAGGACCCCACGACAGTAACACACTGTTCTGAGCTAGTCATCTCATTCGTCCCAAACTTCTGAGACTGAGCCAATCAGGTTTTCCATTCTACGTTTTTGTTATATTCCTGTCTTACTTTGAGATTGGTCTCTCAGGAAAAAGTGTGTGTGTGTGTTATTTTCTGTATCTGGTATGTATCTTAGGAACTACTTAACTGGATGTGCCCCCTTCTGAATGCCATTAAAAATACAACATATACTGGAGTTCTACCGACCTCTAAGAACTTTAAAATAACAAAAAAATCAGTCCTCAATTAACATTTTTGAATGTACAGGGGGGCACATGAAAATACCAGTTTGTAATCTAGGAATTACCTAACTATAAAAATTAAACCAAAATGTTCAGATACTATCTTCAGGTCAAAAGCAGATAAACCTATTATATTTCTATTGCATTTGATTAATTTTAAAAAAAACTGATTCTATTTGGAAAATGTATTCAGATTAAAAAAAAGATTAGATAAAAAGGTCCATCAGACCACAACACTTATAGCATTACCTTCCTTTGAAATGCTTTATACTTTTTTAAATAAGTTATTCTGATCAATGAAATCTTAAATGTTTTGCTTCTCATTTTTTGTTTCCTTACTGTCAAACCATTAGTCTTCATCTGCTAACTGGGACACCCATCCAATATCTTTTAAGATCTCTTGTAATTCCTTAATATTACCAAAGACAAATTGCCAAAAACTAGAATTTCCTTTTTCAAAAAATAAACGAAAATGGCACCAAAAAAATAAACTTAGAGAAGTACACGTAGTAACGTCACTTTTTAATTTAGTATTGAATCTGACTATTCTGAAAACTTGAATTTCCGTAAGGAAACAAAAAAGGCTAGGAAACACTGAGTAAAGTTTTCCTCATTTAAAAAAACTCAAATTACTCTACAGTTACTTAACATTATATATATAGTAAGGAAAATATTGCTCTAGGAAATGAATCTAATTTTCCTTCTACCCTTTTAAGGTAATCCACTGAACGTAAAACATAACGGAGACTTTTTTCATTTTAAGAATCTAGTTATACTCATCAACCATCTGGAAAACAAAATGAGGGCTATATGGATGAGAGGTCAATAAAAAAAGGTCACTATTGCTGGGGCTGAAGCTTCCAATAGGACCGAACGGATAAACACTATAATAAAGGCGGCAAGTAGAGAATGTAGAAATCAAGGCTTCTGCTCAATATTTCAGACTGCCTTAGTAACAGAGGGCGTCTGAACTTAAGAGCTCTAAGTCAAAAGGGACTACGTAGGCTGTTTGTCACTTAAGACACCACTGGTCTCATTTTCCTTTTCTTGCTTTCTGCTTATACAATATCTAAAAGCAAAGTGGCACCTTTTGGAAATAAGGTTTAAAGTTTGTTAAGAAAATTTCTTAACGTTGTTTTTCACAACACCTTGACACAAAATAAAGACAATTTCATTAACATACAATGGATTTGTTTGATAGTATCATAAACACACATGTATGATATACTATCATTAATTTCTAGTACAAACACCATTCATGATTTTTTAACAGGTGGAATTGCTTCATTTTAAAATATCATGGAGATATATCTTTAATTATCACTAATAAACTGAACAGTAATTAACATGTTGAAAAAAATAAATTGAAAAGAATGCATTAATAGAAGGCAGAACTTAAATGGCAATGTCACCAGTATCTCATTTATTTAGAATGTGATATACAACTAGAACACATCAAGCATATGATAAAATTGCAGCGCGATGTTCTTTATTACAACTCATTTGACACCTGTATTAAATAGAATGGAAGAATAAAACACAGAAAACTAAAAAAGCATACACAGCTGCTTCTAGGGAAGGGGACTAAGACGCCTGGGGTGGGAAGGAGGCATTCTCACCATTACACTCTATTGTCTGAAGTGTGTCTTAACACATGCATGTATAACTTTTTCGATCAAAAAATAATGAGCTTAGTCAAAGAGATTTAAAAAAAAAAAGTACAAGATTTTCAAATAAATAAGTAATGTACAATAACTCTAATAGAAAGGTATAAACTGTTGCTGGAGAAAACTGAAATGGCATCCAAAAGATGAGAGCTTAAGACTCCCTATCACCATCTAACAGATGAAATGTTAATCTGACTGTGCTGAATACATGCCAGTGTTATTTTGTATGTGCCAATGTAAAGAGATTTTTCTATGAAATAATAAAAGCTTAACTTTTGTCATATAAATTCTTTAAAAATCAAAGTACTGACAGTTGACCACTATCTTTAATTGCTAAATACTAAAGAGAAAACAGAAACTTACACAGAAGTCAAAGTTTATTAAGACAAATACAGGTATTAGAAAAACACAGGTATCCTATATTAGAAATTATTTTTAAGGCTGGCAAAAGTCCATTTATTAAGAGCAATAATATAACAAAATTCCTATATAACAAAAAAATCTAAAGACTTTTTCTTTTGTAGTATTTGGACCTAAACCAGCTTATTTATCATCTTCCAGTTAGTCGATAATGAAAGCTTATACATAAAGGTCGCTGATTATTAGGTCTAGGTATCAAGTGTCTATCAACACCTCCACTTCTTACCTACATGGCTGCTGGCCCTGTGTGACGCCCAGCACCCCACACCCCCTCTGAAGCACTGAGCGTGGTGTGCAGGCCCGGGCACCTGAGAGCTGCACAGCGCCCGGGATGCCCGGTGTCCTCCGTGCTGTGCGGAGAGCTAATCCGTGGAACAGCCACAAGCAAAAAGCACCTCACAGTGCACAGCACGTAACCAGAGGAGCTCTGAAGATGAACAAGTCGCAGTCCGTGTGAGACCGAAGCACTTGCAGGGTGCTGAGAAACCGGGTGGATTAAGGCCAGTGCCTTCGTTTCCAATCCTGGCTCCTGCTACAGCTGGATCATCAGACCAGTCACTTACCATGTGAGGTCTTTCCTACTGTATGGAATGGGTCTGTGGGAAAATCATGTAAATTATGTAAAAGTCTTTCACACACCATAAAGTACAAGATGGGTACAAATCATTAGAAATTATAACATGCTCTCCCCTTGAATACAGAACTGGTTAACTGTAGAAGCAAAACTGCAGCTTATAGGTGGTTCTCTACCCTGACTGCATGTTAGAATAACCTGTGAATTTTAAAATCAAATTTCAAAGTCGATTAAATTTAATTTGATTTAAACTGTAAACAGGGGGAGGGAATCTCTCAGGGTGAGGCCCAGGCTCTGCAGGTGACCCTAACAAGGCAGCTTGGGTTGAGCACCCTAGCTACACAACACCCTCCTAATTATTGCCATGCCCATCTAAATGATTTTTTAAATCTCTTTGGACTATTCAAATCTGTGCTCTCGTTGCTAAAATGATAATCAAGAGTTAATAACTACAAATAAAAGCATCGGGATAAAACTAAATATTTACCACAAGAGGGAGTAGGTGAATCAGTTATTCGGTTTCCATGAAATTAGCATAAAGTTTCTCAGTGAGAATTAAGTCACCCTTCAGTATTGGGGCGAGGGGGGGGGCCGTTGGTTCCAGGACCACCCCCTGCAAATACCAAAATCTGTGCAACTCAAGTCCCTCATATAAATGGTAGTATCCGCATGCACCCTGCACATCTGTACATCCTCCCCTAATCATCTTGACTACTTGTAATACCCAATACATAAATGCTACGTATAGGAAATACAGCGTAAATGCTATGTATATAGTTGCCGGCACGTGACAAATTCAAGTTCTGCTATTAGAGACTTGCTGGACTTTTTCCCCCCAATATCTTGATGCATGGTGGATGAATCCATAGATGCAGAACCCGTGGATACAGAGGACCAACTGTATATGTAAAAACACCTTTAAACAAGTTACAATGATATTTTATTACTAATTCTAGTTGAATAAAGTAGGCATCTTTGGGAAGATTTACAAGTAACTTTAGAAGAATTCAGAGATGGTAACAGGTGAAAAGCAGACAAGAATAGGTTTAATTCTTTCTTTCCGTGAACACCCTGGGGTATAACGCCAAGAAACAAAACAGTGCAAAGGTAGATGAAGAAAAGGGAAGAAAAAATGAGATCAGCAAAAGATTAAGTAACCGATAACCAGATAAGAGAAACTGATCGAATGCATTTCCACTTACGATACAAATATTTTCTTATGGTTCTCCGCCTTATTATATCACGTTACCAAAGCATATTAACAAAAGACACTGTCAAACATTTACCTGAATCTTGCCATGTTAAGCTTAAAATTCTTTAGCTAGTGGGACATACCTAAGACTGGAGACTTGTTCTCTGCTCTCTAGGTTTGGGAAAGGCCGCGTGAAGCAAGCCTTGGAATTTACCAGAACGTTCCAGTCCCTCAGGCTTCTCTCAGCTTATGGATATAAGTACTGTTTTCTTTTACTACAGGTGAATCTTAAAAATATGTTTACACGAAATCTGAAAGTGTCGGTTTAAACAGTTACGGAGCATGGCCCCAAGATCCTAAGTAAACTATGTCTAAAATGTCCACATATCAAGAACACATGTCACCATCAGCTGCTTCAGGTATTTCCACCCAGTGGGCTGATAATACCCAAGTCTAACGTGGCCAGAGTAGTTTACGACCATCTCTCACACGCCTACACCAGACACTACGCCAAAGCAGTCAGTAAACTGAGGAGTGTGCGCAACTGTGACAGAACAGGACATGGTTTACAAGGTAACGTGAACAGCTGTAGGTCTTGATCCAACTCTGTTCACGCACTCACTTTCCACAGAAGCCATTTCATCAGCCCTTTTGTTGTACTGCATATTCACCTGTGAAGACACTCCAGGGCCAGTGCAGTGACCAAGTCACATCAATACTCAATAAAAATTCCTGAACTAAATGAAGAACAGCCAATAAATCTGACCCAACGCTTCTATTGCTAGTTCAGAAGCGACGTGCACGATTTCAAGGGTGTGGGATGTGTCTTCTGCACTGCTGTATCCTCAGCAGCGGGCTCAATGGCACGTATAATAAATACTCTTTGGGAGAATGATAAAGTACATAAACTTAGCTACCATCCCAAATTTAAAAGGTTCACAAGGAAGACTGAGGCAAGTGATATATATACAGAGCATAAAAATGTGTATTTGTCACGTCTTCATGTGTCAAATCTATTTTATCACAGAATGAGGCATTGTACAGAAGTAAATCTTACAGAAAAGTACATGTCATTGAAAATAAATTTCTTACTAATTTTAGCTGTTTGCTAGAAATCTTCTAAAATGCAATACAGACTTTCCTTTATGTACCTAGGAAAGGTCTTCTGCTTTCAAGTCAACTGCCACCCTCTAAGCATCCTGCGAGTCTGTGCTGAAGCGGAGGTGTCCCCAGGGCTCCATGCGCTGACTGCTCTTCAGGTGGGAAGATGAGACAAAGCGAGGAGACAGGTGAGGGGCCTGGCGGTTCTTTCAGGTTTCTAGCCCTGTGAACAGACTGCCTATCCCGCAAGATAAAAGTTAAGGACAGAGAAGAGAGACTGCTGTTCAGGCCCTGCCTTGAGTAATTTTTGTAGGAAAAAGTACCTTTCACCAAAATGCAAACACAGGAGGTATAAGCCACTTGAGCTGCTCTGTCTTGTGTGGGCGAGGGTAAGGAAGGGCAACTTGAGCTGGAGACAGGCTGAACTTGGGAATCTCGTGCACACTGAAGAAGAGGCGTGCAGTAAGCACTGCATAATCAAATATCCAGCTTGTTGGCCAGCTTGGAGGATGCGGAGTGTCCAGAGCTCAGCAGACAGACCTGGTGCTGGAAACCTGGGAATCCTCTGCCTGGGGAGGTGACCTGAAGACAGAAGGAAGAGCCACCCTTCACCATAGGCTGAAGCCAAAGAAGCTTCCACAAAAGGACAGAGGAAGTGTATGTAAAGGCAACGCAAAGAGCAGCAGAATCCGGGGGAAGATTCTTTGCACCAAAGGTGAGGGAGGCTGGACGGGCTGAGGCTGCAGGAGCTCCCGCACAGACGACGTGAAGGCAGCTTCCAGGAGCAGCCCTGCGACACAGGTGAGCCTCTGACGCGGGTGCTCAGTCCGGCACCCAGCTCAGCCTAGAGGAGACTGCCAGGGAGAGACACGGCGTGGGCGCCAGCTCCAGAGGGAGTCGCCGGGAGACGGAGATTCACAAGTCATTTCACACAGAGACACAAATTCAGAGAGGGTGAGGAGTGTTCTGGAGTACACAGTCAGCACGCGGTGTCTGTGGTCGTTTATGTTCTATAAAGTCCAGAAAATACTTACGAAGCAAATGCTACACCACGGCTACTAGGGAAATACGCACACATACACATACATACGTACCTCACAGAGATAATAACGTTCGGTCCTAAAAACTCACCCTGGTGGAGTCTATTTTCTCTATTTTGCACAAGAAGCGAGCTTCAGGAGAAAGGGGCCCAGCACCCAAGCTGCTCGCACCGCACTGTGACTCGATCCTCTGGCCGCGCTCTGAGACGCTGAAACCAGGAGCAGAACCGTCCCTCGACCCCGGCCAGCGGGGGCCACGCCCACAGAGCGGCTCCCACCACCACCACCCCGCCCCCGCCGGCACCCGCACATGTGCGCCAATGACAGATACTGACATCAGGGTTACAGACGCATTTCAGCAAGTCGGCAAATTCGCAAATACGGTTCAACTGGTTTTGGTGCATGGACGATCCAGGCTGGGGAGCGTTAAGCCTGAAGGTAAAAACTCAGGATGCAAAGTGACCCACCTGAGACTTTTCACAGCACCGAGGGAAGTGCCTTTCAACCTCGAAGAAGAGCTTGAAGAAATATAACCAGAAGAAATTACTATGAAAACTTGGTAAAATTTCTACAGCTTGCACTGTTCCCTAAAACTGTATTTTTATTACTATTAGCTGCCCTGTAATAATCAGCAGTAACACCCATAAACACAGAATCATCTGGGGACTTCCACAGGAGCAGCAATGAAGGAGACGGCTGTCAGTAATGACTTCCGCTCCACAACCAGAAGTGAGGGGAAAACCCCAAGAAACACAATAATGGTAGCAACTCAATGCAGGGCATATGGGCAGAAAAAAGATGCACGGGAGCCCAACCAGGGCTAAGAAGTAACGGTGTAAAGGAGCTTAACTGATCTCAGAAAATGGTAGTGGCCTAAACGCAAGGGTTCTTTTCAAAACAGATTTGCTCAGAGCCCAAAATAAAGCCCATACCAAGGACAGTCTTTGTAATTCTTAAAAAGAAAAATAATAATAATAATCTCCTAAAAAAGAAGAAGTAGGGTAGAAATATAGAGGGAAAACTGAGGTTTGGCTTAATGCAGAGAAGAGGAGAAGAGAATCTACCTTAGAGAGAACCCTGGAAACGTGCAGAATGGGTTTTGTCTCACCAAAAAAGATGGGGGAGATGAGGCAGAAGACCACTCTGGATCTCCCTCATTCTCAGGCCTGAAGTGAGCCATGGGGGTTTTCTAAAAGGGGTGCTTAAAAAGATATGAAACGATTATTTGAAAATCCTATTTCTGATAAAGGGCTTGTACCTAAAATATATAAAGAACACTTACAACTCAATAATAAGTACACCAACAACTTAATTTAAAAATGGAGAAAAGATCTGAATAGACATTTCACCAAAGAAAATAGAGGAATTACCAAAATGCACAGGAACAGATACTCCACATCATTAGGCATCAGGGAAGTGCAAGCTAAAACCACAAGATACCACTTTATACCCACTAAGATGGCTATTAAAGAAAAAAAAAAAACCATCAGTGTGGCTATGGAGAAACTAGAACCTCGTGTACTGTTGGTGGGAATATAAAATGGTGCAAGCCACTCCAGAAAACAGTTCGGCAAGTTCTTAGAAAGTTGAACATAAACTCCCCATACAGCCCAGCAATTTCACTCCTAGGAACCCACCCAGGAGAAATGAAACTGGAGGTCTCCACCAAGATCTGTACATGAATGTGCACATCAGCATCATTCAAAATCAGCATTAACTGGTGAAAGGACAAACAAAATGTGGCACACCCACACGACGGAGGATTACTCAGCCACCAGAAGGAATGGACCACTGATACACGCCACAGCACAGATGAACCCTGAAAATGTAACGCTCAAGGACAGAAACCATACCCAAAAGACCACAGACTGCATGACTCCACGGACATGAAAGGTACAGAAAAGGCAAATCTACAGAGACAGAAAGTAGCTAAGTGGCTGCCAGGGGCTGGGGCAGGGGACCTTTATGTGTGATGGAAGTGCTCTCAAACTGGATTATGGTCATGCTTGTACAACTCTGCTAACAGACTTAAACTCCCTGACTTGTACAGTTAAAATGGGTGAACTTTATGGCATGTAAATTAGAACTTCATCCAAGTGAGGAAGAGGGCTAAAGTGAGAGAGAAAACATGAATGTCTGAGGTCAAAGGCAATGTCAGTGTAGCTGAATAAGTAAGTACCACTTAATGTCCTGTGGTAGAGAAAGAGCACAGAGACCAAACATGACGGCCACGCACAGCTTGACCAGCCCCCTGGGAGGTGAGGGCATTTAGGTACACTGGCAGTGCTCTGCCCATCAGACACGCAAGCCTGCCCACCGTGTGACCTGTAGGAACTAAGGCTGCAGAGCTGAGGCAGCGGCGGACGCAGTGCTGGGTGATTCTGGCAGTCTCTCCACAGTCACGTCTGCTCACTCAGGACCTAGGCAAGAGACTGAGAAAGTCATTCAGCCCGAGGTTCCAGGTTTTATAAGCAACACCTAAATTTTATATTATGGGTTACATAAGGGGTGAATCCCTCAGCACAAAGGACCAGAATGGAGACGAAGCGTCCCCACCTGAACCAGAAAGATGATCAGAGTAACGTGCCTGCGTGGTTCTGATATTTAATGACACGAGACCTCTTTCCCGCACCCTATTCAATGGGCTTCCCTGGAGAAGACAGCACTGAAAGGAGGGTCAATTAAGGACTAGATTCTGTGTGGAAACCCTTTGCTCCAGGAAGACTCCTAAGGAGAAGAGAGCGGAACAAGAATTTATCTTCAACTGGGAACGAAACAAGTTGTCAGAAGGAGGCATGATTTAGAACCTGGAGCAGTCCATTTCCTCAGTGCGCGGCAAAACTAAATTCCATTTATGAGTAACTGCTCCAAATGTGGTGGAAGACACTTCCTGCAGCCAGGATCACCCTAACCTCTCACTGAACGAGAGCTCTCAGGACTGCAGCGCACCCTCTCCAGGGGAGATCCCTCAAGGGGCCTCGTCAGACGCGCTGCCCTCCCGGTGCGGGCCAGAGCCTCCGGATCACACGGAGCGTGTCCTCGGGCGAGGAGTGCCGCCCACAGGGAGCACGCGCCGCCCGTCTCGGGACTGGAGAGCAGGGCTGAGGGCCAGGGTGCTAGAGCAGTGCAGCTAGGAGACAGCTTCTGCTGCTACGGCCACTGCAAGCACTGGGCCAAGCCCGACGCACGGCTCTCAGATTATTACAGGCAACACGGAAGCAGCCCCCTGTGGAGCTGGTTCTAAGTGATTTTTACGGATGTATCCCCCTCCTTGACTTTAATTAAATGCTCGAGAAACACAAACCAAAAAAGGGGAGCAGGAGGAAAAAAGATTAGCTTCCTCAGAAGCTGGAGAGATCCAAGGTTTATTAACTGTAATCACAGTCTTACAGACTCCGCTCTCTCTGCCTTTCCTTTTTTAAAATGTCTTTATCTTTCTCATCAAGTGAATTATTTACCAGCAAAAGGAGAGGTATTCTATCTTGGTCTTGACTGCAGGACCACACACAGACAAACGCTGGAACACTGTCCAGTCAGCGCGGTCACACATGTGACTGAAGACTCGCGACCTCCTGGAGCCTGCTAACAGGAGGAAGCGGCATCACTGCGGGTCACTCAAACCAGGGTCTGTTTCCCCACAATGCCCGCGGGTATAGAGGAGAAAGCATGCAAGATATGATGACGTTTGCAGTCGGCCTTCAAATACATCTGGCCCCAGTCATCTAATTTCTTGGAGACGAGTACTAAGGAATGGAGTTTAGGAGGGTGACCTCACTGCTGGTAAGGCAGCTAGTTAGGACCCCTGCTCTCCCCCCACCAGGCCTTTGGCTAAACTGCCCTCCCTCAGCAGGAGCCAGCTGACCGGCTAGAAGAGTGAAGGGCAGAACAACAGGTGCCTGGACGTGGAGTGAGGCCTGGACTTGAGCCTTAAGCAGCCACAGCTAGTCAAGAAACGCACTGGCTCAAGGAAGGCAGCTCCCGCTTTGGAAAAGCAGCTCTCCCTACTCCCCCTCCGCTAAGCTCCTTTGATTTGGAGACCGTCTCAAACCCTAGAGATTCCTTTTTCAAAGAGGCTCTAATGACACAAGTGCTAGGTTTCTGGGATTCCCAACCTGATGAAAAATTGCTATCTCAGGATCAGCAGAGCACCAAATTTAAATGTAAGCTGCTAAATTTCTTTCTTGGCAGAAATTAATAATGTTACCGTTTTTGACCAGTTATTATGTATCGGGAACTGACTCAGCTGTGGGATGAAAGGGCTTTTTTTTTTTTTTTTTAAAGTGAAATGATTGCAGGTTCCACGACTAGGAGAGCAAGTACGGAGCTAGTCAGTGTTTAGGAAGGGGGAACTTCAGGCCTGAAAATGCCTAAAGTCGTACGATGTGAACACATAATTTACCGTGCAGACTGGGACACTTTGGGAAAGAAAAAGACATCATTAATATTGATGCTAGGATAACCAGGAAAAACCAGGACTGCCTCAGTGCACCAGGACCTCCTAGAGTACAGCCATTTCTCTATTTAAAATCTTTCCATGATCCCCATCACTGTAGAGTAGTCTGTAAACCAGTCTCATCCCTATAACGTGGGCACACACCCAACCACGGCACACAGCACACAGGATGAGAACCGTGCATCTTCCTGTCTCTCCACTCCCGCCAGTCTGCAAACTCAAGGGCAAGAGTCCGTGTTATGGGCCTGACGCTCTACCTTAATGCTTGTCACACAGAAGTTCTCGGTAAATACTAAGCGGCTCAGTGACACTCGTGATTGTTCATCCTCCATCCAACATCACAATGTCTCAGAGCAGACGCTCCTGCGTGCATGCTTTGTCCACCCGCCTCCTCAATCCCCCAGCTGTCATTTCCTAGCTACGTGACTCTAGGCGAGTTACTGAACCTCTGTGCCTCGGTTTACTCACCGACATATGCAGGAATCATGACAATACATACTTCACAGGGTTACTGGGAGCATTAAATGAGTTACTGTATGTCAAGTGCTTTCAGCAATGCCTAGCCCTCGTAGTAAGCACCCAGTAAGCTTCTTGAAGGCAGAGACATTTGTCCCTTTTGATCACTGCTGCATACTCGCTCCAGAAATAAGGCCTGGCAGAGAGACACTCAACGAGATGGCTGAAACTTAATGACATACACACTTCTCTCCCCGGTCCTGCGCTTTGCCCCACAGTGCCACACCCTCCATACCCCACAGACTCCTGCACCCTAACAAGAGCACAGCACCATCCCCTTCACCATGGGGCACTGACTGATAGCCATCAAACTCTCTATGCCAGCTGTCAGGATGCCAGCTGTCAGGACACTTTACCTGAAGTAGATTACATGATACTTCTGAGTTTCCCACCTTCCAACTGTTCAATTCTAAGTACAGACAATGGCTGGGGGTTCAAAAACAGTTCCAAGAACTTTTTAAGTCTAGGACTGAACGCAAAGCTAACTATCAGGGTCAGGGCTGAAAATAAGGCAAGATTACTACTATGACCTTGTGTTTCCACACTTAAGGAAGGTAACTACTTTTAGAATATACATTCAAACATACATTGTACACAAAGTTACAAACCCTATAAATCATAAACAGTAATACAAACTCAGCTTACTTTTTAAAATAGAATTTTACAAAAATTAAATTACCTAAAATTAAGCCCACCATTGTACTTAAATATCCGGTTCCACTTCCCAGGTTAAGAAAAGACAATCCTGGTTGAAGTTTCAACGCTTCCATAACTTCTGAATAAATGCAAGGTGCTGACAAGTGTATGTTGCCATGCTTCCAGGCTAAGTCTTTGTAAGCATTGTCTCGGTAGCCTTCCAAATAGTAATCTCCGCGATCAATCGCTCTGAAGGCTTGCTCCACTCTTTCAGTGCGGATATACTGAGCTTCTTTTAAGTTATCAATTAAGTCATCATTATCTTCCCCAGCACTCACAGCTCCTCCCATGATAGTATTCAAATCAAACCATAAATTTTAAAATGTAATAAAATTAGCAGAAATGGCTTCCAATAATGTAGTGTGGTTTGTTTTCCTTTAATATTGCACTTGATTTCCAAAAATAAATTAATCCTGAAAGGGAAGAATAAAAATAAACAGGTTTAAATGAATGCTCAAAAGGAAAGTAATTCCAGCTTATTAAATATATAATAGTCATTATAACTAACTACCATTTCTCAAGGACATATTCTGTTCCAGGCACAGAGTTAAGCTCTTTAAATATATTGTTTTATTTATTCTTATAACCACCACAAAAGGCAGCTTAAGTTTGATCTCCTCTGTACAGACAGGAAACCTGGGACACAGAACTAAGTTACATCACCTCATACTGTGAGGCCCAGTATGGCAGCCACAGTCACACATGGCTACCCAGACCTAAATTAATTAAAATTAAATACAATTAAAAATTCAGTCACACTGGCCACACTCCAAGTGCTAAAGAGCCCCACGTGGCCAGTGGCTGCCATGGTGGACAGGCTGCTCTGGAAGGGGGCGCGGCTGGGGCGTGGCCCCCGGCCTTCCCGACTCCAGAGACCATGCCCCTCCATCACTGAGCCACGTGGCCTTCTTCAGAGTGTGGAAAGCCTAGGTAAATAAACACGAGTTACTGGATTTAAAGATCCTAAACTTAAACATCCACTATCAATTCCTAAATGCACCACATAAATTCAAAAGGTTAACATAAAGATTACCTAAACACAGAATACAAAATGGAACATGTTTAAAATGTGTGTATAGAAATACATATATATACATATATGTAAATATACATATTAAGATTGTTGTGTTTGGTAAACCCTGTCATGATAAATGAGACCACAAATTTTGTTAACAACTTTAATAGGTTAAGCCTTAGAACATACGTTATACACACGTAGGTACAATGAACTTCTAACAAGTCAAACTCAGCATCTTTGAACGGAAACATAAGTGCAACTTGATAAAATAAGAATTTCAATAGTACTATTCAATACACAATTTAAGCTTTATTCAATGCGCTAATAAGGAAATTCATGTATCAATTAATTTCTGAATTGATAAATCAGGCGAGAGGGAAAGCGAGAAACAAAAACACCCATATGGCCAAAAACCAGAGTTCTGACAGCCCACTCGGTCCGCTCCTGACTGGCGAGAAGGCGAGCAGCCGGACCGCAGCCGGACCGCAGCCGGACAGAGCGGCCGCGCCCCTAGGGCCTGCCCCACTGCCGGGGCCCCTCTTGTCTCTCCTCCTCTCCAAGCAGGGGAAACACTGCAGACTCGCGCCGCGCTCCTATCTAGCGCGCTCAAGCTCATGCACACAAACGGCTGGCTCCGACGTCCCCACCCGCTCTCCTTGGAAAGGGCCAGGGCCCGCGGCGCCATCCTCCCCGCGAGCTGAGCGCCCTGCAGCCGCCACGCAACGAAGGCGGACGGGGACAGACCCTTTCCAGCTCCAGCACCGCGCGCCGCGCGGGGTGCAATTCCAGCACTTAAGGGTGGTGGGATTTGGGGCCGCGCCGTGAGGCTTGCGGGATCTTCGAGGCCTACCGCTGGCCCGCCAGGGAATTCCCCATTTAGAGGTGTTTTGACAGCATGGCCTCTAAGCACAGGTTATAGCTTTCTCACCGGGTCCTCAAAGTCTTCCCGAGACGACAGAAAAGCTGGCGACGCTGGGCAGCGGCGGCTGCCGTCAGACCCCCCCCCGCCCCCGCAGCACTTGCTGAGGATCTGACGAGAGCGACTCTGACTACACAGAGACATTTTACAGACGGCTCTACCGAAACGCCGTAATCTACTAGCTTGAAAAATTCCCTTCTGCTCTGTTTTATGGCTGAAGAGTGACCTGACCCTTCTCGGGTCCTTCTTAACTCTAACCCAAAATCATCACAGCAAAACGCACGCGTGGACCGCACCACACGGGAGCTCACACTCTCAGTGAGAAAGGCAAGGGGAAGACCCAAGCGACCAGGGACTGCCGCCATTTGCCGCCATCTGTGTACTGCCTCACCAACGCCACCGTAAGCCTGGTAAGAAGGCCCTGGCACGCCCACTGTCAAGTGAGAAACCGTCCGTAAAGGATGGGGAGCTACAGCTCACGTGACAGACGCTGCTGAAGGTGCCCACGGAGCCCACAGGGAACTGGGGATCAAGGAAGCTCTCCTAAGGGCATGGACTGTGCAACACAGTAATGGGAGTCAGGCAATTTACAGGCTGAGGAAACAGCTCAGCCTAAGTCAAGAGAGCAGAGAAATTACACGGAGCTGGGTAGACTTCAGCCTGCAGGCCAGTGATTTCTTTGGGGGGGACCCTTTTGAGAGTCTGATCACAAACTCCCCTCTATTAAAAAATGAACAAATTAGAAGTGTTGCATACAATTTTAGAAGGCTCCTGAGTTCCTGGAGACCCAGGAGTCCACTCTAGTTTAGGAACATCTACTATAGGCAGCAGAGTCAGTCAGGTATTAACAAGGGAAATTACTTTTCCATTTTAGAAAGTGCAGTGCATCTGTGTTTCAGATCTACTGCAACACACCAGGCACTCAGAAGGCTGGAAAAAACATCACCTTTGTCAACAGGGTGTAGCGCCCAACTGCAAAATCAGATTTCCCAGACTCCTTTCTCTCTGGTCTGGTAGGAAAGAAACCGATCTGAACAGAAAGCTGAAAGGCTGTGCAGGAGGGAGGAAGTCAGGAAGGGCTTCCTGGAGTAGGAGGTACAACCTGCCGCAGTGCATGTTTCTTCAACACAAATGAGCTCACACGTTCAGCATACACGGTAATGACGTGGAGATAATGAAGGTGTGGTGGTTTACAATACATGTTCGTGTTCTGAAGTGACAGGAAGGCACAAGCTTCCACACACTAAAGGCATACCGTGGCAGCTCATAAAGACTTCAAGCAAAAAGCTTAGAATAGAGTACCTTCCTATGTAAGACAATTAGATGATGGGACAGTGTCTTCAAGTGATCTGGGGGACTGTGGATGCAGATGTAAAAATGCTAAGACGTTTTCCCTGAATTAAAACAACAGACTAATGAAGGCTATACCCAGGTTCATATTTTTTAATTTTAATAAAAATGACATCTATATGCAAATAAAATGATAACCCATAAGCAAATGGTCTTCCAGGGCCTGAATGTCAAAGGAGGACGATGAACCCCAGGGTTTAAGGCTGTGAAGGACTGACTGGCTGTGATGCCACCTGCAAACCCCAGCAGAGGTTTAGCTGTCCCAGAAATTTTCTTAGGATTGGTATTGTTTCTGCTGGTAAGCTGGCTGCACAGGCTTTGAGTGGCATGCCCCAACGCTATTTTTCCCACAAGCCCTGCTGTTTTGCAAAACATTAGGTGTTTTCAGATGTTATAGTAGAAAAACCCAGTACTTGACCTCTCAGACCCTTGAAAAGATCCTAGGAGACCTCAAGGACCCCAGAGCACATGTGGCAAGCAGCTGGCATAAACAATTACAAACTCAGATGCACAGGGCACAGCAGTTGCACAAGGTGTTAGGGGGCACCCAGCCCAGACACAGTGGGGGCAGGGGAGGGGATGGAAGGACCACACGAGTTGCCTAAAGAAGGCCTGAGAAGCAGAGACAGCAGAAAGCAGGAAAGGCATTTCGGGATGTAGAAGGGACAGGGGCAACACACCCGCTCAAACACTGCAAACAGCACCGCAGAGGTGAGCCCGGGGACAGAAAGCAGTGCTCCCAAGGCCAGAAGGACCAAGGGGCCTGGCAAACTCGCAGGCCACAGCACATGGAGCCTGGACCTCCTCCTGCAGACGGGGCAAGCCAGGGAAGGATTTCAGACAATGAGAAGCGCACTGAATGACTCAAACAGGATGTTAAGGGAAAACCAAAACCATAAAAGAAAGGGACTGTTAGAATTGGAATACATTATTTGGTCTGTGGAAGGCAATATTTACACAGTCATAACAGAAAACATGATTGCTGATTTAACTTGAATAGTCATTTAACCACACTGGGAGGATGAGAGGGAGGTAAAGGGGGTATGGGAGTTAACCCTTCATCTGTAGCAGGACGTAAAAGCTACCTTTTTAAGTTCCCTCTAGAGTGTGAGCCTCCTGGGGGGGACAGGTGAAGCCAGGAACTGCTATGCTTTGTCTGCAAGGCTCGTAGTATCACTTAACTTTCTAAACTGCGTATCTGCATTATTTGAACAAAACTGACAAGGTAAAAATGAAGACAGCTATATATATTTATTTAGACCAGAAGAAGTACAATAAAGACACATGGAGAATAGTTTCCTAAGGAATAAAAATACATTTAACAAATAAAATAAGTCTACAGCAGAAAAACCACGGAACAAAAAAGAGATCATAATATAAATAATAATTTACACTACAGAGCTTCAAAGATGTCATTTTATCATATACACTGTTCTGAAAAACTGAGTGAAAAATGAATCACATAGTACATATAAATTGTATGTATGATTATAAATTACATTTTATTCACTGATTTGATTATAAAAGTAGTATATGCATTTGCAGAAAACCTGAAAACCAAGTAAAATAAAAATTATTGATAAGCCTTCCTTTGAAGAGTCACTGTTATTATTTACTTTCTAAGCATCAATATTCTTATTTTTTTAACATAATGTTGGTATTATACTGTATATATTATTTCAGACATTCACTTAATATGTCTTAAGCATTTATTCATGCCATCAAAAATTCTTCCAAAATCCAGGGGCGTGATATTCCATCAGACAGATGCACCAAGTAACCAATCCCCTGACTACGGGACCGTGAGATTTACACTGATTATAATCAATGTACATATGACATGAGTTCGCAAGTTAAATCTGTAGTGAATATTTTGATAATTCAACAATCATCTCCTACCTTGAAATTCAGTTCATTTTTTATGAGTAAGGCAAACAATAATAATCTCCTAACTTGAAATACAGTTCATTTTTTTATGAGTAAAGCAAACAGTATTTAAAAAGCCATTACAGCATTAGGTCATGGAATGTGTTTGCCAGTTGTTAATTCTGAGATAATTCCATCTCGATCATGGAAAAGTGCCAAACACAAGTCAAGAGACCAAGGTCTAGCCTTGATCCCATTGATAACTTTGCTGTATGGCTCTGGGCAACCCTCCAGAACACCACTTCCTCACCTGTGAAATGAAGAGGCTAATTCTGATTCCTAAGGTAGCCCAGGGCTCTGATTTCTCTGCTATTTTGGCATCAGTTAAACCTGCATTGAATACAACTGAGTTTTAGTTATCTAGAAATGAGCGTCTGTGCCTCAGCATTTCTGTTACTTCAATCACAATTTTTTCTGCCCCACTCCTGCCATTTTCTCTAACATAGAAGAAAAAAAAATTTAGGGGTGTTCAAGTCCTGCATTAAACAATAAAAGCAAAATAAGGATTCTGAGAAAAAGAAGAAAGGGTAAAGGTAGAACAGGACAAAGTGTCAGAATAAAGGACTGAACAGCTTAAGCAGTTATGTCCCAGAAGGAAGCTGCGGCACTTACTCCTCAGAACAGTTTTCACTCCTGAGGGTGGAGGAGCAAAGGGCACATTCACATAAGCTCACCTGACATGATTTCCAAGTGCTCCAAAAGCTGCTTGCCCTATGCTTTCAAAATTAGGTCTGTGACTTTATGTACCTGGCAGCGGGAAAGAACTACTGGCAGCTCCATTCAACATCATGGTGTCTTTCAGGCAGCTCAGGGATGTTTTATGGGAGGTTAAAGCCAAGTCAAAGGAGGCAGGAAGCAAGCCGGTGGCAGACAGACGCCACGGGGCGGGAAGAGAACAGGCGGAAGACTGACCCCTCCCCTGCCTTCCTGGCACCGGTGGCCAGCAGTCACTCCTTGTGCTCCTGTCCCCGCAGAGGTGGGGACGCAGCCCACCCAGCTTTGGGGGAAGGAGACTGGTGACCCAAACAAAGGAGAACACACTACTGCAGGGCACGAACATAGGCTCTTTCTTCCTCAAGCCTTCAAGGATCTTGCCATGGGAGTCACGGACCAAGGCCGCTCTGAGTACAGAGAGAACCGCACGGGAACCTTTCTCAATGATGACAGACAAACACGAGGAAACAGAGACTTATGAAAGGAAGAAAAAGAAAAAATAGGGTGAGCCAAGGTTCGCTACTCCATGCCAAAAGCTGCTGAGAACATCTAATTAACTCCACGTCCAAGGACAATGCAAAGCTTGCCCTTGTTTTACCACTAATAACACACACATGCAATTCCCCGTGTACCTCCACCTACCAGGCACTGGAGTCTGTTTCTTCAGCATCCCTGCGAAGAAGCACTAACCTCATCTTACTGACGAGAACAAAGTTCAAAGACCACGAGGCAAGCTCACAGCTGGCAGGGGTGAGCCACAACGCAAATCCGGTCTGTCAAGCCGTGGACCCTCCTGAAACACAACAGCTGACCCAGAGGCTCCTGAGCTCTCACTCCGAAGAACCTTTCATTCTCTTAGCTGAAAAGATGTTCACTTCAGATCTCCTTCCCTCTCCTCAACCTCTCATTTCCTTTTTTTCCTCCCTTTTGTACTCTTGGTTCCAAAGAAAGAATGGATTAGAACAGCGGTCCCCAACCTTTTGGGCACCAGGGACCAGTTTCGTGGAAGACAATTTTTCCACGGACGGGGGCGGGGGCGCGAGCGGTGGGCAGCGGCAGACAAAGCCTGGCTGGGTTACCCGCCTCTCACCTCCTGCTGTGCGGCCCGCCTCCTAACGGGTCCACAGCCCGGGGGTTGGTGACCCCTGGATTCGAGGGAAATTAAGCATCTGATGTCATTTAATGACTGTACAGCCTCGGGCAAACTGTTTAACCTGTGATCTTCAGTTTCCCTATCTATAAAATGGGAAAAATAATAATCACATCATCAATTTGTGAAGAGTAAAGAGTACGCTACATAGAAAGCTCCTAGTAATACACAAATCCAGTAAATACTTCATTTTCTTTCACTTCTATGACACAATGCACATTGCAAACTTTCATTCTTCAATCCAGAAGACCAAAGAGGGAACACAAGGAAGCACCAGTTCCGGAATCTGGCGCCGTTATCACCTAGCGAGCAGCCTCCGTGAGACACGATTCTAGAGGGAGAGTGTGAACCCTGAAGCTGGAGCGCCAGGAAGAAAGGCAAACTGATAAGCCACTGTTCAAGCATCCACACTAGATACTCTGACATTCAGCAAGTGCTAAGATGCCTATATTCACAGGTGCGGACTTCTCAGTTACCTTCTCAGCCCCACGACTCCAGAGCTGCCCCTGCTGCCTTTCCCCACAGTGCCCCTCATTCTTCTAATTCTCCCCTCCTCCCCACCTGGGACAGTGGACAACGGCATGAACTCACAGATGGACAGAGAAGCAGTAGGTGGTGGCTCGCTGAAGAGTTCAAGGTACAGGACATGAGGGGATAAAGAAATACACATTTTTTTAAAAGAAGAGATATGAAGCAGCTCAATCTGAAATTTTTTTATTTTGAAAATTACAGAACTTCATATAGCTCCAGAAGTCTCTCCTCTCCTCTTACTCAAAGATCTGAATCTATGGCCTTGTCAAACCTCTACCACTGCCACGCAAGCCCGTGGTCACTGAGCCCAGCCCTAATCGTAGACCACAAACACCCTCGCTATACACACGTGTCTGTGACCTAACAAAACCAATCCTCGGGGAATAACCTCATCACGTTTGAGGATATTTACTTGCCATCTTTCCATTTTTCAAGAAGTATTAAGAAGTGCTATACTACAATCCTCATAGGAGCCACAGCCTGCAAGTTGTCTGCCTCCTCTAACTCGGGAAAAGTCTGAACCAGAATACTGAAATGGCAGCTGTGCTGTCCGCTTTCAGTCCGTTAAGTGACAATGTTCTTAGGACGTAATGAGATCGATGGGGAAGCATGAGAGAAAAGCATATGTATTTTCAGCTCCTCTTGGGTCACGCTTTCAAAGTGGGGCTTATTTTAAAGATTATGAATTCACACAGGACAATATTCAAATAAAAATAAAAGAATACTCCGAAGCAAAACTACATGGTTTGGAAACTACTCATCAGTTCAGATGATTTGTATCTGTTCCCTTCCACTAATCTGTTCCAACATTTCGTTATAAAATAAACCCGAAGATGAGCTCACGCCAAAGATGTTCTTGCTATATATTAACGCACTGTGTAGTGCAAAGACTGGCCTTGTCACACAGTCATTACATCAAATTATTTTGATGGCACCTTTAAAAACTTTCAAAAAGTCTAAGTAAGCGCTTGACTAAGCAAAGATAAAGAATGTAAGTAGGTTAACTATCGTTTTCCAGTATTATAAAATGGCATCTTTTTCTTAACATCTTTATTGGAGTATAATTGCTCTACAATGGTGTGTTAGTTGCTGCTGTATAACAAAGTGAATCAGCTATACGTATACATATATCCCCATATCCCCTCCCTCTTGCGTCTCCCTCCCTCCCTCCCTATCCCACCCCCTAGGTGGTCACCAAGCACCAGATGATCTCCCTGTGCTATGCGGCTGCTTCCCACTAGCTACCTATTTTACGTTTGGTAGTGTATATATGGCCATGCCACTCTCTCACTTTGTCACAGCTTACCCTTCCCCCTCCCCATATCCTCAAGTCCGTTCTCTAGTAGGTCTGTGTCTTTATTCCCGTCTTGCCCCTAGGTTCTTCATGACCTTTTTTTTTTTCTTCTTCTTCCTTAGATTCCATATATATGTGTTAGCATACAGTACTTGTTTTTCTATTTCTGACTTACTTCACTCTGTATGACAGACTCTAGGTCCATCCACCTCACTACAAATAACTCAATTTCGTTTCTTTTTATGGCTGAGTAATATTCCATTGTATATATGTGCCACATCTTCTTTATCCATTCATCTGTCGATGGACACTTAGGTTGCTTCCATGTCCTGGCTATTGTAAATAGAGCTGCAATGAACATCGTGGTACATGACTCTTTGAATTATGGTTTTCTCAGGGTATATGCCCAGGAGTGGAATTGCTAGGTCGTATGGTAGTTCTATAAAATGGCATCTTTCTGAAGTCCATGACGGTCACTTTATCTATAGACAGACACTAGTAAAAGCTGCATAAAACAAAAACACCTTGTTATATTTCAGTACCAACTCACATAATATCATAATTACCTTAGGGTATTTCAGAACAGGTGGTATTACCTGCACCATATGAATGAAGAAAACCAACTAAGAAAGAGTAAATTGTTCTAGATTTCCTAAATACAGAGATATTTCAGCCTTATTCATAGATCTTATGTCATGCACTACTACTAATATTCACATTATCAGAAATACAATGACTAGAAATGCAGGTCTGAGACCCTTGAGAAATGCAAACACACACACACCACCACATTGATACTATAGCTTCATTTCATTTATGGGGACAAATAGTTCTATCCTTATTTTTACTCACAACCCAGAGAAAGTTTAAGAAGTTCTGAGAAATGAACTGTCGTCCTAAGACAATCATAACAATGCTACATGTGCTCTGGATTGAGTGCTAAGAGCTTCACCTTAAGTTCAAATGATTCATTTGTCATCCGTGGTTCCTTTAGTTAATAAATCTCATTTTCAGAAAACTGTCCAAACTAAGCAATCAAAATGCTTGCAAAAGCTTTTACAACTATAGCTCAGTACCTCTCTCCAGCCTGCACTGCACACTTCTTCACCACGAATCCGGCAAGATGAGCACGACACAGGCACACTGAGGAAAGGATGTCAAAGGATGGCTTCAGTGCACACAGACAGTCTCTGCTCAAGGAAATCAGTCTCTTAAATAGTTAGCATATTTTCAGAAAAAATGTTTAAAATTTACTTTTAACTTGGCTAAAATGAATTTACAGAAGTAAAGATCTCTAGTAATGTAAGAAACCGTTTCATTTTAAAATGAAATTAGACCGGTCTTCAAACTATAAACAGTAGTCAAAATGGGTGAGTAAAATCATGTTTATTAATAGCGTATTTAACACTACACGTTCCCTCAACAAAAAGTTACTCAAAGCAAATAGTATTACCTTACATTTGGATATTTTAATTTTTAAGTGTTTTGCACAAAAAGACTTTACTTGATGATTTCCTCATTTAATAAACAAAAACTGATAACCTAGTCTCGGGAACTCTGATAGGCACGGAGGTTGCGTGCTGGGTCACAGCCCTCCGCAACGTGAGATTCTGGTCAGAATTCGACAGGAGCCCCATCAACAGGAATGTAACTTAATTTCGCTTTACTCTTGGCTACCCTTACAAGGACCATTTGTAGAATGAGTACCAGCACATCAAATCATAACTTCACATCAAGTTGTATGTTCATTATGAATCATATTCTAACAGAAAGTGCTCTTTTAAAATAAAAATTATACTTAAATAAAGGCTCATAGGATACTGTGTGGGTTCTGTGTCGGAACCCTAATTGTACAGCTTCCCAGCTATGCGGCCTCAGGACACATAATCCATCTCTCTAGGCCTCAGCTACTACATGGTAAACCCAATATTAATAATAATAACTACCTCAGGATTAGTGAGAAATATATGGGATAATCTACGTAAACTGCCTGTGACATTCCATAACACACACCATGTGCTCAACAGCTGTTTTTATGATTTAATACAGACCTACTTAGTCCTCTCACAAAAGAACATGTTTCCATTTCAAGAAACATTCACCATATGTATAGAAATCTAGCAATAAAATATAATAAAGACACATAAAATACTGTGGATGTTAGGTGCCAATTGTCAATGAGATCTCAAAAACCCTATGGTGTTTCTGAGGGAAACCAAAGCATGGAAAGATCGGGGCAAGACTGCGAGGATTTATCTCGTGAGCTGGATGGAACTGGAGGAATCAATGTGAACTCATGATACGCGTTTAAAATATATACATATAAAATATATATGTGTGTGTGTACACATATACATGTATATATACACACACACATATAAAAATAAGAAGCTAGAGAAAACACATATACATACATAGTCTTCCGTGTTTAAGAAGGCCTAGAAGATTGACAGCGACTGCTTTTCACTCTTGTTGGAAAAGGTGCGGAAGACGTTGTGCATTTCTACCTCCCACTCCACTCTCCTATCTGTGCACACTGATCTCCCCATCCGCACACTGAGGACCCTGAGGTGTCCACTCCCCCAGTGTCAGTGGGGACCCTGGCACCTCAGCTGCAGGTTCTCTGCCACCAGCTCTCACCATCATCCTGGGCACCTTCAACAAGCACCACAACTCCAACAGCAGCAACTGTCTCATGTCTGAGGACCTGCCCACCCACTGCCCCCTGGGAATCCTTATTTCATTCTCCAGGCACATCTTGCATCTAACTTGCTGATCCTTCTACCACTACACTTAACCTTCAGTGTCCCCAGTCCTTGAGCTAACTTTTTCTATAAAAGGTCAGAGAGCAAGTATTTTAGGATTTGCAAGCCATAGTTTCCATCACAACTTCTGAACTGTGTGCTTCCAGAGCAAAGGCAGCTACAAACAACTTATAAATCAAATAGTGTGGCTATGTCCCAGAAATTTTATTTATGGACCCCTGAAACCTGAATTACATAGAATTTTCACATCATGAAACAGTACTCTTAGTATTTTTCCAACCATCTGAAAATGTAAACACCCTTCTTAGTTTGCAGGCTACACAAAAAACAGACAGCGGGCCCAGTTTAACCCACGGGCCACAATTTGCTAACACCCGCCAGTACCACTTTCTTCCCAGACTGAACAGGTCCCACGAACAAGTCTTCACCCCCTTACTCTGCCCCTCCTCCTGTCCCTCTCAGCCCCTCGCCCAGGCTTTCCATCTCACTCCTCCTGCGGGCTCCTGACCTTGGACAGCCCAGCCATGTCTCCGCGGGCTCCCACAGAGCAAGAGGGTTCCCGGCACCTGGCTCCCTCAGAGGCTGCCCTAGCCACTTTGCGGAAGGCAGCCTCTGGTGAAACACCTCTCTTGCATTTTTGCCTCATACCCCAGAGAGCAGATTTCTAGAAAATTCCATCAAGGAGGCACCAGAGCAACTTCTCTGCCATCCAATGAGCCAGACACGCTCCCAACAAGGCCTGGATCTCGGCGCCAGGCGGGCCTCTTCCTGGAGCGCTCAATCCCAGCCCCAGGAGTAGTGGCTGCTCCTCATACCGTTTCCATATTCTTTAGGGCTCTCTTTACTTACTAGCCAATCCCATTACAGCTAACAATTCTTCACATTAAACTTTCCCTGTTCAAAGTACCGTGTGGTTTTCCTTTCCTGTACGAACTAGACTCATACAAACCTGAAAACCAGAAAGACTACATTCAGGTCCATCAGAGAACGAAAGACAGTTAGGCAGTAAAATGAACTGAGGATACACGAGACCCTGATACTATGCCAGCCAAAACACCCACAGTCCCATGGATCTGACGTGAGTTGCTATATCCTGCAACGACCACCCCTTTTTTTAAAACTTCTAAGTATGTGATTGTGTTTTATCTTAGTTTCTTGGCAAAATGTTAAACACTTGTCACCAGCTTTTCTGTGCTATGAGAGCTGTCCACCGTGATCACAAAGGGAAGTTAGACGGCCAACAGCAACTAGGAGTCTGAGGGCAGTAGGCGCCAATTCTGCCGTCTTAAAGCTCTTGCTCAGGGGGACTTTCCTGGGGGAGCCATGGCTAAGAATCCGCCTGCCAATGCAGGGGACACGGGTTCGAGCCCTGGTCCAGGAAGATCCCACAGGCCGCAGAGCAACAAAGCCCATGCACCACAACTACTGGGCCTGCGCTCTAGAGCCCACGAGCCGCAACTACTGAAGCCCACACGCTTAGAGCCCGTGCTCCACAACAAGAGAAGCCCCTGCTCGCCGCAACTAGAGAAAGCCCAGGCGCAGCAACGAAGACCCAACACAGCCAAAACTTAATTAATTAAAGTTCCTTCTCAGGAGATCCATCACTGGGTCACACTCTTAGACAGAAGGATGCCTGGCAGCCTCAGCTACTGGGAGTCAGCTTAAACATGAGCTTGTTAACTGAAACACAACATCTTTCTGGTTCCCTTCTTTCCCCTGTACAGACTTCAATAATTATTAGCACACCTGGAAAAGGACAAAATAAAACCAATGAAAAACTCATTAAATTTCATGTAGACATGGTAGGCAGGCTAAAAATAGAGACCCACAAAGGAATGAAGGAACAGGGAAACAGCAAAGCCAAATTCTTGAAACAAATGCCTGAGATAAGCAATAGTAAAGGTTACTTTTTCTAGCCAGTGGCATTTCAAATCGAAAGAAGACAAGACCATCAAAAAATATTTATTGGAAAATGCAGTCCCAGAGTTGTAGGAACACAGAGGGAAAACTAAATATACAAACAGGCCCTAAAGAATTCAATGGATTTGTTGTATTACTCATTTTGCAGAAAATAATTTTGGAAGAAAGTAACAGTAAAAAATGGTAAATAAGCCATATAAACGTTGCAGCTATGCCCTAAAAATGTGATACACTGAACACCAGAGAAGAGCAGGACTAGCCAGAAAGACATCCTTATGCTTCTACAGAGCATTTGGTTTTATTTTAATGTGTGTTGTGTGGGGAGGTATACGTGTTCTGGAAGAACAAAAATATTTTCGGGCTTCCCTGGTGGCGCAGTGGTTGAGAGTCCGCCTGCCGATGCAGGGGACACGGGTTCGTGCCCCGGTCTGGGAAGATCCCACATGCCGCGGAGCGGCTGGGCCCATGAGCCATGGCCACTGAGCCTGCGCGTCCGGAGCCTGTGCTCCACAACAGGAGAGGCCACAGCAGTGAGAGGCCCACGTACCGCAAAAAAAAAAAAAAAAAAAAAAAAAAAATTTCAAAAATAATAATCTCTAATAATTTACCTTATCCAACTACCTTACTGTCATTTTTCCATTTTTTACAGCAGGGGAGCCTAGGGTAGAAATTTACTTATGTCTATTTACAGTGAATGCAGAGGGATAGTCTTTCTTTCCTACTGAGAACAAAGAGTATATACAACTTCTTCAAATATAAGACTCCTTCCCCCAAACTGGAAGGATTCCATGTAGCAAATTCACAGGGACCCCAGCTTCTATCTGCCAGAAAAGCGACTTAAATAGCTGTGAATTTTGTCCATGCCTTCCTCCAACATACTGCCTCAGGCTTTTGAGGGCAGGTATGTATTATTCCTTTCTCTTGCTCTGCTGATTCAAAGTCACCCTCCTCTTCAGTACAAATTTTCCAGTGCATTTAATAAATTACTAGATTAATTTCACAGGGCCAGGGGTCCCCACCATCACTTCAAACACAATACACCCAAAGCCTTCTACACAGCCCTCACCCTGCAGGGCAGCTACTCGCTTCAATTACTCCCACAGCTCTCAGTGAAAATTCCATTCTATCACCATCCTTATCAATTTTAGCTAGATTGCTACAACTAACTTCAAGACGGTCTTCATACTTGTGGTTCTCCCAACTTCAACAGCATCTGTACACCATTTTGACTCACCTACCCAATACACCACTTTTGTCATTAAAAACAGAACGAAGCTCCAAAAACTCAGAGGTATCTCCAGGATGCTACAAAAATGAGAGAAAATCCCACCTGGCAGGACTCAAGACCACCCCCATTTAAAAACAGCAGTAGGACTTCCCTGGTGGCACAGTGGCTAAGAATCCGCCTGCCAATGCAGTGGACACGGGTTCGAGCCCTGGTCCGGGAAGGTCCCACATGCCGTGGAGCAAATAAGACCCATGCGTCACAACTACTGAGCCTGCGCTCTAGAGCCCACGAGCCACAACTACTGAGCCCACGTGCCACAACTACTGAGCCTGCACTCCAGAGCCCACGAGCCACAACTACTGAGCCTGTGTGCCACAACTACTGAAGCCCGCACGCCTAGAGCCCGCGCACCGCGACAAAGAGTAGCCCCCGCTCTCTGCAACTGGAGAAAGCCCCAGCGCAGCAACGAAGCCAAAAATAAATAAACAAATAAAAATGACACTAATATAAACGCTCTAAATCAAGCCTTTAAAAAAAATTTTTTTAATAAAAATAAACACAGCAGTACTAGTTTTTTTATCAGCTTTGTAATGTTGTCTAAATATTTTGTTGGGGGAAGGGGTTGCTTAGCAATCACTTCACTAAGGAATCAAATGATCACAATGTGTTATTATTACCTGTATACATTTTCTATCACTGCCTTAACAAATTACCACAAATGAAACTGCCTAAAACCACACAGGTTCATTATATTACAGTCCCGGAGATCAGAGTCTAACACAGGTCTCACTGGGCTAAGATCAGGGTGCAGGCAGGGCTGCATTCCTTTCTGGAGGCTCTAAGGGGGGTTACTCTTGCATTTTCAAAAGTCTAGAGTCCGTCTGCTTTCTTTGGCTTATGACCCTTTTCTCCATCTTCAAAGCCAGCCACGTCAGGCTGAGTCCTCACTCTGCCTCTTTCTTCCACTTCTAAGGAACCCTGTGATCACACTGGGCCCATCACAGTAATACAGGACACTCTCCCTATCAAAGTCAGCTAATTAGCAACCTTAATTCCCCTGAGCCATACAGGGTAACACACTGACAGGGTCCAGGAATTAAAGCATGAACACCCTGGGGAAGAGGGCATTATCTGTCTATCACACTGCCCAAAGTCTACAACCAAATGCTGCTCCACAGGGAATTAAATCTGTACACTTGGGGCCTGAATCCATTCTACTCACCAAGACACAGGAAACAAAATAAGAGATCACAAGGATAACCGGCGGCAAGAGAGCTCGTGGTCCTGACGGAACACGGAAGTCATTTTCTCTTACAGACAAGGCACGGCCACACCAAGACAACCCAAAGTCCCCTGAAACAACAATGACTATACTGCAGACGACTATACAAGGACTTTAAAGATGACCCTGAAAATCAATTTGAAGCACTAACTGGAAACACTGCAACAAATAAAACCATCAATTTTTTTATTTGGTTATTCTTAAGGCATGTAATCATTTTTTCTTATAAATGAAAACGTATGCCCAGTCCTATAACCCTGGAGCAGTATCACAAAAAAACTCGAGCATCCCCAATATGCTACACCACTGGGCGAAGCTGTGCCTACGCTCAAAACCACTTAGGGCTCAACCCTGCTCAGTTCCTGCCCGCCCTTTTAGGACAGTGGGAAGCCACTGCACAGGTTCTCTCTGAGGGCTGACAAAAATTCAGTTCAGCGTGAGTTAAGACCCGGTGCGTGAGAGCTGGCGCCTTCTCTCAGCTGTTGGTGCTTGCCAGGATTTCTGCAGCAGACTCAGAATTGCTCAAACTTTAATGCAGTATCATTCCAGGTTGGCCTCAAGAGGGAGCACCCTTGCAAAAACAGACTGCCCTACAGGTGGTGCTTTGCGTGTTATCACTAAAAACGAACGGGAGACAAGCGAGCCTAAGGTGGCTCCCCAGCGACCGCGCCCCGGCTCCCTGGCTACTCCTGACCCCCCACACAATACTGACGCGAGGCTGCTCCCAAGGCTAGCCTCTCGTTTAAATGGACACTACTGCTGTGCGAGTCCCTCGCTCTGCCGAGTGACGACTGATCTCATGATACTTGAAAAGCAGTGTGTGACTCATAAAGCATTACTACCTTTATCATTAGTGCAACTTTCATTAGTTGAGCATTTACTGCATATAAAGCGGTGCCATTTTAATTCATTTAATCTTAACAAAACCCCGTGCAATAGTATTACTTCCAAGCAAAGGGATGACCTAACTTCCTGAGGAGGCAGAATGGGCTCTGAGTTCTAGGTCTGTTCTCGCACCAAGCCCTCTGTCCTTGAAGACTGCAGATCCTTTCACAGGAAAGAAAGCAGATTCAGCAGATTCAGGAAAAGGAACTAACTCTGAATCTCAGTTCATGCATCTATAAAATGAGACTAATGATACTCACCACACAAGACACTCTTTGACAAGGCTGTTGTAAAGATTAAATGAAGGGAAAGTTATACAAAAGTGTGAAAATGTTAAAGCACCAAGATATTAGCATCTCATACTGCACCGTTCCAGAGACTTCCTGAGGCAGTGCAGGGAATGGCAATCACACTGTGTCTGTGTGAATGGAGCCTCCTGGAGCCGTGCGCCGCGGATGTCCATGCGCACGTGCATATGCAGGTGTGGCCCCAAATACATACAGGATGTACTATCTAGGCACAATAAAACCAGGGATTATTAAACAGTGACAGCTGAACAAGTCCTTAGCAAGAAACAGAAAGCTTACAAGAAGCTTTTTTGCCATAAACAATAAGGTGGCTCAACTAATTTAAGACCATGGTGATCTCTCCCTTTCCATCAAAATCAAACCAATTTCAGGAACAGTTACAATACAGATATTTATATAAATCACTGCAGAAAAGCCTAAATCTTTCTTTTGCCATTTCTAATTTCTCTGGTTCATAAAAGAATAAAGGTTCAAAATCACTCTATTTGCAGGAAAAAAGTCAAGTCCATTAAACCATTAAAATGGTTTAGAAGTATCTGAAGTAATTCTTTCACAATGGTATTTACAATACATGTTAAATCACTACAGACCACTGCCAGGCTTTTTCTTAAAACTAAAACTGTAGTAACTACCTTCATGTGTTCCAAAATCTGCTCTTATATTTGAGTATCAAGGTGACCATGAATTTAAAAATCCACTCTAGTCATCAAGAGACTACAATGCAGGGGGCTTCCCTGGTGGCGCAGTGGTTAAGAATCCGCCTGCCAATGCACGGGACACGGGTTCGAGGTCTGGTCCAGGAAGATGCCACATGCCGCGGAGCAACTAAGCCCACGAGCCACGACTACTGAGCCTGCGCTCTAGAGCCTGCGAGTCACAACTACTGAGCCCCTGTGCTGCAACTACGGAAGCCGGCACACCTAGAGCCCATGCGCCACAGCCAGAGAAGCCACCGTAATGAGAAGCCCGCACACCGCAACGAAGAGCAGCCCCCGCTCGCTGCAACTAAAGAAAAGCCCGCATGCAGCAACAAAGACCTAATGCAGCCAAAAATAAATTAATTAATTGATTAATTTTTAAAAAGAGACTAGAATGCAAACAGGAGACTAAGAGTACCAGGACTCACAGGGGTCACAGGGATAAAATACACCATCCTTCGAAATACTGTCAAACAAAGAAAGGCTCATTTTGTGTTTGTTTTTGAGCTATGGCATTTCTAAATATTTCTTTCTAATAAACTTAAGATCCAGTATTTTAAAGACGATTACAAAAATACAATGATACACAATCAGAATAAAAGCTCTGAATTATTAAACCAGGAACAGCAATAGAGGTGGATATGCTAACCCACCTACTGACACACGTGGGGCTCCCATCACCAACAGCTAAACCACTTGGCACTTGGCCGTTCATGCACAAATCACCTGACATGCTAAGCTGAGGCCCTACCACAGCCTTGGTCACCTGGCAAAGCATCCAGGTCAGAGAAAATTCAAGCACTCACATTTTCCATGCTTCTATCACCAAATGTATTTGCCTTATATGGCAGCAGGATTTATAAAGCTGGGCTTTTCTAGTTGGTGTTCTCATTAATACAGAAATCTCTCAGAATTAACTAGAGGACATTCACCCCGGGTGATTACATTCCCGACAATCTGTTTCTTTTTTATCCATATTTTCTAGTCTTTCTACAAGGAATTCTTACTGCTATTATATGTGGCAGGATCTGGAGATGAACAAAGACAAATGACCTTTTTACCTATTATTTCTACGATGGCCAGGAAAGTGTGTATAAGTGACCAAACGAGAATCATAGGTGTTCAGAAATGAGTCAGTGCAAACAAATCCTTGTTACAAAAACCTGAGCCATGTGGACCCAGGCAGCATATACAGTACCAGCATAAAGAGAAATGACATAGCTACCAAACACCTAAAAAACTCATTTTTTGATGCCTATCAGAAAAACACTCAAATCCCATATTTAGGACAGAATTACTGAAAAATAACAAAGAAAAGATAACTCATCCTGTTCAGTAAGCCATATCTACTATGTTTAAAAAACAAACAAAAAAAAGGCACAGCTTGGGAAACCTTAAATGACTTGTTAGGAGTAACCTGATAGACCAGCTACACAACTTTAGCAGCTGTTACACTTGTATACAATGACAGTCTGTATTTATAGCACCCTTGGTCAGAAGGAATCAAAGTGCATTCATTATTTACCTGACATCCCATCATCACCTTATTCACTTGTTATCACATTCAATTCTGACTTTTCATTATTCTTACCGTGACTTGTTATTCAATAGGATTCTGACTGACATTTTTAAGATAGATGAATGTTATTTCTGTTTATACATAAAGTCTGAAAGGATTCACACCACACTGTTAAAAAGCCATTATTACCCAAACAACCCATGAGGAACAGATGTGGATGACAGAGGTTTGCTGAAGGAGGAATTTGTTAAACTTCATTTATTTCAGTAGTTTAAATCTTACACCTGAACATACAATAACACTACAGTAAAAAATTCAATGACCTCATAAAATATATTGTATTATTGGCCATGACATTTCCTTCTAGATGACACCCAGGGATCTTAGTTCATTCCCTGAACAGATTTCCTATGTTAAATATACTATTACAGGCCACAGTCCCAGAGACGAGTTTCCAGATATGGAGAACCCTTTCCAAGTACAGAACTTCTAACCGCAGGCAGAGGTGGCCTCGCGGGGAGCGGACACTGGCCCTGGGAGCTGCGGCCAATCACCCACTGCCACTGCCATTCCTACTCTTCCGCCCACAGTCTCCAGGGACTCCAGCAAGCATCTTCACATGGCCCGTCCTTCTCTCACCAGTCATCATCAGGCCTGAAAAGGAAACCATTTCATTCCCCAAGAAACATCCATTTCAGTTTTCAATTTTTATTTTTCCCTAGAGAGAAAGATCTACTTTTTATTTCTCTTCCTTCAAACGGGTGCCTCAATGGGTATAACAGTATAAAACTGGAAACAATCTAAATGTCCATCAGTAGGGAATAAGGTTAAATAAATGATAATACATACAATCTACATATGTAGCAATATATAGCAGATACTTTGAGGCTGCAAAAAGGTTTTTTTAAAGAATGAAGAAATTCTTTACTGTTATGGAATATTAGAGATACACTCAGTGAAAAATGCAAGTGAAACTGTTTGCAATGACCCTCATCCTAACTGGAAAGAAGAAGAGTATTTATTCAAATTTACTTGCATACTAATAGTTTCTTTTGTATCATTCCAGAGATAAGTGGCTACCTCCCAGCGGGGAAAAGGGCAGCCTGAGGAGTCATCTTCAGGCTAGAAACTTCTCACAGCACTTAAACCTTGAGCCATGTGACTGCAGTACCTATTTTCAAAATCATTTATTTTAAACTTGCTTACAACTTCTATCTTTAGAGAAGTATTTGTGATTACTTTAATCCTTTATGAAGTCGAGAGCAGGAAGACTAATAATTAGTCTGAGAATCAATCTCTCTTATAATCATGCATTTAGTATTCCAAAAAGAAACCCCAAATGTGTCCCCCTATCACCATCACCAAGATATCCTACATTCTCAACTCCTAACAGAAAGGATTATATTTTTATATGATAAAGCAGAAACTAATTACTTAATATAATACTTATATTGTATTACTTACACTATAATACAAAATGCAGAGGCAGATATAAGAGAAATATAAAATTTTAACCTTTGCATGGTAACCATTAACCTTGATAGATTCAAAATAATCAGAAATTTCACATGAACTCTTCAGGAAGCAGACTTGTATAATCTGTGTGAGGGCATTTCAGCTGACCAAAAAGTTGGAGCTTCCTGGTGTCACAAAAAAGGAATAAATGACACTGCAGGATAGGCCCGTATCTACATAAGCACAGAGAAAGGTGTGAGGCCAGAAAGCTTATGAGAACACTGTAGTTCATTTGACAATATGTCTAATTTAACCGCATCGAAAAGAATTCAAATGTCAAACCATTAATTTTAAGAATTTATATACATATATTATACATATGTACAATTGTCAATAACTCAGACACATGCATACAAAAAAAACAAAACTGAATTTTTAAGAAAAAACAACTTATCATAATTACCTAGAAATGAATCTGAAAATTGAACTCATTTGATAGCCTACAACAAGAAAATCTGGTTGTCACATACACAAAATTAAAAACTCCAATAAACTATTGGGTGTCATCTACCAACTAAAGTCAAATACTACTTAAATTGTCATTAACAGGGCAGGTGACCAGAGATCATTTTCATATTCATTCACACCCATCTCCTGAGCGTCCACAACACACGGTTTCTGTTTTCGAGCATTTTTTAATCCAATTACAACTGTTAAGAGTACTCAAAAACAAATTCAGAGTAGAAAGTTCTCATCACAAGGTTAAGCAACTATAATATGAATGAGAGGAGACCTTACTCGCAGGCGGGGAAGAGGAGCCCTAGCGAAATACAGCGCATCAGCAAGCCTTCCACAAGGAGGGCCTCAAAGAGCAGAGACAGGAAAGGGAGGAAACTCCGAAAGAAAATGCATAAGAAACCAGAAGTTTGAATAAAACACGGAACCAACTGGAGGAGGAGCGCTGGGGCCACGTAACGCAGTTCTGAGAAGGCAAAGGTGAAGAACAAGGACTGTATTCCAGAGTCGAGGGAGCCACGCGGTGCAGGCACGAAGGTCAAGAACACAAAACCGCAAGACATGCTTGGGATTCCAACTCCAGTTCACCTACCCACTAGCAACTCCCTCAGGCTCACGAACTCTCGATTTCTTCCTCTGTAAAGTGGCATAACAGTACCTACAAAATAAAACTATTACAAGGACCAAATGAGACAAAGCACCCAGCACAGTGGCTGTCAGAAGAAACACTCCGTACGTTCTGGGGTTTTGTTTTGTTTGCAAGCAGGGGAAAAAAAATGATCAGGGCTGCGTTTAGTACAGTTAATTTGACAGCAGCAAACACGATGGGATGGTAAAACCTAGAGATTCGGGTCGACTCCTGTTAATGGCAGTTGAAGCAAAGGGAGTAAAATGACTTAACTGCTGGGAAAATGGAAAAGAGGCAGGAGAATCAGGAACCACATGCAATAAAATGACAAATCATTTATAAGAAGGGGCCAAGTGTCAAAGGTGTCCTTTGATTTTGAGTCTAGATGACTAAGAAAATGTGAGGATCATTAATATAAACAAGTAAATGAAGGAAAAAGAATTAACTTTGCAAGGAAAACACTTCAATTCTGAATCTATTTGATTCAAGAGAACAAAATGACAGCACTTTAAAGAGTTTGTCAAGGAAAACAACAGAAGGCAGGTCTGAAGCTCTGGAAATAAAATGAAGCTGGTGATGCAAACTGGGACCTCAGCAAAGAGGGAATGAACAGGGGGATCCAGGGGCCTGAGGCAGCCAGAAAGGAGAAAACACAGCTCCAAAAAAGGGAGACGGGAACTGTATCTCAGGTAACACCTGTACGTAAGTTCAAGGTGCTGGCCTGTAGCAGGAACAGGGAAGACAAGGGCCTCACGACACTTCACAGTCCACAGCTCTCAGATGCTCACTGCACTTGAGGTTATACACTGAACTGACTTACTGCACTGCGGTTATTACAGGTTTACAAGAGCCCGCCCGTTACTGCAAAGTGTTGATTATTCCAACTCAGCCCCCAGCAGGACACAGCTACCACAGGATGACAATCGTAATTAGACTTGTTTTCAGTATCTCAAAGAACTATAACTTTTAAGTTCTTATCTCCCTTGACCTCCAACCACGGAGCTGACTCTTTGAGGGCTCCCCTTTCCCTCTGTCTACTCTGAGGGCCAACTCTCAGATTATCTCCCCTCTCTTTTGGCCTCTCTTGCATCTTAACCATTTTCTCCCTAGAAACAGAGCTATCAGGGAACAGGTCCTTTAGGCAATTCCACAAGAGTTCTTTCATACTTAGCTTTTAAATCTCATCTAGATTTTAAACTCTAGATCATAGCTGACGCTTTTCTTACCATTCATAGGCCCTAAATAGTTTATTGACGGCTACTCATAAATGTATGCCGCCCCAAAAGAATTTTTAGGCTAAACTGGAAAACTGTATTTCTCCCCGTGAGCCATAAGATCTCTCTTATTAATTTTTGAGACTATGCACACACAGAATTGGATTCCCCATCCTCCAACAGCTGGAAGTCCTAACGTATTCTAAAGACATCTTGCTAGTGCTGAATTGTTTTTTTGTATCCCACAACTATAAAACCCACTCACATCCAGTGTAAGTTGTCCAAGAGACAAGTGATGGCAGATATGCCATTTAAATGTGAATCTAATTACCATCCTTAACAAATGCCAAGAAAAAAAAGCTCAAATATTTTCCTATACGTGGGTTTCTTCTCAAATACATATTACAACTGATCATACTTTAACTTCAGTACGTGCTGTATTTCTTTAAACCACACAGTTGTCACATCTGCTGGAAAACCAAAACAGATCAATAACCATAATATTATGACATACACTCTATTAAACTGCCTGTCATGATGCAGTTTTAGGCGGCCAAAATAAATAAGCAAATTTTAATCTTTTTAGGACGCTCTTTGTATTGTTTTCATCATATTAGTTTACAAAGAGTGTAATGGTGTTCATAAAAATACTAAATGAAACTAGTCTATAAGGAATAAAAGCATCTGTAAGAGCTATAATTCACTGTGACATCCAAATTTTGCATGGCATCAAATGGAGTGACTGAAAACTAAAGTAACACAACCCCCCATCTACTTGCTTAATGGCATCACCTCAAGGAATTCCATATTTTAATTATAGACCATCAGAAACCTCATCTAAAAGATATCATTAGAGGGACTTCCCTGGTGGCGCAGCGGTTAAGAATCCACCTGCCAGTGCAGGGGACACGGGTTCGAGCCCTGGTCCGGGAACATCTCACATGCCGCGGAGCAATTAAGCCTGCAAGCCACAATTAGTGAGCTCACGTGCCACAACTACTGAGCCCGTGTGCCTAGAGCCCGTGCTCTGCAGCAAGAGAATCCACCGCAATGAAAAGCCTGCACACCGCAACGAAGAGTAGCCCCCGCTCGCCGCAACTAGAGAAAGCCTGCGCACAGCAACAAAGACCCAAAGCAGCCAAAAATAAAAATTAATAAAAATAAATAGATATTGTTAGAGTTTCACACTAATTATCCTTTAGATTATTTTTCAATACATACAATTATATTTATGTCTCTATTTGTAAGGAACGTTTCCAAGCCAAAAAAGAGAAGGAAACTCTAAGTTCGGTAATTTTGTGAGGTAATTTTCATTAATGGGGGGCAGCACAGGAGAGCAAAAAACAGGTTCTTGGATGCAGGTCTGAAGCATGAAGCATGCCTGAGTCTAATGCAGTCAGCACCACTGAAAAGGCAGCGGGGTCTTCACCAGTTTAATCTCTCAGAGCCTCTGTTTAAAAATTCACATAATGGAGAGACTGCCACCTATGTTGTGAGAAATACATAAGAAAGCGCATTCTACTACCAGCAAGGATAACTAAAAAGGCCACGGATGTTTTTTATTCCTTCTAAACAGTTTCCCGAATAATAAAATGCTACACAACTGGGCCTCAGATTTCAGGCTATACATGTTGAGAACCAGATGGTTCTCTGTGATGACCTTACTCAGTTGTTTTCCCTGGAAGCCAGCACCAAGATGAACGCACAGCACATTTTTAATAGATACAAGGCGATGATCAGATCAACGAAGCCTCCAGTTCTGCACGCAGAAATATCAAGTGTAGTAGAGAGCCCCTAGTTCCCCGTCCTCTTGAATAGTAAGCAGCTGCTCTCATCCCTCCACTTAACAGCTTACTCCCTACGGTTTACCTGCCTGAGACACAAACCTGCGGGCCACTGGCCTCCTACCTTTACCTCTTCGTCACACAGGGGCCAGTTCACATTTGAGGGACTGAATCTGTTTTCAACTGAGCATATGGAATTTAAGTTTACTCTGAAAAATGCACTTAAAAAAACAAAAAATGAAGTATTTTAGTAACCTGCATTATGAAGTCACCCAGGCCTCCTGAAAGCTACCATTAAGCTCTATGTAAACATATTACTCAACTTCCTAATATGTAAGTATCCCCAACTGGCAGACATTCTGAAAGTTCTACCACATTACGTTTCAAAACATTAGTTTGTAGACCTTATTAAAAGTTAACTAAAAGCTAAATGATTATACAACTATGGACGACAATGTTCATCGATTAAAATAGAGCTCTGTATGTTTTTAAAAGAATGAGGTATGTAATAAAATGGAGAAACAACCATGAGTAGAACTGGCCAATAAGAACTATATACTATATATGATCCCAATTTTGTTCTTTTTGTTTTATTGAAGTATAGTCGATTTACAATAACGTGACAATTGTGTTTTTAAACCGTATTTATTACACGCACAGACAAATCCTTAATGGCTAAACACCACACTCGCAGACTGGTTCCCCTGGGCAGTAAGCCGGAGGGGGGGGGGCGGAGATGGGGGGGAGGCCGGCGCGGCGGGAGGACACACTTCGTCACTGTGCGGCTGCGCTGTGTTTCCTTAAAGAGCACATAGTACTTCTGCAACAATGATACATAACAAACTAAGAGCAAAAACTATCGGGAAGACCGTACTTCCTCCTCCGTACCCAAAGGATGCCAAATGTAATTTAAAAAACACAGGATCTCTAAATTTTAAGAAGAGGACAGATAGAAACACAGTTCTGGAAGCGGGGAACAGACAAAAAAATAATTGGATTCGCAAAATTTCTCCCCGTGTGGTTCCACGCCTGGGTCCCCTCTACTCCGGCGGTGGACGAGCCCGCACTCTACAGCAGTAACCGCCCAACCAAGACCCGAAAACGAGAAAAGGCGGCGCCGCTCCAGCCCCCGAGAGCCCCACCAGCCGCAGCGCCGAAACCGCGCGAGGCGCCGCGGGCAGGTCCGCCTCCTCCGAAGCCGACAACAACAAAGTGGCGGCGGCGCGGCCCGGGCCCGGCCCCCCGGCCCTTCCACCTCCTTGGACCCCGCGGCCGCCAGCCTCCCTTCAGCACCCAGGCCCCCTCGAACCCTCAGCCGCCGGCCCCGACCTCCGGCCCCTCGGCCCTTCCGACCTCCCGGCCTCCGACCCCGGCTCCGCGGCCCTTCCGACCTCCAGGCCCCAGACCCGCCTCCAACCCCGGGCCCAGCCTCCCCCGAACCCTCGGCCGCCCGGCCCAGACCTCCCTCCCTCCCGGCCCCCGACCACCCCTTGACTCCCTCAATCCCTCGGCCCCCTTCGGCCCTTCCGGCCCCTTGGCCCCCGACCCCACCCCCAGCCCGAGGCGACTGCCTTACCTGTGGCGAGGCGGTCGGTGGGCCCGCCGCAGCGGGCGCAGGTGAGGCGCTGGGACTCGGCGGGCTCCGCGGCAGCCGGCGCCACCGCCAAAACAACACGTCCGCCGCCGCCGCCGCCGCCGCCGGGGGGAGGGGCGGAGCCCGGACGCTGGTTGGGGAAGCCCGAGCGCCGCGGCCTCCGAGCCGGCGGGGACCGGGCATGCGCGGACGGCGGCGGGCGCGAGGGCGGCCGCGAGGACGCTGAAATCAACAAGGCCCGGGGACGCCCCATCCGACTCCGCCCCTCGACTCGCCCCGCCCCTAGCCCAAACCACGCGAGATCTCTACGGAGCCCGAAAACATGGAGGCAGAGAGAGATCCCGCGAGAGCAGCTGCCGCGTAGCCGCCGCCGCCCTCCTCCCCCCGCTTCCCCGCGTGGGGCGGCTGTTTCCGGAGCTGGGGTCGGTGAGTGAGCTGGTGCTGCTCAGCGGTTCCTGGCGGCGTGTGGGCGCTTGTCTGTACGTCACGGCGGGCGGCTTCCATCCCCTCGGGCGGCGCCGGGAGAGGAGGCGAGGCCGAGGGCTGCCCGGCGGGAGGGGTCTGCCCGCGGCTGCCGGCCTCGCAGACGTGCGGACCAGGTCCGCGGGCTGCCTCCGCGGGTGAACAGTTAGAGCGCCCTGAATGCCGTGCTGCTTCCCACCGTGGCTATCTGTGTGCAGAAGCGTTTAAATCAGATACTGTTGGCGGAAACCCTGCAGGCGAGGTCAGAGCCCTAGGGAGGAGCTCGCAGACGGAGCAGAGTTGCTAAGAGCTGGTTGGCGTTCAGTTCAGCAGCTGTGTTTGCAGTGAATGGAGTGTAAATGCAGGTCCGGCGGCCGCTCCGCTCCTCCTGCAGTCTTTCTGTCTGCGGTGCCCTTGACCCCTGCATTCCTGGTCCCGGGCCCTAATTGTGTACTCACCGTGATGGGGTCACGGAACAGTCTTAAAGGGTTCGCTTTCTGAAATTCCCAAGCAGGAATTTCTGCGCCCGAAAGTCTCCTACTATAAGCTAAATAAGTAAAAATGGTCAAGTTAGGAAAATAGCTGAAATCATGAATCACCTGCCACAGCTCTTTTCTCCCCTTCATTTCTTTATGCATTTTCTTTACTTTCCCCATTCTGCAATAGGAATTTTTCAAAGTTCTAGACTTTTTTTTTCTTCTTCCGCAACTGCATTAAACTTGACCACATGTCATTTTTAGTAAGACTACCAGTAAGGATGTAGTTAGCAAACGGGACCAAGTGCTGTTCTTGTGGGTGAGTGATTCAACAGCAAATCGGCCGACAGCTCAGTGTCTTCCTGGGGTTCTCCACCCTCAGACCATTTCTGATTACGCCTGCATTTAGCACTTCTCGTGCATAATTTACTTCTGGTGAGTGTGTGCCTTCCTACTGATGTGTAATCCACAAAGTCTGGGCGCAGGCCTATGGTGTTCCCTGCTGCTCTCCAGCACCCAGTACAGGGTCTCCTGCAAGACTGGTCCTCTGCAGTTGTTGAATGGCTGATATAATTTTAAATTATCCCGTCATCCAGAATTATTTAGAGATTTGTTTAGACTTTGATTAATCTAGATGCCCACAAGACAGTTTATTCCTAGAGCTCTTGGTCCAGTGTTGCAGCGAGTGTGGTCCTGGCAACGGGAAAGTAACACTTGCTGCAGTAACTTAATTCTTCACACCAGGTTGCTTCAGTTTTAATATTAAGCAGGAGATAGCCAGAGTGCATACTTCATGAATACAGAATCCTGTGTAGGCAGGAGCCTTGTAATATCGGAAATGCTCTGTTAGTTGCACGCAGAAGGCTGTCGACTGAAAAAAAATGCACAAAGTGAGAGTTGTGAGTTAAGTTTTATTTGCGGGAAGATCAGGACTGTAGCCTGGGAGACAGCTTTTCAGATAGCCCTGAGAAGCTGCCCCGAGGAGGTAGGGGACGGACGGTCGGTGTTATACAGGTTTTTAGTTCAGGGAGTGCACACACGTTTTGGCAGAGGCTTGCCGCTAGTCACGAGGAGCAGATGTCACTGCTTATGCTTTTAGTGCTTTTCTAGGTGTGAGGAGATGCAAGAATTGGGCTCATGAAATCTTCTGAGACTATCTGACTGTCTGAAAGCCTGTTCCGCCAGTTTTTCCCGGAGCACAGAGCGCCTCATTCCTGATCTCCAACCTGAGCTCCTTTCAGGGGGTGCTGAAGGTCAGCAGCTGCAGCGGCTCATGATTTAATCCTTGTAAAGGTAGATGGCGAATGCCAGTGTGTAGTTGGCAGGGCATTCGGCAAATGCTTATTAAACTAAACCAAATTCAGAATACAAACTACTGTCACCATCCTGGAGTTAACATTTCCCAAAGTCATGGCAAGAGTTGTTGCATGTTCTCTTCAGCCTCAGGATTGGAGGTCTTCGTGCGTTGCCCAGATTAACCTTAAATCACCTAGTTATTTGCAAACACCTCTGTTGCATAATGGGCCTTGGTTATGGTTTATAGTGAGTGCCAAGTCTGGTCTGAGGCCTGAAAGAATTTCTTTGTATCTTTCATTTGACCTGCAATGTCTGGGGAAAATCCAGGACTAAATCCTACTAAATATGGAACTGTTTTGTTCTGCAACTAAATTTCCTTGTACTATTTTCAGTACAGTTACAAGTCCATCGCCTCCTTCCCCGCCCAACAAAAAAATAAATATCTCCTCTCTAATAAAAGAGAATTAGTTTCACTGTACTTACTTTTCTGTTTGAAAAACAAGAGCCACACAACGGCATTTCCTTACTGATTTTAAGAAACATAAATTTGGCTTTTTGGGAAGATGGTCATGTTTCTAGAGTAGGACTAGAATTTGGAAATGAAGGAGAAAACTTCAGACCCTACATTCCAGAGGAGTGATATCTATATAATTTACAAATCAAGGAAATACAAAGCAGTCTCAGAGCTGACAGATGAAAGGGAATCTTTTAACTTCGTGACAACCTTTGTTTATAGCCATTAGCACTTTGTTTTATTCCAAGGTGTCTCCTTGGTGTTGCGTCCCACTGTGATCACTTAAGATTACTGAGAAACATTAAAGTCAAAATTCAGGATTTCTCTATGACAACATAAAAGTAGCTTATCCTCTAGAAGAAAAGTGAAACAGACTTTAAGTCAGTGGTTCTCAAAATGTGGTCTCGGGTGGCCTCAGCCTGCAGCAGCTTGAAGCAGGGTTTCAGTTCCCGGCCAGTGACTGAGGTCGGGTCACAGCAGTGAGAGCACCGAATGCTAGCCACTAGACCAAAGGTAAGTGACAAGGCCCTGGCCCTACAGCTTTGCAGAAAAAGAATTCCCACAAAGACGGAAAGTAGTGAAACAAGTAAAGTATTTATTAGGAGAAAAAAAAATACAGTACGTGTGGAGAGACACACGGGCAGACTCAGAGAGAGAGTCGTGCCCTCGTGAATCAGTGAATCACTTTTATGGGGCATTTCTTCCTGGTTTCCTTTGGCCAATCATTTTGATTTGCCTGATCTGAGTCCGTATTTGGTTTATCTCAGGATTTCCCCACGTGTGCGTGCACATCTCTTAGCCAAGGTGGATTCTACTGAAGAGGCCTATGGGCCACTTAGCATCACTCCCCTTTTGACCTCCCAGGAGCCTTTCTGGGCATGTGTAGTCGGGGAGGTCTCCTGACTTGGAGAATGAGGAAGATGTGGTCTCTTATCTTCTATCTGGACAGGGCCCAGCCTCCTCTCTCAATTGTTCTGTTATTCTCCTCGGAGTACCTGAGTATCAGTCCACATGGAACTAACTGCAACCATTTGCCCTGGGGGCCAGTCTACTTCCTGCCTCAGTCTGGGCCCAGAGGCATCAAATCATAAGGGAACTCACCGGAAGTGTAAATCCAGGGGGCCCAAACCCAATTTAACAAGTCCTCTGGGCGATTCTGATCAGTGCTGAAAGTTTGAAAATAGACTTTTTCAGTACATCTTTTTTCTAAAGTACATATAGTTCATAGATATGAAACTGGGTGGAAAACAGGCTTGCTGTGGTGAAAATACTCCATTCCTGGTATTCCCAGTGGCTATAACTCATCTCCTAGTAAGGAAAGTGTACTCATTGTTCATGGACCTTCCCCAGTGTTTCTTCCTTTATGGGCCTTTCTCAATCCTTTGAGCCACAATATGAAGTTGTTTTGTTGAATTTTTCACATTCAGAGATGCTATTCGTGATGATGGGTGTGCACGGAAAGACTGCTCAAGCAACCCTTCCCACGTGGGAAAATCACCTGGAATCGTGCACCACCGCTGCTTCTGTGGGCCTGAGCCTTTAGTGACTCTTCTGTATTTTTTTTCCCTCTGAACTACCCACCCAGAATGCCACGTTGATCTGCAGACTCCATTAGTTTCCCAGCATTTCAAAGCTATACTGTATTTTCTGAAACTTCTTAATATGTTAAAAACAAACAACAACAAAAAAACTACGACAAAATTTATGTAAAGTTATCTTATAGTAAGAGTCTTTAAAAACCTGGAACCTGGAACAGCAAAGAATTCAATTCTTCTGAGACCAAGCAACAAATGTAAAAACACATACCTTGCTGTGTCTAACCACCTCCCTCCACTGGAACTATTCACAGCAAAACACTGAAAATCAGAAAAGTTGCTTTTAGCTTCTCAAATTCAGTAACCGTTGAAATCTAAGTAATAAAGGAAGTGTATGTGCAATTAAAAATAAAATTATACTTTCCCCAAGTCACTCGACCCTATTCTTTGAGTGGATACTTCCAAAATTTCTGCTGTATTGAACATTAAGAATGAAACCTGTTTGTGCAGACTATATTCAATTAGAAATGACTTTTAATTGGAAATTTAATCTCTAATAATATTAGGCCATAATATACATCCATTTGTGTTACCCTGTTTTTATATATAGATCCCTTTTATTCTATCTGACAATACGTAATACCAAAGACATTTAAATGACTATTTCAGGCCTTATTTCTCACTTTCTCAGGATTTACTTGAAAATAACTTATCTGATAATGGACTACTGATTCCTACATCAACTCTTTTTCTCTTTTCTGTTGGCTTAAAAGTCTTTATACTCAAAGAAGCTATGCAGATAGCCCCTTTGATCACCTAAATTGAGAAGTCTTAAGGTTACTTATCTTGTTGCATTTGCCTAAGACTCTAATTGTATACTATGTAATATTAAATTGGCCAGATGGTTTTCAAAGTGATGTATAATATCCATTTTATTAATAAGTAAATTGATAGAGATTCAGTGAAAATAAGAATAAGAAAAAGACAAGGGCCAGCCACATTAAAGAGAAAATTTCATTTATATAAAGATTTGAGAGATTGCTGTATTTATGTTCATATGTTTTTATCTCATATGATAAACGTTGGGTCTAAAATGTTGATGAATTCGATAGTTTATTACTATATACACTTAAATAGATGAAACAACTATTTTGAAGTGATGACATAACTTTAATTGCTTCGTCCTAAACAATTGAAGGGCTTCCCTGGTGGCGCAGTAGTTAAGAATCCGCCTGCCAATGCAGGGGACATGGGTTCGAGCCCTGGTCCGGGAAGATCCCACATGCCGCGGAGCAACTAGGCTCGTGTACCACAACTACTGAGCCTGCGAGCCACAACTACTGAGCCCGCGAGCCACAACTACTGAGCCTGCAGGCCACAACTACTGAAGCCCACGTGCCTAGAGCCCGTGCTCTACAACAAGAGAAGCCACCACAATGAGAAGCCCACGCACCACAATGAAGAGTAGACCCCGCTCGCCACAACTGGAGAAAGCCCGCGCGCAGCAACAAAGACCCAACGCGGCCAAAAATAAAATAAATTTTTTTAATTGAAATAATTGTTTAATGATTGTATAGTTATCTTTGCCTATTTTTTCTCTTACTCTGGAACCTGCGTTCCCTCCACATGTCAGATTTCACCCCCTCTCTGACAGATTAAAAGTACAAAAAGTTAAAATCATTTCCCTAAGACAAATATTTACATTATATCTTTGTTTCAAATTTTGCAAAACAGGCTTCTTTCTGGAACTCAAATATGATCATGTGGTTTCCTTTTTCATTAAAATAACAGCTTAGGGAAGAAATTGCCCTAATAAGCTAACTATATATCATAGGTTTATATATTTTAAGCTACTAATATAATAAATGTAATGAAGATATTTTTATTGACAAAAATAGCATTTAAGATACTCTATTTCAATGAAAACTTTCAGCCTCTTCCTCTCGTCCTTTCTCCACATCTTCACCATCTTCTCTACTGTGGGCATTCAGGCACTAGTAAATGGAAAGAGGAAGTTATTCCATTTTCAGAGATGATTAACGTTTAAGAGAAGAGAAATCTAACCATCTTGCATCTGGATTCAGATCCACCTTTAGGTTTTTGTTTTTTTTTTTATCAAAGCTTATTCCAGAGAGCTGCCTGTGGGCAAACTTCTATTATAAACTTGAAAAGTAATGGCATGGTACCTTCAAATTTGATAAGATTAGGTTTTTTGTTTGTTTGTTTTGGGGCCACGCCGCTTCTTGTGGGTCTTAGTTCCCTGAACAGGGATTGAACCCCAGGCCCGGCAGTGAAAGCACTGAGTCTTAACCACTGGACCACCAGGAAATTCCCAAGATTAGTCTTTTATGAATGAATGACTGAGAAGGAGAAAAACACTGGAAGTGTACCCATTTTCATACTTCCTATTCCTTGGTACTGTGAGAATTATATTCTATAAAAAATATATATATATTACATTTGTGCTAAGAAGGAGGAGGGGGGAGGGGTGGGGAGGAAAGGAAAAGCCTCCTGCTCTCCATTTAGTAAAATTCATGGAGGCCAAATTAATTGATTCTTCTAATCCTTTAGAATTATCATTCCCATATTATCTTATTTTTAACGGCCCTTACAGCTGTGTTCACATTTAATTTATGGCGTTGACAGGCCTCTCCACATAGATTGTGAGAAGCTTAAAAGAGGCCTAGGGCCTAGCACAGTGGCCCGCGGGAGGGGCTCTACCAAAAAAGCATCAGTAGAATGTTCATAGTCTATAAACCTCTGCGGGAGAGAGACAAGCAGTCTGGTTAAGTGATGCGCTCATTCGTTCAACAAGTGTTTATTAGGATGTGAGCTCTGCTGGGCAAGGAGATACAGCAGGTAACAGTTGGAAAAGGCCCTGCCTTCTTAGAGCTCATATTTTAGTGCAGCTGTACATAAACAGACAGTTGAAATTATGGGGCAATAGTATAAAGAATTTCAGAGCTAACCAGTACCTTAGAAGGCATTTGGTCAGCTCTCATGTTTTAACAGATGGATTGAGTATTAACTGTAACTTTGCAATTACAGTAGATTTCATATTGATAGGATACTGGAAGTTCTTCCAGTAAAAGGAAATATAAAAATTATCAACAAAAAAGGAATTTATTTTAGGAAAATAAGCATTTCTACTTCATTGTCTGCAGTAAATAGTGACTTCAACTCTAATATGTTTTTTAATCTATAGAGATGCTTTTCTTTCACTAGGGATACTGCTTGTAAATTAGATGCATTGAAACTATAGATTTAATTTTTTTTCATTTATATGTAACTAAATTTTAAATTAATTTTTAAAGAATCTATTAAAAATTTAATGAACATTTTCTGAGGAACTGTGATAGATGTTCAAGATATGAAGCAAAATGTGACATCATTGCTTTCTTAATAAACTTGTATTCAAACAATGCAAGGAAGAAAGTGACGCGGCACGTGCTTAAGCTATGGCATCTGAATTCTGAGATGAAGATGATAAATTCCTTGGTCAGTAAGCCTGTCTTTATTGATCAGATAACTGAACCATAGTAATGAGTCCATGCACTGAAATGATAACTAGTATTCATAGATTCTTCCTGCTCTAAATGGGTTGATAATCTTGAACACAGTAATTAGGAGGAATTGACCAGAACCAACTGGCCTTCAAATAGAGTGTTTTTTAAAAAGTCCCATTAAATGGAATAGTTTGCTAAAAATAATACTAAAAATAGGGGTTGTGTCAACAAATTCATTATTAGGGCAGAACAGAGAATTTAAATGAAAAATCCTAAAACAAAGCCTTGGCCTAAATAATCATCAACACCCTTCCTTTTGGCAAACGTGGTATAAATCAGAATGTGACTTAAAGCCTATGCATTTTCAGGGAGATATTTACAGAGTCTGGTCCACCCCAAACACTCTGGAAGAGTGTTCAGTGTAGCCCAATTTGAAGGTCATGGTTAAGTGACAGAGGCAGTCCAAGAGCACAGGTGCTTGGATCACGCAGCTCCCCGGCCAGGACCAGCTATAAACCAGCACTTAACATGAGCAGCACATCAGCTCTCCTCCTCTGCCTGGTGCCGTCACGCTGCCCGACCCCTCTGTGGTCTCATCCCCACCTTCCCCACCAACATTCCCTCTGCCTCTCTACGATGTGTCCTGTTGGACCCAGGAGTAGCACCATGTTGGAAAGAACTTATGATAAGGGATTCACGCCAAGATGCTTCATAGACAAGATCAGCTCGGTTTCCCTCCAGGAGTATTTTTACTTAGACAACTCTCTAAAAAATGTAGAATTCTTACAAAGGAATTAACTAACGATGTTCTAATCACAGAGGACTTTGGCCTCAGCGGTAAGCCGCCACTGAATGTTACAGGGAGAGGGCTTTCTGTCTCCTTAGCTTCCTTCAATTTCTAATGAAAAGGCTGAAATATGAAATACATCTCTGACACTAGTTTATATTTTTATTCTGCATCTGTTCCTTTTCCCTTGATCTGCTTGAGCAGGTAGGCAAGTCACGTGGCTTGTGCCTTGTGGGAGAGGTGAAGTTGGCAGGACAGAAAGCTGACTTTGTTAGCACAATTATGCCCCAAGGCCTCCCTCCCCAGATGGGAATGAAACAGATGACCCTGCGTCCAGTGAGCAGCAAAACAAAACCAAAACCTGTTTACCAAGCCAGGGGCGAGACCTCGGAGAAAATGGACGCGCGGTATAGCTGGAGAGGCCGGACTTTCAGACTTGGAGTCTCTGGTTGCACTATATTCTCTCACGCCCGTAGGGTAGAACGGACTCAGTAGGACCTCCAGAAGCCAAGGGTCTACACCAGGTGGGACAACGGGCATCTCAGTAGTAACTACTGTGAGCTGATAGCTCCAGGCCAGGACAGCCTCCTCGGTGGTTTGACCTCACACAAGAACCCAGGAGGTTTAATCATTACGGACATAGGAGACCTGCAAGTATAATTCAAACGGAAATTTCTCATTGGTTCCGTAGGTTACGAACTCACACTCAGAATTCATTTGACTAGGAAAATATATTTGACTGTATTGACTTAGGCTTTAAAATTGCACAGTCTGCTGTGGTTTTAACTGCATTCCAACATACCACTGAAGTATTACTGGACTTCAGTAATAAATAAATTAAAATAAATAAATAAATTAAAAAAAATAGTGTGTCCCTTTTCATTGCTGACTAGCATTCCATGGTACAGATGTACCACCGTTAATTGAACTTTTCATCATCTATTGAGGGATACCCTGATTATTTCCAGTTTGGGGCTGTTACAAATAAAAGTGCTATGCGTAATTATGCTATGCATAATTTTTCTGCAGATATAAGCTTTCATAAGTAAAATTTCTGGGTCATATGGTAAGTGTATGATTAGTTTTTTAAGAGTTTGCCAGGCTATCTTCTTTCTTTTTTATAAATTTATAAATTTATTTATTTATTTTTGGCTGCATTGGGTCTTCGTTGCTGCGCACGGGCTTTCTCTAACTGCAGCGAGCAGGGGCTACTCTTGGTTGCGGTGTGCAGGCTTCTTATTGCGGTGGCTTCTCTTGTTGCAGAGCACGGGCTCTAGAGCGCAGGCTTCAGTAGTTGCGGCATGCGGGCTTCAGTAGTTGTGGCTCGTGGGCTCCAGAGCAGAGGCTCAGTAGTTGTGGCTCACGGGCTTAGTTGCTCCACGGCATGTGGGATCTTCCCGGACCAGGCTCGAACCCGTGTCCCCTGCATTGGCAGGCAGATTCTTAACCACTGCGCCACCAGGGAAGCCCCTGCCAGGCTATTTTCGAGCGGTTGTACCATTTTACATTCTCACCGGTAATGTATCAGAGAGCTAGATTTTCCACATCCTCACCGGCCTTTAGTATTGTCATTATTTTTTTTTTTTAACTGTCCTACTAGTAGTGATTCTGAACATCTTTCTCTGTGCTTACTTACCATCAGTATATCCTCTTCAGTGAAGTGTTTCTTTAGGTCTTTTTCTCATGTTCAAATCGAATCGAAAATAGGACACAAATGAACTTACCTACGAAACAGAAACAGACTCAGACATAGAGAACAAACTTGTGGTTGCCACCACTAGGTTTCAGGACCTCGGAATAACCATCTGGGCTCACAAATTCACCCTCTGAATTACTGACTGTCCTCTGGGCTTGTAGTCCCACCCTCCGGTTCCGTGTCTCCACACGTAGAGCCATCCTTCTTCTTTCATGAAAGGTAGCAGGTCTGCGATTGAGTAGTTTTATCAGCCTGTTTCCTGCCTGGAGAATTTGGGGAGTCTGACACCCTTGGCATCCTTCCTTCATTCTGTTCTGTCTGGTCCATTTCAGCTCAGTTCAGTGTTTCTGCCAAGAACCGTGTGAGTCTCCCGTGTAAGTCTTAGGGATTCACTCCACTAGAGACAAGAGGCTTCTCTACACATCTTTCCGGGATTACCCGTATCTATTCCTTGTTTACACTTAGGTGGCTGAGGGTGGCCATGAGTCAAATACCTGGTCTCTTCAAAGATCCCCCTGTGTGCTTGAATACTCTCACGACAGCAAAAGATGTCCAGCCACACTCGAGGCTTGCTCTCAGAGAAGGCTTTCCTGCCAGTGAATCTCTTACTTCTAGCATCTTTTGCAATCTGAGTAGAATGTTTCCCAAATCATCAAACCCCGATTCTTTTTTGCTTCACAGTTCTTCCTTCAGTTTATCTCTTTCCTCTCACTTTTTACTTAAAAGCTGCAAGAAGAAACCGGGCATCAACTTCAACATTCTTGAAAATCTCCTCAGCTACATAGTGACAAGGACTCTCTCCTTTGACCAGACTCTCTCCTCTGAGCTCTGGTTTTGACTAGGTCTTGCCCTTGGGCTCTGTCCTTGGGTTACTTTGTCCAATTTTAGCAAGAATCCTGCTGATTCAGTTTAGTGAAAAACCCCACCCTGATCAAATTCCTCATCCTCAAACTTTGCTAGCTGCCTTCAGCAAAAATCCTGTCGGGCCAGTTTCGCCAGAATCCCCCTACCCACAGTGCCTCCTCTTAGTAATTTTCCATCCACAGACCGCCACCTGCTTCTTGGGGTACTTGTGCTTGTACTTGACGTTAAGCTGAATCTCTTTGCTTCCTGCAAACCCCGTCGTAGTGGTCGCTGAATGAAGTCAACCTTACTGTCTTTCACATGAGTCATGAAAATTTTTCTTTACCATTGTCCAAGTTCATCACTTACAAGTTCTGCTTTCCACAGAAAGGCAGGAAACTGCCAGTATGTAACAAGGATCCCCTTCCTCCAGTTTCCAGTAATGTTTTCCTCATCTCCTTCTGGGCCCTCACAGCAGAGCCTTCGGTGTCTGTTAATGGTCTCTTCCTGATGATTCACGAATTCTCTAAAACAATATCCTTTCTCTGCCATGCTTCTCACTGCCTGCTGAGTCCATACTAGCAGACCCACTAACAACCACATTTTCTAATAGGGAAGAACAAATCTCCCTTGACTTTAACCTGTGTATTCTATCGCTCTTGCTCCAAATTCATCACTAATGGGATGTTGCCTATAGCTTAAAGTATACACAATTGCCCATCTCAGGGAACCCTGCCCCCACGCTTGAATGTTAAACTAAAATACCTTTGTTCAGCTCACAGAGAACATCCGGACCCCGCCCACCTGTAAATGGCTGCAGGAAAGAAGACATTAATACATCCCCTACGGAGTCTGGTGGAAACCAGGAGATATTTGTAACAACCTATAACCTAGATTGCCTTTTTTGTTGTTTCTTGCGTTAACAGATGTGCGGCTGAACCTCTGATAAAATGATAATGTATCGTTCCAGATGAGATTGTCGACTTAAAAAAAAATGCCCAGTGTGAGGGTTACGAGTTAAGTTTTATTGGGGGCAAAATGAGGACTGCAGCCCGGGAAACAGCATCCCAGATAGCACTGAGGAACTGCTCCAAAGAGGTGGGGGGCGGAGGGGGGAGGTCAGTATATATACATGTGACTTTGGTGTACCGCTATAGTCACGCGGAGCAGACGTCACCGTGAAGGAATTTAGTGCTTTTCTAGGTAAGAGGAGATACAAGAATTGGGCTCATAAAATCAGCTCCTGAAAATACCTGACTATCTGAAGACCTGTTCTGCCGGTTTTTCCCAGAGCACAGAGCGCCTCATTCCTGATCTCCACCTTGAACTCCTTTCCGGGGATGTTGAAGGTCAGCGGCCGCAGGGACACCTGATTTAATCCTCGAAGATGTAGAGGGCCAATGGCGAGTGACAGTTTGTAGTTGACAAAATCTTCGCCAGACCTGGGGATGAGCATTTCTAGCACCATGGGACGAAACGGTTATGAAATGCCACGAAAACCATGGTCAAATTTAGGACCATGAAGGGGCCCTGCTGGCTGAAAATTGACACTTACCACCTGCCTCTCCACTGTAGCTGCTGTCCTTCAACACGCCCTGAAAGGAGTTCAGGGTGATCAGGAACGAGGCCCTCTGTGCTCTGGGAAAAACTAGCAGAACACGTCTTCAGATAGTTAGATGTTTTCAGGAGAAGATTTGACGAGCCCGAATTCTTGCATCTTCACATATCTAGAAAAGCATCAAAATCACTAATGGTGATGTCTGCTTTGACCATTGAGGAGAGAAATGCATTTGGAAGTAAAAATGGAGTAGCTGTGTCAGACTTAGATGCCGCCAGCCATTCTCAAAGCGGTGTCGGCCGGAATGTGGGTATCTCTGTCAAGTTTATGATTAACTTCCTTATCTGAACCTTTATTCCTTTTCTTCTTCAAAACTTGTTCTCCTCAAGACTGAGGAGTAGCAAAGAAAAGGGGGAATTGTAACCGAACAGGACCCCAGGGCCTTCCCAGGACAGACCTCCCCCATGTCCTCTGCTGTAGCTCCTCTCTGAAGGACCTAGATAGTAGTATTTGATGCGAATTTCCTGAGTTGTTTTGCAGATGTGAAAAACCCCCACCAAAGGGAAGATGTTAACAATTGGCGACCATGAGCACACAGCCCCAGGCCTCCTGGAGCCTAAGGACTGATAATGTGAACCCCTGTGACACCACCCTGCAACCCCAGCCGCGGGCTTCAGTAGTTGTGGCGCACGGACTCAGTAGTTGTGGCTTTCAGGCTCTAGAGCACAGGCTCAGTAGTTGTGACACATGGGCTTAGTTGTTCCATGGCATGTGGGATCTTCCCAGATCAGGGCTCGAACCTGTGTCCCCTGCATTGGAAGGTGGATTCTTAACCACTGCACCACCAGGGAAGCCCCTTCCGTCCCTCTTTGGAACAGCTTCTCAGAGCCACTGAGAGGTTGTCTCCCAGGCTACAGTTCTCAATAAGACCCTGAATAAAACTTAACTCACAGCCCTTACGCTGTGCACTGTTCTTTCAGCCAACACTTGTCAGTTACCCTTGATCATTACGAGTTCTTTAGGGTCTCATTCTGCAGGAATTCCTGGGTACCCACTCTGGCCTGTGAAAACACCTGTGTAAAAGAAGATTAGGAGTTGACTTTGGGACCCTAATTAAGTGGGGAAGAAATGAGTAGACAGAGAAGAAATATTACACATTTTGCACATAGAATTAAATGAATAAGATGAAATAATGTCTTTTCTCATATACCCTTCAATTTAAAATTGAACCACAGATCTTATAAACCTTGCTAAAACATGATGATAGATACAACTTTTACTACTATCTGGTTTTTGCAGAGAACGTAAAAGAGTGAGAACTATAAAATACGCATCAAGGATGGTCAGATCCTAAAAGTAAAGCTAGAACATTTCCACAGGGATGGTCCAGAGGCTGTGAAGTAACTTCTCCCAGCCTTGACAGGTCGCCCACCCCAGGCAATGTCAGGGATGGTGAGGAATTCTGGGTGGCATTGAAGAGGCAACCGGGAGAATTTGGGGAAGAATTGGTGTTTGCTCTGACCACTCCCCTCCCCCTCCCGCGCAGGAGGCCAAAGGAGAGGGTCTCAGCAGCGTGGGGAGCTGTGGTCACCTGGGACTTGTGGGGTTAACGGGGCCGCTAGGCTCGTTCGTTCAGCAAATGGGTGCAGGAGTCACAGTGGCTGCTTTTTTTAATTAATTAATTAATTTAATTGTTGGCTGTGTTGGGTCTTCGTTGCTGTGCATGGGCTTTTCTCTAGTTGCAGTGAGCAGGGGCTACTCTTCGTTGCAGTGCACACGCTTCTCACTGCGGTGGCTTCTCTTGCTGCGGAGCATGAGCTCTAGGCGCATGGGTTTCAGTAGTTGCAGCACACAGGCTCAGTAGTTGTGGCTCGCGGGCTCTAGAGCGCAGGCTCAGTAGTTGTGGCGCACGGGCTTAGTTGCTCCGTGGCATGTGGGATCTTCCCAGACCAGGGATCGAACCCGTGTCCCCTGCATTGGCAGGCGGATTCTTAAGCACTGAGCCACCAGGGAAGTCCCCACAGTGGCTGCCTTGAACGTGAGCTCTGCTACCGGCAGCAACACTAGCTTGGGTGTGGTCCTCGGTACCTCCATGCCTTTGCTTCCTCATCTGTAGAGTGGGGTCACAAATGACCCACATCCCAAGACTGTTGTGGGGATTTAATGATGTTTGTGAAGGATAGTACTTCTGGGGCTTCCCTGGTGGCGCAGTGGTTAAGAGTCCACCTGCCAATACAGGGGACATAGGTTCGAGCCCTGGTCCGGGAAGATCTCACATGCCGTGGAGTAACTAAGCACGTGCGCCACAACTACTGAGCATGTGCTCTAGAGCCCACAAGCCACAACTACTGAGCCCGTGAACCACAACTACTGAAGCCCGTTGTGCCTAGAGCCTGTGCTCCGCAACAAGAGAAGCCACCACAATGAGAAGCCTGTGTACCACAGTGAAGAGCAGCCCCTGCTCGCCGCAACTAGAGAAAGCCTGGGTGCAGCAACGAAGACCCAACACAGCCAAAAAAAAAAAAAAAAAGAATAGCAGTTCTGACACGTGGTAGGACTATGTGTGTAAGAACTCCGCTGATTAATCCCTGAGTGCCAGGGATTGTTTCTGTCTCTAGGGAAGCAGCAGAGAACTAAAGTACACAGGACTTTGTGATTCTGACCGTTGTCAATTGTGATCTGAACATCTCTGATTTCAAGATGCTTCATCTTTCAAAATCTTTCCAGCTCTGAAATTCTATGAAAAAGGGAAATATTACTAAATTGACAAAACACCTATCAATTCAATGCTAATTATTTTCCTACTGTGATGGTTAATTTTATGTGTCAACTTGGTTGGGCCACTGTTCCTAGATATTTGGTCAAATACCAGTCTAGATGTTGCTGTGAAGGTGTTTTTAAGATGGGATTAACATTTAAGTCAGTAGGCTTTGAGTAAAGCAGATTACCCTCTGCAAGGTGGGTGGGCCTTATCCAATCAGTTGAAGGCCTTAACAGAAAGAAGACTGAGGTCACCTGAGGAAGAGGGAATTCTGCTCCAGATGCCTTTGGAATTGAGCTGCAACCAGTTCTTCCCTGGGTTTCCAACCTGACAGCCCACCCTGTGGGCTTCCCAGCAACCCCCATCATGTGAACCAATTCCTGAAAATAAATTTCTCTCTCTCTCTCAATAAATACATAGACAGATGGATAGATAGATAATTGGTTCTCTTTTTCTGGAAAAATTCGACTACTGTACCTACCAAAATTAATGTACGGGCCCTATGTTTTCTTGTTTGAGGATTGTAAGCGAGATTACATTGGTTAAAGTGTGATATACACTATCTGATACGTGAAACTGCACAAACTCATCTTTTTATTTATTTATTAAAAAATTTTTTTTTCTTTTTATAAATTTATTTATTTTTGGCTGCGTTGGGTCTTCGTTGCTGTGAGTGGGCTTTCTCTAGTTGCAGCGAGCAGGGGCTACTCTTCATTGCGGTGTGTGGGCTTCTTATTGCAGTGGCTTCTCTTGCTGCAGAGCACAGGGTGTAGGTGCGCAGGCTTCAGTAGTTATGGTACGTGGGCTCAGCAGTTGTGGCTCACAGGCTCTAGAGCTCAGGCTCAGTAGTTGTGGTGCAAGAGCTTAGCTACTCTGCAGCGTATGGGATCTTCCCGGACCAGGGCTCAAACCCGTGTCCTCTGCATTGGTAGGCGGATGCTTAAGCGCTGTGCCACCAGGGAAGTCCTAACTCATCTTTTTAAATTGCTCAAATCATTAACCAAGGAGGTGAGTATATAAAATGGGCAATTGTTAACAGATGTCAATTCCTTCCTGTATCTCACAAGCCTCTCCGGTTTCCTATTAAATTTGGATACTGTAGATATTAAAAGAAAAAGTCCCCACCAATTTAGGTTTTATTTTATAAGCTCTTCTATCCTTCTGGAATAATAATAATAAAAAAAAATCCCAAGTTTAGCTGCTGGAAACTGCATCCTTCTTAGAGGAGGTTTTCCGAGATCTGGGATCATCTTCTCGCCAGCTGAAACCCAGTTATCATCCACACAGGACTGGTTCAAGAAGCATTCAAGGCCCTGCTTGCATTTGACCATTATAAAGGTGAACTGTAGTTTCTGCATAAGTTAACTTGTCTCTAAATCGAGGTTTGCTGGCCTGGGGATTCAGGGGCGGTCACGAGCTGGCCTGGCCTCCCCGGCTTGTCAGGTGCCCTGGAGGAGGTGACAGCTTCTGTCCTCTGTTCCCGACTCCATCCCAGAGATCTGGAGTCTCCAGGTCACAGGCAGCTCCTGGAATTTGGGGGGCTTCTGATCCAAATGTGAAGAGAGACTTCCTTTCCCTTTGTTTTGTCCCAAATTTAAGGTATGAGCCCCCTAGAGAAGAGTTTTCAGTAGTGTTTTAATTTTGCGCCCCAAAGAACACTCAGAAATACAATATTTTCTGCACCAGTTTCTCGATCTTCTACTGAGGCAAAATTGTTTTGCTTGTTGTGCTTTGGGTTTTGGTGATGTGTTTCAAAGTTCTGAGAACTGGAGGCCCAATGTTCTCAGGAGAGGTGACCAGAAAAGTGTTCATTCATAATTTATCACAGGGCTAACAATAGTACCTGCCTGACAGGCTGACCTGGAGGTTTGCTAAATCAGCACCGTCAAGCTGTCCAAGTATCAATCAGCACATAACGAACGGGTGCCACGGATCTCAGTTAAGGGAACCTGTGGTCAAGCTTTGGAGAGGCTGCCTTAACCCTAGCAAGGGGACCTGCGGCCCTCTTTTACTACTCCAATAGCATTAAATTGCAACCCTGCCTTTCTTATTTGAGGGCATGGAGGGGAGAACTAGATCTGTTTTGTAACAAAAATGTAGCAAAGTTCTAAGCATACAGGAGGCTAGAGCAAGATGAAAAGATCAAAGACCATCTCCTGCTTTTGTTCTGAGACCAGAATAGCAGCATGCCCGTTCCCTAAGGCAGTTTATCCAGGCCAGACTCGCAGAGGGATAGAAACATTCCCCACAGCCAAGGAGGCAAGCTGTGGCGTCCGAGGGTGTCCAAGTGTCTCAGGCACGTTTAGGAAATGGGATTTTTGATACACACCTCAGATAACTCTCCTGCAGGTGGTTTAAGGATCACAATTTTGAGAAACAAGGGTCTAGTCCCTTATTAAATTTCAATCAAACTCAGAACTTTTAAAATACATTGCAATTTAATTGAATAAACTGCCTGAGGTTTTCTATTCCTTGTAATTTTAGATGAGCTAGGAATAAAGGACTTAATAACAGTTATGCTGGATTTTTACAAAATGTAAAATGTGCAAAATGTTCTTTGCGTAGGAGCAGCTTCCTTCATTTAGCATTTCTGACCTACTCCTTAATTTCACATTTGAGTCCTTAATTCTTTTTCTGTTTTGTAAATGACTGAGAGGCTTCAAACAACCCAGGTGCATGCATTCCAAGCATCCGTTGTCTGGATCTATGCACTGAGTACAATTTTGTCCACTGGGATTTTGTTCAATGCTTTTGCAATGTGCCACGGAAGACGGTCCAACAATGTTTAAATTGGTTATATCAAAAACAAGAAAAAAATTCATGGTGGATCAAGCTGTTAAGATAAATGTTTGTAGCCATAACTTAATAGTACATGAAATTGCTTTGCTTTTTTTTTTTTTTTTGAGTTGATAAATGTGGGCATGTTTGTGGGTAAATTTACCTGAGACTTTACTTCTAACTTTGTCCTTATGTAACTATTAGGAAATGGCTCATATGGGACACTTAAAAAAAAAAAAACACAGTGCCATAAATAAATGTCACATCTCACAGAAATCAAGATTTTCCCAAAGATGAAAATCACAGGAAACAGGACTGTTGAATTCTAGGAAGTCGTTGTCTGTACCAAGGACAATGGTCTTTTAAATTTCGACATTCCTTTTAAATTGTGCCTTTTCAGATAAGCCAGTGGGCCAGTAGGTGGTTATACACAAGGCCTTTGGGTTCTGTACATGGATTGGGAAATTTCTGGCCTTTTCAAAATGCTCAAAGTTACCATGTCATAGCCCAGCACCCTCCTTGTGTCTTTGTTGAAAATAAGAAGACATATACTAATGGAAAAAAATCAACACTGTTTTTGTGAAGTATTTTTTTTTCCTAAAGAAAAGAAATGCCTTTAGTAAAAAAAAAAAAAATTATCTCTCTATCTCCAATATGACATAACAGAGCCTTTAAATATTCTTTTGTACTCATATGGTGAAAGAACCATTCCCTACTTAATGAGGATTAATTCATGAAAGTAGCAGATGGTCAGGAGTGGGTATGAAAGGTAGGGGCTTAAGGGGAACTACAGTGTCACAGTGAGTGGGAGAGAGAAGTAATGACCACCCTTATCTAAAATCATCTGAGGAGAGAGAGAAATCCTCAGAAGATGCAGAGGCAGCGGTGAGTGGCGCGTGACAGAGGTGATGTTAATTAAATGAAACAGCACGAGGACCCAGACCGTGTGAGCGCCTACAGGCTGTGGGTGATTTTATTAAGGAAGGTATTCGTGGCACAAATGTAGAAGGATGCCCATTCCAGAAGATTCCAGAGCATTCTTCCCAACCTCATCGTAGGCGAGGACGTCGTCTTTCTTGCCTAAGCTCTTTCTGCCACTTTCCACACGGCCACGAGGACAGAGCCCCCATAAATGCTTCCACATTTTCACCGCTGCTTGGAGAAAAGAAATTCCACCCTTCTTAATAATTTAGACTCACAACCCTTCGGATCCAAAAGATCTAGGTAGAATTGGGCGAACCTTGGCCAGTTCTGTGGAATTGTGGAAACCTGTGGAAAATTCTGTGGAGCCTGTGGAAAATGAACGTCCCCTTAAGATTTTATGGGAATTTCAGAGCCTGTTCTGAGTCTACACTTCTGTTTCTACGAGAGCGGTCTCTGGGAAACACCATGCCGTCCCATGGGTGAAGCCCACGAACAATCAGGGTGACCCACTCATAAAAACTGTGGGTCTACGTGGACGTGCAGAGGTGCTGGAGGTCTGTGGTCCCTGGGGAGTGACACACGGGGTCCCCACCCTGCCCTTCCCTCCTCTCTCCTCACACTGTTCCCCATCTCCTTCCCTGGGGCAGAACCACACTTTTCCCACGGCTGCCTGTGTAGGCATTTAACCACCAGCGTTTGGGGGTTCTTGGGTGTGATTTTGGGGTCTCACCATCCATCCAGGCGCCCACTGAGGCATTTTTCCCCCATAAGGAGTTCTCCTGAGCTGCACATCCTCTTACTGTCCCTCGGAATTTTCACTCTGTCTGGCTCTGCGGCCCAGCGAGCCTGGGGACCACATGGGCCAAAGTCCCTCATCTTAGGCCTCTGGTCACATCAGCCAATGGAGGCTCTGAGGTGATGGGGCCGGGGTGGGGGCCTGTCCCCAGCAGCGTCCCCGGGGAGTGGCGTTAGCTCTTGCTGGTGTCCTGAAGCCGTGATCCCTCTTGGTGAACCGTCTGCTGATGATCTCCGGTTACCAGCCTGACGAGGAGGCTGGTGCCTCTGCTCTGAGTGCTGGAATTTGCCCACTTGACGTCACAGGAGCACCAACACGTCATGGTTTGTTTGCATCCTGTCTCCTCTCTCCAAACGCCCGGCCTCTCCTTGAACCCAGCAGTGTTGTCCCTTTGCTTCCCCTCCTGCAGCACAAGTCTCCTTTCTGCCCACACCTGCCTCTCCATCTCCAAGGCTCTTCTCAAGCATCCTGGGTCTGGGAGCCTTTCCCCTGCCCCCCTCACCCAGAAGGGCTTGGATTCCTGCCCCTGACTGTTTTGTGGCATGTCTGTCTGCCCCACAGGAATGATGTCTTCATTCCCCCAAACAAATGTACGTTGAGCATCTTCTATGATTCAGGCACTGTTCTACATCATGGGACACAGCATCGATCAAAACCCCATCCCTGCCTTCCTGGAACTGAGACCCTCGTGGAGAGACAAACAATAGACCAGGAAGCAAGTAGGTCTGTGAGGCATCCAGTGGGGATGGGTACCACGGAGATAAATGGAGTGGCCTGAGGGTCCGTCTGTGTTGGAAAGAGGGGTCCCCAAAGGCAGAGAGTTGTTGCCGGGGGGCCTGAGTGAAGACAGGGTGTTTGAACAGAGGCCTCAGTGAAGTGCGGTGATCTCTGAGGCTACGTCTGTAAGCCATGGAAACAGCAGTGCAAATGTCCTGAGGGAGAAATGGGTTTAGCACTTCCTTGTGAGGAAGAGCCGGGAGCCGTGGGCTGGGGGAACCCTAGGACAGGAGGTGGGGGGTCCCCAGGGAGGTGAGCCCAGGAGCACAGATTCAGAGGCCCCTGGAGAGCTTGAGCTGGGGGAGGGACCCGGACTTGACTGTGCCTCCTTCTTCCCCTCCCCAGGGCCCAGATGAGCAGAGTCATTCACAGTTAATTCTGTGCTTTTTCTTTCCCCTTTTGCCAACATACTTTCCTAAGTGTTATCAAAATAACTGTAGCTTTTCTTAACTACAAAGCACCAGGGCAGCACAGCTGACGCCCACGGGGCCAAGGCTGGGAGGTGGCCCGTCTGTCCCCAGCTAGCCTCTGCCTGTGTGTGGGTCTCTCTGTGATGTGTGAAGTTCCTTTCAGTCTCGGTGCCTGGGCTCCCTGCACAAGCGTGAGGGCAGGAGGTGACGAGGCTCTTCCACCTCTGTCAGGACCACTGAGCATAGTGGTCACAGATTTTTTTTTTTAATATAAATTTATTTATTTATTTTTATTTCTGGCTGCCTTGGGTCAGAGTTGCTGCGTGCAGGCTTTCGATAGTTGCGGCAAGCGGGGGCCGCTCTTCATTGCAGTGCGTGGGCTTTTCATTGCAGTGGCTTCTCTTGTTGCGGAGCACGGGCTCTAGGCGCGTGGGCTTCAGTAGTTGTGGCACGTGGGCTCAGTAGCTGTGGCTCGCGGGCTCTAGAGCGCAGGCTCAGTAGTCATGGCGCACAAGCTTAGTTTCTCCATGGCATGTGGGATCTTCCCGGACCAGGGCTTGAACCCATGTCCCCTGCATTGGCAGGCGGATTCTTAACCACTGCGCCACCAGGGAAGCCCAGTGGTCACAAACTTTGCCTGATTAGTTCTACCTTCTTAAATCAATTTTTATTAAAATTTAAAAAGATGATAAAAAGAATGATTTACACTAAGAAAAATGCATGCTGATAACCCATGAATTAACAGAATGGTCTCCTTGCTAAGGATAGATTTGTGAAACGTTTTATATTCTCATTCATGAATCAAAATATGAAGTTACCTGTAAAATGTATTAATTTCATTATGCTTTTTCCTCCTGTAAATTTTAGTATCATGTCATTACTCGGGGGAATGAGGAAATAGATAAAAACAGAAAAAGCTTAACCTCTAGTTCTGCACTGAATATTTATTTTAGTTTCTGGATTATGCAAATATTTGACCAGAAAGAAACTCTTCTAGAAGTACGTATTTATCTGTGTAGTTTATTGTACTTGCAATGAGCATCATTGCTTCTATTAGGTATACTTTGTGATTGAGAATTCCAAAAGGAAAACTTATAAAAATATATATGTTTAAATTTCAAAACAAACTAATTTTTGTGTGTGTGTGACATGGTGGATGGATTTGGGTGAGGCAACCAGGAGATCCGGGTTTTTTTTTCCGTTATCTACCATTCTTTATTTATGACTTATTTTACTGAACTATAGCTGATTTACAATGTTGTGTTAATTTCTTCTGTACGGCAAAGTGACTCAGTTATACACATATATGCATTCTTTTTCATACTCCTTTCCATTATGGTTTGTCACAGGTTATTGAATAGAGTTCCCAATGCTATACGGTAGGACTTTGTTGTCTATCCATCCTGTATATAATGGTTTGCATCTGCTAATCCCAAACTCCCAATCATCCTTCCCCCACTCCCCCTCCCCTTGGCAACCACAAGTCTGTTCTCTATGTCTGTGAGTCTGTTTCTGTTTCGTAGATAAGTTCATTTGCGTCATATTTTTGATTCCATATATAAGTGATATCGTATGGTATTTGTCTTTCTCTGCCTGACTTACTTCACTTAGCATGATCATCTCTTGGCCCACACATGTGGCTTTCTGTTTTTATTTTTTTATGAGCACCATCCTAATGAGAAGTGGGTTTTTTTTTAACTAATTAATTAATTTTTGGCTGCGTTGGGTCTTTGTTGCTGCCCGCCGGCTTTCTCTAGTTGCGGCGAGCGGGGGCTGCTCTTCCTTGCAGTGTGCAGGCTTCTCATTGCGGTGACTTCTCTTGTTGCAGAGCATAGGCTCTAGGCACGTGGGCTTCAGTAGTTGCGCCATGCGGGCTCAGTAGTTGTGGCTTACAGGCTGTAGAGCACAGGCTCAGTAGTTGTGGCGCAAGGGCTTAGTTGCTCTGCGGCATGTGGGATCTTCCCAGACCAGGGATTGAACCCATGTCCCCTGCACTGGCAGGTGGATTCTTAACCACCGTGCCACCAGGGGAGTCCCTCGCAGTGGTTTTGATTTTCATTTCCCTAATGGTTAGTGATGCTGAGCATCTTTTCATGTGCTTATTGGCCATCTGTGTGTCTTTGGAGAAATGTCTATTCAAGCCTTTTGCCCTTTTAAAAATTAGGTAGATGGCTTTTTGTTGTTGTTGAGTTTTAGTTCTTTATATATTCTAGATATTAATCCCTTGTCAGATATATGATTTGCAAATATTCTGTGGGGGACATGGTTGAAGTAAAAATTTTAAAAGTTACAAGTAAAAATATTCTAACGGGAGTCAGATAGCACACAGTGGGAAGTGTCGCGGGCCACAGCTGATTTCCCAGAAACTGGCCTCTGTGTCGCTTATTTTCTTAGGCTGCGCGCAAAGAGCGAGGTTTCCCCAGATGTTCGTCTCCAAGTGGGATGATTTAAGTGATCGCAGACAGGCTGACACCACTGAAGCTTTCCCAGCACCTGCCCGTAGACTTGTTTTCAAGACCCTGTGTGACCCTGAGTAAGTCATTCACACTCTTGGGGCCATAGTTTCCCATTTCCAAACTCCCCTTTAATGCTAAGTTCCTCTGTGGATAAGTTATACCACCAGCACCCCTGGTTCTTGTTCTTGATATTGAATAGGCTATTTCTAGAACTCACTTGGGCAGAAAATCCAGCATAATCTGTAGAGAATATTCTCACGATTTGCAGTAGCTTTTAGAACAAGTTAAATTCAGAGTCACTAATCATATACTTTCTCTTCTCTCTCCTCCTCTCTCCAACCTCACGCTTTTTCTTATGATCTTAAAATATTATGTGGTGCTATAAATATATTTTGAAGTGAAAATCTTTACATTCTTTCATGCAAGGCACTCAGGGTACTAACTTTATTAGCAAATTAATTGTAGTTAATGTTAATATTGTACAAGTTATTAACATTTTATTGCCAATAATTTCCAAAAACTGTTTTAGTTACTAAGCATTTAGTATCCAACATTACGGCACCCATAGTCGGATGGTGATTTCCTCTTGCTTAAATTACATTTCAGTACCCACCAGTCCTGTGTGAAATCACTAGAAGTTTCACGTTATGGGACGCGAATGATGGCAGCTTCGGACATGGCGTGTTCAGATTGGAGTCTGTGGAGGTCAACGTGCTGGGAATGCGGTGAGTGGTCTTAGCTCTGGTTACTGTTAGGGAATTCCCACCATTACCCATCTCACTGCCTGGCAGCACTCAGGACCTGGGGTTTATACGCCCTTACTAAGCACAACTCTGGGCTCCCCTATTGCTGGTTCTCCCCCTGTAAGGTCCCTGACAACCCTTCCATCAACCTGTCTTGCTATTTAGAGCTAAATAGGTGTTGGAAAGCCCTCCTCTTGAAGGGCTTCTGCCCAGGAGACTAGTTTGGTTAAAGGGCCAATGTGCTCCGAGATACTGAGCACATCCAAAGACCCTGCAGCTGTTAGCACCTGGCTGGGACACACTTGGTCTTTTTTTTAAAAAAACAACACTATTTTATTTATTTAAAAAACTTTTTAAATTAATTTATTTATTCATTTATTTTTGGCTGCGTTGGGTCTTCGCTGCTGCACATGGGCTTTCTCTAGCTGAGGCGAGCGGGGGCTGTTCTTCGTTGCTGCACGCGGGCTTCTCATTGCGGTGGCTTCTCTTGTTGCAGAGCACGGGCTCTAGGCACACAGGCTCAGTAGTCGTGGCTCATGGGCTCAGTTGCTCCGCGGAATGTGGGATCTTCCCAGACCAGGGCTCGAACCCGTGTCCCCTGCATTGGCAGGCGGATTCTTAACCACTGCGCCACCAGGGAAGTCCCTGGCACCCCTGGTCTTTGATCCCTCTTCCTGGTGAATGTTTTACTGGTGAGAAAAGCCATATTCCACACCATTCCTGGCCCTGATGGTTACTGTAGCCACTCAGTGCTGCCCAAACAACCCAAGGAGCAGCCTATCATTCTATTTTCATATTCTACTCGAGCGGTCTGTCTAAGGGACACCTTTGCAGCCTTTCCCTGGATTCTGTGTTCAAGTTTACTTGAACAAACAAACTTGCTTATTTGTTTGTTTCTTTCCTTAATGTACATTGATTGTAGGATATATCACCCAGAGGTAAGACTTTTAGGTATTTCCACAGGGTGACAATATTTTTCTACATTATATTGGTGATGTAAATGATATTCCTTCTGTCTTCCATCTTTCCACTTCAGTGAGCTCCCTCCAAAGCTAAATGTTCGCTACTATCAGCGCATCGGGATACTGGTGGCTTGGGTCTGCCAGCCTCCAGTGTAGGTCCCACCTGTGACGGAAGAGACAGCCACCAGGTTCTGCCTCTCGGTGGGTCAGAGGCTGCCCCCGACCCCGAGCATCCAGGCGGACTTCAAATAGAATGTTGACTTCCTGTGACACCAGCATCACGGGATCAGACAACACTTCCACCCCCGACCTCACAGTGCGCTTTGGTCAAGACCCACGTACATTAGTAAAGATCTCCTGGCTTTATGTGAACCGTCAGGCACGTAAGGCCCACTTTCTAACCAGGGCAGGGTGAAGGCCAGGCAGGGTAAGAGGGGTTCAGGTTTTCTGAGGTGACTGTTTAATGAGACAGGAAATTAACAGAGACAGTAGATTAAGCGTGGGAAATGGGCCTTAAGGCAGGTCTGGGTTTCAGAGCACCCCCCTTACTTGTGATGTGTACTCGAGATCTCAGTTCTGGTCAACCCCCCGCCCCTCCCCTCCCTCCATATGACACCAGGGTCTCAGAATCAAGCATTTCCACGTCTCACAGGGCGGTAGGATCAGTGACAAAAGTACCACAGGATGTGTTTGTCGAGAAATTACAGTTTGTCTTCATTTTGTAGACCACTTCCCTATTTGCAACGCGGACAAAGCCTCCTGTGGAGCCCGTTGTTTCCATGACAACCCCTCCCAGCACCGCCTCCCACCCCAGCACAGCCTGTCACACCCGGTGCCCCCTTCTGGTCCTCGAGGGGCAGGACGCTGCGCCCAGGGTGTGGCCCGGATGCCCCGAGCTGGCTGCGCCCACACCTCCCACGCGTCCTTATCTCTGTTTTCCCGTTCCCCTTCCGGCTCCGAACTCCTGGTGGCTCTGGAGCCGAGCTGGGGTGATGGAGGCGACCCCCTCCAGCCCCTTTACCGGCACACGCACGGCTTTATGCTAATCACGGATCAGAATTCAGGTAAAGGAAGCCGTGGCCTCCCCAGATCGGATGGGCAACGCCTCTGTGTGGTATGGGATCGAGCGCAAAGTCCCCACAGCCCGGGCCCTCGGGGTCCTCGGGGGCAGCTTGCTGAGGCCGGGGGCTTTGGAATGCAGGACGGGGTCTGCTCCGAGACAACCAGGAGGTGAGCGGGATGGGAGAGAGAACAAGGGCAGGAAGACACTGAGAGGGGCGCCCAGCCTCCGGGCCCTGATCTTTTACGAGACGATAGGTCCCAAATAAAGTCACTTACACTGAGCCCATGTCGTCAAACTGAGACCTAACTGCATTAGTCTCTGCTCTCCCAGAAACGGAATCTTAAACCGGCCAACTGGGAATGGCCGTCCAGCACCAGCGAGGTCATGTGCCTGGTAGACCCCGGGCGTGCCCTGAAGGGAGTGACCTTGACACACTAGCCTGCTGTTTGCTGGCGTAACCTCCTTGCTCCCTGCCTGTAAAGTCTCACTGTGTGCAGCTCCTCGGAGCGCCTTTCCATCTACTGGATGGGATGCCGCTAATTGGAATCAATTTTTTGTTGTTGTTGAGGTTGTTGTTTTTGCGGTACGTGGGCCTCTCACTGTTGTGGCCTCTCCCGCTGCAGAGCCCAGGCTCTGGACGCGCAGGCTCAGCGGCCATGGCTCACGGGCCCCGCCGCTCCGCGGCATGTGGGATCTTCCCGGACCGGGGCACAAACCCGTGTCCCCTGCATCGGCAGGTGGACTCTCAACCACTGCGCCACCAGGGAAGCACCTGGAATCAATTTTTGCACAAATAAACTCTTATAAACTTTAATATGCTTCAGTATATCTTTTAACACCCGCTTCAGCCCCCTTTTGCTCTAAATGAGACCAGGATTGTCATTCTTATTCATAAATGCATCCTTGAGGGGGAGACTGAGCCACAGGCAGCAGGGAAAGGAGGGGACCTGCGCTGTGCTTGGACCCCCTGCCCTTGGGCCACAGGCCGGCATGGGGAGCTGATGTCCTTCAGACGCAGCACCGGAGCCTCAGCCAGAAGACGGCAGATAGGCCAGGCCAGCAGCCCTGACGGGACCCCTCCTGACGCCTGTCCTTGGGGTCTAAGTGCACAGTCTAGAGCCTGGGAAATGTCTTGTGCATTTGTACACAGCGGGGACTTTCTGAGTCTGCCATCCCAAAGAGCATCGCGACAGCACATTCCTGCCGTCTGGGCAGCTCTCCTTTGGCAAGTCCCCAATGTGTACGCCCAGAAACCAAGCGAGAGCTGCTCTTGTCAACAGAGGTCTCCCCAGGCTTCCACCTTGAGTGACTTCATATTCTGTGTCTATCAGAGACTTAATTAATGAAGACTGTGACGTATAGAATGTAGAACTTTTCGAATAAAAGCTACAGAACAGAAAATCTCGTCCCAACATTAATTTTCTCTTCCTGGGGCTTGGCAATTAGTTTTCACACAATCCCTGAGAAATTAAAATTTTCTGGAAACAGAATAGAAACACTGTAAATGAATTTAATATAGTAACACTTGATACCTCTGCTAGAAAACAAAACACTTCTAAATGCTGAAAGATAGACTGTGAAGTGCAGCGGTTAATTCCTCCCTATCAGATTCCAGTACCAGCTGCTATGGGGGAAGGTTTAAGGGTAGGGTGTATGTGTGTGTATATGTGTGTGTGTGTGAGTATATGTATATGTGTTTTTGTGTGTGCACGTGTATATATGTGCATGCACGTGCATGTGTGTGTACACGTGTGCATATGTGTATGCATATGCGCGTATATGCGTGTGCATATCTGTATGTATGTGCATGCATATACACGGGTGTATGTGTATGCGTGTGTGCATGTGTGTATGTATACACACGTGCATATGCGTGTGTGTATGTATATGTTTGTGTGTATGCTTATGTGTATATGTGTTTGTGTGTATGTATGTGTATGCACGTGTGTGTATATATGTATGTGTGTGTATATGTGTGTGCCTGTATATATATGTGTGTGTGTGTGTGGTGTTACTTGGAGAAAGACCACATTAAAGCAGGAACTGAAGGAAGATTTTGTCTCTTCTCCTCACTTGCCCCCGGGGTGGTAGATTTGACAGAGTAAAGGTGAATGAAGAGGCCAAGATGGTGTGTGTAGACACAAAACCCAGAGGGGTGGCTGGACCCAGGATCAGCGACGGTGTCTGCACGGGTGGAGAGCAATCCAGGAGGAAGGAAGAGTAGACGCCAGAAAGCAAAGACGAGGGAGGACAGATCAAGGGGGCAGCAACCACGGTTGGAGAGATGGCCCTTTGGTCTGAGGGATGCGTTAGTTTCCCAGGGCTGCTGTTACAAGGTTCTGCAGGATGGGTGGTTTAAACAAAAGGAATTCATTTTCTCCCAGTTCTGGAGGCTGGAAGTTGAGATCAAGGTCCCAGCAGGGTGGGGCTTCCCTGGTGGTCCAGTGGTAAAGAATCTGCCTTCCAATGTAGGGGACGTTGGTTCGATCCCTGGTCGGGGAACTAAGATCCCACGTGCCGTGGGACAAATAAGCCCGCGAGTCACAACTACTGAGCTTGTGCTCTACAACGAGAGAGCCCGAGTGCCATAAACTACAGAGCCCACGTGACCTGGAGCCTACGTGCCACAACTAGAGAGAGAAAACCCGCATGCCAGAACTAGAGAGAAGCCCACGCCCCACAGTGAAATATTCCACATGCCGCAACTAAGACCCGACACAGCCAAAAAATAAAAGAAAATAAAGAAAATAAAGAAATAAATATTTTTTTAAAAAAGAAAACAAATAGCATGATATTTAAAAAAAAAAAAAAAAAACCCACCAGGGTAGGTTCCTTCTGAGGCCATGAGGGAAGGGCCTCTCTCCTTGGCTGGTGGGTGGCCGTCTTCTCCATGTGTCTTCACACAGTCTCCCCTCTGTGCATGCATGTCTGTGCTCACCTTTCCTTCTCTTATAAGGACACCAGTCACACTGGACTAGGACCCACCCTAATGGACTCATTTTAACTTAATTATCTCTGTAAAGACCCTGTGTCCAAATATCATCACTATCTTAGTGCATTTGGACTGTTTATAACAAAAATGCCATGTAACTAACTTATATGTGGAACCAGCCCCCAAAGCAAACCAAAACGAAAGAACAAAACAAAAATAAACTCATAGATGCAGAGAACAGATTGATAGTTGCCAGAAGGGGGTGAGGCGTGGGTGAATTGGGTGAAGATAGTCAAAGGTACAAACTTCCAATGATAAGATAAATAAGTCCTGGGATGTAATGCGCAGCATGGTGATTATAGTAAACAATACTGTACTGCAAAAAGTTACTAAGGGAGTATATCTTAAAAGTTCTCATCACAAGAAAAAAAATTTGTCACTATATGTGGTGATGGATATTAACTAAGCTTACTGTGGTCATTACTTTGCAACATAGCCAGGTATCAAATCATAATGCTGTACACCTAAAACTACAATGTTATGTGTCAATTATATTCAATAAATAATAAAGAGAAGCAAAATGAGAAAAAAGTACAAGGATTAGAAGATAATTATGGGAGGTCCAACATCAAAATAATAGGAGTTTCAGATGTACTACAACAACAAAAATTTTAAAAAGGGTGAGGACATTTTTAACAGGATACTTCAAAAAATGTTTATGTCGGGAAAAATATTTGCTTCTCCATTTTAAAAATTTACTAAATATCCAGCAAAAGAAATGAAATGTAGATATTTTCCATCTGTTCTCATCTACACTAGGACTTTGCCTTCCTTCAATCCCATTTGAGAAAAAACTTGGCCAAGCCAGAGGTTATTTTTAAAACTGGCCCCTAGAGGGGAGCCCAGCAGGTTCCACCTAGACCTCCCAGCAGGTTGAGATGTGACAGACGGAGGCCTAGAAGAACCTGGTCTGAGGGGGCTCCCACTGGGGACTTGGGCAGCAGGGAGGTCCCTAGGGAAACAAGTGCCCGGTGTTCCTGGGGGCTGGCTTTGCTAAAGCCCTTGTCTTCAAACTTGGCTCAGAATTATTTGAGCTCCCAAACTTCTGGACTTGGACAGTGAACTTGTTAGCAATGTCCAGTGCTCTGGAAGGTGAGGAAGGAAAGGACCTCGTTCAACCCCCAGGGGGGGACTTTAGAAAAACTAAATTTGTCTTGGAGAGATGCAAACCCTATGACTTTCCTCATCCAGGGAGTGAAGCTCATGCTTCCTGTGAATGGAATCTTTTATCCATTTAATGCAGCAGAAATAAGAAATAATCATAGCTCCACCAGAATGTTTGACTCCACATGTGAAATTCAAAGCAAGAGGATACGGAGTAGGAATGGTCTGGGTGCTGTAGGGTCTGTAATCAAGTACGGGTAGCATCTCCATGGGAATAAAGCCTATACACCTGAGGAAGAGAATCCGTAGACTCGGGGCCCTTAAGCAACATTTATTTCTCACTGTGCTGGAAGCTGGGGAGTCTAAGGTCAAGGCTCCGGCAGATCTGGTGTCTGGTGAGAGCCAGTTCCCTCGTACATGGGCCAAGGGACTCTGCCCTCGTGACTGTGTGGGACCCTGGGTGGGTCGCCCCCAAAATGTGCCTCAACAGCACATTGGCTATTTTTGCACTAAAGTTACTTAAGAAACACCCGACGCAAGAGGGACACTCTGACCCTCCGCTCTATCTCCCTGAAGCAGGAAATAAATCTCCCTTGTGAAACGTGCTTCTCCCTGCGTCCAGAGGTAGAAGGACGTCCTTATCTCCAGAGATAGGGAATTCGGCCAAGCAGGCTGGATGAACAAAACTTGTGACTCCTCTCGTTGACTCCCCAGGCCCAAGGTCTCTTTAGATTCTTCACGAACTGAGCACCCAAACCTAGGTTTCTTTGTCCTGTCAGTTCCTCACCAATGTATTGTTTCTTTGTCTAAAAAATATAAAAGCTGCCTGCTTTGACCACTTCTTAGTGTCATTTCTCTGGAACCTCCATGCACACAATTAAAATTGGTTTCTTTTTCTCCCGTTCTTCTGTCCCGTGTCAACTTTATTATTAGTCCAGCCACAAGAACTCAAGAGGGGTAGAGGGGGAAATTTCCCCTCCCTGCCATGACTTAATCACCTCCCAAAGGTCCCACTTGCCAACACCGTCACACTGGGGGTTAGGTTTCAGCGTGAATTCGGGGGGTGGTGGCTGGGGGGGGAGGGCGACACAAACAGCTCACAGGAGACACATTCTGATGCACTGCGCTTAGGGTTTCACACATCAATTGTAATTCAGCCCGTAACAAGGAAACACGTTTTTTATTCCCGTAACAGAAGGGGAAAGCTGGGCAGACCTGGGTAGGTGTGTGGACTTGGGCGCAGAGATGGGGGGAGGCTGCGTAGTTTTCGGGGTCTAGCATCTCAGGGAAACAAGTTGCTTGTTGGCCATGAACTTGCTGAAGACACAGAGCAGGAATCCGGGCTGCGGGGAGGCCTGGTTCAGGTCATGAATTTAAAGTGAAACCAGTCAGCTCGGTCTGTAATTTCTTGCAGCAGCTGCTCCGGAAGAGCAGAAGAAAGGGGAAGGGCCCTTTACCAGCAAGCGCCACTCACCCCCCGGAATGAAAATAACACACAATGACCAGGGGGTAGAATCCATCCCTCTCTTCACCCAGTGTTAGCTGCTACCAATCACACATTTATCTCTTTCTGGTGCTCTCCGAGCTTGGATAAACGAACTTGCATCCAATGCTGTCTTAGAACCAAGACTTTCCACTGACCGTGTCACACCTCCGGGCTTCAGAATAGCTGACCCGGGCCAGCGAGATCCTCTAGATGAGACTCGGGAGTATCCAGCTGCAGGGGGTACAGCAGCCAAAGCTCCGACCTGGGGAAGGCTGGGAATCCACTGACTTTCTTGTTCCCTTGTAACCAGGGAGCCTGGAGAGGTTCCGGCGCTGCGCGTTCACAGCCTACAGCGAACTCCTGTTTATCGGCTCAGCAGACGTGTCCTGAGAGCGTTCCACGTGCAGGTGCTGTTCTCGGACTGGAGGAGGTGAACAGATCTCTGAAGTTTGCAGGGACATAGATGTAAGCAAAATTCCTGTGATTTAACATGCGGATAGCACTAGGAAGAAAATAAAGCGCAGGAAGGAGGTTGGGGGCCGGGGAGTCAGCCAGGCGTGGAGTGAACTCAGAGGACGTGCATTTGGGGAACACATGAAGGAAGTGAAGGACAGGCCCTCCTCAGGCCTGCAGCCCCCAGAACCCTTTGTGCTCAGTGTTTGCTGAGCTGCAGGTGGAATGACGATAAACCTGCGCCTTGAGGATTCGACTTCCTGACACACAGCGCTTTGCATACAAAGTTGATTAGCCACCGCTTTACTGGAAACGTTGCAACAGGATAAAAAAGTCCTGTTATCCAATTATTAGTGAATACACAACTATTGTTTCCACTGTACCTGTTGGTTCCCCTATTATCTGAAGTTTTAGTGACTTTTTAGTACTCATAAACAAAGTCAATAGAGACGTTGAAGGCACACAGACTGTCAGTTTTCACGGACAGCGGCTAGATACTAAAATATTCCCCCGCCCCCATCACTACAACTGCTAAGTGGGCTTTTGGACTAGGGGACTCTTCTGATGACACAGGGGATATTTCCATATCACAGGACTGTCACATGAGCTTTTTCCAAATATAAATTCATCTCTCTGCCAAGGCACCATGACATGCTAGCTAGACAAGTTTGGTATTAAAAGCAGTGGAGACATTTAGAGAGAGAGATAAGATCACAGTTTAGAAGGAAGCTTCGCACGCATGTGGCGTCTATGTAGATATGTGTGTCCATCTCCCAAAGTGCTACACTTCTGCCTATTTCAACACATTTAGAAGTCCACAGGGGGTGGTTTCCGTTAAGGTAGGTCAGCCCCAAGGTGCTACTTCATTTAGGTGATGCCTTTTTAGGGTAGTACTTTGCGTCTGCCTATTTGCCATGTAGTTGAAAATATGCTGTTGGTTCAGCTTCCATCAGGATGGATTCCCACCAGAAACGGTCGCTTCTGGCGAATCTAAGACTCCGTCTCTGTTCTCCTTGGCCGACCACTGCTCAGTCAGGTGAATAAAACAGTGGATGTAAAAGCCCTTTGAAAACTGAAAAGCACATACAAATACACAGCTCTGTTGTGTTTCAAAACTGTTCAGAGAACGATAGATGTACATTTGTCCATCTGTAGGAGACTGGTTAATTATAATATATTATCATATATCGAATATTTCTGGAAAGTTCCAAATGCACAGCTTCCATTGACCTGAGGACGTGGAACCGTCTCAGCATCAATGCCTGATACGTGGAGTATCGCTGAGCAGGGCAGCTTGTCCGGGGTTCAGTGTCAGGGTTTTTCCTGAGACTTTATCACAGGGCATGGTTGATTGACTGAGTGATTGATTGCCCGAGGGCTGACTCAGTCTCCAAGCCCACCACCTGCCCCAGAGGTTGGGCTGATATAAAGTGGCCCATATACCCACCATGCGTCAGCTTGTTAACATAAACTGTCAGGGTCATTTGAGAGGCTCAATGAAGATACTATTATTGCTTCAGAAATTCAAGCGGTTTAGGGGTTCCCTCCCAGGAGTTGGGGACAAAGGCCAGACCTCTTATGGGGTAAGGTCAATTCTTTACCACACAACCTTTGTAACAGAGTTGAACTACTATTGTTTAACTAAATCATGAAAACAGAAATTCATGCATATTGGAAGCATGCAAAGCTAAAACTATATATCTCGCACATATGAATTGCTTATAAAAAGTAAAAAAACCGGACTTCCCTGGTGGCACAGTGGTTAAGAATCCACCTACCAGTGCAGGGGACACGGGTTCGAGCCCTGGTCCAGGAAGATCCCACATGCCGCGGAGCAATTAAGCCTGTGGGCCACAACTACTGAGCCTGCGCTCTAGAGCCCGCAAGCCACAACTACTGAGCCCACGTGCCACAACTACTGAAGCCTGTGGGCCTAGAGCCTGTGCTCCACAACAAGAGAAGCCACCGCAATGAGAAGCCTGTACACCGCAACGAAGAGTAGCCCCCTCTCGCCGCAACTAGAGAAGGCCTGCGTGCAGCAACGAAGACCCAATGCAGCCAAAAATAAATTTAAAAAAAGTAAAAAAAACCTTATTTTCTTATTTAGATAAATGATTTGTCAAAATGTATCAAAAAGTCTTAAAAAAAAGCATGCATTGCATCCAATGATCTCATACTGTGACTCATTCAAAGCGTAATATCAAATATATTAAACAATTAATGTCGAAAAATTGAAAATAACCTAAATTGGGAAATGTTTATGTTTGGAGGAATTTAATGAAGCTCTTTGAATCCACCAAATTGAGAAATGTTTCTATATATATAGTGTTATCTGAAAAAGTATGTAAAATTATACATGTTACATGAGTAAAATTATATTTTAGAAGGCGTACTAAAATTTTTATGGTAGCGATCTTTGATCTGTAGAAGAGAAATAAATTGCTAATTTAGTTTTACTTTTCTGTATATTTCAATTTTCCACAAGCATGAATTTATAACAAATTAAAATTTAAAACATAAAACACAAACATAAATTTGCATGGAGAGTTAGTTTGTAAGTAGACTCCTTATGTACCCTTCACATACATGGTGTTTAGTTGTTTTAATGGACTTAGACACTGGATCCACACACAGAATTTGTACAAAATCCTTGATTGAAGTTTGGATCTCAAGAAAGGATGGGATTAGAGTACTCAAAGCAGGAGACACTGCCCCCTTGTGGCAAGATTGAGAATTTCAGGGATGGTGCCCGGAGGAGTAAATCGGTTGGTGTTAATTTATAAACTAGGATGGATGCCATATTATTAAATCACAGTGAGTCAAAAGAGTTGTCTATTTTGGGGCGGGGGGAGTGAACGACACTGAAAAACTAAGTGAAGAGGAACTCGTACCTATCATAAAAGTCCAGTACACAATATTTTGGGGGTGGGTTTCAAAGTATGGCCCAAGGAACAATCCTAAATGGAGTTGACAAACTGAACCCTTATGAAGTAAACTTGTACAGTGTGACATTGTTCCCCACCCTGCAAACTCCTCCTCCCGTAGGCCTTACCTGTCAGAAGCCCTGTCACCTGTAAGAAGCCTCATCCCACTGTCCAAGCAGGGGCGGCCACTCCCCTCTCTGTGGTCCCATGACATCAAGGATGTCTTGCATAGCAATTATTGGATAAGTAAAATTCGAGAAAAAAACAGATAATTTAAGATTGTTTCCAGCCTTTCATCTTCTTCCAAACCAGAGACGGAAGGGATAGGAGGAAAAGCTGGGGGCCAGGAGAGGAAAGAAGTTTATCTCTGGGGAGACCGCAGGGCACGTAAGAAATTTTAGGAGGGTCTCATGTTCCCTTAGAGTGTTTGAAACCACGGAAAGTCCAGGGAGCGCACCCCTGTGACCCTGTCCAGCCAGGGCCCCCGGCCTGCCCCCCGCTCACCTCCAGAAGCCCCTGGGGAGATGCAATGTTACAACACACCTGTTACTGGCTTCGCTCCCTCCCCGTCTACTGGCCGCGTTTCCCGGGATCAACTCCCCTGTTTCGGGGCCTGGGAAAACCCAGGTTGACTTTAAACTCACTCTGGATGGACCGAGTCCTGGCTGTCACCACTCACTCCAGGACCGGCAGGTGAGGTCCTCCACGTGACTGTCCCAGAGGCCTGGTCTCATTGATCTAACGAGCAGCAGATTTTTGTGAAGTGAGTAAATGTATGACTGAATGAAGGCCACCCCAGAGCAGCCACACGGTAATGTGGGAGATTCCTAAAATGCTACCAGTTAGGGTCCCCATGGCTTTCCACTTCAGCAAACATACCCACTCTTCACGGACCCAGCCATGTTAGGTAGTGAGTGAAGCTCTGAATATCTGAATCACGTTTGCGCTCTCCAAATGAGTCATTGTTTCCAAAACTATGTAATGCATTATTGGCTTTAAAGATGTTTTCACTATTTCAAATGATAATAATACAGTTTCAGAGAAAGAACGTTTTACTGAGTTTAATGATCCCAGAGACTCATTACTTTTCTTTCTTGAAACACAGAATCAAAACATTTCCATCTCTTCCTAAATCATTTTTATGAAGCTGACTTTCTCCACCACTGAATTTAGAGAGAAACCTCTTAATTCAGAATCAGATATTACATGCTACGTGTTAAGACTTAAATATGTAAGTATATATGTAAAGTAGCTTATTTTCTGCACCATGGAACAATACAATATTCAGGTTGATATTTTAAAGAGTCAAAATACAGAAACTGAAAGGAATAAGGGTTAATTATTTTTAGTTGGTTAGGAATCAGGTTTAAGATGCTAAAATATTATATTCAGCAGAGGATGGTTGATACTCTTCATATCTCATGTGTGGTTTGAAAGCATTCTAATTTTTTTTTTTTTTTTTTTTTTTTTTTTTTTTTTTGCGGTACGCGGGCCTCTCGCTGTTGTGGCCTCTCCCGTTGCGGAGCACAGGCTCCGGACGCGCAGGCTCAGCGGCCATGGCTCACGGGCCCAGCCGCTCCGCGGCACGTGGGATCCTCCCGGACCGGGGCACGAACCCGTGTCCCCTGCATCGGCAGGCGGACTCTCAACCACTGCGCCACCAGGGAAGCCCCCCCTTTAGACTTTTTAGGATCAGGTGAGCCATCCGGTGGGTCTCCCCTCCCCCTGCAGGTCGCTGGTGTGGGTTTCTCTGCAGGGGCCACTCCCTTGAGCGAGGGCTGGCTTCAGAAGGTCAGCAAGGCGGGCAGGTGTGTGGACGGCAGGTTTCACTTTAGGGTCGCGGGCAGGACACAGGCAGGCGCGCCGAGGGCCCGAAGCGCCAAGCAAAGCCAGCCTTCCCTGGCTGCGTGGTATTCCCGCCCTGGGCGAAAGCTCCCTCTTCCTTTCTTTCTCGTTTACGTTTGTGTTGCTGGTCCAGGGGTTCCTGAGACACACCCACTGTCTTAGGTGTTTTCTCCCCACCAGAAGGCTTCCTGAGGCCTGAGTTCACTCTCTGCACAGGGCAGGTTTCAGGTTTAAAGCGCTGGTCCCGGCCAACCGCTGACGGATGCTGCACCCTGTGCGTGTGCACACAGGTGTACACGTGTGGATGTGCGTACACGTACACGTGTGTGCATGTGCATACGCGTGTACACAGGTGTGCAAGTGTATGTATGTATGTGTGTGCATGTGTGCACGTGTGTGTGTGGCAGGGGGAGCTCTCTGCCCACCCACCTGCTACCAGGATGAGACTCGCCCTGGCCTCAGCGGCCAGGATTCCCCACCGGCTCTCGTCCACTGATGCCCACTTCCTGGTTCCCAAGGCTGCTGTGTAGTTCCTGTTTCTGTCCTTCCTTTCTTTTCCTTTTCCTCCTTCCCTGCCTCCCTTCTTTCCTTCCTTTTTTTTTTTTAATTTGTATTGGAATATAGTTGATTTACAATGTTGTGTTAGTTTCAGGTGTACAGCAAAGTGAATCAGTTATACATATATGTATCCACTCTTTTTAAGAGTCTTTTCCCATAATAGTTATTAGAGTATTGAGTAGAGTTCCCTGTGCAATAGAGTAGGTCCTTATTAGTTATCTATATTTTATGTATAGTAGTGTGTATGTGTCAATTCCAATCTCCCAGTTTACCCCTCCCCCCTTACCCCCTGGAAACCATAAGATTGTTTTCTACATCTGTGATTCTATTTCTGTTTTGTAAATAAGTTCATTTGTCCCATTTTTAGATTCCGCATATAAGCAATACTGTAGGATATTTGTCCTTCTCTGTCTTCCTTCTTTTTCTTGTTTCCTGTCATTTTGTTTTCAGTCCAGTATCTGAATCCAATCCTTCTTACTTACTTACTGGAGCCCCATTTTTCTTGCTGGAGAGACGGTGCAGGATGGTGGCTGAGAGCGTGTACCCTGAGGCCAGGCAGCCAGAGTTGGAGATTCAGCTCTTTCAGACATTCTCTGTGTGACCTTGGGCAAGTTGCTTTACTTTTCCGTGCTCAGTTTCCACCTCTATTTGATTGTTTTAAGGATTCAAAGTTAATATGTGTAAGTCAGTTAGAACATTGCCTGGCAAAATATTTTTATTGTTTTATATATTATGTTCTTAAAATTCAGTGGGTTCTTTTTTTTAATATTATGATTAAAAAAACTTTTGGTTTTATGGATTAAACTGTTCATTTAATTTACTTAGTCCAAAGGTGAGAAAAACATAATTTGTATAAAGATAGTTGTACAATGTATTATTCACAACTAGAAGTGATTCACATGTCTAACAATTAGAGAATGGATAAGTAAACCACAGAATATATTATTGTGCATTAAAAGGCAGATGTGTAGGAAAAGCAGATTCACAAATATTTGTGTGGCATAACTAGTAATATTTATACATTGTTTTCATGTACAACATTTGAGTGTTTATATATAACTTTTGAGTATCTGAGTTTTATATATAACCTAATAATATTTATACATGATTTTATATATAACTTCTGAGTGTTTCTGATTAGAATCAAAAAGATTACATTCTACCTTTTTTTGTTTTAACTTGGTAGATTGTTATTTGCAAGGAAAGGACAGAGAAAGGAGACGCTGGAATTCCTGTAACAACCAGCTCAGGTTTTAAGTTTATTTTTTATTTTTTTAAATTATTTTTTTGGCTGCGGTTTTGTCTTCTTTGCTGCACGCAGGCTTTCTCTAGTTGTGGCGAGCGGGGGCTACTCTTTGTTGCGGTGCGTGGGCTTCTCACCGCGGTGGTTTCTCTTGTTGCGCAGCATGGGCTCTAGGTGCGCGGGGTCAGTAGCTGTGGCTCGTGGGCTCTAGAGCACAGGCTCAGTAGTTGTGGTGCACGGGCTTAGTAGCTCTGCGGCATGTGGGGTCTTCCCGGACCAGGGCTCGAACCCGTGTCCCCTGCATTGGGAGGCAGATTCTTAACCACTGCGCCACCAGAGAAATCCCCAGGTCAGTTTTCAGATGCCTCCCAGCTCTTCAGGCCTGGAGATCGACGATGCTCTTGTTCAAGCAGGCTAGAAATGAAGCCTCAGATGCCGTAATTGCCACTGGGACCCACCCTAGTCTAAGAAAACAATTCTGAGACTCTATTTTGCTGAAATGAAAGAGCTCTTTGTGTTTCAACGTTCGAAGGCGGCACTCCCTGCCATGTATATTACAACACCATAGCTACAGTCAGAGCTTCTAGGAAGAATTTTCTAGCGAAGAACAAAGCTTCTGGAAGCTGAGATTAGAGGACTCCAAAGGAGCCTAGAGAAGACGGTTCATATTAAATACGCCCGACAGTGTTAACGTAAATAAAAATGAGGATATAGTTGGTGAAAATATTTTAGGTTTCCTTCTAGGGGCGGGTCCTGGGACAAGATGAGCCAGGTATTTAGAGTGTTTCTTTCTTTCTCGTCTGATTTAGGATTAGACAATCAGCAAGGTATTTTTAAATTGTGGACAAGCAAAGAAAGCTAGGGGTGTGGTTAACATGTATGATTTTTTTTAAATGCATGTTTTGATGGCTACATTTTGGAGATTTTATAATTTTATTATCTAATAATCACCTGCATTAAAATATTTTAAAAGGGTAATCATATCCAAGCTGGTGTTGAGCACCTTTAATCTTTATTTATTTATTTTATTTTTTTTGCGGTACGCGGGCCTCTCACTGCTGTGGCCTCTCCCGTTGCGGAGCACAGGCTCCGGACGCGCAGGCTCAGCGGCCATGGCTCACGGGCCCAGCCGCTCCGCGGCACGTGGGATCCTCCCGGACCGGGGCACGAACCCGTGTCCCCTGCATCAACAGGCGGACCCTCAACCACTGTGCTACCAGGGAAGCCCCCCACCTTTAATCTTTTAAAAATTAATTTGAAAACTAATTTTTCAATCATGAAAGTAGGGTTAAGCTTATCATTCATTAACATGTTGCTTCATTTTTGTGTTGTAAACAAGCGAGAAGGATGTTTATACATATATATTTTTTCCTTTTAGGAGATCAAATTCTGTACAATAATACTGATAAACCCTGATTTGTATACTTAAAAAAAATTATATGTGGAAAGATACACTACATCCCTTAAAATGTCTCTCTGATATTTTCTTTTAGTTAACAAATTAAAAGGGAAAAAAAGAAATGTGACAGCTGAGAAATAGGAAAGAGTGTATTTACTAAAAACTAGTTTACAGGTCGAGTTAAAATAATGTGCTGAGGAGGCTTCCGGCAGACACATAGGACTTGTTTACGTTTTGATTGCAGTTTAATAATTTGTTGATTGCATTATAATCACAGCAATATTGCATTTTAATCACATGCATACATTTGGTTAACAAAATTAATGCCTTTAAATCACAATTTGATTTTTGCTAATACATAACCAGTTCTTTTTCTGTCCCTGCTCCAATAAGGATCATAAGCAGTAAACCTGGTTTGGAATCAATTCTGTTTGGTGAACTCCCTAGCCACAGCCGGCTTCTAGCCTACCAAAGACACTATCTTTCACACAAATGTGGAAAAATGAATAATGCTTCATAGAATCATGTATAATAAATTGGGAGCATGCCTCATCTAGCATAAACCTGCAATATTCCCTGTGTGAGTAAAAGCCGCAATTACGGAGGCCGGCAATTGCTCTGCTCTTCACACACTGGACACCTGTCTACTTGGTGCCGAGGCGGCCTGGCTTCAGAGGACCAGTGGCTGGACCAGCTGTTGCAGGAGGGGACCCAGGCACGTCATCAGACCCGCTCAGATCTGCAAACACTGTGAAGCTTGTAACGTGCCTCTCCCCACAGGAGTCCAACATCTACTCATTTTTAGTAGAAAATATTATAAGAAAGCAAAAATGACTCATCAGCCACTGCCCAGAAAATCTCTGTGCCATTTTAAAAATAAAATGAAAGTACAACACCTGCGGTAGAACATTCAAACCATATAGAGGGGTTTGGAGTGAAAATAATTACTTTCCACTCATTCCCACCTCATTCTCTTTCTAGAAAGTCCACAGTGCCATGAAGCCCTTCCAAAAGAGTTTTCTCTAACAGAAGAACATTGTTTTACTTCTTTACATCTGAGATGTGATGTTCATGAATAGGCCAGTTCTACTTGAATTGTATCCCTTACTCCTTACAGCTTCAGGCAATATCATCTCATTTTTACAGATGAGGAAATTGAGATTGGATGGATGAATCTACCCGAAGTTGTGCAGCCCAGAAGTGGTGCACCAAGTTTTGTGCCCAAGACCCTCAAGTCCAAAGTTATTTTGCGCTGGATCAGTCAGGGGACAGTCAGAAAGTGGAAACCACACCAGTTATTTCAATGGAGAAAATTTGCGTAACGTTCACTAGTATCAAAAAAACGGAAAACTCAGAAAGGTGGACACTTCTTCCTGTGTCTCCTGGACTATGAAGGTGATGGTTGGAGCCCGGGGCACCATATTGGACCTTGAGGTTATCTTAAAGATAAGAACCACAGGACTCAGAACTTGAGGATAAAAAAGCAGAAAGAAGTTTTGAGGATCTCAAATGACAGTGGAGTTTATGTGTGATAGAAATAGATGTTTATCTTGGACTTCCCTGGTGACACAGTGGTTAAGAATCCACCTCCCAATGCAGGGGACACGGGTTTGAGCCCTGGTCTGGGAAGATCCCACACGCCACGGAGCAGCTAAGGCCGTGCGCCACAACTACTGAGCCTGCGCTCTAGGGCCCATGAGCTACAACTACTGAGTCTGTGCTCTAGAGCCTGCAAGCCACAACTACTAAGCCCACGTGCCACAACTACTGAACCCACACACCTAGAGCCCGTGCTCTGCAACGAAGAGCAGCCCCTGCTCGCCTCAACTAGAGAAAGGCCACGCACAGCAACAAAGACCCAGTAAATAAATAAATAAATAAATAAGAAAAAGAAATAGATGTTTATGTTGTTTAAGTCATGGTCATTTGGGGTTTCCTTTACATGTAACCAAGCACAATCCTAGCTACTTAAGGATACAGGATTCCAGGAATATTCAATAAATTGCCTCAGATCATGCAGTGTATTAGGAGCAGAGCTAGGACTCACATCTAAGATCTGATCTTCCTTTGCAGCTCATAAAGTACTATGCAGTACTGAAGAATAACACATAATACATTTATATCAATTCGTATCAGTTCATTAGTGCAGTTCACTTTCAAAGCTCCACTGGCATACTGCAATGGTACTTAAATGAAGTAGCAAAAAAAGATCAAATATTAGGATCAAAGCAGGCTAAGACAGTTTTTTTTCTTTAAAGTTTAAACAATCTATTATCCAGATCACTGATGGTTTAACATTTTTAAACTAGGACATCTGCTTTCATCTCAGCAATGAGCTTCCGCGGTAAGAAGCTTTCAGTGACTGGGTTCGTGGCAGAATGCCGCTGTAGGAAAAGGTGCAGAAATTCTGAGCTGTACAGGTACTGCCGCTATAGTCCAGTCTGGAGCTGATGGGGGAGCTCTGTGACCGCTGGGTCAGGGCGAGGCCGGCTGGGACCGGGATGCTGCCCTCCTGCGGGAGAGGCTGCTGCGTATGCACTGCTAGGGCTTTTCAGGGCGCAGGCTTAGAAAGGAAAACCCAACTAGAGGCAGAAAGCTTGCTCAGTCCCTTTCTCTGCATTCACCTGAGCCCCATGTCCTTTAGAGTTCTTGGCAGGATAGATTTTTACTGATTAGCCTTTATTTTACATTTTAAATAATAGAGTCTTAATCAATAATCTGAAAAGACCACATGTTAGAAAATATAAATCTAAAAGCCCAAATGACAATAAAAAACTTTGATTTCGACCTTCCTAGGTACATTCTCATCTTTTGCATTTACATACTCAGTTTTTGTGTTTTTTTTTTTACGTTACACGGGCCTCTCACTGTTGTGGCCTCTCGCGCTGCAGAGCACAGGCTCTGGACGCACAGGCTCAGCAGCCATGGCTCACGGGCCCAGCCGCTCCGCGGCATGTGGGATCTTCCCGGACCGGGGCACGAACCCGTGTCCCATGCATCGGCAGGTGGATTCTCAACCACTGCGCCACCAGGGAAGCCCCCTACGTACTCAGTTTTAAGCCATCTTAGGGATTTGATGATGTCTTAATAAATTGATACAGTGAGTTAGTATAATTAACAATTATGACATAATAAATGAAAACTTTGTATTTTGTTTGACACTTACACCTTGGTGAGTTAGGTAATGATTAAAAATTATACCACCAGGGCCTCGATTTAATTAGTGTTCTTTGACTTGAAAGATACAGTTGCTAGGTTATAAGAATGCTGAATTGAGATCATTTAGTCATTTCAAAGAAAAGGACCCTTTCTTTAGTCCCATAGGATATTATAAAGTCTCTAAAAGGAGAGCTGTTCAGAAAAGGCAAATTGGGTGAGAAATTTTTTTTTTTAAATATTTATTTATTTGGCTGCATTGGGTCTTAGTTTCAGCACGTGGGATCTTTTGTTGTGGCAGGCGGGCTTCTCTCTAGTTGTGGTGCATGGGCTCTAGAGCGCACATGGGCTTAGTTGCCCCATGGCATGTGGGATCTTAGTTCCTTGACCAGGGATCGAACCCACATCCCCTGCATTGGAAGGCGGATTCTTAACCGCTGGACCACCAGGGAAGTCCCTGGGTGAGAAATTTTAAATGCTAATGATTCAGTTCTTAGTTTCGGGCTACTTTAACCCAGTGAGGAGGTGCAGTAACACTGCGGCTGATTGTGGAGGCATTTGAAGCTGATGCAAGTGGAAATGAAGGGAGAGGAGCATCATGGGAAGCCACAGGAGGACGGATGTGGCTGGAAGGATGTACGGGCACCAGTCCCAGCAGCCCTGGGACTTTTGTCAGCATCAAACTGCCACACAGCCCCAGGGAGGGGTATCAGCTGCCTCTGGGCTTGGTGACCAAAGGGTAGACCGTCCAGCCTGCAGTACTTCTGAGGATAAAAGGAGTCTCTAAGTTTAATAAAATTGAACACCCGTTGGTTTTATTATAGCGGTAGACCTGTAAAATAATTACATTACAAATAATGTTCAAATATAAATTTTCTAAAAAATAAAAGTAGCATATGTTTGCCTACATTAAAGAAAACATGTAAGCTACTTTACATTGATTATCTGATCTTTAAAATAACACAAGCAAGATCATTATTCTTGGTATATATTCAAACACTTTAATCAATTTTTTTAGACATCTCTTTTTTTTTTTCTTTTTTAAATACAGTGGCACTGGTATTTTTTCTGGAAAATGTTTCACAATTTTTGTTATTTTGTTAAGTTTTAAAAAATAAAATTGCCTGCAGTTTTTTTCCAAATTGCCTTTAGCGTTAAAGTTGAAATTATTGGTACTTCCCACTGAATTTTCTGTATGGACCATAATTGTTTTTTTTTGGCTCAAAACAACATTTATTTTCTCACAGTTTCTGTGTGGCAGATATTCAGAAACAGCTCAGCTGGACAAATCTGGTTCAGTCTCTCAAGAAGCTGGAAAGATAGAGTTGCCACACAATCCAGCAATCCCACTCCCGGGCACGTATCTGGAGAAAACTCGAATTTGAAAAGATACATGCACCGCAATGTTCATTGCAGCTCTATTTACAATAGCCAAGACGTGGAAGCAACCTAAGTGTCCATCGACAGAGGAATGGATAAAGAAGAGGTGGTACATGTATACAATGGAATATTACTCAGCCATAAAAAAGAACAAAATAATGCCATTGGCAGGAACATGGATGGACCTGGAGATGTAAGCCAGGCAGAGAAAGACAAATATCATATGATACCGCTTACATGTGGAATCTAAAAAAATGATACAAATGAACTTATTTACAACACAGAAATAGACTCACAGACGTAGGACACCAACTTACGGTCACCAAAGAGGAAAACGGGGGCAGAGGGAGGGATAAATTCGGAGTTTGGGGAAAAGAAAAAAGAATTTGCCATCAAGATCCTTGGACCGTAATACCCTTAACTGAGAAAATTCTCTACAGGTGTTGAGCACTCGGTAACCGCAGAGTAAATTCTGCTTTGTGGAAGACACTTAAGACGATAATCCAGAACGTTTTGGGGGCAGCGCAGCAGGACAGTGAAAGTGGTGGCCTGACTAAGTGGAGAAAACCAGGAGCAGGAAAGCCCTGGATTTGGCCGAGGTGTAGACACCATCCCCAGCGCACCTGCACCCGCTGCAGTGTCGCTCGGGTCTGAAGAGAGGCGGCAGCTGTCAAAATGCACGAGTGTTCGTACACGTGCCCATTGCTGAGCGCATACTGTGTAATCCTTAAGTGCCGGCCTGAGCCCTTGAGAGGAAGGCGTTAGTAAAACGCTTCTGGAAAGGCCGAGAAAGGACATGGGCTGCGGCCGAATCGCCCGCACACGGTCGGCCTCTGCTCACCGGGCAGGGGCCTCCCGTCCACCGAGAGCCACCGAATACAGGGCTACAAACCCCTCCAGCTTATTTCAGTGCAGCTATTAGCGCTGCTTTGTTTAAAGATCAAAAACAAATCCAGGAGAAGCGCCAAACTGGATGACTCTGTCAGGACACTAGGTGCGATGTAAGGCCATCCTGGGGGCCACAGGCCAGGGGCCCCCCACCCTTAGGCTCTGCGTCAGTGATGTGTCCAGCAGAAATCTCACACCCGTCCGAGAGGTCATTTAAATAGTAAAAAAGGAAACAGGGGACTTTTTTTTTTACAGGTGACATTTTAAATGATATACTTTTAACCGGTAGCTTCAAGATGTTTTAGCTGTCGAGGTAGCTGTCGTGGAATTGCTGATGAGCTTCTCTGTGTGCTCGTCCGGGCCTCTGGCTTCTGCTGTGCATTTGCAGTTCGAGGCTTTCTCCTGGGACCATCACACTCCACGTGCTCAGCGGCCACCTGTGCCCAGCGGTCCCTGTGCTGGACAACGCAGCTGTAGATGACAAGCCACTCGTAGGTGGCAGAGAGGCTCCCACCTGGGTCTGGTGGCTCTGGCGCCCAGGGCCCCTCACTCTTCTCTGCAGAGGCAGCTCCGTCGCTCGGCCTCAGGGCTGCGGGGGGCCCCCTATGAGATCCCTGCGCCCAGGTACTGCCCCAGGATGGGGGGCATTTCCCCTTTTCCTGTCACCCTCGGGTCCCTGGCCCTGGCAACAAGCCACCACTCAGCCACCCCCAGGCCTAAGGCTGCAGACAGGCGTCCAGGTCCACCCCTGGAGGAGAGACCAAGGGAGAGACGAGAAAGGGTGGACGTGGCCGCAGGCATCTGGGGACGGAATTCTGAGCCCCTCGTGCCTGGAGGAGGGGCGGGGACACGGCAGGAGGGCCTGGGGGCGGGGCCCGGGGGGCCTGGGTCTAAGGGTGGACTGCGTTTCATTCGTCTCCTTCATAAATAACTTGCTAAGTAAGTACTTAGCCTCGTTTAGAAACTCAGTTTCTGCAAACAGTTCTGGGAATGACCTGAGGTCGGTTCAATTCTACCGATGTGCTCACAGCTGCCCTCTTCTCTCCTAGCATCAACCCTGCACTTGGGCAACCCCAGGCCTGACCCACCTGCTTCCCGGGCAGTAACTCGATTTCCTCCCCACCGGGCAGTACCCCTGCTGGTCCCTCTGTGGGGTGCAGTCCCTCCCCTTCAGACTGTCCCCACCCAGGGTGCTAGGCTTGGTCGAGATGCGGCCGTCCCTGGTTGTCCCCGTGGACACGGTCCTCATGGGGTCCACGTGTCCGGTCACTGTTCGGGCGCGGGTGAGGCCTCCTGAGAGGACGGGGCGGGGGCAAGGGGGCGGCCCACAAGCCCCAGGGTCTCTCTGTTGCTTTCATCACCGGCCACGTGGTACAGCAGGGGTGGGCCGCGCTCAGCGTAGGTGCAGATTACGGTGTCTGGTATTAACTAAACCAACACCACAAAACGAACAAGAGACCAAAAAGATTCCTGCAAAGACATCATGACTTGAAGATAATAGCACTGAAATAAACACAAGCTAAAAATAACAAAACTGCGGAGCTGTCACTCTGACCCCTAAGACAAGCCCTTTATCAGTCACACGACAAGGCAAAACCCCAAAAAGCAACAAAAATCAGATCTGACAATAAACCACACAGAATTGAGATTATCAATAAGACAACTTTGAAAAATAGGTTTGTACATGTAACCATGAGCCTCAGCGCCATACCTTGAGGAGCCCTAACGATAGTGCAGAGCACCCCAGAGAGCAGCATGTTTACCAGAGCACAGAGACACATCACTACATCTTTGTACACGTGATAATGAAGACAGAAGCTCCCTCATAATCACCAGTATCTCTTGTTGGTTGTTAGAAAAAGAAAGTAAATCCCAGCAAAATACACGATAATCGGCAATATTGGGTTTTCTAGACAAACCCTGACATTCTTTCTGAACAGCCTTCCTGCAGTTTGCCCGTTGTAATGACAAGGCCACCCCTTGCAGTTCTGTGAGCTGGTCTAGTTTGTGAGAACCCCTATACTTTGGGTTCGTTAAAAAATCAGTGTTATGACCACCTAACTTCCTGCTGGGAATAATCCCTTTCTCCTGGCAAAGCAGTTCTGAACGGATGACCGTGGAGATTTTAAATGTGATGTCTGAGTTCTTCATCTTCAACAATACTCAATTCAAAACTTTAAAAAAATTTATTGAGTTAAATGAAAAAGTGATTAGAAGCCGTTTTGTGAGTTTTTGTTTTTAATAGCAAAAGGCAAAAGCCACATGATATTGGGGAACCACCAAAGCCCACCGGAACACACCAGGAACACACCGGTTGAGGAAGCTGGGTTATTGCTGGTTGCAGCCAGGGAGGGCACACACCATGGGGAACGGTGGCCTTCTCAACAGAGGGAGCTGGAAGGAAACGACTGTGGGATTTGGGAGGAAGGTTCAAACGAGAGGGTTCTGCTAAGGCTTGATGCTGTCAGGGAGCAGGGGCGATTCTACGACTGGGCATCGTACTACATCTTGGCCTATTTCTAGCACAGAAGCAGGGCTGAAGCCGGGGTCTTCGCAGAAGCCGCATTACCTGTCCTGGCCGGCAGAGGGGGATGTTTGGTCATTTGTGCCTGAACCGCTGATGTTCTATCTGGACAGAGTGGTCTTGCTTCTGTCCCCATGGGTCATGGTCTCAGAACGGTTTGTCTGATGTCGGTGTCCTGTGAATGGTTCCACAGGAGGACACCCAGCCTGTCCGTGAGTGCCACGCGACTCCGACGTCAGGGCTGTGCTTCTGAGAACTTCAGCAAGCGCTCCTAGGAGATGGGAAGCTGCTCCAGGGCTTGAGCTCAGGGGCACCGTCATGGGATGCTGGGCGGGGCGGACAATTTATTTTACAGCAGAGTGCTTTTATATACTTAATAAACAGTCTCAAAGCTATGAACTAATCTTTCATAAAAGTGCTTCAAATACTGCTTCTTTCTGCTGGTCAATCTGTCAAGGCATCTTGCGTTGTATCTTAATGAATACGACAGATAGAGCCTGAAACATAGTAACCCTGATTTTTGCATACAGTTTATTCCTATCAAAAATTCAACCAAAATAAAAATAAATGAATAAATGAAATAAAATAAATAAAAATATTGAAAATAAAAATAAATAAAATAAAACATATTTTTATGTCTCTGGCATCTTTAATGCACTTGATTGTATTAGCTTGAACATAAGAAAAAAAAAAGAAATTACTTTAGTAAGGCAGTTGATTTTACACTGTAGAGATAGAAGAGAAATGTGTATTTTGCCTAATTATTACTTTATTTTAGTAAAACTTTAAGCTCCTCGCTCAGGATACCCAGTGCTACACATTCAAGTAAACAAATAGAAAATCATCTCAGCAGTTAGAAGTGTCCAGACTTAGTAAGTCTCATCCTCCTTTCTGGAAATGAAGGGGCATTTAGGGAAATTTGGTTTGTACCAGCTGTGCTGTCACAGATTGTCTCTTTGCCCATCCTGCCTATCCGGGGTAGGACGTTACACACCAACATGAGAATCCTCTTTTGACAACTTCCCTAAAATGTTCATGTCATTCTGCTCCTACAAGTATTCCTTTATACTATTTATCATTTAAAAAAGTAATGATTAAATATTTAACATATTCAAAAACACAGTAAAAAACATAACAGGAAACTATAACCCATATTTAACAGAGGTCAACATACTTTCCTAAGAAGATACCCTCAGACCTTTTCTTAGAGATTAATGGGTTTAGGGTTGAGATTTTGTGGACAGGAAGTGGGCAGAGGAGGATTCTATTGGATGCCAAGTGAACGGAGTGTATTAGTCCAATGTAAACGCCATCAGCGATGTTTAAACATTTCCACCATATTTTCGCCCCATTGACGTGATCTTAAGTTTCCGGCATCAACCGCACATGGCAATGTGGTGTCCAGGAGTCGGATTTGGGGTATCCAGCACATGAAGAATTTTATAAAACACGGCTTACAAAGTGAAAACCATATTTTGTAAAAATAGCTCTGAAAGGACAAATGCCTAAAGACATATTTCCAAAATGCATCTTCTAGCGGGCTGTGAAGTACAGCTAGAGCAGTGGGAAAACCTCATCTTGTCATTTTTTGTAATAACCTATTGTCAGTTTGACTTCTGATTAGGGAGACAAACCAAAAACACAAATTCTATTTCCTTGATTAACTTGTACAGAATAATTTCCAGGATGAACCAACTGGCTTCCATCCTTGAAACTCAGAATTTATACCTCAGAGGTCCTCAGTCACTGGAGATTTGGTTAAATACAAAATCAAACCTAATTCAGGCCATTAATTACAGAGCCCTGATGCTCTATTCAGCTCTGATAGCTGTATTCTTTTGAAGAAAATGGCAACAATTATAAAAGAGTTATTCCTGTTGGCTTGGAGATTCCAAGTTCTTTGGGATTCTACCCAACTCTAAATTATTTAACCTTATTTTCCCACGTGCTAGGAGCGAGGTGCGTTGGGAATTTGCACAGATCCGCTAGGGTTGTCTCGCATTCAGCATCGGCACAAGTAGGCAGAGCTGTGAAGCAGGAGGACAGGACCGATGTCGTCCTACCTGCCCAGCGTCTGTTCCTCCTCAGTCATGACGGCCCATCCACTCCATCCACACAGCCTACGTCTCACTGGGACTCTAAGCCAGCACTTCCCCCAGCCTGTGCCATCAGTGGTGACCTGATGGGACAACGAGATGCCCTCCATCCGTCCATCCCAGACTCCGCTCCTCCCAGGTGTCCAGGTGTCCAAGCATCCCTGCCCCCAGGTCTCCAGAGCTGCCCGTGGTTCCCATCAGCCCAAAGCCCAGTTCTGCAGCTTCTCTTCCATCCCGGAAACCACCTGAGGGCCTGGAAGGAAGTCCCTTTTTCCCTGTTACACAGAGTGGGTTCCTGTTGCTTATAACCAGAGAATTCTAGCTAACACATTTAAGAAAATTTGTATTAAAGGGAAAATATTTTAATCTCAGCATCATCTTTTTTTTGGGGGGGGGGATACGTGGGCCTCTCACTGCTGTGACCTCTCCCGTTGCGGAGCACAGGCTCCAGACGCGCAGGCTCAGCGGCCATGGCTCACGGGCCCAGCCGCTCTGCGGCATGTGGGATCCTCCCGGACCGGGGCACGAACCCGTGTCCCCTGCATCGGCAGGCGGACTCTCAACCACTGCGCCTCCAGGGAAGCCCCCAGCATCATCTTAATCAATGTCCGGTGGCCGTCCTCCACCCACCGTCTGATGATGGACCCCCGTCGCTGGACGCAGTCTGCCAGCTCCCCCAACCTGACCTGACTTTCTCATCTGTAAAACGCTGATACGAAGATAACAAGATACCCTTTTATACAGACTTGCTGTGACCGCAAGTTTTTTTTTTTTTAAACGGAAATAAAACTTTTTCAAATCACAAAGCATTCTATAAAGTAAGGCATTTTTATATACCTCTCACTTTTTCTTTTAACAGATATTTCTTTAAAAAACCAAACTGTTCCTACAGAAAAATCTACCCTGGGGATATTTTAGTGTTCATAGTACATGTTCCAAAGAAGTAGTCAGCTGTTCCTTAAAGTGTGTATCTGTGTATCTGAACATTGACTGTGGGCTAAGATTGTGGTCTTAGGCTTTTCTAAGTCTTTTCCTTCACTTTGGTGTGGACAAAACCGGATTGCAAGTCCACACGGTCATGGCCGCATGGCACCTGTGTCACAGATGAGCTGTGTCCTTATTTCTAGGTGAAGAGAATGAACTTATGAATCTGGTCTTCAATTCAAGTGAGATATTAGAGTTTAATGTGATTCACGTGGATATGTTCGTTGCATGGTCTCTTTTAAATTATTCTCAGGAGTTAGGTCATTATGTTTCCTTTTTTGTTTTCTAGAACGTTTTGCATTGAGCCATTCTTCAAGATAGTGGACGAAAAACACCCTGGACCCACGCTCACCAGGCTTGGCAAAGGGTGAAGAAAATCAGGAGAACGGAGAGAAATTCCACAGGTGGGTGGCAAGATGCCACAGTCCTCCCCCGACTGGCGCCTGGCATCCCCTCTAGCTGGGACGTGGGGACTTTTCTCTGGAGAAACCCAACAGCCTCAGGGAACATGCCGAGACGAGGGACCCAGAGGCCCCCAGCTCCCTGGCTGATTCGTCTTCAAGTCCTGCCCACTGAGAGGAGGTTCCGAGAGATGTGTTAGTGTCGTATTCTTAGTTATGAATTAACGACCAACAATCATCAGCAGTAAGTCAGAAACTCAATGATTAAAGAAGGAAAAACAAAATAGGAAAAAAATGAACTCAGTTGGAAAATGATAATAAAGATATTAGAATGAAACAAAAAAAAAACACTATGCTTAAAACCCTTGGAGAAATAAGAGATGACATTTTATTCAAGAAAAAAATATCGCAAGGCACAGAGAGGGAAAAAGAAAGAGCCCTGTACAATAGAATATGTGAGAATTGAAATTACAAACCTCGGCTGAAGAATTGGAAGATAGAGTAGAGAAGACCTACCAGGAGAAATGAAAATAAAATGGTAAAAAAAGAAAAACGAAAGAGGAAGAGTTAGAAAATAAAAAAAATAGTGTTTGTGTTCCAACGTATTTAAAAGAATTTCATTAAGAGACAAAGAGTGGGAGAGAGAGAAAGTTTTTTTTTTTTAAATGCAGATTTGTTTTTTTTTTTCCCCAAAACAGAAGAACATTAGCTTCTGGTTTAAATGCCTCTCCTCCCACTAACCTGATTCCCCACGACAAAGAGCAATAAAGCAAGTGCAGAAGGTCAGCATGCTCTGATACTTTTGAAGATCGCTCTCTACAGTGGAGATGTAGCTACAAAATGTCAAAGGAAGATAGTCCTACCCAGTGATGGCAGAGAAAATGAAACCACAGAAATGCACCTCGGGGGGCTCTGAGGGGCTCTGGGTCTTTTTTTTTTAATTTATTGTTATTTTTAATCTTTTTTATACAGCAGTTCTTATTAGTTATCCATTTTAACAGCTGATGAGAGTAGACTTGATCCAGGAATCAAAGAAGAAGTCGTTTCATGGTAGAGAAACTTCCAGACCTTTCAGAAAGGAGTCAAAGAAAATGCAGTGAGAAGTAGGGCCTGGGCTATTATACGTCATGATACAGGTAAAGGGAAAATAACGTCTCTGCAAACTGTGGTTTCCTGGTTTTGAAAATGGGACTAGTCATGACAGCACCTTCCTCCGGGTGGTCGTGAGGATGTGCTGACACAGGGCCGGGTCCAGAGCCCACTGGGCACACACAGCTCACGCCAGACGTTCGCAAGGGGTCCCCGAGCCTCTGAAACTTCCCCCACGCTCACCACTTTCCACATTGAATTGCCTTTTGGTAAAACAGTAGTAAAAGATGAAATACCAGTGCCTTTCTCTTTCCTGAGGCAGCAGAGAGAAAGGGACCTGGAGAAATCAGCACAGTCTGGTGGCCAATCTCTAGAGGAAGGCAGTGGGATGTCCTTGAGAAAGGCCATGTGCAGAGAGGAGGGAGAAAGCTCAAATCTTGAAGGTCCAGCCAAAACCGGCTTTAGGGGCCCACCTGGCAGGAGGCGCAGGTATCATTTTCTGACTCAGAAATGCCCACTGTCCAGCTGCAGACTCCCCCTGGCACCCGCCTGCCTGTGCGTTTCCCGAGTCCTCCTGTACCTGGTCCTGTGTGTTGGGCCTCAGGGCAGGGAGACAGCTCAGTGCTGTGTCTTCAGCTGCTGGGGCCGGGCGTTGCTAGCCTTTAACCCACCAGAATCACACCTGGGCCCGTTATCTCCAAGTTCCCAGACTTCTGGCATGACGGGCTAGCACCTGTGGCCCACTGATCTCTTTGGTCCTTTGAGCACTGTGTACCCCTGGCGGGGTGAGGAGTTGTCTGTGATCACGTTGGTGAATTATGGTCTTGTATATTCAGCCTTACCCGTAACTGCAAGCAAGACTCAACCTAAAGAGAAGGTGAGATGCATAGAAAATGTTCACAGCCTTTTTAATTGTCCTGGGCTTTTCTTGTCTTTGAGCTCTCGCGCTTACATTAGTGCTGGAAACGGTTCATTGAGTCATTCAGCAAATATTTGAGTATGAACTGTATGCCAGCTACTGCAAGGCAGGGCAGAGGCTACAAAGTCAGAGATGTCCCAACCCCCTGGGGCTTGCTGTCACACGTACAAAAGTAGCTTTGGGATTCTGCAGGTATGACCACCCTGGAGCGAAAGAGAACAGTGTTTCAACTACCGAGACACTCAAATTATCTGGAAAGTTTTCTGACCTCAGACCCAGAGAGTCAGTGCTTTCCCAGCCTTGTTTGTCTCCTTTAAAGCTCCATTGAGGGGACTTCCCTGGCGGTCCAGTGGTTAAGAATCGGGCTTCCACTGCAGGGGTTGCAGGTTCGATCCCTGGTCAGGGAGCTAAGATCCCGCGTGCCAGGTAGTGCAACCAGAGGGAAAGAAAACCTCCATTGGGATTGTTACACAGTAATCTATATTAATTTTGTGAGAAACAGCTAAGAAAATTTTCCCTGAAAAGCGACGCATTTATGTTTATCACAAGTGGTGATGAGAAGATGGAGAGAAAAGTACTGCATTGGAATGGTCACCACGTCTGACCTTCCGGGATTTTCAGAATGAGCTCCAGAGTCTCTTAAAATCAAATAGTTGTTTTTCATTAGATATTCTTTTTATATTATTTATATATTGAAATGTGCCTCTTCTATTTTGAACAGGAGAATAGATATCTCCACAGTCTTTAAGAAATACATGGTCAGGGCCACTGGGTCCTGGAAACACTGTGTGTTTTTCAGGTTGGAACAGCTGTGGATGGTGAATCATCCTTGCCTCTGAGGTGAGCAAACAGTATTCAACTACTTAATCCTATTATCAAAGCGAGTTAACAAAATTCAATGTAAATTGCATCAGTTCAGAATTGCTAGTGCAGATCTGAATAATGAATGTGCAGATCTTCTGGTTTCTCTGGATATAAGACGAATACTGTGGGTTTCAAAGTGTCTAACACCGTGCTTTTCAGAAACTGAGGACCCACGTCTGTGTGTTTGCACACGTGTGTGTGCTTGTGCATGCATGTGTGTGTGCGTGGGAGTGTGTGTGCAGGTGTATGCGTGCATGTGTGTGATGTGTGTGTTCGTTCAGCATTAAATATATCCCTGACATTTGACTGGCTTGTGCTTTTTCATCTCTGTTGAAAGAATGCAAGTCCTTTTCCAATAGCCACCTCCTCTTAGTTGACTAGTATTTAAACTTAGAATTTTCAGGAAGAAAATTGAAACGTAGACGTCCATCGATGGGTATTGATTCTATGCCAACATCTTTTTAGTAAACACTTTATTGTTATTGAAAAATAGTATAATATGTAAAGACATGTTAGACATGCAGTGTTTGACTCTATAGAAAAAATGGGAGAGAATGAAAACTAATAGGTCAGAATGAGGTGGAATAATGATAGCTAGAATATAAAAAAGGAAGATCAGTAAATTTTATAGGAATTCAGAAATCACAATCAGAAATGCAACTTACAGAGAAACAAAATATTTGATCTAGAAAAAATCTGAACAAAATCTATATTCTATGTTATCATGAGATAGTCATAATTAACCTTGTTCCAAAATTATAAATGAGTCCACACTACGAAAAGGTGTTCTGACATTGAGAGCTCTTTTCTAGAGGAAATAAATATGACTAATTTTCAATGTACTTAAACTAGAATCAAATTTTAAATGAAGTCAGCATACGACTTAGCACCAGGTTTTGCAAAAGTTTGATCATGTTGAATTAGCAGCATCAAATGAAATATTTTTTACTTTTAAATTAAAACTTAGAGGGTATATGAATAATATAAAAATCAGATGGCAACTAATTCAGATGGAGTTTTACCATTATCACTAACATTCACGGCATGAAGAGGACCAAAAATGTTTTTGCCAAGCACAGGATCAAAAGTTTGTAAACTGCTCTGTGGTGCTGGTGTCAGTACTAGCAACCTTCACATATAAAAAGTGGGCTCAGATCACGCATAAATTCACAGAGCATCTTTGGGATAGATGTTCTATTTTCTGAATACAAATGACAATTTGCAAATGTAATTCCATTTTCTAAAATACGTTGGATTCCTAATAACACTCTCCTCTGCTCAAGCCGCTTGGAATGTCGGGACTCTATCCCTTACGCCACAATGTGGAGTTTGCTGTTAACTTTGGGGAGGATTCTCTTGAATTCTACTACAGCAAAACTGTGGTTGAATTGTGACTTTCTTCTAGAAATGAATCTCTCAAGCTGAGTCTATGCAGTATTAAGTGAAGGGAGTATCTGGAACTCGTCCAGTTTGGAGTGAAGAAAGAGATCATGTCTGGATAATGGAAGTCTCCAGGTGAACGTTTGGAGTCTGACAGTTTCCACAGTTGAAGTCAACCCAACAGATTTCATGTCAGCCCAGAACCCTCTGCGCTTGGAAGTGGACTTGGCTGTCTCTCAGCGTTTAACATGTGTTTAGCTCCCCTTAAGCTGTCCCAGCCCTCGGAGCAGCCAGATGTTTCAGAATCTTGTAGAGAAAGCCCAGCGAGTAACAGATCTTCCAGAGGCGGGAATCATGCTGGGTCAGGGCTGACCCTGCACTTGGGGAGCCCAGGACTGTCCCCGGGAGGGGCAAGCGCCCCCTGCTGTGGGTCTGTCTCCTTACTGGGGTGCCCTTGACCTTGGTGGTCTGTCCTGTCCCCTCCCACCGCCACTCCCACCAGCAGGAGGCATATTTAGCAGGTTTCAACGTTCTGTCTGCCTTCGCCGCTTTCTAACCCAAATTTAAGAATTGAAGCCTGCCCCTGTCCCTTAGCGCTTTTGGGTTCTATTTTCCTAAAATGCTTCTCCAGGTGACGGATCCATCAATCCCATTCGATGATTAGGTTTCCGCTGTTTCCACGGCTTCATCTTCATTCCTCTGGAAGAGCTCGATCGCCTCACCTCTCACCCATGGAGTTCACTGTCTGTCCTTCAAGGGAAACGGTACCATCAGTGTCTTTGTGGCTTTGGACGCTCACAGCTTGAGATGGGGATGGAAATACAGCCACTCGGTGTAGTGAGCACATTCCCCTCCCCCATGGCTGGCATCGTGGCTGTGGCTCATCCCCACCCGTTATCCTAAACCCACCCACCCTTTTTTTCCTGCTGTCCCCATAGCCCCCAGGCTGGTCTCCACACTCAGGCTCCACCCACCCCAGGACATTTGTTGCTATGCTAGCGGGATAAACGAGCTTTCGAAAACTCATCCTGAGCGTGTGATTCTTCTGCCTAAAATTCTTCAATGGCTTGCAACTGGGCAAATTGTAAAATCCTTCTCATGACATCGGAAACCTTTGAGAACTGAATTTCTGCCCATGTCTCGGTTCCACACTAGAGCTGGCGGCCCCTGGGGACCTTCCTGCAGGGCCTGTGGGGTCTTCCTGCTTGGGGACCCTGACCCTGTCACTGGGAGGCCCCCCATGACACCCCTACTCTGTCCCTTTCGAGAACCTAACATGAGATTTTTTTGCATCATGTAGTGTAGTGGATTACTGTTTACTTGTCTGAATTTCCTGTTAGAGTCTAGACACGGAGCCCTGTGGGGATGGACCATCTCTCTTTATATTGGATTTGTTTTTGCCTGTTTAACACATAGTAAATTCTCAAAACTTTTAGTGGATTAATAATACATTTGTGAAAATCTGAGGTCAAAATATATTCCCAATATCCTTTCCTCAAGTAATATAATGATCAATCATCATTTGAGTCACTGCGTCATTTACCTGTCACATCTTTCAAGAAAATGCAGTTATCTTTCGAGAAATCTACATCGTATCATTACAGGGAAGCTTAAACAGCAGGAATTACACAGCATAGGATGGGCTGGAGGCTATGATTCTACCTTGACTGTTGGGGAAAAGCACAGATAAAAAGGCAAAAAATAAAAACACACAAAAAATTACCTACCATTGAGTGCTATAGCTTAGCTTAAAAACCTTTAAATATAGACGAGTTCTTTTGTAGCTACCGTGCTCTTTCTACTGACTGTATCTCCTCTTCTCCTACCAAACAAGGATGGTATGAATGTCCTGGTGGGGAGTGTCTTGGCCTTGGGAGTCCATCAGGGCCATATTTACAGCTTGGCTCCTGCAGAGGCCTGGAGCCCGCACACCCTCCCAGGCCAGCATTCTGTTTGGGCAGAGGCCGCCAGGTGCCTGATTGCACGGAGAGATGGGATGGGACCACTCAGTGTGCAGTCAGGGAAGGTTTCACAGATCGCGAGTGTTTACAGGGGCTAGTCACCATCGCGCCATGGAAACGCGGCCTGCCATCTTCCCGCTAAACGGGGGGGATCCGCCAAGCAGGAGGCCAAGGTCACACGACAGCACCGCTCCTTCGGATGATAAGCCCAGAGAAAGAAACGTCTGTGGTGTGACGTGGGTGGGTACCGTTGTTTGAAAAAAAAATTCCAAACTCTGTTCTTTCCTGATCAGCCAGCAAGCACAGGGAAATTGGAGTTTAACATCACTCGGTGGATAATAGCCTTTAAGTAATGACATTTTTGCAGTCCGTCCTCAAAGCAGTCCAATGCCAACTTTGTTGTAAGGCAGATGGTGGGGAAAAGGTGGATGTGACTCTGATCATTTAGCAGGCAGATTAATTTATGTGACAATAACCAGCGTCCAAATTGGGTTTATTGACTCATTACATTTTCTCCCTATGAAATTTAGTAAAATGCCAAACTCTATGTTTTAAAGGAGCTGAAGGTTATTTTCTCATTTTAAAAGGGGCACATTCAGCATTTGTTAGGATCTATATGAACAATATTCCCACAGCTTCAAGGTAGTTGGTGATTTTTCTGTAGTTTCCAGATAATTTGTTGGTAATAAAGTTTTGGTCCCCTCAGCAATCCTTAGTTAATCCTAAAAATAATCAATTATTTGATTGCCAGGTCACTTATTTTTAGGATCCCAAGTAATTAAGAAAATAGATTCAGTAAAACTTCAAATTATTTTGATAAGTAAAAAAAATAAAAATAAAATAAAGAAAGAAGGAATGAAAGGAAAGAAGGATGAGGTGAAAATGTTAATGTCATTTTAGCTGCTTCTTGAGTTTGCAAGGTCTGCTTGTAATAGAAAGGTTGTCTTACTTGACCTGCTAAAGCCAAAGTAATGAAAAGGAAGGGCTTTGACTCTAGAAAATCAAGAAGAGAAACAGAAACACGGACATTATTGATTAAACTGTAGACTGTGCACTAAATTCTTCTAACCCAGACCTCAGAATCGCTGGCTGGCCCTGCAGGACCGTGTCGGTGTCCATCCAAAGCGTCTCTGAAGGTGGCCTTGTGCTGGGAGCAGCAGGAGGCTCCTTGGGCAGGTGCTCCAGGCCCCGCCCACCCTGCTGCAGACTCCTGGACCTGCTCATCTCGACTTTTAAAAAGCTACATCTGGGCTTCCCTGGTGGCGCAGTGGTTGAGAGTCCGCCTGCCGATGTAGGGGACATGGGTTTGTGCCCCGGTCCGGGAAGATCCCACATGCCGCGGAGCGGCTGGGCCCGTGAGCCATGGCCGCTGAGCCTGCACGTCTGGAGCCTGTGCTCCGCAACGGGAGAGGCCACAACAGTGAGAGGCCCGCGTACCGCAAAAAAAAAAAAAAGCCACATCTAACCCACATTTTCTCGCTTTAGTTTTTGCTTATCTCCACAAGCCAAGAAAATTTGGTAGAGGTTTCCTTTTTGTCCACAAGACAAAAATGATCAGTTTGGGAACCATGCTTTTAAATTTATCTTTTAACAAAATTATCACATATATACATTCTTTTTTTTCTTTTTTCTTTTGGCTGCGTTGGGTTTTAGGGGTGGCACCTTGTGGCGTGCGGGCTTCTATCCGATTAATTCCCCGACCAGGGATCCAACTGCGTCCCCTGCACTGGGAGGCGGATTATTTACCACTGGGCCACCAGGGAAGTCCCTACACATTCTTGTTGGCACAAATGGGAGTGGTGTGGTTGGATACAGGCTAACAGGGGCGTGTTCCCGGCCCCTCCAGAGCTGCTTCCGCGTGGCGTCTTTGTACTAGGCCCACGGAGGTCTGAGTGGGCTGCGGCCGCCCTATTTGTTCTCTAAATGAGTCGGCGGGTCCTGTGATGCTGTCTGCTGCCGCGCCTGATTCACAGAACGACGTGTGAGTTCTCGGAACCGTGCGGCATCACACAGCTTTTCCACCGCTGCGGAATATTCTGGGGTGTAACTGCATCGAGTTTGTGTATCCAGGCCTTTTCTTTCCTCCTCTGAGAGGACGACATAGGACACATCTTCCTCGTTGCGGGAAAAAACTCTAACTTCACCATTTTCTTACGTCTTGCCCAGAAGGAAGATCTGGCAGGACACATGGGAAAATAAGTATAGCAAAGCATAACTAGGATTAACGATCTTTAATGTATCTAGGAAGCCATGTACCCAACAGATCATTTCTGTAAAATGCTCTCAAGCTGGTCCACCCAGTATGTCCCCTAAAACACACACTCCATTGCCTCCCCCCCCCCGCCCAGGGGCCTCCCTGCCCCCTGCTTTTCTGCTCCTGCCTGGCCTTGAGCCTGACCGCAGACCATTCCTCCTATGACCCGGATCACGGCACCCTGTGCGCAAAGATCGCTAACGGCTCTGCCAGCAGTCGGGTTTGGATTAGCCGAGTCCATAGGCACTGATACTCAGGGCCCCTCGCAGCCCAGCCTCAGGACGGATGTTCTGACCCGTCTCAACCACTGACCAGCCGTGGGCTCGTCCATCACGTCGCTGACCCTCCCCCCGTGGCCGTTTCCGCACGTCCACAAGGGGGGATCTTGACTGCGTAACCTGCGTCGTTCTTCTCCATTGTGAGACCCTCAGCGCATCTCAGTGACGATCAAAGAGCTGGGAAACTGCTCGTGGCGCCATCTCTCAGATCCGTGTATTTCATCCTCACTTCAACACGGTTTCAGTTCTTTTGAAGGATTTTGCTTCCGCTTTAAACTTATGAGGGCGGATGTTTATGGAAATCCGAAAGCCCCTGGGGCCTGGCTCACTCCCGGCTTGCCACCACTTGTGGTGACCGACGGGTGAGCTGGGCGGCTTTGGGCAGCAAGGCCTGTTTTAATCAAACACTTTCGTCTGAAAGGCAGTTCACAACTTCTGGGGGACAAAGAATAGCTCCCTGCAGGGTGGACGTACAAGGCTGTGGTGCTGAGCTCTTTAAACACTTTCAGCGGGAGGGAAAGCTCCTTTCACCGGACAAACTTGCAGCAAGTGCTCTTTGGGGTCACTGTCCTGAGGACACGCGGTGACCACGACGATGTTCCTGCCCTCGCGTGGCTTTGAGTCCAGCAGCGGCTAAGCCAGCAGCACTACCCTGTGTTAGAATATGGCAAACGTCACTCTCGAAGTTCCAAAAACTCCAGGAGCTCACAGAGGGGAGATGACACTGGGGACCAGGGCGAGGAGGGAAACCGTCCTGAAGAAAGTGGACTTTGCGTGTTCTTTGTTGGGGTTTGTGGCGGTTAAAAGGGCTAGGAGTAGGCAGTCGGGACTCGAGGTTAGCATTACACACGGGTGTAGACTTCACTTTCCCTCGCCTCCCCAGCCAGGCATGACTGTCAGCTGAGATCCAGTGATACACCCCGTGAAAAGCGCGGCTCCCCTGGAGCATATGTCCTGGCATTAGTGGCGGGAGGGCCGGGGTGGCAGAGTTTCAAACAGGGACCAGAATGTTGTAGCCACCACGCTCTAAGTCCCAGGCTGTCCAGCATCTCCAGCAGAGCTCTCTGTTACCGCAGTTGAGGTGTGAGTGGTGATAATCCTGCACGCTTGGACCCTTCTCCAAGTGTGCAACCGTGAAGGAGGTGCAGAAACCACAGGGGTCTGTCCTAGCGCGCTGCTGAGGTGGAGAATGAGGATGGGGTCTGGCCAGCAACGCCCTGCCCCGCACCCCTTCTCCACCCGCCTGAACGGACTCCCCCCGCCCCGCTGAGCCACAGGCCCCCCACCTACAGGCTGCAGTGTTGATTGAACGAGGGAGGGCAGGCTGAGGCCAGGTCAGCCGCTCCTGTGGAAGAGGAAGGGGTGGCCACCCAGACAACTCGTACCCTGGGGATTCACCAGTGAGAGAAGCCACGCCTCCCCTGGGGAGAGTGACGAGGGGCAAAGGCCAGGGGTGTCCTTCTAGGAAAAGTGCCCAGGGAAGTTTCCAGGGACTGGGGAGTGTTCCTGGGGGCTGCATCTCCTACCACAGGCTCGTGGTGGGACCCTGGGTGGAGGAGATCAGAAGTCTGATGTTTTCTCCCCCAGCCTTGCTCCGGCTTCCTGAGCTGGGTGCCGCTGCCCGTGTCCCCCGAGATATACGTCAGCTGTATCAGCACAGGTATTCATGCACCCTGTTTTCTCCAGGACCGTGTTGTTCTGAGCCGACAAGCCCCTTCCTGCTCTACCTGCGGCCCTTGTCCTGCCCAGTCGGGTAGTCGAGTGTAGATCTCCAGACATCATAACGCGAGGGACAGGCCAGCACACTCCCAGCAAAGTAAAAACGCTCCAAATTTGACCACTGTAAATTCCTGTACGCAAACAGATCTCCAGGGAGAAAGACGAAGCCCAAAATAGTCCTGACCAGTTTTCATTCCTCTCCGCCTCTGCCAGGACGTCTCCCCTGTGACCTCGGGTAGCAGCCGAGGCTCAGGCTGCCTCTGCATCCCACGCTTTCTTCCGGACCTTAGAAGTCCAACCGCTTCAAGATGACGCACGTCTCTCACTGCTTCCCTTTCTAAAGAATCATTAAGAAATCCCAGGAAATCCTTAGGCTATGGAGGTTCTATGGCAGTAACTCCACAGGCTGAGGATTAAGTGCCCAGGATATAACATGATTTTCCTTCTTTCTTTCTTTTCTTTCTTTCTTTCTTTCTTTCTTTCTTTCTTTCTTTCTTTCTTTCTTTCTTTCTTTCTTTCTTTCTTTCTTTCTTTCTTTCTTTCTTTCTTTCTCTTCCTTCCTTCCTTCCTTTCTTTCTTTTTTCTTTCTTTCTTTAAAAAAAATATTTATTTAGGCTGTGCTGGGTCTCAGTTATGGCATACGGGATCTAGTTCCCCCACCCAGGATTGAACCCGGGCCCCCTGCAGTGGGAGCATGGAGTCTTACGCACTGGACCAACAGGGAAGTCCCTAACATGATTTTCTTAAATACATTATGCATAAACTTCCACTGTCTCCATTCATGAAAATAAAAATGACAGAATATATATTTTATATGTATAAGAAGGGTTGGAATCATTTCACTCAGATTTGAGGGCTCCTGGAGAAAACAACGTCAAGGCAAAGGCAGGCGCTGCCCCTGGTCACCTCCCCGAAGTGACACAGCCTGTGCCCGGAGGTGGCCAAAGGGGACCAGTCCCGGACGCAGGGATGGCTCTTACCCGTGGCTCCGAGCCCGCGGCTGGGCTACCACGTTCCCTGCCTTCCCTCGGGGCCACGGGAACGCTCCCGGCGCCGCAGAGGCAGGTCCATTCCTGGCAGAGGCCACGGCCGCTTCAGAGACGCCAGCGACACACCAAGCCCAGCTTGGAGCCTGAGGGAATGAAGGTGAGTATTTTCTTCTCGGCTGAAGGTCCCGTAATTTATTCCTTTTTCTGTCAATTGTAGCAGATCCTTGGATTCAGCTGTGGTAGTTAATATTTAATCAGAATGGAAAGTGAGGATAAAAATCATCCCCTCGAATTCAAACACAAAGGCTTCTTCCAGAAAGTGGCCCCTGGAGACCCGTCCTCCACCCACCGGTGACCAAGCAGCTTTGCAGGTGTGCTGTGTAGCTGCCAGGGGCTGAATGTGTCCCCGCATTACACGTGCTGAAGCCCTAACCCCATCCCTGAGAAAGGGACTGGGAGGCAAGGCTTTCAAGAGGTGATTAAGGTGAAATGAGATCATTAGGATGGGTCCTAATCTAACCTGACTGATGTCCTCATAGGAAGAGGAGATCAGGACACAGAGACATCAGACAGGTACACACAGAGGGGAGACCACGTGAGGACATGGGGAGAAGACGGCCGTCCACACGCCCAGGAGAGGCTTCTAGAAAAACCCGCCCTGCCGACACCTTGACCTCAGACCTCCAGCCTCCAGAACTATAAGAAATCAATTTGTGTTTTTAAGTCACGCAGGCTGTGATGTTTTGTTTTACTACCCCCTCACCCTGCCAGGAAACTAATGGAGTAACACACACATTTGATTTTTCACTTTTGTTCTGCGTGAACAAGTAGTGAATCTGATCCAAACTCACAATCTCTCTTTCTAGAAAACTAAGGAGAAAATGTGTTAGGTCTGCCTCTGAATCCTTTTCTCCTACCAAGTGTCATATTTTGTGAGAAAAGTAATGGATCAGTCTTAATTCTGGATCAATTCCAAGGTTTAAAAGAAAACAAATGACTCATCCACAGTTCTTTAACAAATAGACACGATGTATACATCCACTAAATTAGACAACGAAACAGAAAGCGTTTTCAGAATCAGTAAAATATTTTCCAAGATAAAGCCAACCAGTATTCATAAATTGGCGTGTAAATTCGCTTTGCTCAAACTTCTGCAATTGTTCCTGACAACGATGATTTTCAAGAGGCTTTAAGAGACACTCGAATGATTATTTCAGCTTCAGACTAGATTACAGTCAGAACTGGGTACACTACAAACTCAAGCTTCCAGTCGGAATGCTGGGGAGTGCCCTGATCCTGCAATAACGCTGTTTCTCCACTAACTGACAGTGGCCGGACCCAGGGTACATCTTGATACAGAAAGCCTAAAAATGGCCAAAATGAAGTGACTGTTTTCCGTATTCATCTTATAATGTTATGTGAATTCATAAAAAGAACCAGATGAATGACAAAAGAAGCCTAAAACAATTTTAAAGGTAACTAGTAACAATACCCTAAAAGCTTTTCTTAATGTACATCACCTGCGAATGTCAAGATCAAGGTTTTGTACAGGTTGATGTTAAAGGGATTTGGGAGGGGGAAAGTTTTTGGTTGCTTGCTTTTGAACAAGTAAAAATCAAAACACGGAGTAGCTGATAGCAATTAGGACACGAAGGCTTCCGCTGGTCTGAGGCACAGGGGAAATCGGAAGGGCGTTTCAGCTGAGGATGTGGCCTGAACTTTGCATTCTAATTTTTGTCCAGGCTTTTTTTTTTTTAACAGACTTCTTGTCATGTAATTAAAATAAAGGCCAGGGAGCAAATGAAATGAATGTTCAAACACCTAAGAACAAAGTGTGTCTATACAGTCCAATTTCTTAAGCCGGATTCAGGGTACACGAGTGTTTATAAAATTACCTTCAAAACGTTTTGCTATGTCTGAAATATCGCATAATAAGAAAAATAAAATGAAAAGAAATGTGTTCTCAGCATTTTAAAATTTCCTTCTTTTGTGGATGATGACCCCGGCCCCATCCCTCTGTGTGCGGTGGGTCCCTGTGGCTGGATGAGCAGAAGGAAACCTGATGGCCTGTCCTCAGGGCCCTTAGAAGGTCTGAGAGGGCCTGCCATGCCTTAGGACCAGCCTGGCCCTGCGGTACCCATGACTTCTGTTTGTGTCGCCATATAAAAATGCACTTGGACACCTTCAAGTAGGGAATCAAAATGTTTTTTTGATGACTGGGAATCTCATAATGCTTCAGGAAGCTCTCGTGAGATTTTAGAGATTCAAAAAAGGGAATCCTTTGATATCGGGGTGGGAAAAGCAGAAGAGCCACTGTCAGGGGGTGCCCATCGCTAGTCACTGGTTAAGGCAGATGGTTTTGTTTAGAATGTTGGAAACAAAAGAGTGTTAAGATGGGAAACAAAGTAGCTGCTTAATAAATACAGAGAGTGAGAAACATTTGGGTAGAGGAGCCCTAAATAGACCGCCCTGCTCAATTTATGCAAAAATATTGAAAGGGTGTTATTCCACACTTACTAAGAATCTGTTGTATAGCAGACACTTCAACCTCTACTGCAGAACTTCAACTTAAATGAAAACCTGGTGTCTCCGTTTGAGTTGCCCATTCTTTCTGTCTTCAGCTCCTCTCCTCTCTCTAAAGACCAGAAAACTCCCAAGTTAGCCAGCACTTGGGGAGCTCGTGGGGATTGGAAGTGGAGGTTCTGATTCCAGCCCACCTGGGGCCTGAGAAGTGGATGAGCAGGGTGGTTGAAGATTCCTAGTGAATTCTACCGAATGTTCAAAAAATTAATACGAATTCTTCATAGACTACCTACCCCCAAAAGAAGACGAGGGAACACTTCCCATGAGTATGGAAGTCTTCCTGTTTATTTAGTTATTCTTTAATTTCTTTTAATGATGAGTTGTAGTTTTAGAATTTTGCACTTTTTTGTTAAATTTATTGCTAAGCATTTTCTTCTTTTTGATGTTACTGTAAATAAAATTGTTTCCTGAATTTTATTGTTCGTTGCTGGTGTAAAGAAATGCTACTGACTTTTGTATATTGGTCTTGTATCCTACAGTCTTGCTGAGCCTATTCTAATAGCTTTAAAGTATACTACCTTGGAGATCTCTCTCTCTCTCTCTCTCTCGTATATCTATATCTATATCTATCTATCTATCTATCTATCTATCTCATCCAAGGAGAGAGGCCTCAGCAGAACCAAACCTGCCCACATTTGATCTTGGACTTCCAGCCTCCAGAACTGTGAGAAAATACATTTTTGTTGTTAAGTTCCCCAGTCTATGGTATTTTGTTATGGCAGCTGACTAATACAATAACTGTGATAATTACCTTTTTCATCAATATTTTTCTCCAGAAATCTGAGCCAACGCTATCCCATCCCCTCCTCTTACCACTAAAAAAAATCCAAAACAAAATAAGACAAATCCTGGCATTTTTTTCCCAGGTGGAAGTGGTGAGAGACATTTCCACTTTCAGATGGTTTTCTCTGTCTTTTCGGGCAAACCTCCAAAAGAACCAATCCCCGTTAGCTCACTTTTCTGAAAATTGGATGATATTGCAGGATTTTGGAGGGTTTATAAATCACCCTTTCTCCCCAACACACACACAATCCCTGTGGGTTGAGAAGCAGGAGTGTGAGCTACTCAAAAGGCTCAGTCCCCTTTGTCTTTCTTTCTTTCTTTTTTTTTTTTTTTTTTGCCGTACGCAGGCCTCTCACTGTTGCAGCCTCTCCCGTTGCGGAGCACAGGCTCCAGACGCACAGGCTCAGCGGCCATGGCTCACGGGCCCAGCCGCTCCGCGGCATGTGGGATCATCCCGGACCGGGGCACGAACCCGTGTCCGCTGCATCGGCAGGCGGACTCTCAACCACTGCGCCGCCAGGGAAGCCCTTGTCTTTCTTTTTGAATCACCCTCTTTTCAAAGATCCTAAGCAGTGTGAAGTGTGTCCCTTCCCTCGTGGAATGGCTCCTGCAGAGTTTAAACTGCTTCTAAGCTTCGTCACGGTTTATTCTGTTCAGGTTTAGAAAACAAGGGGTTGCTTTCTGGCTTCATTCTGCCACGATTTCGTTATTTCATTCTTCCCTCTGGATTCAGAGGGGCCCCTCAAGTGGAAGAAAGATGGTGCGAAGGTGGGCTTCCCAAGTCCATCCTAGGAGGCTTGGATTCTGTCTGAGGCAAACCTAGAGGGTCCTCAAACTAGGTTTTGCATTTCTGGCAGTGGTCTTGTGTGAGTGTCATCAGATGCCTCTCTCCTACCGTGCGACAGAACATGGAGAAATGTGTGACTTAGGAAAACACGCTTCTGAGCGGCACCAGCAACAAAATCTGCTCCTCCATGACTTAAATCATAATTGGAATTATCAGTCCAAGGGTGGTCTCAATGCTAAACAGTACGATCGTGCCATCTGTTCCAACACCGTAGTTTGGGGAATTTCGATGTGATGTACTGAAAGATTATTTTAAGAGGTGCTGCTTATGGTGAAGCCTTCCGATAGTGCCTCTTTCCTAAACCAGTTCAGTATTTATAAATGCCTAGGGGCGAAAGAGCCCCTGAAACTTTATCCCCACCTTCAGAAACATTTTGAAAGGGCTTGTTGAATATTAATGTAGTGTACAGTTACTTTTGAGCTCTTGCCAAGAGTGCTAGGATAATATAGGATATGCATGTCCCAGGTGCCTGAAAGCCAAGCTGCTGTTGGTAGATTTGAACTTGAGGGCAGATTCTGCAAAAGGGGAGGAACATTTGCAAACGTTGGCAAATAGGCAACAGAATGCAGCCCGGGGCTGAGAGCACGTCAATGCGCATGAGATCACAAGTCCAGGGGGAGATATTACATAATATTCAAAAGGACGAGATGCGTCAGGGCCTGCAATTCTACAGCCGAGGTCACAGGTGTCTGTGAGGAAAAGGGAGGCGTGGAGGCCAGATTGCCCCGCTCACGAGTCCTCACACCCTTGTCTGTTCTGGTCTCTGTGGTACTCGACTTCTCTCTTCTAGTTTCTCCATCATTTTATTAAGCTGAAAAACCAGCTTTCTCTGTTCTCCATGCCCTTCCAGATTTTACCCTGGGGACCTTACCTTTTCCCTCAAAAACATTTTCCCTAAACTAAGAGCCACCTACTGTGAGATGGATTATGTATCTTCCCTCATGTTTTAAACAGCATTTTTCCTTATCTCTATCATGTCACCATCCTTTCATATAAAATGGGATGTGTTTGTATGGATTATACAAAAAATGCAAATTAGTATTAGCCTGAACGAAGATGGCATAACGTTTAAAATATAAATAAGCCAAGCTTGAATTTAAAACTCTGAACTGGAGCTAGGGCCTCTTTGCTAATTGTCTTGGGTTATGCAGGTAGTAGGTGCACAGGGACAGCAGAACGTCAGTTTTCTCTGAAGTCCTGCCATCTAATGGCTAATTCATGCAATAAGAATTTATTCTAACATTAATTAAAAAGCAAACATCACAAAAAGTCTTTCTATTCAGGGAATGGAAAATAGGTGCATTCTTTGTAGACTTATGTAAATTTTCAAAAACTGTCCCTGCAACGAATAGATGAACATAAATTTTAGCGCCAGTAATTGAGTGCAATTATTTTTATTAGAAATACTTTATCTTCATGGAGGATATAGAGAGAACTAAAGAAAAATTGAATAGGATCTTGATACATATCACAATATTATATCTAATCAACAAAAAATGTAATATCAAGAGTGATACAGGGATTTTTTATTACTGCTTTCCAGAAAAAGGAAGTAGACTGCAGGGAAGTTAAGCAAGGTCCAAAATCACACAGAGAGTGATCAGCAAAGCCGGGAATTCACTCCATGTTCGTCTAATTGCAAAGTTCATGCTCAGGCCAAATGGGAAAGGGGTGCTTAAAAGTCCTGTACTCTCAGTGGTGCTCAAAATAGTCACTTTAACATACATCTAAGGCTAAGAGGTGTCCTTTGGGGCCGAGGGCTCTCGTTCCACGGCCGGGATAGCGACACCGTACAGTCACTGGCAGACGCCCCCTGGACACACCATGCTGTCACCGTGTCTGCTGTCCTGCCGAGGGCACAGGGGTCGAGGGAGCCCCTCCATCTAGAAATTCATAGTCTCCATCAGGGGCAGAAAAACGGAAGCATCAGCTTTGTTGTTTCAAAGACACCTCGCTGTTACTGTTTTCTGGCATTCCTCATCCCCAGGCAGTGAGGCGGAACTTGTCCCGTTCCTACGTGGGCACAGGGAGCTTGAAGCTGGCCTGGGGGCACCTGGACTCTTACTCGGGTCCTTAGACTGAAAGCCTGAGCTCCACCAATCCAATGAATGAGTAACACTGGACCTTGGTTCTGGACCAGGAGGAACCAGTCTGCAGAACCAAAGTGCGTGGAGGCCTTGGAGAGCGTTTGGTAAAGAGTGTCTTATTGCTGCAAAACAAACGACCTCGAAACTTTACCTCCAAAACCACGACCCTCTGAAGTTCCCTGACTCTGGTTAGGGATTCAGACGTTCATCCTACTCCATGCGGCGTCTTCTGGGGCTGCACCACCCAGGGTGTCCTCCTCACTTGTTTCTGGTTCCTCGGCTCAGGCGGTTCCAACAGGGGGGGCTGGTGGGCACCCTGGACGGGGTGGGCATGTCTAGGTCTTGGGGTCTCTTCGTGGGCTGTGGCCCTCTGCTCCCCTCTGTGGAGTCACAGGGTCTCTCCTCTCTCTCTCTCCTCTCTCTCTCTCTCTCTCTCTCTCTCTCTCTCACTCACTCTTACACCCTAGGTCCTGTCCACCTGGTCTCTCCAGCAGGCTTCTACATGGAAGCTCAGGGTTCCCAAAAGTGCACAACTGAAAGCTTCCAGAACAGAATCAGTACGATCCTATTTCCTATTTACATAAGGGAGCTGGGTTTCATCAGTGAGGCCAGGGTTACCCCACATGCGGTAGCGTCATGGTACAATTCAATTTCACTGCAGAACAAACCAGTAAGAATTACAGAGCTATTCACTCTGTTCTCCCAACAGATTCTTTCCTTGTCCAGATATTAGGAAGGACGGGCATGATTACAGCTGGCCACGGTGTGGTTAGTTCTGGGCTCCAGGTTAGCTGGGGGCAAAGCTCACCATCCTGTCTTAGCTGTTAGGCTTCTATTGAGGCTGGTTTCCATGCTGCGCCCCCCTGCCTTCTACAGAATATTTCCCATCCCTGCCAACTGTACTATAGAACATGTCTGATTCTGACTTACTCTGGGAGTGAAGGCAGTCACAGTGCACGGAGGTTAATTACAAGTGGCCTCTGAGAATTTCCATGGCTTTGGAGGTCCACAGATTTCCCACAGGAGTGCCTCTCGGACCTCATCAGCTCGAACGAGGCCACTGTCCCACTGGTGCTGCAGCCTCCATTGTATTAAAATAGTCAGGAGGCCCTGGGGGTCAGGGCACAGCCTCCACAATGCTGGGCCCGGGCTCTACGCAGCCAGGGTGTGTGTTGGGTCTGCCTGACCTACTCACTAAAGCCTCGTTCTCTTTCCAGGTGGCTCTTCTGTCGTGCCTCTTCCTGGAAGAGAATTCCCTCTCTTCTTTTTCTTCTCCTTAAAAAATCTCCCCGTGAATTCTGCTCCTCCTTAAAGGCAGCTTCACCTTGACCTGGGACCCCTAAGCCAGCAGCCATCTCCCCTCAAGCCGTTCTCCGTCTTGCATGCCAGCGTTGCTTAGTCCACCAGGAACGTCGTTGCCCTTGTGAACTGATGGCCTGGGTGCAGTTAGAGACTTGATCTGTACCCCGAAATCCCAGGTCCGCCACCTGCAGGTCAGGTGAGCTGTAGTCACCCCCAGATGTGATTTCATCTGAATATGCCGCCCACAGCCTTCCTTGTCTCAGGTGCGGCCACTTCCCAGGGAATTTTGGACCATGTGATGACCACTGCTTAGTTCCCATCATCCTTTTCTATTGTTTCATAGCTTTTCAGCCGCACAAAAGGGCTGGTGTATATTTGTGCACACACACGGCTGCGTGTCGGCATGAAGCTGCTGTGTTTCTTTTTTTTTTTTTTTGCGGTACGCGGGCCTCTCACTGTTGTGGCCTCTCCCGTTGCGGAGCACAGGCTCCAGACGCGCAGGCTCAGCGGCCATGGCTCACGGGCCCAGCCGCTCCGCGGCATGGGGGATCTTCCCGGACCGGGGCACGAACCCGTGTCCCCTGCATCAGCAGGCGGACTCTTAACCAGTGCGCCACCAGGGAAGCCCCGCATTTTTTTTTTTTAATTGAAGTACAGTTGATTTACAAGGTTGTGTTAATTACTGCTGTGCAGCAGTGATCAGTTATTCATATACACGTTCATTTTTAAATATTCTTCTCCATGATGGTTCATCACAGGGTACTGACTATAGTTCCCTGTGCTCTACAGTAGGACCTTGTTGTTTATCCATCCTGTGTGTAAGAGTTTGCATCTGCTCACCCCAGACTGCCGGCCCATTCCTCCCCCCACCCCTTGGCAACCACACGTCTGTCCTCTAAGTAATTCCTTGTTTTGAGCCTCCCTGGAGGCAGGAAACATAATATTGAGTTTCCCTTGTTCCGTAGCTCACGCATGCGTTCCTTTACTCTCAGCTACCATTTCTCTTTTTCTCCATGTGTCACTGATTTTACCCAGACTTTTCCAGCTTGGAAGAAATACTCGGTCACACCACTGTGCTGGGCCCCTTGGCCGGCAGCAGTGTTTGTCTAGCAAGTGCGTCGCTGTGGGCCACTCCCATGGATACAGGGCAGGTCTACACGCAGATGTGACCCGAGGGCTGTCTCCGCCACCAGGTGACACAGCCGCCTTCACTGCCAATGCTCATTTTGCCAGACGGGGTGGAGGTGTGATCCACCTCTCGAGGCCTGTGGCAATTCTAGCGTCAGGGTTTAAAGGTGAACGTCCTGCTGAGGGGTCAGCCCCGCAGCTGGAGCTCTGGTCCTGGAACAGTCGCGGTCACGAGGGAGGAATGTGCAGGTGTGCACGGCCCTCCCTCCCGCACCCTCTGCCCCAAACGCGTTTCTCCACGCACGCGCAGAGCCAAGCCCACCGTCCCCGAGTTAGTCGCGCCCACAGCCCACTTTGGTAAGATCCTAACGGCAGGGAACGTCAGTAGTCTCTTGGTTTCGCCTCCTCACCACCTGGACTACCTTCTTGCTGGTCAGAGGTCCTAGGGGTGCTGTCTGTCGTTCCAGCATAAATTTTCCTTTTGTCCGTGGTGCTGAGACTAGAGATGCAAATGCAGAGACATGGGGGCAGGAGGTAAGTTGACGAGAAGGGAGGTCCCCGAGGCTGCAGTGTGGTGGAGAGTCCTCTGGGGAGCAGTAGGGCAGGAACCAGGGGGCACAGGGTCTCGTAGCCTTGCTGGGACCCTCCTCTGTCCCTGTGCAGGGCGCTGTCCCACAGGGAAGGCTCCTGGCTCCCTTCCACCCCAAGGGGACCCGTGAGTTCCCTGAATGGTGGGACTGGGAGACACAGCCCTTCTGGGCTCTGTCTTTGTCAGGGAATCAACTTGCCCGCAGAAGGCGTGTGTCACGTCTGTGCTTGGCCGTGTGATGAGGTCTGCCTGCCCTGTCCTGGAGCCCAGGATCGTCCAGCGGTGCCACTTCACAACCCAGGGCAGCAGAGTCAGCAGCCCCGCTGGCTCCCACCCAGAGCTGCATTCCCCAGCAGTGCTGTCAGAAGCAGAGACGGTGCTTTGCCCGCTATATGTCCGTGTCCTGTGTCCGGTAGGACACAAAGATATTATGTAGGTAACCCATGAAAAACAGGCATTAATAACTGAATTTTTTTTTCCAGCTGCAATGGGAAGATTTTGAAGCGTTTCAAGTTGCGGTTGGGAGTGAAATGATCTGATTTATGTTCTGTAAAGATCGTTTTGACTCCTGAGAGCAGAATGAAATGAGGAGGTCAAAAATAGGAGCTCGTTAGTAATCCAGCCACAGGAGGAAGGTAGGTTAACTTGGGATGTGTCTGGACTGGACGTGGGGAAGGGAATGAATGGTAGGGAGGAGTGCACGGTATCCCTTGGTTGTTAGGTTTAATCGTGTGGAAGGAGCTCACAGGTACTGAGGTGGGAAATTCTGTTTAAGGGCGTATCTGTAAGAACTGTGTTTGCGATTTTTAGTTTGAACTTCCAGTAGCTAGTCAAGTATAGACATCAGGTATGCAGCTGAATTTGATGCTGAAGGTTTGGGTTACATCAGGACTCTGGAAGCACACATGTGGAAGTCGTCAGCAAAAGGTGGTATTTAATGTCTTTAGATTCTGAATAAAACATAACAGGTGTTTGACAACTGTAATTATGTAGTGGGTGAGTGTGATGCCATAACAATTCGGGCTTGGGGGGATGAGTTGGAGGGCAGGGATCACAATTACCAACGACAGAAACAGTCGCTTTATGAAATACACACTCTCCCCGCAGCTGAGGTGATGGGACGGTAAAAAGGCATGAAGCCAGAAAAACACTGTCAGGAAGGTTGTGTTTCACCAAGAGCATGAACCATAGTCTCTGATTTTAAAATGACTTATTTCACTCTTTTATGATTTATTGCTAGTGTATAATTTTTTGAATGTTATTCATAAAACAAAATTTCAGAAAACAGGAAGAATGCATATATCAACAGTCAAACCAGGAAAAAAAATTCATTTTGCTGCTGCTTACCTAAAAGGACAGGTTCAAAATGTATTGAGGAAAAAAAGTCCTAAAATCCAAGGGAAACCAAGGATATGTAAAATGTTATGGAAAATTATGTAATTTTTTAATCATTAAACAAAAATTTGGATTCACTTATGAGAATGAATAAAAGAGACCCTCCCAAAGTCTTTGCCATATGAAATTGAATTTTTTTCACTGTAAAAACGTGAGCCATGGCTGCTGAGCCTGCACGTCCGGAGCCTGTGCTCTGCAACGGGAGAGGCCACAACAGTGAGAGGCCCGTGCACCGCAAAAAAAAAAAAAAAAAAAAAAAAAAGGCAGCTTGATAATAACATAAAAGGATGAAACCTTTTTTTTTTTTTTTAAATGATGCAAAATGGATAAAAACCATCACAACCACTGCCAGGAAAACTCCGACAAACAGACTCTGCTCTCCTGGTATCAGGTTGGTGTCAATAATTATCCAGGCACCAAATGGCAGTTTGGAGAATTAGTGAAAGAAGACTTTCAGACCAATTCTTCCAGTTGAGACATTCAGGGACGGAGAAATGTGTGGAATTGAATTAAAACACTGGTAAAGCAATTTGTTTTCTCTTCTCAGTTACAAATAAGCTCATGGAGCCTGCTGGTGGACTCTCGTAGCTGGAAGAGGGGAGGGGAGAACGAGGTGACATCCACAGAGACCAAGGGTGCTGGGCCCCCGGCAGTCGGTGACGATGGCCGCCACGTCTCCCAGCAGCTCCTGGATAGACAGCAGAACGGACAGAATCGCTCTTTCTGGATGAGGACACACAGGCCGAGTGAGAGGATGGAGAGGATGAAGGGAGGATGCCCACCGGCTCCCCTAATGTGTGCTGGCGGGGCTCCTGCCCAGGCTGGTTCAGAGCAGAGAGACTGGAGGTTGGAGATGTGCTTTGCTGGGTGGGCGAGCGTCTGTAGGGCATTTGGGATCCACTGGTCCATTCATTGAACACGTAGAGTGTGCTGCCAGTGGGCTTATGGGGTATGGAAGTGTGATGTGTCCTTTCTCACAAGAGTTGACGGCCCAACAGGAGGTGATCATTATGGAGGGGACAGGCAGTGTGGAAAATACTGTGACTAGAAGCACCGGGGTGTCTACACTTCTCTCCTTAACAACCCACACCAGTAACTGAGCCCCAGCAGAACTCCTGGACCCTCTCAATCCCTTTTGATTAATATGAATGTTGGTTATCAAGGGTTTATAGCCAACTTGACCGAACCGATAGGTCAATCAATGCATAACTGGTGGGTTATTTTGGGGGGTACATATGATTCCTCTGGTTCTAGGTTGCTCACCATAACTCCCCAGTTTTGTCTGGGAACAGGAGGAATTGCTGAAACTCAACTCTGTAACCAATTTTCTCATTTGCATGTTGGCTTAGAAAGAGAAGGTAAGAAAGTAAGTTTTAAACTATCTGGAGATTTCAGTGATTCATGCCTTGGTTGGCCTCTCCTTTTGTTTCTGAAGAGGTTTATCTGCCGTTCCCATAATTTGACTCATTATGGAGTAGGTACGATAACCGTCCTGATGTCTTTTAAAAAATGGAATCAACTTGAGAGTTTTAAAAATTAAACTTGCCATTTGCAGCAACGTGGATGGACTTGGAGGGTATTATGCTAAGTGACATAAGTCATCAGAGAAAGACAAATACTGCATGATCTCACTTACACGTGAAATCTAAAAACTACAACAAACTAGTGAACATAGCACGAAAGAAGCAGACTCACAGACATAGAGAACAAACTAGTCATTACCAGAGGGGAGAGGGAAGCGGGCAGGGGCAATATGGGGTGGGGCAGTGGGAGGTACGAAATACTGGGTGTAAGACAGACTCAAGGATGTATTGTACAACACGGAGAATAGAGCCAATATTTTGTAATACCTGTAAATGGAAAGTAACCTTTAAAACTGTATAAAAAGTAATCTTGAAAGATATAAAAATATAAGTTTATGGTAGTAAAATTTAAAAGTCCATATTGAAGAAAAGAAATATAAATATATTTCAACAGAAATTTCATTAACCAAAGATAACCATTGGTAATATTTTGTTATATTTTTACATTGTTTTAAAGTTTACAATTTTCTTCTTAGGCATATATCAGGAAAATTTTTTTCCAGATTAATGTGTGTAATTCAAATTATCTTTTAATGGTTATTGAATTCTACTATATGAATATGCCATAAGTGACTAAACCATGCTCTTATTTGACAATGAAGATATTTCTATATTTCCATCATAAACAATGCTACAATTAACATCTTTGCACACATCTTTATTAGGCCTAATTTTTAGAAATAAAATTGCTGGGTCCACGATAGTAACACTCGTAAAGTTTTCGATACATCTTACCAGATTTTCTTCCAGAAACGTAGCAATTTATGCTCCTGACAGCAGTGTAACAAAGGCTTATTTCAAAAACCCTTGTCAAGACTAGTTTTATCCCTTTTTTTATCTTTACCGATTTGAAATAAGTGCAGCTCATTGTTTTTAATTTAAAATATTTTAAATACTAGGGTGTTTTATGTTAAGGTATAGTGTTTTATTTTTTTTTAAGTTTTAGGCAGACAGCACAAAGCAGGGGTAGTTAAACATATGCTTTAAGTACTGAGGCTGCATGGGTTCAATTCATGATAGGAAGGAAAGCTTTCTTTGATTTCAGACCAGATAGGAGGTGAGACTCGCTAAGGGTCAGAGTCCTGAAGGCGGAGTGAGGCAGGCGAAAGATCTCCAGCCCTGGTCATTGGCTCTGGGCCTGTGAGCAAGGAATTCTGGAGGGTGAATGAGTCTTTGGCAGATCCTAAGGTGAGCTGTCCGGAGATGCCTGGGGAAGGAGAATGAAAGCTGGGGTGGGGGGCGCGGCAGAGACACTGGGACAGAGCCCAACGGGAGATTACAGGAGACGAATGAGGATGTTATGAAACCGCTCAGAAGTGAAGAGCAGAGTGACCCGGAGCCTGTAGCTTTGGTCATTTCACAGCTCTCACCACTGCCCTCCCTCCTTCAACCACGGAGATCTGGGAAGGAAGGACTCACTCACAACTTGCTCTTTTTTCTTATTTCAAAAACGCTATTATTTAAGCATCTTTCAGTAGCCATTAATGCAGATTTCAGTCTACATACAAGGCGCCTAAGATAAAGTGCCTGTCCCTTCTGACACAGGAAAGCAAGAAAGCCGACCAGTGAGGGTGAAGAAGGGTGCGTTTTCACCCAAGGACACGCGTTGGAGTTAAATGAACACCTGCTATATCCATACCGGGCATTGAGAGAGTCCAGGGGGCGGAGTTTGGTCCATGTGGCTCCTCCCACTGGTCTCAAGTCAGCCTCCATCCTAGAGGGAAAAACAGCTTTCTTCTGGGGAGACTTCTTACCACCAACCCAACTAACAAAGCAACATGCACAGAGAGGCAATTATGGTTGTTCACAGATTCGCGTGGCCAAGAGTAAAGACGTCCCTCCACAAGCCCCTTCATCCTTTATGAAGATGTGTAGGATATAACATAGAAACTGTTGAGTGTTCATCTTTGTCTCCTACACTACCTTTTTTTTTTTTTGCGGTACGCGGGCCTCTCACTGTTGTGGCCTCTCCCGTTGCGGAGCACAGGCTCCGGACGCGCGGCTCAGCGGCCATGGCTCATGGGCCCAGCCGCTGCGCGGCATGTGGGATCTTCCTGGACCGGGGCACGAACCCGTGTCCCCTGCATCGGCAGGCGGACTCCCAACCACTGCGCCACCAGGGAAGCCCCCCTTCATCCTTTAATCCAGCGATAAGATCAGCTGGTTGACTGTACATCACGAACTATCACAGAGCCGCTTTACAGGCACGACTCTTCTCCTTTCTCAGGGAAACAGTCCGCGGGGTGGGGGGACTGAGACTGTTACCTATTGTCCTTAATCACATCAAGGTCTGTTAACAACGTTCTCTGAAGTGTTCATGTGCCTATTGCAAAGTGAAATTTGTTTTCTTGGTGTTTCCTTTCGAATGTTATCAGATCAGAGGGAGGGATTTGCCCTTGAACATCACTCAGATACAGACGATTAGTGGTCCAATGGCTCATCATCTCTGTCCCAGGGGAGGGAATTATGGGGGTGTCATATGGTTACACGTTACACCCTCTGTATTTGCCCTCCAAAAGAGGGTGAGGCTCAGAACCAGTTTGGACTTTTGAAAGAAAAAAATAAGAATAAATCTCCCTGGCAGATGGCGTAAATGAATCCAGCAGAAGGTTGTAACTAATGTAAACAATATCTAAATGTTGAATCGTATTCTGGGTACAAGATAAATGAATAATACAAAAGCCTGGACTTCCCTCAGTCTCTTGTTGTCACAAAATGTCCATCTTCTTGTTTGTTTTCACAGAATCAATATTTAGCTTAAAGAGTTGAGACAATTAATTTGGACCAACACCAAAGGCATCTAGCCCTAGCACTTTTAAAAACCACTTATGATAGTTGAGTTAAAATACAAATATTACTTTTCTCTCCACAAATAATGTCACAAAACCAAATTTCTTACTCATGGTATAAATCAGAAGAAATTTACCATTTGTTAAAGTGTATCCATTCTAACATTAGAAAATACCCACCTTTTAGGAATTTCAACACATGGTGCCAATTTTTTCCTACTGTGAATTCAATATTCTAATATAATCCGTCATCACTAGAATGACTTCCCTCAGGTCATCTTAGACAAGTTTCCGAAAATCTAGAATGAAGATGTTTTGATCTGGTCTTGCATAAATAAGCTTTCTTGTGGCTCAGCCCCAGAAAGAAAATGATGTTAATGTGGAATTATTAGATTAAGTGAGTTTACTGGTTCCAGAGCAATTTTCTTGATGGACATAGAATTTCTTTTGTTTGTTCCAATATGTTATTTAAGGCAAACTCTAACCTTAACTTCATTTTGATCTGACTTATTCATTATGAACTGTACCTGGACCAGATGAGTTCTGTTAAGAGGATTATCTTCTATTACTAGTACTGGTGTTAAAAAGAAATGGTTTAGAGAGAGATACAAGAAACAGTAAAGTAGCACTGGGACTATCACAGATAAAACAATTATGAACATTCACGTACAAAAATTCTCATGGACATAACGCTTTCACTTCTCTTGGGTCAATACCTAGGAGTGAGAAGGCTGCTACTAACAGGTTTAGATGTTTAGCTCTGTACTAATCCTTTCCTATTAGAATGTCTGGAAATTGAACCCTTCTCTGTATGGCCAGTCGGATGATCTTAGGCAGAAAGTTTCTATAGAGATTTTCCTAGGCTCACAGGATGACCTTAGCCATACTCTTGACAAGAACAATGAATTAAAAAAAGTCTGTGTGGCTTCTGAGGATTTTATTTAAAAAGAGAGAATTAATGTTGCCTGTACCATCTATAATTTTCAAATAATATTTTCAATAGCATAAGATTATCATAACGAGATGCTATTAACCAGAATTTATACTAGTGATTGTAATAAACACAAATTAATAGATCAGAAGTTTAATTGATACAGGAAAGTAATATTATGAAGGTGATGGAAGGGGATGTAAAATACAGATAGTTGAAAGAAGATGAAAGAGGTTAAAAAGGATGCCTGAACTGTCATTTAAGCACATTTCTTTATAGATAATACCTGTGCCTCTAACCAGTTCCTTCCCATCGGTCTATAATCACGTTCAAGTCTTTTCCCTGAGAAAGGAAACAAAAGGACACCTCGCACCTGCCCTTCCCGTGGTGGCCTGTCCCCTTTCCTTCTGTCTTGCACCCGACACTGCAGAGCCAGTTCTCTGGGAAGGTCCCATGTGCCTGTGGGTGGCCTCTTGGGGAGGATGGGTTTCCATCATCGCCTCATAAGACCTGTTTACGCATCTTGTGCTTCCTGCTTAGACGCCTGCTTCCCTGAATTCTGGGCCACTGCTCCCGGCCCAGCCCTTCTCCTGCATCCTCACCTTTTGGGTGGACCCCTCCCCTCCATCCCATCAACGACACCGTCCTCACCACGCTTTGCTCTCCGTACACACTTGCTTTGCGGCCACGGCGAGGACTTCAGCTTCCCTTGAGTGAATTACAGACACAGGAGCCCCTTGAAGGGGATGAATTAGGAGAAGGCAGCCTTCCCATCCAGGGGCACCGTCGAGCCTAGGGTGCACGGCTCCCCAGAATCCGCACCCTCAGGCGCCGCCCTGTGGGCACCCGTTTCCGGCTCAGGGTGATTCTTTGCTTCCTGAGGGTTCTCACTGTTTCGGGAAATGCAGCTTAACACGTGCCTCTGCACGGCGGGTCTCCTCCTTTAACTCACCACCCCTTCATTCTGCTCTGGTAGATGAGACCAGCGTCTGTAACTACAAACAAGATTCACCTCCAACTGGCATGTTTTCTGAGAGCAGCAGGAAGCACAAAATTACTTCCAGTAATGTTTTCTGGATAAAATTACACGTTTTTTTTTCTTCAGAGTCGTTTATCAGAAAGGCTTTAACTGATGTGATCTTCCCACTCATCTCTCCAGCTATAAAATTTTAATACAAATATATGTGTTCATTTTTGTTAGGAAACTTCTTGGAGAAATATTTGGGAGAAGGTGAGAAGGAATTTGCTACCGCCAGGAAATGGCCGCTGATGAATGTGTCCATTTAAAGATCAACATTTCATAAAATCTCTTTGTAACATTTCTTTGTATTTCCTAATTCCCAGTGCACTTCTGTCTATGTTTACTTGCTGATGTGTTTGTGTACCAGTGAAGAATAATTTGCAAGAAGAAATACGACCCAATATTAAATAATAACCAACATCACCACTGCTATTTCCACCAGAGGTCAGGCCAAATAAACGTGGCAGAGACTTTGCTCCTGTGTCCTTCAGGAAATATAATAAAGCCGAGCTATTTCCAATGCATATTAAACACAGGCTTTGTATTTCTCCTCGCTGTTCCACGGAGCCAAGAGAGAATATGTCTATCGCTGTAAATTATATAGTTGAAATCGTATCTGTTGATTACTCTGACTTTTTAAACGAAAAGTTTATGAATTAGTAATGAAATTGTAAGCATTTGTAATGCTATATTCCTTACCCAATTGTTGCTGAAGCGACTCATAAAGATAGATGACGTTTCATATATATTTGAAAAAGACATACAACGTGAATCAGTGAAAGGGATTTTGCTCGAGAGTCTTTTATAATAACTAGCCTGCCTTACACCTTAGTAATGAGAATATTTTATACATTATAGTATCTTCTTTACAAGATATGTTAGAAACAGACTCACAGACATAGAGGACAGACTTGTGGTCACCAAGGGGGAGGGGGATGGGGGAGGGAGGGAGTGGGAGTTTGGGGTGTGCAGATGGAAATAACAGCAAGGTCCTACTGTGTAGCACAGGGAACTCTATTCAGTATCTTGTGATAAACCATAATGGAAAAGAATGTTAAAAAGAATATATGTGTGTGTGTGTGTGTGTGTGTGTGTGTGTGTGTGTGTGTGTGTGTAACTGATCACTTTGCTGTCCAGCAGAAACTAACACAACATTGTGAATCAACCGTACTTCAATATAATTTTTTTTTTTTTTTTTTTTTTTTGCGGTACGCGGGCCTCTCACTGTTGTGGCCTCTCCCGTTGCGGAGCACAGGCTCCGGATGCGCAGGCTCAGCGGCCATGGCTCACGGGCCCAGCCGCTCCGCGGCATGTGGGATCATCCCGGACCAGGGCACGAACCCGTGTCCCCTGCATCGGCAGGCGGACTCTCAACCACTGCGCCGCCAGGGAAGCCCAATATAATTTTTTTAAAAAGAGCTTTGTTCAACATTAAAGCTCAGTAAGATCCTCACATGTACCAGGAGGATCTCCCCGCAGCCCAGCCCACTTCCCCAGCCACCTCCTACCCTTGAACCTTTGCTATGAAGCAGGAGGGGACAGGCCTGGGGGCAAGAGGACCCGGCTTTGATTCGGGAACTGTGTGATCTCAGGTGAGCTCAGTAATGTCTCTGGAGTCATGGCTGAGGTTCCCAGTGGGACGCAGCCACGTGGACCAGGGCCACAGCTGCGAGGGCTCTGCGGGGTCACCCGGATCCGTGCAGGCAGGAATTCATAGAGAGAGAGGCCAGCAGAACACGGTCCCTCTGGGGATCCTCGTACATGTTGGAGAAGCTGCTGGAATGCCTGTAGCTTATGGGGTAGAGACTTGGTTTGCAATTTCCTCTAATACCGAAATGACTCAGAAGCTAGAACTTGAAGACATTATAATACAAGTACTGCTGCCCAGAGCTAATATTTTGTCTTGTGAAAAACGGTTAAGTTAAACAGATCTTACAGGTTGAACACCATTAGCTCCTTGGATCCCATCTCCCGAGTGTCACGGATGTGCTGTGACCACTTCCTGCAGACCCCAGCCTCTCCCCGTTCTGAGTCTTCCTCCGTCCCGCTCTCATTGCCTCTTGTTACCGTACCTTTCCTCCAGGTGTTGCCCCTGTGTTACCGTCTGCACTAGTCAAATCTGACCGTTCGCTGTCCGGCCCCCGGCCCCATCCTGCGCTTCGTGTGCTTCCTTCCTCTTTTCCTGCCGTTTCCTTTGCGCAGGTGTCCATCTCCCATCTCTTTCCCATGATTCTGTCCATCCTTCAAGTCCCAGCTCAGATATTACTGCCTGGAAGGGAGGGCCTGGGGGGTGCACCGACACCCCTTCCCCAGTTTCTGGGAGTGGGGTGCCCTTCCTGGAGGGAGCCCCCTGGGCCAGGCCACTCCCGACAGGCTGCTAGGTGTCAGGACTCATCTGTGGGTTCGAGGCGGGTCTTGAAGGCCCAGACCCCTTGCTTCAAAGTGGACACCTCTGCAGGGGCATCCCAGCCTCAGAGCCCCCTTAGGCTTGGCTAAGGTCTCTGCAGTGACTGCATCACTGCTCAGCCGCTCCCTCTGCCCTGTCCTGTTTCCACAGGGCCTGATCCTAAGGGCACCTCCCACTAAATTTCCCCCATGCAAATTCCACCTCCATGCCTCCTTCCTGGGACCTCGCCTCTTCCTCCTTGGATGCCCCTGGACTGTGTCCGCAGTGAAGGTGCTGAGATCACGCTGGCTGATGGACAGAGTAGAGGCTCTTAGCCCCGCCCTCTGTCAAAGTCCAGCAGACAAAGGGGTCCAGCGTGGGCCTCAGGCTCATGACAGTGACTCTGGGCTCGTGAGAGGATGTGTGCAGGAGACCGGCCCTTTTATTCCTGGGTGGGAAGGCAACACATACTGAATCAGATCAAAGCCCGGCCCGAGAGAGTGGACGAAACAGAGGCCAAGGAAGGTTACAGAGTTCGCCGAGATCAGGCAGCTCGGCGGGTAACAGAGCTGGAGCTGCAGGCCGTCCCGCTCTCGTTAGGGACAACTGCCCCCGAGTCACGAGCCTGTGACTCCAAGTCTCTGAAATCTTGATTCCGGCAGAATTATTATAGAAAACAATTTCCTAAAAATGAGAGCAAATCAGGTCTAGCTCCACCTTGGACTTCACGTTTGAAGCCCTACTTCACCCCTGAGCTGAAGTCCCACCTTCTTTGTTGAAGCCGCCGGTGGTCTTCTCGTGGTCCCCACTTTCCCTTTCACAGTTTCATCGACTTCTCTCCGGAACCCGGGCCCTTTTGGGGTGGTCTCTACCTGCAGCTCTGGGAATTTTCTTTGAAGCTGGGGTGTGACTGTCCCAGGCATCACTGGGAGTGTCGGGCATCCCTGGGCTGCAGGGCGGAGCTGGGATGAGGGCTGTGACGCGGGAGGAATGGAGAGTCGGTGTAATAGAGTCCAGGTTTCTGTCCCCAGCGTTACGACACCAAACCCCGATTAGAGCTCTGCACGGACCTGCTGAAGCCGGCGGGGTCGTGTGGCTGGAACACATCCCGGGTGGACTCCGCTCCGGACAGACACTGAGTCAGTTTCCTGGAGCCCAGCACCTCCTCCTCTCTCTATCCCGCAGCCTCTCAGAGACGAGGTTACGTCTGCTCGACAGCTTCGTGGATGAACCGTCCTTGGTGGATTCTCCCACGGTTCCAGGGGGCACAGTGTGGAGGGCAGAGGGCCCTTCCTTCCGGCTTGAGAGGATGCCCTGCAGGGATCACCCCCTGAGGAAGATGCGCAGGAGGTGATGTCTGTCGGGTGATCTTTGGGAGAGACAGGACGTGCCCCACTAGGACTGCCCGTTATACTTTTTATCTGGTCACTTCTTTGGATTCCCCAAAGTTAAAAAAATGTAGAGTTTATTACCAGTTTTTTTGTTTGTTTTAATGTTTTGGCCACACAGCGTGGCAAGTGGGATTTAGTTCCCCTACCAGGGAATGAACCCGTGCCCCCTTGTCGTGGAAGTGCAGAGTCTTAACCGCTGGACCGCCAGGGAAGTCCCTATTACCAGTACTTTTAGAAAAAGCCTTCAAATATTTTAGGGGCTATTAAAGGACATTATTAAGAGACAATTTTCTGGGTCTATAAAAGAGGCTGGAGATGAATTGAGTGTAAATAGACGGACCAGAGCTTTTGACCAAATTCAATCAGAGAATAAGTTGGACTAATCTTCAAATAGAATATTGTGTAGGTTTGACTGGAAAAGAGTCATGACTGCAGAAGAGATGGAGGAAAAACAAATTAAAATGAGTTGTTGAAAGCTGTCATGGTCTGTGAAATCCACGTAAACTGGCCCCCCTGTTAGTGAGTTCCTCCCTACAGATCCTGTAAACCAGACCTTCTCCTAAAGAGTCAGGTGTCTCTCTGTGACAGACGCATGTTAAGCGCTAACCAAATCAGGTGTTGGAGGAATCAAGTGCAGAAACAGCCTCACAATCCTGAGGGAACATTCAGGAAAAAGATGCACATGATGATAGGAAATGAATTTGGAATCAAGAGCGTCGTGGGAAATGTGCATAATTCAGTCATAGGAACAGGCTAAAAAAGGCTATTGAAAACTTGATTCACTCATTGTGCAGGGCCAGATCCAAGTGTAATTGCAGGGGAGAAATTAGCATTCCATTATGGCGTAGCGGTTTTGAAAAACTGTGTCTTGGCCAATTTGTTTCTCTAAATCTGTATAACATTATAGAACTTGAGTCAGGCAATAACATTTTTCTGGCTCTGCCTACGTAGTGCCAAAACCGCTAGATGCAAAGTAGAAGAACTGCCTTCATACAGATGCAGATGTTATTAGCTCCACACCAAATACCTCACCTACAGTTTTTGTTATTATGAATCATAGTTTACAGGCTTTGGGTGAAAAAAAAACCCCAGTGATTTGCCTGTTAAGTAGGATTTTTCAAGGTGGAGTGTAGAGGGTGACAGTCCTGGCTCTGGGTTACCTGTGGGAATTTTAGGATTGGGGTCTTTTAGGAACCACTCTTTAAGCCCCTCAAATTCAGTCATATACATAAATGCATATAAACTTTGGGCATATGCAGTCCTTTTAAGGAAGAGTCCAAGAATTGCAAACTTCTATTTTTCAGGAAGAAGAAAGACTTACCAGAGTTATAAAAATAATAAATAAAAAGTATTTTTAAAATAATGATTTTTAAAATTGCATTGAGAGGAATGCTATTATTTGAAGAACTCTCACCCAAGTCTACCCTGGATAAATGAGTCACAGGTGATGCTCTACGTCAAGTGGACTCAGAGGTAGAGAATGAGAGATGAGTACCTCAACATCCATTCTGTTCCCACTGAGTAACAGAACCCTGAACTCCAATTTTTGGCTACGTACATTGCTATCCAAAATAAAAGATTTTGTCTAGAGTTAGCTAAGTCCACGTGACTAATTCTGGCCAATGAAAGTAAGTACCCTCAAAGTTCATTACAGCACTATTTACAATAGTCAGGACATGGAAACAACCTAAATGTCCAATGATAGATGAATGGATAAAGAAGATGTGGTACATATATACAATGGAATATTACACAGCCGTAAAAAGGAACGAAATTGGGTCATTTGTAGAGATGTGGATGGACCTAGAGTCTGTCATACAGAGTGAAGTAAACCAGAAAGAGAAAAACAAATATCATATATTAACGCGTATATGTGGAATCCAGAAAAATGGTACAGATGAACCTATTTGTAGGACAGGAATAGAGATGTAGACATAGAGAACGGACATGTGGACACAGAGGGGAAAGGGGAGGGTGGGACGAATTGGGGGATTAGGTTTGACATAAATACACTACCATGTGTAAAATAGATAGCTAGTGAGAACCTGCTGTATAGCACAGGGAGCTCTGCGCGGTGCTCTGTGATGACCTAGATTGGGGCGGGGGGAGCGGGTTCACAAGAGGGAGGGGATATAGGTATACATATAGCTGATTCACTTCATTGTACAGCAGAAACTAACACAACACTGTAAAGCAATTTTACTCCAATAAAAAAATAAATAAAAATATTTGCTAACAGGAAAAAAAAAAGAAAGTACAAGTGTTATATGTGGTGCATGGGATGGATGGCTAAAGGGATCTGCTAAGCTTTGTGGGTCCCTTTTTTGCTCTTTTGTCATTCTTTCCAACCTTCTTTTAGTCTAGGATGCAGGTGAGATGGCTGGAGCTCTAGCAGCCATCCTGGCTCATGTGATGACCCTGAGGATGCAACCTAGTGATAGGATGAGAGCTCAGAAAGACAGATGAAACTAGAGCCACGTTAGACTGCCTGCCATTCACCTTCCTGAATAAAGAGAGAAAGCGAGAGAGAGAGAGAGAGAGAGAGAGAGAGAGAGAGAGAGAGAGAGAGAGAGAAACCTTTCTATCACTTGTATTAGGGTTTTACTGTTATGCTCAGATGAACCAAATCTATCTAATGTAACTACTCTTTTTTCTATTAAGTTAGAAAAGCCCTGACGTAATTATAGGTCATTACGATGAAGGCAACTGCTTCGTGGCTCTGGCAGGAAGCTCTGTATATTTGGATTGAACATGGACGCAGAAACAATCCTGAGATTTCCCATTTCTTACTAGTTTCAACGCTTCAAAGGTATCCCTGCGACAAATACCTCACCCTTGAACACTGAGCGATTGAATGTTAACTTGGACGATAGCCGGGAATGGCTTCCTAACCCCTTCCTTGCTTGTATGTGTCTCTGGAAGCATTCTGGAATGTACTTGATCTTAGCATAGTTGATTCTACTCTTTGAAATGTTTCCTTGAACTTGGTCTCCTCCCAATTTCCTTCTCCGTCACCTTTGCTCAGGACCTCACCGTCTGCTCAGCTTTGCAAGAGCCTTGGCATCTTCCCACATCTGCCCCACCGTCTACTTCCCACCCCGACCCCTCCCCTGTCCCCGGATCTGAGATTTTTCTCAATCAAGGGTCAGGTTCAGGGTAGCGAGGTGGGAGCACCGTGGTGTTCGGAATCAGACAGACCTGGGTGTAAATTCTAGAGGTTCCGCTCGCCAGTTGGGTCATCGGGGACAAGTTATTTCACTTTTTGGAGCCTTCAATAAAATAAAAATACAGCGGCCTCTGCCTCGTGGTGGAAGACGTCCTAAGGCCACACAGTTCAGCAACTGGCAGCTCCGGTTTTCCTTAGACATCCCTCCCGTGTGTTCTGCCCCAGGCCTCTGCGCATCACTTTCACCGCACTCAAGGCTTATCTGTGGATCTGCTAAGGGCGGGGGCGGGGGTGGCGGGTGCGTTCTCATTAGCCCTTTTCACGGTGTCCAGGCTGATGTCGTTGCCACTGGTAGGTAACCGGCGTGTGCCTGCCACGTTCTGAGAACATGCTGTGTCGCCACACCAAGGAGCACGTGCTGACACTGGCCACCTGGTCCCCACACGTTTCCTGAGGCCGTCCCTGTCAGCTCTAGGGCCCTGGGATCCCTTAAGTCCGCAGTAGAATCGCTGCATCTTTACCTTGGTGAGCAGAAACTACCCCCATAGTTTACCATGTAAATCAACACGGCCTTCCTGTTGCAGGGCCTTTAGGCACGTGGCTTTACCAGTCCAGGGAGTGCTGCCCAGGACGGTAAAGCTGCAGATCACCCCTTGCTCGTTTCAGGAACCGCCCCCCACCCCCATCCACTTACATGAATATTGGCCAATCAACCTCAGTATCCGTTTACCCTCCCCTCCTAACCAGGGTCCACGGTAAGCAATGACACCCCAAACCTTACCCAGTTAGGCTCGTCCACGGAAAGATCTGCCCTAAACGAGTCACAGCCACCTTCCCCTTCCCTTTCAGGAGCAGATGAGCTCCTGCTGTGGGAACAATAAACTCAGATTCCTTGCCCACAGATGATCACCCTTGCTTAAAAGAAAAGAGATACACACGATATTTTTTTGGTCCTCTAACTCCGGATCGGTTTCCTAAGCTTCTAATTCAGCATCATACGCAGATATGTACTAAAAAAATTATTCCAACTATCACTGTGATCTTTTAAAACAGAATTTGCTTCTGTAGATTGGTAATTGGTTTTAAAAAAGCGGAAATGAGTAGATTTCCAGGTTATATGACCGTATTTGACATAGTTACAGATCTAATGGTGCGATTAGCCACTTCGGTTTTTTACCTGAACACGTAAAGCTTATGTTCTCAGATGTTTTCATAATTTGTTCTCAGATGGTTTCATAATTTGGCAATTTCTCCCTCAAAAAAGCAAAAAAGGGAGAAAAAAGGCCTTGTGATTTCTAGGCTGCAGAAATTCACTCGGTTTTTCTTCTTGAAAACTCTCAGGCCTCTTATAGAAGGAACGGTCAGATAACCCCATCCAAGAGAAATAGTGAGGGCCACACGGGGACTTTACATTTTCTAGCAGTTACATTGAAAATAAGTACAACGAAAGGAAAATTAATTTTAAAACTCTATCAAGCTACCATATCTAGCCTGGTTTTGGGTCTCCCTGTGGTACCAGCCAGCACTCATGCGGGCCGCTCCTGTTCAGGACACGGGAGGAGGGGCAGGTGGGCGAGGGCGGCAGGAAGGACGGGTGCGGACAAGCGCGTTCTCTGGGGACTAGAAAGGGGCGCCGCCGCCGGCCTCGGCCGAGCTCACGCGGCTCGGCCACCGGGTGACTCCTTTTCAAAGTGCGTGATGAGTATAGTAACCCAGAGCTCTCGGGACTGTGGTGAGAATTAAATCGAGTGTTCATGGCACTTGGGAAACTCCTGGTGAACATTAAGTACTCAATACATGTTAAAACAGACACGTGTGCGTGCGTGCGCACACACGCACGCACGCACACACACCTCTTTTTAAATCCTCATGGGCGCTTGGCGGGACCCGTGGGAACCAAACTCTGGGCTCGTCCAGGCCCAGGAATTAGCTTCCGTTTTTGCCCATGAGGAATTTGCGTGCACTTTTCATTTACTTTTTTTTTTTTTTTCTTTTTTTGCGGTACGCGAGCCGCTCACTGTTGTGGCCTCTCCCGTTGCGGAGCACAGGCTCCGGACGCGCAGGCTCAGCGGCCATGGCTCACGGGCCCAGCCGCTCCGCGGCATGTGGGATCTTCCCGGACTGGGGCACGAACCCGTGTCCCCTGCATCGGCAGGCGGCCTCTCAACCACTGCGCCACCAGGGAAGCCCTTTTCATTTACTTTTAAAAAACCATATGATACGAGGGATGGCTCATTTTCTATCATATGGTACGAGGGATGGCACATTTCCTATGCTTTTTCTTCTCTCTTCCTCTCCTCCATCCTTCCCTTCTCCCTCCCCTGCTTCTGCTCATTATTTACGTTTTTGCCGTGGACCCAGGTGATTCTCTGGAGACAAAGGGCATGTGGGGAGAGCAGAAGCGTTTGGTTTTCCTCTATGTTCACAGAAGCGCCCAAGAGGGTTGTTGGCAAGGCTCGGAGTTAAGCTTTCAGATCTGTGATGAGTCTAATCGAGCCACCGATTTATCCACTCACGGAAAGACGGGAGCTGTAGGTGTAACTCGTGGCTACGCGGGAACTCCTTGGGTCTGTCCAATGCTGCACCCACAGACAGCACAAAGCTTGGTTAATGTAACCCTGACAGTCCCCTGAGGAAGGCGCTGCGTGGTTTGAGGAGGGCTCTGCCTGGGAGGGTGGGATTGGCCCCTGGGGGTTTTCCCCACGTGCAGGTTTGGAAGAGATGCTCCCAGCAGAGCGCATCTCCAAGGGTTAACGGTCATTTCGGGGCATCTGTTGTCCTGGAAGGGTGTCTCCAACGAGAGCACGCTGAGTCCTTCCCGATCGGATACGTGTATTGTCGAGAAGCTGCTGAACAAGTACTGAAGATATTTAAACTTTTCCGTCCCGGGCAAGGATTTCCCGGAGTGGCAAAGGCACGTCAGGGAGACACCGGTGGTCCAGGTGTGTCAGAGCCCAGCACAGCCAGTGGTGGGCGTGGAAGCCGCTGGTCCTCTGGGTCTTGAGCCTTATTTTTGGAATTCAAGGACTCTGGTCTTGGGGAGGAATGTTCACAATGATTTCCAGTGGCTAGAAGTTTGATCCTTTAAAAGCATTGTTAGTGTCCTGTCCCCGGAGTGCCATTCTTACTTCAAAACATCTACCACATCTACCCCTTTCCCCCAGTCCCGGATCTCATTCCAAACTGAATTAGGTAATCAGTCGCAGAAGGAAAATGACTGCATTTATATGTGATAAATACATATCTGAGGGGGAAACTCTGAAACAGCAGCTGTTTCTTAAGAGCAGGAAATTTACATTCTCTTTATGTTTTTGCATATTTAGTAACTGGTAAAGGTCGGTACAAAGTGTCCTTCTACTTGTCGGAGGCCAATGCAAAGCTGTCAGGCATACACAAAGCAGCTTATGACCGAAGACGATAATCACGTTGTTTCGCCTTAAAAACAACAACAAAAAATGAGTTCTTTCTATTTTCCTTATTTTGGGGGCAGCAATGACCCGTATCAAGGTTTTCAATCCCAGTTGGTCAAATCGATGATTAGGGTGTCACATTTGCATCATGTCCCGGTACAAGAAAAGCACATGGTAACAATGTGGCTAAAATGTGAAAGTGATGCTTCTTTGAACAACTCTATCCGGACTGGTGATGGAACTGGCCCCTCCTGCCCGCGGGCTGTAATCTGAGGCAGGTTGGGATGTTGGCCGGGGAGTTGGGGGTTGGCTAGACGGTGCTGGTGGCCTGCAGAAGGGGCAGGAGCTTCTCGGGGGGTCAGAACCGGGTTGACCTTGGACTTACCTCTGGGGTGTCAGGCAAATTCTTCACTCTCCAGGTCTCACGATGCTGGTGGGAACACTCCGTTGTGTTGTGTCTGGGAAGCTAAGAGATTCAGGAGCTCAGGACACCAGGAGGTACTGCTAGTCACATCAAGATTTAGGGATATTCCATGTGTCTGGGCCCAACAAAAATCTTTGTTTGTTTGTTTGCTTGTTTACATTCAATTTTGGAAACTGCATAGCAGTATTTACTATAGCTGGCCCTAAAATTCCATTCTTAGTTTTAGACCTAATAGAAATGAGTGAGGATCAACAGGTATCTTTTTTTTTTTAATTTTTATTGGAGTATATTTGCTTTACAATGTTGTGTTAGTTTCTACTGCACAGCAAAGTGAATTAGCTATATGTATACATATATCCCCTCTTTTTTGGATTTCCTTCCCATAACAGATATCTTAACCTTGACTAATTCTTGTTTTCTTTCTTGCAGGTGAGACGGCATCTAACAGGTGAGTAGACAGGTCCCCATGGGTTAGATCTTAAAACCAGTGGAAAGTGTTCAATCTGGCTGTGCCTTTTCCCAGTTTTCTGGTGTTGCGCAGCTTACTAACTTTTCTGAGCAGCAGTTTCTCCATCAGTATCACTGATATGATATTTACTACATAAACGTGTTTGAGGATTTCAGGAGCTGAAGCATCCAGGCATCGTTGATGGGGTCTGACAGTGCAGACAGTGATTAGCCAATTAAATCTGCTTGCTTTGTAATTAGCTGCTAAATAAAGAGAGGAAATAGCAGGGTACTATTCCCAGACCACAATACGATGGATGTAATGTGTGGAAAGAGATGTAGAAAACATGAGTTTTAAGAAGATTAGTAAAATATTTATGCACCATGGCAAGTTAATTTTTAAAACTTTTTCTAGGGAGGCAAATCAAGGAATCATTTACCCTCTTCTTTTCACTCAAAACGTGGTTCCAGTAGAAGCGTCTAAGGCTCTACTTCTGTGTCTAAGGCTCTAGGGCCTTTCATGGGCTGGTGACAAGGGTTTCCATACAGCGGCCTGAAACTGATCACAGCAAAACCCATTATCAATTTTTATTTCCTACCAAGTATCAGAGGTACAGCACTGAGCACAATTTTGTTGCCTTCAGGTAGGAAATGGTAATTGTTTGAACTGATGGAATAAATTGTCTCTAATGGAAACCCGATCTTGGCATTCTTTGGTTTAGATCTTTCTTTGGTATTCTGGGGTCTGCATGTGGAAATTACAGTTCTTTACCTTGGATGTTTAATATGACTCCCTTTCCTACCTACCTGGGCTTTTTGCCTCACTTCTCACTAACTTTTGGCATTTTAATTACCTGCTCCGTGGATGACTGTCTCACCGTCATCTTCTGTAGGTGCTGTTCGCGCTGTGCAATGCCTTTCTCCCGACTTGCCAGCTCATCTGTAACCAGCCCTTTTCCCAGGAAGTCAGAGGCAGGTGGTACCCTGCACAGTGTTTCCGCGGGAGCCTGTGTACCCATCACTCATTTCCCCTCCCCCACCAGGCTGAACCCACATCGGGGTGGGCCTGGCACACATGCCTTCTGATAAAACATCTGTCGTGTGAACATAGGACTCTTACTGTTCTTAATTCCGTAGGACCAGTTCTCCTCTTCTGCCACGTTGAGTGACAGGGATGCAGACACTGCTCGCTGATGTGAAATCCCAGGCAGGGCGAGATGCGCATTCTCTGCAAGGAGGGGCGCTAAGAACCGCTGAGCAGACTTGCGACCTGTGACCCATTTACAGGATGGATCATAGGCACATCTTACACACATAAACTTGGTGATTAAAAGCAAGCTATATATACTGTGCATTAACCCCTGTGCACCAACCCCTGTGACTCAGAGGTCTACCCAGGTACCCTGGCTTTCCTCTGGGGACCCAGACTCCCCTTCAGTCAAGTTTGCTTTATCACAATGATGACATGAATTTTTTTCCTCTTTTTTAACCACACTGAGTATAAATGGCAACCAGGCCTAGAGATGTGTAAAACTGAGCAGAAACGGGAAAATTAAATTAAGCTGTTTGACATGAGATGGGAAAAACATGCAAGCCAAACAGGTGCTGTCAAGAATTGATTATTTTCCGGGGCTTCCCTGGTGGCGCAGGGGGTAAGACGCCTGATACAGGGGGCCCAGGTTCCATCCCTGGTCAGGGAACTAGATCCCACATGCAAGCCGCAACTAAGAGTTCGCATGCCGCAACTAAGGAGCTGGCGAGCCACAACTAAGGAGCCCGCCTTCCGCAACTAAGACCCGGCACAACCAAATAAATAAATAACTATTTTAAAACCACAATAGATTATTTTCCTTGAATCTGTGTTCAACTGGCTTACAGGAATGCACGGATACCCTCAGCCCCCAAAGTGATGTCAGCATCAGGAGGGTGGGGCCTCTCTTACTGCTCACTAGATGCAGGTGAACTTCCTGCTGGCGCAAGCAAAGGTTTCCTGATCTCAGAGGCATCTGCTGGTTTGCACGTGTGTTTACTGAACCCCGGGCTGGGGCAGCTACCAACTGGCAAAAGTCCTGTCCACTTGGGGTGAAAAAATAAGCCAAGCAGACTAGCAGACCCCAGAGCATCAGCGCGACTCACAGGCTCAGCTGTGCCCTCCCCACGCTGAGCTCCTTGGTGGGAGGGCACAGTGCTTCCCATGGGATGGCCACAAGCGTCTCTAGTAGCTCAAGAAAGACCACAGCAAAACTCTTATCAATTTTTATTTCCTACCATACACCAAATGTACAGCACTGAACACAGTTGGTTGCTTTGATGTAAGAAATATTAACTGTTTGAAGAAACAGTGTACAAACTACTTCAAATTAAACAAATGCGTACGTCATTGCCTTCTTGTTGTTTACAAAAGACCCAATTTACAGTATCGATCATTAACATAGTGGAAAGGAAAAAAAAATTCAGTGCACATTACAAAACAGATCAAGTACAAAGGAGGCAAATAAATACAAACATCTTTCACAGAAACGTCCTGTTCAAACTACGCAAACACAAATCGACGAACTTGAAGTCACAGTAAATTATAATAATAAATACATAGGTCGGTCAGAGGTTTCTTTTAAATTAAATAAAATATATAACAAACTTGTTAAAATATTTAGCAAATTAAACTTTTGTCTTTGTAATAAGTGAACTCATCTGTGTGCATCTATCAAGGACTGTACAGCAAAATGTTTGCAAGTACATAACTCTAATAGAAAATTTTGTTTGGTGTCCCATTTATAATAGACAGCACACATGGTAGCTCTTTTTTTTTTTAAAGTTGATTTTTAAATACCCACCGTTCCTACCTAAGAACAGACATCTCATTTTCACTAGACTAAGAGTCAGGGTTCAAATGAACCCCAAACCAAAGATAAGCCCCACTTAATAGAGAACAATGACCAGTGGCATGGGGTGAAATCACCGTGGACGGTGCTGTAGTTTGTGCAGTAACAGTAACAACAGTGGAAAACATCAAGCCTGTGAGCGCCATCGCATTCAGTCTACACACCCAGGAGGCTAAGAAAAATAAACACTTCATTACAGCACAGAAATCAAGCCCATTTACACAGAGGCACGTTGCACACCCGGGGTGTGTGCACAGCAAAAAGGCAGTTTAGCTGGTTGTCTATACCTTTTTCTTAAAAAAAATAAATATAAAAAAACTTTTGAAACAATGCTTAACTACTTTACAATCCCTGAAATAGACATTGCCTTTACTATAGCAACTCCTAAACTCTGATCTACCCAGAAATGCGAGATTGTGGGCTCAATTTCGTGTCTGTGAGTGTGTCTGTCTGTGGGTTGCGAGTGCGTGTGCTTTGTAGCACTTGTTGTTCTGCAGAAAGACTTCTGTCAAATTGAAAGCTGTCTGGCTGCCTAAGGAGGCTGAGACAATGTCGCCAGCGTTTCAAGCAACGACTCAGATCTGGGTACTATTTTTGCATGTGTGATTATATTTTCCATTTCTTCCCAGTCAACCCAGTAAGATAAATGCTATTTCAGGGGATATGGTATCTACACAGTTTTCCATTTGGATGCGTTTACATTTGCTAAGTACAAATCTACATCAATATCGTCCCTTGTATATTGTGACAACGTGTGGCAGGAAAGCCTGGCTGGTCACATCAAGCCTTACTTCTCATCTCAGGGTCAGAGCTGCCCACTGTCTGGTGTGACTTGAAAGACAAATGGACAAACCTGCATCACTAAAAAAGCTTGTTTCTTTAAACCATTTCAAATAAATAATTCATATGAATTGAAACCGTACAGCCAAGTCGAATACTTTGCTGATTGCTATGTTTAATTATTGCTAACAGATTTGGAACAGGCTGTTTTCCAGTCTACTGTGCTTCTGTGAGGGCGCACATCCCACGAGTGGGCGCCTTTTATCTTGCTGTCCCTCCTGCGCACCTTACCTAAGCCTGTCTATAAACACAAAGCCAGTGAAGGTGGGACGGGGGTTGGGGTAGAAGTGTGCAATAAAAGTCAAACCGGACCACAGTGCAGTCCGTAGACAAGGATTTCCTTCATTCTTATCTGTCTTCTCCTTTAAACCCAGCAAGGTATGTGATTTGAGAAGAGCATTTCTATTTAAATTCTATTGGAAAATAAATTAATAAACACACTTGTAAAAATATGGCAGACTTCAAAATGCAATTAAAAGATAAAAAAACTCTTTGATTAGAAATAAATAAAATATAAAAATGTCACGTTTATTTTACATATACTGTACAAAAAGAACCCAAAAGAGTGCAATGAAGAAATAAAAGGAAAGCATATGAAAATAAATAAGATCTAATATTTGACTGCATTGCTTTTCATCCAAAGAGTCTATCATAGTTTTTCTTTCCTTTTCACGTTAGCTGGGGGGGGGGAAAATTAGTGCAATGTTGCAATTGTAGATGCAGTACGGCGCCTGCCTGCCTTAGCGGCCGGGGGCCCTCCAGATCCGTACACGCGGCTGCCGGTGGAGAGTCCGCGGCCCGTGGCGCTGTGCTCCTACACGTGGATGCCCTTCACCGCCTGCTTGATGCTCTCCAGCAGAGCCTTGCATTCTGGGGAATAGTCCCGCTCCAGATTGCTGTACATGTCTGTGAGCGTGTTGACGTACGCTTCAAAATTCTGCTCACTGATGGGCCCCTGAAGGAGGACAAAACACATGGCATCAGTCACGTGACCCAGGCTGCTGGGAAAAGGGGAGCAAGTCCACGGGGGGTACCGTGACTCTGGCATCAGGGAGGGACGCGGGAAGGCAGGCGGCTGCGCGCTCTTCACTCGGTTAATGGGGTGAGCGCGACTGCCCGTGTTTTGGGGTCAGTTTGGAGCCACACCAGGTGGAGGTCTCGCTGCTGGGCTGGGCCCTTCCCAGCTGCACCCTCCTCCCGAGAGGGGCTCTCGGCCTCCCTCACGTGCAGGTGCTCAGCATGGAGACCTCGTCTGCAGAAGGCGGGTGTGGGCCAGGCAGGAGGAGGGCTTTGCTCGCCCAGAAGCTTCCTCTGACAGCCCTGGGCCGGGGTTTCAGGGCTGTGAGGCTGGACAAGGTGTCACCAGCTGTCTGGTGGGAATTGTCCTCTTTCATCGTCAGACTCCTTTGTCCATTTCCGCCTTGAGGGTCCGAGCTAGGCTTTCCCCCTCTCTCTGTCTTTCCAGGTGGAATACGGAATTCACATCATCAGACTCCTTTGTCCATTTCCGCCTTGAGGGTCAGAGCTAGGCTTTCCTCTCTCTGTCTTTCCAGGTGGAATACGGGATTCACAGAGTCCGGTCTGTTCACCCCCTGCTCTTTGCTTGTGCGTGGGCACCTCCTGTCCCTAACGCGGCGGCTCAAACAGAGCAGCCCCTCGCAGCGTGGAAACTGCACGAGTGGAAGGAACGAGTGGCTGGGGAACTGCCGCTCCACCACTTCTTGGGCCTGCATTTCCCAGCTTTTCGGAAACGTGCCTTACTTACTGCACAAGAGGCGTGGAAGAAGGGACTTGTACAAGGTCTCAGTGCAAAGGAATAAAGGGTATTCCTGTGATTGCTGCTGCTGAAGAGCTCGGCTTTCTCAACGTGGAGCTGATTTCACTGTGCCCAGCCGAGCACTGACTCCACCAGCTGCCTGACGCGGCTCTCCGTTCCCTTGTCATTTCTGCCTTTGCCGTGTCACGAGTTTCTAGCTGGACGAGGACCCGGATGGCAGAGTGATAAAGGCCACCTCGCTTGTGCAGGCTTTGGAACCTCCATCAAGTTACGTAAGGCTCAGAGTCTCCAATCCCTCCCCCATAAGACGGGAGACCAGTGCTCGAAATAAATTGTGAACTTTTAGTGGGACCTGCCCCCACATCACCGCGAGAGTGCCTTGTATGTAACTATACAAAGTACAACTTATCTTGCACGGTAACTGTGACTTTTATGGTGCCACTGAAGAAAAAACTATTACAGAATACAAGTCTGAAGTATGAGAGAAATGTTAAGAAATAATATAACAAAACAAGAAATAATATAACACTAATATTCAATAATTACCTTACTACCGGCCATAAAGTAATCATTTATTTTCCTTTGGGTTCTTTTTTATTACATTATTGATTTTTTAAAAAAAATATTGTTTTCTTTTCTTATTGTCAGGAGACATATTTGGAATTGGTGAAGATGAGGGTTCCATGCTGGGAAGTTGGACAAATTGAAAGATTTCTTGCTTTCAGGAAAACCAATCCTATTTCTTTATTCAATTGCTGCTTTTTCAAACTCTTCTGTATATAAAACTTGCAGCTTTAGAAACCTTGTTCTAAACATGCCCGTACTGAGGAAAGGGAAAGCATTCAACAACGCAGCCCTCTTCCAAACGTTTATTATATTTATGAAAATGTAAAGAAAATCAATCTTCTATGAATTTTAAATAGTCGCAATGCCTCAAGCGTATGGTTAGGTTTTGGAAATAGGATTCCTTGCTCACTCTTGTGCTTTTTATTCTATATGAGGAGTACTTATATATATGAAGAACATACTTAGGTAAAGACGCAGACGTAGAGAACGGACTTGAGGACACGGGAAGGGGGAAGGGTAAGCTAGGACGAAGTGAGAGAGTGGCGTGGACATACATACACTACCAAATATAAAACAGATAGCTAGTGGGAAGCAGCCGCACAGCACAGGGAGATCAGCTCGGTGCTTTGTGACCGCCTAGAAGGGTGGGATAGGGAGGGTGGGAGGGAGATGCAAGAGGGAGGAGATATGGGGACATATGTATACGTATAATTGATTCACTTTGTTATACAAAAGAAACTAACACACCATCGTAAAGCAATTATACTCCAATAAAGATGTTAAAAAAAAAGAAAGCAAGGATGGGTCTCAGACTGTGTGAGCCACGTTAGCAAGCTTCCCATGTGGAAACAAATTTTGAGAGCGGGAACTCTGGCCTCCAATTTTCATTTTACATCATAAACCTAGTTTCAGATAAACCCTCATCATCTGTGAATGGCTCCTGCGGTATCAGAAGCCCTTGGTCGTGACATAGGGTCAACGTAAATATCCATCACGTTCCCAGGGATGAAGTGTGGGTGGCCCGTCCCCTCGGAGCCGACTTTCCGCCCAGCCCTGGGTGACGGCTCGCCAGCAAGGGGAGCCCTGGGACGGAGCCGCGCGGCCTCAGACTCACCATCTGCGGGAGTTGGATGTCGGCGAGGCTGGAGATGAGGGCTTGACTCAGGCCCGCCAGGTCCTTCAGCAGACTCTCGTTGCTCTGTTCTATCAGTTTGTTTTCCTCCTCTATCGTCTTTAAGTTGCTCTCCATAGACGTGATCTGAAACGGAAAGAACTTGGGAACGTGGGAAGCGGGGTTTGGAAGGGCGGGGCTTTATGGGGGTCCGGCGCTGATCAGGCCTATGGCCACCTGTCCTCAGAAAGCGGCAGCCCTGCCCGCCCCCCGCCCCCCCACCTTCGCTCTGAGGGCCGGAATCACAGCCCCAAGTGCGGCTCTTCAGCCCAGATTCTCCCACGGCTGCAGAGCCACACCTCCACGTGGCTGTAAGGCGGACTTCAAGGGCAAACCTTCACTATTTCCCCAAACCCGCTCCCTGCACAGCCCCCTCCTTCCCAGCTGATGGCAACTTGCTCGCTGCCCAGGCCTGGGAGGCGTCCCTGACAGCGCTTTGTCTCGCACTTCGTGTCCACTGGGCTCCCCCGTCAGAGGGCCCAGGACGGAGATGGTGCCCACCTGCACTGCTGCTCCCCAGGTGCAGCCGCCGTGGTGACTGTGACCCCTTCTCAGGGGCGGCCCTGCACCCGGCTGGGCACCGCCCAATCTCTTGCTGACCTGTCTTCACCCCACCTACCCACGCGGGTCTCTTCAAATGTCAGGCAGATCGTAGGTCAAATATAATCGTGTTAACCCTTGGCTCTAAACCCCGTAATGGTTCTGCGTTCATTCAGAATAAAAACCAACGTCTTAAAAAGGGCCTGGGAAGCCCTGTGTGTCCCCAGGGCCTCACCTCCTACAACCCCCAGGTCACTGACCTGAGGCCACACTCACTCTGCTATTTCTCAAAACGCTGGGCCTTCTCAAGGGTTAGGGGCTTGGCACTGGCTGTCCTACTGTTGGAAACACTCCCCCCCCCCCTTCCTGTTTGGCTAACGGCCTCAGCTCCTCGAGTCTGGTCACGTTTCCTCCTTCCTGTGGCTGAGCCCCGCTCTCCTCTCTGTATCGAACCCTGGCTGCTTCTCCCCATGCCCTGCCCTCGTGCGATGTAGTTTATCGCTTCTGATTTTTTTTGTTATTGTTTACCTCCCCTTCTAGACTGTAAGCTCCATGAGGGCAAGGCCTTTGCTTTCTTCACTAATGTTCTCAAGACAAGTTCTCATGATTGGGAAAACCACGCATGACGCTCTCTTTGTAGCTTAGATTGCTCTTAATGGAAGATTATGACACTGGTCACGCAGAAAGCTGCTTTTCAGATGGACTAAAAGCTTCTGTTTTAGGCCCCTGTGAGTGAAGACTTCTGAGAGTCAGTAACCTCAGTGGCCCAAACCCCACGTTTCAGGAAAGGAGAAAAGGGAGAAAGACACTTCAACTTAACTTTGTCTCATTCTTTTCCTTCTGATTTATTGCAATAGAGTTATTATGAGTGTTTTTAAAAATCCTGGACTCGAGAGTTCCCTGGTGGTCCAGTGGTTAGGACTCAGTGCTCTCATTGCTGGGGCCCGAGTTCGATCTCTGGTCGGGGAGCTAAGATCCCGCAAGCCTTGGGGCATGGCCAAAAAACAGACAGACAAAAAAAGACAAAAAACAAATCCTGGACTGAACTTTTAATTTCCTCGTGGGTAAATTTAATCAGGGGCTGGGGCAGACCCAGGAGAATGCAGAATTGAGAAACTGCTTGAATTTTCAATAAAGAATGTCAGGAAAATCTGGGAAAAGATCCATTTCTATCAAAGACTGACTCATTCAGAGGTGTTCTAGAAAAATTAAATTTAAAAAGTTGCATTGCTTTACTTGAATTTCCAATAAAACTAAGGCCTCCTATATCTTCTCGTGATGGTTTTCCTAAAGCACCACATACTCCAGAGGCTCTGCAGTTATAGGAAGATCGTCTTACTTGCTGATAAAGCCTTTGGTGCACCCAGGCTCACCCAGGTGAGCAGTTTGGCTACAGCTGCCAAACCAGTGACCGTCCAGCGTGATCCATGTATTCAAGCCTTCACAAGGATTGTGTACAGGAGACACACTCTGTGTGTTCATTGCAAAAGATCCGTATGTTTTTCTTAAAATTTATTTTATTTTATTTATTTTTCGCTGCGTTGGGTCTTTGTTGCTGCGTGTGGGCTTTCTCTAGTTGCAGCGAGCGGGGGCTACTCTTTGTTGCGGTGCGCGGGCTTCTCTTGTTGTGGAGCACGGGCTCTAGGCACACGGGCTCAGTAGTTGTGGCATGTGGGCTCAGTAGTTGTGGCGCACAGGCTCAGTAGTTGTGGCACACAGGCTTAGTTGCTCCACGGCATGTGGGATCTTCCCGGACCAGGGCTCGAACCCGTGTCCCCTGCTTTGGCAGGAGGACTCTTAACCACTGCACCACCAGGGAAGTCCGATAAGTTTGTTTTTTATCATAGGGTTTAATAGTTCAATGTGTTCCCTCCATTTAGGATTATGATTACCTAAAGATAACTCATTGCTCTCCTGCCTTCTCCTTTCCTCCATCCCTTCCCCCACTGCTTTTCCCTTCCTTCTTCCTTTTTTTTTTTTACCTGCGTCTGGAGTTTCATCATATCTGCTTCAATTTTAAGGTTGGACTCATTGAGTTCCTTTATTTCTTCATCCAAATGCCTAATTTCTTCATCACTCTCTATACCTGTAAAAAGTCAGACTCTTTTAGTTCAAACAGAAAATAAGAGACTGAGACAAATCTGAGCCCTTTTACACTGAGTTTGTGGTTTGCTAAGTGAAAATGAGATTTTAATTTATAACGTTGAATTTTTACCCATATTCAAGATTCTTAAAAAGTGGGTTCAAAGAGTTGCAGGATTTTCTTCCTTAGTAAGAAATGCCCCAGCGTTTAATGTAGGTCTGCTGTGTTCCAGGTCTGCTGCTGGACCCTGTGGGGCAGGTGTCATCACCCTTCCTTCCCCCCACAAAGGCCAGAGCTTCACAGAGGTTAAAGGAGGCCACGGTGACCCCCGACGGGGTCGCATCACCTGCCCCGGGGCCAAAGGAAGGGGCAGAGCCTGCCTGAGCTCCAAAGCCCGGGCGTTCTCTCTTGTGCGATGCTGCCAGGACAGGAAGACCTGGATGGTGCTGACTAACAACCAAACGTATGGGGTCTTACGAGCCATTATTAGAGGCAGAGGGGGGTCCTGGCAGGTGGGCTCGAGCCCAGGGACACACAGCTCGGCTTCTCCCCGGACCAGAATCAGAAGCAAATGCCGCCCGGGGAGAGTGTGGCTTTGGAGTTTGAATGCTGCCTGGCTCCTGTTCCTGAACTTGCGTCCCTTACTTCACGTCCTTGTGCTTCAGTAAAACGTTGTGAGAATTAACGCAATAAAACATAAAGTGCTGAACATACAACGGGTTCTCAATGCACGGGAGTTATTTTCCCATCATTCTTTTAGAGAAGGAATATGGATACATTTTAAAGATTTTAAAAAGCCGGGAAGAGGAGCTCGTGATCAGGATGCCAGAAGCAGGATTTAAGGTCATTTCAACAGTCCAGAATGATGACTCTAGACCAAGAGATAACAATTCAGCGGGATAAACGCGAATGCCAGCATTTAGATTTAGTGAGACCGATGCGTGAGCGGAGCCAGCAACCTGTGCGAAACAGCTCTAGGCTCTGGTACCTTCCTGGGTCGCTGCTCTAGAGCACAGTTCGTCACCTACTGAAGGTGGACCTCACATGCTCCACAGCCCAGCAACGCCGTGCCTAGGCACACACCTGAGACAAACCTACAGACAAACCTACAGACAAACCTACCACGTGTAAGGTGCACGTGGTATGTTCTTCACGGAAGCACAACCTGGAAACAAGCCACCCTTTTTAAGAGTCACACATGGATTTAAAAGATGGAGTGATGCTTTCAGAGAAATAAAGTAACAACAGGTCACAGTCCCCGGCTTGGTTCTCCCCATGTGCTAAAGACGCCATCAGATAAAATCCCCAAAGTAAAGTAATTGTTTTGCCTTTGTTTCCCAGATGCGTCAGGATGGTCTTCGAAGGAAACAACACACGCCTGAGATAATGCTGGTGAGAACTCAAGAAAAGTACTCAAGAATCAGAGGGACACAGGGGGATCCAATATAGACCTCAGCTCAGCCACTGTGTACATTAACTGTGGTTGGGGGTTGACACTAGGAAGGCATGTAGAGAAATAGAGATAGAGATGCTAAATTAAACCATGTGGATTCTCCACAAAAATACCATTCTGAGGGTAGAGCAGAATGTAAGGATTCAAACATAGGTGCCCCAAACTTGAAATTTGATAGAGGGCTTATACCAGGAGCACACACACACACACACACACACACACACACACACACACACACAAACGTGCAGGCTCATACAAAAAACTATCATTTTCAGGACTGAAGCACAAAAGTTCAGCCAGTGCACCCTAATTCATCAAAAGTCTCATTGCTTGGTTTTCTCTGCTGGAGATCCTTCTTAAAAAGTAAGGTAAACCTAAGACACGGACACCACTAAATTAATTAAATCAGCTTGACTTTTAAAACAATTAGCATCTGCAACACCACATTTACACTTTTATTTTATCACAGCAATTAAAATTCCAACTGAAAAATCAGTAGAGTTGGGGTGGGTTCTGCACGACTCCAAAATCTTAGATATTTTTCTGAGAACTAGAAGACAGAATTTTCTCTGAACTCTGTTCTCCGAAGACCTGAGCATAAATGGGAGCAGAAAGGCATTTTGTCCAGTAGCAAAAGAACATTACATACCTGTTTGTCGTGCTGTGTTTATATTCCTTTTTATGTATTAAAAAAAAAATTGTCCTGCTCTAGACTGATCTTTCAACCTACAAGTTTCTGGAAAAATAACACACCAGTCAACACGCACATCTGAAGGCGGCTAATTCCGAATTTGACTCTCTTTTCTTGTGACCTAAGTCATCTTCTCATGATACCACTTGTGTTCACAAGCCTGAGTATTCCCAGGAAACTTTATTCTTCAAGCACCCTTTGTCACATGTCGCCATGCTCTGCTAACTGCCCTAATCACATCACCTGTGAATCTGACCCCCAAGGGTGACAGGTGCAGCATGTTCCCCTCTCTCATCATCCCTATGAAAAATCAAATATGGAAATTTTACCCCCATAACATAATACTGCCAAACATTTTAAATTGATAGCTGAAAAAGAAGGTTTGTACCTTCTTTTTTTTCTCAAAGATGGCTAAAGTATTCCTTATTTGTATCTTTTATTTAAGTTTTGGATTTCACTTAAATCTCCACACATTTTGAAATAGCTCACCGAGCTCCACTCTCTGTGCTGTATGTCACTAGAGGCCACTAGAGGTCACAACAAGGTCACTAGGCTGTTCTCTGAAAACATCACACAGTATACAAATATACCTATTTCAGCATTTTAACATTGTCATCAGGAACTCTAGCCCCCATGACCTAATACATTCCAGCAAACAAGCCCCCTTCCTCACCTACAGGTGACCAACGAGTTCACACCAGGACTCTGGCCTGTCCTTTGAAATAGCTCTTGGTCCCTACAATGAAAGTGATGGAACTCTGATATATCAGATCCATTTCCAAACCAACTAGTCACCCCCATGTCACTTGCAATGAAGAAAAAAAAAAAAAGTAAGGAAAACAAGCCAAGAGATTGTTCTTTAGAGAAAGTTATAGTTTAGTTCAAATTTGAGGAAAGCTTCCTTCTTGCCTAGTCAAATAGCACTTCCCGCACGGAGGATGGTTTAGACACAGGACCCGCCGGAGACCAGGGTCCAGACCTCGGGGGTGGCCGCCCCGCCCTGCCCTCTTACCTCCAGATGCTTTGACCTTGATGGTCATTAGTTCCTCAGAGACCTTGCCCTTCTTGATGGCTTGTGCGTTGAGAGGACATCCAGATAAGCTGTGAAAAGAGAAATTATACCGATATGTGAAACACATATTACTTCTTACAAAAATTGAAATTTTGTACTCACTACTTCCTCTTTAATTCTTTGCCTGCCTACTCATTACATTACAATCTGCAGTCTCTGTGCAGAAAGTTAACAATATCTATTAAAACAAAAGCAAAAGGCCCTCAAATAAAGTGTTTTGTGTTTTTTTCTCAAATCAAAATACAAATAGCTACTGTTGATAATTATCACTGAATTAATTTTGTTAAAATGTTACTACTTTGCATTCATGTAAGGGCCTTTTTTTAGTAGTGGTTATTTTATTCACTGTAAATGTAAAACTGTATGTATACATTTTGCATAAGATTTGTCCCAGATTAGTCAAAAATGCCATGAATAATAAATCTAGTTCTTCCTGTCTTTATACACACTGTCATTTGATCTTTACAGAATGACTCAAATTGATACAAGCCCAAAATAATATCCCTCCCCCCCGCTTCATGGCAAATCCAGTTTGGGTAGGGGAAAGTTTCGAATTTATTCTTTAACTTGTAAACATCATTTTTCATTAAAGAATCTCTACCTGAAAGGAACAGAAAAGGCAGGGCTGTAGGTGTATTTAAGCAGCCTCACTGCCCAGGCAGTGCGCTGTCCGGCAGGTTCTCTATACGCTTTTCCTGGAGATCCACACCCTTCACACCTGCGTCCTTCCTATAATGTCATCTGTTTTGTTTAAATTACACCAAAATGATAATGACAACATTGAACGATACTTGTTTCCTGTAGCACATGATGAGATGATTTCGTTGCTCTATGCAGCCATTAATTCTTTTGTCATTTGGTTATATTTTTGGAGATACCATTTTTAAATAGAATTAAAAATGATAATTAGCCATTGAAAATATTTTTTCCCAGAGAAATTTGTTTACAGTTCATGCATGAAACAATCATTTTCCATCCAAAGATTGGAACACTTGGCAGAGTGAAAGGAGAATATTTCTGAAACAAAGCCCTTAATAAATGTTTGCAGAATGAATATTTTTTTTAAGAATTTAAAATTGTTCTATATTAAGATTTTATGAAATAAAACAATAATAGATATGTAATACTACATATAAAAAGAAGGCTCTGTGGGTTGCCAAGATTTGATAAATTATGAAATATTTTACACAGGAAAAGAAAATAATGGAAAAGCACAAACTGAACTTTGAACCTGACTTTTCTATTTTGGAAGCTGCTCACTAAAAAGAGTGGCCTTTATAAGCTACATTATCTTTTTTTTTTCCTGGAAAGTTTCTACAAGTCTGTCTTGTCTTCTGTCACATATTGTGTTCTGACAAATGGTTACAAACAGGAGTAATGGTTGGCTGGTAAACTGGATTTTAAAAGTCACCTGTGGGAGGTTTGTAACAAGATGGATGTTAATACCTCCCAAGAACTTCTGTCTCTCCCGTCAAGGGTCTGCACTGTTTAGACAACACAGGGTGAGCGTCCAGGGGGGACAGCCGTGTGGAATGCTGGTGAAACTCCACAACCACGTCCGTTAGAACCGAGTACAGTTAAGTGATGGGAGGGAGGCTTTGGTCTAAAAAATGCCACTGGATGTTTCGTACCTCCCAATGTGGTTATATCTTCCAGGATATAAAACAAACCCTAAATTTAAGAAAACTGGGGCAAGAAAATGTTTTTAATGTCCCTTTTCCTTTTGAGGATGCCACATCCTCCACAAGGCTCAGTCTTGCCGCTCAGGAAAACAGGGAGGTTGGCTGGGCGTCGCCTTTGGGGTTCAGGCTCCGTATCCTAAGGCAGGAGAAACATGCTTTATACGGCCTGGACCAAATTCACAATTCTATGAAGGAAGGGAAAGGCAATTTTTTTTTAAAAGATTTTTTAAAAATTGTTTTTTAAAATTTATTTACTTTTAAAATTTATTCATTTATATATATATATTTTGGCTGCATTGGGTCTTTGTTGCTGCACGCAGGCTTTCTCTAGTTGCAGCGAGTGGGGGCTACTCTTCGTTGCGGTGCGCAGGCTTCTCATTATGGTGGCTTCTCTTGTTGCGGAGCACGAGCTCTAGGCACGGGGGCTTCAGTAACTGTGGCTCACGGGCTCAGTAGTTGTGGCTCGCAGGCTCTAGAGTGCAGGCTCAGTAGTTGTGGCGCACGGGCTTTGTTGCTCCACGGCATGTGGGATCTTCCCGGACCAGGGCTGGAACCCGTGTCCCCTGCATTGGCAGGTGGAGTCTTAACCACTGCGCCACCAGGGAATCCACAGGGGAAGGCAATTTAAAACTATATCTTCATCTGCCCTGTTACAGTAAAACGGCAGGTGACAAATCTGTGTGGTGGACATCATTGTTTATAATATGTTAGTAAACCTCAATAAAATTACAGTTATGGTGTGGCACTAAACGAGTTCTATTAGTCACAGGACTTCTGGTTTTAAAGCTGCAGACATCCATAATGATGTGTATTTAACATAATACCATTTGTCTTCTCAGTTGCTATTCTTTCAAAGTGGAAGTCTGTAACATGAAGTCTTAAAGAAAGGTTTTAAAGTAATCAGTATGTAAACAAAATGCTGATGTAATGCACAGGTAATTGTTCTCAGCCATCCTCTAAGGTAAGTTTTGTAATTATTCCCATTTTGCTGAACCTTAAATGGGAAAAGTTACAGAACTTGCTTTAGAGGACGGCTGAGGAAAGTCTGCACGAGTGCCTCGTGGTCGGGAGGGTCCAGGAAACACCAGGGATGGGCTGGTACCCAGCTCGGGAGAGGGGCTCTGGGGCCCCGATGCTGTGAGCTGTGCAGGAGGGGGGCAATCCCTGAACTTCCCCGTGCTCTGATTCTTCTGTCAACTGAGGGTCACCGCAGTCCCTGTAGCTTACAGGGTTTGTAAGGGTTTAAAGGGATAAGGCACGTGAGGAACTTAGAACAGGCTGTCTGCTGGGACAGAGCAGCCTGGAATAGCAGTTGGCCCTTGGCAGTGACGGGAAAGAGAACAGAACAAGTCAGGACGTCAGGGTCGAGAACAGGACAGATAAAGGTGTATCGTAGGTCAGTACGTGTGATTCCAGCGTGTCATTCCTACTTTAATGAATTATTGCATAGCTACACATATATTCATATAATTGTACAAAAGGGAAAGGAAGTAGTCTGTGCTGAACACCTCCTATGTACCAGGCAATAAGCTAGGTATTTTATTATCTTATTTGTTCAAATCCTACACATAGTAAAGAAAAGCATTCCACCCCGAAGAGAAAACCCCAGGTTACATTTGGGCTCTTAAATCCTTTGAGTAGCAAGAGTGAAAAACAGTGAAATCTGAATTATTCATTTGTCTAAATTCTTAACTGTTTTTCTTCTCCTAGAACATAGTATCTCTGCATTAATACTGCAGCCCATATTTTTGAACTCATAATTTCCTTTTCTTATTATGAAATAAATAGTATGTACACAGATACATACAACGTGTACTTGCAGTTGAAAGAATACCCTTGAGGGGCATACCTTGAATTTACCTTCAAACACAGAACGCGCTTTGAAGGTTCACCTGCCCCGTAGCAACAGCTGTCCCCTGTCCCGCAGAGACAGCCAGTAACTCCAACTGCAGATGAAAGATCACCTAGCTTTTTAAAACGTGATTTTGCTACACGTTTTTTCACTCTGTGGGACAGAATCCCACCACACGCATCCCTCAGCACTCTGTCCCACTCAACACCTGCTCCAAGCCCGCCCGCCGTGCCTTTGCATCCACACGGAGCCGAGGCCTTGCAGGCGGAGCCACTCCCCTGCCCTGCGCTGCAGGGGCCAAGGTGGCGGGCAGGCGGTCCCCAGCCTGGCGCCGGGAAGCCGACCTCCTGGCACACGTCCGTCTCCATCTCCGGGTGCAGGAGAGCCTCTGGGACTGAGCCTGGACGCCTGGCGGCTGGACAGCAGGGCACCCTCACCAGCTCCCTTACATCTGAGGCATCAGCTTCCTGACATGGTTCTACCAATTCCTCTTCCACTTACAGCTCTGAGGGTCCCTGCAGCTCTACATCCTCACCAGGCCTGGTGTCATCATGTAAAACCACTCCAGGATTTTTCAAGAGAAATCTGTGTTCTAACTGAGGGATGCACTCGCCACAATCCAGCATTAATATTTCATTATCGATGTCAACATGGATATGACAGGGTCCATGGTGAGAAAGCACAGCTGCTGTGCAGCTACGAGGCTCACTTGACGTGTGACTGTCCTTCCTGGACGGGAAACGATGGTACAGACCCAGAAGAAAATAACGTGCACTGTTGTGAACGTGATCAGGCATCTGAGAACCATCAAAAACTAAACCACCTGAAGAGATCAGGTTTCCTCCATAAGCAGGTGTAGCTCTTGGAAAACTTCATCTCCTGACACCGTCGGTGTGCACCTCGAAAACGGAACCAGCTTTGCTCTGCCGGCATCCTGCCCATAAGCGGAGCTTCAGGACTCGCGAAGCTTTGTGAGATCCTAAATCTGTATCGTGCGCCATGGCCCCACGACCAGAGATGTGTGCAGTGAACCTTCCAGCCCCGCTCCTTAGTTTGTAGTTTGGCCGTGCCGCTTGGCCCGCGGGATCTTAGTTCCCTGACCAGGGATCGAAACTGCACCCTTGGCAGTGAAAGCGTGGAGTCTTAAGCACTGGACCGCCAGGGAATTCCGCTAGCTCCTCTCCTTGATGGAGAATATGGACAAAAGCCTGGTTTAAGATCAGTGCTCCTGACAAAGAGCCTGGTTGACATACGTGCCGCTCGATGATGAAGGAGCTGAGTCCTTGTGAAGCTAGAAAGAGTTTTCTAAATCTCTCGTGTCCTCCGTGTACTTAGTAATCGCTGTGTCCTTTTCTTTCTGGCCGCTGGGGATGACTCACAGCTTCCCAGCTGCAACGTAACTACCATTTGGCCTGAAATGGAGCCAGTTGGCGAGCAGAAGGGCATGACGTAAACACGTAAAGTGAACGTTCACGATCACACGACAGAAGTGAGGAGCTATCACCACTTAGAACTGAAGTGAACCACTGACAGAACCATTAAAAAAAGCAGCACAGGGCTCCCCTGGTGGCGCAGTGGTTGAGAGTCCGCCTGCCGATGCAGGGGACACGGGTTCGTGCCCCGGTCCGGGAAGATCCCACGTGCCGTGGAGCGGCTGGGCCCGTGAGCCATGGCCGCTGAGCCTGCATGTCCGGAGCCTGTGCTCTGCAACGGGAGAGGCCACAACAGGGAGAGGCCCGCATACCGCAAAAAAAAAAAAAAAAAAAAAAAAAAAAAAGCAGCACAAGCAATATTTTAGAATAAAAAAACCACAAGCACGGTTTCACAAGTGGTGGAAAATCGTGCAGTGAATTTCAGAAATAGAGAAAATAACAGTTTCCATCCTTCAAACTGGTCGAATATCTAACTGGCAAGACTCATTACTTGGACATCTAAGATGCTATGATTAATGACCTTGAGGGGGTCGCTCCCTCCCCCGGACAATCCAGGTGACAAACAATCACAGCAACCACACATTAAGAAGCAAAGCGGGGCTTCCCTGGTGGCGCAGTGGTTGGGAGTCCGCCTGCCGATGCAGGGGACGCGGGTTCGTGCCCCGGTCCAGGAAGATCCCACATGCTGCGGAGCGGCTGGGCCCGTGAGCCGTGGCCGCTGAGCCTGCGCATCGGGAGCCTGTGCTCTGCAACGGGAGAGGCCACGGCAGTGAGAGGCCTGCGTACCGCAAAAAAAAAAAAAAAAAAGAAGCAAAGCTTACCTCCTGTGGGTGACAAACACGTTGTTCACGTGGCCCAGCCCATTGCAGCCGGGCAGCGGGCAGTGGGGAAGTTCCTGTTTGTTCAGCTTCCAGGAGAGGGGGGCCCCATTGAGAGGGTTCTCCTTCTGTCTCTTGGCGGCCAGGGGACAGCCAGAAGCCGTGCGGTGGGATGTGTATTTACCTGATATGTGACCTTGGCCGTCACACCCGATCACAGGGCATCTGGAGAGACACAGACAGTCCTTAGCAGCTGGGAGAGACGAGATAAGCCAGGTGACTTACTGAGGCGAGGCACTGAGGCGAGCGATCGAGGAAGTGGTGGTGAGAGCAGACCACACAGGGGGCAAGTGGGGAAACGACAGCGTCTACCAGATGTCTTCCAACCAGGGAGACAGCAGTGCTGGCAGCAGGGATGGCCCTCAGGCTCCCAGCTAAGCAACCGTCATGCATTATCTCACGTGAGCCTCACTGCTCACCTGGTGGGCAGAGACGCTGTTACCCCACTTTAGAGGGGTGGAGAATGACTTCTAGAGCTCAGGGGACTTGCCACCCGTTTAGAAGGAGTGGAGTCAAGTGTGTGGCCACACTTCTCAGCTCCAGAAACAGCCAGGGAAGCCCTTGGTTACGGGTTACGTTGCCTCCAAACAAAGACCAAGGGTCTAACGTGTCAACTGGCTCTCCCTCATCACAGAGTCCCTGGCTCAGAGAACGGGAGTTCTGATTTCCAAATGTCTAAATATTGCACGTTGTCGAGCAAGCCTCTGTACATTTCTGCACCTGTATCTGCATCTGTCACCCAAGACCTGAAGCATGTTTCTCAGAGGAGGGAGTTCGCTTTAGATAAAATTGCGCTTAAGTTTCAGGGGAGGCCGCAGCCATGTGTGTCACACTAGGGCATGTCCACGAGGCTGCTTTCCTTTAAAACCGCTGGGCAAGGACCAAGTCCTGCTTTCCTTTGCACCATCGGAGACCCGTGTGAGCACCACTGGGGAGGGTGAGGTGCTCTGCAGCCTCCGAGCTCCCATGCTGCTCCCAGGGCCTCGTGATGAACAAGACACGCAGTTGCCTCCCAACCGAAGTCCCCCCGTTTGTCCCACAAGTGGCCTCTGCCCTGATGCCGCCGCCTCAGTTGTCACACTTACTTGAGTTCAGGGTCTTCTTTTTCTTCCTTCGTAGGGGTCACCTTGACACCACCTTTCCTGGCACGAGGGCAGCCGGACAGGCTGAAATACGGACCCAACAAAGAACAAAACAGAAGCATGTGATCTCACGGGCGCGGCTGCCACCGCTCTGATTTCCATCTCGGGCATGGGGTCAGTCTTACCTTCGGTGGGAGGCATAGTTTCCGGTCACGTGCCCCGAACCGTCACAGCCTGGAGTGGGACACCTGGAAGACACGAGAGCGGAGCTGGGGCCGCGTAGGAGTGGTAGGGGGTCACAACAAATCACACAGAGACAAGCAGTCAAACAGAATGAGCTGATTTGTGGGACTCTTTGCTTGTACAGAACTGGTTTTTGGCTAAGAATCCTTTTTTAAAAAAATAAATTTATTTTTAATTTATTTATTTTCGACTGTGTTGGATCTTCGTTGCTGCACGTGGGCTTTCTCTAGTTGTGGCGAGCGGGGTCTACTCTTTGTTGCGGTGCGCGGGCTTCTCATTGCAGTGGCTTCTCTTGTTGCGGAGCACGGGCTCTAGGTGCATGGGCTTCAGTAGCTGCGGCACGTGGGCTCAGTAGTTGTGGCTCGCGGGCTCTAGTGGGCAGGCTCAGTAGTTGTGGCACACAGGCTTAGTTGCTCCGCGGCATGTGGGATCTTCCCGGACCAGGGCTCGAACCCGTGTCCCCTGCATTGGCAGGCGGATTCTTAACCACTGCGCCACCACAGAAGCCCTAAGAATCCATTTTTAAAGGAAATATTAAGATGTGTTAACTACTGTCCAATGCTTGGAAGACACCGTATTCATTGTTACCCTCCATTCTTTTTTTCTTTCTTTTTAAGCCTTATATTTTTAATTGAAGTGTAGTTGATTTCCAGTGTTGTGTTAGTTTCAGGTGTATAGCAGAGTGATTCAGTTATATATATATGTATATACATATATATATATATATACACACATAAAATTTTTCCGATTCTTTTCCCTTATGGGTTATTACAAGTCTCGAGTATAGTTCCCTGTGCTACACAATAGGTCCCTGTTGTTAAATCTTATTTTGGAAGGAATCTGAAATTCAACCCACAACTTACTGCTGGGCTTCTGTCTACATCATGCAAAGTTCTTATCTTTTGCTTAAGAAAAAAGAGTTTCCAAATTGTTTCTGTGTGTAATTTATTTCCTTTGATTTGCTCCAACACCATGATAATCCCTTACATTCAGATGGACAGCAGTGGTGGATGGGACAACCGACACCTGGTGGATTAATGCACCTGCCAAAGAACCTAGGACATTTGCACCTGATCTGTTCTGCCTCAGGGTCCACCTGAAGAAGTCTTGTGGAAACTCTACCAATAACTCTGGCTAACAGTCAACCGTTAAATTCAGAGTCAGGGGAGTGAAGGTGGAAGGAGATTCCAATTTTACCTAGAATGCTAATTAGGAACAGGGTTTAAAATACACTTGAATGCAAAAATATACAGAGATTCTCACTCTTTTGTTGCCTTAAAAAATGCCAGATACTAACACAAATGTAGAGGTGGGCTTCCCTGGTGGCACAGTGGTTAGGAGTCTGCCTGCCAATGCAGGGGACACGGGTTCGATCCCTGGTCTGGGAAAATCCCACATGCCGTGGGGCAACTAAGCCCGTGTGCCACAACTACTGAGCCTGCGCTCTAGAGCCCGTGAGCCACAACTACTGAGGCGGCGAGCCACAACTACTGAGGCGGCGAGCCACAACTACTGAGTCTGCACTCTAGAGCCCATAAGCCACAACTACTAAGCCCGCACGCCACAACTACTGAAGGCTGCGCGCCTAGAGCCCGTGCTCTGCAATGAGAGGCCACCGCAATGAGAAGCCCACGCACCGCAACGAAGAGTAGCCCCCCGCTCGACGCAACTAGAGAAAGCTCACACGCAGCAACAAAGACCTAACACAGCCAAAAGTAAAAAAGTATAAATAAAACAAATAAATAAATTTATTAAAAAATAAAACGCAGAGGCTGTCGTAAAATGTTTGCTTTCCCGAAAGTTCTTGTAGACAAGGTCATTGTTATTATTTCACTTGTATGCCCACCTGGGTTCAGATTTCTACTCAAACAAGAGTTTGAGAAAGATAATAATCCAAAGAAGAATGTGAACATTATTGCTTTTCTTAAACTCTAACCCACTGAACTTTCACAGAAATTCTTCTATATTCAATCTTGAGGCGGAACATAGGGAGTGAATGCTTTTCTCGAAGGAAATATGCAATCTGCATATGTCTCCTCGAGCTAACCAGAGAACCCTGCAATGATTCTCTAATCAAACATTTAGAGATTTAATACATATTCTATACTGTAAGAAAGGCTCAGATGCTATTAATATTTTTAGTAAAATAGTGGTTTACTAGCACATTGCAATTCTGGAAAAGTCTATGCCAAAAAAACCTTGTTTTGAAATTCTCCCTGAATATCCAAACAAAAGGTCAATGAAATGTCCCCTTTTCTTTCTGTACAGAAAAAAACCACAAAGATGTTACTTATTAGGTGACTGTATAAAGCAGGTAAGTACTGAACATTGCTATAGAACCACTCAATCTACATGTTTTCAATGTATTATCAACATCTTCTTCTAGAAATAATGTTTAGAGAAAATACTTAGGAGAATTGATAGCTATTCTTAAGATACGGCAATATAGAAGTTCAGAGCAACTGAGTAAGACTGAGTGAGTATGCCTAGCCCTTCTCTCCTTTCAATCTGCTAATAAGTCTCCACTTCACGTCCTGCCATTTCAATCTAGAAAAATGGTAGCCAATAAAATGATTCCTAGAACCTACACTGACACAATCAATTGTACACTCACTTTGTATATTTTAGAGTTGTCTTTACTATTCAGGGTACTAAAATTCTGAATTTTTATATCTGTTTAATATCACATCTTGTTTCATAAACTTTTTCCAGATAATTTTTAGATAAATTTTAAACAAGTTAAAAAATGGAAATACTAGCAAAATATTAAAAAGATATATTCTCTGAAATTTTACCTCTAATTTAGACACCAAGTGTTAATTCTACTATTTACACAAATATTACTTTATCACTAGACTTAGTAACACTGGTTTTTCCTAAAATATTATGTGCAAATGCATTTTTCTAATTTTGATTAATGTTATTCTTCATCTTTTCTAAATGTATGCCTTATATTTTTAAAGGGTAAATAGTGGATTATAACTTTTTATTAGTCTACAAGTATTATAACAACACATGAAAATAACAAGTGAGAAGTTTGGGATAACAGAAGATAATAGTAGGAAAAATCAAATCAATCAACGAAAGTTAATATACGTGTGACTTTGAGATCCTGTAGACAAGGTGAAAATGAGCCAGAATTGTATGTCGCCCCCAAAAGCGAAAGGCTGTCGTATGATTCAAAATGCCCACAAGGTAAAGTACTGTGCAGTTTTCCTAAAGTCAGATGATGAAAATGCTGGCCGTACCCTCCTAGGTCTGATTAGTATACACGTTCTGAAGGTAACAGAGAAAAGGTGTCGTAGGTGTTCAACATCATTGCTTTTAACATTTTTTTTTTTTTTTCTGTACGCGGGCCTCTCACTGTTGTGGCCTCTCCCGTTGCGGAGCACAGGCTCCGGACGCGCAGGCTCAGTGGCCATGGCTCACGGGCCCAGCCGCTCCGCGGCATGTGGGATCTTCCCGGACCGGGGCTCGAACCTGCATTCCCTGCATCGGCAGGCGGACTCCCAACCGCTGTGCCACCAGGGAAGGCCAACACCATTGCTTTTAAAAACATTGTAAAATACAAACCTTCCAAGTCCAGCTAATTAACTAAACTAAATTCCAGCGATTTGGTTTTAGCTGTTTGAGCTTTTGGTGAGAGAGCTCGTGGTCGTAATTTACTCAGGTGCCGTCTGCCCCTGGTTAGGGCCACCCTGGCCGGACACTTACTTGAGTTCCTGAGAGTTGGCCGCCATGAGGGATTTCAGAGTCTTATCTGCCAAAGGACATCCAGAAACACTGAAGAGGGAGGAGAAAGCAAAAACAGAGACACACGCGCTGACACACGCAGGCCCGACTTGGGGGCAGCCTGCGCTGGTGAACACATGTTCGATCCACTGACGGGGTTTGGGACAAAGTCTGAACCCGGCTTTGCTGCTCTAGTGAGTCCGGGCTTTGGGCACCTTGACTACTTGTCACAGACTCTGGTTTGCTATTTACCAAACCAGGGGCTTTAGCCCAGCGAGACCCCCGGCTCCAGTGATGACTGACCCAGAGAACCCTCCCTCTGCATCCCGAGGGATGGTGCTCAGAAGTTAAGGCCCTGCCCAGAGGGACAGCGAATCCCATGGGTGACACAGGTGGGAGGAAGGGCCGAGCACAGCCTCTGCACTACTGTCCCTCCAACCCTTTACTGAACCCTCCCACAGCGTAAAAGGTCAGTTCAGGTCACTGCTGTCCTCCCTGGGTTTCACTTGAGCCCTAAAGCTAGACAAGACCCGAGCCTGACATGAACTCTAACTTTTGGCTGTAGCCTGGATCATAGGATCAGAAAACCGTTACTGACCAGGGAAGTACACTTTCTTTACAATATCAGTAAAAAGACTGAAGACTTAGCTTTATTTCTGAAAAACGAAACGAACCAAAACCCCAACTAACTCAGTCTCCAACTCCCGATCGAGATAATATCTTTCTAGAGAGGGTGAGGGTGAGTCCTTACGGAGGACAGATGCGGAACGCCTAAGTGAGAGGGCGGGGAGCTACCTGCGATGAGATGCATAGTTGCCCGTGACGTGCCCGCTCCCGTCGCATCCTGGCGTTGGACAGCTGGGTCAATAAAAACATAGAATCAGGGTCAGGTGCCTTCACGGATGCACTTGCTCTGACTGGGTATGAGGTAGCTTCTCTTTTCAAGACCAGTTAACACATATGGGACGTGAAGAAGCTAATGAACTAAAGATGTAGATTATATAAGGACCAGCGGACGAGACAAGAGGGAACTGCCATGATCCTGGGTTATTAGTTTCCAGGATCACATCAGCTCTCTGATTCAGACGATGGAGGACAGTGATGCTAAAATACGTGTCCTGGTAATGGATGTGAGTCAATCAACAGTCAGTGGTGTTCTATTTGTTTGAAAATATGAGTTATAAAACATAAATATTAAAAACCCATGCTTCACCATGATAGCAGCTCTTAGGTACCAATTACATCACAGATTTCAGAAAGAAATTTTTGTGACTTTTTTTAAAGAAAAAGATAACATAGTAACTTCATAAGCATGTTAGAAAACACCTGAAAAAGAAGATCTTTGAAAATACTACATATGGCTAAAATGTAAACTGACATTTTAGATGGGACAGTTGCCGATAGTACAGAAAATAGTTACGAAGTTTAGTTAATAAAGCTTGTGATCAGTTTCATCCGAAGTTTTGAACCCAGCAAAGACGATGAGGAATTAACCACCTAAGCGGTAGGCTCTCCGGGCTGCCTGCCCAGGACCGGAGTCTGTCCCGGGCACTTTATTTGTCTCAGAAGCCGGTCACGTTCTGCGCATCTTACGTGTGTTTTAAAAATAATGCAAGTGGATAGTTATCCTGAGCAGTTTTGCTGCCAGAGTTAACAGGTTCCTTGGTTTCGGAGCCCTTTATTTCCCTCTGACGCTGCTTGAAAGTTGCTGGTGTGAGGTAAGCAGATTGACCCCAGCCCACTCGGTGGTCTTTGTGTCAATAATCAGGGACATCAGCTACGTCACTCGTGCTTTCTGATGTTTTCGGCACCCTGCCTAACGTGAAGGCTCACCCACGCGTGGAGCGCAGACTCTGCCTCTTTAAAGGGGCATTTGGGGATAGATTGCTGACATCCAAGATTTCTGAAACGTCACCTTCTCAGTATTTTTTTTCCCTGTGAGCTACATTCCAGTCATTCTCAGGTACTCTAAGAAACTGTAAGAGTTAGAACGTCTTCATCTCTCAGAGAGATGCTTGATTTCCGCAGCTTGATCCGAGCTGAACCAGCCATGCAACACCAGAAAGGAAAATGCGGAAGCTACAAATATACGTAAACAAGTAAAGAAAAAAAAGAACAACGACCAACATCTGAGCTGGGTTATCTTGCAAGTGCCACTCACCCGCTAAACAGAGAAAAAATCTTTTCTGATAATTACACAGCTGGAATATTCAGAGCGCGAGAGATGGGTCACAGTGCCCTGCGAATTCCTACTTTGGAAATACATCGCCACCTGGTGTGCCAAAATAGCTTTGCATTTATTTTATTTTACTTTAAATTTTATTTCTATTTTTAAATTATGCCTATTAACACTGCCAGGAGAGGCAAAATGCCAATGATTTTTTAAACCAGACAGTTATAAATTACTTAGGAAGTATAATGATAAAGTGTGCACTTAAACAGTGGCTACTTTGTTTCAGCTTTGTGGTATAAAGAGGTCAAGGAATAAAGCCAAGATTGAAGGGGGCGAGGTAGTGGGAAAAGGTCCTGTTTTGGATCCTGACGGCTGGTTTAATTTACAGATCTTCAATGAGAAATCTTGTACAATAACATGTGCAGATTCCAGTTGGGGGATATATTCTGGGAAGATTGGCAAATGAGAGTATCACAACTTAGAGAAAGGAAACTAGCTAGTTCCCTCAGTAAGTGGTGCTCAAACTCTAAGCAAATTCATGTTGATCAATGACATCAAAAAGTCCTATTTTAGCGGAACAGTTTCTGGTAAGCAATTAAGGTGCATTTATCTCTTAGAAACATAAAACAAAGCATAATAAGGACAGGATGAAACTGTAAAGCAGTGAGACATTTACAGAACCAGTGTGTGACACAGGTGTGTAGAAGTACGTGGTACCCACCCAAGCGCTCCCCTGTTCCGAAATGAGCGGAAAACCACGAGGCCCCTAGAGAGTCAATTTCCTAGGAATTCATGATTATATTCCAAAAATTGTTCACCATCTTTTTGGAGCCCTTTCTCTTTGCACCCATGAGAAGTGCCCATTACAAAATGATCCCACTTTATTTTTCTGTCTAAAATGTGATGCAGGTTAATTATCAGTTCTTTACATTTCATTTAGCTTGGAACGACTGGAAATTTCCAAAATCTACCTTCAAAGGATAAACATTAGCCCTTTTGGAAGATATCTGAGATCATACACAGACACAAAACGCATACAAAGATTTTAGAAACTCGACTCGCAGGCCCATGGCAGCCTTGACGTGGCTGCGGAGGGCACTGTGCTTGGTGACGTGCAGCTCTGGTGCGTGGGCCCTACATCATCAGGAAACGTAAACCTCCTAAGAGAACATCATGCTCGAGGCAGCAATGTCTGCCCACGAAATCCTTAAGGAATGCAGCATAACCAATTATTTAAAAATCACTTGACCATAAAAAGAAATGAAATTGAGTCATTTGTAGTGAGGTGGATGGACCTAGCGGCTGTCAGACAGAGTGAGGTAAGTCATAAAGAGAAAAACAAATACCATATGCTAACACATATATGGAATCTAAAAAAAAAAAGGTCATGAAGAACCTAGGGGCAGGACAGGAATAAAGACGCAGACATAGAGAATGCACTTGAGGACACGGAGGGGGAAGGGGAAGCTGGGACGAAGTGAGAGAGTGGCATGGACGTATATACACTACCAAATGTAAAATAGATAGATAGTGGGAAGCAGCCGCATAGCACAGGGAGATCAGCTCGGTGCTTTGTGACCACCTAGAGGGGTGGGAGGGAGACGCAAGAGGGAGGGGATATGGGGATATATGTATACATATAGCTGATCCATTTTGTTACACAGCAGAAACTAACGCACCATTGTAAAGCAATTACACTCCAGTAAAGATGTTAAAAAAAAATCACTTGAGTGTGGACAGGACAGACTGATGCTGGACTGGGGTCTTCCGATCGACATCTTGTGTGTGCAGGGCCTGTGCAGCGTCTGAGGTGTGTCCCTGTCACCGGGGAAACGAGTGGCAGTGCAGTGGTACCAGGGGCCCGCGCGGGGATGTGGAAGAAGCAACCTCAGTGGCTGGAACAGGCTGCCCTCCTGGGAAAGGGGGCGGGAGCAGTGGGGCTGGGAAGGGGGGACCACAGCAGCCGGGAAGGCCTCTCGGATGGGTGACACGTGGGGGAAGAGCTGAGGGAGGGGAGGACGGCCCCGCAGAGATCGGTGAGCAGAGCATTCTACTCAGGACAGGGTGCTTAATCTATTGTATTAGAAAAACGTAAACGTACTTTTCTGCTGAGGGATTCAGAAGAGAGGGTACAGATGCCAGTGCCTAAGTGCAAGGGTCCCTCTTTGCTAGAAACTCTCATTAGCTGGCAGCTTTAACTGTATTGGGTGAGAATATACGTGAACGTTTAATCACTTTCCTGTGGAAAAGATTTTCTTGCATGTCACTCACTCCCGGCAACCACGCCCCCGGGACTACACTATCTGCTGAGGATATAAATGTCCCAAAGCCACGGTTCCCGCCTTGCCTTTGCCTGAAAGCCCCTCCCCTCCCTGTGCCCTCTCTCCCTCCCTCAACGTCCACCCTGATGTCTCCATGTCCCCCGCACTGTGGTGACCGGAAGACGAGGAGAAGGCGGTCAGGACGGCCTGTGTCCTGGCGATGGCCCGGGCGAACTCACACCTGTAAGCGAGCCGTGTGCGCCGCACTCTGACCTCCAACGGCCCCCGGCCAGAGATCTTCGGGGTGAAAAAGGAATAAGGGTGTGCGCGCTGGGCTCAGGCCACAGTCCTGGTTAACGTCCCTGCGTCATTTGGCGGCACGTCCCTCGCACCCCAGCTCTGCCCCCGCCCCCCGCTCCTGCCGCGCGTCCCCCCACTGGCTGGACTTGCTTATTCCCAAGGCCCGCTCTCCTGGGGTTTGCCCTGCCTTCTCTGCTTTAACCTCTTTGAACTTGCTGTGGCATCTGAGACCATCCAAGGCCCAGGTGGGAGTTTTCTGAGCTCTCAGCTCCCATGACCATCACTTGCCTCCCCCTTGGCCCCAGGTCTTTGCTCTTTGTGGGCTTCTTTTTCCCTGTCAGGTCCCAGCAGGATGCGTGCCCTCGGATTCTGGGCCGGGCACTCTGTCTGCTTCCTCTTATACATCTTCCCTGGAGGCCCCATCTCCCAGGCCGCAGCTCACGATCTCACGTCTGCATCTCTAGCCAACATTTCAGGTGATCTTCCTGATGCCAGACGGTCCCCACGCGCACCCGGCCCCTGAAGAATTCTGCACACTGCTCTTCCTAAGATACCCCAGCCCTAGTGCACTTTTCTGCCCAAACACCCTGTGGCTTGTTCACGGGAAACCTGGCCATCTTCTCAGGGCCCTCGCCCTGCTCTCTCTCTCTCTCTCCAGGTCACCTGGTCCTGGGGCTCAGCTTGGGCCCTTCTGCTCCGGACAGCCGGGCCTGTCTCAGAACCCACTGCAGCTCGACTAGTACTTCCTGCCCTGTCCTTTCAACTTCTGAGTCACGGAAGCCCTTGAGAATGTGACGAAAACCATGAGCCCCCTTCCCAAATAACACTCTGCAGTTAAGCTTTATGAGTCTGCAGACTCCCTGAAGCCCTGACTTAGATCCTCTGAGGCCAGTGGGTGTTAGATTAAGATCTGCTGATCAGAACATGAACATTTCTAATTGTTTTACATGTTTTGTTTTTCAGTCGATTAGACTTTTAATTCTCTTAGCATGAGATCACGTCAGGTACATTTTTTTCATAATCCTCTTAGTTCCGAGCACAGGTCTAGGTATATACAGAACATTGAACTACCAACGGGTTGAAATTGCCCTAAAACATCTGCAAAGTCAGCTCCATACGCCAAGGCGTTGTCTGTTACTCAAGGTTTTGAACTGGAGTCTCCGCTCTAGAACCACAGAGTAAGCCACTCCCGATGACTTACGTGATTAGCTCTTTCTTGAGATCTCTTGCGTGGAGCTTGGGTTTAGGGCTTGGTATGGAGGCCTCTCCAGGGAACTTCTTTTCCTCTAAATTTTCTAGAGAGCTCACTGGGTCTTTCTGAAAACAAAAATAATACAGAAGCACACAAGGCATTAGGAAACCCTGGGAAGACAACTGTATTTGAAGTCATTGGGGTCAAATTTGAGTTTTGGCTTAAAGACTTAGATGACATCCCTCATCGGATTTGTACACAAAATAAATAAGATAATGAGTATAAGGGTAGATCTGGACCGCTATGGACATCTATGCTCGGTGAAGAATGAGAAATTGTAACTCACGGGCACACTTTAGAAAGTTTGCATTTTGGCAAATATAACTACAGAGGTATTTCTTGAGCTATGTAAATAGGTTAATATTTTAATATATTTTAAGTTTTACAGCATAGCAAACATTTCGTAGAGAACATGGGAAGAGTTCTTTATGCACACAGCAGTCATTGGTAAAAGAAACACTGCAAAAAATGAATCACACATATTTTCAAACAGAGAAGGAAGAAGTAAATTTAGGCTAGGAGAATGTCCTTTCTTCTTTTTTTTTTTTTGTGGCGATACGCGGGCCTCTCACTGTTGCGGCCTCTCCCGTTGCGGACACAGGCTCCGGACGCGCAGGCTCAGCGGCCATGGCTCACAGGCCCAGCCGCTCTGCAGCATGTGGGATCTTCCCGGACAGGGACATGAAGCCATGTCCCCTGCATCGGCAGGTGGACTCTCAACCACTGCGCCACCAGGGAGCCCAGAATGTCCTTTCTGATAAGCAGACAATTAAGATTTAAATTGTTTGTTTAAATATGTAATCACCGAGTCCACAATATCTAGGCAACATTTAGTTTGATTTTTCTGGATAATTGCTTTTCGTCTCACATCACTTCCTGTTTCCCTTAAACTACCTCTTTTGCTAAGTTGGCATTTTGTAATGTTTTACTCATTGGATGGAATCTCTTGTTGGGTTATCACTAATTTTCATGGCCTTATTTTAAGCTTGGGACTGATCCTGATTTCATAAGGAAATCTCACTGATCCTTTCAAATCATTTATTTACCATCTGATATATTATCTTACAGAAAACTAATGACGGTTTTATTCAGTCACATAATTAGCTTACTTTTATCATTAAGTTTATATCCAGTAAATAGAATACGTTCTGGATTTAATATTAAAATCAGATTAACTAATATAAAAACACTGTCTCCTAAATCTCAAAAGTACTGATCCATTTAAGGTGAGAAAACAATTTTGAGTTATTCAAGATAAATCTCATTTAAATCAAATGAATATGAAATTGCAAGGGCAAATACAATTTTAATAATCCTGAGTCTACACCCCAAATCAGTGGAAAAACAAAATCCCTGGATTTTCCCAAACAAAGAAAAACTCTTAAGCCTTCATCTCAGTCATAAAGGCAAATGCAATCTCTTTCATTAATTACTTGGATAACAGTTCAATCAATTATTTTACATAGGACCACACAGTGGTAAATACGTTTCCACGACCTCAAGTAACATTATCTTCAGACCAAATTAATAAAACCTGGTTTGGTCTAGTTTCTTCTTTCATATTATTTTTAATACTGAGTATTCCATTTTATATTATTGATTAATGTTTGAAAATAGTAGCAGATACTAATACACCCCTGAAAAATAGAAATAGGTGTTCGATGATAGTTGTCTACTAAGGTAGAAGAGAAGGGCTATTTTAATGCTGCTTCCGTGGAATCTATAGAAAAGAAGTGAATTATGCGTATCCTTTTCACGTTTCACAGCGTTAATGCCTAAAGCGAAGCATTAGCACTACCTTCCGTCTCATGTGGAGCTACCTGGATTCAGCCCGGTGGTGTTTTCCACTATAATTTACAAACGACTTGGCCTTTTGAAAGTCGATACAAATGATAAACCCAATTTTGTCTCAGTGTGGAGCAGCTTTTGTTTTTCTGTTCAGATGCTGAATTTTTCACAAAAATGGCATAAAGTGAAAAAGAGCTAGTTTATTATTTTCTTTGTGATGAACGAGAGCAAAGTATCTCTAAGGAGGCATGTACAGATGAACACATAAAGGTCATTAGCTGTTGTTTGTTGAATCTGCACATTATGGAAGACAAGGGAATAAGGGATTTTGAAAGAAATGATCAACTATGAAAGTTTAACTTATTTGACTCAAATGCATTCAAAATTAATGCTTGCAGAATATATGGTATTTAACTTAGCACAGTAGCACGTGCTGATGTTTCAGTAGGATAATTTTGTTGGATATGACCTTTTAAATATTTTGTAACTTCTTTTAAAAACTATGGACTCTTGGGTATGTGATTGCATTATGAAATAGTTGTCTTTTTCCCTTTTTTTTTTTTGCTTAGCATTCTACCTCTAGAAGCTCGCAGAGAGCATAGGTATTAAAATACAGGTGACCGTCACTATAAGAATGCTTAATTTTGTTACAGAAGCATTGTATATTGGATAAACTCCTAAAAAGCATACCATAAAAATATGCCAACATCATTTGTCAGAATTTTTTCAACATTTAAAGTATCATTTTGAAAATAATAAATTTATATTGGGGAGACATAAAGAGAAAATGTGGCATACATATATGTGTGTGTTTAGAGAGTATATGGGTGCAATGAAATTCCTTTAATGTACAGACAGAAGTTTATATAGATTTCAGTAAAGACCAGAACATAATGGGAACATGAATAACAGATAATAGCATCTGGCACTTTTAACATGTGAAGCCCTGAAATCTTTGGAGAACTGACAGTTGAATGAAACTGACAGCCTAGTTATTTCTCAGCGCTTTCCTTTTGAGATAATTTGAGGTTTTTCCAGATTCAGGATTTTGTTTTTAGAGGGCATCTGGACAGGCTATTTCACTGAGAGAGACAGACAATATTTTCTGAAAATTACCACCAAAATGAGGCAACTGTTGTGCATATGAACTAGATAACAATGAATTGGAAATAATCGCCCAGTTTCTGGTCGTGGCAACGGGTGTGAGTCTCGTGTGGGATGTGCGGGGCTGGGGAGGTGAGAACAGTCCACGTTCACAGAGCACCGCTGGGGCCCCGAGCTGCGCCTCTGCGGAGCTCACGGGAAGGACAGCCAGGACCATCCGTCCCTGGTTTGTGTGGTCACGTGGAGTCACGTCCTGTAACCGGGCTCAGGGGCTCTGGTCCTGCCATCCTAAGAAGCACCGAAACCACTGTGGTCTCCAGCACACACCTGGCCAGGTACCACTGCTTCATCATTCGCTTTCTCCTTTCCTTCCTGCTTTTTCTCAATATTTCCTAGCTGTCTCCATTTCCCTGTGTACTTTTTTCTTTCCCTTTTCTCCATTTTCTCCCTCTCCCTTTTCTTCATTTTAGGGAAGCCCAGGCCCATTGCTTATTTTCTCTATGACCAAAGAACAACAACTTTACCCCGGCAAGCCTCAATTTTCTCCTCTAGAAACTTTGATAATAATCCTGCCTTTCAGAACTGTTAGGATAATGAGCTGCTGTTTATAAAGATCTTTAATCTTTATTCTTACTCAACATGGCCTCCCTCTGCTACCTTCCCAACGACGACATTGAATACAATCTACTTTTTCAAAATAATAACTATCGCGTATCACATTTTTCATTTAGGGATTCAGAACAAAATGTGAAAAATACTCTCTATTGGTAAATTACCTTGGCACGGATGAAAGCACAAAGAACAAGGCAGAGAAGCTGCCCCAGGAGTTACAGGGGTTCAGAAGCACCTTTGTGTGTGTCCCCGCGGGGACAGCGCCCCAGCAATGAACCACCCACGTTCAGACCGTGACAATAGGCGTTAGGCTGAAACCATATTTGTCAACTCAAACCTAGTGCAGGGCTTCCCTCGTGGCGCAGTGGTTGAGGGTCCGCCTGCCGATGCAGGGGACGCGGGTTCGTGCCCCGGTCCGGGATGATCCCACGTGCCGCGGAGCGGCTGGGCTCGTGAGCCATGGCCGTTGAGCCTGCGCGTCCGGAGCCTGTGCTCCGCAACGGGAGAGGCCACAACAGTGAGAGGCCCGCGTACCGCAAAAAAACCCAAAAAACAAAAACCCTAGTGCAAGCACTTGGACTCCAAGAACTCAGTTGATGTCTCCGAAGTCCTCTTTGCTGCTCTCAGTAACACTGAATTTCCACTTAGCTTGTCAGTTCCAGACGTCAGGATACTTAGGCTGCCATTTGCAGCAGAGAGTCTACACTGTCAGACCTGAAGGGGGCGAGCCATTCCGGAAGGAGCAGAAACCTAATCTGAACAAATCCTCTCCCCCACGATTTTGCTGGCGCGTTGCACACTGTCACAGGTCCGTCAGCCTTAGATAGGAACGTGCTCCAGCTGAATCCATGAAGCCGCCTGGATGAATCCACATGTTTTGATAAAGAGAGAATATTTGTCACGAGACTGAATTTTCTGGTGATCTGAGGGGTAAGTACATACAAGGAGGGCCCTGAGGTGCTCACTAGACCCCCGAGCAGCAGGAGTGTCCCGGAATACGAGGGTTACCCTGTAGACATCGCTGCACAAGCTTAAAACCGATGTCCAATGACACAAACACCCTGAAGGGAACAAGAACCCGCTATGCTTCGTTACTGGTCGGGACTGGACTGGACGCCTGACTGTGTGTGAGCAGAAAGGAGACTGCTTGTCAACGGCGCCTTGGCCTGTGTACAGCGGGCTCGCAGGGGTGAGGACAGAACGTCTAAGCCCCCTGCACGCAGCACCGAGACTCCCCAACACGGGGGGTTCCCTTCCAGCTGGATCGCCCAGGAACAGGGACGCGTGATGCTTATCCGGAAGGGACTGTCCTCCGTGCCACGTGCCTTTGACTGGACCTCTACCTCCAGGCCTCGTAATTGCCATTAGGTCCCCCTGTGGGGAGTGGAATAGGCCCGGTTGGCAATCGGGAGTCTCGTGGACCGGGGGCATCCCCCCTTTCGGAAGCTGATGTGCACAGACTGGACCGAATCAACAAACTTGCTCTCAGCCCACCACCCCCCCGCCTCCTGACTTCCATCTCAGACCCGCGTGCCGAGCGATCGCTAATGCGAATACCGGCAGATTTCTGGATTGCGTGATGACGTAAGTTAGGTGTAACTTCTGTGATTTTGCACAGCTGAAGCAGCCGGGGACGTGGAAGAGGGCAGAGATGCACACTCACCGGTTCACAGTCACCACCTGAGGCGAAGCAGCTTCTTACACATTGCAGGGTCAGTTTTATATTTATTAGAGTCAAATGTATATGATTTAAGAAACAGTTCTTCTAAAACAGTGTTATGATAGATTAAGACCATCCCTAAATACTTGGGTGAATATTTTTTAATAAATTTATTTATTTATTTTATTTTTGGCTGCGTTGGGTCTTCGTTGCTGTGTGTGGGCTTTCTCTAGTTGCGGCGAGCGGGGGCTACTCTTCGTTGAAGTGCACGGGCTTCTCATTGCAGTGGCTTCTCTTGTTGCGGAGCACGGGCTCTAGGCGCACGGGCTTCAGTAGTTGTGGCACATGGGCTCAGTAGTTGTGGACTGCGGGCTCTAGAGCTCAGGCTCAGTAGTTGTGGCTCGTGGGCTCTAGAGCACAGGCTCAGTAGTTGCGGCACACAGGCTTAGTTGCTCTGCAGCATGTGGGATCTTCCTGGGCCAGGACTCCAACCCATGTCCCCTGCATTGGCAGGTGGATTCTTAACCGCTGCATCACCAGGGAAGTCCTTGGGTGAATTTTTAAAAGCCAAGCAGAATGACAATGACTATACCCCGTATGGCAGACTCCAACCTGAAGCTGCTGCTGTGTCAGTCCCCCCACCCTTCTCGTGATGGTGTGGCCAGTGGTGACGCAGAGCCTGCCTTGGGTCCTGGGGGCTCCTCCGGCCCTCCCGTCTACTCTGCATGCCTGCTAAGCTACTCGCTGGTCCGTGAGCTTGGTTACAGGTTGGTCCTCCTACCAGACTGAGCACGCGTGTGGAGGAAGCGTGGGCAGGAAGCGCGTGCAGGAAGCGTGGGCAGGAAGCGCGTGCAGGAAGTGTGGGCAGGAAGCGCGTGCAGGAAGCGTGGGCAGGAAGCGCGTGCAGGAAGCGTGGGCAGGAAGCGCGTGCAGGAAGCGTGGGCAGGAAGCGTGTGCCAGGTGGTGCTGCATCCTCAGGACCGATCTTACTGCCTGGACGTGGGGATCACAGTGAAAGTGTGTGGAGGGAGGATGGGAGGGAGGGAAGGAAAGAAGGGGAACAGGAAACAGCCCAGCCTTGTCATCACTGCCATTGACATTGACTCATGCCCTGAGATGTTAAAGTAGATGCTAAAATCACACAAGGAACTATACTCAATATTACGTAATAACCTATAAGGGAAAAGAGTCTGAAAAAGCATACATACACACACACACACACACACACACACACACAAACACACACACACATATGTATAACCGAATCGCTGTGCTCTACCTGAAACCTACACGATATTGTAAATCAACTACACTTCAATGAAAAAGCACCTGCTAAATGGAATGAGTCTTCCACCGAAGTCTCTGAGCTTCACACAACTGTAAAAGGTGAGGATGCGCACGTTCAAATGTCTATTTCAGTTCTTTAAGCATGTCAACTGGCAAGTACAGACCACTTCCCTGACAAACAATCACCTACGGTAAAGCTGGGGTCACATCTGCAATGTCACTGAGTCTAACCAGTGGAGGGTGTGGCCATGAACTCTTTCGAATGACACCGAGTCAAGGCTAATCAGACCCAGCCAGGTTGCTCCAACTGTGAGATGTGGGCTGAGAATTCCTGCACGGCCACAGTGTCTGGCTTCCAGGGGGGAAGCCACCTCCAAGGATAACCCAGCCCACACCTCTGGAGTTGCCATGGCTGAGACATCCCACGTCCACGATCAGTCCCCGGACCACGGCTCTGCACACAGGGACGCCAACACCATCCCTCCACGAAACCACGGAAGGGGATTTGACGAGACGCGTCCTTGCCCCCTATTCGTTCTCGTGTTCCGGCATCCGGTGCGGAGCACACGGAGGCAGGCGGCCTGGTGTTGAGTGACACCCTGCCCCTCACAGGCTGCCGTGTCCGAGGGAGAGATGACGTCACCTCTCACACAGCGCACGCTATTCAGCCGTAACGGGGGTACAACGCACTCTGATGACATATTGTTTTAGGCAAGGGATGGGAAACGTTGGATTCATTTATAAATTCCTCCTGAAATTTAAAACCAACGTTTTACCAAAATCAAAAACAAGGTACAGAATTACGTATTATCTACACAGGATTGCGAGAATTAATCCAGGAGGAAAAAGCTGACCACACCCTTCGATCTCGCTCCGTCTCAAGCTTATCGGCCACATTGAAACAATACCTCTTTCTCCTCCTCTGTCTTCCCGTGAGCTTTGCTATAGTTGATAGGCGTGTTCCAGCCCTCGTGATCACAGAGGGCCTGGTAGAAGGCGGCATTGACCAACAGGCTGCTGGTTTTGAATGGGGAAGAGGAAGCAGTTGGAACAGAAGGGTTAGTGGAAGTTAGGGGTGCAGCTTTGTCCAGGATTCGGTTTTTTTTCATGCTTAAGTCCAATGTGCCATTTTCATCCACTTCTATCTCGGCTCCCTGGTATACAACAGGAAACAGAAAAACATTTAAGCAGTTTGCAGTGGTAGCCTAGCCACGTGGGCTTTTAAGGGATCATTTTAAATGCAAGCTTTTATGGAAGTATATCTGATTTTAAATCTAGCTTTCCGATTTGCTTTGGTTAATGTTCAATTCTTAGGCAGACTTTTCAGAGCAGCCCCATTAGTGAGCTTCGTGTTTCTGGGTTTAAACAAAGTAAGCCTAATATAAGTAAGATGGTCCAAATACTAAATGTACTGGCTAAACCTGTTTTATCTTTTTTCCCCCAAGTTTAGCTTTAAACCTTCCTTTCTAGTTTGCAGAATTATCACTCCCAATTCATCCTTTGAAGCATTAACACTTGAGTTTATAAGGAGGCACAATATTAATCTAACGTGAAAAACACGCACAAATAACCAGCTGGAAGAGACTTTTTACTGGGAAATACGAGAACTATATTAGATTAGTAGGAAAGTGACATTTTACCCTGGATGCCTTGCGCCAGAAAAGCTTGGTTAACTCGTGGCGGGCGTGTTGGGGGAGGCGGGCAGTGTAAACCAAAGTTCCCCTGGGGGCCTGGAGTGGAGGTACCAGGTGTCACATGACAGGACGGGGCGGGCAGCAGGGGGTAAGTTCTACAGTGAAAACTCCAGAATAAAGGTGATTCTCCTCCAGATACTCAGTATGAGACTTGAACTCTACCTCACGGCGTTTCTCTTCGGGAGACCTTTGGATAAGCTTCGTCTTCTTTTTAAGGTTCAAGTGCCAACAAAGTCCCCAGGTGCCCTGGACCTTCCACAACTCATGTGCCCGAGGATGGCGTGCGTGGCCCTGAACCGTGAACACCACCGGGCAGTAACTCCCAGAAGGCGGGGTGAACGAGCTCGTCACCCTCGCAAGTGGGTCAAATGAATACCTGAGCGGCACTGTCACTGTCATCCATCAATTCACAATTAGCTTCTGGACAAGGTCTCTTCTCTTTTCCCTTTGGCCGGCAAAGCAGAAGTCTTCTCTGAATATCCTCCTAAGATCCCTAACGGTTACTTCCCAGGGGTTTATTTTAACTCCCCATTTACACTGCACCCATACCCCCTCCCCAGCAGTTCCCCCTGAGATGTGATCCACCGTAGCGGCCGCCTGAGTTAAAAAATAAAAGCATCTCTTCTGTTTGCTTGTTTGACCTGCAAAGTTCCTATTCTCAATCTCTCAGCCTATGAGGTAGAAATGCTCTATTATATTTGTGGGAGGTAAATACGCTTCTAATATATTTGTACTAAGATGTTTGGTCATATCTTTCTGTCCTTTTCAGTAAATAGTTTAATCTCCTGTGATAGTTTTAAGCCCTGAATTTCACAGTACAGCTTATCCGGGATAATAACTTAGTAACCACCACATCTTATGCCATCTGTATAATATCAAATACGTTTTTATACCAGCATTAATAAACCTTAGTTACAAAAATCCAAGATATTAACCATATCAGTGCTACGTGCTCTCTCCACGATACAATGTATTCTGCCAGGAGTACATCAAAGCAATTTTTGGCTTCAAAACTGATACATAACTATAGAAAAGAAACAGAGCTATAGCTATCAAGTTTAATGGCCAATGTAAAGTAAAATGCTAAATATTGTAGTTGCTGACATTTTTCATAAAAAAATAAAAAAACTTGGGTTAAGACTGCACAACCAACATTCACATAAAATTCCAGACCTCTGTGACAGATGGCTTAGGAAAAAGGAGTCACGTGACTGGGCTGCAGTGTTTTATAGTGCAAAACCCATAAATAGTGCAGATTCGAGCTTGCTGAAAAAATACCAACTATTCCAAGACAACACTAATATACATTTTAGCTTTTACAGGAAAAAGAAACTTCCCATGAGTAAATTAAAAAATCGGAGATTCTCAGAGTTGCGATGGTCCTACATCTTGAGTAATCATGGGCTGATTGAAAAAAAAAATCATTCCTAATGTTTAAAAGAGGTGCTTTTCTGCACCCCGTGCCCCAGCCGGCTGCTCTGAGCACCTGACTGGGCTGGAGGCGGCCGTGTGGGTACAGATGGGTTTTAAGTGAGCTCACAGATGCGTTCAAAATTACACACAGCACCAGGGAAGGGCCCCTTTCTGCCCATGGATGGGCGGCTCACACGTTTACTGCACGGATTTTATTCAGAGCATTATCAACAGACATCACATCTCTCTGTGCTTGAAACTCCAAATGGCAGGACAACGAGGACGGGGTGGGGGGGGCGGCAGGAGGGGGAGGGAACGGCTGCACCCTGACATGGACCCCCAGCCGGACGCCGAATACACTCGTTTCTTAAAGGGCTGTTTTATACCCTTGTTTTCAGTATTTGAATTTTAAGCTTTTTGAGGCTGGTCTAACACTACTCATACGCTTTCCAACTTAGGAGCGACATCAGTGACCATCTACTTCAGCTACTTTTGAGTTACAGATGCTACCTGTAATAAGACAGATGTATTTATTCATGAAATGACTGAGAAAGCACATAATATTTTCAAGCCACTATATTTACGGGTAAAAGAAAACTGAAACGTACAGTGTCCCTGACTTCAAGGAGCTTCTTTTGTGCATATAGGACATCTTTAGTGAAATAGACTATAAATTATTATTTTAAGTTATATAATTTATACATAAATTATACAATTATAAATTATTATTCAACTGAAAGTTGAGATAATTTTTCATTATAAGTCTTATCTGTGCTATAAAAGAAGAAGTGACTCAGATGTCTGCCAACAGAGAAACGATACTAGGCTGCATCTATTAAATGGCACGTTACAAAAGTAAAACAAAATAAAAATAAATAAATTTTATAAAAGGGCTTCCCTGGCAGCACAGGGGTTAAGAATCCGCCTGCCAATGCAGGGGACACGGGTTCGAGCCCTGGTCCGGGAAGATCCCACATGCCATGGAGCAACTAAGCCCATGCGCCACAACTACTGAGTCTGTGCTCTAGAGCCTGCGAGCCACAACTACTGAGCCCACGTGCCACAACTACTGAGCCTGCGAGCCACAACTACTGAGCCCATGCGCCACAACTACTGAAGCCCACGTGCCTAGAGCCCATGCTCCGCAACAAGGGAAGCCACCGCAATGAGAAGCCCGCACACCGCAATGAAGAGTAGCCCCCGCTCGCCGCAACTAGAGAAAGTCCGCGCGCAGCAACAAAGACCCAACGCAGCCAAAAATAAATAAAAATAAAAATAAATAAATTTAAAACAATGGCATGTTATGTACTCAGTCAAATGATAATTATGAGAAGTTTGTTGCAACAGGGAAAAGACTTATGTCACTGAAAGCAGGAGACAGCCTGGCATGCTGGCTATGTGTACAGCTAGGGAAAACGGGGAGAAATTCATTTTCTGAAGAAGAGCAAATGGGAAAACACAGAAATTCTTGCATTTGTAGTTAGAGGATAGGCCGATGGCTGTTTTCCTCCGATATTTTCCGGGAAAATGATGATATTATGTTGTTTCAACAATTAAAAACGATCTTACATTCAAAGATGGTGATGGAGTAAAAAAAAGCAAAATTGTAATTTTACCTTAAATGTTCTGATTATGAAAAGCATTAACTTTCAAGACATTGATAGGATAAGATAGCCTTGTTTTCCTTATTTGGCAGGTTTTCTGTTAATACGAGAGAGGTCACCACCACCTTGCCTTTGTGACTGGGCTAAGAGGACATGCAAAGACAGGTGGCCCGCAGCCTGGTTTCTGCTTCCAACTTGCCACTTCTGCTCTTCTGCTCGTGCCTCAAGGAGTTTGTTTGGGGGAGTATCTTTTTGGTACCGAAAGTCCTCTGAAACGTTTTCAAAGCAGGCAGCGTATTGAGTAGAGTTCTCTGTGCTATACAGAAGGTCCTTGTTGATTATCTGTTTTATATATAGTAATGTGTATACGTTAATCCCAAACTCCTAATTTATCCTGTGCTATTTATAGCACAGGGCACTCTACTCAATAATCTGTAATAACCTATAGAGGAAAAGAATCTGAAAAAGAATGGATATATGTGTATGTACAACCGAATCACTTTGCTGTACACTGTAAACTAACACAACATTGTAAATCAACTATACTCCAATATAAAATAAAAATTAAATTAAAAATTAAATTAATATTAAAAAAATCCTCTTGCCTATCCTCAAAAAAAAAAAAAGTAGGCAGGGTATTAACAGTAAACAAATGAGAGACTTCCCTGGCGGTCCAGTGGTTAAGACTCTGCGCCTCCACTTCAGGGGTGCGGGTTCAATCCCTGGTCCAGGAACTAAGATCCCGCATGCCACAAAAATATAAAATAAATAAATAAAATAAAGTAAAATAAATCAATTAACTGAAAACATCTTTTTCTTACTAAACAGCAATCGAATATTAAAACTATTAAGAGTATAGACTTGTGAAATGTACTCAATATAAATCCAGTGATGGAATTCAGAGGAGAATCAAGTGGCTGATATAAGGTATAAAATTAAAGTTGAGTTTGTAACCATTTCCCCCAAGTCTTTGGCACTTGGAATCACAGTGAAAACCCTTGGTGGGCCAGCAGTCTGTACACCAGGGAATGATAAACTCTTCAGGCAGGTCAGAAGTTAGGTGCGTGTGGATTCAAATTTTTGCTCCAATGGCTACAGCTGTGCCACTCAGAAGCAGTCGTTTAGTATCTCCACACTACTTTTCTTCACCTGCAAAATGGGATAATTGTATCTGCTTTACAGAGTTTCCTAGAAGGATTAAAAAGGATTATTATGGGCAGAGTGCTTATTTACAGTGCCTGGCACACAGTAGGTGTTCAATAAACAACAACTGATAATAAGAATAATTTGATTAGGTTTTTGGACCCGAAGAGACCTCCCTATGCTGTTCTACACTGAGGAAAAGAGGCAGTTTCCCCATACATGTCAGCTGGTTCTTTGAGATCCCAACTCAGGTCCCTCAGGACATTTCACTCACATTCTATAGCATCCTCCGACTTTATGTTAAAGTTACTGCAAAAGGCTGGATTCTAACCGCACCCAGAGCCGCCAGACTATTTCTGAGAGCAGGCAGCAGGAATGGCGATGTGATATCCTGCTGTGTCTAGGCCTTGTTCAAGCACAAAACAGACTTTGAACTTTAAACATTTCAAGCAAGTGTCAATTTTTTGTTTTCTTTCAAGGCACACTGTGCATATGCCACTTTGTCTAAACAGGTGGGGAAAACACCAAAACAAACAACAGAGCGCTTGGCAAGCGGCAGCGATCGGGATAAAGATAGACTGTGTGCCTATTCCTACCTCTGCTGAGGGGAGGAAGAGGAGGAGAAAGATGGGGAAGAAGGAGGACGGAGCTCGGGTCTTAGGGAACGTGGCGAACCCCCGCCGCTCGCTTCTCCTGCCGCTTGCTTCTACTCAGCCCTGACCTCATCTCGGGAGCACCCGTCTCCAGACTAAAGCGGGACTGATTGAAGCTGTGGTCCACGTGAGCTCTGCAAACTCACATTAACTCCAAATGGAAGTAAAGGACATGATACAAATCTCAGCACCAAGGACCGTGCTAGCATTGAGATGGGGTTCATCCTTCAGACAAAAGTACCCGTAACCATGACAATCTCCATTAGGGATTTGCTGTTACTAACTTTTCCTCCTGACTTGATTCCTCAAAGAGATACTTAAAACACGCACAAGTGATTTAGGTGGCGTAGACCTGCTGGGTACGTGCTGGCCTGGATTTTAACATATAAACAATTCCTTCTAAGATCTACTTTCAGGATGTGGTGGACTCAAGCTTGGGCAGCGATGGGCAGTGTTAGCCCTGGCATCTCAGCTCAGTGCCAGGGAGGAGGTGTTTTAGTGTTGGGTGGGCAGGTGCTCAGGCTGAGAAATTCTGGAAGGGGGAGAACACTTTGGAACGTGCCTATCGTCCTTCACTGTCTTTAGAAGATGTTCTCTTGCATCTCTGAAGTCTTCCTTCACCCCCTTATCTTCCAGAAGAGTAGGGATTTTGAAAATCACGGATGCAGGCCTCCCAGTAAACCTGGAGTCAGCTGTGAGTCTGCACACAGCATGAAAACCAATCTGTATTAGCTCCGACCAGTGGATGAACGCAATCTCACGGTTAGTGACCTTTGGCTTGATTTTGACAAGGTCATGCTCCTACTCATGACCTGTAATTTGTTCTCCTCTTGGGCTCTTTAAGCAACTTCAGAGAAGCTCATCGGGTAAAGGGAAGGACATGGAGGCAGAAGGAAAATAAATCCGTTGTCCAAATTCTGATCAAATTCCCTACAAGCCACCCATGCCTCCCCTGAGCCTCAGGAACATCACCTCTGAAGACCCAGTTCTCCACCTGGAACGACCACTTCTTTCGTCCTTCTCTTCCTGTAAGCTCCTTGAAGGCGGGGTCTCTGAGGGACTCTAACCTGTGACTTGGGCAGTCCAGCACCTACAGACCTTTCAGGTGGGACAGCTGAGTCCATCTGCCAGAGTATCTCTGGTACATCAAAAATGCTTCTATGCTCTGCTATAGAAGTCAAGAGTAGGGAAAAGCTGTGTATCCTTCTTTCTAAGCTAGGAACTCAAGACATCTATGGATTTGGGCTAGAAAAAACAAACGTACTAACAGCCTGCCATGGAGGCAACACCAAATCCTGGTGGAGAGAGAATCAGGCTAGTATTCAATGTGGAGGGGAAGATCGTTTACACTTAATCCTACATTAAGCGAAGGGCACAGAGCAGAGGGCCACACAGACAATAGAGATGGCTGTCACATGGCTTCACAGGCAAATTCTATCAAACATTTAGAGAAGAGCTAACACCAATCCTTCCCAAACTCTTGCAAAAGATTGCAGAGGGATAAACACTCCCAAATTCATCCTGCGAAGCCACCATCACCCTGATACCAAAACCAGAAAAAGATACCACAAAAAAAGAAAATTATAGGCCAATAGCACTGATGAACAGAGATGCAAAAATCCTGAACAAAATACTAGCAACCAGAATCCTACAGAACATTAAAAGGATCGTACACCATGATCAAGTGGGATTTATCCCAGGGATGCAAAGATTCTTCAATATATGCAAATCATTCAATGTGATACACCACATTAACAAATTAAGGAATAAAAACCATATGATCATCTCAACAGATGCAGAAAAAGCTTCTGACAAAATTCATATGATTTTGATTTTGATTCATATGATAAAAACTCTCCAGAAAATGGGCATAGAGGGAACCTACCTCAACATAATAAAGGCCATATATGACAAACCCACAGCAAGCATCATACTCAAAGGTGAAAAACAAAGTATTTCCACTAGGGTCAGGAACAAGACAAGGAGGTCCACTCTCACCACTCTTATTCAACATAGTTTTGGAAGTCCTAGCCACGGCAATCAGAGAAGAAAAAGAAATAAAAGGAATACAAATTGGAAAAGAAGTAAAACTGTCACTGTTTGCTGATGACATGATACTATACACAGAAAATCCTAAAGATGTCATCTGAAAACTACTAGAACTAATCAATGAATTTGGTAAGATTGCAGGATACAAAATTAATGCACAGAAATCTCTGGCATTCCTATACACCAACAATGAAAAATCAGAAAGAGAAATTAAGGAAACACTCCCATTTACCACTGCAACAAAGAGAATAATATACCTAGGAATAAACCTGCCTAAGGAGGTGAAAGACTTGTACTCAGAAAACCACAAAACACTGATGAAAGAGATCAAAGATGACATAAACAAATGGAGAAATATACCATGTTCTTGGATTGGAAGAATCAATATTGTAAAAATGACTATTCTACCCAAAGCAATCTACAGATTCAATGCAATCCCTATCAAACTACCAATGGCATTCTTCACAGAATTAGAACTAAAGATCTTACAATTCGTACGGAAACACAGAAGACCCAGAATAGCCAAAGCAATCTTGAGAAAGAAAAATGGAATTGGAGGAATCAGGCTCCCCAACTCCAAACTATACCACAAAGCTACAGTAATCAAGACAGTATGGTACTGGCACAAAAACAGAAATGTAGATCAACAGAACAAGATAGAAAGCCCAGAGATAAACCCACGCACATATGGTCAACTTATTTTTGATAAAGGAGGCAAGAATATACAATGGAGAAAAGACAGCCTCTTTAATAAGTGGTTCTGGGGAAACTGGACAGTTACATTTAAAAGAATGAAATTAGAACACTCCCTAACACCATACACAAAAGTAAACTCAAAATGGATTAAAGACTCAAATGTAAGACCAGACACTGATAAAACTTTTAGAGGAAAACATAGGAAAAACACTCTTTGACATAAACCACAGCAAGATCTTTTTGGACCCACCTCCTAGAGTAACAGAAATAAAAACAAAAATAAACAAATGGGACTTAATTAAACTTAAAAGCTTTTGCACAGCAAAGGAAACCATAAACAAGACAAAAAGACAATCCTCAGAATGGGAGAAAATATTTGCAAATGAAACAACAGACGAAGGATTAATCTCTAAAATATACAAACTGCTCATGGAGCTCAATACCAAAAAAACAAACAATCCAGTTAAAAAATGGGTGGAAGATCTAAATAGACATTTCACCAAGGAAGACATACAGATGGCCAAGAGGCACATGAAAAGATGCTCAACATCACTAATTATTAGAGAAATGCAAATCAAAACTACAATGAGGTATCACCTCACGCCGGTCTGAATGGCCATTATCAAAAAAGCTAGAAACAATATATGCTGGAAAGGGTGTGGTGAAAAGGGAACCCTCCTGCACCATTGGTGGGAATGTAAATTGATACAACCACTCTGGAAAACAGTATGGAGGTTCCTTAAAAAACTAAAAATAGAACTACCATATGACCCAGCAATCCCACTACTGGGCATATACCCTGAGAAAACCATAATTCAAAAAGAGACATGCACCACCATGTTTATTGCAGCACTATTTACAATAGCCAGGACATGGAACCAACCTAAATGTCCGTTGACAGATGAATGGATAAAGAAGATGTGGCACATATATAAAATGGAATATTACTCAGCCATAAAAAGAAACGAAACTGGGTTATTTGTAGTGAGGTGGATGGACCTAGAGTCTGTCATACAGAGTGAAGTAAGTCAGAAAGAGAAAAGCAAATACCGTATGCTAACACCTATATAGGGAATCTAAAAAAAAAAAAGGTTCTGATGAACTTAGCTGCAGGGCAGGAATAAAGAGGTAGACATAGAGAATGGACTTGAGGACATGTGATGGGAGGGCGAAGCTGGGGCGAAGTGAGAGTAGCATTGACATATACACACTACCGAATGTAAAACAGTTGGCTGGTGGGAAGCAGCAGCAAAGCACAGGGAGATCGGCTCGGAGCTTTGCAATGACCTAGAGGGGTGGGATAGGGAGGGTGGGAGGGAAGCTCGAGAGGGAGGGGACATGGGGATATATGTATGCATATAGCTGATTCGCTTTGTTGTGCAACAGAAACTAACACGGTATTATGAAGCAATTATACTCCAGTAAAGATCTATTAAAAAAAAAAAGAAATGGCTGTCACTGGGCACTGTTTGATCAGAGCCTATTTTTCAGGGTTAATTACTTTGGCTTTTTCTCTCTCTCTTTTTTTTTTTTTTTGTTACAATAATTACCTTTTGTGGTTTCAGGAATTTATGAGGTTCTCTTTTATATTCAGAAAATAGGATCCAACCAGGATAGAATTCTGCAAACTGTTACAGTTGTGTGCAAATGCAGGCCTGGAAGAAGGATTCTGTACCAGGTGACAGTGTAGGGTGCCACAGTGATCCTATTTTAACAACCACGATGTCAAACAAGACAATTTTCGTGGGAAAAAGGTTCCTAAAACCGCCAGCATCACAAACTCTTCCTAAAAGCCGACTGGTGCACTTTCTGTCTCTTCCACCCTTATCATCAGTGGTTTGGCTTTGCAGTTAGGGCTTGGTTGGCAGTTTGGAGGCTGAGACATGCAGGGGGTTCCTGTCGCCCGGGACAGGCGTATCAGCTCCACAGAGCAACCCCGGCTCACAGAATGCTCCCAGCAGGAGCATCAAATACACACGGCGAGTCCGCTGTTTGAATTTTCGAAATGTGACGATTTAACAGTCACTTTTCTGACCAGAAATGTGTTTTAAGAAGAGAAGAACATATATCGATAAGGGAAAATACCTTCAAATTTTAGTCATCCTTGTTTGATTCATTGTTTGGCTCCAGCAATTAATAGAACGTGGAGAATATAAAGGTTAAAGGCAGAATTCTGAGGAACAAAAAGTGTCTACCTTGCAGATGGAAAGCCTTCACTCTACAACCATTTACTCAAGTAATTTAAGCAGATTTAACCATTATAATATCGGCACTTTTATTCTTGTAGGACAGCCTAGACAAAGAATAAAGCACCAGGAAGGAAGATAGTTCAGTATTTCTCCAACAAGCTGTATATTAGAATATCCCTTTAAAAAGAAGAAATGTATTCAGGTTTTTAAAAATGAATTTAAAAATAACCAAAGTTCCCTTTTAAAGGACCCTACCTCATTCATTTATGTACATAATTTCTGCCTGTGATTTTGGAGAGCTTGGCATTTTCTTTATATTTTTGAGGCAACGTGTTTTTCTTTGTTTAAGAACCTCATTTGTTTAAAAATTGTTTTTGAGTGGTTTTTGGCCACCAACTCTTCCTGGGGTTTACTTGGCTGAGATCTGTCCAGAAGCTAATTCTGATTCTTCTGTCAAAGGCTCGACGCACCGTGCGCCCTGCTCTCCTGAAGGCCTGGCACACGGCACAGGTGGCAGCTGACCACGCCGGGGACGGGCTGAGCTTAAAGGGAAAAGAGAGCTAGAGCCTGTGCTCGCCGAGTTTCGGGTTAGAGTTTAACCTGGGCGATCTTCCACTGAAAGCAAGGGTAACATCTCTTCTCCCAATAAGCCTGGGCACTCTCCTCCAGCTGGCTTCAGCTGTCTAGGTAGGAAAATAACTTCTTTTAACAGCCCTTAGCTTGGACAGGAGTCACAGGTCCCTGCTGACTGCAGGAAGCTCACGCTCCCTCCGAGGGTCCCTGTTACTTTGGAGCATCACAACCCCCTCCTCAAAAGGCAAGACATGAAGGATCTTTTTGCTTTTTGTTTTCCTCAAGGCATCATAAACACAGATGTCTACTTCTCTGCGTTAGTCGGCGAGGAGAGGTTATTAGAGAAATGTGATTAATTTCGTGAGCTCCAGAAAGCTGGGGTCTCCATAAACTTCACAGAATTTGATTTTGGATTTGAATTTGGGCCCTGAGTCCTCAAGACGCCCCCGGGGCCCTGTCTTGTCAATTTAACGGATCCAGGTTTTAGGATGTGTCCTTCGTGAAAACTACAGCAACTCAGACCACCTTACGCTATACGACAGTCACATGTACAAGAGTGAAATTTCATGAATTTTGCCAGTGTTTTACGGGGGGCTGTGTAATGGAACACGTCCTACCATCTTTGATTCGAAGGCAGTGAAAAGCTTCCGTCGCTCAGCGTGATTCTAGTGGCAATCTCTTTCCTCGTGTGCTAGAGTCCCCCACACACAAAGAGGTTTGGAATCTATCGCGCTGCCCCCAACCGGCTTCATACCGCACCCCTGCCCCAGCTCTGGGGCACAACCTGCGAAAGCGCCACTGTCTCCCTCCAAGGTCCTTCCTCCCACCACACTCATCCCTGCCCAGGTTCTCTCCCCGAGACAAGGGGGGCCGTGCTGCAGGGGCGGGGGAGAGCGTGGCCGGGCTCACGCAGGCAGTGGATTCTCGCTGTGAGTCGCTGCCCCCCTCCGGGCTCTTGGCCGGCCTACCTTGGCAGGCAGACTCTGCGGTTTGTTGGAGAGGATGTCTGCAGCTTCCCTGCAGCGGGTGGAGAGGTTCAGGATGGCAGCAGCTGCCGCTACGTGGGTGTCTTCGCCGCGCTGACCGTGGCTGTGAGAGCTGGCGCGGCCGGGGCTCGGTGTGTGAGCGCCCGCACTCAGCAGCCGGTTAGGAAATTTCCCTGGACTGGAAAAATGCTTCGCTGTTGAAGAGAGATTTGATTAGCAATTGCTCGTACGTGGATTTAGTCATTAGATAGATTTGTTTTAAAGATAGAACTTCCTTGCATGAAAATACGTGAAGAATAAATTAAAACATGCTCCATTCTCCCTGCGTACGTTAAATGAAGGTTATTCAGAACGGTTTTCACAGAAGTTCACAGATCAGATGACGTGACTGCGGGGGAAGAATGCCTGTTCTCTGAATATTTTTTTGCATTTCCACGTCTTATGACAAAAACTCCAGAACTCATGTTAGCGGGCAGGTGCCATGGCAGCGTGGGTAGCTGCAAAACCCATCAGGGACTAGACAGGCATAAGGCCGGTGCAACCACAAACGGCGTACGTGTGCGGCCCAGTAACCCCAGGGGAGAGAAACGGACTTTTCGTATTTGTTTTCATAATAACAGTTTTTACTTAGCCATGGAACTGCATTGTTTTGCTATTGGATGTGGAGGTTTGTTTCGTGCTTAAAACAGCATGAGTTTTTCTTCCTCCAACTCAGGGGGACGGAGTTGGTGGCGGAGGCTTTCCTGAGCTGGCATCTTCATGCTCGGTTCGGGGCAGCGAGTGAGAGATGCACAGAGCTTCCGGGGAACGGAAAGGCACCGCGGCGGAAAGGTAGCATTCTCAGTGCTACCGAGAATGAGCACTGCTTTATGTTGTTGTGGGCACCAAGGCGTTACTGAGAGAATTAACGGGTTTCTCTCCACTCTGGGTATTTGTAAACCACTCAGGGACCAGGAAACACAGCCAGCATTTAACGTGGGCTAATATAAAGGCAGTTATAGCTGTTTCACCGTAAGTAGTGTTTACTTTAAATATTTGATCATTATTTTTCGCGAAATAATTTAAAACATTACCAAATGTTATTCCTGTAGTTATAAAAATATGAAAATGTCACTGAATGTGCTACATTTTTAAACCAAAATCCATACTACACGAGCATATAGAACACTCATTAATTAGTTTCACCTGAATTCAACATATATGTATGTGTGTATATTTTGTGTATATATCCTAGAACTATATCTATATCTAAATTTATACAGATAGATACAAAACATTGTGTGTGTATATTTGTGTGTATAACTTTCTTTCCTGAATCTAACAGGCTGTCAGTGGTTACTTATGTGAGCTGTACCCTATTTTTAGTAAGAACAGGTAAACTATCTTCTGGAGTTTAATGTACTTCTTGTTGGTGGACAAACTCCTTTCAAGTCTGTTTATACACTGTTAGGTTTTATACGACATTCACGTTCTTTACGGAAGGTGACCACGGCACAGAAGGGAGAAGCACCCTGTGCTCCTAAGAGTACTACGTCTGGGTTAACTACGCGTGAGATCAAAGGGATTCCAGGGATTTGCACAACGTTGTAAAAAATTCCCGGTCTATGGAGGACTCCAACTGGGGGATTATTTTGCTTGGCAGAAATCATTCCTGGGTTTATTCCCAACATTTACTTTCTAACCTTTTCATTAAAATATTCAAGGACTCTAAACAACTTGAAGAAACTGTTAGTAAAAACACCAAGTTTTATGTGTTACAGTGTCTCTGTGTTAGCATCAGAGAACTGACACATTTTAAATGTTTCTGCACTAATTCTTAAATCTGTGGGTGAACATCTCCAAAGCCACACGTGTTTTTTTTTTTTTTTCCTAGTAAAACCTTGATTTCTGAATTGAGTTCCTTCTTAGACTTTTCACTTTTTCTCCCACCTTCAGTGTGAACACTTTTGCTGATGTAAGTAGTATTTCCATATTTTTACCTGTATTTCTTCAGAATTACTGTATTTAGATTAAAAATGGCACCAAATTTGTAGAATAATTAATCCACTATTTACCATACTCAGTGTCACTTCATGCAAGACCAGTAGTACTGATTAACTTACTATTGTTATCCTTATTTTATTTCACCGTACAATATATTTTCTCTCCTCCCAGCAGTAAATAGTATATTACATATTTAAATACATGCCCCTCACCCAACATGCACATACACAAGATGCATTGTTTTTGGAATAAGTATTAGAATTTGAAGCTTACATTCAGGAAATGGTGGTGTTTTTCGGCCTTGACCTGTTTGTACGAGGGGATGTTTACCAAAAACCTGGGCATCGAAACTGGCATAATCGAAAGGTACTTTTCCAAATTTCTCTTGCTCTTTTGACACCGTAGCTCTGGGAGAGATGATGGCTTGGGATCGGAAATTGAACTCGATTTGCTTCACCAAGCTTGTCCTGAAGAGAGAGGGGCAGAGCTCAAAAGAAATAGGACGACACCGTTGGTGAGCATCCCAGCATCAGAAGTTAAAGCAGCTCAGGTGTGTCACACCTGGAGTTTCCCACTGAGCCCCGCACTAGGGAATAGAGCTGTGGTCACACAGGATGGGGTGGAGTGAGGGACAAGGGGGCACTTCGGGCGCTGGGTGGCCTCAGGGAGGCTGCACGTTGTGTGTCCGAGTCTCCCATCAGTAAGAGAGAAAGTGCCATGGAACTGTCATCAGGGCACTGATAAGGTGTGTACTTCCTGCTGCTCAGGACTGTTCATCAGAGTAGCAGTGAAAAGTCACGACTGGAACTAGTGAGGAAATGTCATTATATTCTGATGACAATATAATGTCATTATATTCTGTTCAGCGCAGTTGGCAGGGCCCTGACGCCTAACAGGGGCAGTGTCGGCACCGGAAACTGGATTCCTGACTGTGAATTTCTTCTTAGGCTTCTCATCTTTTTCCCCACCTTCGGACTGAATGCTTTTGCTGCTTTAAGTAATATTTTAAATAGTATTTCAAAATTTTATCTATTAAATTGCCACTGTTTCAATATGAATAAAAATTACTGTATTATAACAGCTATCACATTTTTCAATAGAATTATCTTAATCCAAGCTAAATGTGACTTAAACATTCCTTTAGAATTACTGTGTGGATTAAACAAGGGTATCATATTTGTATAGCACCAATGCCGGCCAAGGAAAACACAAATGCTGTCGTGCTGTGGTCTATTGCTAAAAGGACACAAATAAATATACTTTCAGAATTTAGCAATATCAAAAATACATACTTTTATTTTGTTTTTCACCAGAACATACCTTACTCATCAGAATGTCAACGTTTTGATGATGTTTCTTGGATTAGGTAAAAAACTTTTTAGCTGCTACATCAAAATATCTGAGTGATTAGTTGAATTTGTTATTGTCTATATAACTTGCTTTATACCCCTAATATTGCAACAGCGTTCTAGTCTAAAATAATACTTCTAAGAAATGAGCAAAATGAAACTTAATGCTGTTTCTATGTTTGATAACTAACCTACTTCGGGAGAAACTAGAGAATACGCTACTGTACTCCTAACCAAGAATCTTGTTATGAGATTTTTAACCCGTGATTCAGTAATTCATGATATTTGCCTGATTTACATTCCTCACTCATGTGATTTTGACTCTCGGCAAAGTCATGACAATTTGAGTCTTTTAATTAAACCTACAGAAGCAAATATTAAGGGACACCGTATCTTGAAAATGTTCCTAATAACTGCTTTTCATTCCAGTGTCTTGGTAACGACAATGAGGACCTGGTCATCTGCTGTAATCCCCAAATCACTTTTCTTATGTATATGAGTTTTGTATTAATAAGTGTATCACCTCATACTGTGTCCTCATCCATAGTTTATTATTTAGGTGTGAGTAAGGTCCTCCAAACTACTAGAGACTCTGAAGGACCTAGGACCGACAGGAGGTATTTCCATAGTTGTCAATTTGGAATGAATTTTTGTTTCAAAGAGACTGTGCGCATATCTGGAAGAGTGGGACGACCATATAGCATCACATATTTTGAGTGATGAGGGATTAGGAGGTGGAAAGGTTACGTCAACCATAAGGGGGCCCCTACCTGACTAGGGGGCGGGCTTGTGCTTAGCGACACAGAATTTGATTAATCTGTTATCGTAGACTTTACATTTTTTGGATTCATCCACATTATGTGACCTCTGCGTGCAGATTAATTTCAAGTTAAACTTCTGGAGGTTCTAGCAGTTCATTTCAGTGACAGCACGATTAGCCGGCCCAGCCTCTCAAGTGGACACTGGTGGCTGTGCGTTGGAACAAAGGTGGCCCACGGTGAGTTGGCACCTGGGAGGAGAGGGACCCTCTGTGTAGGCGCTCGGCACGCAGGGAGTAACGGGAACCCCAGGGGAGCATCCTACCTGTGACCCTGCTCAGGACACTGCCCGGTTTTGGCAGAATCCAGCTGACTTTTGTCCTGGGACATTGCCAGTTTTTCAGCTGCAGCAATTGGACAACCAGAAAGACTGTTTAAAAAAAAAAGTAGGCGGATCTGAGTTAAAAAGATAATGTAATTTGCCCTGGCACCTACCTCACAGCATCCTTGGCAAGCACCAAATGTTAAGTTGTATTAATAGTTCACTTAGCACCATTCTCAGCCTAAAAGATCCCAAAGGGTTTTGCAAACTACTGTGTCAACGTTTGTCCCCAAACCTCATCTCAGAGGTGATGAAAAAACAGAGTCATTTTTAAGATCAAAATATTATGTAAGGGAGGAATAACTAAATTATTGAAACCTCACGATATTTTAAGTAGAATGCGCTCATCCAACTGCAACTGTCCAACTACGGATGTCAGCACGATAATTCTATGATAGCTTAGGGTCTTTTGCAAAATGTTAGGGACTTAATTTTATATCTCAGTTTAAATGGAGAGCACAGAATGTACGTTTCCTGGCAATAGGCTTATAAGTCAACTAGTATCTCATGACCACATAATCTATACATGAAACACATAAACGATAAGCATTTTCACCAAAAGTATTTATATATATGCAATATATTTGTATATAAAGGCACATATGTGGTTTTAAGTTAGCTGCGATCTCAGTGAAATAAATCTCAGTGAAATGAAATGACGTTTACCTTCAGTAATCTGAAGCTCTTGGGTACCGTTTTAATGTGCATTGGATGGGATTCAAGATAACCCCTAAGCCACTCTTTCCAAGGTCAAACAGCTCTGGGGTGGGGGAGGTTCAGAGCAGAGACCAGGCTCTCTGTGTATCGCTATATAAGTATCTACCCCTGGTCTCCAAATATGACATTTTTTTGTTGGCATACTTGGCTGCTCAGTGAAAATTTATAGGGGAGTAAATAATGGGGTATTTTTTACTTTTTCCTCTGCACACATTGAGAATATTTGTCACCTATGTCAGGTGCTAACATATCTGATGCTGATCCAGGAATTTTGATAACACACGGCAAGTTCCTTGTTTTCTTGGTGGAAAGTTTCTCTCGAGTCTCATCCCAATTACCTCCTGTGCGTGTTGCGGTTGCTGTTCACATGCCCTCGTCCTGTGCATCCCGGGGTGGGGCACTTGAGCACATTTTCATGCATGGCAAGAACTAGGCACGAAATAGCACATAAAAGAATAGAGCAATTTATCATCAATACATCACACACCGACAAACTGTCTCAACTTTGCATTCAAAGGAATTCAGTTACATCGTCCACCACGCTCCCTAATTCTTCGAGAGAATAAACACTTTTCAAATGCAAACCAACCAATGGGAGCCCACACCGGACCTTCTCCTCTCTCTGACTCTCACACTCCAGGACACTCTCCACCTGCCCTAACCCCCAGGGCCAGGTCCCAGACAACCACAGACAGCGCCAGAGGCCCAGAGCCCACTAGAAATTCCAGCTGGCCAATCTGAGGCCAGTTCACTCCGCTCCCTCCCACGAAAGCTCAAAAAGGCTCTTGCTTACAACAACTCATCCCTCCCCGCCGCGGGTCCTGGTGCTTCCCCCGGGGGCCCTGCCTGGCCTGAGGTGCCCCCTCCTCTTGGGAGCTCTGAGTAGCAAATTAGGTTTTCAATGTCAGTATCTCCTGATCTACTGGCCTCACTGTACCCCAAGTTTTCTATTAATATGCTCTGTTTTAAACACCCAGCTAGATGGAAATTGTCTTGACACAGAGGGAGAAAACTTGGTATTTCCGTTTCTGACTCCAAACTGGAGGAGGAAGTGGGTAACTTGGTGGACTTCTTTCAGGGCCGGCGGTACTCACTCTCCAGGGGAACCCGCACTTTGTGAGGGCACCCCGAAAGGCTGCGGTGGTGAGGGTACAGCCCTGTCACGTGCCCTGTGCCGTCGCACCCGGGGATGGGGCACTTGGTCTCCCTCTTTTCAGGCCTCGGTGAATCTGCAGAGGAATTAAATTGAGAGAGACATCTGGTTATTCCTCTTCCCTCCCCTCCAGCAAAGTGGCCTTGCACACGACCTTCTCACTCTGTTCACCCTTCTGATGATAAACATTCTTCTCACATCGCCTTGAATAAGACCCTCAGCTAAGACCTGCGGAAGCAGAAAGAATGTTTTCAATTTTCCTGGTTCCTTAAGCAGAGGCTGACACAGGGCAAGGGAGTGCTGAAACACAGTGACGGTTTTAAGTTGTCATGTCACAGATCACAGTTAGAGCCTCATTATGAAATGTCAGCCCTACACCAGAGGATGAATAGGCTCTGGAAAAGGAACAGGAAAAAAAACAGAGAAGGAAAAAGGAAAGCATTTATTTAAACCCAAACTGTCTCCTATTGAAGGGATCTGTAAAAGGCCAGATTCAAAAATCACACGATGAAGAAGCCGCCGTATCTGAGGAGGGCCCGTCTGGGCGGTCCAGTGGGTCCTGGCAGCAGGTCCAGTGGCCCCGGAGTTCTGGGTTTGAGCAGCTGTTCCTAGACACGTGGGGAGGCTGCTCCAGTAAGAGTGACATCTCGCGCCACGCCCGGCCGGGGGCAGTGCTGTGAGGGCCCAAGACGCCCAGAGCCCCGCGGTTTGAAGCTCTGGATCAACGCGCAGTAGCTGCAGAGGAGAAGCTACTGGTTTCACTCCTAGTGTGGAAGTGGAAGACAGAGGCAGCAGGAAGAGGCTTGGCCGCACACAGGGTGGGGACCGCCTCGAGGCGTCTGCCAGGCGCTGCCAGGAACATGGGCTGCGGGCGGAGGACCAGGTGCTGCGGCAGGGGAAAGGGACACCTTGCAACCCATGCTGCCGGGCTGCCCAGAGGGGGCGGCTGCACACAGCTCGGCACACACACTGCTGGCTTAGAGAGGGGGTTATATAAATCCGTAAAATAAATGAGGACTAACGTGAATATTCTCATATTCGTGACCGAGAGGGTAGATAAGCTTAAAACAGAAATGCATTCTCAGAGCCGAAACTGCCCCCCTAACTCGTGCGTGGAGTGACAACGTCAGGCATCGGGGCCAGCCTGCCCCTCACATTCAGGGCATCTAGAGGAACCGGGACCAGAGCGGGCAAGGCGGCCTCAGAGAGAGGACCAGCGTGGGATGGAGGCCGGCAGCCTGCAGGCTTCTCCCCACGCGAAGTATCAGGAATCACGAACACACGACGCTGAGAGGGAAAATAAATAGTCTGTACCATCCTGCCGCAGGAAGGCTGCCGGCGATGGGTACGGGGCAGGGTCCTGGCTGCGAGGACGCCGAGGGCCCGTGTGCTCCGGCTCCAAACGTGGCACGGAGAGCAGGGCAGCGCTGCCGGAGGCGACAGACGGCCCCAGGGCGGAATTCTGCGGGGGGCAGACGTGCCCCCGTGTTGCCACGCCACCCCGGCCGTCGGACTGGGCAGGTGGGTACCGCAGGTGGTACGCGGGGCAATTATCTGGGGACGTGGTTCCCGCCAAGGGGGAAGGGCCAAGGGCCCTCCCCGTGAGCGCGCAGCCAGGGAGGGAGGCGTCGGCAGGGAGAGGACGCGTGTCTTGGGCGGGAAGGGAAGGACCCGAGTAGCGGGCGTGTGTGTTTCCTGAGACGGGATTTAACGCCACGAGGTGGAGACTACACTCTTTGCTGTACGAGACAAAGGTGCATACGAAGGGTTCTGACATGCTGTATGATTTTGCGGGGGTATTTTTTACTTAGTCCGAAAAGACGGCCAAATTTCCAGTCCGTTTGGGCACTCACGTGTGTAGAATATGCTAGTAAAAGTCCCCAGTGTTTCCCTTTGCGGCACGGCAGAAACTAACAACGTTGTGAAGCGGCCATACTCCAACACAAATTAATTTAAAAAAAAAGAACAGAGCAAGAAATACAGATCATTTGAATAGAATTTTGACCAGAATTACTTCTTATGATATATGGGAACTTGATGTGTGAAAAAATAAATTTCTATTCAATTGGGAAAAAAAAAATCCCCGATGTTTGATTCACATGGAATTGGTGGGGGCTGGGTGCTGACACCCTGTGAGAGCGACTTGGAAAGAATCGGGAAGAAGGAGAGGTGATGTGAATGTTGACGGGCTTCCTCCCTTGGGTCTGGTCCAGGTGAGGCCGCCTTGCTCAACCACACGGAGCGCTTTGGCCACACTGTCTGCGGGAAGCCAGGGAGGGTGTGGGAGATAAGGCCAGGCTGGCACCTGACCAGGTGTGGGTTGCTGACTGTCCGGCTTGCACTGTGTCCGCCAGCCCCTCCTCTGCGGGGAGCAAAGATGCCCCACGGTGCTCTCCGGGGCCGGCGCCGGTGCCTGACACGAGTTGGAGCTGCAGCTCTGGGGGGGCTCCCGGGCCTGGCTCTTCCTCTTTAATTTTCTTTGCCGGATGCTGCTTCACGAAAATGACCTTATACCCTGGTGACCTGACGTCCCGGTTTGCCTGGGACTGTCCTGTTCATACCTGATGGACTCGTGGGATTGCGCCATGGCTCCCCTTCACCCCGAAAGTGTCATAGGCTGTAGGATAAATTATATGGCGACTCTAGTTAGACTAGGGGGACCCAAAGTCTCCCTATTGCTGGGTGGCAACAGGATAGCAAAACTTGGTATCGTTAGAACTGCCGACTCATCGGAAGGCTTGGGTGAAACGGTATTTTGAAATCCTAGGGTTCTGTCCCTGAGAGCAAAGTCACATGCCCAAGGTGCACGGGGATTAGTGCTTACTTAGGAGCATGGAGTACTCACAGGAGAAAAAAGCTCCTCTTTCGCTCCCACACCAGGGACGGGAGCAGGACCGTGAACCTGGGCAGCCTCTGGACGAAGCCTGGAGGCCCCTGCAGTCGGTCACTGTTTTGCCTGTCTCTTCCTGGTCTAGTCTGGAGCTCCCTGCGTGGACTTCACATCCCAATGCAGGACCTCACCCTACACACAGGCTACACTGTGGACTCATCCAGTCCCATCAGCGATTCTCTAAGTCTCCACCGTGCACATTCTATTGCCTTGTTAATTTCTGTAAACAAAAAAACCTTTAAAAAGTTCTAAAAAATGACCAAAGTATCGTCAAGTGTTTTAAGCCATGGCACAAATAATTAGTGTCTCCAAAGACTGGATTTCATTGGCTGAAGGTACTATCAGTTGCAAGGTGAAACATCCTTTTATGTGCCCGTGAGGAAGGACAAACGACTGAAAACTGCATGACGGCACACGTTTCTAATTGCACAGAGATGCTAAGATGGGAAAACTGTGCATCGTAGAATGGATGAAATATAGTATATTGGAAATGATGGGGTTTTGGAATTTGAAGTAAATTTCATCTTTTTTTTTTTCTGATTTTTTAGTTCATTAAAAAAAAAACAAAACCAACACCCACACAGGTAATTTCCACAAGTTGGGTGTGAGTGGAGCGCTCAGACCTGCTGCCACACCCTCCTGCCCCAGACCACATACTATCCTTGATATTCCGTCTCCATCCCAGCCCTACAGTATGTTTGCACAGAACTATTATCTCACTCCTCACTAAATGACATTCTTTTATTCTTTTTTTCTCAACTCTGAGCTGCAAGACAGTATTTGACAAGACTACTTGTAGGTGAGTACTAAAATGGACTTAAAATATACAATGGATTTCTGGGTAAATCTCAGCAGTCAGGACATCTAACCACACTAGCGCATTATTCTTGTCAGCGCTTTAGGTCCACGACCTTGATTACCTCTAAGATACTCCTCTCTGAATTCTGTGGTTCTCAGATTTTAGGGTGCCCGAGAATCACCTCAGGAACTTGCTTTTAAAAACAAGCAAGCTATGCACATGAAAAGATGCTCAACATTGCTAATTATTTGAGAAATGCAAATCAAAACTACAATGAGGTATCACCTCACACCAGTCAGAGTGGCCATCATCAAAAAAATCTACAAACAATAAACACTGGAGAAGGTGTGGAGAAAAGGGAACCCTCCTACCCTGTGGGTGGTAATGTAAACAGGTGCAGTCACTATGGAGAACAGTATGCAAGTTCCTTAAAAAACTAAAAATAGGGCTACCATATGATCCAGCAATCCCACTCCTGGGCATATATCCTGAGAAAACCATGATTCGAAAAGATACATGTACCCCAATGTTCATTTCAGCACTATTCACAATAGCCAAGACATGGAAGTAACTTAAATGTTCATCGACAGAGGAATGGATAAAGAAGATGTGGTACATAGATACAACGGAATATTACTCAGCCGTAAAAAGGATGAAATAACGCCATTTGTAGCAAGATGGATGGACCTGGAGATTATCATACTAGGTAAAGTAAGTCAGACAGAGAAAGACAAATATCATATGATATCACTTATACGTGGGATCTAAAAAAATGATACAAATGAACTTATTTACAAAACAGAAACAGACTTGCAGACTTTAAAAACAAACACAGTTACCAAAGGGGAAAGGTGGGGGGGAGGGATAAATTAGGAGTTTGGGATTAACATGTACACACTACCATATATGAAATAGATAAACAACAAGGTCCTGCTGTATGGCACAGGGAACTCTACTCAATACTCTGTAATAACCTACATGGGAAAAGAATTTGGAAAAGAATGGATATGGGTATATGTATAACTGAACCACTTTGCTGTACGCCTGAAACTAACACTACATTGTAAATCAATCTACTCTAATATAAAATAAAAATTAAATTAAAATTTTTTTAAAAAAAGCAAGTTCTGAAGCAGTAAGTCTCACGGGATCCTGGAAATACTCATCTTAACAAGCCAAAGACCACGCCTTGGGAAACTCCACGTAACTGGAGGCCTCATCACCGGGCCCACCTGGTGCAAGACCCAGGGGCGGAGGGCATCTTTATGGGCACACGGAACAGAACACAGCTTTCCTAAAGTCTGAGGATCAGTTTTAAGGTCTCCTCCGAGCACACTGACTGTCTCATTCAAGTTTGGTCCAGACGTTTGTGGACCCTCCGTTAGAGAGCTTGTAAAAGCACAGGCTTATGAAGGCATCAGCATCCGGTCTTGTCCTAAGAAGGATCGAGCATCCTGCCTGGCTTCCTGGTAGCTTGACACTATTTTGAAGCTCAAAAGCAGTCAGATGGGGCTTCCCTGGTGGCGCAGTGGTTGAGAGTCCGCCTGCCGATGCAGGGGACACGGGTTCGTGCCCCGGTCCGGGAAGATCCCACATGCCGCGGAGCGGCTGGGCCCGTGTGAGCCATGGCCGCTGAGCCTGCGCGTCTGGAGCCTGTGCTCCGCAACGGGAGAGGCCACAGCAGTGAGAAGCCCGCGTACCACACAAAAAAATAAATAAATAAAAAAAATAAAAGCAGTCAGATGATCCCAGAAAGAGGGCGGGAAAGAAAAATTAAATTTCTGGAAATGATTTGATTCATAAAATGATTTAAAATCCAGTAAATACAAATGTACTTTTAACATACCCAATATAGTACTTTTTAACAAGTACGATATATTTTTTAAAAGCAGTCCTATTAGAAGAAATACAGGTCTTTATTTTGCGAGAGTTAAAACCCTGCAAACCAACCAAGTTTTAATCTGAGAACAATCTATTGAGTAGGAAAAAAAGTTGCTAATTTTAAAATATAAATTAGGTTTTTAAATTGTGCTGTCAAAAAGCTATCTGGGAGAAGCAATCAAACCTTACTCACTTACCACCCCCCCAACCTCTAAAGACATTTTAAATAAAATAGAAGCAAATCGGTGTCTTACGTTTACTGGTAAAGACTTGTCTTCCGCCCACGTCGATGACTTTGTTTTGCTTCCTCTCCCCCGAGAGATGCTCCAGAAGAAGCCTGTCCAGCTCCTTGTAGGTGCTGTGGAAAACACAGCCTCGCTCAGCCTGCAGGGCGATCGCCTGCTCCAGCACACTCAAGTTCCCCTTGGTTTTCTCCAGGGCAGCGGCTTCCTCCACCCCCGCGGCCGGACACCCGTGCCTGTGATCATCCTCCTTACTCCCAGGGAACGAGGGCTGGGCTTGGCCATCCGACGGGTCCACGGGAGCGTGCTGTGGCTCTCTCCTTCCTGTTTCCGAATCACATGTGCTTTTGCAAGAGATAAACTTGTCACCTTCAGTTTTTATTTCAGGAACTTCCAGTAGGTCTTTCCTATCATCCACGAGAACATACTTTGGGACTCTCTGAGGTTTGGTTTCTTCTGAGAAGTTGGAGTCGCTGTCCCAACCATTCTCTGCACTTTCAGAGTTACTTTCGTTGTCATCGGAGGAGCAGAACCGCAGCTGGGAATCGTCGATTTTGTCTTTTCCATCGTCGGAATGAACCATAAAGCACTCATCCACTTCATCCCCCTCTGCTTTTAGAGACTGGATGCCACTGTCATTTAAGTTCTCGCTTATGGTCTGAACAGATGCATTATTTTCAAATTTCCCCAAATGCATTAGCGATTTGACCACGAGCTCTTGATAACGGCCGTATCTGTCTTCCTTCCCATCGGAATTTTCTTGTGCAGTTGAATGAAGCTTCTCCTCCATGGGTTTTATCATGATTTCTTCTAGGGAAAAAAGAAGGCCAATATTTGAAAAATAAGAACAAAAAGTATTTTAAGGGAATTACAGTGATAGATAGATAGACATATACATATAAAATACATGCAATATGTGAATATGTGGACTCCATCAATTATATAAACATTGGGTAGAAAAATACATACCCTCTTGACAAAACAAAACAAAACTCAGACCTTAATATTCTGAGAATTGCCTTTAAAGAGATGAGCTATTCTAATTTTCAGCATGTCAGAGCTAAGCTCGTCTAGTTACTGAAATACATACTCAACCATCACAGAGTCCTGAATGTGAAATTCGTGTTACTGTGCCTCTTATATTTGCAAATCTCAGTCAACTGGAAGAAAATTAAGCATATGTCCTACTATACATTATAAAAAGGAAGTATTCATCGAATTTCTCTGCTAGCGTGGCAATATATTTTCAAAGCTTATTAGGTTGATTTTCTCTGCCTCCGTAGAGTCCCAAACATACTTTCAGATTTTATGGAACGTTAGCTGAAATACACAACACATCTACACGAGACGATAACTAAAAGAAGCCTGAGGTTCCCGAGACTCCCTCATCACTGTCATAACTGTCACATGAAAATGCCATGACGAGGGAAACACAAGTAAATGGGAGAATGAACATGATGGGCTCATATCTTGAATAGTAGCTCAGTTTCTGGCCTGGTACCTGCACGCACTTGTGTAGAAAGGAGATGAGTCAGGAGTGGGGACGGCTGGAGGATGCTGAATGTTAACCAGCTCTTCTCAGTCCTGATGGTAAAGGAGGCCTGGGACTGAGAAGAGCGCCCACCCCCCAAGTGCCAGTCTGCCCACGGGGCTCCGCCGTCCCAGAGCAGCTGTCCGTGTCACCCCCTTCCCTCTTGGCAGTGGCCCAGTCGGGGTGACAGATTGTGTGTGTGTATATATTTATATGTACAGTCACCCTCCCCAAGCCTGTCCCGGTGCAAACACACCACCTGAGGTGCAGATTCGCCAGTGCCCCAGCCCTGGCCGCGCACATGGCGGGGTCCAGGGAGCTCGGCGCCCAGAGATCGCCAGGCTGTGAAATGCACCAGATAACCAGGCAGTGGTCCCTGGCAGTCACTGAGACAAAACAAAAAGAAGCAGCAGCAAGACTATTTCTGTGTCTCTAAAGGCAGGGTGGTGGATGGGAACACAAAATAATAAGCCCCCTTAAAGACTGTTAAAGACACCAGGTGAAGTGCATTCTGCCTTAATAAACATCTTGGGAGGAAAGAAAAGCACAGCCGTCCTGTGTAAGGGCTGCGGGAGAGGGTGTCTGTGCAGAAGACAATGTGCCTTTTTTGGGTCTCGTTTAATTTTTTATAAACATTGCGTCTGACAAGGACACTCAAAAATGCATCTCCATCATCTTCCTTTCTGGTAATTATCTCCCTAAATCAACACTGGACTGCCCGGATCAAGTAAATATTGCCATAGTAACTAAAAGCATTTTTGGATGAAGGGAAGAATTCAGTCACAACACTAGCCCCTTTAAATAATGCTGATTATAGAGTGCAGTCTTTTGTTGGGATCTATTCAACATAAACTGAAAAATTTAACATTTTACTTCCTAGAAAAGAGGCTGGCGAAACCAGCACATAATATTTGAACGGATGGTGTATCCTCTCCTGAATTCATATCAGAGGAACTCCAGGTTTAAATAATATATTAAACGTAGTCTAAAATGCAAATGAAGTTTTTCTCAGTATCACAGTTGGCTGTTAAGAGAAAGTGTAAAGGGTTATGATAATTTTAGAATATTATGAACTACAGAAAACAAATAAAAAGCATTTTCAGTGAATATGCTCAATTCATTGAACTATTCTCTCAACTCCACTTAACTACCCACATGTGTACAATAATGATTTATAGACATTATACCTAATTATGCATATTTGGGCTGTGTGAGAGTGCTAACAAAAGCTCTAGAAAGCAACAATTACCTCTGTTGCTTAGCTACATAGTTTAAAATATTCCCATTAAGTGCAGATCACCAGAGAGGCGGGGGTGACAGCCATGCACGTGTGCCTGACGATGTGTGTCACCGAGCCGCTGCCAGGCGAGCGTTTTGGGTCATTTCCAGTTTACATAATTGTTTGGTTCAACTGTTGGTTATATGCTAAAAGAAAATATTTATTAATTATTCTTCAGAGAGAGAGGAGCCCTGCTGGTAGAGGTGCCTCCGTGCGTCGCCCGCGGGGTTTCCAGGGGTGCTCTGCAAACCTGCAGACCAACTTCCCACGCGCCCACCCCCCTCTGCCATCACTGTCATTGTCACAAAGAGAGAAGCTGAGTTCGCTTCTGAGCAGACGCATCTGCGACGGGGCGCCCCCCCCCCCCGCTTTGTAGCAGGCTGCCTACCGTTTCTGTGCTCGTGCTCTGTTCTCCGGGGTCGCCCGGTGTCTGTCTTGCGCTTTTGCCACTGACATAACCCAGAGAGCCCTGCGTTAGGGGCCTCGCTTGATTCTGGGCGTGTGTCTCTGTGCCAACTCCGATGGGTTCCTCCCCCTTTCTGAGCCTCGCCCTCACAGGAAAGCGGGTGCCACCCAACAGGTATGCGGTGAAGGATGGCCGCTCCTCCCTTCCCTGTTACTACGGTAGAGTCAGCAAGGGCAGAGGAGACATGGGAGCTTCCACCTAGATAAGGTGCGGCCCGTTTTTCATTCAGAGTAAGTGGTGACCACGCCCGCTGTGGAAGGTCACAGTCCAAGTGCAAAGAGGACTCAGCCCAGTTCACCATCACCCACGTCACACTTGCCATGCTCGCCAACTGCCTTGGGGATGGGAGGGTCCGTGCACGGCGTGGAGGGAGACCTCCCGGGTCTGAGGTCCAGAGACTGGGGTCGTGTGGTTGGCCCAGCACCACCTGCCTGTATGGCCTCGGGCAGGCCGACGTCTCCCGAGTCCTGGGTCCTCATCTTTAAAACGAGGGTGATCTGATGTCCCAATGACTGGATGACCCTGTGACATGCTAAGACAATGAACTGGTATGTTCCTGGCATGGTGTTCAGTTACTCATTTCATTTAATCCTCACAACAACTACAAGAAAAGTACTTTCAACTCCCTGTTGAAAACCTTGGGAAACCAGGGTTCTAAAAAGCCAAGGGCTTGCTCAAGTTCACACAACCAGCCAGTGGGGGGGCTGAGATCCGGACCCACGGCCAGGTGCCTACTATTTTCCCATATTTGGATACTTTCAAGAGCGAATTTATAGGAAAATACCAGAATACACTTGTCAGGTAACTTGTAATAAAAAGCAACAATCCTTAAAGTATAAAGAAAAACACATAAAGACAAACACAACAACAAACAAAAACTAACAAAGTGCATCTCACAACAACGTGGGGTAGAAAATTCCTCAGGTGCACTTCTGGGGCTGGAGTAGGACAATACTTTCCTCATAGAGCAAAAAAGTAAATAAATAAACTTCCTTTTGGCCTGATATGTAAAACCTCACATCTGTTGATTTGCTTTAAACCAAAGTCTCTCCTCTGAGGGGTCTGGTAATCCTGAAGTTACCTGCTAGCGGATTCTCCATAGGTATCAACTGTTCTGCATCAAAACAACTTAAACAAAAGAAGTCCTCTGAAAATCACGTTTTGAGGTTGATTCCTTTCGTACAACTGGATTTCAGATTTTACTTCTGTTTCTGTAACTATCTAAGTGACTTTTACGGGTAAATTAGTTTTCCAGGCCTCCTGAGTATGTCAACTTTGTTGGGAATAAAAGATGAATTCATCTTTCAGAGTTTTAGAATGGGAGCGGCGTATCCTTTATTTGCTGTCTGTTGAGAGATAACATGGTCAAAGTATCATCCCAGCTCCCAGAGCCTCCACAGGTGTGATGGGTTTCCTGGAATCACGATCACGTGCTCACAGCCCGGGAGGATCCCACACACTGGCTCACCCGCTTCTTTCCCTCGTCTGCACTGGGAACACACGAGTGCGTCCTGCCTCCTGAGAGAGCTCTGCAAGGTCACCTTCTGTTTGCCCCAGTGAAAACTGTGCATCTGCATGGTTTTGTCCAAATTTTCTTCTATCGTCCTTAACGCCCACCTGCAGCTCTTTGAAAGACAGCCAGGGGAGGGCATGGGGCACAATTTTGCCATTAAAGGGATTCAAGCTCATGGCCTCAGCCTTTGTGAACCTAACCCTCTCTCATCAACTGAACCGCCTGCTTAAGACAAAATTGGGCACACACCTGGTCTGGTGAAGACCTTGGGGTGCCTGGAGTGACCGAGACGGTAGGTGAAACCCCTTATGCTGGGCTTGGGCGCAAACTCAGCTCTCTTACCTTCCGGGGGCTGGGGGTCACTTGCTCAGAGGGCTGAAGGCAACTTAGACTTTTCCTCTCTCGACCAGGGAGAGAAGCATCTGTGGCCTGTCATTTCTGGAAATGTGACTTCGTAATTTGACCCCGTAGGGACTTTGCCCAACTTGCCTTCCAAAGGTGGTCAGAGCATGGGAAGGGCTGGATTATGGAGCACGGTTAGCTGGGAAATAGTTATTTTGCTTGTCCTTCAATTGTTTCCTAATTATCTTCTTTCCAAAGCCTACAAGCTGTGTTACCTTTAGCATTAAATCCCTTTGTCCTCAACGGTCTCATTTGTAAAGTTGTGGCCATAATAATACACACTCACGTCACTGTTGGGTGGATTAGGAGATATGATTTATGTGCTCGGAATATATTAAGAATTCAAAAATAATAGCCACTACGGCTGTAATTTTAGCATATTCATTATGATTAGTAGTGGCTCTAATACTAAAGAGTGAACATTTGTGAAGCTGCAGATAGAAGTCCATCAGTGCTTCTAAGTGAATATTTAACTGAGAATATTTGACAGTATACTTTCCTGGTGACTACCAAGCATCTACAACGATCATTCAGCTACAAAAGAAGGCGGGAAGCTGGTGGGCAGGTACCGTCCTGGTCCTTAGGGTGCCTGCAAAATGTGTTGGTGTAAAAGATGCCCATTTTCTTAAATACTTGGTAAATTAATGTCAGCGAGGTGAATGATATAACCATACTGACTCAAGGACTTTCCCTAGTACTAACCATCCTGACTCAAGGACTCTCCCTAGTACTAACCATACTGACTCAAGGACTTTCCCTAGTACTAACCATACTGACTCAAGGACTTTCCCTAGTACTAACCATACCGACTCAAGGACTTTCCCTAGTACTAGATTCAACCTACAATTTTCGTGAATCAACTACAACAAAAAACTGACCAGCTCAAGGAAACAAACAAAAAGGTCAAGGATGATTATAATTTACAGATGAGCCACGAGGTTTTACGCCATATGTTAAACACACAAAAGCCAGGAAGTTCAGTCAAGCACTAGCAAATCAGAATACAACTGTTTTAACTACAGAATCTCCAATTAACTGTAAGCCGGGATGACTGGAGATCTGATGATTGTGATCTGAGATCTGTGCTCACTCAGTCGATATACTTTCATATCTTTTCTATTAACGCCTACTGCAATTACTACCATTCTATATGCAATAGATATTTATGATCTAAGAAGCTCGCTGCCTTCGGTTTGTATAATTTATACTTCTTTTCAAGTAACAACTTATTTTGTATATTTTGATTCCTTAAAAACTCACATTTGGAAAAAAATGTGTATGTAATAGAACATACACCATCTAGTTTCATTTTCTAAAAGGTCAAGCTTTAGATTTCCATGTATTTTCTAAAATAAACTTTTGAGACATTTTGCATGTCCTTCGATTTTAGCCTCATGCACAAAGTGGTCTGTGATGGTCCAGGTCCTGGAGGCACTGGGACAACCAGCGTCTAGTGGGGGTGACCGTGAACTGCGGAGAAGCACATCCTAAAATTTCAAAAAAAAATGAGGGGCAGGGGATTAAGAGACACAAACTATTATGTACAAAACAGATAAGCAACAAGGATATACTGTACAGCACGGGGAATTATACCCATTATCGTGTCATAACTTTTAATGGTGTTATCTGTAAAAATACTGAATCACTATGCTGTACACCTGAAACAAATATAATATTGTAAATCAACTGAACTTCAATAAAAAATTAACAAAATAAAATTTCAAACTAGAGACTGCGTCTCATATGTCCTATCGGAAATGCCTCAAAGATTACTTTGCAGGGGTTTTATCTTTCAGGGACTAGACATCCACCCCATTAGGGAGTTAAGGTCCTCTTCAACTTGGGGGCTTAGTCGCTTTTATTTTCTTCGGAAAGAGGCACAGTCCACACCCGTGCCTGGGGCCAAGGATGCTCTGCTCTCTGTGGCATGTGCTTAGACCCCCTACTGTTAGGGAAGGAAAACCGGTCCTCACTAGTGGATGCTGAGGGAAACCAATGTCTGGTTTTGCTCTCACGTTGGGATTTGCTTTTCCCACCATACAAACGGCACGTCCCCCTGAGGTGGGCCTGGGTCTGTGCGCGGGCAGGAACTCAAGCTGGGGCCACTCCACCTCGCTACCTGCACCGGGGTGATGGTGGGTCTCCGGGGCGCCGTCCTGCCCCAACGCCTCCGCCGTCCGCTCAGCCCGTCCCTCCTCGCGGTCCACGCTGGGGCTGTAGTGTCGGGGCTTCATGAGCAGGGACTTTCTCTTGTTGACCGGCACCCCCAGAGCCTGCTCCCCGGCTCTCCTCTTCTTGGCCGTGGAGCAGTCATGCGCAGCACTGCAGTAACGGAGACGGATTAAGAACATGATGAAAGAGTTCACGGCTGTCTGCCCTTCGACCATCACCAAGCACGACCAGAGAAACCTGGGACCCAAGGTTTGGGGTTAGTTGTCGCCATTAACGAACACAGCCCATCCGTTGAATTCACTGAACTGTGCAGATTCTACTTTACTGCCGATCAGAAGAGCTAAAAAAAAAAAAATCATCCTTAATCCTGAGTAAGCATACGTTAATCTGTACTTTGCCTGGCACTACACTAAATACCCAGGGAGGGATGAAACAAGATTTGCACTGGTTTGTTAATCCCAAGAAAGAGCTAATGTGAAAAGTATACCACCAGCTACAAGAAAACGTGTCCAGTATGGATAAATCACAAGGTTTTTCGGATAGTTGTTTGCTACTGAAACTGCTTATCTCCGCCACAGTTGCATGTCAACCTTGAGATGCCATATCCCGGGCTTTGACTTGAAAGACAGGGCATTAACGGGGGGACAAGCTGTGAACATCTGATCTGCCCATCTCCAGTCCCAGAAAAAAGTGGAAAGATGCTCGTGGCACTCTGCCGTTTGGTTCTTACCCATTTGGCACACAGAACAAACAAATAAAGGGAGGAGAAATAAGATTGGATTTCCCAAAAATGGACCACAGTTTATCCTTACTCCTGTTCTCGTACAGTTTTATTTGGAAGTCCTCCTGAGGATGGCCCTTTCAAAACAGATTTCCTACATATAGCTCACTTGGCATTAACGCAGCTCACTCTATGTGCTGAAGTTAAGACAAACATTCTCTTGGCAAGACCCAGGAAGACCAGAGGGTTTAGCCAACAGTGAGTCTCTGACATATATTTATTAAACACTCTTTGAAGAAAAATGCAAACTTAAAATAAAAAGATCCAGAGCAGAGAATCTGGACTCAGAGTAACGAGATATTACTCCATCGCTAAAAGAAGACTGAATATTCAGCATTATTCCTAAGACAAGGCCTTAAATTGTTTTGAAGCGTCAGTGCAGAGAAACACCAGTGGTGGCCCATTCGTGAAAATTATTTAATTAGCATCACACATGAATTCTTGAATTTGGAGGAGTAGGTTTTAAAACTTCAGAAGAAAAAACAGCGCTCTTCCTTCTGGGAAACAAAGAGATTCTGGAAGGAGAGAGAATCCAAGAGGGTTAGAAATCTCTCACAAAAGATTAAACATTGAGAACTGAAGATTATCCCAGTAAGGAAGAGAACAGTGACTTTCCTAAATAAACTAATGTGCTTTGGCAAAATTTCTCTGATGAGCCCAAATTTAAAGTGACCACGGAGACTTCCCTGGCGAGTGGTTAAGACTTCTCCTTCCAATGCAGGGGGTGTGGGTTCGATCCCTGGTCGGGGAGCTAAGATCCCACATGCCTCGCGGCCAAAAAACCAAAACATAAAACAGAAGCAATACTGTAACAAATTCAATAAAGACTTTAAAAAATGGTCCACATCAAAAAAATCTTTAAAAAAAAATAATAAAGTGACCACGCACAGATGATGGAGCGGAAGAGCATCTCAGCAGGTGGGCAGGAGAGCACATGCCTTTGTGAGGACACTGGAAAGTGCAGGCCTGCACGGCCTGAGCCTGGCCTGTCAAAGAGAACAGTCTACAACATGCGTGTCCCGTGTCAGGGGAGCAAAGTGCAGAGAAGCAGACCCCCCGTGCAGGAGCCTACTCTGTCCGGGGGGGAAGACCTCTGAAGGGGGAGGGGCAGGAGGGCAAAGTTCCCAGGAATGTGCAGAGAGTTCAAGGCCCCTAAACCAAAGTCTTCTAAATCAAGTGCGTTTCCATCCAGGATGCTCAGAAGATACACAAGTGAGGCCACTAACCATTATCCCGAACCAAGAAGATGTATAGAAAAGGAGAGGCTCCTGGCAAATGACATTCAGCTATTAAAGCAGGGAAAGAAAGTGGATTCTAAACACTCATGTTAGCATAGCACGGGCACGGGGAAAAGGGCTGAGAAAGTTTATTCAAACAAAGCTTCGTCAGCACCAGGAAACACTGATCAAAGAGACCTGGGCTGGTGGGCTTGGTCGTTCAGACAAACGCCATTCCTTCCTTTGGTGGCTGGGGGGATGGATGAGGCTGAATGTGTACTTCCGGTAAGATCCTTGGAGATTTCGTCTTGTTAATATTATTATCAAAGTTTACACAGAAAGACAAGGAACATTCCCCAAATCACGTGACCCGTAATTGCTGGGGCTGATATTTGAGTCTGGTCTGCTGGTCCCCAAAGCTCATGCTCTCCTACGTGTTGCCAAATCAGAACAAGGAACCTGGGTAATTTCCATCTGCCTTTGACGGCCGGGTGGAGTCGGACCCGAATAAACCAGCCACCACTCCAGCTGGAGGAACCTGCCTACCACAGGGCTGCTCCCGATGGTTCGGGACACTCATTAGATCGGGAGATGGCGCTGAGCTGCAGCAAAGAAAAATGCTGCAAAACGTGGTGAAGACACCGCCCTGCCCCCCAACGTGTCCACAGTTGGGAGCGGTAGAACGAATGTGACGAGAAGACATTAATGATAATAAAAATCAAATTCTGTATTTGGGTCCAAATAATAACTTGTGGAAGGAAGGACGAAAAGGATGTTGAGGTTTTATCGAAAGTACATATATACACTAATATGTATAAAACAGATGACTAATAAGAATCTGCTGTATAAAAAAATTAAATGAAAAAAATGAAAAAAAGAAACAAACAAATTTAGCTTCAAATAAATTATTGTATTTGACACTGTGTATGAAGTTCCCTAAATAATATTGGCTGTGTCATCTGTAATGAATAATTGAATCTTTTGGAACACGAAATTCCTTAGCCAACAAAGGGAGATAACAATTCCCATGTTAGCACATGTTGTATGTAAAGAAGGTGACATCTGTGCTGCGAGCGAGAAAAATAGGTCAAGACAGGGCTGTTCGGACTCCTGGTTCTGACTCTCTGCACCTTGGACTCCACCAAAACCAGGCTGAACGTCACCTGCACAGACTCTCCAAGCTTGTGTGTCCATAAAAGCATTCTACTTTTAAACACGGTATTTGTATTCACATAAATCACATTAGATTTATACATAACATTTGCTTGAAATCTCCCTTTCTGTGCGTTTCTCCACTGCAAAGTAGCTATGGCCCAGGCAGCATTTGGAGCTAAAATGGAAGGCTTTATAATAAATATTACCCTTTGTGTGTGCATGGAAAATGGTCCCTTTCCCGCGTTTTCCCTGAGGGCACACTATTTTGGCTTTATTGTGACACTTCACTGTGACACTGCAATGAGGGAAAGCCAGGCTTTACATGTCACTGAAAGAAATGCCACAAAATGCTAACATATCTTCTCAAGGTTGCCAGAAATAATTTCCACTGGGTTGTGTTTTCCCATCTGTGGAGCTCTGAAATGTTAAGGAAATAAATGAGCTCTATTATCTATATTTTTCTAGTAGATGAGAAAGAAAGGGAAAAAGCACACTCAGCCCTGCATTTATTGTTCTATTCAATCAAACTGTTGCTTTAAACATTCAGAGTCCTCCAGGGGACATTACCAATGAGCCAAATACCTTTCAGTGCCATATTTCATATCTGCAGTTTTGATTTTATTAAAACATCTTTAAAGGATCTGTAGTTTTACCTGAAATTTTTGGTTACCTATGTGAAAAATGCTTCCATTTAGAAACTCGAATTCTAATTGGAAACGGTACTCCCTTTGATGACAACATATGGCTGAAATTTTATTCAAAAAGTGATGGAGGAAAACAACAGTCAATAACGCTAATGGGAGTCTCATTGCTGGAGGTGTTTAGAAGTCAAATTCACTGACCTTTCAGGTTTCGGGAGAGAGTACAATAAAGTGGGGAACTGTGAATCCCCCCAAATCTGTACAATGAACACTGGACCCTAGAACAATTTTCCAGCTTATTTTCCACTTTCCACAGTAATAAATCCTCAGTGCAAGTTACCAGAAGATACGTAACACAATTAAAAAGGTAGGTTCATATATGGGAACGGAATCTAAAAAGAGTGGATATATGCATATGTATAACTGAATCACTTTGCTGTACAGCAGAAACTAACACAGCATTGTAAATCAACTATACTCCAATAAAAATTAGTTTAAAAATGTAGGCTCAGCAATAGATACATTTTGGGTACATCCCCCAAAAAGAATAAAACAGAAAAACAAATGGAAGTTATAAATCCCTGAGTCCAAGGAAACTTGCTCCAACATTTCCGTGGAAAATTCATAGTGGGTATTCCTACTGATTTCTTCTAATTAGGCAGAATACCACAGATTCATGGGAAGGGACCAGGAAGTATGAATTTGAATTAAAAAGACTGGCAGGAAAAAACAAAGGTATGATGACTGAAAAAGAAAAAAAATTATACTATTATTATTTTCAGAGACATGACTGTATTTGAGGAAGACCCCAAAGAATCTACAGATAAAATATTAAAATAAGGAAGCAACTTCAGTGAAGTCACTATTAAAAATGATTTGAACTTCTATAAACCAGTGATAAGAACATTAGAAAAAATTTAAAATAAAACCATTTATGATGCATAGAAATATGAAATACTGAGGAATAAATCTAACACAAGACATGTAAAACTTATAAAAAACAAATAACATTTTGAGAAAATTAAAGACGATCTTAATAAATGAAGAAATAAAAAATGTTCATGGAATAAAAGACTCAGTACTGCAAGATTTCAATTCTCCCTAAATGTATCTGCTAGATTTAATGCAATCCCAAACAAAATCCCATGAAGAATTTTTTTTTTAGAAATTAACAAGTTAACTCTGAAGTTTGAATGCGAATGAAAAGAACCAAGAGTAGCAAAAAGCACCTTGGATGTCAAAGTTTATCATAAGCCATCACACATATATGGTCAATTTATGGCAAAGGTGTCATTGGGGAAAGGGTTCTTTCTTCAGTGACTGGCATTGGGTCAATTGGATATTTATCTGAAAAAAAAAGGCTTGATTCTACTTGATGGTATATACAACAGACAATGCCCCAAGGATTATGGATTTAAACCATGCACTAGAAAACAATAAAACTTCTAGAAAAAATGTGAGGATATACCTTCATGACCTTGGCAAAGACTTAAGCAGTTTACAAAAAGCACTAATTTAAAGGAAAAGACTGATAAATTAGAACACCTTAATCTTAAGAACCTTTATTCATCAAAAGATACCAGCCAGGAAGGAGAGCTTTCTATCAATATTCTGTTTCTTGATCTGTTTACATGAGCTTGTTCAGGTCGTGAAGATTCATTGAGCACTACTCCTATGATAAGTACGTGCTTCTATAGGTGTGTTACACTCTTCAAAACAGTTATTTAAAAGGCCAATAAGGGAAAGAATTCTTCCAAATAAATAAGAAAATGACAATCAATTTAAAAAGTGGGCAAAGACATGGCAGGCACATCGCAAAAGAACTGATACCCAAGTGAAGAGGTGCTCAGGCTCTTTCCTCTCCAGGTAAATGCAAAAACATAACTCACTTGTTGACAAATAAAGTGGAATTATAAGTGGAATCTTTAAAAACTTCTCCTTCCCATCATCAAAATAGCAAACCCAAACATCATATTCTAGAAGAAATGACAATGATTAGTGCCTCCCTTAACACTTAGAGGATGCATGGCTGGTGGTCCCTACATTTCTCCCTGAAATTCACCAGCGCAGACTCTAGTAAGACTGATCCTGGGGGTTAACAGCGGGCAACCACAAACACAGGCAAATAATACTTCTAACTGCAGTTGCTAGACCGAAATACGGCATCTTTGCTTTGCAGATTAACAGAGACTCAACTATGTGCTTTGCGGTCACCGACATGGCAATTACATCCTTTTCCATCTCCATCAGAGAGCAAAACCAGGAGTGTTAGCATACCAGTAACATAGAAAAGAGGGCAGATCCACAGTCCTGCTGAGGTGTGTGCAAATCCGGCTGCCCTCCGTCGTAATACAGTCTGAAGGGGCCTGGGTGATCCGTGTGTCCCACAGATCATCACGTGGGTAGATGAGGTTGATGACATCGTGTTGATGAGAACAGACAAGCAAGAAGTGGCAAGTATTTTAGAAGCTCTGGGAAGACATCTGTGCCCCAGAGGGTAGAAGATAAACCGACAAAGATTCAGGGGCACATCATAGTGACATTCTGAGGGCTCAGTGGCCCAGGACATTTCAGGTGTCCCCAGTGATAATAAAGGACAAAGCATTGCATCTACTCTTCCCACCACTGAGAAGGAAGCACAACGCCAGACTGCCTGATTAGGTTCTGGGGACTGCATACTCCACACCTGGGCCTACTGAGCTGATCCATGCTTGGGTGACAAGGAAGGTGGCCAGCCTGGACAGGGCTACAGAGCAGGTCCCGGCTGCACTGAGGACAGCCTCGCTGGTTGGACATAAAACCTGGTAGAGCCTATGGTATGTCTGTAGGCATCTGTGGTCAAAGGAAAAGATGCTCACAGAGTTTGTGGCAAGATCTCATGGAAGGATCACGACACAGAGACACAGGTTTCTGGAGCAAGGCCACGTCACTTGCGGCAAAGAACTACACTACTACATTCTAGAGATAGAATCCCTGACCGGGAGGCCAGAGCTGACCATTAGGAACTGGTTTCTATTGGACCTAGTAAGTCATGACGTCAAGCAGGGACAAGGACGTGAACGGTTTACCTAGAAGATCAGGGTCGAGGGGATCTAAGGAAGACGCCTGAGGGTGGACCTGTGAGAGTTAGTATGAAATGAGAAGGTCTTTCCTTGCATGATGACACCCACCAGAGAGCACATACCTGGGAAGAAGCATTCAACCACCAACCAGACAGAGTGTCCTGGTCAGGAGAAGTCAGCTAGCCTCTGCCTTCGACTTTCCTACGCTGGAGTTGATAGTGGAGGAGACATCACGGCAGGGATGGAGGGACAGTACAGGCCCCACAGCAGGGCTCCCACTAAGACCTCTTTAGCTACTCTCGCAGCCCATCGTCCAATCTGTCAGCAGAAGAGATAAATGCCAACCTCCCGACAGGACACCATCTCTTGAGAAGGCCAACCGGCCGCTGGACTTTTCACTGTGGAAGGGGCAGCAATTCAACTTGACTGGAATTAACACACATTCTGGGTATGGATTTGCCTGGCCCGTCTTCATTGCCTCAGACGGTACTGATATCTGAATGTTCTATCAACGAGAATTCTCACACGTCTCACGGACCAAGAGACCCAGTTGGGAAGACGACCATGGGAAGAGAATAAGTGGATACACCGTTGGCATCACTTATCGCACATCCTGGAAACTGCAGTCCTGATGGGGCGATAGAACAATCTCTCGAAGGCACAGCTGAGATGCTGGCTTGAAGGAGGTACCTGCCAAGAGGGCGTGCCTTCTTTGGGGCCAATACGCACGCTTGATGATCATTACGTCATGCCACGCCCTCCACAGTCTGAATATATGGGCCCAAGAGCTAACAGGAATTAGGAATGGTTTGGTTTACCATGATTCCCAATGACCAGCTTGAAGGATCTGTACATCTCTCACCCCAAATCTACCCTCCGTGGGTCTAAAGATCCTGGTCCCCTAAGGGAGTGCTTCCACCAGGGGACACATAAGAGTCCAATCAAACTTGCAGCTCTGCCTGCCTCTTGGTCACTTGGGCTTCTTGGGCTGGGAGACCAGCAGGCCAGGGAGAGAGTCACCATCCTGGCGGGAGTAACAGACCCTGGCCGTTGGGAGCTGTTACGTTAGGGGAACAGAGAACACATCTGGCCCTTGAGTGACCACTGAGGCGTCTCCTGGTTCTTCCTGGCCTAGCCTTGACAGCCAATCGGCATGCACGGCAGCCAGAGAATCTGAAGGTCATGGTGAGCAAGGCTCAGCTCCCTTAGGGACGAGGGTCTCACTTCCACTGCCAGGTAAGCCGCCTAGAGGAGCAGAGGTGCTTGGCTAGGAGGGCGGGCCTCCTTCCAAGGATGGAAGAGAGCGCCCAGGAGGAACGGCCTAGGCTTCCGCAGCAACTGCACCGCAGTCTGCTTCCCACTCTGCCCTGTCCTCTCGCGGCTACTGGACCAGCTTTTAGGAAATCATGACACCCCCTGCGGGAAAGCTAAGCCCTTGTTCATTGGATACGGGCCTCCTGATTCCCAAGAGTTACAGGCCACCGCAAGTGACATATTGACTCTTACACAGGCAAGACTCTGAGACACTGTTCTTTCTTGGAGGATGGTCCCTGAATCCACGCCCAGCTCTCTCAGCCGCATCGGAGAAACTTGTGCCTGAGCTCGTGTTTACAGAGCTGAGCGGTGCACCCGTAGTAAACCCATAATTAAGCTTCTCCTATGACTCATGTCATCCATTCAGCGTTGCTATCTATTGATGGTTGGTTTGCTGTCATGGAACACTGACTCCATTGGCAAGGTTATTTGATAATATCAGGTTTTTAAGAGGGGAGAATTTTTTTCCCATAAGGCCAGAGCTAATAGATGCTTTTTCCTCATTTAATTGGGATTAAGTTTTATGAGTGATAAATTAATTGCATGACATCCACAACAGTTTTTTCATAAAATAGTCGAGCCATTAAAAGCCACATTGCAATAATAATAATAATAATAATAAAACTTGCTCTGAATCCTGAGTAACAGTGGAAGGAGCTAAGAAGACTCCCTGAAACCTCCTGCTGCCCCACCACCTTTTCACACCCTCACTGGCCAGACACACCTCCCTCTGGGATGTCATTCTGGTAACGCTGTCAGAACACATCCTTTTTACACCCCTGTGGGTTTGGCATTTTCCATGATTATAAAACTTAGCCCTCTGAATAGTCGTTGTCTCTCCCAGGAAACTGGAACCATCTACAAGGGAACGGAGACTGCTTCTTGTTCATTTCTTATCTCCTGGGCATCTGTAAAGCTTGGTAACTGTGCCCGGAAGTTGAACGCTTGGTAACTGTGCCCGGAAGTTGAACTCCACCCAGATGCAAGTGTATAAAGATGACTTGGATGCAATTGCCTCTCCCCAGGAGAGTCATGAGAAAGCTACCCATTGACTGTTCAGACCACGTGGCTGCCCACCCCCTTGGAACAAAAGGTCACAGATCCACACCAGCTTTTGTATGCGGGGTAGGGGGAATTAAGTTAACAGGAGCAGATAACTCAGGAAATCCTACTTGGCCCACACAAGGATTGACCAAATGACCAACTGGTCATTCCCAAACTCTGCTCTCCAAGAAGGCAGAACGATCAGTCAGTTTTAAAGACAGTTCAATCCTCACATGAACCAAAATTTTAAAAGAAACAATATTTAATCATCAACTAAAACACAAATGAATACACCAAAATTTGGAATACAGTCTAACAAGATATAAATGTCCTCCAATTTATACCCAAAGGAAAAGGATGCATCTCAGTGAAATAATGTGGAATTGCCAAGTTCCTTGTAATTGCCTATAGATTGACTAATTGATTCACTAATGTATAGCCACAGCTTAGCCATGCAATACATAAATAGCTCATTGGTCTCTTCAGAAACATAACATGATAGGTCATAGGGATTTCCCCGAAAGAAGAGAAGTTGGATCTATTAAGATAAAATTAGAAAGTAAAGACAGTAAGAGGTGGTTATTATGTGGATGTTAGAATCAGGATACCCAAAGAATTCACAAAGAATTTAAACACAAAAGGAGATTCGTTGTTGTTTGCTAGCAAATTTGGCTTCATTAAAGCCACACTGTTTGTTTTTTTTAATTTATTGAGTAATACTTCAAATATATGTTCTAAAGTATATAAAACAATAAGATATATATGGTTTTATATTAACTTTGTCAAATAGCACTATAAAACTAAAAGTATTATGAAAAATTAAACAATGATCTTATTTTGATCATGAAGAAATATAAAAATGAAATTCACAGAGTTCATGAATGTTTGCCTTAACAAAAAAATCATATTTGAGGAGAAGATAACTAAAATGGACTTACTTTAAATAAAAACTCTAAACGATTATTGCATCATCTTAGTTGCTCTGATAAGTATTTTACTATAGATTGCATCTGCTAAAACAATTAAATGCGGTTGAGTAATAATAGCATCTTGACAATTTAAGTTAAATGCATTTGTAGAACTGAGTTCAAAGTTACTCTTTTCACTTTAATGAATTAGGCAATAATCTGAAATTTTTTTTTTACTTAAAGTTTGTATTCCTATCCAAAAATTAAGATAAAATAAAATAATGAGAGTGGTGAAATTCCATGATAATGAGGATAAAAATACTGTGCTTTATCTTTGTGTAACATGTTAGTATACGATAAGACCATATACATTCATTTTTGTGCGTATTCACAAATACCTAGTTTTAGAAGAAATTAAAGCAATCCCATCTAATTTCCCTGGCACAGTATTTTACATAATTTTAGGTAGCAATTGAGCTACCAGCAGAAATTCTATTAGCACAATATGCTTGCAAAAATGGTTAAATTAAAAAAAGGACCAACAAGGACCTACTGTATAGAGCAGGGAAATATACTCAATATTTTGTAATAACCTATAAGGGAAAAGAATCTGAAAAAAACCATATATGTATAACGGAATCACTTTGCTGTACACCTAAAACTCAAGTGACATTGTAAACTAACTCTACTTCGATTAAAAAAAAAAGCAAGAGGCTTGGGTGCTGTCAGCAGGGGCTGGGGGTGCCCTTGCTCCCTAGGCTGGATGGACAGGCTGCCGGCTGCCAGGTTCCCTGCCCCGCCCCTGCTTGCTGTGGAGGAACCAGCTCAGCTCGTCCCTGGGGAAAGGGTTGTAAGTCCCAAACTTGAAAGAAAGAGAAATCTTAAATGCCAGTATCTTCACGCTATTTCCACGTCCCCCCCATGAATGAGATGCTTTGCTCACCCTGCCATTTCATCAGCATCCCACCTCATCTTGTTTGGAGACGTGCAGGAGACTGATGTTCCACATGTATCCTCCCTGGCTTTATACCTTACGACACTGATTTGTACTTTATGCATGTGCGTGTGTGTAACTCAGGGCCTTCCTGGAGGTCACAGAGCATTGGTTACAATCATGTAGGCACCGTGCGAGCACTTTCTACAGTTGGACGAGGACCAGAAACCTTCCACGCACACTTCCAAGGAAAGAAGACACACTTAACTTCATCATAAAACTTGGAATTCAAAGTGAATTTGAATAATCTGATTATTTGGTAATCAGAACGAGAAGGTTAAGTTTTTACAGAGGTTGTTGACTAGAACGCTGGACCAGGATCCAGTCACAGGCAACAATTTCAGTTCAGAAAGGCCATTTCAACCCTCATCTTTTTTTTTTTTTTTTTTTGCGGTACGCGGGCCTCTCACTGTCGTGGCCTCTCCCGTTGCGGAGCACAGGCTCCGGACGCGCAGGCTCAGCGGCCATGGCTCACGGGCCCAGCCGCTCCGCGGCACGTGGGATCTTCCCGGACCGGGGCACGAACCCGCGTCCCCTGCATCGGCAGGCGGACTCCCAACCACTGCGCCACCAGGGAAGCCCTCAACCCTCATCTTTGATTGGCAACATGAGACAGAGTTCGTGACAGTGACTGTAAAAGTCACACGGAAGAAGTCTGCTCCAAAAGTTACTCTTGAACCAGAGTAATAAAGGTAATTGATATTTCATTCACGATCATGTGAATAAACTCAGGATCCTGTGAATCAGCCAGGCAACTCAGGCGGAAAAAGGTTTACGGTGGGCTACTCATAAAAGACACTACTATGCACCAGGTCCAAAGCTATCAGATACCAAGGTCCTGTTTATGTCTGTGGCACAGACACATCCTTAGGAAATGAACACGATCTCATTTATTCACAAAGTAAAAATCACGGACTAGGGATGGGGTTTGCAGCTTCTTTTTTATCGTGGGTCATTCACTCCCAGAAACACTCGCATCAGGGCCACAGAGATAAAACCGAGTACATTGGGTAGCTTTAAATGAAGACCAGGAAGCATAAAGTACCAGCTATTTAGCACCATAATGAGTAAAGTACAGGTGTCCTCTGTTCTCTACCGTGAACATGTACTTATTTTTTCTTTTTCCCAAGATGTGCAGATGTGAACTCTTTCTAAGGAGCAGGCTCTGAAGGGTTGTTGAGAAGGACACAGAGTAAGGCTTCATATGCTTAAAAATTTGATGTAAGAATAACATGGTTTCACATGCGATAGATAATTATAACCATATTTTGCATATTAGAAACCAACATAGTGCCTTCATTCTCTTTAAAATATAACGAATCCACTTCTTTACATGAAATTTATGTATAAATACTTTTGTCAGGTAGTCTTTACATTTGATTATTTCTGTAGTAAGAAGGAGAGCCACATTATTTCTGTCACCTAGAACAGAGTTCATCAATGTTGACCTTTTTCATTATTCATTAATTTCTTTCTCTTGCCATTCCTGTTGTGGTTTCTACTATAGATATTTCTCAGTGTTCAAAAGAATGGTTTTCTCAGTTTTGAGTGTGTGTGCATGGGGTCTAGTAGAAATATTTAGAGTAGAAATTTGCAGAAGAAGGAAAGATAATATGAAAAGAAGGAAAGTGAGAGAGAGGGAGAGAGTGTTAGGTGGAAGAGTCAGTGAACGGAGGCAGGGAGGCTGGGAGGAGGGGCGGAAACTAAGTGTGTGTGTGTGTGTGTGTGTGTGTGTGTGTGTGTGTGTGTGTGTGTGTCCTCGTGTGCCGTGGGCACAGTGTCAAAGAAAGACCAGCAGAAGTAGACACTGAGAGCAACCAACATGAGGGAGAGGTACACCCACCGAGGGAAAACAGAACAGACCAGGCACACACACAGACACACAGACACAGCTCCATCAACTAAGACGGCGATGTGTTGGCTTTTAACATGACGATGACAAAAGACGCTTTAAGACCATGTGGCTCTTTTATGACTACTATCATAAATGCCGATTTTATTTCTTGACATTTACATGAATGCAGATACTTGGTCCATAAATCTCAGTTCCCTGAACTAAAAAAACTAGAAACCTACAGATCTACACAAGGTCTTTGGTCTGATATTTGGACGGCTTCCATTCATCCTTCTCGACTTCACCAAGACACATTATGAATCATTTCACAGAACTTGCTGTCATGCCGGAGAAATATTTAAAAGGGGGATCAACTGTTAAAATAGTCAAGCGAGTGCTGAATTAGTAGGGATCACCTCCTTTGCTATATTATTAAAATTATGTGTATATAGATGTGTGTGTCATCTGGCTACACATGTGTATGTGTAAGTATATATATATATATATGTACACACACAAATCTGTGCGGTGTTGTGGCAGCCAAGTATCCAACTGAATCAGAAAGAACTCGCGTTTAAGGGCTATTCCTGATCTAGACGCTCTCAGGCTTCTACATTAAGCCTGCAAATCCACACGTCACTTCCCGTAAGTCACCCCTTAAGCGTATCCGTGCCATCCTTCCCATCAGAGCTCCTGAGGACGCCCCCTCCTGGCCCACCTCTATCCCCAGGCCCCACCAAGTCAGGCAGGCTCGGCCCCAACATGGTTCCGCCACCTCTGGACCCGGCAGGCGGCCGTCCTCCTGGACCGCTCACGGGATGCCCTTACTCCCATTCACTGGTGGGCGCAGGGCGGAGTGACTACTTTGCCCGTGCCTGCCTTGTAGTTTACTATTCCATCATGTAACCTTTTTTAAAAATTCATATTCTCATTCAGAATACTGTACGACTGCTTCCCTGAGAACACCGAAGCGACAGGAACCCGCTTCCGAGCCAGAGTTCACTCCTCGAGACGACGCGGACAGTGGCCCCTGAGACACAGCAGTGCTTCTGGGCCCAGAAGTGCTCGGGACCCCGTGTTACCGCTCCACACCCATGCTGGCTGGGAGCTATCCTGTAAGTCATTGTTTTCGAAATGTTTCCACGGTTAGTAGGAATCATGAAGTTAGAAACCTGTGTGCAGGCTTGGTCTACAGTGTTGTCAAGAAATTGTCCTGCATCTGTTTTAGGTGTAGAAATAAACTGGACATCAAAGCTTAATTCACTGAGCCACAAAATGGAAGACACTGGGATCTCAGAGTCCAGGCTTTCTACTGGTACATGATTTTTCATTGCTTTTAAAAAAACATGGGGCCATCTTGTTGAGGAAGTGGGTTTGAAGTCCTGGAGGGAACTGGCCTTCATCTACACTCAAGGGACCCCCTCTGTTCTCATCTGTCCCTCCCCCTTGACTCCCTGCCACCCAAACCCCCGGCTGGCCCAGAACCAGGCCGCTGGAAGAGTCTGCCTTGGTTAAATCTGGTTTAACCGAGTGCCTGTTTCCTGCCCGCAGGAGTTCCCTGGGTGGACACGTTCTCACCCTCCCAACGCAGGTCAAAACCTGGCCGGAATTCACTGCTCATGTCACTGTGCTCTTGTACAATAAGCCTCCCGCACAATAAACGCGGAGCTCCGTGATCCCAGGACAGACGGCAGGCCCTGTGTCGGCCTCCACCTCCAAGGACATGGGCCCTCAGAGGCTCTGGAGCAATTTCCACAGACCCTTCGAGGGCAGAGGGGTCTGAACTCCCTCAGCTCTCACGGGGCACCGGGAAGAGCAGAGCCTACTCTGCGGCACCCCCGGACGTGTGCCGTCATTTCCCTACAAGTTTTATTGCCCCAGCCCTGGACAACATCCTCACCTCACGAGAAGATCCCACAGGTGGGGATGCGCCCCCAACCTCAGGTAGGGACCACAGTGAGGACTTTTAAGGATCAGATGTCCTGGCCCCCAGTTTCTCCCAAGTGTTCACACGTCCAGCAGCGGCGGCTTCACCTGCTGACCTGTGGCCTCAGGGTCTCCTGTCCACAGACTCACTGGCTGATTCCTTCCTACAAGCAACTCAGAAATGGGCAGTAGGCACTTCTGTTCTAGTTGTGATTTCTTTTCTGGACTGAAAATGACCAAGTGAAACTAAGGGAGAAGTTAACAGAATTAAGAGTACCTCATTTTTATGTTGTAGAGGAAGACACGTATTGATGGTAGAAAAATAAATTAGAAATGATTATTATAGCAAGAGTAGCATGGTTTGTAGTCAAGGGCCTGGTAGAAGCTTTGTTGACTGAACAGTCTAGACTTTAAAGGGACAGACGTAGGGGAAGAATCTAAGAACTGGAAGGAAAGAGGTTACAGGCATTATGAAAAGATAAAGAGAATCAATATGTTAAATAGAAGTTCCTTGGCAGTGAGTTTCTAACTATATCATTCTCAAAACAAATATTGGTAGACAATGTAAAATAAGATATCTCAAGTAACATCACGTACTAGGGATACAACGGTGAATAAAATAGATTTCTTGTCTTTAAAAAGCTTAAGGTGTATCAGAAAGGATTCTATATGATTAATTAAAGTTTTTTAAATAGTTTATTCTTTTTTTTGATGTCTCCCCAACCAAATTCTAAAATTGAAGGCAGGGAATCTGCTTTCTTCTGGATGGGTGGACAGATGAATGGATGAGTAATAAAATAGCTACAATTCAAAGTAATAAGTGCTTTAAAACAGACAAGAAAAAAAATGCTTTGGGGACACAATGGAAAAAAGTATTAGTCAGCCTGGGAGGTCATGGGGACAGCTCATTGCAGAGATGACATTAGTCATTAGCCTTAAAAAATGAGTACAAATCACATAGGGGATTAGATGAAGGGAAGAATTTTGCCAGGAATAGACTGTAACAGAGTTGAGATGGAAAAAGCATTATATAAAATAAAATAAAAAAATAGTAAAATAATAAAATAAAATAAGAAGTAGCTTTAGGCTTGGGAATTCCTGCAGAAAACAGTCTGGTGATGAGATTGGAAGAACATTTGGAAGTGGAGGTGATTCGAAAAAAGGACTTTCTCCTTCAAGGAGGATAAAATAAATAAGGAGAAGGATCACACAAGGGGAAAAGAAACAAGTGAAAATGTAGCAAAGGAGAGCTTCAGTGGCAAAGACGAATCAGAAGACACGTCTGAATAAAGCCAGAGGTCAATTTAGCTCTGCTTGGAGATGGGGGGAGCAGTTAGGTGAACCCAGAGGCCAAGACTGAAAGCGCCGTACGGAACAGTTTCCTTAGTCCAGAAGGCGGCAAAGACGTGACATCTGAACATGTCTCCAAGGTCCCACAGCTGGTCTGACCGGACCCCCAGAACCCAGGGCTGCTGTTCACCCATGTTCTCGCCACCACACGCACCCGTCAAAGTCCAAGTTTGTGTTAGAGTTACGAGAAGTCACCCATGGAGAGGAAACACTGAAAACTAAAGCACACACACGCTTTGGTTGTAGGAAGTTGATGTATCAACATTGTGGGACACATTTATCTCAGTTCACACTTCAAGCAGGAAAAACACGACAGTTGTCAGAAATCTTATGTTTGCAGACATACACGGCAATTGAAACGGGACTTCAAGTGGGTGTAGCTTACCTAAGAGATAAGAGCAGAAATGAAGAGCCCTGCCTGGCGATTCAACTTAATCGTTCCTTCATGGAAGATGAAGGAGTAACAAGAGATGGAATTCAATACTTTCACGTTGCGCTAGAGATGCTCCCGGGCACGTTAGGGCGAGAAGATCATGACCACATCCTAACCTGTGACGTGCCTGGGTGGGCTGAAAGGAACCTCAGCACGTTGGTTATCCACACATCAAGGTGACAAGGCAGTCACGTGACCTGTGGAAGCCGATGGAGAGTCTGGACTTTGTTTGAAACATAATAATGACATCGCCTGAGAACACACTCTAGATGACTGTAGAGGCATATAAAGTGGGGTTTCAACGCATCCTTACACGAATTCTCTTTCTAATGATCTGTGGAAAATATTTAAGGAAGATTTGGTTGATTTCAAACACGTCCAAGAGGTTAAAACAAAGACTCTCAAAAGACCAAGGCTTGTGCTTTTTGCTACACTACTGTCAACATTTTGTTTGTTCAGTGTTCTGCTTCTCTCCATCAAGTAGAAATGCAAACAGTCATTAACGTTAACCCAAGAATTCACAGACCAAGAAAATTCCAAAGAAACCCAGACACTTGTCTTTCCCTGCCAACCCACGCCATGAAAATTAACAATGGAGAGAAGAGCTTTTCCAAGTACGGAGTGAAGTCTAAGATTGTGGGTGCCTCTGGAACTTTAATATGCAGGATAACAGCTCAGAGATCTCGCTAGAACGCAGGTTCACTCCGTCTGGGGTGGGCCTGGGAGCCTGCGTTTCTAATAAGCGCCCAGGGGATGCTTGGAGCAGCCGGGGTGGCTCCCGGTGACACGTGATCTCCGAGTGGGAGGGGACCTCTCCCGCTGCAGTGTCACCCACAGGGTTGTTACCACATACTTCCCTGGTTTATTACATCCATGCGCTAATTTTGTCTCCACTGCAGTACGTGGTCCTACACTGGGGCAGAAGAAGTGCTGAAGCAACAAATATAGATGGAGATATTCTTCCTCCTCATTTGTGTTACAAGAAAAGAAGAGCTAAATGGATAAAAATATTATCTCTGTGGGCGAGCTCTGCAAATCTGAAAACCATGGTGAAGTGAATCTTCATGTGTGGCCTGCAGGGGTGCCATGTGTCACGGTTTTAGAAAAGGTCTAATTTCTGGAGATGTTTGCGCCTTAGATTCCTAGAACCGTTGGCTGACACAGGCCACCGATATCCTTGTGATAACGTTGGAACATGGAAAGAAAAGGTAAAGAAAAGAAAGCGCATTTCCTTGTTCTTATTTTTTTCTGAGAAACTTCACTGAATATTTACGTATAAGCCCCATGGTGTTTCACGTCATAATGCGGGCATTATGATGTAAAATAAAACATATACAGTTAAGATGGGGCGCAGTCTGCCCCATGCAATCATCATTTTATATATGCAAACTGGAAAACACATAGCTATTCAGTCTCTAAGCTCACCTGTGAAGCGACAGGAGCCCACTGCTGGCCCAGTTCTAAATGCCTGTCCCTGACCTCACGTGGACGGCAGAAAGGACACACACCTCACACTCTGTAAAATCAGTCTCCGAAGGGTAAGGCCCATGATAGCTCATCACCTGGGAGGTAGCACTTTGAAAGGAAAAACAACTAGAACGAACAGAGATTTGTATCAAATCCAGGTATTTTAACAGACTTAAAATCACATAATTAATTCATGGAATAAAAAGTCCAGAAGGAAAGGACAGCGGCCTCTTTATAATCGGCAGTGCCGTGAATCAAGAAAAGGTGCTGGCAGGGAGATCAGCTCGGTGCCCTGTGACCACCTAGAGGGGTGGGATAGGGAGGGTGGGAGGGAGACGCAAGAGGGAGGGGATGTGGGGACATATGTATGCGTATAGCTGATTCACTTTGTTATACAGCAGAAACGAACACACCATTGTAGAGCAATTATACTCCAATGAGGACGTTAAAAAAAAAAAGAAAGAAAGAAAATGTGCTGGGGTTAGTTTGTAGGTCTGATCTATTCCACCTTGATTTATTAATTTATTGATGAAGTTTAAGTAAATATTTCCCCCAGAACTCGGATGATAAGATAGGATCCCAGTGTGTCAGTGCAGGTTCATCAGTTGTAACGAACATACCACCGAGTGGGGACACTGATGGTGGGGGAGCCCGGGCGTCTGTGGGAAGTTCTGTCTGTTCTGCTCAGTTTTGCTGTGAACCAAAAACCACTCTAAAAAGTAAAGTCTATCGGGGAAAGAAAGGAATGCTAGGGTCTGCAGTAACAGAGGACAATACAGTGGCTGCAGTGGGTCTGGGGAGGCGTGGGGTGCACCCTGGACCACAGATGGGCCCTAAGTTCTGCCTCTGGTCCAGTCTCTTATTAGTCAAAGACCTTGCGCGTATAAAGCACGTAACTTCCCTGAACCCGGCTTGTGAGTTAACTGTGGACAGTGTCACTTGTCCCAGTGACCCTAAGGGCTGGTTGTAGGGATCGAATCAGAACCTGCGCGCTATTTGCGCACCTCCCTCAACAGACGCCTGCTGAGGGCCACTCATGGCAGGCTCGGTGCTCAATGCAGGCCCGCAAGCACTGCTGGTACACAGTTAGGGGGACTTCCTTGTTAAACAACGCACTCTTTTCAGATTTTTATTCTTGTTGAAAGCCTCCCTAAGATATCTTAAGACACTTTCTTACCCCGGTAAGTACAGTAATTTCTGGAAGGATTACTCATGCCCCCGAGTTGCAGGTTGGACCCCAGCCCCCTGCCCTTTACACGGAGGCGGATGACGGGGGGGGTGACGGACTGTGATGCCTCAGGCACCCCCTCGCTGGAGACTTCTCTTCCAAGTTAAGTCCTTATCTTCACCTTCTTTGGTTATCAGTCTCACTTCCCCTCAAAGGGGTTTTAGGAAAATGGGTTTTCTTTAAGGTGTCAGTTCCTTGGATTCTAAGTTATAGGTTTGGCCACGTTTAGAGAGACACATGGCTAACGGGAACATAATAGAGATGATATGTTATTAAATATCCCAAACATGCACTGCGCCGTGCATTTGGAAATCACGGCAATAAAGGAAAGAAGAGGGTTTCTTCCTTCTTTTCTCCAACCTTGTGATTAAAACAATGTATTTCCTTTAACCTGGATAATAGATTTATGACATTTAACTTTAGAAATCAGTTTCTGTTCATTGTATTTCCTTCCGTTGAACGTCCTCTCCAGAAGTTCTGTGCAACAAGTAGTTCCAAGAAAATCATGACCATTAAAGGGAACTTTAGTCTCAAGAAAAAAAGAAAAATTGGAAAGAAAACTACTAAGTATTAAATATTTAACTGACATAAAGACTTTAGTGCATGAAATAACATAGAAGAAAGAAGAGAAAGCCATCTAAATCTGTAAGTCGCAAAATATTCTCACGTCAATTAAATATTGTTATTAAATCTATAGCTTACCGATTATAGAACTCATAAAATGTTTAGTATTTTAAAACTTACAAGAAAATACCAAATGCTAAGGTTTTGAATGAAGGAACAAATTACGTAAAACAAAATAAAAAGAGAAAACTAAATTAAAATTTTATTACAAAACTTAAGCCAACTGGGAGGCAGCAAGAAGACCATGAAAGGACAGTGGGATGTGTCTCTAATATAATTGAGAGCCTTGAATTCACTTGTGCCTCTAAGGAGTCACACAGGAAAGCCATTTCAGAGGCTGGAATATATTTTCCTCATTAGAGGAGAGGGGCCAGGACTGGCGTAAAACACTTTGCCAACGCAGGACACAATTACCAATATTAGCAGATGCAACTGCAGGCAGATCAGATTAAAGATAATAGTAATAAAAGAAAAGAGCAGAGAAAATCCAATGGTCATGATTTAGACGGGCTCACGAGAGCCTTCTCAGCACCACCTGTAACCTGAATTGTGCTGGAGAAAAGGCTGGAAATGCTAATACGGCACGTGATTAACGGTGGGTCTGGGGTTATAAATTGCTTTTTTAATGGTGAAGACAGAGTATCGTAAGAAGATGAGAATGTCAGTATCAATTTTTATTAGTGTCAGGAACAATACGCAGTATATTTAAATCAGCTTCATTTGTATTAGTATTTTTATAGGTAGTAGCTCTGGAAGCAATAACATGGCCAATGCATTCCAAAAAGAAGAACTAAATAAAGTTGCCAATGTTCTCCACAAAAGACCCATAACTTTTACACTGAGGAAAATATGCCACATTTCCTGAGATACTCAGAATTCAGGTGCACAAAAATGCTGGGTTCTGGACCACAACAAAGCTGCAGAATCAACTGGAGGAACAGTTGTAGCAAATGGATGAAGTTGGACAGAATTAAAAACACGCTAAAAATAAACCTTCCAGATGAATCAGAATTTTTCCCCAAGATTTATGTAGAATGGCATTTAGGGTCCATATCTGGGTCAACTTAAACCATTTAAGAAACAACTCGAGACCTGTTTAGCCTAAGCATGATCCGGCTGTTGAAAATAAGTAATTATCAAATTAGCAATAATCAGTAATTTTTATAAACTCGCTGTTAGTAAAGAAAAATAGGTGAGTTCATTTTGTTTATGATTTTCCAGCAATTATCACCAGCTTTCTGAATTGGTCTAATGACAAATTAGGTAAAGTTAAATATCTGACAAAAAGTTCTTTTAGAGAATTAGGAGACTAGGAAATGCTATTTTTAATTAAAATGTATTTTTTTTTTTGAATTTCAGAAAACTAGGCTTTGAAAAATAAACCATAAGGGTTAAATTGCAGACTTTTAAGAATCCAGGTTCTGAGGACATCAACAATGGACCGTGGTTTTGATTTATATTCTAGACAATTAGTATTAACTGCATGACAGAAAGCTCAGCCCGGTGAGTGAGAAGCTGGCTCGAGTCAGAAGTCTGGATTCCTTACTAGTTGTTTAATCTTAGGCTATTTATGTAAGCTGTTTATTTTCACTTTCTTCATCTGAGAATTGGAAGTATCATAGTTTCTACCTTCTAAGGTTCTTGGAGGATTGATGAGACAGATTGCTCCAGGACCCTCAGGACTTCTGGCTCTCAATAAATATTAGTTTTATTGTAATTACTGATGCTAATAAAGTGCTTAAACAGTAACTTCTATTTCTCCAGGAGGGTCATATTAAACATTTTTCCTCTCAAAGTTGCTTCTCTCTGCTAATGTCTTCTCTTTCTCTATGAATTATATATTTCTCCTTAATCCAAAGCACACAAAGTATTCATTCCTTCAAATTTCTCTTTTTCTTTTCAAGTTATTCTTCAAGACACATTACTCTAAAGGACTCTTCCCGCCTCTGAATAGTTTGATTCCCTAAAAAGACTCCAACTGGAAACACAATTCTTCAGCTGTGGGATGCCCGAGGAACCCACTCTGGGAGGCACACATGGCAGGCTCCTGGAGCCTTGAGCATTTTCAACTTCTCTCCGTCATTCTACAAGGACATCAAGTCTCCAAACAAATAGGAATTGTTAACGAGGGCAGATGTAAAAAGCAAGAATGTAAGGCAGCCAGACACTCCGGCCATTTAATCCTGTCCCGATGTGTGGGTGTATCTGTGTTCTGCTCTCATAAAAGTAGTTTAAAATGTAATATTTTCAACGATACAATCGACAACATATGCAGGGCCATGGATTTCCTACAAACACATCTCCACAGAGAAGAGCACAAGCCTGAAAGCTTGCACCCAATTCTGACAGATCCAGTTCCACTAAGCTGATGAACCGAAACTTGCAGAATGAAGGTACTAAGCTAAAGGAAATCACAGAGCACAGTGGCCTGGAAAACAACCGTGGAAATCATAAATGCATACACCGCAAATGTCAAGGTGCGCCAGACACTGTTACACATCCAGACACTGTTACACACGCTCCAGTTTTCACACATTTCCCAGAGGAACACACAGACCATCGCTGTTTCCAGAAAGGTGGATTAGACCCTGAGTCTGGGACTTTCTGGGCTTGCAAACCTAGAGAGGAGACAAGGGTTTCCTCTTTCTCCTGCAGCATTTCACTACAAAACAGCATCAGGACAGAAAATGTATTGGCAGCATGCGTTTCTTTAAATATGCACTTAAAAAAACCCAACAGCTATACCTTGCAAAGACTCTGTGAAAGAAAACCCACTTGGAGTTTATTCTGCAAAACCTAGTCAGGTGGAATTTCCAGAGCATTGCCTGAGGCGCACAGCACAGTATCTAAGGCGGAAGTGCTCAGATCCCCCCCAAACACCACCATCTCATTATCCTCAAATGTCTACTGTCAAAAATTCACGTGATTATCTGATAGGATTATCTAAATTTTTTCAAAAATTGAAGTATAGTTGATTCACAATGCTGTGTTAGTTTCAGGTATACAGCACAATAATTCAGATATATATACACACACACACACACACACACACACACACACACACACACCCCATATACATACTTTTCTTATTCTTTTCCATTATAGAGTTATTACAAAATATTGAGTACAGTTCCCTGTGCTAAACAGTAGGTCCTTGTTGATGATCTATTTTATACATAGTAGTGTGTATTTGTTCATCCCAAACTCCTAATTTATCCCTCCTCCCCCTTCCCTTTTGGTAACCATGAGTTTTCTATGTCTGTGGTTCTATTTCTGTTTTGTAAATAAGTTTGTTTGTATCAGTCAAGACATGGAAGCAACCTAAGTGTCCATCAACAGAGGAATGGATAAAGAAGATGTGGTACATAGATACAATGGAATATTACTCAGCCGTAAAAAGGAATGGAATGATGCCATTTGTAGCCACATGGATGGACCTAGAGATGATCACACTGAGTCAAGTAAGCCCGGCAGAGAAAGACATATCATATGATATCACTTATATGTGGAATCTAAAAAAGAATTATCTAATTATTAAAAAGAAACATGGAGCATTCTGGACTTGGGTTATTCCTCACTCATGTTCTCGGACGAGCTCAGTTCCTTACTTCCATCAGCACGAAAACAAACCACACACGGGTGTGTGCACAGAGGCAGCGCACCCTCCAAGGAGGAAGTGGAGATTTTCCCACATTACAGAACAGCGTTTTTGTGTTTTGTTATCAAAATATTAGCTTGAATTGTTTCGGATCGACAATCAGTAGTTTTTCCCTTTCTCGGTTTCTTTGGTATAGAGACAGAGGCCAAGTGAAATAGGCCTGTTGGCTTATTCCTCACAGTAAAATGAGGATCCAGGCTTGAAAAGTACAAAACATTCTAATAATTAAAGTTGATCAATCTTAGAAAAAAGTAAAGTAGGGCAACCCTTACCTGAGCTCCTGGATTAGAGAATCCATTGGTGCTACTGACAAAAAGAAAGAAAGAAAAGGAAAATCAGTTTATAATTTTGAAAACTGTATGACAGAAACCTTTTACCATCTAGAGATGACGACCAATGTATGATTAGTGCAGACCCCACTCAGTTTCCCTCTGGGCCGATTCATCTTTTCTGGTTCTGGTTCTTTGGAAACAAGAGGACAGGTGACCATGGCCCAGAACAGTGCCTCAGGTGACCCTGGGACTTCACAGTCATGGATTGGACTTCCAAATACCTGTCTTTAGAGATTCATTGAAGAAGTACAGGACTTGAACTATTTTTTAAATCAATTTTACTGTCTCTAGGAAAAATTTCAAAAGAATCCTGTTTACATTTTTATTGACATTAAACAAGCATTTAAATAAAACTGGCAAAGTTTTATTAATAAATATCTTAAGATTCTGTTCCATAAATTTCATTCCTGTAGAAGGAGAAGTTTTAGTCACGTTAATTTCAACATCCTATTAAAAGTAAGATATTTAGAGAAAAAAAGAGCTTTGATTTTTCTGAGATGATGGGAACGAAAGAAGTTCATGTTTATGAATACCTGCCTACACCAGGATACGCAGCATACTGAGAGAGGCAACAGGTGGTTTTAAAGATGACTCATGCTGCACGAGAAAAAGTTGTCTCAGTTCTCAAAGAACATTTTGGCTCTATTTAAGGGTGTATATGTATGCGCCAAAAGGATTCAAAGTCCAAAAAGAATGGCAACTTAAAATACTCACACTTTAGAAGTATGATAGAGTTCTGTGCTTTCAGAAGTCAGAATAAGAGATTCCAATAATCCAAATACAGTTCCTAGAATGCTGACGTTTGTGGCAGACGTGAGCCTATGCTAAATAATGATAAAACTGTCCTTGTTTTAAAAACATGTATCCCATGGAGAAGTCTGCTGCACAAAAATGTGATATTTCCAAAACTGCATTCCAAATACTAGGATAGATGATGTAATTACTTCTAAAGTAACTTAAACTAAACCTGGAAAACAGAACACTGTAAAACTTCAGTTGGGGTAGAGAAAAGTCCCATATCTTGTACAGCGTGATTCTGCATTTTGGTTATCATGGCTGATGATAATGAGGGTTGTATTTTAACTGAAAAAAAAATCATCCTGGAATTAAAAAAAATGGGGGATTCTGGACTTTACTGAAACAGGAATTATAAACAAAGCTAATGAAAGCGCTGAATTTGGTTAGACATCTTCATCTGTACATCTCTGAACGCTTACAAACGACTGCCGGATCACTGTCGAACCCAACCTTTCCTCAGCAAGACCAACGCGAGAGGGTCAGGTGGGGAACAGCTACCCGGCTTCCTTCCAGAGGCCAGGCTAAACCTTCCATTTAGAATGAAGGGTCACACAAATATAGCTAATTATAATAAAAGTTATTTTCCTTCAGGGGTATTATTGCCAGTCAATCCTGTTTTCCAGATGTTTGGATCATCAAGGGCCTGTCTATATTTCAATATTACATTACCATCTGTTGGTTACAGAAAGAGAGGGATAACTGACAAGTTAAACCTTTCAGACGTTACTTCGCAGAGCTGCTGGAAATTCCCAGCAGGGACAGTCCAAAAGCAAACGTCGTCATTTTACTTGAACTAAGTTTAGACTGGAAGCCACTAAACCGGACAACATAAAAATCAAAACCTGCTTTGGCAATAAACGAACAATTCGGTCTTTTCCCTTGGACGTTAAAGTCACGTCAATGATTTGAGGTCTCTGTGAAGTGTTCTTCCCTTGCTGACCATTATGCTACTTCGCACGAGGTTTAAATCTACTCATGATTGCATTTTGTAAAAATTAGCATCCTACATCGTTTGGACTATTCTGAGTCTTCTACTCCTGGTTCATAGTATTTAGTCTCTCAATGCCATGATCCAATGTCCTGGCTTGGTTTAAAAATGGAAGCCCTGAGGAAGTTGTAATTCTTCTGACCACACGTCAGGGACTGAGCATGGAACGCCCACATTTCATGGTGTGGTGAGCACGGTGTCGTGGAATCTGCTTGCTAACTCACCCTTGGTTCCTTTCGCACGGGTACGCAGCGTTTTATCTTCAGCCTCTGCGTCCATCTGTAACATGAGCACAGAGTCCTGAGGTCACCGCTTTGACATTGGTCAAAATACGAACACATGTCACTAGAAGTTCTGAAGGTCGTTATGAAAAGCAGAGTAGCCTTTCATGCTCTTGAACAGCATCTGACTCTGAAGAGAGAGAGCTGTGACTGCCTCACACCCCATGAGTTCTGGAAACACTTCTATAGATGCTGGAACCAGACGGAAGGGACAAGGGGGCAGATGTCCTTGCCCACAAGTGTTTGCTAGTGATTCAAACACTTCCGGCATGACAAAGATAGAAAGAGGGATGGTCTGATTAACAGTGATTGTGAAAGAGACAAAACCTCAAATGCCAAACCAAAAGGTTTCAGATTAATTTACTAAACCAGATTCCTTTGCATTTCTAGAAACTTTCTGCTACATGCCTCTTTCTAAGTTAGGAAAAATAATTCCCACTGTAAAAATCCAACGTGAACACAAAACCCTGAAATGCCCTCATTGTAAAATACCCCTGGAAATGTTTACGATCAACAATGGCATGCATTTACTCCCATAATTCCAGAATAAATGTGGGTTATAATCGTCCAAATCCATAAGGAAAGTAAAATTTGAGTGTTGTGTCTGTCAAATTCCCTAAAACAGCATTACTGATGATTTTAAATATAATGAAGCTAATTATCAAAGGGATGCCAAGACATAAAGAACTTGTTTTTGTCCACACGGAGATAGAGTCTGACCTGACTACACCCAACCATTCCACTAGGAACCTCTAAGCATCTCGTAGTTTAATTCACTTTTGCACTTTATCAGAAGGAATTCTTAAGTAGAAAGAAGTTGTTCTGCTTGTTGAAAATCAGAAGCAGGCCGAAGGCGCTCTCCGCAGCTCATCCTTAAATCCCGACGCCGGCGGGGGTGCGGTGTGACTGCAATGAGAATGGGAGACGCATCTCTGCTCTCCGAGGCTGAGTTGTGATGGAAAGCACTGACCTGCCATAGACTTATAATAGGGGAGCAGGTGTGGCAATGACGGACTTTAATTTCCTTTAATAAACCTTTTATGTGCCACACTTTTACTGCCATTCGACGCTCTCCAAGGTCCTGCACATAATAGGTTCATTACTTTTGATTACTATAGTCTATTGAGACAAACAACTCCAGAACACACTATATATTATGTTCAGTTAAACCAATATAGACTATTTATCCATCGTGCATTTTTTCACCTGCAACACTACAGACAAAATTAATGACAGCTCTTGTAAGCTAAAACTATTAAAACCACCAGCACCCTTTTGTCATCATTTCATAATAAACACCACACCAATCGCTGAACTGTTTTTCAAATTAGCCAACAAAAGTGTCCACTGCTTTTTTGAGCAGCCATTGCTTTAGTCTAAGTAAAACGGTCCATTGTTAACGAATATTTTCAAACTACATGATAAGAGAAAACAACAGGAAAACAGAGGAGATTTTTTTTCCTCCTGTAGATTTCCCTTCTTTTAAAACCACACAGACTTATGATAGATGTGACACTGCCTGGGATTAACGTGGCTTGGTTTACACAGGACGGTGGGCATTGCGCTGTGAACGCCTCCTCCGCGAGGGTCTCTGCTGCGTATCCAGTGGCTCAGTTCACGCAAACTCCCTTCTGTGTGCTAAGCGAGTCACTCGCTTAGGAGAAACCAGTAGCTTGAGGGTTAAAATGGGCAAACCATCACCTATTTCTGGGGGAGCTCCTCCCGTGGCAGAGCATCATCTCAACTCGGGTCTGCGGTTACACTGCGTGCAGGTGCTCTGAGAGCTCCCCCCGCCACTCTGGACGTCCCCATACTCCCCCGCCCCAAAACACGGGTGAAGGTTGAACTCCACGCGTTTCTTTACAGAAACACGGTGTGCAGAGTGCCAGCAGGTATACAGAGATGTCAGAAAACTGCTTAAACGCACCCTTCTTCATAACGGCTCCAAGACCCGTGCCATCTCACAATTCAGCTGTCCGAGGACCCGAGCGGCCGCCGCCGCCCCGCGCAGCCACCTCCCCGTTAAAGTCACCGGAAGGGAGACATAAATATTCGTGGGCCTCTGCCTGAAGGGGCCTGGAGTGCCGGCCTCACGCTTGCATTTCGTGGCGCTATCGGCCTCTTGCTGGTGGAGCACATACATCCCACACAAGCCTTGTAAGAACTGGCAACTCATCCATGAAGCTCAGCGCTCATTTTAACTTGCGGGCCAGGCTGCAGGTGTGGGATGGATCAGGCCCCAACATACAATCCATCCCTTTCACCTCCTCTCTCCTGTTCACACCTGAAGGACCGTGGCTGTTACTAAGTTCAGGGTCTAGTCCTGTCTTGCAGCTCTTTGGAAATGAGAACATCAGACACCTGGAGCATACGTGCTTTTCTTTGGGGGGCAACAATCATGAGAAAGCTCGCTCTCTGGTAGATCTCAGCTTCAAAATAAGCCTTTGTTCTCAAACACCTGACACACGGAAGCAGGAATCTCTCAATATTCTTTGTATGGATTTTCTCATGGACTTTAATAAATTGCCAATGGGAAGACTTAATTTTTGTAAAATCGAACCTCAGATGCAGTGGGTACCACGTTCCGGTGATGGTTCATTCAAGGGGAAAGAAGTTCTACCTCACTGCTTGTGCTGAGACCCAGGGCGCGTGCGGTGGGGCAGGGGGACGGCCACCCCTTCAAGCCCTCCACGTTACAGAAGAGGCCACGAGCACGTACGATTCAGGACATTGATCTAACGAACATGGCCTGTATCTTGAAAACTCTACTTCCTGTTGGGAACATGGGGGTTTTTTTCTATTGGAAAAGGACACTCGACCATCTTTACTACCAAAGTCCCAAATTTTATCGACAGGCCTGCAACTGATTTTGTGAAACTTAATGAATCATTTCTTTTCCCAAAACAGAGCTTTGATTTTCTAAAAAGCTGTCCTTCTCCTCACTTCTTAGGACCTTTCTCTCCATCCCACTGTTTATGGATGGGAACAAGACATTTTCTCACATTCCTATCACGGGTTCCTCCCGGCTTTGACAATCTACTCAATCGAGATAAAACAGTAAAGGCAAGTTTTGCCACTCTTACTTTTCCTGAAACTAAGAAAAGTTCTTTTAACCTATAATTATGGATATGTTATGTATAATATTTATGTAGAAAGGGAAAAAAAGTGTTCCTGCTTGCTATCTATTTCATAATAAAGCCGTGAAAAAAAAATTTTAAGACTTTCTTCCCCAGTTCTCTGGGGAGAGGAGTTAATACAAGAAGAGGCAAGAGGGAAAGAAACTTATAAAATAAAGAAGGCAAAGAAACAAAACTTGGGGGAAGGATACGCCAGCACCAACAACGGAGATAAGCAGATAGGCGACAAAGAAGAAAAATGACCATAAAATAAATGTTCATTACTTAGTTGCATTTGGAAAGCCTTCATTTACTATCGTCACATATTTACAGACCTACATACAGGTGTGCACAGTAATTCCCTAGTGACATGGACTTGACCACCTTTTCCTCCTGGAGCTTAGTTAGTTACATCAGGGGCGATCAGGAGATCTTCCTTCTGCATTGCTCCAGTGCACAGATCTGGTGCCTTTTTTTGGGCTGAAGAGGGACCCCTGGAACTGCTGATTTGTGGAAGGGAGAGATTCAAGGAGCAGGACACCAAATTGATAAACTCAATTTTGCTTTCATTCATACAAGCAAATTATGGGTACGTGAGGAGATTTAGTTCCCTTTGATTTTATTTTTCACTCAAAAATCCTATTTTAACCTAATGGTTAAACAAACAAAATGATTTGTCAACAAAAACAACCTCCAAGTAAATATTTAATCACTTCCTAAGATTTGGGGAAAACAAATCTCTCGGTAATGCTTACATTTTATTTCTCCTTTCAACAGAACCCTGGACAGTGACGTCCTCAATATATATTTATAAGCAGTCTTGAGTTTCTTAATATTAGTAGAAAGGCCATGGTGATCATAATGTTTTGAGGACAGTTTCTCAAAATCCTTATACAATTAATTGTCATACTGTTTAGTGACATATAATTTCATGCGGGTAGCTACTTTCAATTTGAGAAGTCCTTCACATACATTCAACTTGCAATAAGTCCCACTTTTAACAAGATTTCATTGTGTTCCTCTCCTGAGAGCTGGGGACTGACAAAGCAGTTTTGTCTGTTGTGCCTCATGACTTGTGAGCTGTCCCTTCAATCTCAGGAAACTCACGGCAACGGTGAGAGGAAGTTAGTTCTGTGCCTGCCCAGAGGAGGTCCAGGGGTCCTCCCCACGAGGAGCACCTTATCCTCAGCGGATGCTTTCTTTACAAAATCATCTTTTAAAAAACGACAAAGAGAAACTCAGGAAGTTGGAAAAGGCTAAACCCAGAAAATGGAGCAGCTAAATGATGCCAGTACCTTGGGATGAAACTTGGCCAGATTGAAGAACAAAGAACCCTACACCGCGTGCCCTTTCTTTTGATGTTTCTGGCATTATTTTGTTTTAAACATAGCTTTGGATCAGCCCAAAATGGCAGCAAAAGATGTTTCCCTGTTATACAAGAAAAAGATGGGGGAAATGTGTGGTGAGCCTAAAAGAATACTTGACTCATTGATAAGAATACCAAGATTGAATGGTCAAGTATTTTTTTCTCTGTTCTTACCCTTCTATTGTTTTCCTGGCTCTCCTTTCACACATTTATTGATTCCTCAGGAAGAGTAACTCAGAAAGTAAAACTTAAAAACATTTAAATGAATAAATCCAGGAGCTTTGACATCACCCTTGATGCCCCGTTAATAATTTTCTGAACTTTTCTGAATGCTTTATCCTAAATGCAATGAAAATTTTCTGAATCCTCTATTTAGGGCACAGCATCCCTGATGTCAGCTCTCTGTTCCTGGCCGTCTCTATTTGTACTGCCGTTGATTCTGCATAAAAGGCTGAAGAATTGAAGGATGGTACCGTTTACACCGGTAACCCGTCTCATGTCCCCTGATCCCTCCCAGCCTGGCAAACACCACACCTCATGGAAAAGCAGGTTCAGCGCTCTCTCAGACGAAGCACAGCTGTCTGGAAAGAGCTCTCCCCGAAGGCCAAGGGCATGCACGTCCGCAACAGAGGAGATGCTTTTCAAGGGGAATTTCTAGAGTCAAGTGGAAATGCCCAGCAATGAAGGAAACCTTGGGCCTGGGAGAGCTTGGGTGGCTTTAGGAGGAGGCTGAGGTGTGTTGATTCCTGCTTCTGATTTCTGAGTTTCTGCGGCTCCTGTGTGTAGACTAACCCTCTAACTTTGCACAGCTGGCCACGTGACCATGAACCAACGCCATACGTCTGTGTCCTTTTGCCTAACGACTCCAGCAAATAGTTCTATTATTCCCTTAGGTGGACAGCGTGTGCCAACGATTTCTATTAGTCGCCGAACCACGGCCTCTGAGTCACAGCTTTGTGATCTAAGGGGGCAGCCGCCAGCTTTGTGTTTTCGGAGACTTAAATTTTTTTTATATTCCCTGTTTTTTAATATTCCCTGTTTAAAGATAGCTCAGTGTAAGGAACACCCTAAATGGGCCTTAAATTGTTTTTTTTCTTGCTGATATTTTGAGAGGCATGTGTTGAAAAATGTTAGAAAACAAGCTCCTTCCTACAGGGATAGGTTATTCTAAATAGAATTTCTCCCAAGGACAACCCAATTCCTTACTTTTTAGTGTCCGTAGGAGTGAACTCTAGATGTCAGCTACAGTGCTTTTAAAAACATGCTTTAAAAATATCTCATTTATTTACTCTTAATCCTCAAGTAAACTGATTTCAAATACAAATGAATTAAAATTGGAATTTTACAACTATTTTAATGCTGAATCCTTCTCTAAGGGCAAACACGTTTAAACAAGTAACACATACCAATCCACATGCTAAAGGGTTTGTAGGTATGGAGAACGTCACCTGTTTAATATTTTAAAGGATTAAAGTGACCGTACTTCTGACAAAAATCATAATTCTAAATTGGGCGTTAAGAGTAAATTTCTGTCAAAGCAAATGGGCAGAGATAAAGTGCTGTTGTAGAGGCGAGCCTTATATAAATGCTTTGGTCGGACTCATTTTATTTCAATATATTCTACTCTTTAATAAAAACGTTGCCTTACCTCTCTCTTTCTCCAGGTAACTTGTACGCTAACTTGGTTTTCCTTCCTCTCTCAGAGTGACTGAATACCTTTGTCTGCTTTAGTGAGAAATCCTGCAATTCATTCTATTAAGATAAAAAGTAAGAGAAGGCATATAAGGTAGAAGAAATAAATAGAAGAGCAATAATAAACAGTGAAGTGCACAATCAACAATCAGCTATAACTCCGGTGGACTACGCTACAAACAGAATGGAAATCTCACACTAACATATCAATGGGAAAACGATGTTTAGCTTTTTTACGGTAAGCCAAATTAATTTTTGTTTTTCTTACCGAACAAAAATTGGTAAGAAAATTTTCTTACCAAACAAAAACTGGTAATTCTCTCTCTCTCTCTCTCTCTCTCTCTCTCTCTATATATATATATATATATAATTTATGTTATGCCTTCAATTTACTAGGAAAATTGGATAATAGGGACTCTCAGTATCCTTATTGTCATTTTTACTTTTAACCACCAGAAGAAAAAGTTCAGACACGGTCCGGCACGTGCTATACTCAAGAAGCCACAAAAGACAAGATTCCAAAGGCATCTGTATTTAGGGCGCTGTTGAATGAGGCTGTCTTAAAAGGCTACTAACGCTTTTTGCCAATGTTTTAACCTGCTTTCTGTGGAAACAATTTGCACGTGGCTTCCTCGCTTTCACAGGCCTGTGTCACCTCTATTTGGTCCCAGGGATGGAACAGAATCTGTCTTCGGTCCATTTGGCCCTTGAGAGAATACTCTGGAACTCTGTAATACACTCAGCCTGATAAGAGAGTGGCTATCGATACCAACACTATACGTATACTATCTATATTAACGCACATTTACAATGGTTCACCGTCAGTTCTGACATACTAGAACCCAAGTCACCAACCTTCCTGGCAGAAGATTTCTCTCGTCCGTGTTTTACCCTTTGCAGTAGGTTGGTGTGCCCAGCTTTTGAACCATGGATTTCTGTGTTACTTGAAAGCTTTGACCGGACATTAAGCAGATGCTTCTTCAACTCACCTCAGCAACTCGAGTTCCTGGGGAGTAATGGGGATAAAACCCTCAAGAGACAGAGCAGATTATCGCACAGGATGTAAGGACTGAAAAGTAGCACAGGACTCGGGAGTTCTTAGTTTGTTTGATTGCAACTAAAAAAAAAAAAAAAAAAAGAGCTTTCTCTACAAACGTGTTTGGCTTCTTCTCCTTCACCCTCGGTCCACCTGCCTGTCCCCTTTGTTTGCCACACTCTAACCTAAGACAAAAGATTCCGGAAAACACTGGTGGGCAGAGCTCTTTCTAAATCCTGAAAGTAATGGCTTTTTGTCTACACCCTATCGTGTTGTGTGTTTATTAGCAATACATTTTCCATTTATTTTCTCAAAGATTGCCAATAAACAACTGAATCACATAAGGGAGTAGCTGTAAACCCTCTGAGTTCCCTAATGTCAAACTCATTAGCATCCGAATAAGCACACAGCAGCACATCATCTGCACGATTGCAATTTTTTACTACTTTTAATAGCGCTTCTCAAAGGGCTCATTTTCAACTTTCTTCAGTGGTTAGTTGGTTCTCAGGGGAAAAGTAGCTTCCTGACGCTCGCGGCTTCCACTCAACAACCCGGCCGTTTGCTGTCAGATGCATCAGCCCTCTGCCCTAACCCCATCTGCTGTCTCTCCCCTCCCCGGGGATGAGAGTTAAGGCAGCACAGCTGAGATCCACGTGGAGCCGTGCACAGAGGGCGCCGACAACGTATAAGTTTAGAAATATGATTTGACACGAACGGGCTGGGAAGTCCAAGTGCACCAAAATACGGATGGGAAAGAGGGGCCCGCGGACGCTCGCCGTTCCAGGCGTCCATCATTCGTGACTCCACCCACCGCCTTTCGGAAACACACCCTTGGCGGATACCAAAAGGAATCTTCCACTGCAATCGGTTCCCTCCATTCCCTGCTTGTGTCCTGTTATTATATCAAAGAGATACCTTAAAAAAACCATTTTTATTCATTGCCATCTTTAATCTCTTTGATGACCTTAAACCATGTTGTAAAACTTAAGGACTTCCTAAAATTTTCATAGGAGATACACATTTTGGAATACAGTTAACCTAAGGCTTGGAATCTTGACCAAGCTCCCCCAACTTGTAACTGAGTTAGTTCTATCCCCCGCCTACCAGGATGGACACTTTTCCATTGAAGCCCATCTCTTCATGAAACAGCAATCTTAAAAGGTAAAACAATATGACACCCAAGGTGTTGGGAACGGGCTACACAGTCCTTCAGTGTGTGCTCTAAGTAAGACATGGCTTCCCTCATTAAATGGAGTCATCACAGAGTTCTCCATTTGTCTGCTCTGCCACATGCCAATAATAGTGGATGGAGTCCTAAATTTACAGCTGCTTCAGGGGTAAGTACTTGCTTCGGAAAAAGACGGTTCTTTAAACCTATAATATAATGTAATGAATCTGCAGTGTTGTTTTTTAAAAAGGGTATATCAGATTATATTTTATTGGTGGTGGTGGTGGTGGTGGTGGTGGGGTGACCTAAAGTGATAGGATGCAACCGTCAATTGTGTCCTTAAAGCAGAGAACCATAGATCTACTACGATTCAAAGAAAACTCTATATTTAAAAAAAATCCTCCAAACTAAACTCAAAGTGAGAAGTCTGGTGAAAAGGCAAGTCAGTTGAATATGAAATGTCGTAGCACTGGTAGCCCTGTGATATAACTACTATTTTGGGAATTTGCTTACCAATAGAACCAGTTGGGATGCAAAATGCATGGCAGGCTCCTCTCAGAAGTTTGGGATGCTAATTCAAGCTCCAAACACCACTCTCAGATTTAGTTTCCTGCCAAGTAAAACGAAAACAGGAGAATGCCAGCATGTTAACCTCAGCACTGCTGACCCTTGAGGTCCTGTCTCCTAACCTCTAACACTTTTAACCTCTCAGTCACTAACTTCGGGATCTTCACCAATTGTTCATTAGTTGAGATGCTGAAAGAGGGGGATTATTCTTGCTTGTTTTTTTCTTTTAATGGGAAGGCAAGTCCTTTATAGTTCTAAGTTTCCAGCATTATTTTTGTATTACTCACCATGATAATTTTAGTGAGAGTCAAATTTCGTATAAATCTGCCTGGACAGACAATCGAATTCTTTGTCTTTCCATTTCCCATGTTGTGCCATTAAATTTCTAATGAAAATTTAAGCCCCTTATTTTGATGTTTCTAGTCAATGAGCTATAGAATTGCCTCTCCTATCATAGCAAGAGATTATATATTGAGAAACGGATGCACACAATTTACGTTAGCCTACTGCCACTTCATATTTATGCCGTCAAAGATGACTCTCTTCTTAGCTTTCCAGGTTGATATTAGGGGGTTAGGCTTCATTGGCTGGGGGCAAATGAAGAGAAGTGGTGAGTTTCTTTTACGTCGTTTCAGGCAAAGAAATATACTGTTGACTGGCCACAAGCTCTACTTTGACCATCAGCCCAGAATGAGGCTCCTGGTCAATGTAGGAGTAGAAGGAAGAACTTCACCAAAACTGGAACAGCTCCGCAGGAAAAACAGCTCCCACTGCAAAGTGGGGTGGTGGTATCCCTTACTTTTAGGGGGTATGTTTTGGATTTTAAGTCGCTGCATTTTCAACAAGACTAATTCTTTGATATCAGCAACCAGATTGCTTTTCACGATCCATTCTGAACGTTTTTTGCTTCCCCAAGTGATCACTGAAGTTCAAATACAAACAAAACTTCTTGCTATGCAGTAGAGTTTGTTATTTTACAAGAAGAGGAGAAATAAGATTTGTCAATGTACAAAGTTTCCATGGACGGATTTAATTGATTTCTACTGGTTTGCCTGGCGTTTTGAAATCTCTGCCCTATGGAGTCTTTCAAGGAATTGAAGTACAAGGAATGCTATGGCAACCCTGATCTTCTCTAGAAAATGTAAGTTTTTGCTTTGCAAATTGCTGCAGTCATACAGAGCATCAAAATAACTTCTGGTTTCCACTGAGATGGATAAGAAGTCATCTGATCCTTGTACTAGCAGGCATTATATTATTTGTGTTTGTCCTTCCATCACCTGTAAAAATAAAACACAGGCCTCTTCTCCTTAACCAACTCGGAAGCAAAGCCAATAACTTGTGCAAGACCCCTATTTTTTTCCCTGCGAGAGGATTTAACTTTCACCTGATTTAAGTCACAAAATAGCCCTCAAAGCTACTTAAAGCCTTGCTGCAATTAACATAGCTGAATTCAGATGCCATTCATGACCGATAATTCCAACACCTTGTGGGGAGAAAAAGTTGCATGCTGTAAACATTATAAACATATTCAAATAAGCTTAACACAATCTGCCATGCTTATTTCTGCCTAGATCATGGACCAGCGAAATGGTTAATGCAAATGGATTTATAATTTGCTTTGGGGGGCCAGTTTCTTCTCCTTATTTATTAGCCCAGCTGATGGGGCAGATTTGATGAGGCACTTCTGGAATAATTGAGTCATCACACAAAGAAGGCTGCTAGCATTCAGAGTGGTTTTATCAGCAGCGAGCAGCCCTGATTACTGACAATTACACTCTGATCCAGTGATGGAGGAGAAGCGCCAACGAGCGGGAAATGTCCGTGTTTCTATCCAGGAATAATTTCTACATTCATTTTACATGCTAAGTGTTTCCTATCTCTGCATAATAAACTGTAAACAGGAATCGATGGCACAATGTCCCTTAATATTTCCTGGTAATGAAGACACAAATGTACAGTGAGTGCTGATAAATATAGATGAAACATAAGCTATTCTCCTAGTCTGTATTGTTACCTTTAAAACAAATGCATCTTTCTGGTAAAAACATAATCAGAGCTGATGCAAAAAAATGACAGAAGATTGAAACTGTCCTTGTAACTACACAGAAACTTTGGAAAAGTCCTCTTAATCACGGCTGCGTTAAAGGCTCCCGGGCTGAAGGTGAGACGCTAGATGTCATTCTGCTTCTCCACAGTCAACGGTGAAGAACTCCTTGGGTTGCACGCATCAGAGGACACGGCCACAGTGACTGTCTTTAGCACGCAGAGCCCATCTCAGTGAAGCTGGCATGAGGGGGGCTTCACCAGCGCGGCTTCCCGTTTCCCCTTCATCAGGCCTCTCGACAGAATGGTGATCGTGAATGACCAAGTTAGACCTGAGATGGCAGGATCTGCCCTGGAGGGCAAGGCAGTGCCCTCTCCTGCGTGGCTTTTAAACCACTTGTTTACGGCATGGTTCTTAACAAACACTGTGAGCAAAAATGCATCTCACGGAGATCATCTCATGAAACCAGCTTCCCCTCTGACTCAGAACCTAGCTGGGAACGCCCAGGGAAAGGGAATGTGCGGACTTCTTACCGTGCTGCTATAGATTTTAGCGGGAAAACTTTATTTCCTGTAATAGCAACTTTATTTCCTGTAATTTCCGCTTTTAAAAAGCCAATCAGGTCTAAAGCCCTGCGTAATGAACCTGCTTGGGTCTGTTTGCTTAATCTTTTCTCTAAAGCCCCTTCCTGGCTTCCAAAGAAATAAAAGTTATCCTCTGTTCTCCTGTGTAACTATGGAAACTCTGTTTTATCAAACTCACCACTTAACTTCAAGGCTTGTGCTGCAAGTAAATGTGCTATTTTGAGTAAATCTATACTAAACAACCCTATAATGTCAAAACATTTTTAATAAAGTTCGAAGAGCACTTGTTGATTCAAAAATGAGGTTTTTTATTATGTAAAGGGAGTTTTCTCTATTTAAGCTGTTTTATTATATAGATTGTTATACAATATGCTTGATATCCTAAGACATTTTCTATTTTCTTTGCCCGTTTTTAAGAGGTTTTTTAGAATTTTTTTTCAACAAGTGTGCTGCTTTTCCCAACAGGAACTGTTTGTTTTGCATTAAAATCTTCACCATATTCTGTAAAATTGAATTAAGATAAAAGAATAGAGTCATTTATCTTTATTGTCTGACTAGGAAATATGGGATGGGAGAATCTAACGAAATTTACAAAGAAATGACCTGATTCTCAAACGCTGAAGTCAATGGGCACTGGATTTTTGCAGAATGATTTTTGGATTTTGTTCTCATTACAGTGTTTAATTTAATATGGATTCTGTTAATATCAATCTCTTTGTCCTAAACACTTTACTTATAATTGGGTCAATACACATTTATTGAGAACTGATCTAGGGAACTCCATGTTAGTCTCGGGCATCAAAAGATATAGAAAGCACAGCTCCTGTCCTCATGGTACAAATCAGAAAACTGAGGATTCCAGTAGGATGTGGAAAGTATGAAAACAGTTGCTTCCATGTCCTGGCTATTGTAAACAGTGCTGCAGTGAACACTGGGGTGCATGTATCCTTTCGGGACATGTTTTTCTCCAGATACATGCCCAGGAGTGGGATTTCAGGGTCATACGGTAGCTCTATTTTTAGTTTTTAAAGGAACTTCCATGCTCTTCTCCATAGTGGCTGCACCAGTTGACATTCCCACCAACAGCGTAGGAGGGTTCCCTTTTCTCCACACCCTCTCCAGGATTTATTGTTTGTAGACTTTTGGATGATGGCCATTCTGACTGGTGCGAGCTGATACCTCATTGTAGTTTTGATTTGCATTTCTCTAATAATAAGGATCTACTGTATAGCACCGGGAACTCTGCTCAATGTTATGTGGCAGCCTTGGGAGAGAATGGGTACATGTATATGCAGCTGAGTCCTTTGCTGTGCACCTGAAACTACCAAACATTGTTAATTGGCTAGACTCCAATATAAAATAAGAAGTTTTTTTTAAAGAAAACCCTAAATTCTCAAGTAAAAAAAAAAAAAAGAAAGTATGATAATGGAAGAGGCAGAAGCAGCGATGGGAGTGCAGCCTGGAAACGCTTCCCGAAATGATGAATCCTGAAGAATGCATCCTGAGAGATTCAGAGACTTTGGCTAAAATAAATAAACGTCCCCAAAGACCAGTTGAAAAAAAATACAAACAGTCGAAATCATACTTGGCTTGGTGAAACAATGTATTAAAGCCATACTTTTGTATAGTTACACGAGGGTCCAAGGAGACCAGCTGGTCAAATGACAGAGCTCAAATTCAATGTTTAGAATATGTTGATGTCATTTGTAACTTCCAAAGGAACTTTTCCCTTCGGTATCAGAGCTGAAGAATCTGTCTGTTGAAACGCAATTTGTCATCCATGCTGTGCTGCAAGCGGCCGCGCCTCACAGAATTGTGTGTCCCGGTCCTGTTCTGACGGCACCTCCACCTGGATTCATAGGTGCTGCCTGACGCCACGCTGACTCAAGGTCGCTTTATCGTCCCAGCGCCAGTAAAGCTCACGGACCTGAGGGGCTGTGTAGTGTTGACCTTTCATTGCAACATGATGTTGTGGCCAAAGGAGGTGCTCAATATGTTATTACTGAATTCAATGAAAATAAGCCAAAGGTAATACTCTTCAGATGCTTGAGATATTATCCTATTCATTGTATTCAAAACAGAACTTCCCAGCACAACACTGGAACTTACAGATTTTGTCTGCTTGATTGCAATGCCCGGTAAGCAGAATTTACGATGTTGTCTTCCCTTGTGTTAAAAAGTCAGCTCCCAAAACACAAAGGGGAGCAAGCATGGATTGTAATAGATTTTATGGTCAGATTTCTTCCCCAATGTCTACTTTCATCTAATTTGCATGAAAAATGACAGCATGTGATTTAAATCAGTCCCTTTGTGGGGATAAAAGCCACAGGTAAAATAGAAATATTATTCTTATTTTTCCAAATTTGGCAAGAAAACCATTTAGGAAGATCTCCAACTCACTTAAACTCCATCCAGTTTCCAGTTTCTGTATCTCACTTTTCTTACTCAAAAGTTGTCAGTATGGCCAGTGTCCTAACTACTACGCACTTACATTTTATTTTAAACAGTGTATGTCCACATACTCTAAATTGATGACTTTTCTATTGGAGATAAAAATGGAACCACAAGGAAAGACAAAAGTCATCCTTTTTTTTTTTTTTTTTTTTTTTTTTTTTTTTTTTTGCGGTACGCGGGCCTCTCACTGTTGTGGCCTCTCCCGTTGCGGAGCACAGGCTCCGGACGCGCAGGCTCGGCGGCCATGACTCACGGGCCCAGCCGCTCCGCGGCATGTGGGATCTTCCCGGACTGGGGCACGAACCCGCGTCCCCTGCATCGGCAGGCGGACTCTCAACCACTGCGCCACCAGGGAAGCCCCATCCATTATTTTTTATCAAGATAGTAAAATGACATGGTATTTTCTAAATAAGTTGAGCTCACCTTGACTGAACTCTTGCCCCGTGAAAGACACTCTTATGCGCACCGTCATGCACTCTTTTCCTGTCATCATCCCGTGCCTATAGGGAGACTCTATCCATTTCACAATGAAGAAAGGGAACAAAGTCAGCGTCCCCACGCTAGCCCGGGCTCTGCGTGACAGCGCTGTGGTTCTAGGCGCCAGGCTCCGCATACACTACGACGGTCAGATCAATTTTCTCTCTGCATCAGAGAGGTCGCCTTTCCCACGGACGTTCCATTCCTCTCACCCAAGCACAGTGAAACACAGATGTACTCACCACCCCAATAAAGCAGGTACTCCTTTGTACCTTGGAGGATACAGGCATCATGTTTACAAAAATATCACATGGAGAACATTTTTGGTGTGGGCAGGGTGTTGCGATGCAGAAGACAGAAATCTCAGAGTTACTGAAATAACCATCATTACAATCTACAGATTCCAATTCCTAAAAACGACTTATCAGTCTTGGCCTCTCAAGAAATTTTTCTTCTCTTCATTCAAACACAAGAAATTCTTCATAGGATTTATACTGTCAGCTGTAAAATACGTCCCATCTATAGGTTGGCTTATCTTCTGTATTAGTTTCCTGTTGCTGCTGCAACAAAAGTCCTCAAACTGTGCGGCTTAAAACAGCACAAATAAGTCAGTATCTTACAGCTCTGGGGGTCCGGAGTCTGGGACGGTCTCCCAGCCTGAAATCAAGTCAGGCTGAGCTCTTTACGGGAGGCTGCAGGTCAGAATTCCTTACTGTCATAGGACTGAGGTCCCTGTTTTTTCAGTGGCCGTTCTCAGCATCTCGAAGCCACTGCATTCTGGGGCCCGAGATCCCTTCCTCCTTTTTCAAATGGTTGGTGGAATTGAGTCCTTCTCAGGCTGCATCTGCATCTCTCTGAAAGTCGCTGGGATTAGCTGGGCCCACCTGGATAATCTAGGAGAATCTCCTCATCTCTAGACTCGCAATTTAATCAACTCCCTTTGCATGTAATGCAACGTATTCATAGGTTTCAGGAATTAAGACACAGATGCTTTGGGGGCCGCCATTATGCTACCCACCACATTCTTCAGCCACATATGTAAATCCTGACTGTGTTAAAGTATTAATACTCCTCATATGAGACAAGTGAAGTCATAAATCAAGATGAACAGGTATACACACTTCTCAAAAAAAAATACACAATTGTAACTCAAATGACCAGGATGAGACCAACATGAACAAAATCAGGCATCTTCGGCTGTCCCCTAAAACCAAGTTCCTTAAATTCTCAAGTTTTAGAAGGCCACTGAAAAGTTAGGGATACTTCTCTTTTGGGGGGGAAAGTTTATTTCTAAATAGTCTTCACTTACCTTCCCTAGCGTCCACTGGATTTGAACTGGAGAGTTTCCATTGCTACTGACGAGAAGCATCATCAGAGGGAAAATGGAAAGAAAAAGAGAAACTTAATTAAATGGTAATTATCTACAGCTTATTAACTGTATAAAACAATCTTTTCAAGTAATTTACATACTGACTATGGGAGAACGGATCAGGGCACAAACCAATCTTCAATAGTTCAATAATATTCATTTGAAAGAACTCCCCCTCAACAAGAAAAACAGGTGTCTACTGTGATCAGAAAATGCTTTTTAGATTTGAGTCCTTTTGTCTACAAGTACATTTGAGAACCTTTTCTGGTGACACACCTGAGAGTGAAAGTGAATTATCAATGACAGTCTTTTTTTTTTTTTTCTTAAAAAAAAAAAAAAAGAATCAGTGGTTTAACACTAATTTCTAATCAGATCCTACAGAAAGGAACAGCCCGCACGGCAGCTGTACTTTTCCCAGGGTTAATTACCTTTCACTGCTCTCTGCTAATGAGTCAGCTGTCCCTGTCAGAGCACAGCCCTGCTTCATCTGGAGGCCTCGCTGTGGACAAACAGCTAGTGACAGTCCTATTTACATATGGGGGTGTTTGTTGTGCAAAAGATTTCCAAAGCCTTTTTTAAAAAAAAGATCCCTTCATTTTCATGTGTTTCCACGCTAAAAATATTCTTACAAATAAGATTTTACTTGGTCAACTATTCTTTTCTGCCCAGGCCACTGGCTTCACCACGAGAAGATGGAAAATGCCGAGTCCTGGAAAGAGGCAAACTTCACGGCCGCCACAGAAAGCTTTGTCTTACTGATTCCTCAGCATTGTAACAACCACCCTGTGGGGATGAGGCGGGACTCGAAAGTTTGCAACCTCCTTCCCTGGTAGAAAGACTTTCTAAAAAGATGCATTCCAGAAAATTAAACCCAAGGGTAGAAAATAAGATAGAGAGACACAAACACATCTTGGATTTATTTGTACATGAAAAGTGAATTAGAAAATTGAGTTTTCAAAAAAAGTTAGACTTGAAACCTATGCTTTCTCTTAAAATGTCTAGGTCATTGTGGGATATATTGATATATATGGTCTGTATATGTGTGTATGAGTATATATGTGTGTGTGTATATATGCACACATATGATTTATTATCCAGTTAATAGCTCTGCTACTCATATCATGGTTCTACTCTCCATCTCACAATGTAGACAGGGTGCCTTTACAAATTTTTGAACATTGTAGCCACGAGGTTTACCCATCTCTTCCCCCTTTTTATTCCAGAGGGAACTGAGAGGGATCCACAAAGAGCAAAGTATCCACTGATCTCGCTCAACAAAAATGTGTGTGGTTTGCCAAGCCCTCTACTAGAGATGACTGAAAGTTTTGGCAAAAAGATAGATGGTCAGAATTTCATTTATTTAACTGCAAAATGAAGACAAACAAGGATGGAGTTATAGATAGAGGAATTACTATGTAAGTGTTTTTTGTTCTGACAAGCAGAAAAACTGGAAAATGGAATGAAATCACTGGTACGAAGTGGTATAAATAATAACTGGGATTCAAAGTGTATCATTTAAAATATACAAACCAGATAGTAAAAGACTATATTTTTTTTAAAAAAGGAGAGAAATAAAGAAGAAAACGGAAGTATTGATATATTGATGTAAGGTAAACACTAGAATAAAATTAACAACTTCTACCAGAAGAAATTAAAAAATAGAAATCACAGTATAAAAAGCTAGGGAACATTTAATGGGTAATACTGCCTTGAAAATAATTAAGGTTTAAAGGTAGTATTTCATAGTGGTTTTGTATTTTGTTGGCTGAATGACCTATTAACTACTTTATAAAATAAGCAAAACACATGAACCCTTTTCTTTTTTCATGCTGTTACCTGCAAACATTTCTCTCTGTACTCTCAGGGTTATTCCCACAGTTCCCTAATATAAATAAGTTGAATTAGGGTGTTTGAATATATTTCAGGCAGTGAAAAAAAGGCATCCACTGATCCCACTTTGACAGCCTCCCAAATGCCCCTGAATGGCAGGTACCCGCCCCTGTAGGTTTCCTGCTCTAACCCTTAGGTCAGTGGCTTTCAGGTTCTAATATGCATCAGGGTCACCTGGGTGTCTTGTTAAAGTGCAGGTCCTGATTCCGACAGCCCGAGGTCCTGTAATCCTAATGAGGGTCCAGGGGCTCCCGTTGCTCCACAGGCCACACTTTGAACAGCAAAGTGTCAGAGCAGTCGTTCTCGAACATCAGCCAGCGCCAGAGTCACCTGCAGGGTCGTCTGGAGAGGGCCTGAGACAGCACCTCTGCAGCATGTTCCCAGCTGATGCAGGTGCTGATGGCCCGGGGACCACACTTCGAGAACCGTTGCCTTAGAGAGTCACTAATACAGGCTTTGAAGAACTCCAATCCCAAAGGCTACATCCCCTGCATCCACATGGAACAAAGGCACTTCCCCACTCTACTCTAGAGCTATGTATCTGCTCTGTATTTAATAGTTCACGATAGAGAAGAACAGATAAAAAGTGAATGTTCTGGCCCATCCCTGGAGTACGTTCTGAGAACCACTTTATAGCTTATTGAACTTGATCTTCCCTTCAGTTGAAGCCGTTCATGTTGAGAAAGGAACAGCAATTATGTACTTCTTCATTACAGGTGCCTTTATCAAATGTGAGCTCACAAATTACAGATCTAAGACCGCACAGCATTTAAACTGGCCCAAAGCGAATAAAAGAAGAGGATGAATTAATGAAAAATGATATCATAAAAATGAATTTCCATGTCAAGCAATGATGCGTATTTCCTTGAGACGTTCAGTGTTTTACCAGCCCTAGTAAACTCGGACTTATTTCTAAACGGCACAGCGAGTTTCTCACGGACGCTATGCGAAGCATGCTGATTGCTGTTCTGAAGAACACAGTATCCCGAAAACTTCTCGAAGGATGAAAACACCTTTTAGTCTGATACTAAAAATAAGTTTGCGTCGCTGTCCTGGTAAATACCTCAGTGGCAAAGCTCTTACAAGGTCATTTGTCAACATTGTTCATTGGAATACATATTTTAGAACTAGGAGAGTACAAGCAGTTGGTAGTAAAATAAATTGTAGAAGGAAACACTGCTGAAGAGTGTTTTAGTAACGAGATGGAGGGTGATTCTCCAAACAGAGAATGACTCACAGAGCAGAAGTTAGGTGCTTTAGCAGTGATGTGCTCAGGCCAGGAAAAACTATTTAGTGTCCTGAAACATGAACTTATTAAACAACACTCCAGTAAAGCTGGGAGACTATGGCTCAATATAAGGAACAGCAGTAAGCAAATGAGAACAGTTTTTTCAAATTTTTTTCCCATTTAGGTTATTTCAGAGTATTAGGCAGAGTTTCCTGTGCGATACAGTAGGTCCTTGTTGGTTATCTGTTATAAAAATAGCAGTGTGTACGTGTCAGTCCCAAACTCCCAATCTATCCCTCCCCCTCCCCCGCCCCGTAACCAGAAGTTTGTTCACAAATGAGAACAATTTTAAAGGAATCAATGCCCCTTCTGAATTCTCACCACCTCTTATGTCTTGCTACCCCACTGATATTTATTTAACAAAGCTATTTTAAAAGTATCAACCTCATCTAAATACAAGATAATGTCCCAAATAAGTAATTTGACTAATGCCGGTATAACCAACCTTCTCTGTATAGAACAGTATTATTGAATGAACTCATTAACTTATTCGCTCAAATCTTCACTAAGCACCTATTCTTCTGGAGAAGAGGGGAAAGTGTTTATATAAACAGGTGGAGTCCTGTAGAGTGGAGAGGGGTGTAAGGTGTGTGCCCCTCTCACAGCACAGATACTTCTGTCGAACAAAGCAAAGAGGCGATAAAATGAAAATCTTTGAGAAGTGGGTGCCGCGTTTATTTCTTGGTAAGTTGGGAGAACCATCTGATGGGTTTGACGAGCTCTCTCCTGCAGAAGCACAAACATCAGGGTGTATAGTTTGAGTAGAGAAGAACTCATACTCCTACAAATTCAGGTCAGCTGTGCACGGTGCTGTCACGGCCGACTGTTGTGTCAAGATCCTAACCGATCTCTCTGCTTGGGCGGTTTTTAAGAGTTACAATGAATCAGACTAAATAAGAGCCTTCGGTCATTTGAACATCTGGTTGTACAGAGAGGTCAGGACCGTTCACGTCAGGCACTTTGTCCTGTGCTTATCCAATTCCGGTCTGTTATTTTTATTGGTTTTTGTTCGTTTTTGCTGGTTTCTCTCTAGATTCCGGTGTTTTATTATCTGTGGCAGGTTACTGAGGGAATCTGATCTTAGTTTTCCATCAGAGGTAACAGACTACGTATTTTGGGGGTACTTTAAATTTTTCGAAAAGTGTACAAGGAGAAAATTCCTTGGAAGAACTACAGAATTCCTGCTTTTCAAGACTTAATTTATACAGTGTGTTTTCAAAGTGAGTAATGAGAATGCTCATGAAATGAAGACTTGGCCTCCAAGTAACCTGGATGGGTTTCCTCTCACCTTTTAACTCCTCCTCCCAAGTGTGGTTCCGTGTTCCCAAAGGAAGCCCCCCTAACCTCATAATGTATCACCCTCGACATGCTCTCCCCCTCTGCTCACTGAAGCCTCCTGCAGGGCCGGGACAATCTCCTCCCTTCTTTCTCCATAGTCCAGAAGCTCAGTGAGAGTGCTGACTATTTGAGGACCACTGCCCAATTATTAAGAAAACAGGGAACTGTGACCAAGGCCCTGCCTCTGGGATATGAATTTTAGGAAAACAATGGATCAAATATCTAGAGATAAAGCATGAAAGTATCCAGAGCAGGTAGCAAAAAGTTATGCTGGTGAAAACATACAGGGTAGATTAACTTGTAAGACTAATAAATGCAATGCTTAAAGTAGATTATTAATATCTGAAAACTAGTGAGGTAGAGAATAACAATCTTATGAACAGTTTACTTGTGAACTGAGATTAACTTCACAAATTAAAAATAACTTTGCAAATTAAAAATGGACAGAAAACGTATGTAACTATTAATAACTATTAATAACCTTCATAACCATTGATGTTAACTCAAAGTGGGGGGGGAATTAAAGCTTAAGGACTGTCACTGCCAGTTCAGTCATATGTTAACAATAGAAGAGTGACTGGCGTGTTACAAATGCCTAAAGAAACTTAATTGGGCAGTTCTTAAAATATCATGAAATAAAATTAAAAGGTAATAGAAGAAACATAGTATTATTTATCATGAATGTGCTAAGCAACATGCTGATCTCAAATTAGAATGAGGAGGTGGTGGGGAGTAGAAAGTGGTGGACGATGCTTGAAGTGATCTGCACGAGGCAAGACGTAAACACAAAATCAGACGAGGCTCTCAGCTATCACCGCCATCAGTCGTGCCTGGCACCAGACTAGGCATCTCACAGTCTTATTATCTTATTTAAGCCTCACAACAGCCTAAGGAGGGTGACATTATTATTCCTAATTTAAGTTGAGCTGCTGCTCAAGACCATGTGCGATGCCAGGGTTTCTCCTGCCGTGTAGTACTGGCTAAAATGGCAGGTGGAGCCTGTATGTCTTTCTTTGAGCAAACCCTGGAAAGACCCATGAACTCAAGGAATGAGAACTTCTGTGCTGCATTTAGACTGAAAATAATGGGATAGAATGTTTAGACAATCAGTAATGCGTGTTAAGATTATGGAGACTCTGAAATACGGTAAAAACCATAAAACCATATGTGGGGAAATACAGTGATAATGACCTGGGAAATGCTTGTTGATGACAGGAGACCCTGAGCCCTGGCCCAAGGCAGCAGGTGTAGAGGGGTGACGCCAAGCTGAATTTAAATCCTAACTCTAACATTTGCTAGTTCTGTGATCTCAGGTCTGTATTTAACCTCCCTGATCTTCAGGTTCTTCATCTGTTAAAAAGATACCATAACAGATCCTCCCTCTAGAGCTGTGAGGACTCATGAGATGTCACTCATAAAAGGCATGGCACACAGTACAAATTCTATAAAACTCCATGATCCCCAAAGAGATCAGTTTTCATGCAAAGCCCACAGGTAGGTGGTACCCAATTAATAACCCTGCCTGGTCATGGTGAGGACATGTGTTGGTGAGGCTGATTAAGTCTGGAAATTTAACAGACCACTTTCTTTGTTAGTGGGAAAATTCATGAAGTTTTCATTCAAACATCTCTGTTGACTTTTTCATTCTATTATTTCTTTGTGCTAGATGCTGTTGTAAATGCTTTATATTTTTATATAGTAACTCATTTTGCACAACAATTAAGTGAATCAGGGATTATTAATCTTTCCCATCTTTCAAATGAGGAGATTAAAACACAGAGAAGTCAAGTGCTTTCCCAGAGTCACCCAGCTCTCGATGAGCAGCCCTGGGAACTGGACTCTCGCTACAAGGTCCATGTGTTTAATCACAGCAACCTTTCATCAACATGAGAGAGGAGATGGAGAAGCAAGGATGCACAAGACAGAAATGATATTCTTGGGATTATATTCTCGGAAGCCAAACCAAGAACCAAGGAAACAACACGTGTACAGCGCAATCTGAAGCAGTGATGAGCGCTACGGGAAAATAAAAGACGGGGGGTATTTTAAATTGAAGTAATAATAATCTTCGTTCATTTAAGAAAGAGTACAAGAACTGTGCCTAGGTTGAAAAGAGTTAGAGCCCTCTATCCAGAATGTATAAAAAAGATCACAACTCAATAATAGAAGGACAAATTACTCAGTTAAAATTGGGCCAAGGACTTGAACAGACATTTCTCCAAAGAAGACATACAAATGGCCAATAAGCACATGATAAGATGCTCAACATCATTAGTCGCTAGGGAACTGCAAGTCAAAACCACAGTGAGAAACCACTTTACACCCACTAGGATGGCTATAATAGAAAGACACATAATAACAAGTGTTGGTGAGGATGTGAAGAAATTGGACCTTCCTGCACTGTTGGAGGGAATGTGAAATGGTGCAGCTGTGTTGGAGGAACGTCTGGCAGTTCCTCAAATGGTTAAACATAGGGTTATGATATAATAGAGCAATTCAACCCCTAGGTACATACCCAAGAGAAATAAAAACATACGTCCACACAAAAAATTGTACATGAATGTTCACAGCAGCATTGCTCATAATAGTGGAAAAGTGGAGACAACCCAAATTTTCATAAACTAATGAATGGATAAATAAAATGTGGTCTATCCAATGCATGGAATATTGTTCGGCAATCAGAACGAGTGAAGCACTGATAGATGATACAACAGAGACGAGCCCTGAAAACATGCTGAGTGAAAGAAAAGTCACAAAAGACCACACATGATGCTCTTACGTTCCTATGAAATTTCCAGAACAGGCCTATCTACGAAAACATGAAGTCGGTAAGTGGTTGCCTAGAACTTGGGGCAGAGGGAACATTGGAGGGTGATGGCTAAGGGGTGCAGAGTTTCTTTTGGGGGGAAGGAAAATGTTCTAAAACTGCTGCATAACTCTGAATATACTAAAGACTTTTACTGAACTGTAACATTAAATGGGTAAATTGTATGGTATGTGAACTATATCTCAATAAAGCTGTTTTAAAAAACAGATGGAGGGCTTCCCTGGTGGCGCAGTGGTCGAGAGTCCACCTGCCGATGCAGGGGACGTGGGTTCGTGCCCCGGTCTGGGAAGATCCCACATGCCGCGGAGCGGCTGGGCCCGTGAGCCGTAGCGAGGAGTCTGTATTTTGATTTAAGTGGGATAGGATGCCCTCGGACAGCTGTGAGCAGAGGTGAGAAAGCAGGGAAGTGAGTGTCCAGGTCATGGCGTCATCTGGGCGTGGGCAGGTGGACCTCCCTGGGGTGGAGGTGGTAAAGCAACAGGCAGCCTTGAAGTTCCGTCTTCAGCGTAAATCAAGGAAAAGTACAAAAAGGAGAGCGATAAAGAACAGAAATGGATCTGCTGCCTGCTATGAGACGAACGCATCACTCCCAACGTCCTCACGAATCCTGGGTGGAGAGAAGCCAACCCCTCCCCTCCCCCTCCCCCTGCTCACCTCTTCCACATCAGCCCCAGACCGAGAACACTCTCCTCTTCCCCTCCCCCTTCCTAATCGTCTGCATCTTCTAAGACAGCTCGAAGCCCTAGCTCCTCTGGTTGTCTTCAGTCTTCTGAGTTTCCATGCCAATATCCATTATGCATAACATTTAGGAGTGAAGTAGAACCTGTTGTTTTTAATATGATGTAAATGTAATAATTAATAAAAACTAACATGTTAAAGGCACTTACAGTTTAAAACCATTCCACACAGAGTTGAAATAGGACTTTGCTGCCTAACTTGACAGAAAATTTTGGGGGCTACCTACTCTGAATGGTCCTAATGTCTCATCCTTCCATGCACAGACCTACTTCTATCTGCATCAACTCCTACCTACTCTGAATGGTCCCCATATCTCATCTTATACATGCAGGACAGCCTTTTATTTGCAGCCTCTCCTCTCTCCCTTGCTCCGGTTTTAGGGTGAGAGTTCCCTGCTGCTTTCTGACGGTAGGCTCTCCACTGGGCTCTATGACATTTGCTTCCTACTCGATCTAGTTTGTTTTTCATCCATATCTTCAAACTTTCCAGCCTTCTTATGTCTTCTGGTTCCTTCTCTGCAGTATATAAACACATTTCTCCCTATATCTTGTTAACTCTGTTCTTCAGAGTCAAACTTCTTAAAATCCCCAGAGGCTTTCTGTTCTCAGCACACCGTTCCTGCACAGCCCAGGGCCACCTGGCTCCCAGCCCAAGTCAGCTCGAGCGTCTTTGGAAAGACCACCAGTGACCTCCTAGCCAACGTGTCTCACGCTGCATCGTCAGTCTATTTCCTGAGCGAGCCGGTTACGTCCTTGTCTTCCCTGAATCCCGGCTTTCTCCAGCCTTCTCTACATTCCTCCTCTGTTGGCTCCCCCTTTTCCATCGTCCCACCAAACACTGAGATTTCCCGGAGTTGCTAATTCTGATCCTTTTCTTACTCCGTGCATTCTCCTTGGAAACCACGTCCAAACGTCCATCTCTCTGCCTCAGATCTTGCCCTTGAATCTCAGATCCACAGATCAGCTGGATACTCAGCATCGCCACCTGGCTGTCTTGCATTCAAGATGTACATCAGCTTCTCCTCTAAATAACCTCTTCCTTCTGAGTCTCTTCACCTGGTTACCCAGCCACCTGTAATCCCAGCCACATGGCTGTCATTCACGACTCCTGACTGGTTTTCAAATGGCTGCCCTGGGGCTGCCTCTTGCATAACATGGGCCCCTTGGGACTGTGAACATCAGTTTGCCCGTGTCACCTGCTATGGTATGAGCTCTTACAATACTTGTGTCTGTACCCTCCATGCGTGACAGAGATGCTGGGACATAGTAGATTCTCAAGAAGTTGGTTGAATGGATGGATTCAAGACCCTTTAAATGCCTCTTCTATGAACTCTTCCCTGAGGCTACTGCTAGGCAAAGGTGGTCATTCTATTCTCTAGGCCATAACCTTACCTTTTAGGGGAAAATAAAACTGACTGTGCCTGGCGAGGTGCTCTGGCCCACATACAGTAGGGCTGAGTGGCAGAGTGAGGTGACGCGTGGCCGTGGCCTGTTTCATCTTTGCACCGGCCATGGGGAAGCCCCCCATCCTGTGAACAATGACGCAGCCGAGGCTGGAGGCGTCACCTGCACCACCGTGCTTTGCTCCGGCTCATAAAGTCCCTCAGGGCAGGTGCCACGTCTTACATCCACTGTCTATACTTCTGGAACCTTCTAGACAATGCTTCTTAGTCAACTGAGAGCCTAAATAACCTGTTCACGATATTTACATTTCTTCCTTCACTCTCTTGGAAACTATAAATACAAACAATATCTTAAATCATATCCAGCTGGAATAAAATATTTTAATCTCCTGTGAACGTCACGTGGTATCTACAATACCTAGGAAGAGTTCCATTGTGATTGAAACTCTTCATCCTTAGATTCTTTATTTCAACAAACACTTTTGCATTGGAACTCACAACGTTCAAAGTTCCTATGCTAGATACTGAGAAGAATAAAATTGTTTTAAATACAGTTTCTCTTCTAAAGGATTTTTGTCAAATCTCATTAACTTGACTCTTTTTACTCGGTATTATATTTTCAACATGGTATTTGCAAAAGATTAAACAGTGTTTTTGGGTTAATCTTCTATAATAATTTAAGGAAACTATATGAGTATTATAATAGTAACTGCCTAATTAAGATCTAAAATGCAAAAATAAATACTACAATGAGTCTAAACATATCTGTAATCCGTAATTTATGTTTCCAAACCTTTTTTTAAGCAAAGCGAAATCTTCACAAGTCCACAGAGAGAGGGGAGCACAGAGGCTGGCTGTGTAACCCACGCTGCCTGAGGCCACAGTGCCGGGCGGGGTCAGTCGGGCTCTCACCTGCAGCCCTGGGTCCCGGGCAGGCTGCTCCGTATCCCAGGGGGGGTCTCCTCATCTAGGAAAGGGGATGATGCCAGACCTCACTTATTGGCTTTTGCTCTGGTTGTGACTGTGGTTAAAATGAAAAGAATTCCTCTCTGGACTCAAAATACTGGCTGACACCAGGTCAGTGTTGTATCGTTATCATAGCAGAAAAAAATAACGTCTTCCGCTCGACACCAAAATTCTCAGAAGAAGAATGCAATGATCAGGTGTTTCCACGTATCTGTACTTACGCTCACAGACCTAAGATTTCTGGCTGTTTGGCAAATGTCTAACTTCGATGTGATGTTTAGTCTCAGAGCTAAAGCGCATACAGTTCTTAGAACAGGCTACTTCCGATACCAAGGTTACTGGCCTGCTAAACATCTACGTCTTAGGTATACCGAAGACAAGCTGTCCGTGAACTGTTTTTCAAATCTTGGGATGTTTCATTATAAAAGTTCATGGAGTTACAGAATTTGAGGAACGAAAAGGACCCCAGTGGACACCAAGCTCAGCCCGGAATGTGACAGATGTTCTCAAAATAAAGCAACTGGTCGAGTCAAGATCATTCAACCCTTAACCACACTTGGCTGTGAGTAGAGCCCAGAGTCCACGGGACCCAGTGTCACTGGACACTATGTCGCTGACAATGTTTGTTTTTCCCTAACCTCTGTGCCCAGAGACCGCATAGCAGAGAAAGAGATTAAGAGCATGGATTTGGGGAACAGTTAGATTTGGGCTCAAGCCTCAAGCCTGCTGGTGACCTCAGGGAAGGCACCTGAATGTGCCTCAGCTTCAATTGCTTTATCCGCTAAAAAGGGGTACGAAGGGAAATCTTACAAGTATTACATCACGTAACGCGTGCAGGGGTCTAACACAGCGCCGGCACAGCGCGTGCGCTGGTGAAGGACAAAGATTGCTGTTTTATTACTGTCGTCACATACGTCATCCTTGTTACGAAGAGATTCATGCACACAATGTTTGCGTCAGAAGTTCTTTTTCTTATTGGCCAAACCTAAGAAATAGTTCTTGGGTTGCCGACTTAACAGGTGTGCGTTGATTGTGAGTGCGTGCATGTGTTAGGGAGAGGGAAGGAGGGAGGTGTGTGTTTCCATCATTTGACAAAGCCAAGTCCTGGGATCCCACGGCTTCTGTCCGTCCCCCTCAGCTCACTTGCAGTCTGCTGTGATACGGCCTATATACCATCTCCAACCACAAAATCTGATTGTTGGAATCTCCGGGATTGACCAGGTTCGATTATGTAGGAACAGTCCCAAGGAAGTCAGTGAAGCAGGCATGGGATGTCACCAAACTTCAACTGTTTATGGGAGCAAAGAAGGGCTACCAGAAGATTCCTGCCACGGGAAATCTAATCAGCTTGTGATTTCCTACGAAAACGCTGGGAAATTTGACCTTCAAACCAAAGATCCACATCAAAATGTACAAACTGTTCTACAATCTGAAATCTATGGCTGGAAGGTAATTCAGCCGAATGCATTTCAGATAAATAAAACCAGTGGAATATTTTATTAGCTCAAAAGGTCTCAGTGAAATAGATTCCATTTACCTGTGAAAACCAACGTAAGCAATATTCGGAAAGGTCTTTTATTCGTTTGTTTTGTTTAGACTTAGAAACTGCCTTTAAGGAGTGAAAAGGTAGAGCTTTAATCCCTAGGAAAAAAATTCCTAAATACCTCATAGAATTAGGACAATCCTTCATGGAGTCAGAAGCAAAAAAAAAGAAAAAAGAAAAGGAAAAAATAACTTCCTCTACCATGAAACGTACCCACCACGGTACCCCGATCTCCATTCTTTCCCTTCCTCAGGCCTGACATTCTGTAGATGACCACCCTTATTTGTCCCTACATGTTTTCCAAAATATAAAAGTGAAATAGAGTCCCAAGGGCACAGTACTTGAAAGGTTATGAGAGTTGGAGAATTTTAACCGTGCATGCCAAATCAGCAGATGGCTTGTTATTATAATTATATGCATCAATAAAACGAATAATCTTTACAAAATTTGAATTTCTACTAAAGTAAGGGATTTAGTAAGCAGATGCAACAGAATGCATTTTGTTTAACCCTTTTGGTAGACGCTGGTCTATTTCACACACAAAAAGGTCAAGGGCTCTGTACATAATAGGTTTGCCCCTTTTCTGGAGTAGTCATTTTGTCAGCTTCAATCTTTTCTTGATTTCATTTTCTCCATGAGCATATTTCACCCTCACCCCTTTTTCACCCTTCAGCATAGAAATGTTAAGACTCATTCCTGACCAGTGTTTGTTATTTGAAAGAAGAAAATTTAAAAGAGGTAAATACCTTCATTCTAATTCATACCAAATATGCCACAGACACCAAAGAGCAAACGGTAGATGCATCTTCCTAGCTGACGGTATTCCTTTACAAATTAGCTTTTCAATAACAAAATTTTTCATTTTTTGTTTTCTTATTCTCTGTAATCTACTTGCCAGGAATGAAAATACTGTTTATTCTATTTAAATAATTAACCATTTCATTTCCGGCTGCTTCTGCCTAACATCGCAAGTCCGGATAACTAAGTTTTGTCCCGTGCCAAGCATGAATTCCCTCATATAGAAATTGGACACATATATGACACATCTGAAAAAAAAAGGGTGAGGCAAGGTTTACACACTGGCCTTGGGCCATGTTTCCTTCATGAGGAAAAACTCAAAATTTAGGAAATTAAATTAAACTACCTATGTTACTTGTAAATTTCGGAAAAGGTGGAGAAAATGTACCATCCATATTGGTATACTTATTTGGCAATGAAATCATGATGTAAATATTTTCTCATGGAAATACCAAGTGTAACTCTTTGTCCTAATAGCATATCAATTAATAGGTATTTTACTCTGATAAACCAACAAATATAATATTTAGGAATATTTGGAGAACATATATTGTGCAAGTACCTCTATACCTTCGTATTTACACTAAGTCAAATAAATTAAAATGCTCTGATTTCAAAAGCTATTATACTTTTGTAGTTAATCCTACTTTGTAGTATAAATAAGTCACTAGTAAGACTTTGAACGCATTCACATTTCTGAGGTTGACGCAATTTACCTGTGGATATGAGATACATGAGATCAGAAATTCTTCTCAGCAACAAAATTCTCACAGAGTTGCAACTTAAATGTACAGGTCAAACCCTATCAGAATAAACATTCCTACAATCAGAATCTGAAGAGTTAAACCAAAAAAGTAACAAATTCGTACCTGGAAGTTTATAAATTTGATGCTACATTTGACAAAATACTGTTCAAATACCTGTAAAGACACTTGGGTGTCTCTTAGAGTTCACTGGAATGAAATTTTAAAATATTTAGCCGTCAACTAGTTTCAAGTTTCTTTAAATAGTTCATAGAATAAAATATTTTCCAATCATAGTGTCATTGAAAAAGAAAATTTTTTTTTACCAAATCAAAGTATCAATTAAAAGAAACAATCTAAGTCAAAACCTTATGAAATAAATCTCAAAGGGACAAAAAATAAAGATACTAATTTTAAAAAATGAGGAGTAAACCTAACAGTAGTAGATAGAGACCTTTGCTTTAACTAAATATTTAAACTATGGATATTCCGTTCTGAAATGAAATGAATTTCAATTTCACTGCAATGAAATTTAGTGTTTCTGCTTATAGACAGTTGAAATGTAATGAAATTTCAGCATACACCTGACTGCTGTTAATAAAGCTATGCATAATCAGTCTAATGACATATCAATATACATTTGGTATTTTTAACTTGTTACCTTAGACTCGATATGAGCATGCAGCCATGTAAAATGGTTTTCACAGTCTTTCAAGGAATCTCACAAAACTGAGGGCTCTGAAAGTAAACACACGAGAAAGAGCTCTGTAAGGGTGAGGCAAACGTGGAAGCATCTTCACCTGATACTGGCAGGGTCACTCACTGGTTCGAGCTCCAAGGGAAAGTTAAAGCAGCAAAAGCTTTTCAAATACTTACATTATCTTATTTAGTTTTCACAGAAGTTGTAAGGCAAGATTTATCCACCCTGTGCCCCATCTAACAGACCAGAAAACTGAGGCCCAGAAAAGTTCAATAACTATCCAGGACCACAGATTTGGTCAATGGAAGAGCCAGGTTTCAAACATATGAACTCGGGAAGGGAGTGGGGTAGATTCTCTGGTCACTTGGTGTCACTCACATGACACTTATAACGACGGCCTTATCTCTAGGAAACATGTCATAGTTCTGCTTAGATGGTGGGTAGTTAGGGCTGGAAATGAGCTCCCTGTACTACCCACAGCAAGTCACACAATCCTTTGAACTCATAATACTTATTTCTCAAATAAACCAATCTGAATAAAAGTAACAAAGTTTCCTTCTGTCAACAGAAATGAAGTTCCTCACATTTCTTTGAAGAAGCAATTTATACGGCAGATAAAACCATTTTCTTCAGGTATTTTCAGTTAAATTTTTAAAAACATTTTTCCAATTCAAGACCAATACTGGTGAAAACAAGTTCACGTAAAGCAAAAGTAAGGATCTGTGCCCTGGGATCTTAATTACAACATAGCCCCATTTTATTTTGAAGGGTGACAGTCATATCCCTGTGAAAGTAATCCCACTCAGTTTTATCCACAGCGATGCAGCTAACAGACTTGGGCCAAGATTGCCCACCGTTCGCTGGACTGGAGGGCAGCAGTCAAATACGTATAGCCATCCGAAAGGATCGTGCGTTTTCTGAACATTTCACTCCTGTAGTAACATGATGAACATGAGCACCCGTAGAAAAAATAAATTATACGTCACAAGATTCAGATTTAAATCGTTCAGCACAGAGAGAGGACCTCATGCACCTAGAACGCCCAGAAGGATGACCTAGTTGCATAACTCTGCCTTAAACCAAAATCGTTAGGTTGCACGAGTAGCCACTTTCAGACAGCTTGCTTTTTCCACGAGTTCTGTCCCATTAAAGGCCTGGTGATGAGATGACATATTAGAAAAATCTGAATTGAGTAAAATCAAAGTATCTCTCCCCTACATATAGTTTACTTGAAAGAACGAGACGCAATTATACCACTTTCTTCACAAAATCTATTTCCCTCTAAATTCTGGTTGCTATAAAAATAATACTTAGAGTTTGTAATACATAATATGGTTATATACTCTACACATACAGCCTTAAATGACTCATGTAAAGAAAATGAATGTTGGGAAAGGAGAAAAGTACTTCAAGACAAAAAAATTTAAAAAGTATGTGACCTCTGGTCACCCAGACCATATCATGAACTATTATGAATCTCCCATAAATACCAGTAGGAAGCAATTTATTCCACATCATAATATTTCCATATTCTCACATAAATAAAAATGTTTCCGGGCAAGTAATGCAAGTTTGCAAACTGGTTTCTATGTAATATGGAGAGTTTTAATTCATGAACAGATGACATGCCATTATGATATTAAATGACAGTGTCTTCAAAAATTGAATCCTGACACAGATATTATGAATCCATCTATTTTAAAACAGCACACTTAACAACACTTTAAAAAATGTTTTCAATGAGAGTGTCAGAGTTTATTAAACCGTTGACAATCCACTGAGCTGACAGTTCTTAGAATAAAATATGGAATTTACCTGAACGTCGTGGAACAATATCATTCTCTCTTGAACTAAACAGCCTCTGAGTACACACGTCTAAGGCAGACAGACATTTCAGCAAGGCAAATAAGACTTTCTGGCAACTTCCTGTTGCCATATTTCTCTAAAAGGATCCTGCGACGTTATAGTTCAATACTAAAAGCATTTTTCAAGGGACACAGTACCCCCGTGCTACTCAGTGTCAAATAGCTTTGATTTTTTTCCCCCAAGTACAGCAAGCAAATAACCACTAATCCTACTCAACATTACAGATTCACAGCAATGATTTTATTTGCAGCTTCAAGAGAACTGGAACGCACAGAAAAAGAGGAGCTATTATCTCCTTGTTTTGTTGTGTCTGATTGATTGATTTTTAAGATACTGATCGAGGAAACGGTTGTCCCACATCTGTTAAATACATACTAGTGGAGGGAACAATTTTATATTAACGAGAAAGAACTTCACTGCACCCATTCATACCCCAGTTTCTGTTGTGTCTTAAAAGCAGTAGGACTAACTAAAATCAGAGTTACCTCATGCATTTGAAAGTTTCTCAAAGCTGCACACACACCTGAACGGTCGTCACTTGCAGAAGCCCCCTTTCTCCAGCCAATAGCCCACCTCTCCAATTCAAGTTCCCTTGCATTTTGGAGTACACTCGACTTTGAAATGTAAAAACTTTTATGAAATGGCAAAATGAAACAACCATAACAGCAACATAAGAGCTTTGATCACTGAAGCAGTATTTCCAGAAGTGATAGCAAAATCCCTCCATTCTGACCTACTTGTCGAGAATCGGACTTGCAACGCCACGGTTAGGCTAAGATTTGTTCTACTTTCTCCCTGGGGCTTAATTGCCAGACTGACTTACCCGCACCTCCTAGCCTTTGTTCTGCCTCTCGCGATGACCTCAGGGAAGCAGTGATGCAGAATAACGCAGGGGTGGGCTAGGGTAGTCCAGTGTTTGTGTCGTTGTGTGGTGTGCAGGGACACTCTGTGATACTCTAGTGAGCTGCTAAGCTTTTTTTGTAGGCTTTGTGTCATTTACTTAACGACCAATCTCATTAGCTGCCAGGGTACAATGGGCTGATGCATTTTCTATGTACATACTCTACACAGTGACCCTCAAGGTTGCCGAAGGTCTATTTAATCAGTCAAATGCTGAATATATTTGCAGTAAATCACTAAAAAAAGAGAGAGAGAGAAAAATATGAGACTCCCGAGGTATCTTGCAGGCTTCCTGTTGAAGGGTGGTTCCTCGCAGGTAATAAAATGCATGCATCTCTAGCCAAAACAAGGGCAGAGCAGGCGGAGAGGAATTCTCTGGTTGGCATGGGTGACCTTAATTTTTTTAAAACAGAACTTTCAGCATCAAAGATATTTTCTCCGAGCAAGGAACCCGGATTTGAAATTTAATTTCTGTCTCAGTTTAATCTTATGAGCAAACCCAAAAAGCGCTGCATCCTTTAGCAGTTTCTCCTGACTCCGAAGTTGCCCCTGCCCCAGTCCTACCCACTGCCCGAGCAGCCTTGGAACTGGCAAAGTTACGTTCCTGCCCTCTTTCCGTGACAAGGTAAAAACCCTTTTAACTCTTATGAAAAATGAAATGCTGACAGCACGGTGAATGACGACAGCTGTCCATAAGTATCAGGGAGAGCTCTATTGTCCAGCCAGTCCCTGGATAAAATGAACCCTTTACAGCAGAGGCTGTTCAGCTTGGCTAAAGAGTGTGGGGAGAAGCGGAGGAGGTCACTGGAGATTTCGCACACTAATTTAATCTGGGAAAAGGACAGGCTCTGCATCTCCCCTGAACAGACTGGCAGCAATCTGGGCCCCGCAGAACTATCTCCTTTTGCCTGTGCTCTATTTATTCCTTATCTCTGTTTACCAACCGCTAGGTCCCTTTCATTCACACCACGAGGCCGTTTTTCCTACTATCAGTCAGCAGCTGACACTGTGGAAGAGCCTCAAAGGCAAAAAAAAAAAAAAAAAAGAAAAAAGAAAAAAGATCAAAACTAAACCAAAGCTGTATAAACAATGCAACAGCACAAGTAAATGCATAAACCCTGATTCTTAACCCAACCCACAGGGTGCAAACAAACCCACCACAGTGAGCTATGACCACAGAGAAAGAAAAGACCAAAACCATTCATGAAATCACCATCCGAAAAGAAGGGTTTGAATGGCTGCTGGCTGCTGAATCAGGTCAGGGGCGTTCTTACCTCTATCATAATCAATTAAGGAGCAACCAGGACACATTTACCTTGCCGGGGAAGGTGAGCTATACATGTCTAAGGGCAAACTCGCTCTTATTAAGATGCCAGCAGATTAAAAAAAAAAATCCACCAATACGATTATAAGTTAAAGGGAATCCAACAACGTTAACTTTTTCAATACCTCATCGTGTTGGTTACATGTAAACAATTCAAGAAGCTGGGCGTGAAACCTCTATCATTTTTATATGAAGATACTAAAAAGTCCCGTGCAATCCAGCCAACCAGATCTTTTTCCGTGTCCTATGTCAACGTGATTAACGTAGAAAAGGAGTTGGGAAAAGACAACTTCAAGTACAACTTTTTTATCTTTTGAAGACCTCTACAGCGTGTGGGTAAAAACAGGCTGGAGTAACTAGTTTGAAGTGTAGAAAGAGGAGAAAACAAAACAAGTGTTATTTTGAACCTTGCAACTTTTGAGTAAATATGAATTCTGAATCTGAAGTAGGCTTTACCTGCATTCAACTCGAGTACTAAGTAAGTCTGAATATTTCGACAAAGGGGAGGATGCCACTTAATATTAGTAGTTCATTGAAGTGATTCGGGATATATATGATTCAGAGTAGGGATACGTATATAGTGTAAGCATAGACACACACACTGCTACCCACATACACATACACAAAATGAGAACGTGTATAATTTGTAATGCTACAGTTCCCTCGATTAAAAATCGTGACTCACTTTAAATTTCCCTGATTTTTTTATCATTGAAATGATTGGAAATGATTGGTTATTGTCATAAAAATCAACACCGTATTGACTCAGTCACTAAGACCTTTAGTAAAAAAGGGAAGACAAAATGTAGCTCATTATCTAGGATGATCAATTGGACCAGATTTCAGTTTGTGTTTTCACCTATATGCATTATGAGCAATGAAGTCTTTACTACTTTGGATCCTTTTTTCCAAATGAATTAATGAATTAAATTTATCCTTTCACCAGCTGCTAGGCAGCAGATGGAACCATTTCTGAAGCCTTGTTGAATTCAATCCATAAAACTCATTTCCTAGGATTAGCAGTCCAAAGTTTCTTTTAATGTTTATATACCGCTTGGGATTTTGCATTTCATGATGTTAAACTTTCAATTTAACTATTCTTTTTGCACTTCATATCAAACAATTATGATCTTTTGGATTTCTATAGCAGACATGGCAGGTCACATAAGGACAAGAATTAATTTCAAGAGCAATAAAGTCATACAAGTTACATTTTTTGATGTTCGTTCGCATTGCCCTACTACCATGGAAACTATTTGCACTGTGGTTTTCTTTTAATGTCAACCTAAATAATTACATATCTAGTAGCCTGTGATTTTTGTTTATTTACTCATAAATACATTAAAGCTGCAACCAGAAACATTCATTAACATTATGGAAGCTTAAAGTTTTGCAATTGAATTGTAAGCATAAGATTGTTACATTACCGGCAAATAACTACCGTATATGCCGGGTTAATTTATCTAATAAGAATTTAATCCTGACCTTTTAAAATGGTAATAAAGCCAATTACACAGAGTATGCAGATATGCATTTTATAAATCTAACTTTTTAAAAAGCATGCTACCATGGACAGCTCCTAGCGTTTTCTATTCTTTTCTAGTTAATTTGCACTTAAAATGTCTAAGTTAAGAAGAACCAGGAAACTTTAAATCTTACTAGCTGATGTTATAGCAGAATACTAATGGCCACTCTTAAAAAAAAAAAAAGACTCCTTTAAACGTAACTAAATTAGAATTTCCATAAAAGTTCCAGTGTACTTTGAAAGGTTTTAAATACAACTACCTTATTTATGCTCTCCAAGGTACAGTATATCCAAATTTAAAATATAAAAGCTCTTAAGCTTAAAATGATGCTGCTTCGATAACATAAATACAACTAAAAAAGAGTGAATCACTCTTATGTGCAACAGTGATTTCCGCTAATTTGGCACAAGAAATCTATAGTAATCTAATATTGGGGTAAGCCAAGAAGGCCACATAATCACCACTGAGTAACTGAATATTTAGAATAAGGAGAAAAGAGATCACTGGCAATCTTAGGTTACACACATAAGAGTAGGATAATATGCAGATGATATTTGCAAGGGGAACAAAAGTTAGGGAAAGTCTAATTTCAGTTTTATTTTAGACTCTGAATCTGATTATTCCCTGGACCTTATTTATTTTTTCCCTAACATAAAGACAGTGTACACAATTATATTGAAGGTTTCTTCGTCAATTTTTTTCCCTTGAGTTTATGGGATTTTGCAGTGCTCGTTATGGCATAAGATAAGAGTTGGTGTAACTTTTCTGACAATAAGCCACTTCCTCTTAGAAAAAAATACTGAAGAAGTTATTTTACACACTTTGCCTATTAGCTGCTTTGTTCTTTGAAATTGAAAGAAAAGCTCAGTATACCCCTTTAGGAGACTTCTATGATTTCCACATGTATCAAACCAAAGCATGTTTAATAAATGCCTTGTGAGGATGAAAGGAACATGAGGCCAAGTACTGTTTATCAAGGTATTTGAAATTTTTCTCTATCCTTTAGTAATATTTCACTGAACTCATCCTTCAGCAAAATTTTGTTCAAGGTTCATTTTAAGTCTTTCTCCTTCTTCAGCCTTTTCTAATATCACTCTTTAACTTTCTGAAGAGTCTCCTGACATCTGAATTTATCAAAAAATGAACTGTATCATTTTTTAAGACTCCAATTCTCTAAATATTTAAAGACAAGATTATAAATACCGTACTTATCATTTTAAATATCTTTGGGACTTCCCACAAACTCTTTCCCTTATGTGTAGCCATGACCAGCATTTCGACTTTCCAAAAAGAATATATGAAGCATCTTTTTGATATGGTTTTTGTTTATAAAAATAACCCATATTGTTGTGTTGATAACCCTCTTCCCCCCCGGAAAAGATTTCCTCTACCCTAGTGAGCTGTCAGATTTGGGATCTCAATGGTAGTTTTTGCGATCTCAGAAATTATTTCCACTTTACTTTGTTTCAGAGAAAAAAGTGTACTAAGTATAATTTTGTATCAAATATTCTCTGTTGTAAATTTGCACATTTCAAAAGTGTATATGAACAAAGGCATTATTGATGCAGTATCAATGCAAGTGCACCAAGACATTTTATTCTGAAATCCTTCTCAATGAAGATACAACAATCCTTTCTGCAAAAATTTAAGAAAGAGAGACAGAAAGAGCATTTAAAATAATGACCAAGTATATACCACAGGAGAAACCAGAAACAGAAGTTCAAAACAAACATCAGAAAAACCCGTCTACATACTTCTAAAGTTCAACCTTTAGTGCTCTCATTATTTTTTTCCCCCAGAAACAAAACTCAACATGACGACCTAAGACACAAAAACTTACTACAAGGATGAGGGACTTAAACCTCCGTGCGAGCAGTACGCAGTTCCAAAGTTTTCAACTTACTTTTTTGTTCGTTTCCAAAACTTATATTTCTCTCCTCCCTTGTGTGCTGAACGGAAGCACTAAAGCTGTTTCTTTGAAAGGTAGTTCCCATGATATGACATCCAGTGCCTCTGACTGCTCAGAGATAAGCACCTGCCTTGTGTCCTCTCTTTACGTCACACCTCCCTATTCAGACCTTCTCAATATGATTCCCATTTGCACATCAACAGCCTCACGCGCATACACAGATTTTTTTTCGGCTCTGGGCCCAAAACTTTCACTTTAATTTTCATCACATGATTGCCGTGGCATATGTCCTTCCAAACCTCCCATATATCAGTCATCATGCAAATGAGACGGAGTATCACTCCTCGGCAGCAGATGGCCAGGGATGATAACAATGGCTCAACAGAGGAGATGCAATGTCCCTGACTTTATCGCCACGGCAACAACAACCTAAAATATATGTAATGGAAGTGGCGCTTATTAATTTTGCAGGCTCGAGTGTTCTGATTTTGTGAGTGAATGGGCTGAGTTAAAAAGGGGGCTGTGTCCTCCTGCCTTTAGAAGACTATCTATAAAAGCCAGGGACCTGGAAATTATTTTCAGTGACTAAGAAGGCAACAGCCTAGCAATTATTTGAGTAATTAGGTGTAATTCCTCCCTGTAGGCCTTGTACCCTCCTGTGCTTGCTTCACAGAAGCTCACGCATTAGACAGGCACAGATACTGAAAAGAAAAGTGCCTCAAGATACAGCGGGGGAGCTTGCAGGAGCCCTGTCACTTGGCCTCCACCAGGCTTGGTAAACACAAGCCCCAAGCTATAAGTAAATAGAGGCCCCACTTCACAAACACAGACCAATTAAAATGACAAAGGCGACCACACTTCTGGGTGGAGCTTAGGGAAGCTCGATGCTGCATGGGGCTCCCACACAGAATGGTCTCCAGCTCCGAGCCCCCCCGGCGCCCCATCCCTGCATCCCCATCCCTGCCCCTCACACTGGACCCTGGCTTCACTTCCCTCTGCAGGTCGTGCCCAGCTCGCCAGGGAATTTTTTCATGTGGCTCTTTTCATCCCTGACTCCTAGCGGATCCTCGATCTGCTACTCACTCCTAACCGTATGAAAGAAATGAAATCATGGGAAGAAAACAAACCCAATCAATCCTTCAAAAATGTGCAGCAAGCCCTTTTACATTGGAAAGGGCAGACCCCCAAACGGCCAAGACAAGTGGGAGCTTTTAGGAAATGGGACAAAAAATCGAGAGGAAAAATCTGGCTTCCAGGTATTTTCTTGGAAACTATTTTTTGAAACACCCTTGGCAGTATTTTCCGACTAACCGATAACATAATGACGATTTCACTTCTTGTTTGTTTGTTCGTAGGGTTGAACCACATAGCAACATTTTGAAAAGTTTGAGTCGATTTATTTTTCAAAGAAAAACCACCATGGCAGTAGCATCTTATGACAGCAAACTAGGTTCTGTGTCCATAATGGGAAAAAAAAGATATTAATAAGAATTTATTGCCTTAGAAGAGGAAAACTATAAAAAATTTTTTAAAAGAATTAAAACCTTCTCACATCCTTTCAACCTTGAACAAACCTCAAAGACACCGTGCTAGGCTCTCTGAACAGATGAGGGATGTGAGATAAAGGATCTTAGTGTTCTCCTCCAGCAGGACCTTAATGAATTGTTTGAGACCCTCTCCCCGCACTGTTCTGTGTCGCGGTTTCCCGAGAGGTACCAGAATCCTGCCCCCTTCCCCGACCCCAGACCTGGAGCCCAGGCCCAGGATAGGACTCCTCCAGCCTCCAACTGTCTGTTCACCGAAACAAAGCAGTCTACCACTTGCTTGGATCGGGTGCAATATTAAATGCGTTACAACCTGAGTGTGTGGGGTTGCCGTTCATGCTTAGATCACTGGCCTTGCGAGCGTGTGGGCTACCAATTCACCCATGTTTCACAACACTTTGTTGTTGTAAATAATCTGATTGCCTAGTGCAAAATTTCATTGTGCTATTTAATCCTCCAATGCAAGGACAAATGAGGAGCAGAGGATGTTCACTCTGAAAATCTCCACCCTGGGAGTGTAGGGTACTCAAATCCCGCTCTTTGAAATGAGTTGCTTTCCTGAGCTGTCACCCATACCATTAGTGAACCTGCACAAGATGCAAATGTTTGCAGTGTAGTAATGACATGGATTTCTAGCAGACAGACCAGGCACTTGACCAATTTCAGTGACTTTACTGACCCTATTGACACTGAAATAAACAATCACCTACTATTGAAAAAATGTTTCAAGAACGGCTTTATTGCAATATAAATGACACACTGAATTAGTTACCCATGGAAAGTATACAATTTAATGGTGTTCATCTTGTTCATAGTTGTGCAACCATTATCACAATTTTAGAGCACTTTCATCACCCGCAAAAGAAATGCCATAACCGTTAGCAGTCCCTCGCCATTCACCCCTCTCCCCCCATCAGCCACTCTAACTCCCTCCTTCAGGCCCAGATAACCACTAATCTATTTCCTGTCACGATGAACTTGCCTATTTCGGACATTTCATGCTAATAGTACAGTATCTTGTCCTTTGTTACTGGCTCTTTCATGTGGCGTATTTTCAAGGTTCATCCATGTCATGGCACGTATAAGGACATTTTTCTTTATTACTGAGTGTGCTGGTTCACTGTTTGGATATACCACATTTTATTTATCCCGTCACCAGCTGATGGACGGCTATGAATAGTGTTGCTATAAACATTCATATACAAGTTTTTGCGTGGAGGTATATTTTCATTTCTCCTGGGTGTATTCCTCGGAGTGGAATTACTAGGTCATTTGGTAGCCCTACCTTCTGAATTGTTTTCCACACCACTTTACACTCCCATTGGCAGTACACAAGGGTTCTAATTTCTCCACATCTTCACCAACACTCGTTATTATCTATCTATCTTTTTTTCTCACGGCCATCCTGGGGCATGTGAATGCTATCTAATGGTTTTGCATTTCCTTAATGACTAATGGTATTAAGAATCTTTTCATGTGCTTATTGGTTATTTGAAATCTTTTATGGAGTACTGTTTATTCAGATCTTTTGCCCATTTTTACACTGGGTCGCTTGTATTTTTATTATTGAGTTTTAAGAATTCTTTATACGTGTATCCTAGATACAAGTCCCTTATCTGATATATAATTGGCAAAACTTTTCTCCTGTTGTATGGGCTGTTTTTTTACTTTCTTGATTTTGTCCTTCAAAACACAAAGGTTTTTGTTTGTTTGTTTGTGGTACGCGGGCCTCTCACTGTCGTGGCCTCTCCCGTTGCGGAGCACAGGCTCCGGACGCGCAGGCTCAGCGGCCATGGCTCACGGGCCCAGCCGCTCCGCGGCATGTGGGATCTTCCCGGACCGGGGCACGAACCCGCGTCCCCTACATCGGCAGGCGGACTCCCAACCACTGCGCCACCAGGGAAGCCCAACACAAGGGTTTTTAATTTTGATGAAGTCCAGTTTATCTATGTGTTTCTTTGGTTACTTCTGCTTTGGTGTCGTATCTAAGAAACTATTGCCAAATTCAAGGTCACAAAGATTACATCTATGTTTTCTCCTGAGAGTTTTATAGTGTGAGCCCTTACACGTAGGTTTTTGATTCACTTTGAGTTCATTTTTGTATATGGCACGAAGAAGGGGTCTAACTGCATTCTTTTGCGTGTGAATATCCAGCTTTCCAAGCACCTTTGTTGACAAGAATACGTTTTCCCTGTTGAATTGTCTTGGCACCCTTGTTGAAATCAATTTACCATAGAGGTGGGGATTTATTTCTAGACTCTCTATTCTATTCTGTTGATCTATATGTCTCTATTTACACCAATGCCACACTTGCTTGATCACTGTAGCTTTGGAGCAAGTTTTGAAATTGGGATTTGTGAACCCCCCAACTTTGTTCTTATCCAAGACTGCTTAGCTCTTATGGATCCCCTGAATTTCCATATGAAACTTAGGATCAACTTGTCAATTTCTGCAAAGAAACCAGCTGGGATTTTTATAGGGAATGTGTTGGATCTGCAGATCACTTTGGTTAGTACTGCCACCTTAATGTTGAAACTTCTAATCCATGAACATGCCTTTTCATTTATTTAGGTTTTCTTTAATTTCTTTCAACAATGTTTTATAGTGTTCAAAGTTTTACACTTGTCTTGCTAATTTTATTCCTAAGTATTTTATCCTTTTTGATACTATTGAAGTAAAATTATTTTCTTACTTTCTTGTTTTGTTTACTGCTACTGTGTAGAAATACAATTGATTTTTATATGTTTATGTTGTAACTTGAAACCTTACCGAGCTTGCTTGTTAGCTCTAATAGTTTTTTTAGTGGATTCCTTAGTATTTTCTGTATACAAATCTATATACTGCATCACGTCATCTGCAAATGGAAATAGTTTTACTACTTCCTTTAAACCTCCAGTACAGAACAGAAGTGCAAGGAACAGACACCATTGTTCTGTTCCCGATCTTAGAAGGTAAGAATTCAATCTTTCACACTATGCATGATGTGAGCTAATTCTGGAATTTGGAAAGCTCAGTTTAAACACATTTTAAATATAAAAGCTAATGTCTACCTGGGACAGTAAACTGCCCTATATTGGTGTAACTCCTGGGGAGACCAGAAAGAAATCCCCCAGCTCTACAGTTTTACAAGTAGCTGGTATGCCATTTGTCACGGTGCTTACTGCCTCCTAAACTGGAGTGTGGTCTGACACAGGGGATTCATTCCTTCCAGTTTGGTCTGCCTTGGTGGCTCAGAGCATCCCCAAGGAAGTCAGCAACAGCCTGCCGGAGCTAAGTTCCAGAGTGTCCTTTGAAGTCTCTCAGGTTCTGGTAGTAATGGTCACCTGGATCCCAAGTTCACTGATGTTGTAGAGGCCAAACTATAGGTTCAACTTCTAGGTCTTCACCTTTCATGTCAACATTTGTGAACACGCTGTCAAGGTCAGGTGTAGGTGGCACACCTAGATTCCACCTGCTGCCTGGGATTAAACCAAACCGCCTCAGTCATAAGGATACGGCCCATCCAGTTCACATTTTCCATTTTCAACCCCTACAGATGGATTCTGAGTATTTCCTATACCTATTTGCAAAAGTAGACCTATTTGTAGCCAGTAAAACGTAGCAAATTGAATCAGATATTGGAAAACTATAGAATCAAATGACATTTTGATAATAAATGAAAGATAAGACACCCCCAATAATTAGCTCGAATTATAATGAGGGTGATATTATCCACAGTAATAGTAGCTATCATTCGACTTAGCGCTTATCTTCTGGCAGGCACTGCTCTAAGTGCTTTTCACAGGCTAATTTGGAAGCTGAACCCTAAAATCTCATAAATTTCCCAAATACGTGCTGCTAGTAAAGCTACTGACCCAGGCCTCGAGCTCAGGTGGTCTGCGGCCAGGCCCCTTTTCTCAACCACCAGGCACTTCTGCCAGCTTCCCTCTTGTCCACACATCAGATCCGATCAGAGAAAACCACCATGAATCTGATGGGGAAACTCTCCGGTGAATTTGTTTTCCCTTCACCTTTTGGCATGTTTTTAAGAAATGGATCCCAGTGTAAAAGGTTTCCAGTGCTCCATCTTCTCATCTTTTACAAAACTGTTATCATTCAGGAAAATGAAGATTTTTCAAGCAAAATCGATGGGGTCAATAAGAAATTTCAAAGATCTTTCTTTTGTCAGGTGACGCTTTTCATCAGGAACCACATGAACACTGATATACAGTTAAGATACAGCGAGGAGTAAAATCTTTGCTGAGAAAGAGTTTTGGTACATGTACCTTTACTTCTGTACTTGTATGTGTACCTTTGCCTATATCTACGCCCACACCTATGTCTATATTTGTCTCTATCCATTATGTCTGTATCTATATATTTGCAATACGGCCTTGACATCAGATAGATATAGTTTTGCTTCATCCCCAGGCAGCTGAATTGCATTTGGTCCGTGGTAGGCAGCTCACTCACTCACTCTGCCTTGTGACAGGCTGCATCACTCAGCTGCATGAAATCCGTGTTAAGATCCTTGTACCTACTTCACACGTGGTGACATTGTGGCCTTGGATCATGGACTTGAGGGATCTGAACAGGGTCGCCATGGTGATGTGCTCGTCCCAGTCATCCCTCCACACCCTGCTGATTCTGGATCACATTCCTGCAGCCGGAGGTCCAGCTCTGTACATGCACTGAGCACACACAACTCATTCTAGGTGTGTGGGCCCTTATTCTCATTTCGCTGCACAACCCCTTCTCCTCCTACACACAGACACACACACACACTCACACACAGCAGTTATTCTATTTAGATAGATTTGGGCTTAAACAAGTGTCTTAGCTCAGGGTGCTATAACCAAATACCACAGACTAGGCAGTGTCAACAGCAGACATTTACTTCCCACAGTCCTGGAGGCTGGTAAGTCCAAGATCAAGGTGATTCCATTCCTGTTAATAACTCTCTTCTTGGCTTGCAGATGGCTGTTTTCTCACTGTGTCTTCACATGGTGGAGAGAGAGAGCTCCGGTCTCTTCTTCTCCTTAAAAGGGCGCTAATCCCCCCATGGGGGCCCCACCCTCAAGATCTCACCTAAATTTAATTACCTCCCAAAGGCCCACCTCCAAATACCATCACAATAGGGGTAGAGGCTTCAATATATTAATTTAGGGAAGACATAAACATTCAGTCCATAATAACTAGCTTGTCCCTCTCTTCTCAGAAAGGCAATCAGGCCTATTATGATTCCACTCAGGAAAAACCCTGCATTTTCTAGACTCCCTAGTTTCCGTCTCACTGTGATTTGATGTACTAGACCACAAGGTCTCCAACAAAGGATTCTCTGTGGTTTCTACAATTCATTTTGTAAATGTGTTTGGAATAAGTGTCTTCATGACTGAACAGTTAGCATTTAAAACAACAAAAAGAAGAGAGCAGAAGAGGAAGGATGATTTCAGGATGGCCCAAGCACACAAACAAGCCTGCTGGCTAACACTCTGAATGTCCTGAATGGCGGAGGAGGCCAGCATGGTGCTCTGGAGGCCCAGCTGCTGCCACTGACTTTTAAAGAGGTGAGAAGAGAAAACACATCTAAATAAATCAGTTGCAAAGACTTTAAGAATGTTGAACGTGTTTCCAGAGATCACACAATATTTTTCTTACCCTTTTTTGAACAGACAAAGATATGGCCAGAGATTATTCTGAACCCCATCCTAGGAACAAGGCAAGGATGACAAATGACAAGACTTGGGGCCGTCTCGATCCAGGCGGGCCTCCTGCAGTCCAGTGTTCACCCCAGTCCACAGCACAGCTACATCCTCAGCAACCTGCAAACACCGTTTCACTGGCCTCGGATTCTAGGCGCCTGTCATTCTCACTGTTCCATGTTGGGTTAAACCCCAAACATCAACTTCTCAATCTGAATGGGAAGCTCAGATGTTAGAGTTCGAGTACTACTGAGTCACTGGGTGGACCCCTTGCCGACCGGTCTCCACGCTCCATACGACACCCACACTGCATGCAGGACCCCAGACTCCAAGGCCCCTACCACCCCCGTAGCTACAGCCCTTTACAAACTCTTGTGATGATCCCTTTCCAACCCTATTTCCAGGGCCTGTTCCAAGTTCCCATCATCCATCATCTGAGCTCCTAACATCACGGTAGCCAAGCTCTTCCACAGTCCCAGCAATGTGCCTCTTTCCAGGACATCCTTTCCCGTGCCGCCAGCATCATGTTTTCTAGAAGGCGAATCTAGTTGTGTCCATTCTATGGCTTTTCCTTTTCTTCCTGGACAACAACCGGGCTAAGCCTCCCACCCCCCTCTTTGAGGTTAGGTGTGGCCACATGCAGAGACAGGGCCGCAGCCTCATGCGTTCATCACTTCCCGTCTAGCCCACAAAGCCTCCCCACTGTCCTCAAGCTTCATTCTCTTCTGCCAAATGCACAGAGATGACCTTGAAAGCCATATGTTGAAGCCGGCAGATCCCCAGTCAGTCTGAGTCCTGAATGACCACGTGGACCAAAGCCCCCAGCTTCCCTTACAAAACACGAAGTTTTGAGACTATTTACATGATCAAAATTAAACTACTCTTGTGTTTGTGTTATTGTACATTTTTGTGTGGATTTCTTAGACAGCTAGTGTTAGCTTCATAAACACATCCTCTGCTTAGAAATCTCTTTTATCTGTAGGACTAAGTCCAGATGTCTTAGTACTACATGGAGTTTCTCAATTTTATCCCACTTTGCCTCTTCAGCTACTTTCCCTGCTTCTCCTTACACACAGACTATACAGTTAGCTCCTCACTATTTACTGGAAATGTCATGCTCATCCTTGCCCAGGGACAACTTAATTTAATCTCCAGACATCATGTATAAGAGGCGATGGCAATCACATTACAGTGATATAAATGTACCAAATTTATAATGTAAATGTATAAATGCATCAAATTAACATGTTGTATACTTTAAATTTACACAACGTTATATGTCAAATATATTTCAGTTTCAACAAAGAGGCCTTAAATGTGATTCCATCTCCCCGAAGACTCCTCTCAAAAGGGGCCCGAACTTCTCACTGCTGTCCTCAGGCTATTATACTGCTTGTGTTTCTTCCCCAGAAACCCAAATATCTGGAGCGAAACTGAGGTCACAGTGCTTGTGTGAAGGGCTTCTTCTGCCTTTGCTGTCATTCTTCACTTTGGTGAGGAACTAACAGTTTCCTTAGAGAGCATCCGTGTCGGTTTCCATTTTCCGCACATGTCCCTACTGGGGAATTGACAGGTGTGGAGCTCACTGAGATTTGGGTGCCTGGATTCTTCTATCCTGTATGGAGAGGAAGTGTCATTGCTGCCTCTTCTCCAAATAAATCACCTCCCAGGTAGACATACAGATGGCTCAAAAATACTTCGTGCTTGGCAGAGAAAAAAAGCTAAATAAATAATCCCAAAGTGTTAAGACAGATTCGTAAACCACTGATGTTAGAAGATACTGCAGTTATTTAAGGCAAGTACTTACCCAGACCTGAGTTTCACAGAACACCCTTGACAAGGATGAACTCGAGGGACCACAGAGGGAATCGGTTCTATCTTTGCAGACACCTCAGTGCCAAACGCTCTTCCTCATATGTAACTATTATTATGAGTAAACTTGTGTTAACATTTTTCTGTGTATATTTAATCCTTCGAATTTCTGATAATACCATATAGATTTTATAAGTGAAATCTATCAGAGTTCCCTTCAGTTATTTTACACTCTTTAAAATAGTGACTTTGGGGCTTCCCTGGTGGCGCAGTGGTTAAGAACCTGCCTGCCAGTACAGGGGATACGGGTGCGAGCCCTGGTCCGGGAAGATCCCACATGCCGCAGAGCAACTAAGCCCGCGAGCCACAACTACTGAGCCCTTGCGCCACAACTACTGAAGCCCACGCGCCTAGAACCTGTGCTCCGCAACAAGAGAAGCCACCGCAATGAGAAGCCCACGCACCGCAATGAAGAGTAGACCCCGCTCGCCGCAACTAGAGAACGCCCGCGCGCAGCAACGAAGACCCAACGCAGCCAAAAATAAATAAATAAATAAATTTATTTTCAAAATAAATAAATAAAATAGCGACTTTTTCCTATTTAATTTATATCCAAGTATTGTGGGACGGGGATGTCCTATTTCCTAAGCATTAAGACATATGATATTAAGAAAACTGATAACCAAGTGGAGTTTGTACCCTCATAAATTAAGGAGGAAATATTCCTCAAGGTGAGGGCTCCAGTCAGACCGATAGTGTTAAAAATTCAAAATTTCAAAAGTCACTGATCCAAAATGAACAAATGAAATAATACCTGAACTTCCAATGGGAAATGATTTTTAAATTAAAAAATTGTGTTCGACTTTATTTTTTAGAGCAGTTTTAGGTTTACAGTGAAATTGCGAGGAAGGAGCAGAGGTTTCCCCAGTGACCCTCCACCACATGTGGAGTCTCCCCTGTTATCCACACCCCCACCAGATGCTTCATTTGTTACAACTGATGAACCTACACTGACACCTCATCATCACCCAAAGTCCACAGTTTACTTTAGGGTTCTCTCCGCGTTGTACGTTCTGTGGTTTGGCCAGATGTATCCACCTCTGTAATATCACACAGAGTGTTTCCACTGCCCTAAAATCCTCTGTGCTCTGCCCACTCACCCCTCCCTCCCCACCAACCCCTGATCTTTTCACTGTCTCCATAGTTTTATCTTTTCCATAAGGTCATAGAGCTGGAATCATGAAGTACGTAGCCTTTCCACATTGGTCTCTTTCACTTAGTAAAATATCCATTTAAGTTTCTTCTGTGTCTTTTCATGGCTTGATGGCTTATATTTCTTTCTTTCATCACTGAGTAAAATTCCATTGTCTGGATGTACCACAGTTCGTTTATCATTCACCTTCTGAAGGACATCTTGATTGTTTTCAGGCTTTGGTAATTACGAATAAAGCTGTTATAAACATCCATGTGCAGATTTTTGTCTTGTTTTGTTTTTGCGGTATGCGGGCCTCTCACTGTTGTGGTCCCTCCCGTTGTGGAGCACAGGCTCCAGACATGCAGGCTCAGCGGCCATGGCTCACGGGCCCAGCCGCTCCGCGGCATGTGGGATCTTCCCAGACTGGGGCACGAACCCGTGTCCCCTGCATCAGCAGGCGGACTCTCAACCACTGCGCCACCAGGGAAGCCCGATACTCTTGATTTTTAATTGCTAAATATCTAAGTTACAGTAACTCCCATGCCTTTAAGTCGAGACTTAAATATGTGAATGTATATATCTAGTCAAGTTTGTTATTGAAAAGAAATTTTCATGCTCTACCAGGTTGTCACCAAAATAATAGCATGGAGCTATTGTCACTATATAATACCCCGATAAGTTGTATCATAAGACAGCATTGTGAACTTTTCCTGGGCTGCTAACCCATATTACTACTAATAATAGCTAATATCTATTAAACACTTAGTGACCCAGGCACGGTGCTAATCACTTTATTTTCCTAATGTCACTTGACTCTCACAAAAACACGGAGAAGTATGTGCTATAATCGCCATCATACAGACAAAGAAACTGAGGCTTAGATTGCATAAGAAAGCATTGGCCAAACAGGGTAATCTCTTCACCACTAGGTTGAGTCAAAAAGAATTGGAGGCCCAGCTGTGGCAGTAAATCAATATATGAAATTAGACCAGGTTTTGTGCCTTAGTTTTTTGATTCTATAAGTGAGAAGAGTAGAAGCAAACAGATGGAAACTGTAAGATTTTTTTTTTCGCAATAAACTTTTAGTTCTTATTATTTTTAAAAACAAACCAGTGAAGGAAAGGACAAAAACCTTTGGTTCACGTATGTATTTATGAATGGAAAACATTTATAATGCAAATTCACTCATTAAAAAACTTAGGTACAAGTGACAACATTACAGGTAGGCCTCTTTTTGTTTTCGTTTCACATGAAGAACTTAGAGACTCAATACTTTTCAAGAGACTAAGTACAAGTACTCCAAGTAAATATTACACAGATTGGAAGCATCTTGGATTCTTTTTTTTTTTTTAATATAAATTTATTTATTTATTTTTGGCTGTGTTGGGTCTTCGTTTCTGTGCGAGGGCTTTCTCCAGTTGCGGTGAGCGGGGGCCACTCTTCATCACGGTACGCAGGCCTCTCACTGTTGCGGCCTCTCCCATTGCGGAGCACAGGCTCCGGACGCGCAGGCTCAGAGGCCATGGCTCACGGACCTAGCCGCTCCGCAGCATGTGGGATCTTTCCGGACCGGGGCACGAACCCGTGTCCCCTGCATCGGCAGGCGGACTCTCAACCACTGCACCACCAGGGAAGCCCTGGATTCTTTAAGTATATTTCAATATATAAATTTGTATGCATGCTTTAAACAAACACTATATTTCAAGAGGTATGTATGAGACAAAGCGAACAAGGTGTCCTTGAGGTTTGTTAAAGGAATTTTTAGACTCTGAGACCAAAAAAAGTTAGATTCAGCCTAATTTTCTCACCGTCTTTCCACACATGTATTATTGAGGAGTAGTAGAATGAGATGTGAATGGCTGAAAGCACAGGACGTGTCTGCTGGGGGGTCAGCAGCTGGGGCATCTCCCACAGAGGATTAGCACCTGAAGGCCAGCACCCGGGAGCTGGGGCAGCACCCCCCCCCCCACCAGGAGCGGCTGAAGTCTCAGCACTGCTGTGCACATCAAAACACATACTACGATGAACACTCTCCCGGGGAATTTTCCTCTGAAACCAGAGAGATGCTTTCTCCTTATCGATGGATCTGCGGGTGGGGATTGTTGTATCATAATATGGTTCATATTTGGGGTTTAGAAAATTCACCATATTTGGCCGATGAGAGCATTTCTCTAAGATCTTTGGACTTCAGCTCAGAGCAACCAAGGCTTCGTGGTTCTTGGTTGGCTGAGATATAAATCTGAAGCTACAGACATCATGTCTCCAGGGGTACGGAGGAGAGAAGGAAGCTCATAAAAAAGGAGATGCAGACACAACAGGCTAAGGGATAACGTTCCTGGTTTCTATTGTTCCTGAAACCCAGCTACATTCCTGCCCTCCCCACAAGATACGTCTGCGCTTGTGGTCTGGGTTACAATTCTGCCCCTGGTCAACAGGAGTCCTGATGAGTACACAGCATGGACTCCAAATACAAGACATGGAGAAATGAGTTCAAGAATAGGGTTTGACAACGAGAAAACAGAAGTTTGTGAGGATAAATCCTGACTATCCAGGGCACTGATTCTAAAGATGCTCTGGGGGAGGGACCCTGACTCAAGGGAAATTCGGAAAGGTGGCTTGTGTGCGAATTATCTTCCGTAGCCATCGTTTGCTTCCACAGTCCTAAGTACTCCTCTCTAATCCCCTGGGATTAGTCATGACATTGTAAATGCACAGAGTTTGCTAAAAAAAAAATGCAGGAAAAAAATGTTAACAAAATACAAATCTTAATAATTTTTTAATTGCCCAGATGAGCACTTGTTGGGAAATAAAAAGCAAACTTTTTGCATGAGCTCTCTACCTAATTCATTTTAATTTTATGTAGACAATTCTACTTGACAGTATTATTCTAGAGGGAAAGGTACACTGAATTTTAAAAAGCTCTTTGGGTTAAAAATTGACTATGTACATTATCTAAATATCACTGACATCTCATTATAAATATACAATGCTGTAACATACCAATATTAAAATAGTACTTTGTGTTATATTCTCCAGGGCTCATTCTTTTAAAGAACCAATAAATAGATGGATACAACAGTGTGAGTCAAGACAATGAAAATAATTCAGTGTTGGAGCTTTAGGAGAAGAAAATGTCTACGATAAGGGGCTAAGAAAGTATTACTTATAAAAAGATTACTTATCCATCTTATAGATATTTTCATCAGGCGTTATAGAATAAAAACTGTCAATTCTTAGTCACCAAATAGTTAAACTGACCTCAACGGTCAATTCTACAAGTATCTGGTTTATGGAGGTTATACTGAAATGCCTGTTTTTAAACGCCATGGACGCAAACACTTAACAAGTATTTATGAAGTCCCTGCCACGCGTCTGACACCACTCATGCCCAGTGGAGAATGAGACAAGGTACCTGCCACCAGCATGCTCGAATTCCAGAATAAACAGAAAAACAAAAGAGTACAAGATGGGAGCCGTGTGTGCAAACTGAAGGTGTGAGTGGAAAAGCAGGGCGACCGGCTAGAGCCCCCTGTGCGTGTGTGGAGGGTGGGATTTGTGACAGAAGGCATCATAGAAAACATCACGTGGAGTTTAGATCTGAATGACTCCAGAGACTTGGCTGGTGGAGGGTCTGAGGGCAGAGTCCTAAGCAGAGGAAAAGGCAGATGCAAAAGGAGGAAGACAGTGAGGCTGGTCTGATTGAGAGAATAGGAGGTCTGCTGGTGGAGCAGAGTGACCAGGGGAGAACAGGAATTGGGTCAGGTGTTGGGGGTCACACAGTGGCCACGTGTGTACATTTACTGTAGCTCAAGGGGACCTTGCTGGAGGACCCCAGCCAGCAGAGAGATGCAAACTGGCTTAGATCACACTCTAGATACTAGGTGGAACAGGTAGAAGGGAGACCGAGGGCGAGCAAGGAGTCAAATCAAATGCCACTGAAATACGCCAGGCAGCACTAAAGGAGCTATGTTCTAGAAGGTGAACAATGGAGATGGGGAAATATGGCCGGATTCGAGAGAGATGTCGGAGCTAGAACCCATAGAACTTGTTGGAAGTGTGATAAGAATTACTTATTTGGGGCTTGAGCAACTGCACGGAAGGTGGTTCATTTAGTGACAGAGAGAAACCAGAAGGAACAAGTTCGGGTAGGGGTAGGGGAGTAAAGAGTGGTCTTTTGCCCACGTTACAATTAAGACACCTATGGCATAATCCTGCATTTCAGTGGAAAGTCCGGTTCAGAAGATACACATTTGAGTGTCAGAGCCATGAAGATAGTATCTAAAGCCAAAGGGACTGGACAAGATTACATGGGGAGAGAACAGCTACAGGGAAGGGTAAAAATCCAGGGACCACACAAAGGAACGAGATGAGACTTAGCCACCAGCACAAGAGGAGAAGCCAGGAGGGGAGACTGAGTAGGTGACAGCACAGACGTCAAGAGAAAAGAGTTCATCAAGAAGTGTGTGGTCGGGCCTCCCTGGTGGCGCAGTGGTTGAGAGTCCGCCTGTTGATGCGGGGGATGCGGGTTCGTGCCCCGGTCCCGGAAGATCCCACATGCCGCGGAGCGGCTGGGCCCGTGAGCCATGGCCGCTGAGCCTGCGCGTCCGGAGCCTGTGCTCCACAACGGGGGAGGCCACGACAGTGAGAGGCCCGCGTACCGCAAAAAAACAAAACAAACAAACAAACAAAAAACAAAACAAAAACAAGAAGTGTGTGGTCAACGGTATGAAACACTGGTAAGCAGTCAGATAAGTTGAAGACAGAAAAGTGACCACTGAATTGGCCATTTGGAGTCAACAGCAATTTGAGGCAACGGCTATTCCAGGAATGGTAAGGAAAATGGGTTGGAGTGAGGGCAGAACAGGAGGTACAGAAGTGGAGACTCGGGTGACACATGGCTCTCTGAAGACGTTTCTGTGGCAATGAGCAAAGTGATAGGCATGTAAGTGTGGTTGTCAAGAAAAGTCTGTTCAAAAAACGATACCTCGTTTTGTTCTCCTGGGAATTATACAGCAGAGAAGGACAAACTGACCATGAAATGGAGAGAAGGTTGTAACAGGAGCGGACTCTTAAGGGAGAGGAAGGCTGTGGAATCCAGCCTTCAGATTCAGAAGGGCAGCGTGTTCTCAGGAGAAGAACCAGGAGTTTCCATCTGAGCCTGTAATTTAGGAAAGTAAGGGAATGCTGGGGGCCCGGTTCTCCAGCCCTGCATGGCTGCCTGGGCCCAGGCACAGAGCTGGGGAGACGCTAGCCGTAAAGAGGATGGTTGTAGGCAGGTGAGTGCAGGTGGGGCAGGAGGGCAGCAGTGGTTCCCATGGTGTGTAATGATGGCCCGTAGCACCTACACTTGTAAAAGAGGGAAAGCAATCAGGAGACAGGACGCTTACGCCACCCGCTGTGCCACGTTGCAGCTATTGATGACGACAAGGTCACGAGTATCATATGAGGATGAACCCTGAGGGGGTTAGAAGAAAAGATCACTGGAGGCGGGGAGGTCAAGGAACCGAGGGGCCGGTACACGAGATGCTGACCGGGTTGCAAACAGCAGCCTGAGGCGTGAGGTGAAGAGGAAGCAGTGAGAGTGGCCAGAACCCCTGTGAAACTGCAGGTACCGCGACAAGGGGCAGGAAGCGGGGCGTGGGGGGGCGAAGATCACGTCGACTTCCACAAAATTGGAATTTTCAAAATTTGAAGGAGAAACAAATGGGAAGTAGCCATGGGGAGCAAGGCTACCAAGTGTCCCTCAAACTCAGAGGTGAGTGTGGGAAAAACCCCACAGCCTCTCCTTGGGAAGGATTCAGAAGATGATGTACCAGAAGGTCCTCGTCCTCCAGGGCTTCGTAGTCTAGTGGGAAGACACATAGTGTTAACTTACCAAACACATGGCAGAACGGTTACCATGCAGCCCATATTTAAGACAAGTGTGGCACACGTGCTCTCTGCTCCTACAGATTGTGAGCAGGGTGTTCACGTCGACACCCTCCACCTGGGAACCGCAGGGTGCACAGGGCTGCCAGCTCCACGGCAAAGAGCAGACGTATCTTCCAACTGCCGAGCTGATCTCAGATGCATCCTCCCTCCCTGGGATTCCCTCAACTGCTGTCTCATTCCTGCCTTTCATCTTTGCATCTAATTCATCCCGGCACTGACAGCTGAGATCAGAGTGAGATGAGAAGGAAGCAGGACATGAAAACAGGCAGGATGATCCTAGAGCACCCTTTCGTAGCAACCGGGTGATTTATGGTTGTTTCTTCACCATGTCTGCAAGCTCCCTTTGGGCAGAAAAGAGGGCACTGAGGACCCCTCGCTGCGTATTTGCTGACTATGACACAATTCAAATATTGGGAAACAGCGGAGAGCATTTGGGTCCAGTGTAACGCGTCTGTCCATGGAAGAATGAATCCCCATCCTTCTTCATTTCCAAAACTCGAGTGTCAGTTTGCACAGCAACCGCAAGCAGCCATCCTGAGGCTCCTTATCGCCGACTTTTACTGTCTCATCTACTAAGTATTAACTAATATAGAGACCAGTCCCTTCCTCGGCCGGTCGCAAAATCTGGAGCAGACCAAGGACATGCACCAGGGGAGAGGCGTCTCCCAGCATCTTTCCACGCCTCCAGACCAGTTGGTGGTGATGCCGAAGAAAAGCCCATCAACTTATTTACTGACTTGCTAATGTACTGCTTGTTCCAGAGAGAACTTAAAGCCACTTATAGGAATTCACAGAAGGAAAGAAAGTGTAATAAGTCTCAAGGAGGAGTAAAGGAAGGAGAAGCCGATTGGGGGATGTAGAACTGGACAGGGGTATGGCTGAAGAAAGCAGAGCAGAAAGCCCTGTGCCCTTGCTGTGGGTATGGCAGCGGCCCCGGGTGACAGTCACACGGCCCACGGTAGCTACGACCTCTCAACAGACCCACTGCTCCGAGAAGTGCAGCCACCGCCGGCTGCACAGCTGGACTTGTGCCTCATCAGGAGGACCCTGTGTCCTGAGATGCACGGTGCACTCAGCAGCGTCCTCCCAGGCGCACGCGGACTTAACACTGCTGCTCAGCACAGGCTTACGACATCAACCTACAGAGCATGGAGTCCAACCCGGATGGGGTTTTGCTGCTGTAACTCAGTCTCGGAATGCACTTTAGAACACCTAAAATGTCCTTTAGCGACCATCACCACATATCATTCCGAGGAGAGAAGATTTAGACCGGCGCCCCGTGGTGACACTCCTATGATCCTCTCGTGGAGGTCAGCCCTGTAACGTTGTCAAGTCAAATAAGACCCCACTCTGGGGAAAATCCAAGCCCCTAACCCCTGACAAGAACAGCCATCCTCCCCTATTTGGATGTGAACTGGGGGTGGGGTTACTCCTAGGGAATCTTTACGATGAACTGTGACGCATTCTGCATAGCATGACTGATGATTTTCTCCAGAAGACTGGCCAAGAAGGATAATCTGATGCCCCGTTGGGAGTTACAAGACAAGCCCAGCCTGGGATACCAGGTTTCTGAAGGCCTTCCTGGGGTGGTACTCAGCAGCAGGTTAGAGCTACATGGAGGTCCAATGTCTCATTGCTACAGACGTGTCTGAGAGCGCACCGGCTGCCCTTCAGCCTCTGAGCAGCTTGGCTGGCGTGAGTACAGGGTGAGTAAGTGTAGTTCAATGCATTTGGCAATCTCGCTTTGGAGTGGTCTCTGGGCAGATTAGAGAACCCCGTAGATCTGCCCGGATTGTCCTCTGAGTGTCACACTAGCTGGAGCCTGAGTACCAGAATCTTCTGTGTCAGAAGCGGATGGCCCTTTTCTCCACACTGTCCATTTCATGCTGGGATCACAGAATCAAAGTGGAAGATGCTGAAGGGTCCTTAAAAGTCACTCAGCACAAGCCCTTCAGTTTATAGATGAAGAGATTGACAGAAGTTGGTTTGGGCCTAGTTTCAGGGCTTACTGATTGGATCTCTGACCCAGAATCTGATGTTCTTTCACCCTGGACCCCTCTTCTGGAACATCATTTCCCACAAGTTCAGGGATGGAGCCTCTGCCGGGTGAGTCCATGAAGCCTCTTAAAAACTTGACTTTGATAATCATGGCAAAACCTCATTTTTACCTCTTGTAGCTGACCTATATATATATATATTTTTTTTTTTTTGAGGGGGGGTGTACGCGGGCCTCTCACTGTTGCGGCCTCTCCCGTTGCGGAGCACAGGCTCCGGGTGCGCAGGCTCAGTGGCCATGGCTCACGGGCCCAGCCGCTCCGCGGCATGTGGGATCTTCCTGGACCGGGGCACGAACCCGTGTCCCCTGCATCGGCAGGCAGACTCTCAACCACTGCGCCACCAGGGAAGCCCCTGAATACTTCTTAAGGTGCTGTTCCCTATGCTCTTAGTATCGAGGAGCTTATCAGTGGATACTCAACATTCCTACTTCATAGCTTTTCCCCCAACCCTCTCTTCCCCCCTCCCCAAAGCTCGTGGATTCACGACATTGGAGCTTTTTAATTTATTTTTTTATTTTTTAAACAATACTATATTAAATGAATAGATAAAACAATTATATGAGCTCAGCTACAATATGCATTAAAGCAGTAAGCAGTATATAGGATAGCTGTCACATCAAAGAGAACAGAAGAAAAATGACAAGTCCTCAAGATCATAGTGCAATCTCAAATCTATCAAATAAATAAAGATGGACAGAAATGTCACATATAGACATGTAGACGTGGCAACGACTTATTAAACCATGTACATGATGCATTGAAAACTGAACACAGTGTAATACATTGTTATGGGAGGGCGAGAGAATCACAAGACTTTGTTCTAAAAGGTTGTGAAATTGACACGGGAGGTTTTTGCAGGAAACAGATCTTACAGAAGTCATGTGAGTGAGGATCTATGTTGTTCACAGCAAGAATTTTCCTTCTGGGCTCTCTGTCCTCCACCCGTGCACTATTAATGCCTCCAAACACCATTCAGCCTACTATGCTGTCTTTTATCTTTGTCCTAATATATTCCCCATTGAGAAATCCTCTCCTGAGAACAGGAAGTACCTTCCACACAAATCCAGCGCTTAGTATAGCGTATGACATCCAGCAGAAGACACTCAACAAACGTTTACGGAATACACACAAATAAAAGGACAATTCCTTTCTCAGCGGTGTTGCAAGTAATTTTAAAATAAACTTCTGGTCTTTAACTTCTTAAATGCTACATTTAGCTTTATAAATGTAGCCATCGAATGGAGGAGAGAAAAGAGAACATGCCTAAAGTATCTGCAAATTAAGGCAGAGAAGGGTTCGATAAATGTTTGAATATATGACCTAAGACCCTCTGGAGAATCTCAATACGAGAGAAGAATTCGCAGAAGTTTAAATGCCTAAAAGCAGAAGGTTATCACGAAAAGCATTTTGAAACCTGGCACTCACTCCCGGAGATGCCATAATGGCCTAATGAGTGGCATTTCAAGAACACAATAGAATGAGTTAACAGAAAACACACCACGATTCCTTGTGTCTAAGAGTTTCAGTTCAACTCTAACACCATCCGCACTGAGTTTTTTAAGCTTAGACGCATATAAGGATCTGTCAACAGAAGCCCTTTATTTCTTACAACAAGAGGACGCTGTTTATAATGTGACACCAGCCACTCGGGCAAAATGGGTTCTATTAGAACTAATTTAATTTTACATAAGTTGATCTATTTGCATTGAGTCCCCCGTTAGACGACTTGGTACTACTTTGCAGACTGACCTTGTTTCAAGCTCCGGGGTATGGACAATGCTTAATCAGTGTGTACATCAGAAAATAAACATAATCATCAAGTACACTAATTAAGCCTAAAAATTTTGCAACATGCATACAGTGTATGGATTAACAAGCAATTCATCAAAAATCTTAATGACAGATACTATGTTTCTCATACATTTTATTCCACGGTGCTTCCCAGAGGCTCAGCAGTTCTATAACCCATTGACATGCCTCTCTTTAGTGAATTTCTTTTAAATCATGACACATTTGGGTATTCTCCCCACACTGAAGGCCTCTGTAGAAATAATACTTCTCACCTTAAACCAGACAACTTGACATCTTTTCTTAGAGCGGCTAAAGAAGAATAAATCAACGGACAGTACAAACACCGAAAGTAATTAAAGGACGGAAATTGATCAAATGCAGTCATCACTAAGCAGTAGCCCACACTTCCACACATTCACTCTTAAAATGTGATGATTGATGTCTATGTGCTGTTCAGATTTCCTTTAGAAGAAAATACATCGAAAAAGGTTAAAATAAAATATGTATGTAGGTAAAACATGCGTATCTGTATACACGTGTATATATTACATACACGTACATGTTAAATATAAAAATATATGTACGTGAAATGTATACGTCCTTTACCTCCAAACTTAGTTTTCAGAAACCAGCATTTTTCAAGCAAAATTCTGTTCATGAATGTGACAAAAATAGAAGGAAAAAAGAGTTGTCTGGTATTTCAGTGACACAACCTATTTTTCTTCTAAAAAGCAAATAATTTCCAATGATATGTAAGTAGAGGGAGGAGGCGAGGGGTGCAGCCTGCTTACACCATCTTGTGAAACACCTAACCATAAACTCAAAAACCCACAACAGCAAACCCTGGTTTCATGGCAACATTGCATTGCATTCTAATTGCACACAGTTTTGATATGTAATAAGTCAATTTTCAAAAAGCCATCCAACTAACACATAGTCCGATTTTTAAAACTTGTCTAGATGTACAGTCATACTCTAAAGGCTGTAAAAAACAGTCCAGTTAATTTCATAGTTTAATAATTGGTGCATTATTTTCTCTTTTCCCAACTTTTTGAATTCACAGAAAGCTATTTCCTTACTAATGAAAGAATGAAATTTTGTCTAAATTTTACATATTTACTTGTCTGAATATGTAAAATACACAGAAAGTTTTTTTTGTTTTTTTTATCTTAAGCCAAACCATATACAGAGTTTTATAACATTTTAATTCTGATGCTCTTTTACTAAAAATGTTACTTATTCCGCCAGCTCAAAAACCTACCAGTATTGGCAGGTTTGGTTTCTGTATGATGTTTAGTCAAAATCCTAGATGTTAACTGATATAAAATTTAAATGAGAATACTTAAAAATAATTGAAGGAGGGATACTTCTATGTCTTTTTTTTTTTTTTTTTTTTTTTTTACTGCAAGTAAAATCTTAGGATACACCCTTACTATTGAACTTGGAAACAGGGAAACTACGTAAGCGAATAAAAGCTTTTCGACCTTGTGAATAGGAATTGCATACCGTCTTCTACTATCTAGATGATAATGTTGTCTATTACGTTCTTTTAAAAAGTAAATTATAACTAAAATGAGACGGATGACTTTTGTTAAAGTTTGCTTCAGGTTGAAATTCATTTGTTTCAGTTTATCGACCTGGAAGCAATTTCGTCTCAGTGCGTTTGGTGTGTCATATCATTGGCTTTGCCAAATCCAATCCATCACAGCCAAAGGTCCAAACAATCACAGTTTCTTCATTACTGAACTGCAAGTACAGTGCAAGCAGATGTTTATCGCTGGTAGATTATCATCCTTCTAACTAAAAAGTTGGAGGAATTAGAGAAAATGTGCCATGAATTCTAGAAACTAAGCAGACTTATCTCTAAGATAGGCTGTTATAAAAAAATCATTTAATATGTTTCTAGGAAGAGGGTATCACAAACTGTTTTGTGAAGGTGATAACACCTGTGGACCCTATTTCTGGGCAAATCGCATGCAGTTATAAACACAAGATTTTTCACAGCACCGGAGCACAACGCTTCTCATCCCCAGACCACAGAAGTGAGATGAAAGAAAAAAGCTGGAAGTCTCCAAAATTTGGAAGGTCAGAGCCCACCAGTGGAGCAAGAAACAAACATGAAACGCACTTCTTCAGGGAGCCATGATTCCGGGAGAAAAACAAACACATATACACACCTATCGGAGCACAATGTCCTCCAAAAAGCCCCCAAAGAAAGATATTTCCCCAGTTCTTTTAGATAAACTTTGACTGGCATTCCAGGATCCTGTACTTCCTGGCAGGAAGCAAACACCTTGCCCAGGTGAGGAATCAGAACCCTTCTTTCTCTTGGCCCTTCCTCCAGGTCTGCCCCGGAATCTGCACCCAGGACCCGCCCCCTCCGCCAACGATCAGCTGAGTCACTGTTCACTCGGCCAAGCCCACACCTTCGAACTCCACAGGGAATGAAATAATCTACTTTGAGAGTCAAAACAAGAAATTATTCGTGCAAATTACGTTCAGAGCTGCAAATCACCTTATGTTTCAGCTGTGTTTCACAGCTTTAAGGTTGTCTGAGGACAGATGAGGGCAGAGGGCACTTTGGTGCTGAGCAAACCCGCTCTAAGTGGCTTAACTCTTTCTGATGTGAAGGGAGACCAGGGTCTGACACTCACTAAATTTCGTCCCTGCTCCACCCTGAGCCCTGTTTCCTGGCTCACGAGTCAGCTCAAGTCCTCTCCTGCTTTGAGTCCCTGAAATCATGGCAATCATGGATCTTTTGTTTAACCCGAAATTAAAATAATACTCAGAGCAGCAGAATACAGTACTTTCCTCCTCTTTCCTCCACTGCAATGCTGAGATTTCAAACCAAGGGAAGGAATTCCCAACTCCTGATGTTCTTAGACCTCAGAAGAAATGTATTAAATCTCATTCAGTCCCCGTTTGTGGTTTCGATTATATAGGCTGTGCCTCGTCCCAGAGAGAATTTGAATAATGAATATGCTTTTTAAGACACGCTAAACATGTAAAATAGCATACTTACCATCAAGGTGAATACCAGCAAGCTGTAACTTTACGAGTAGAATCAGAACTAGTAGGTTATTAACCTCACCACTAGCAATACTTAGAAAGTGTTAAATAACGAAAGCATTTTAGGTCATCCTTGAACTCCGGGATTCCTCGTGAAGTTCCTATTAAGTTTCTTGGGGTCTGTTGCTGAGATGAATATATTTCCATGTGAGGAAAAAGTGATCTTTTGAGACCATTTTTATCTTGTAACCCTTAACTTTCTCTGTTTCCAGGACAACCACAGACTTGATAGCAATCCCATTACTGAAGTGAACACGACACACTGTCACGTTTTGCACAAGATTATACAAATTCACAAAAACCTATAAAATTACTTATTTTGTGCAGATATACTACGCAGACATAACTTCCAAGCGGATGACACCCCCACCACACCTGCTCATGGTGGCGACAGCCATGCATGTTCAACTGCTTACCTTGATGACACCCCCACCACACCTGCTCATGGTGGTGACAGCCATGCATGTTCAATTGTTTACCTAGATGTGGGTGCTGTGGCTTTTGATCTAAATGTTGACACTATCCTACTGACTGATCTCCGGCCAGGAATGAGCATAATGCTTGTCCCCGGCATCCTAAATTCTAGAAAAGAGGTTTTATTCATAGAGGATAGGCATTATGTAGTCTTCATTTGCTGGCAATATTTAGAGTCAATAGTGTAAAAAAAAAAAAAACCTTTCCATGAAAAATAAATAAAAATATAGACTATTTTAAAAAATAAGCAAAATGATGAAATCACACAGGTGATTCCGGGGACATCTGCCTGTCCCTGGTTCCCGGGAGCTTTGGTTCCCGTTAGCTGTGCAGAGAACAGACAGAGAGCCTCCGGCTGTGCAATCTGGGAAGAGACTTGGAGGTATCATCTCAGCCCCACTCCCACCGCTAGGAAAGCCTGGACCCATGGAGAGAAACGCCCCAAATGAAAAGATGAACCAGAAAAAAATGTGCCTCACAAAGGTAATGGGGAGGAATCTCGCCTGCCCTTGGGCCTGGCTCTGGGCGAAGGTGGGAAACAACCACGAACCTGTCACCCACGGTGGGCACTTCCACCTCCAAAGAGTAATAACGAAAACTCGCGGCAACAGCTAGTCCCTCGTGTGGGTATGGCGCCTGAATCCCCCCCAAATCCAAGTGAAGACTTTACAGTGGCCTGGGTGGCCTCCTGGTGGAGGCAAACACAACTTTTCCTAAAGGAACAGACCTTCAGTCAGTCCTCAAAGAACTCCCACAGAGAAGGCTCCAGGGCATATGAAGGCAGGCGTGTTCAAAAGATAATAATAAAACAAACGGTAGAGAGCTGGTAAGCGGAAGACAAGGCGAGCAGTATTATAAAACTGCAAATTGTGGCAATAATGGCTATAGAATATAAAATACATTTAGCATAGTGAAAGCAATAAATGAACACACCTAATCTATGATTAAAGAACAAGAAACTATCGAAAACGACCAGGCAGATTTGATAAAGAACATACAACATATAAGAATGAAAAGTATCACAAATAAAATAAGAACCTTGGTAGGTGGACTGAACAACAAATTCGATACAGGTGAAGAACTGGGAGACAGATCTGAAGAAGTCAGACACGAAGAGAAAAAGAAATTAAAATATTAAAACAATTAGAAGATGTGGTGGCTGGAATGAGAAGGCCTAACGTACATCTAACAAGCTCAGAAAGAACTATTAGGAAGAATCAGGGAACTGTAATATTCAGGGAGACATTGGATGCAAATGTCCTCACATTTCCGAGTCACAGTGAATTCCAGTCAGAATAAATAAGACAAAATCTATACCTGCATACACGACAGCGAAAGTGCAGAATACTTGATAAACAAGAAGATTTGAAAGACAATCAAAGATTACTTGATACAAAATGCAATAACCTGCCAGGAGCCTTCTCTGCAACAAAAAAGGAAGCCCGGAGTCCATGGATTAATATCTCCAGAGGCTAAGAGAAACTGAGAGAAAGTAAAGTCATGTAGAGTGAGCAATTCTGTCTTCAAAAGTGGAGGGGAAAGAAAACCGTTTTCAGACAGATACAAATAGAAAGACTTTACTAGAATACAGATAGGCCCGTCCATCAGGGCTCCTCTAAAGAATGAACTTCAGGAAGAAAGAAGTCACCCAAAATGAAAGTCTGACATGCAAAAGCATTAATAAAGGAGAAAGAGGGTAACGTGTGAGCAAACGAAACAAATGTTGACTCCATAAAGACATAAGAATAATGTCTAATGTGGGGAAGAGTTATTAAGCTATGGTTTGAAGCCAGGAGGGGTGGGTTTCACTTAAAGAAGGCTGTGGCTATATTGTCTGAGAGGAGGGAAAGGGTACTGATTAATTTTAATTTATTAAGTAAAACATATATATGAAAGCTTCTAGGGTAACCAATGAAAGAAAGAAGTACTGATTGAAGAAAAAATTTTTATCAGTCCAAAATAAGGAAGAAAGAATAAAATAAACAAAGAAAAAGCATATAATTTGCCATTATATGACAAAAATGTCAGTTTATCAGGAACACGTAACACTTCTAGTCTTGTAAGCATCTAATAACATAGCCTCAAAATACATAAAGCAAAAATTTAGCGAACTCTGATAAAATCAGCAAATCTCTGATCATGGTGTAGACTTTAAATTGCTCAGTAACTGACTAATAACACGAAGATCAGTAAGGCTGTAGATGATTAAACAGTGCGCAAACCTGAGCTAATAGACACATATAGAAACCACTTATTATTTTATTTTATTTTTTATTTTTTTTTTTTGCGTTTTTTTTTGCGTTACGCGGGCCTCTCACTGTTGTGGCCTCTCCCGTTGCAGAGCACAGGCTCCGGACGCACAGGCCCAGCGGCCATGGCTCACGGGCCCAGCCGCTCCGCGGCACGTGGGATCCTCCCAGACCTGGGCACGAACCCACGTCCCCTGCATCGGCAGGCGGACCCCCAACCACAGCGCCACCAGGGAAGCCCTATTATTTTATTTTATTTCATTTCTTTTAACATCTTTATTGGAGTATAATTGCTTTACAACAGTATGTTAGTTTTGCTTTATAACAAAGTGGATCAACTATACATATACATATATCCCCATATCCCCTCCCTCTTGCGTCTCCCTCCCACCCTCCCTATCCCACCCCTCTAGGTGGTCACAAAGCACCGAGCTGATCTCCCTGTGCTGTGCGGCTGCTTCCCACTAGCTAGCTATTTTACGTTTGGTAGTGTATATATGTCCATGCCACTCTCTCACTTCGTCCCAGCTTACCCTTCCCCCTCCCCGAGAGAACCTATTTTTTAAAAAAATACATAGAATATTATGAAAGTGACAATATACCAAAAATAAATTTTAAAGATTAACATCATGAGACCATGTTCCTTAAGCATAAGGTAGTTAAGGTGGAAATCAACAACAAAGCGTAACTTAAAAGAAAAGCAAACATTAGACAATTAAAATTTACAAATGCTTTTAAATAACTCATTGAACACATGGCAATTGGACAGTATACTTACAGAAGGATAACAAGAATATGAGGTCTTAAAATCTATGGGATATGGAAAAATGTTACCCACTGAGGCCTTAAATGTGTGTAGACTTTACATAAAAAAGAAAACAATCTGAAAAGTAATGAGTAAACAGCCAGTTTAAGAAGTTAGAAAAATAAACAGAAGAATAATCATAAAGAAAAGATAAGAAAGGAAGTAACAGATAGCAGGTATTAATGCAATGAAAATAAAATTGAGGGGCTCCACAGAATCGAAGCTGTCTTCAAAGCCTGGTGTAAAAAGGGAAAAATCAGGTGGGAATTATCAACAAGAAAAACAAGGCGAATACACAATATTAGAAATGAGAAGAGGGACTTATAGAAGCATTAGGAATGTAAATAATACGGACAACTTTATGCCAGTACATCTGAGGACTGGTTAAACACACAAATTCCTCTAAAGACATAAAGGTTTAGCCTGACTCAGGGTTATCTAGACTTCTAATGGTCTCATAGCATTAACTAAATTGATATGGTACATAAAATTCTCCCCTGAAAAACAAACAGTTCCAGAAGGTTTAACAAATGCATTTTACCAGAGCACTAACAAACAGATGATTCCAATCATATGCAAACTCATGCAGAGAACACAGAAAGAGGGCATACTCTCCAATTAATTTTATGAGGTTAAGTAGAATCATGATATCAAAACCGGGGGCGGAGGGGAACGGGGAGGAAGAAAATTCCACCATAATCTTACTTGTGAACTTAGACACAAAGTCCTAAGCAAAATGTTAGTGAACTCATCTAATAATATACCAAAAAGATAATCTGTCATGAGAAAATTGGGTTAATCAATTTCAGTAATACAAGGTTGATTCATATTAAACATTCTAATCAGATAACAGCTTAAAACAGGAAAACAAAGTCTGTGCTGATGACTGAATTACCACTGTGGGCATCTGACGTTCAAACCCCACTGGGGACTCTGATAAACACACCTGGGAATGGTCCCAGGCTGCGGTACTGCCCTTCCATAGGGGGAGGGTCCCTCCCTGGCCAGGCTGAGCACAATTTCAAGGTTAGGGAACAGCCCTCGGGCAGAGAAACGCGAGGGCTTGAGGTCCGAATCCCTGGCCTGTAGCAGAACAATCCTCAAAGCCAGAGGTGCCCTTGGGTGGCCAGTGGGGTAAGGATGTGGCTCTCACAGCATCTGCTATGGGGACAGGGGAGAAGCACACGCAGGGCCCTGAGAAAGCAGCGTCCCTGGTGCACCCAGGGCCGGGACTGTCTGAGACCTTGGAGTGGAAGGAACTGGCTCTTACTTCCAATGAAAAGGAGGGGTTTGAGCAGAAGAGTGACATAGTATTTGATTTTGTTCATAAATGCTCTGGCTACTGTGTTGCGAACAGTGTATAAGAAAACAGGGTTCAGCAGGAAGGCTAGTTAGGAGGCTCTGATCCAGGCACAAGGAGTTCTCTGCTTGGACCAGAGCATTAGGACAGAGCAAAGAGAAGTGGTAGCATTCTGGGTACATTTTGAAGCTGGGATCGACAGTTTGCTGCTGCATCAGATATGGAACCAAAGAGAACGAGAGATATTAGGTTGGCTCCACGTTCCTGACTCCACAGCAGGATGGCTGGAGCTGCCCTAGGGAGAGAAGGAAGGTGAGGGCAGCACGTGGGGGGACATAACGAGCTCCTGATGACTCCGGAACTGGCGAGACGCGGTAACGCAGGTGTTGAGACGACGGGCGGGTGAACCCAGAGCTCAGGGAAAGCTGGAGATGTGCGCACTGTCGATACAGGGATTGCGTTCAAACCCACAGGGCTGACTGGGACATGGCTCAGGTGCGGTCTGGGACCCTCATCGGGTCATAGGTCAGGGGACTGACCAAGAAGCAGCAAAGGAGACTGAGGAGGAGCCAGGGAGACAGGAAGGAAAGCAGGAGGTGGCAATGAACTAGAAGGCTGGTTAGAAAAAATGGGAGCGAGAGGGAGGAAGGAAGAAAGAGAAAGGGAGGGAGGGAGGGAGAGGGAGGAAGGAAGGAAGAGAGAGAGAGAAAGAGGATGAAAGAAATAAAGAAAGAAAGAGAGAAAGAAAGAGGAAGAAAGAAAGAAAGAGGATGAAAGAAAGGAAGAGAGAGAGGACGAAAGAAAGAAAGAGAAAGAGGATGAAAGAAAGAAAGAGAGAGAAAGCGGATGAAAGAAAGAGAGAGAAAGAAAGAAAGGATGAAAGAAAGAGAGAGAAAGAAAGAAAGAGGATGAAAAAGAGAGAGAAAGAAAGAAAGAGGGAGGGAGAAAGCGGATGAAAGAAAGAAAGAAAGAAAGAGAAAGAAAGAGAGAGAGAGCAGATGAAAGAAAGAGGGAAAGAAAGAAAGAGAGAGGATGAAAGAGAGAGAGAGAAAGAGTATGAAAGAGAGAGAAAGAGAGAAAGAGGATGAAAGAAAGAAAAAGAGAAAGAAAGAAAGAAAGAGAGAAAGAAAGAGAGAGAGAAAGAGAATGAAAGAAAGAAAAAGAGAGAGAGAAAGAGAGAAAGAGGATGAAAGAAAGAGAGAGAAAGCAGATGAAAGAAAGAAAAGAAAGAAAGAGAAAGAAAGAAAGAAAGAGAATGAAAGAAAGAGAAAGAGAGAGAGAAAGAAAGAGAGAAAGAAAGAAAGAAAGAGAGAGAGAAAGCAGATGAAAGAAAGAGAGAGAGAGAAAGAAAGAAATAGAGAGAGGAAGGAGGGAGGGAGGGAGGAGGGAGAAGATGCACTTCCAGAAGACCACGATGATGAAGATAATGCTTCCTGGAAGGAGAGGTTAACCGTATAAGATACCGCTGGTAAGTCAAGTTAGGGGAAGATGGACGTGCCCGTACGCAGGAGGGATGTTAAGTCAGTCCCTGGCCATTAGGAGAGCAGCGTCCACGCGGTGGATGGTGAAACTCTGAGCACGGGCAAGGCTGAGAGAAGAGGAGAGGGCCTGGGTCCAGGGAGTCCCGAGGGCTCTCTGAGGAGGGTTTCTGGCAAGGAAAGCAGAGGGTGAGGCACAAGGTGGAGGAAGCAGTTTCTGCAAGTATCACAGAGGAGGGAGAGACGAGAGCTTTCTCTGCTCACAGGATGGCCCAGGAGAGAGGGGAGACGGATGGATGAGGGGCAGAGAGCGGCCGCGGGGCCCTTGGGTTGCAGAGGCGAGCCGGGCGGGCCCCGGGACGCAGAAGGCTGGCCCTGGACGGAGGGGCTGCAGGTTATGGTGGGAAAGCTGGGTGTTTGCTGAGCCAGCGGGTGGGGAGGCGGTAGCTCGCGGAGTTCTCCGATGGCTGCAATCTTCTTAGCGAACGTCACCAACTAAACGGGCGGATGCGAGGTGTTGGAAGTTTGAGGACACGCATCTGAAAGAGCAAAGGCGCGACGGCCATGCAGAACCAGGGCTGAGATCTGTGGTCGTAAATTTAAAAGGAGATCAGTCAGCCGGGCTGAGATTTAACCCAGGCACATTCAACCACCCTGGAGCAGACACACAGAGGCAAATATGGGACTTAACCTAGGGGTTTTTAGCCAGGATCTAACCAAAGATTTTTCCCGAGAAAGGAAAGCGAAGCAAGAGAGGGGCAGGGCGGGCGTGCGTGGCGTGCACGGACGTGACTCGAAAGTTTGATGGCAACAAGTGTCATTACTGGTGTTGTAAGATTTTAGAGCCTACTGCGGTCAAAGGATGCTGGAATTGGGATGTCAGAGGCTGGCTGGGAAGAGGGAAGGCGCCGTGCTCGGAAGAGATGCTCGGAAGTAAGACAAGGAAGCACTGTGCTTCTTGGCCGGGGCGTAACCAAGAGAGTGAGTGGCTGGGAGGAATACAAGTCACTGAAATGCTAGGATTTTGAAAAGAATCCTCTAGGACATAGTTGCCATGTGGAGGTTGAAATCACCCAGGAAAAATCACCTGGTGTGCGTAAGAGAGTGGCTGTGAGCCTGGAGCTAAGATCTTCAAGAAACAAGGGGGCGTGACCAAGGGACCTTCTACGCTCCCCAGGAGAGGATACAGAGCCGAGGCTCTTTAGGGGGGAGGGGAGAATGTTCCGGAAGCAGCAAGGGGTTGGGAGTAAGGAGGACTCCTGTCTCCCCTCTGACCAGGCTGTGGAGGCATGTGGGTGAGGAAAGAGCCCCCACTTCTCAAGAGCTGCAGGGGATGCAGCATCCTCCAGGGAAATCCAGGTTCTGGTTAGAACACAGGTTAGAGAAGTTCGGGTTACAGAGAACATTACTGATGATGGACCATGAGTCTCAGGGGACCCGGCCTCAGGGCCTCAGGAAATGGGACAGAAGACGGGGGTAGAACAGGGAACTGGAAAATCCTCAAGGGGATTAGAGTGAAGGAGAAATCAGACTCCTCTCTGCTCCCCTGCTCCGCCCCAAATCATATGTAGCTTTAATTATGAGTTGGTCCATTCTCATTTGGAAATATCTTTAGGAAACTTGCTTTTCGGACCTGTGAGGGGTTTTTTTTGTCCTATGTTCACATTAGAAGGCACGATTATGACAATAGATACAGGTGAAAAGGAAGAAAATGCTGGCCAGTCGTTAAGGAAGGGTGTTCCTAAAGATCAGACCTACTGGAAAGTAAAACAAGCTGGCTTATCACAGGACGTGTGGGCAGGGGGCTGGACGGCTGTCCACGGAGATGTGTCAGAGGAGGCTGCCGCAGGGAAGGAAGCTCCGTGGGACAGCATCCAAGGTCTCTTTCAATTCCAAGGTTCTCAGGGCTTGGCTTCCACGAGAAAGACAAACATTCATCCCTGTGTTTGTCGTTACCATAATGCTGGATTCTGATCCAAGCTGAAAGCTACGACCGTGGTCATTGCCCCCTTTGCAGCCCTTTACTGTTAGAAATAAAGGCTAGAAATATGACTTCTTAAATGTAACGAGGATAGAAATTCTTATCTGGTGTATCCAAAACATCCCTTTAGTTTAACTGTCTGCTGCTGTCTACATTTCCACAACAGAATCACCTTGTGTTTTCCTTGCCATCCTTCTCACTGGGTCCAGCCTCTCCTGCAAAAGCGTGGGGTCGGACACCAGGCTCTGGCCCAGACTGGTCGGGATTAGGTTTGTAAGGCAAACAAAATGTGTTTCTGAGCCCTGATGACAAGAAACACACGAAGCTTCCAACCTGAGAGAGCAGGGACTTCAAGACTCACTCTGAAGGCACCCAGAGCGGGAGCCCCTGGGGGCCTGGGGCCGTAACCCCAAACGATGGGCTTCTCGTTCGGGAAACGTCCAATCTCAGCCACATTTTTCCGTGGGTCCTCACTGGCTCTTGCGCTCAGGAAGCATGCCTTCCCCTTCATATGCTCAAAGGCAAATCAAAATGCCACTTCTGAGATTAATTCTCTTTTTGTTACCCCCCACAACGTAAGGAATTATATATAACTGAATATTCCTTCATGTGAGGCTTAGTTTTAGTCAATTTCCAAATGCGCACACTTAAAAACAAAAATGTGAGCCTTAAAAGGAGGTAACGTTGCATTTACCGTTGGGGAGGGTATGACGCTGGCGTGGGGTTTTTCCACTTCACATGTGAGAAACACTAGTGTTCAAGAGGTGAAATGCCTTGCCTGAAGTCACACGGTGCTGCGCAGAAGACAGCAGACAGCAAATCCAGGTGTCGGACCCCAATTCCATAATTTTCCCGCTGCCTCTCTGTACTTTTTTTTTTTCTTTTTTTTTTTTTTTTGCGGTACGCGGGCCTCTCACTGTCATGACCTCTCCCATTGTGGAGCACAGGCTCCGGACGCGCAGGCTCAGTGGCCATGGCTCACGGGCCCAGCCACTCCACGGCATGTGGGATCCTTCCGGACCGGGGCACGAACCCGCGTCCCCTGCATCGGCAGGTGGACTCTCAACCACTGCGCCACCAGGGAAGCCCTGTATCTTTTTTTAAGCCGTAAACTCCACACAAATAATTATTTGCATCATCATTATTATAATTTCTTCCTTATTGCCATTTCTTCTCATTTAACAGGCTATGAAGATTATGAAAATCGGGACAGCTGGCCAGTAGCCGGGAACGCATGTGAACACAGGAGATGGGTGGCCTTTGCTCTGCACCGACTCTGCATGGCCAGGCTTTGGGGATTTTTCTCACGTTTGAACCCAGACATAGACATGACTCCAAAATTCACGCTCATTCCACTAAACCGCACTGTCTCACAGCAACGTTATCCGACCACCAGATAATCACCAAGTCAGTGGTTCTCAGTTTGGCCTCTAGACCAGCATCACCAGGGAACTTGCTAGAGGAATGCACAGTCTTAAACCCAGTCCCAGACCTGCTGAGTCAGGCACTCTGGGGTAAGGCCTGGGAACCTGTGGTTTAACACGTCTTGAGATGATGCTGGTTAAGAGGGATGCATGCTCAAGCTTGAGAACCATCACTCTAAAGAAAAGACTGGGCGAGAATATTTTATCCACAATGTCTAAGGCAGAAACATGGCACTGATTTTCATAAGAAAACTGTTCAAAAATAAAAACCTCATACTCTAGTGGGCCTTTTAAAAGACTAACAACAAAATATACAAAGGTCCAGATAAAACAGAATTCAAAATGTTGGTCGTCCCCAAATTTCTATGCACGTACAATAATCTATCCAGGATACCAAATGTTTTACAACGATTGCTGAACATTTTTTAATAATTACTTTATCTGCTAAGATTACAGTAAGATTATCTGGATAATGCTTTGCTATATTAACTAGTTTCTTTTTCTCCTTGTATTTCATTATATTCAGTATATGCTCCTTGTCTTAGAGACAACGGGTAGGAGCATAAGAGAGTAACTTACGAGTCTTTCTAACTTTTTTTTTATATTAAACGAACAAACAAGCAAATAAAAATACAACTTAAAAGCTTAGTCATGGAAGGGATTTTTAGACACAGATAAATATCTCCAACAAACTCTTAATAGAATTTCCCCAGAAGAGGTGTAGCAAGAAAGGGAGAACACAGAAAACAGTCTCACTCGGTATCAGAGAAGTCCTGCCCTTGCTGGTCGGAAAGCATCTTGGAAGCTCTCCAGAGACAAAAATAAGGTTTAGTTCTGACAAGAAAAAAAAAGAAAAAAAGCTTACCGTTAAGCCTGCGTCTTTCCATTATATCTTAGTAATGACCCTATGAATAAAATAGACTTCGGGAATGGAACGTTCTGTCCACGATACTCAAACTGCACTAGGATGCCACACACTGCTCTGCCACTCTGGTCACCTAAGTCAAATGGTGTTTACTTCCTTCTCAAGGAATAATAAGCCCTCAGGGTGGGTGCTTACAAGGCCGAAACAATGGATCATTACTGGTACCTGCGCCACCCCTGCATGGACCGCATCTCAGCAGTGAAGCCTTCAGAGCACCTCCGCAGAATGTCCCCCCATCCGAGCCCCTGCTGGTTTCATCACAGCATCCATCACCACCTGATACTTCTCGCCCACCTGGCCTTCTCTCCCACCACAATATAAGCTCCAGAAGATCAGAGATGCCGTCCCCGTGTTGAGCACCCAGAAGGTGACACCAAACATCTGCCGAATAAATGCAATTCTCCGACAGATGCCATTTCCCCAGTAGGCAGGTCCCACGTGCTGTCTCGTTGCTCTGCGCCCAGGGTGGCTGGCAAGACCTGGTACCTCTTACGTGCTCAGTGAGTTTGCGGAGATCTGAGTGATTGTTGTTAACGAGTGTTGTTTCTGTTGTCTGCTTTGGAAAAGCAGAGTCAATCTATGACCACAATTGGCTCAACCGCTTATCAAAAATCTTTTAGATCGTTGGAAATTGTTAAGTTGAAAACTAAAGCGATCTTGAGTGCTTCCCTTTTGCGGAATCATCGTAACAATACGAGCCATGACTGCTTCACGTTAATTATATTCCCAGATGAGTTTATCCACATTAAAGAGTCAAAACTGCTCCTTTCTGTTCAAAATATATTCATAGGTTTTGACGTTTTGGTTTACAAACAGCCCTTGTTATACTGCATCTCCTTTCTCACTTTTCAGTTTCATTAATAGGTATATTCTCCATTCTTTCACATAATATTCATAGAGAGTATGCACAGAAACTCGACTAGTATTTACTGAAAATCACTAAAATAGGTGTTATTAACTTCTGTCAGAAAAATACTTTACTTGCAAAATTGAGAAATCACTGGTGCCACTTCCAGCCCTCCATGCATTAACGCTGAAAAAAAAACATTTATTTTTGCACAGTGCTTAAGAACTACGTATTTATATGCTTTAAAGCAGTGTCACTTCACTTACGGGCAGAAACGCACCGAGGTAAGAGATGCCCGTGTGTGGGGAAGCCAGATGGTTCTACATCAGACGACAGCACTGAGGCAGAGAGAACCGTGCCATTGTGAGCGTGTGTGTGTGTTTCAGCGGAAGAAATGTTTAATTAAATGTATTCCTCGTGCATGAAATATCTGCTCGGAGACGCAATGGCAGAAGATACCCACCTAATGCCTTAAACAGCCTCAGGTGTGTGTCTTCTCACTCTGGACTGTAACACCTTATCATGAATAAAATGAATAAACGCCGACACAGCATCCTGGGGGGAACGGTCTTGGCTCGGCACCCCCGCAGCCGTCACTGGAAATAAGGCGGAAGGCGTTCAGCTCCAGTGTGCGTCTATTGGGTTTAATTGTTTTTACTTTTATTCAGATTTACAACTGAGTGTTTTCAAATGACGGGGCTCATCGACAACACCTCGTTCCACAGGCAAATAAACACAAAGCCTTGGTTTTGTAATTCCGAGACACTAATGCTTAGAAATGAGCTTGTCAGTCAGCTCTGTCTCCTCCCAGTAGATAAAGCAGGAACATCTCAGATATGGGATCTGTGTTTAATGAAGTTATTCTGGCCCCTTTCCTATGAACAAATAGGCACATGGAACTCGTCAAATTGAAGATCCTCCTACAACGGCCTCAACAATGTCTGTAGGAACTGGATGATCAGAAGAAAATGTGGTTCTGCTACCCGTGCGAAGTAGCAGAAGCCTCAATTCTGCAACGTTATGTATGAAGCGTTTTAGTTCTTCATCTTATTTTCATGATTCTTTCGAGGTACTAAAAAGGTAACGCAAGATAGTGGAAGAGATAAAGGGTAGGGTCAGAGGCAGGCTTAACTCTGTTCTGCAGGCTCTGCTGGGGAGTACAGAGAAGCTCCCTGAGTGCTGCTTGGACCAGAGCTGGCTGTGTAGACCATCTCAAGGGAAAGTAGCAAAGCAAGGGCACACGGCATACACTGTTGTGTGATACACGCACACAACATACACCGTTGTGGCCAGTAACTTATAAAGCATGTACAGTGTTGCACCTGCCCAGTGATAACACATCTTCCTTTGCTCCACGTTCAAAGACGAAGTCAGGTGCTTTTGGCCTCGTGTTTCCATACATTAGGTCAGCAGCCAGGGCTACATTTGTCATAGCACTTTGGTTCTCGTTTCCCGCATCCAGAATATGATTTTTGCTGAATTCTTTTTTTTTTTTTTTTTTTGAGTTACGTGGGCCTCTCACTGTTGTGGCCTCTCCTGTTGCGGAGCACAGGCTCCGGACGCACAGGCTCAGCGGCCATGGCTCACGGGCCCAGCCACTCCGCGACATGTGGGATCCTCCCGGACCGGGGCACGAACCCGTGTCCCCTGCATCGGCAGGCGGACTCTCAACCACTGCGCCACCAGGGAAGCCCTGCTGAATTCTTTACATGGAAAAAATTGGTTTTTTCCCCATTTTTTGTGACGTTGCTTCCTTTATTTTATTTTGTCTATGAAATTTGACTAAATTAGTCAGAGACTCAGTTTCCTCACTGAGAAGTGGGGATAATACCTTCCTCGGTATGTACAAATAAGAGATTGTTTTAAAGCTATAAAGTACTGCCCAAATGTTAGTAATCTTTTGAGTGGAACTCCAAAGCCGTATCAATCATTTCCTGTCCCGGAATGGAATCTGAAGCTTTATCTCAAAGTAGAAAGGGATTGTTTCCTTTAAGTTCAGGTTCAAGTGACACTGCAGCTGACCTGGGGTTTGGACAGTGGTCCAGAGCCCAGTGTTCCGTGCACGTTTGCACATGGCCACAGGTGTGTGACTTTGACCGTCCAGGTGATCTGTCCAGATGAACTTGGGTGCAATGTTAGCAGGGGCTCCAGCCCTGTTACAGCTCCCCTGGGGCCTCACACTGGCCCGAGGGAAGACCTTTTCACATGTCAGAAGTGTGACAGTCGTTTACATTTGGTATCTATAAGGGAGGAAGCATCGCCGGCCCCCAGTGAAGCCAGCCTGAGATCCGTCATTTGCTTCTGACCATGAACCAGAAAGGAACTGCAAGATGGACTGGTCGGACTCCCTGAAACAAATGATGCTTGAGCGACTTCATGCATAATAACTGCCTTTGATGTAAATGGGGCCATCAGTCAGCAGCCACCGGCACGGCGGCGACCCTCCACTGCTGCCAGCCTGCACGCGGGGACTGAAGCCCACCCACGTGCCGGCAGGCAAGAGCCCCCCTGGGCAAGGACCCTCTCTTCTGAGAGGATTCCTGGGGAGGACTCAAGGACTCTGGTAGGCAGGGGTCTGGCAGGGGACGCTTCTGAGCAATATTATTAGGGAATTTGAAGTCTTAGCTACTGTAGGCCTACCCCCGCTCCCACAAGAATAAATAAAAACACTAAATATAGAGCTGCCATGTGATCCAGCAACCCTACTACTGGATATGTATCTTGAGAAAATCATAATTCGAAGAGATACATGAACCCCAATGTTCACTGCAGCACTGTTTACAATAGCCAAGATATGGAAGCAACCTCAGCGTCCATCAACAGAGGAATGGATAAAGAAGATGTGCTATACACAGTGGAACAGTACTCAGCCATAAAAAATGAAACAATGCCATTTGCAGCAACCTGGATGGACCTAGAGATGATCATACTGAGTAGGTCAGACAGAGAAAGACAAATACCACATGATATCACTTATATGTGGAAGCTAATAAAAATGATAGAAATGAACTTATTTACAAAACAGAAACAGACTCACAGATCTTGAATTCAAACCTATGGTTACCAAAGGGGAAACACGGGGAGGGAGTGATAAATTAGGAGATTGGGATTAACATACACACACTACTATTCATAAAATGGATAATCAACAAGGACCTACTGTACAGCACAGGGAACTCTACTCAGTATTCTGTAATAACCTAAATGGGAAAAGAATCTGAAAAAGGATACATGTATATGTATAACTGATTCACTTTGCTGTAGTCCTGAAACTAACGCAACACTGTACATCAACTATACGCCAATAAATTTTTTTAAAAAAGAGTAAATTAGGCGCCATCCTCATGAAGCCCAAGGACAGGTGGTGCCTTTCAACATCATCCTCAGAGGTAAAACTAGGAGAAGGTTCCCTCGGCCTCTACCCTCCTGTGCACCGGGTCGGTGGCCGAGGAAAGATCGTGTCAACACTCGGCCCTCCCATCCGCCGTATCCGGCGCGTGGTTCTCGATGGGGCAGAGCCCCGACGAGTAGACCCCATCCCTGGACTCCAAGCTCCTGTGCAGCGAGAAGGGAAGGGCCCAGACGAGCACCAACCCCGCCGTTCCCTCCCACGGATTAGCAACTTGCTGCGTGCTGTGGCCCTTCATTTCTTTTCAAACAAAGATATGCTTCTACTTGCATTTTGCATGATGAACTTAGCATGCGAATGAAAGGAGGGGGATAGGAGTCATTTTCAGACGAGATCCAGCTCGAAGGAGCCCGCAAACAGCCCTTCATCTCCTTACCTCTAGCCTGACAAAACACTGACATTCAAATCAAAGGCATGTGCTAATCGTCACGCGTGTAACCACTTTTTCTTTTCCTCACATCTGTATGCTACTCACGAGAAGCAAAAATAGAGTTAGATTGGAAATCAAAGATGGGTTGTACACAGGTAATAGAGTGCTGGAGCGCTTTATTTAAAGATAGAAGGCTCTCGAACCAGCCTTTATTATTGAACTCAGACTATCTATCCTTTTTGACACTTTTTAAATTAAGTTCTTCCTCTAATTTATGTTTTTGTCAGCTTTCTTCCCTTACCTGGTTTTAAACTGGCTTTTTCCCCTCTCTCTCGAAGTAATAAACTACTCCAGGGCAGAGGAAAAAAATGTTAATGGCCCTAGAAATTCAGATTAAGAAGATGGGTCATTTGTACACAGTCACAGAATTATGAAGCCTTCTGAAATGTCGGTGAGGAAAGTTTGCCTGATGCAAAATTTCATTTTCTCGCTCTCTGACATCTCGCCGGCTGCCCCCTTTTTCAAACGGGATGGCTGTGGTGCTTTTTTGGGAAGGTCAAACCCTGAGAAGGAGAGGGGTTTGGGGGATCATTCTGCGGCTCAAGCAAAAAAGCTTTTTCTCTTCTTCTGAATTAAAGGACACAAGCTCCTGTCTGTGTGTTAACACAGCAAACAGGAAATCGGTTGCAGAAGCTGGACTTGCACCCCCGTCCTGCCGGCCTCCTGCCTGGATGTCAACCCTATTACTGGCAAGCCCGCCTGCCTCCCCAGTATGTTCTGCACCTGACTTTGTGGAGCTGGGGGGAGGCTGGGACAAACAGAACAGGGGAGCAGCTGCACGGCCATGCGTGCGGCAGCCAGATAACCTCCTCTGATGTCTTGTTGGAAAAAGTTGGGGACAATGTAATTTCCCCAACTTGATACAAACCCTGCCTGGAAAATGCAAGCCAGACGTAACATGTAAATTCTTCTGTTGCTTGGCACCTTTTATTTTATTTTATTTTATTTTATTTTTGCAGTACGCGGGCCTCTCCCATTGCGGAGCACAGGCTCCGGACGCGCAGGCTCAGAGGCCATGGCTCACGGGCCCAGCCGCTCCGCGGCATGTGGGATCTTCCCGGACCGGGGCACGAACCTGTGTCCCCTGCATCGGCAGGCGGACGCTCAACCACTGCGCTTGGCACCTTTTTTGATGTAACATAGTCCATACGGATAGAAAAAAATTAGTGCAATGCTAGGGGAAAGTGGAAATTTTAATTACTTAGATTCGATAAAGAATCCCTAATTAAAAATTATTTTTAAAATAACAATGACTTGTTTGTAACATATTCCCCATTTCTCCCCGCCCCCCCAAAAGAAAAACCTATTTGATTTCTCAACAGAATTTGCCACTGAAGTCTGGTTTGATTTCCACAAATGGCCTGTTTCTGCTTTTCCCACATGATGCAAGCTGTTTCCTCTGCTGGGAATGTGTGGACTCCTTCTCTCAGCCTACCTGGATTCTACCACCCATCCAAGTGGAGACCTAAGGCGTCTGGGGGAACTTCAGATACCACCTGTTTCTCACCACCTAACACTCCAGTCATTGGGGGGCAAGCAGCACAGTGAACACAGAGCATGCAGCAGGGCCAGCCAGCTCTCAGCTGGCCTGAGTTCCGACGCAGCCAGGCTGTGTGACCTCTCCAGGCCTCAGCTTTCCCACCTCTAGAATGGGGCAGTAATCACTCCTGCCTTACCAAGTGGTCCTGTGCATTAGAATAAAGCCTGGCCCGTAGGAGGTGCTGTTATAGCATGTGCTAAATACACTAAATTCAATCCACACAATCCATTTTAAAAGAATTAAATCAGACATTTACTGAACAACCATGAGAAATCACAGTGTAAGTGCCACAGATAAATATCACTTTCTTAAAAGACTGCTGTCTAGTACAGGATCTAAGACAAGTGCGCAAAGAAGTAATAAATAAGATAGAATGAATAGTAACATTTTTCCAAGAATGAATTCCAAAAGAAAGTATCAGTAAGGTGTAATTGAAATGTAAGGAAAGATGAAGTTGCAAGTAGCTGAGGGAAGGCTAGAAGCTAAATGCAGAGTGGCATTTCACATGGTTTCTTTGAGAATCACTAAAATTTTAATAGTAAGATGATAATGCATGAGTCAGAGAGACAAATAGAACAGAACTGATAGCCCATGACGTGACCTCAATTCCTATAAGAATCTGTGTACAGTAAGGATCATCACCTTGACTCTACAGATACCCCCTCACACCTGCAAGAAAACGGTGCTGCCACAGCATACCTGGCACCCAGGCTGCAGGCGTGGGGGTGCAGGGCCAGCTGGCCTGGGCACAGACCGGGGTCGCCCACTTCTCAGCTCTACCTTCGTAGACTAGATACTTAAGGCTACTCAGCTCTCCTTCATCTCTCAACTAGGATGCTCGTAACAGTACCCTCTCACTGCATTGTTGCAAGGATTAAATTAAGCTGTGCATGTAACACAGTTAGCACTTGCTCGAAAAGCACATGATAAATGGCATAATTACATTTTTGTTTTATTACAATTATTTTTTAAAAAGTTATGGGCTTCCCTGGTGGCGCAGTGGTTGAGAATCTGCCTGCCAATGCAGGGGACACGGATTCGAGCCCTGGTCTGGGAAGATCCCACATGCTGCGGAGCAACTAGGCCCGTGAGCCACAACTACTGAGCCTGCGCGTCTGGAGCCTGTGCTCCGCAACAAGAGAGGCCGCGATAGTGAGGGGCCCGCGCACCGCGATGAAGAGTGGCCCCCGCTTGCTGCAACTAGAGAAAGCCCTCGCACAGAAACAAAGACCCAACACAGCCAAAAATAAATAAATAAATTTATAAAAAATAATAATAATAAAAATAATAATAAAAAGTTAATGTTAAGTGTTATTTCCCACCTGTAAACATAAAATGAATTGCAAAGTAAAAAATTTAATGCAGAACTTAAAATGTGTCTAAAAAATATGCTTGTTCTAGGAGGGCTCAGAGTCTAAGAATAAACTCAGCAGAAGAAATTATAAACAACAACAATAAAAAATGGATCTGACTTCATAAGATTTAAAAAGTTAAAGGGAGTGCATCAAAAATATCATACATTATAAAAGCTACCGGCAAAGTGGAAAGTATTTGTAGCATACCTGTAATATATAAACAGCACATAAATTTTAAAAAATACATTCTAAACGCGACAATAAAATGGCAAAGGGTAGAAAATAAAAAGTCACATATCAAGGAAGCCACTTTTCCTAAAACACCTGCTATATATGCCCAGGAAAGGGTATGATCATTACAAACCACGAGTGAACCATCTCTCCCTGAGTTAATGAGAGCTGCATGCAGAAGTCATCGAAGACCGGGGTTTCTCTTCTGAAAGTCATCGGCGACTGTATACATTTTTTTTCAGCTGTTTTTCCCAAAGGACGATGGTGATTTCTTCTATAACCTCATTCTTGTGCCCTCTGGGCCCAGCTGCCCGCTTCTAAATTGACACCAACAGGAGGAGGTGGAGCCCCCCACTCGTGGTGGCCCACTGGGGGGCACCAGAACCCTCCCTGCCCCGCCTGCAGGCAGAGGAGGGTCCCACGAGGAATTCGGGGCCTGGAAACGGTACCTTTCAGCTCTGCACGTATTTCACTGGTCAGAACACAGTCACTGGCCCAAAATTAATGCCCCAAAGCCTGGGAAAAACAATCTGTGTGCCCAAGCAGAGGAAATGGGATTGGCAAGCAGGGCGCTGATCTCAGCTACATTATGCTACATTCAGACCATGGAATGTTCCGTAGCAGTGGTGGTATTTCTGAAGAATATTCGATGTTACGGAAAAAGCCTCATTTTGTAGTAGTGATTCAAAAATGGGTCATATCAGCATGAAACTAATTAAGTAAAAAGCACTAATAAACATGACTAAAAGTATTATAATATATTGCAATATTAACAATTGATAAATTATGGATACCTTCCATTTGCTTTTCTACTTTCTCTCTTTTCCTAATGGTGTGCAACAAGCATGCATTACATTTATTTAAAAGATTAAAAACAAGAGTGAGAAACTTTCCTTTTCAGATGGAGATTTGAGCCCCGCTCTCAAATCCTCTACCCAACTCTGGAAAACAGACATCCAGGGAGCCACAGAATGAGACGAAATTGTGTCTACACACGTGCCATTTCCTTCAAACATGCGCTTTCTGCATCTCAAACTTCCCATGTGAGATGCTGGCTCAACGTCAGGTAGATAATTGATGCTTGTCTTGTTTCCTCTCCATCCTGAGACACTGTCGTGCTGGGTCTTTCTCTCCACTCACTAAACATACTGTTGTCTCTTCCAGACTCCACTATCCTGCCAGAAATTCCGTTATCAGTCCAATATCTATTTCTCTGTAAGTGATCCCTCTTTTCTAACTGGTCATGCTTTTTGGTGTTCTGAAGTGTTACTACTGGGTGTAGACGTCCTTTATCTGGCTTTGGAATTGAGTTTCCTGGATTTGGGACTTGGCATCTTTCATCAGTTCAGTAAAATTCCTAGTCATTGTGTTTTGGAATATTGCCTCATCCTCACACTATTTTCTCCCTCTGGGACTCTGATATATAAATACACACGTGTGTTTATATACGTGTGTGTGTGTGTGTATATATATATATGTATACACACATATATGTATGTATATATATTAATAAAGACATATATATTAGATATATAATATATATAATAACTTCTCATTCATTTTGTCTCCTAGCTACCCTGTTATATTTCCCATTGCTTTGTTTCTCTCTGGGCTGCATTTTGGGCAGTGTTTTTAGTTTATCTTCTATTCATGGATTCAATTCTCTCTTTGGTTTTGCCTAATTTGCTCTTTACCCATAATGTTGAAAAGTTTTAATCATCTCTTTCATTTTTAGTTTTTTCATTTTGCTCTTTTTCAAGTCTTTGATGTCAGTTGTAAATACGATGCTTCATTCTCATATCTTCAAGCCTCTCTATTCTATATTAAAACATATTAAACCTACTTAGTTTACATTTTAAATCAGATAATTACACTTCCTGATCATGTTCAGGCTGAGGTTTGCTTTGTTACTTCTGTTCTTTCCTTTGGAGATTTTAAAATGTGAGCCCCTGTGTCTTGCAGAAATTTTTCTTCAGATCCACCTGAAGTAGTATCTCTTCCGAGCATGTTTTTATTTGCTTTTCTGCCAATCACCTGCAGGCATTAGCAACCTGACACCACTTTTTTTTTTAATACTTATTTATTTATTTATTTATTTGGTTGTGCTGGGTCTTAGTTGCGACAGGCGGGCTTCTTAGTTGTGGCTCGGTGGCTTCTTAGTTGTGGCATGTGAACTCTTAGTTGTGGCATGCATGTGGGATCTAGTTTCCTGACAAGGGATCAAGCCCAGGGCCCCTGCATTAGAAGCACCGAGGCTTATCCACTTGCCACCAGGGAAGTCCCAACCTGAGACCACTTTACAGTAAATTCTCAATTTCAGCTTTTCAACCCCAGAGTATGAATTCAGGTGACAAGTGGGAGTGACAGCCCCTCGGGGTTACAAACGCTCATGGGAGTTTACTTTTCTCCCCCAGGGCCCAGCCCAAGTCACGCAGCTTGAACTCCGTGCTCACCCCTTCCTGAGGTGGAGCCCCGAGGCGCCTGCTCTTTGCTCTGGAGACCGGGGGAGATGCCTTCCCTCCTGTGGCCTGTGAGGAACCACAGCAGAAGCTCTGGATCCCAAAGAGTTGGCAGATAACCCTCTTAGGCCAAAGTTGCTTTGACATTTTTTAATCTGTCCTGTGAGGTCTCTGATTTTAAATTGTTTTCAGCCTTCTGCTGACTCCTTCTGTTTCTCTAGCTCAGCGACATATTTCAAAACAATTAATCCAGCTTTTTTTTTTTTTTAAAGTGATTTCCATTGGGAGAGTGTGAAAGTTAGTTTGTCCACCAGGCTGCCAAATATAGAAATGCTTTTCTCTATCTGTAATCTCTTACTTGTTAAGCATGGTAATGAGGACATGGTGGTTTGTTATACTATTATACAGACTGCTGTATACTTAAACATTCACGAAAAACAGTAAAAAACAAAACTAAACTAAAAGCCTAAGCATTAAACTCAAGGAGACAGAAAAAATAAATACTAAAATAAAAAAGTAGATGGCAGGGATGACTAAATTCTTAAAATCCTAAGTAATTTAGAGAACAAAGAACTAGATATAGATATGATAAAGAAATTTAAGTGTTTTTTTGGGTTTCATGTTTTGCCCAAATCTGTAAACTAGACTAGGGTTTGGGAAACTATGGCCTACAGGCCAAATCCTGCCTGCCACCTGTTTTTGTATGACACTCGAGTTCAAATGGTTTTTAGATTTTTAAATAGTTGGGGGAAAATGAAGAATAATATTTTGTGACACGTGAAAATTAAATGAAATTCAAATTTCAGTGTCCATAATAAAGTTCTATTGGAACCCAGTCACACTCATTTATTTATGTCTCTGGCTACTTTCATGCTACAACGGCAGAGCTGAATAGTTGTGATTGAGGCCGTATGGCTCACCCAGCCTATATATTTACTCCTTGGCCCTTTACAGAGAAATCTGCTGAGCCCGAAATAAACAAACCATTGACAACTGCCAGAGAGAGAGAGAGAGAGAGAAAGAAAAACAGAAAAAGTAGAGATACACAACACACATTAAAAAGGAACATAAACACAAATATAGAAAAGATTTTTAAACATTACAGTTCTCTTTGAAAGTAAACGTGAAAAAGTCCAACGAATTTTCTTCTAGAAAAATGAACATTACTAAAATGTTGTCAGGATGAAGTAGAATGTCTGAATAGCTTGCTGACAATGGAAGAAATGTTTAAACTTGTCACAGAGATATACCTCCTTCCCTTCAAAATGGCCATATGTGCTAATGTTTTATAAGCCAGTTACCTCAAATCAAATAATTTCTATTTTAGTTAACTCTTTTGAAGCATATATTAGAAAGGAAAGTTTTTTGATGTTTTCCAAAATTAATATAACCTTGATACTAAAATATGACAAAGACCGCATAATCAATAATACAAAATTCCTGAAAAATAATGAATTTTAAAAAACTATATAGTTAAAGAATGATATGATTTAAACAATTAGGGTCTTTTCCAAAAGTGTGGGAATGTATTGATATTTATTAATATGTTCGGTTATATTGTAACATCATAAGGAAAAAAGTCAAACTAATATCTCAATATATCGCAAAAATGCATTTGATAAAATTCAACATTCATTCTTGACAAAAACTAAGTAAAACAAGAATTGATACTTATTTCTAATGTAAGAAAGTCTATCTCAAACCAACTGCCAATATTCGCACGAAGTTGAAACTCTAGAAACATTTCTAATTAAGAAAAAATATATTAGCCTCACATTATTCAACATTTTCTTGGAAATGCAATTCAGTGAAATATTAGAAAGTTAGTAGAAAATCCATCATTATTTACCAATGTTATTATGATCTACTTGGAAATTCTAAGAGAATCAATTGAAAAACGATGAGACACAGTGTGTCCTTCCTCCCTCCCTCCCTCCCTCCCTTCCTCCCTTCCTTCCCTCCTTCCTTTCCTCATCCTTAGAGTAAAATTCCAACAAACATACGTGGAAGGAATGACTCCATTAGAACAATCACCATTTGGCAATCGTAATGGTAATAATTAATTAGGCCAGGAATCATCGATGGATCCTAAAAACCGGTGAGTAAAAGTTTTATAAGGACTTTCTTACTTACTCCCAAAGGACTCCCCTCAGGAAAAAAAAAGCTTGCTTATTATAAAGGGAAAAAGTAATTTTATTATGGAGGAATCTGGCAGATACTACCTTGTATTAGTTTTCTGGGGCTGCAGTTAACAGATTACCACAAACTGGGTGACTTAAAATGACACAAATTTATTCTCTCACAATGCTGGAGGCTAGACGTCCAAATGCAGGTGTTTGCAGGGCCAGGGGCCCAGTGATGGCTCCAGGAGAGGGTCCTCCCTGGCGCTTCTAGCTTCTGGCAGCAGCTGGCCATCCTCAGTGTCCCCTGACTGTGGATGCATCACTCCAATCTCTGCTTCCGTCATCACATGGCTTCATCCCTGTGTTTGTGTCTTCAAATCTCTCTCCTCTTATAAGGACACCAGTCACGGGATTTAAGGCCCTCGCTAATCCAACGGGAGCTTATCTTAACTTGATTACATCTGCAAAGATCTCATTTCCAAATAAGGTCACACTCAGAGGTACCAGGGCTTAAGATTTCTCATACCTTCTTGGGAAAGACAATCCAACCCACAAATGCACCTTTTCAAGAGATCAAAGTGGACATCAGCAATGGGACAATGAGAAGGATGTGGCGTCACTCTTGTGATGTTCCTGCCAACGGCCCATACACTCAGTGTCATCATGAAGAAACTGAGATTCAAACTGACAGATGATCTATAAAAAAGGTCTATAATACTCAAAAGTGTCAAGGTCGTGGAAATTAGGAAAGACTTGGATCTATTCCAGACTGAAGGAGTCTAAAAAGACACAACACTAGATCCAATGCTTCATCCCGGATTTGACTGTTTTCCTATAAAACACATCATTGGGACAATTGGCGGTAGCTAAATGGGCCTATGGATTGCATGGTAGAAATCTAACAAGTTTATTTCCTGATTCTGATGGGAAATTACTGTATTGTGATTATGTCCTTACTTCTAGGAATTACTAAAGTATTTGAGGTGATGGGGCATATGTATGTAACTGACTCTAAAATAGCTCTGGAAAAAAGTTTTGTTTGTATTAGTCATGCATCTTTTCTGTAAGTCTGAAATTATTTAAAAATCATCATCACAGGGCTTCCCTGGTGGCGCAGTGGCTGGGAGTCCGCCTGCCGATGCAGGGGACACGGGTTCGTGCCCCGGTCCGGGAAGATCCCACATGCTGCGGAGTGGCTAGGCCTGTGAGCCATGGCCGCTGGGCCTGCACGTCTGGAGCCTGTGCTCCGCAACGGGAGAGGCCACGACAGTGAGAGGCCCGCGTACCGCAAAAAAACAAAAAAATTCATCATCACTTTAGCATGAAAAAGACACAAAGATAAAAAATAACTGAAGAACATACAATAAACTTAGGTAAATGAAGAAACACATAATGTTCCTTGATGGGGAAATATGTATATTAAAAATGAAATAATTATGTAAATTTTAAGCAAGTCCAATTAAAATGCCAACAAGATTTTTTCATACCAAGTAAATCTGAAAAACATCAGTGTGTGAGAACATATATGTGCACACACACACACCTATACTTATAAAATAAAAAATAGTTTGAGAAACTTAACATCTGAGAATTAAAATATAAATTATATGAATTTAAGCAGTTAGATGGAATTTTTCAAATCCTTTGGATCCAGAAACATTAATTCTAGAAATTCACCTGAAGGAAATGATTTTATATTACATATATATATATATATATATATATACACTCACAAAAATTATATTTATCATATCGAAACTTATAAACAAATGAACAGTCATATCCATACTGTTGGAATTAGGATGATTTTTTTGTTCTGCTTTTTCTTAGCCTGTTCAGGCTGCTATAATAAAATATCATAGGCTGGGTGGCTTAAACAACAGAAATTTATTTCTCACAGTTCTAGAGGCTGGGAGCCCAGCACCAAAGCACCAGCAGACTTGGTGTCTGCCAAGGCCCTACTTTCCCATGTTTCCTCACAGGAAGGAAGGGGCAGGGGAGCTGTCTGGGGTCTCTATTATAAGGGCACTAATCCCCTTCATGAGGGCCCCACCCTCATAACCTAATCACCCCCAAAGGCCCCCACCTCCTAATTCCATCGCATTGAGAGTTTAAGATTTCAGCTTATGAACTGGGGAGAGAAGGGGCCAGAAACATTCAGTCTATAGGATGCTATATTTGAATTTACTCTTTTTTCTTAATGAGTGTATAATAATTAGGTAACACATGTAATTAAAAATGTAAGAAGTATCTCACATACCGAAATGTTGAGAGAAGATGACTTCTTTTAAATAAAGCTGGAACACAGATAGGAATTTTTAGAACATGATTCATGAAAGTCGCTAGACCCATCTGGTTCAAGAATAAAATACACGTATTAGGTAACGTCTAGGTGACATGGCTAGAAAATGGTTTACACCAGAGTAGACGGGTGCATTTAACACAGCACCTCACCCTCCTCCTGTAGCAGATTTTTTTTTTTTTTTTTTTTTTTTTGCGGTATGCGGGCCTCTCACTGTTGTGGTGGCCTCTCCCGTTGCGGAGCACAGGCTCCGGACGCGCAGGCTCAGCGGCCATGGCTCACGGGCCCAGCCGCTCCGCGGCATGTGGGATCTTCCCGGACCGGGGCACGAACTCGTGTCCCCTGCATTGGCAGGCGGACTCTCAACCACCTGTAGCAGATTTTTTGCTTTAGCTTCCTGGAAGACTCCCTTGGTTTTCCTCCTAACTCAGTAGGCATGGCTGCGTCTGCTCTGTTGGTGTCTCCACAGCAATCACACTTTTATCTGGGGGGGCGGGGGGGTTTGTGAGGGCTCGGTCCTCAGGACCTCCCTTTCTTTATTTATGCTCATTCCTGTATTGATGTCAACAGGTCTCATGGTTTTAAGCACGATCTCTCTGTGAACGGCTCTCAGAGTTGTAGCTCCTGCTTGAATCTCTCCCCCGACCTCCAGACTTGCTTTTCCTCCAGGGTGGGAAGTGGACACCTCAAACATCACACTTCCTGAAGGCGCATTCTCCTCCCCACTTCCCCATTCCTGCCCCTTCCTCGGTCTCCCCATCTTAGTTAATGACGACCCACCCTTCCAGCTGCTCAGCACAAAATCCCAGAAGCACACCTGACCTCTCTTTTTCTCACTCCCCATATCCAATCGGTCAGCAAATCTTTAAGCTCTTTCTTCAAACCTATTACCCAGGTCAGGTCACTTGTCACCCCCTCCATGACGCCTGGCCACCACCTCAAGCAAGCACCGTGACCTCTCGGAGGACTACTGCGACGTCTCACCTCCACCATCACCTCCTCCCTGGTTTTCTCCACATCACCGCCAGAGTGTTCTCTCTAGAGTTTCTCAGATAAGTCACGTCTCAAGCCCTCCAGTGGCTCTCCAAGGCTCTCGGAGAAGAGCCCTCATCTGTACCCACCAGCTCTGCATGACCTGTCTCCTGCCCCCCCCACTCTGGGCTGGACACACAGGTCACCCTCCACAGTCCCCTTGCCCAGAATGGCCTTCCCCACATCACCTTCAAATCTCTGCACAGAGGCCACCTTTTCAGTGACGCCCACTCTGGCCATCCTAACTGAGATGCTCATTTAATGCCTCTTCCCCTGCACCACGGGTCCTCCTTACAACAATCACACCCTAGCATGCTTAGAAATTCACTTATTTTTTATGCTTATTCTCCAACCTCTCAGCTGGACCGCAAACTCCTTAAAGCCGGGGATGTTTGTTACTGTGCTGACTGATGTGTAGAACATGGCTGGCACGGAGGAGATGGCCAGTAAGCTTGATGAAACAACAAATACAAGGAAAACAAATGTGAAGGGTATCGGGTACCAAGGTGGGGGAGCCTGTACCCACCTTGGTGGGTGGGAGAGAGGGAAGAGTCCATGCAAGATGCTTTTAAAAATATGATGGGATGGAGTTGTACTCTGAGTAGATTCACGTGGTAACAACTTAAAGAATAAAGTCCAACAGGAGAAAAAGCGTCAGGACACTTGCTGGAATACAGTACCCCAGGAAAGAAGAAATGGAGGCCTGAAATAGGACAGAGATGGAAGCCGGATTTGCCCAGTTTTACTATTGGTTATAATATAGGTAGCGAGAAAGAGGTACCGCACATCAAACATATTTCCCAGGCGTTGATGGTGATGGCAAGAACGCAGAGGAATTCAGTGAGAGAGCTCTCCGGATGGGTAATTCAAAGCACGATTCTGGGTTAAGAGCATCGGGTACAGGTAGGAAATCCCAATCAAGATCTAGAGAAGGCGGTTGGAATTGTGGCTCTGGGGCTGAGGAATGGGATCAGGTTGGAGCTATAATGTGGGGCCTCATGAGAAAGAATGATGCTTGACAAGTACATGGGATTTTTATGGAAGATGAATGTACTTCAAGTACAGGTTCTTGACCCTGGAATGACAGCGATTAACAAGGAAAACACAAAACAGGCAAACAAAAGCCTAAGGAAATAATTACAGCTGAGTTCTTGGATTTCCTTCTATTTGTCAAACATGTAAAAGATAGTTTAAAGCACTAGAAAGATCAACTACTGCAACCTTTCTTAGATTCTATATTTAGTACATTTAGATTATATTAGATATATATAATCTTATTATGCATATATATATACACATATAGATATAATATGCTTAAGTATATTTAGATATTGGATTTATCGGATTAGGTAGTCCAGTATTTATCTGAAATATGAACCAGGATCTGTGTGTCTCCTAAGCACAGCTTTCAACCTGAGTGAGGGCTGTAACAATAGCAGAATTCAGGATGTGTGCTGCCTGCCGGGGTGCGGACTTACGAAGAAACTACACTGGGTGATTCTGGACCATAAACCATGCCAGCTGCCAATGCCTAGAAAGTAACTCCCTAAGTGAAGCTCTCTGAACTTGCCCAAGTTCCAAGGTCCAAAGCTGGAGATCCTAAGGAGATTCTGAGTGGCAGCAAACAGTGACCACTGCTCCGTCCTCTGGATGGTTTGAGGAGGTCCGTCATCTTCATCATACTCCGGGGCATTCTGTCAAATTCCACGTCAAAAGGAATCCTTAGTAACTAGGGACCCAGTAAGACCTATGCCGATTAGATGGCCTAATAGTTTTCACCATTGGATTTTCCCTCACTCGTTGCGGCAACTTCACTTTTCACAACTGTAGTTTTTTCGGAATTATAGAAACAACACATGGGCACTTGCAAACATTTGATGAAGTAAAAAACCCACCTCTGATCTTGTCAACCAAGATAACCACCGTTTAGATTTCAATGTGGCCCTTGCATCTTATGTCCCACGTAAGAGTGTGTGTGTACATGTGCACGTACGCTGTGTGTGCATGCAACACCCAGTTTTTACATGCCCTTTGGTGCTCCTGTATCTTCTGCATTTCTTCTCGTATTATAGCAGCAGAAGCAATTCCCTGTTGTTAAAACCCTTCCCAAGAATCACATAATGGTTGCATAATACCTTCTGTGTGTACAATAAGTTAATTAACCCTTCTCTCATGTTAGATATTCTGATGTTTTCTACTGAAAGGGTAAGTTTCCGTGTGTGAGACAGGGTAAAGAGAAGAAAACAGAGACTTGGGTGGTGTGGACCCTCTGCCTCCTGAGGAGGGAACGTAAAATGTTTTCTAAAGTAACCTTCGGGTCTTTTGGTTCCCCCCCGATTACTCGATTACTACCGTGACATGCTCTGAAACAGTGTGGAAGGCCATTGGATCTCTGCCAGGAAGACCCGGGTAGAAGGAACAAGGCCACGTCAAACCCAAGCCGTCCTTCGCCGCTTCTCGGCGTATCTTTGTACACATTCGTGCTCGTCTGTTCTCCAAACCAAGACGGGCCCAACGCACCACAGACGGAGACAGACAAACCCGCACAGGCTGTGAGTGCAGGCAGGCTCTCACCAAGCCCGACCCTTCCAACCACATCGACACAAACAAGACAGAGGATGTCGTTTGCCTCTTCGACGTTGTAGAACATTTTACTATGACTTTTCTTAGTTAGTTTCGGAAATACCTCTGTGGATCTGAAAGCGCAGCTAACTGTATTATTTTCCCTTCTGGGGACAAGTGTGGCTCAGACAGGCTGCAGGACCTCTTGAGGCTCACTCAGCCCAGAAGCATCAGCAGGGTGATGGGGGAAGAGAGGCTCCCAGCATTCTCTCTGCGACGCTATTTCCGAGGAAAAATGCTGGATTGCCTAGAGGTTCTAGAGAGTAAGAACGTTTCCCAGAAACCCCTCCTTGAGCTTTACTGCTGTACACGAGTCATTTCTCCCTTCTGAAAGGGTAACCGTGGCTGGAGGGTGGGTGCCTGAGGCCGACGTTCTGAACCTTTCCCGGCACAGGGAGGAGTCACCTGAGATCAGCCAGCCTGCCCAGGCCTGGACATGAGTGAGCACAGATGCGGGGTGGGCGGTCAGCACGGTCACCGCACCACCACGTTCCCGTCCAGACTCCTGCACAGGCTCCAGGGGATGCGGGTGGGTGACCAGTCAATATCAACGCCGACACTTTACCTGAACTTCGCAAATCTGCTAGTACTCCCCGTGGTACAGGGAAGCACACTGTGTTTCTGCGCTACTTCACTAAATATCGAGCGGAGTGCCCACCGGGTACCGTCGCTGTGGGAGTCCTCCTTCTGGTGAGTCGTAAGGGTACAGACGAAGACCTAACGTAAGGGTCGGCACTGACAGCCCTGAAAAACCAGGGAACGCGGATGGGGGCAGGCAGTGGCTATTCTAGTGGACGGGTCAGTTTTTAATGGTGTCAGAAGCACGGGCTGTGCGTTGAACTCTAATAGGTGGGTATCGTGGTTCAGTGTGAGGCTAACATTTATTTTAAACAGTGAGTTTATCGAAATCAAAATATTGATAAATAATAGTAAAGTGATGCATAGATATAAAATAATTAGCAAAGTAGGCCCCCGATGGCAGACATCCAGGGTAGGGAAGGGGGAGCTTGACCACACCCTTCTGCCTTGTTCTCTGGTCTGCAGGTCTCTAGAGAGGGACCACCACTGCCCCGTAAGACTCGGGGCAGGATGGATTTCACAGCCGGCAGCTCGAGCCCTTAAAGCAAACCATTTTAATTTCCCCACCCAGGACTCAGAAACAGAAGCCCTTCATATAAAAACCTGGATGCTGTTAACTCCTTTTCAACCTGCCTCACGTTCTACATTATACTCCTAACGTATACCGCGTACGGGGATGATGGAAAGACACCGATCAGGTGATTATTCTGCGCCCTGAATTCAGAGACCCCCAGTCTGGTTGCTTAGTCATTCAAAACCTCACTTAGTGTTTAATCTGTATACATTTTCAATCCCACCTTCGTGACACGTTCCACACCCGTGACACTGCGATGCTTAAGATACGGATGAGAGAGAAGGAACGAGACCTCATTTTTCTTTCATACCATTTACCGGGTGTGGTGATGACATGGCAATTAAGCATCTTGGTTGCTATAGATATCACCAGTGATGGGAACAGACAGAAGACAGATAAAGCAATTGGGACTCTGGGCCGTGTCTGTTTGTGACAATAAAATAGCAACAGTTCCACAATCAAGTTCTCTGCACACCTACACACATGCGCTGTGCACGTCACTGGGGCTGCGTACCTGGCGTGTCCTTCGTTCTCTCCAATTGAAGGCGGCTCAGTATTTCCACTAGAAACTCTGGTTTCTGTGGCAGCTGGATTTTGTGTTTTAATTGGAATGATATAGAAATTGAGAGCAAGCAAGGTGGCGGGGGACTGTTTGACAGTCCTATTCTGTGCTTGCTTTTGATAGAAAAAAAACTGCTGAAGAAAGAAATCAATTCTGGGGGAAAATGAACGGAATTTTGAAAAGTCAACCCACTTTTTGCCCACCGTGTTCCCACGGCCGTGAATGTCTTGCTTCCAGGACACCGGTGAGACTCCCCAGCCCCCTCTTCCCGGCTCACCCAACACGTCACCTCCGGTTTAACCGCAGGTGGGCAGGCGAGCCCAGGCTGGGAGCTTGGATTTCAAGCCAGGTGCAGCAGGGGGCCTGAGGGCCATGAGCAAGGGCGCGATGCGACCGAGTTGCACTTGAAGAGTCCCCAGCGGCTCTGGGGGCGTGGGCGGGCGTGTAGCCGTGTACACCAGGGCCACAGGGACACCTCTGCATTGCCGGGAGGACAGTCACTGACCCGGGTGGCCGGGGAGCTGGGGGATGGGCAGCGGTCAGATTCAAGGCTCCCTTTGGAGTGAGCACTGAAGGATGGATGGGATACAGGGATGACAGAAAGACAGAAACTCCCAGCCCCTCTCCCGGGCAAGTGGGCGAGCAGTGCAGGCGTGGAGGGGACACCGTTCTAAATACTTCGGGCAGGTTCTCTGAGGCCGTCAGCGGGCTCAGGAAAGGACAGAGCAGAGCTGAGGGGGCGAGGGGACCTCCCGGGTCCCCCTGTTATTCTCCTGTCCCGAAACTTGAAAAGCCTTGACTGCTCTAAGGCTGCTGTGACGCTGAGCCTAACCCCACCCTCGCCCAAGGTGCCTCCCAAGACCTCTGGCGAGGACTTTCTTCCTGGGTGAAAAAGACAAGCTGATGTCAAGCCCCAGGGGAGAAGCTCAAGGCTGGGCCCCGGAGTTGGCAGCGAGGAAAGGCTGACGTTGGCAGGGACCCCCGACAGGGGCCCCCATGCCAGTGCCTGCACCCACCCCCGCGCGGCCTGGGTCCTCCACCGCAGCAGCGGCCCTTCCCAGTGTCTCCGGCCGGCCCCGGGCCGCCCTCAGGGCACAGGTGAGCTGCACGAGCTGGACCCCAAACCACGCTGCCTACCAGTTACCCGCGGCACCCCCAAATCGCACTCGTGCGTGGATTGGCCGGGGACGAGGCGGCATGTGCTGAATGACCCAAGCGTGGAAAGCGCCCAAGCTGTTTGTAAGAGGAGTACGTGGGGGGTTCCGTCCACCTGGCCCATCTCCGCCGTAAGGGGTGCGCCTTATGCATCCCTCAGGAAGGGGCCTGGGTCAGGCCAGCAGGTCAGCTACTCACTGGAGAGCTGACAGCTGAGGCTCAGAGGAGCTGGGCAGGGCTCCGCCGCCGGAGCCGCGGCTGCTTCCCCAACGAACCCCTTCCGAGGGTCTGCCCCGAGAGGGAGGGCCCGAGACGTGCGGCGCGGCGCGCTGGGGTCAGCTCCCCTCCCTTTTGGGAAAGTGCTTCCTTTCAGCATCCCGGCATGTGGTCCGGAGCCCACAGCTCCTCTGATGCCTTCGGGGGCCCCTCAGTGGGTCCAGGCCCCGGCAGGCGACCACCCCACGTGGGGCAGCGGGGCAGCGGCCTGAGCTCCCGGGGCTGCATCTGCACTGCCCGGCCCCCCGCCCCATCCCACCTCCCCCGCTTCTTTCTCTCGCAGGCCTGGACCCCCGGTTAACCTCTTGCCCACCCTCCTCCCCAAGACCACCCGGCCTCAGCTTCCAGGGCGGACGCAGGTGCCGGGTGCTGGTGCGTGGACGGGAACATGACGGAGGGATGAGAACATGCTTCCGTGCCACCCGCCCTTCGGACCTGCAGGGAATTTCCTGCCCACCCTGCAGGGCAGGTGACGTCACAGCTGCCACCCGCCCCAGGTCCCGAGCGGAGTCCTGTACCTCCTGCTCTTTGAGCTGCCAACTAAAGCCGTCCTGCTTCAGGTCTGGTTCCGTGGCTCACAACTGGCCGCCTTGCTTCTCCTCTCTTGCCGTGACCGTTTTTCCACCGTCCTGACGATGCCCGTGACTTCAAACCTTCCAGCCAACCACCACTCTCCTGCCCCAGCGTCACCTAAAATCCTCCCAGCACCCCATCCCCGGCGGTCCAGCATGCACCTGCCGCCACTGTCCCCCACTGGCACCTTCCCCCCACCCCTTGGGGGGCTGTCTTTCCTCGGCCTGGTCCTCCCGTCTGAGCCACTACCTTCACACCACGGAGAGACGCTGTCCCCTGAGAAAGCCAACCAGCCCCGATGTCAAAGCAGGTGAGTCCCACTAAGATGCAGAGACCACCTTTTCCGAAGAGAGTGAAGCTGCATGGGAGGGGAGAGGGAGGGGTGCGCCTCGGCCCCTCACACTGGGGAAGGCGCGGAAGTGCCGAGGGGAAGCCCCAAAGCACCCTTCATAAGACTGAGATGCCGGCAGCGCCTCCGCTGTGAAGAGACGTCAGAGTTCCCCTTTCACAGACGGCCAGTGCTCTGATTCTACACTGCTTATCTAGAGGGAAAACAGAGGGATACGGTCCAAGTGTCGGATTTAATTATATTCTATTTCACCCTTGTAAAGAAGTAAAACGGGTTCTACGCAATAAGGGAATGAGTAAGGCTTTGGCATACTTCGATGGTGACTCTCTGCTCGGATACAGTATTAAACAGTATTAAACAGTATTAAACAGAAGACGTTCCCAAGACTGCTTTGGCTATTTGGGGTCTTCTGTGTTTCCGTACAAATTGCAAAAGTTTTAGTTCTAGTTCTGCGAAAAATGCCATTGGTAGTTTCATAGGGATTGCGTTGAATCTGTAGATTGCTTTGGGTAGTATAGTCATTTTCACAATGTTAATTCTTCCAATCCAAGAACATGGTATATCTCTCGGAGATCAGCTCGGTGCTTTGTGACCGCCTAGAGGGGTGGGACAGGGAGGGTGGGAGGGAGAAGCAAGAGGGAGGAGATATGGGGATATATGTATACGTATAGCTGATTCACTTTGTTATACAGCAGAAACTAACACACCATTGTAAAGCAATTATACTCCAATAAAGATGTTATAAATAAATAAATAAATGAAATAGAAGACGTAACTATTAAGAGGCTTCACTGTAAAGACAACACACACAACTGGGCTTCCCTGGTGACACAGTGGTTAAGAATCCACCTGCCAATGCAGGGGACACGGGTTCCAGCCCTGGTCCGGGAAGATCCCACATGCTGCGGAGCAACTACACCCGTGTGCCACAACTATTGAGCCTGCAACTCTAGAGCCCATGAGCCACAACTACTGAGCCCGTGAACCACAACTACTGAAGCCCACGCGCCTAGAGCCGGGGCTCCACAACAAGAGAAGCCACCGCAGTGAGAAGCCCGCACACCGCGATGAAGAGTAGCCCCTGCTCGCCGCAACTAGAGAAAGCCCACGCGCAGCAACGAAGACCCAACGCAGCCAAAAATAAATAAATAAATAAATGTAAACTCTCATTAACAACCCCTCACTGAGCCGCCAACCTCGGAAAAGGACTTACATCACTAACCCTCACGTGTCACATGGCTGCTCCTCCACCTGCACATTCTACTGAAAACTGTATCGGGGGGAGTAGCCGGCGTAGAGCGGGGCTCCTAAGTGTTTGTTGAAGAAAGTATATTGTACAAATAACTGCACATTAGCTGTTCCGGTCAAGAAAATTTAAATTTGTATCTTTTTACTTATAAACCTATCCCATGTTCTTTTGGGTATGTACATCCCCATTATTTGTTCTTTCTTCTATTATTTTTCAAGGACTCAAGTCAAACAAGAATAAATCCTCCTTTTAAAAATTGTTACAGATAATACTAACATTTGACATTACTCTGAAACTGTAAGAAGGCTGATGGGTACCCTCCAGAATCGGCTCTACTTATTTACACACCCATAGATGGACCCATTAAGAATGATCTTGGTGTTTTGTGTTTTTAAGTGAAAGGCATCAGACTGAACATATTCTACAACTTAAATGTCTCAAGCAGGGTATATGGTTTAGATCATGGAGGCAAACTTTAAATTGATAATTAGAATCTCATTGTGTGAATATACCAATTTAGTTTTCAGTCATTCCCTTAATGATGGGCATTTAGGCTGTCTGGCTATACCACCATTGACTATACCTTCCTCTGTTTATGTGCAAATTTTTTTAACTGTAAGAGTTTTACTGAGATATAACTGACATCTAGCACTATGTAAGTTTAAGGTGTACAGCATAATGATTTGACTTACACTGTGAAATGATCATCATCATAAGTTTAGTGAACCTCCATCATCTCATATAGACACAAAATAAAAGAAAAAGAAAAAAATAATTTCCTTGTGATAAGAACTCTTAGGATATACTATCTTTTTTTTTTTTTTTTCCCTGATACGCGAGCCTCTCACTGTTGTGGCCTCTCCCGTTGCAGAGCAGAGGCTCCGGACGCGCAGGCTCAGCAGCCATGGCTCACGGGCCCAGCCGCTCCGCGACATGTGGGATCTTCCCGGACCGGGGCACGAACCCGTGTCCCCTGCATTGGCAGGCGGACTCTCAACCACTGCGCCACCAGGGAAGCCCAGGATATACCATCTTAACAACTGTCATATATAACATTCAGCAGTGTCAATTCTGTTCATCACGTTGTATATTACATCCCGAGTACTTATAACTGGAAGTTTGTACCCTTTGACCTTCTTCATCCAATTTCCCTCCCGCCCGCCGCCTCTGGGGACCACAAATCCGATCTCTTTTACTATGAGCTTGTTTGTTTGTTGTTTGAAGGATAACTGCATGTGCAAATATTTCCTGAATGTGAATAGCAGGTAGTGGAATTTGCAGGCAATGGGATGTACACACTTTAGATTTTCGAGGTGTTTATGGAGAAAACTATAAAAACGCGGTCTGGGTGCATGTGCTGGCTTCCACTGCCTTCAGCGGCACACAGCAGATCTGTGCCCAGATCCTCACCTCCCCTTGACATTCACAAACTTTATCATTTCTGCAAAACTTGTTATAATTTGAGTAGAATGGACACTTTTATAACACCGAGCCTTCCCATGAACAGAACAGAGCTCTACATCCATTTAAGTTTTATTTTATGGATTTCATTAATTTTTTATAGTTTTCTCCATAAAGACTACGGTTATTTTGGTTAGCTGTTATTGTAGACACTTTCTACTTGCTGTTACTATTTTGAGCATAATCGTTTTTCCCTGTTACATTTCCGAAGTCGCTATCACCCATCTACAGAAAAGCTAATCATTTTTCCCTTGTTAACGTCTTCTTCGCAGAGTTTGTCATTTGGTTCTACTTGTCTTTTTAGTGGGGGCCATCTCGTATGCAGCACAGTACAGGTCCTGTTCAAGATGTTCTTGTTTTACTGTTTTAGTGAGAATGTCCAGGACCATTGGAGAAGTAGTGGTGACCGTGAGCTTTCTTGACTTGCATGGGGATATTCTTTTTTTAATTTTAATTGGAGTATAGCTGATTTACACTGTTGTGTTAGTTTCTGCTGTAAAGAAACTAAGTGAATCAGTTGTACATATATTAATACATGTATCTACTCTTTTTTAGCTTCTATTCCCATACAGCTCACTACAGAGTATTGAGTAGAGTTCCCTGTGCTATATAGTAGGTCCTTATTAGTTATCTATTTTATATCTATTATTATTAGTTATCTATTTTATATCTATTTTATATATAGTAGTGTGAATATGTCAATTCCAGTCTCCCAATTTATCCCCCCTCTTTCCCCCTGGTAACCATAGGTTTGTTTTTTACTGAATGGGGATATTTCTAAAGTATCACCCTGATTGGGAATTTGGGAAGATGACCCCTATCAAGTGAAGAAAGATTTCTTCTCTTCCCAGCTCACAAAGAATGTTTAACATGAGTTAGTGTTATACTTTTGTAATTATTCTTTTAGTTCAGTGAATTTTGTTAGTATTTTAGAAAACCATCTTCTGATTTTATTTCTCATGAGTTGAATGGTCGCCCCCAAAGGATATGTTCACATCCCAGCCTCAGAGCCTGGAAATGTGAACTTATTTGGAAAAAGGGTCTTTGCAGATGTAATTGGCGTAAGGATCTTCACCTGAGAGCATCCTGGATTATCTGGTGGCCCTAAATCCAATGCCAGGTGTCCTTCTAAGAAGCAGAAGAGGAAAAGAGAGGAACACAGAGGAGACGGCCCTGGAAGGGAAAGGACAAGACTGGAGCGATGCTGGGAGCCGCCAGAACATAGGAAAAGCAAGAGTCCTCTGCTGGGGTCTCAGGAGGGAATGTGGCCTGGCGGCACCTTGACGTCAGACCTCTGGCCTCTAGAAGTGAGCAAAAATACATTTCTGTTGTTTTGAGCCACTCAGCGTGTGATTTGTTACATCAGCACTTAGAATCCAACCCACTCTTCCTCTCTCTGCCATCATTTCTCTCACTTTCTTTGGAATTATGTGTTGAATTTCTAAAATAAAAGCCCCCCAGGGCTTCCCTGGTGGCGCAATTGTTGAGAATCTGCCTGCCAATGCAGGGGACATGGGTTCGAGCCCTGGTCTGGGAGGATCCCACGTGCCGCGGAGCAACTAGGCCCGTGAGCCACAACTACTGAGCCTGCGCGTCTGGAGCCTGTGCTCCACAACAAGAGAGGCTGCAACAGTGAGAGGCCCGTGCACCGCGATGAAGAGTGGCCCCCGCTTGCCGCAACTAGAGAAAGTCCTCGCACAGAAATGAAGACCCAACACAGACAAAAAATAAATTAATTTTTTAAAAAAACAAAGCTTTTAAAATAAAAGCCCCTTAAATATTCATTTATTTTTTAAACTTTTTTTTTTTTGTCTAATAGATTCATTTAAGGCTACAAAGTTCCTGTCCTGCATCTTAGTTTGACTATATTCAACAGGATTGAATACACAGCTTTAATTGTTTCTAATTCTAGATGGTTTGTCATCTCCATTTGACTTTCCTCATGGTGAGAGTTATTTAGAAATCTTAGGTATATGTAAATTTTGACCATATTTTTATTGTAGATTTCTAAATTCTTGTTGTCAAGGAAAATGGCCTGTAATTTTTTTATTTGTGGAAAATTTTAGTTAAGCAGCGTTTAGTCAAACGCTCCCCCTGCGGTTCCCTCTCCCCTTTCTATTTACTTGAGTTTGTTCAGATGGGATGTATGTAACCTGTAATAAACAGCCTTAATGAATATTCTTACTGGGTTTCATTGATTGCATGTACCATAAACAAAATTATCAAAATTGGGACACTGATACCTGATCAATTTTCTTTACATGAAAACAACTTTAATCAAACAGCTACTTCAATTATACAATAAAGAATAAGTTAACGTGAAGATATACGGCATTCCTTCTGGACACGCTTCCATAAAATGTCATTCAACCCGGTGTCTCCTCTCTAAGGATTAAGTAGTCCTACTGCTGATTCAGAGTTCAGTGTATTACGGAACTGTGCCTGGCTCCTTCACCTGAAGGCATTTCTTTCTAGCAGAGTAAGTCAAATAAAGCACTAATTATTTTAACATCAAAGAATACAGAGTCACCTTTGTAATCTAATTCATTTTACTTAAAAACCAGCCAATAAGCAAATCAAGTCATATCCTCAGGCAAAGAAAATACTCAAGAGTCACTTTACAACAATGCTGATGACTACAGCCAGTGATGTGGTATGTTATTGAATATCTTGAAAATCCTGCCTCTTCTGTACCACCACAGGGGTCGGGAGCTATCGCTAATCCATCAGTTGACAGCTGTTTCTTGAGCACTGATTAGGCGCCGGGCAGGGCTCTGGAGCAGTGGTGTTGGTGCAGTCTTCCCAAGAGGCAGCTCCTTGAAGGGACCTCTGGCCAAGAATCACATTCTACAAATGGTGGTGATGCAGTAACTCCACGGATTGCTGGGGGCGGGCGGAGAGCTGGGGTCTAGACACCAAAGCAATGTGTCTAGAATAATGATTTTTTTTATTATTTTTTTGTGGTACGCAGGCCTCTCACCGTTGTGGCCTCTCCCGTTGCGGAGCACAGGCTCTGGACGCGCAGGCTCAGCGGCCATGGCTCACGGGCCCAGCGGCTCTGCGGCATGTGGGATCCCCCCGGACCGGGGCACGAACCCGTGACCCCCACATCGGCAGGCGGACTCTCAACCACTGCGCCACCAGGGAAGCCCAGAATAATGATTTTTTAAAAATATTCACGTGAAGCCAGGAGAGGCCAGGGAGCTAGGGGTCTTGACTTCCGCCCTTACCCTAACCACAGATGCTCCGTTTGATCTGAGCCTTAATTCCAATTTCGTCACATATCAGTTTTATTACTTGAACAAGCCGTATCACCTCTTTTTCTACGGCACTAACTATAGAGATGATGAACCTTGTTCTAAGTAATAAAACTCATTGTAACAAAACTAGACTTAACGCCCAGACACGTATGAGCCAAAAGAGTAACCTAGACCTCTTTTGTGAAAGCACGTGAAAAAACATTTGGAAAATTAAGGTGGGCATAATTTTTTTTTAAGTTTTGAATGCCAGGACATGGGACTTAATTTTTAATCAACAGGGAACCAATAGAAACTATAAAGAGAGCAGTAGCATGATCAGTGTTACTCTATGAAGATTAGCCAGCCTGCAAAATACAGAACAAACTGTGAGACGAAGAAACAGAGAGGCAGAGAAATAACAATGATTACAACAGCAGAAGTCCAAGGTGGGAGTGGAAACAGTGTAGAAAGAAAGAGAAAAGGAAAATAGGATAAATAAGAGTAAAAAGAAACCATGGTAACGCTTAGTGACTAATCTGAAGTAGCTCCTACCCTGAGTAACTGGGAAAATGCTGACACCACTAATAGGAATAAGATGGTCCTGAGGGGGTCACGGGACAGCAAATTCGTTCAGCACGTCAACCTAGAGAGGCTGTAAGTGCTGGCCCCGTACTGCTTAAGACAGAACAGAAAGGAGGATGTGTGCACTGGACCTAACCTAAGAGTGGTTAAGTTCTGGTATTAACCATCTCTAAAAATAATACAGTCCCCGTAAGTACTATAGGTAAGCATCCCGAATGCTTAATTACAACACGGTGTCTGTACATTATTTTATAATTATTATTACACCGCACTAATAAATTAACACCAGTGTAATTTTCAAAAAGGAGACAGTAAAAGGAGGACAGAGAATAATGCCCTTGTATTGGAAGCTCAGGGAAACTTTCCTGGTCTTCAGTACCTTTATCTTAAAATTCCAATACAAAAGTCTCTGGTTCTTTCATTTCCCTATTCCCAGATACCATGAGCTAGGAGTCCTCACCCAGACTGTTCCAGACAGGATTCTGCATTCCTGTTCCCTTTTCTGCTCCCTCCCAACCTCATTTAGGAATAACTGAAGGTCTCAAAAGAAAAAGTCCACATAGGCCACTCTACTTCCCAAAGGACTTAAACACGCACAAGTCACCACTGGCCAACACAGTACTTGTTTGCTGGAATTCTCAACAAGCCTTACATTTCTCTCCAACGCTCCTTCTCAATATATCAGAATAGCAGCACTGAACTTCTGAAATAGCATAAAGAACACCTGGTCATTTTGTCATAAAAGCTTTAGGTTAAACCCTAACCAGACTTCAGACTCTCCTACTTAGTTACCTGGGGTCATATACACATAAATACAAAGCACAGGACAAAATTTCAGAACCCCCTACACTTCTCAAAACACAACAGGCATATTTCCAACCGCTTACGCTTCTAACGGTGCAGCACAAATTCAAAAAAATTGATTGGCAAGTGCCGGCCTTGCCACTATTCCCACTTCCACAGTGGTGGCAACTGGGTTCGGCATATAGTAGGGGAGTGGACCGACGGCGGTTATATGAACAGGGATTTGCTACAGACAGAGGCACAGAACGCTAAAAGCAAGACCTTCCTGGCAACACGAGGTGCCGCCGTGTAGAAAACATTCACTGGTGTGACCTTTGGTTTCCTGTATGGTTTACACATTTGGGTAGAACCATGGGATTTACATTTGCAGTCACGAAAGATGCAGAGCTATGAAATTCATTCTGTATTCAAATGGCCATTAGAGAGCTATATATTTAGTCAGGTGAGGCTACAGACATATTACAAATTCAGTAACATAAGGCCAAATCAACGGCACGTCCTTTGTCCCAAAAACAACGCATAAAGATTGAGATTTCCAAGCTGGAAAGGGATGATCATGGAAACTGTATGGGAGAGGCATCTAAAAGGTAGCTTAAAGGCCCAGAAGCCATAGGGAGCTGCACGATTTCATAAATACTGAGAAAGAATGATTGCAAATCACCCACCAAGCCCATTACATGTGTCAGAACTCGGGAAATTCGAGGAGAGTAATTTTTCGCCTGAGATAGTGACTGCCAAGAGCGAACATGCCACAGTTTCTCACAGGAGTGAGGAAACCGACACAGGGCTGGTGGCAGTCGATCAGCGGCCCAGGAAGAGTCCACCCGCCCAGGCCAAGTGCACGCAGCACTCCTGGGGAAGCCAGCAGGCAGCCTCAGAGCGCAGGCGCACGCCGCGCCTGGGCGGCTCGGGGAGGAGACCCGCAGGCTCCGCCCGGGCCTGACGGCGCAGCGGCTTGGTCCACACTTGCCTGTATCATCCTGCAGGCACGTGACACGCAGGCAACAAAGGGCACGAGGGGAAGAGCAGCCGCACTTCTCTGCTACCCGCGAGTATCAGAGCAACCCAGCCCCCGCCCAGGTCTTTTTTTTTTTAACTTTTTATTTTATATTGGAGTAGAGTTGACCAACAGTGCTGTGTGAGTTTCAGGTGTACAGCGAAGGGATTCAGTGATACGTATACATGTATCTCTTCTTTTTCGGATTCTTTTCCCATTTAGGTTGTCACAGAATACTGGGCGGCTTGTTCTTAAGCATCCCAGGAATGTTTCCTAACGCAGTCATCTCTGGGAGTCTGCATTCTCCCAGACCACGCAGCGTCCCTCCTGGTGGAGAGGACGTTAGCTGCAGTAAGACACCCTCTGTCGGTTCTTCCCAGGTCTTGGATGGACTCATATGGTGAAACTGACCAGCCCTGCTCTTTCCTGAAGTCGGTCCAGCCATCTCCACTGACCAAGAGAGACAGGGTGTGTCGAACCCACTGGGCCTTGTTCCTGCCTTGGGAGAAGAAAATACACCACCACGATTTTTTTTCTGTGAAATCTTCCTGTGGTCAAGAGCGGTAACTCAAACTTCCAAAATCTCCGGTGACTCTCATCTGCTTGGCCACTTGGTGGAGGACCGCCGTTTCACGTTTCCCAGGCAGCATTTTTTCCCCGTATTGTTTTAGACACGCTGCCATTACAATCACTCGCAATTGACCAGTAATTGTTGCAGAAGCCGGGCTCCCCTGCCAGGGCCACCCAGTTGCTGGACAGCACCCAGATGAGTACAGGAAGTTCCAGAATCCAATCAAAGAGAGACCCCATCAGTATCCAGGTTTCTCTTTATGAAGTTGGGCCAAGGCTTGCTTCAATGCGATACCACCCTCCCACAGAGCAGACACAAAGGCGCCCGTTTCAGCTGCGATTCAGGCCCCCGAAATGCCCCTGTAGGGAAACTTTGGGTGGGGAGATTCAGCCATGATCACTCATTCACGATCGGAGATCTTGTTTTTGCAATCAGCTACTTAACTGTAGTGGGTGTGGGTACCCACGTGGCATCCGGAAAATGGGAATAACAACATTTTCTTTCACGAGTGTGAGGATCATCTTTACTTGAGAAACAAAGCTGAGGTGCCTCCTACAGCCTCAGCGAAGTAAGAGACCAGCCCCAGGGAGGAGAACGTCTCCAACGCGTCACCCGACTGGGTTTTTGATTAAACTTGAATCACACGTGGAAAGCGCAGACACAAACCCTGCACTAATCAGGCCCCAGTAATTCTCCTGTCTTCCAAGCTGTTCGAAAATGGGCAACCCAGAGTAACAGGGAACGGAGCAAGGACTTCTGAACAGGGTGACCTTAGCCAGAGACCTAACCTGCTCTGTGTAAAATGGCATGAAAAGGACAAAGCGTCCCCATCACCTGGTTAGGAGGTTTGGACAGAGTAGGTGCTCAACACAGGTTTGCCCCTGATACAACCTCCCCTTCCATCTACTGATAACAACGTCGGTCATATTAACCACTGGCATTTCTTGGCTGCTTTGAGACATGAAGTATCTGGCAGCTGACGTCCGTGGTTTGGGACGTGGAATTCCCGCCTCCAGAACTTACCAAACCCCTGAGAATTTCTAAATCACAACACGAGCGCTCTGCCGCCCGGGTCTGGGGAAGTCAGGCCTGCAGCTTGCGCTCGCCAGCACGGAGGCCTCCCGCCCACTGGACACGACACGGTCCCGGGCACACGCGACTTCACGCGTCCCTAAGAATGACAACCCGGCAGGCAGACAGAGTGTGGGTGCAGGGCTGCCGGTCCGGCTGCCGAGAAACAGGAGTCTCAGTCTCGCCACATCCGTCCAGTGGGGACGGGACTGTTTCGTAAAAGAGAGCTTCCCTCCCACACCTCATTGCTGCTGCTTTTTTTTTTTTCGGTACGCGGGCCTCTCACTGTTGTGGCCTCTCCCGTTGCGGAGCACAGGCTCCGGACGCGCAGGCTCAGCGGCCATGGCTCACGGGCCCAGCCGCTCCGCGGCATGTGGGATCTTCCCGGACCGGGGCACGAACCCGCGTCCCCTGCATGGGCAGGCGGACTCTCAACCACTGCGCCACCAGGGAAGCCCTTCATTGCTTCTTTAATGCTGCCTTTCGGGCCCCAATTATTCATTTATTTCAGTTCGTTTCTTCCTTTGGTATCAATTTAGCTTTCTGCCTCTCAGAACATATCCCAGTGACTGAAAAAATGGGAGAATCTGTTTAGAGGATGCTCTGTGTGTATGTATGTGTTTCTGTGGGTAGCGTGTACCTGCGTTTGTGATCGGGGCAATGGTAAGTCATGGTTGACCCGGCCTCTCAGAGCTAAAGGGGTTAATAGTTCCCACTGGGTGTGGGTGCAGGTACCCCCCAGCCTGGCGCTCCTCTAAATGCAGGCATTTGTGACAGGGCAGGCCCTCCCTAGGGATGCTCTCGCTCTGTGACATCTCTAAGGGAACCCTGTTGCCATGACTGCTGCCACCCAAGGCGCAGTGCGGTCCAGCTCTCACCCCTCTGCTTCCCCGTGTCTAAACGGTAAAGAGCTGCCCTCCCAGCTAAGAGCGGGCTGTTTCACTAGCGAACGTTTGTGTAGGGTTGTGAGGTGTCACTTTGTCCTGTGTGTTTGCCTGTTTGCTAGACGCCTGAGTGTCACAGAGCCCTGTTCATCTCCAGACTCTCACTGAATCCTGGACGGCGAACAGTTCAAATGATCTTAAAATCTGCGTTTGCCCAAGGATCCAGAAGGAATTTGAGATCGTTTTCTTTATGTGTCTAGTAGATTAATATTTCCTTTATGTTAATATGCAAGTTTATTATTCTTGTTATCTTCATTTAATTACTAAGGAGCCAGGTGAGACGATCTTGCGTTTTAATGATCCCTGGCAGAAAGTACACGTGAGGGTCACTCCGGACACGCCATCTCTTTCAAGGCATTTTGCCAAAACAGCCTGAAGTTAATTAATTAATACTGGGAAATCCCCTGCCAGTCCAGCTTTGAGAGAGGAAAAAATAATAGTCTACTAGGCTGTCGGCCAACACACCTCTTCTGTAACAAAAGTCTAATCAGAACTCTGATATCAACTGTCCTTTTTCAAAGAGTAGCTGATACAGAAGTCGTGATACGGGATAAAGTTACAATAAATGGCGGGCCCAGTCCCTTTCTGGTACGATATATGGCATCTGTGTCAATCTCCCTCATAAAGGAGACGCTGGTGGCTACGCTGGAGTTTGTGTTGATTCAACACAGCTTCCACGGATCGTGATGTCACATTCAGACGGGCCCTGTGCTCACCTGACAGGTAACACCTGGGCGGGAAGAGAGCAGCCCAACTTGACCTCCTGGTGCATGAGCTCAGGGTCTGGTGATGGGCAAAGATGTGGGGGGACGGAACGGTGCAGATCCTGCCAACCACCGTGTGTGGTACGTCTCAGACCAAGACAGAGCAACCGAGAGGCAGAGAGAGAAGGAGAGAGATGGGGGCGGGGGTGGGGAGGGGACGGGACAGAAAGAACCAGAACTGGGGGTTGGGGGTGAACTCAGCCCCGCTCCACCGGCTGCTGCTTGAGAACTGTTTCCCTGGCTGCGGTTGCCGTGCAACTGCTTCCTGCAATGAGCGGCCTTGATTTTCCTCCTCGTCTGTCCCTCCCCCTCTGTTAACCTCCTGTTTGCTGAGCCAGCGAGGAGCCGCCACCTCAGCTGGAGGAGGGACGCACCCAAGCACACCGGGCATCGCGCCACCCTGGTCCACCTGAGGCTCTGGGGTAGCGACAGATAACTGCGTGTAATTATAACCTATATGTCTCTATCTAAACTTAGGTGTTTATTTATGGCTGTATACTATGTTTGTATGTTTACTTATGTGTATCATATTTACGTTCTATAATATACACGCGTCTCCTAAATCACTTGGAGGCCCAGATGAGTAAACACGGATTTATGAAGAGGTCACTCTCTCAGCACTTTGCACACCTACACACACGTATGTACACACACGTGTACACAAGTAACCACATATCGACACACCCAACCTATCTCTGCAACGAGAAACAAAGAAGGAGGTAGAACACTTATGTCTATGTGTATAAAACCTGGCAAAATGGCTGAAAAATCATAGCTTCACAGCACATTTCGTGAGTGAGTGAATGGTGACACATCGTTACACTGACAACTTCGACCAAACAGGAGACAAATGTGTGTCCTGCAGAGCAAAGGCCCAGGAAACATGGGTTTGGGGTCATGACTTTATGTGACGGGTGAGCAGCTGCCTTAATACAGTCGTCTCATTTCTAACAGTCACCACTGTGACCGCTTACATGCAGCCAGCGCTCAGGAAGTATTTTTAGGGGTGGGGAGAAAAGGAAGGGTTGTCCTCTCACATTCCAAAACCACCAAAATAGAGTACTGATAAATAATTCTATGTTAAAAAGTGTGTGTGTGTGTATATATATATACATATATGTACATATATATTATACAAAATGTGTAACAAATATATGTGACAAATATAACAAAACGAGTTTTCCACTCTAAAGTACAGTTACTCATTCTTACGTGTTAAAAATAAATGTACATTAAATATTATGCTAAGCAATCCACATAGTAACAGAGATTTAATATTGTGGAGAAATATTTCTCATAGGGGAGAAATATTTCACTGATTGACTTAATTTTGATTGTGGTCCAAATCTATACTGTCTTGATGTACCTTTTTCTTTTTTCACTTCTAAGAACTGGATTACAAATTTTTCTCTGAGAAACATCTTGAAATCCCTAAACTTTACTCAGTGTTTCTTTTCACATTCAGTTTAAGAGAAGGGAATTTTCTTACGACAAAACATTCACTCAGACCTAGAACTCATTCATACTTGCTGAGGCTAGAAGGTATGGTAAAGATACTGCTACCATTTCACCAAGGGGCACTTAACGGAGCTTTTTTTTTTTTTTTTTTGCTGTACGCGGGCCTCTCACCACTGTGGCCTCTCCCGTTGCGGAGCACAGGCTCCGGACGCGCAGGCTCAGCGGCCACGGCTCACGGGCCCAGCCGCTCCGCGGCACGTGGGATCCTCCCAGACCGGGGCACGAACCCGTGTCCCCTGCATCGGCAGGCGGACTCTCAACCACTGCGCCACCAGGGAAGCCCCGGAGCTTATATTTTTAACCAAGTTCCACAGACCCTCCTATGTGCTAGGAACACATCATTCGACGATCCTACAGGACCTTGGTATTATCTTCACTGTGCAGGAAACCGGTTCTGAGCTCAGTTGGGAGAGTTGCCCCCAAACACAGAGCCTGTGAACCACAACGGGGGAAGCAGATCCTAGAGCCCAAATTCTCATCCACCCAGCTGGAGTCCCACCTGCTTGGCCACAGGGGAGAACCAGCTCTGCTTTGAGCCAACCACGCTCAACCACTGTAAAGTGACAAGTGACACACGCATTTTGAAGTATTAAAGAGGGAAGTCTTCCGACTAGGGTATCCGAAATGTGTCTCAAGGGTAAGCTTTCTGCGTTTTCTTGTGTAACTAATCATTCTACCAGAACAAGACTCACTTAGCATTTTGTATTAAGAAAAAGAAAAAAAATGTTAAATAGAAAAGACAAGTGGCTGAGAGGACCCCACCGAGAACCCTTTAGAGAAAGCAACCCGCTGGGCAGGGGCGCCTGTATTAGCCTATCAGTCAGACTCATTTCTCAGCCAGGAGCCACTGGGCTGAATGAACAGGCTGTAGTTTTGGTTGAAAGGAGAGAAGAGAAGATGATTTGAAAGAAAAGAATGATGAGAACGATAGGATTCTTGAAAAGAGCAAAGGGCAGAAAAAGATAATGCCAAAGTGAAGTCAGAGAAGAGAAAGCTGGGAGGAGGAGAAAAACTGAAGACGAGAAAGACAGCTTCCAGAAAAGACAGAGGAACACGCTCTTCTAGTTCTTTCTTCACATTTTTATAAACTTCGAAACTGTGGTCACTTTCACTGAAAAGTATTGTGTACAGTATGTAAATCCTTTAGTCCCAGGAAAGGATGCTTCTCTTGCTACTGCTGAAACTTGGCCACACCAAACAGAATGTCTTGCTTCCACGTGTATGGATTATTAATAATTGCATTCCTTGTGATTTTCATCAGAGCGAATAGAGAAGTTTCTGCAAGGCCTCAGAGGAAGCTGAGGGAGTCCATGTCTGTGAAAGGGAGTTATTTTTGGAGAGTGGGTCACCCCATCCCAGGAGAGGCCCTTATCAGCTACAGGGTACCTCTCAGAGATCACCAGAGAGGCCATGTGCCTCCCATGGAGGACAACAAAAAGGAATTTAGATGGCCCAAAGACAAACACCTCTTGTACCTTTGACATGTTAAATTCTCTGCAAAATATTTGATGTCGCAGAATACCTACCTTAGTAAAAATAATTTGAATCCTTCCTCCACACTTCAGTGAACAATATTTAGCTCATCTCTACCTGCTTCCTTCCTGCTCTGATTTAATAAATACATAGACAAACATAAATTTTCACTAAAAAAAAAATCACATTTGACAAAATCTATTTTCTAATTTTCCTGTGTTTCCATTGATGACATGATTTAAAATGGGAAGGAAAAATATTATTTCACCTGATTTTTAAGTTCTTAAAAGTACATTTTGGAGCTTCCCTGGTGGCGTGGTGGTTGAGAGTCTGCCTGCCGATGCAGGGGACGTGGGTTCGTGCCCTGGTCCGGGAAGATCCCACATGCCGTGAGCAATGGCCACTGAGCCTGCGCATCTGGAGCCTGTGCTCCGCAACGGGAGAGGCCACAACAGTGAGAGGCCCGCGTACCGCAAAATAAAAATAAAAATAAAAAAAGATTTTTTTAAAAAAAGTACATTTTGGGGGAATTCCCTGGCGGTCCAGTGGTTAGGACTCAGCGCTTTCACTGTCAGGGCCCAGGTTGGATCCCTGGTCGGGGAACTAAGATCCTAAAAGCTGTGTGGTACAGCCAAAAAAAAAAACAAAACAAAAAGTGCATTTTTGACTGAAAAAGGAGAGCATCCAAATGTATAACTCACTCTTTAGAATATTCATAGACCGACCATTCTCTCTCCTAGAAATCTGGATCCTGTGATTATACTGCTAGAGAATTTAATTTAGTCTATGATATATAGACAAATACTAGACTTGGATTTGGTTTCTTTTTTCTTAGTCTACAGGGCATTCTTCTAGGGAATCATCTGGCCTCAGTTTAAAATCTGTTAAAATATGTCCCCAAGCATTGAGGCTTATGAGGGATTCTAGGATTTTTCCAAAGAGAGCTGTGAAAACATGCGTTTTCCCAAGCTACCTCTTACTCTATATTTCCCTGTGTAGGTTGCTACAGTTCCAAGGTTTGGCTCACACCAGCCCACGTGCCCCGTGTTTCTTGCTCCCCTCGGCAACCTCTGAGGACCCCAAAGGAGCCCTCCAACCTGCAGACCTCCCAATTCACATCCTAACCCACAGAGCTGTTCCCAAGCTCGTCCTGCCGGCCCTCTATTACCACCACCGGTTTCTTCTCTCGGAGGTCAGAGAAATTAAAATGTTGCCACCATCTGTTGGATAAAGAACAAAATTGCACTACTTGGAAAGGGTATCTTGAAAATTGAACTGGAGTTCTCAAATTTCTGATTTTTATTTTGACTTGATACTATAACATTTTATTTCTAGCGTTCTACCTTATTTTCTTAATTTTTTTCCCACTGGGTGATATACATGTCAGTTATCTGATGCCTCCTGGACATCTCCTGGTTGCCTAAAATGAACCCTAAACTTACTACATCTAAAATGGAATGCAAGCCTCTATCCAAAACAAAACAAAGTTAAAAAACAAATAGTTCTTTTCCAAGGTTCTAGGTTCCAGGCAAGAGCTCAACCATCCCCGAACCCCAGGACACGTCCCTTCCTGCCACCAGCCTCAGTCGGCCTGTCACAGATCTGGATACGAATTCCTAAAGAGTGCTACAACTTGGTCACTTCTCTGTATCCACCACCTCCTGCTGGGACTTCCGAAATCCTCCTGATTTTCCAGAGCTCCCAGGTCCCTTCCCTTAATCCATTCTCCATGCTGCAGCCAGCAGGGTGATCACACCAGCACCAACCTGATTCTGTTACCCGCCCCTAGACTTACATCCTTCAGGGACCTCCCCCACTGTTGTTCAAATAAGACAATAATCCTTAAGGGGCACCAGGTCATGCCTGCTTGGCCCCTGCTGTCTCTCCTGTCCCGTTCTCCCCGCGCCCCCGTCCCCCGGCTGCAGCCCCCGTGTCCACGCTTCTGACGACACCCTTCCCCACCCTCCTCACCCAGGTAACTCCTATCTCAAGAGTCACCAGTAAACAAAAATGCAGTGAATGGAATTCCTCATCGACACTGTCCTTGCTTTTTAGATTATTTAGGTGAAAATATGACAAGATTCAGAGTCCTCTCAGGAGCCAGGTGTGAATTTTCTGCCTTCCCTCATCAGGGGGAAAGGTAAGATGAACATACAGGTGAGATGAACTAAGTTAACTGGAGAAGAAAAGAACTGGGAAAAGCCCTTTGAGAGGTTTCGTGTCTTCCTCTATTACACGAAACAGGTAAAGTTCTCATGAAAGAATATACATCAGCAGTGGACGTTTTCTGACGTTCGAGGATTTGGGTTTGGTTTCTTTTTTCCTAGAGTGCACAGGACGTTCTTCTAGGGAATCATCTGGCCTCATTTTAAGAATCTGCCCCCTTACGTAGTGGCCATCACAATCCTCAGTCATGCATAAGATGTGTTTCCTGCTTTTAAAATACCTTCATTTCACAGCATTTTGACCTACAGGCAATGCAACCAGTTTATACCAGGTCAGAATAACATACCTTCAGGGGCTCACTACACTGAACTCTGGGGAAGTCATTTTCAGACATTCCTTTGTTGCAAACCTTTCAAAACCAAGTAAAGATGTTTGTTTTTCAAAAGGTTGCTTAATGATCATTCTTTGTGACATTACATGATGGAAAGTCAACAATCTGACATTTGCCATATAAGAAAAACAGAAAGATGGGGCTGAGAAATACGATAACAAGAGCTGCGACTGCAACAGCCAGGAAGTCTGGGCTGGTTTCTCGGTGCAATTTGTTTCTTTTAGTCTGGCAAAGGTTTTGGCTTTGGTTTCGTGTTCTTTGATTATTATTATGCCTGTCTACTAGTGGAAACTGCAAGTACTCTTTCTGTCTCTCCACCCTGAGGGAGTGGAGAGAAGAAATATGCCAGATCTGCTTTGAACTCGGGTTTAGAAAGAAAACAATCCCAGTTTTGACTCCAAACACCCAGAGGGCTACTGATCCATTTCACCCCATTCACTACACAGTTGCCCCATGACTGACTCAACCCACCTGGGCAGGAAAGCCCCTGAGGGCACCATGAGGGGCAAGGATGGGACCCAGAGACACATCGTGTGATCTCCTGGAAGCCCTCTGTTCAGGGTGAGCCACCCGCTTTATTGCTGGTGGAGTGGGCATGTCACAGAGATGCCAAAGTTTCTCTAGTTGCATGGAAGCCCTCAGTAAAGTCGTCCCAGGACCCCTTGGCCTCAGCAACAGGAGGTTATAAACCCTGCTTCCTCCGGGGGGTCGTTGATCAACAGCTACGTGTTCAAGTGGAACCAGCTACACCTAGTGTGTTTCTTTCCTGTGGCTCAAGCTTTACGGCCAAATGGACCCACAACTATACTCCTTGTCCTTCATGTGCAGTGACCGTATCTATCGTTGTAAGACTGTCAGCATGAACTGGACAGCGTCTTCCAAAGGAAAACGCCAAGGTGAACTTCTTTTTCCATTTTTTTTTAAATTGAAGTATAGTTGATGTACAATATTATGTAAGTGACAGGTATACAATATAGTGATTCACAATGTTTAAAGGTTATACTCCATTTATAGTTATTATAAAAATATTGGCTATGTTCCCTGTGCTGTACAATGTATCCCTGTAGCTTATTTTATACATAATAGCTTATAGGAGGTGAACATTTTTGAAATGTAGAGAATATGGCTATATCAATGTCAAGGAATTTTCTTTTTCAACGGCATATCTTCTAGTGATTCCTAATGCACAATTAAAATGTATAACTTGTACTTAAACTATCTTATGAATTAGTCATAGCACAGTAGCACTCAGGAAGGAAAAGCAGTTTCATGAACTCTGTTACTGAGACATTTCTTTATACAATTAGCTTAGCGTGTACTGGTTTTCCGTGGCTACGGAACAGACCGACAGATTACGACAACCTCGGCAGCTTCAGACCATGCGTGCTGATGGGCTCAAGGTTCTTCGGGTCAGAATTTCACACACAGGGTGGCTGGGTCTCCACTCAGGGTCTCACAGGAGTGAAACTCAGGCACTGGCAAGACCGGGCACGTCTGGGGCTGGGGCCTCCTCCAGGCTCACCCACCTCGCAGCAGGATGAAGTCCTTGGGGCTGCAGGACTGGGGTCCCCAGTCCCCTGCTGGCTGTCAGCTCCTACGGGCCACTCTCGGTTCCTGCCACATGGCTCCTCCAGCTGCAAAGTCAGCAGCAGAAGATCTCACACAGGACCGTTTCCTGCTACTCTGACATCTAGATCTGGGTTTAAAGGGCTCACGGGATCAGCTCAGGCCCATGGAGGATCAGTCTCTTCTTAAGGTCCCCTGTGCCTCAGAACCGGACCTGGTCACAGGACGTGCTCCATCCTCGTCACAGGACGCGCTCCATCCTGGTCACAGGATGCGCTCCATCCTGGTCACAGGCCCAGGGATGCGGGCCATGGACCATTTTGTTTCAAACCTTTGAGTGGAGACAGGGTTCTGAAATGGTTTGAAATCTATCAAGGAACACCCATGTCCACAGAGTCACCTGTTGGCTTTCTCCCCAGGTGTCTGGACTCCAGCGCATCCCAGTGGAGGGCACCGGTCTGAATGCCGAGATCTGAGGCAGGCCTGGGGAGAGCGCAGCTCCCCCTCCGTCACCGAGGTCCCCTGCCCGGCTCCTGGTGGCCTGGGCAGCTGGCTCAGGCCACGTGAGGCTGTGCTCCGGCTGGCGTCGCCCCTCCTCCGCCACCTCTTCCCGGTTCTATTTTCGTTGCCTGGATGTTACTCATTTGTGTGCATCTTCTGACACCTTTAATTGCTCTCCTCTTCCCACGCCTATTAAGTTTTCTCACCCTTTGATATTGGCATTAGGAACATTTTAAATAATTTGCCAAATAATGTTTTCCCACTGCTGTTTTCTGTAAGTTGCCTTGCTTTGCCTTTAACCCTGTATTAATTTTGCCATAAAGTGTCAAGCTGCATGGAACGAGGTTATTTTACACATGAGATTGGAGGCCTCCTTAGATCTGAAGTCTTATTTCTTCTTACGGTTATGAACTCAAAGAAGAGGCGATTTCATATTGCACGTTTGCTTTGAAATTCAAAATTGATTTTAAAAATGGTTCCATAGGGGCTTCCCTGGGGGCGCAGTGGTTGAGAGTCCGCCTGCCGATGCAGGGGACACGGGTTCGTGACCCGGTCCGGGAAGATCCCATGTGCCGCGGAGCGGCTGGGCCCGTGAGCCATGGCGGCTGAGCCTGCGCGTCCGGAGCCTGTGCTCCGCAACGGGAGAGGCCACAGCAGGGAGAGGCCCGCGAACCGCAAAAAAAAAAAAAAAAAGATTCCATCTTAGGGCGCACAGCAGGGTGTGCTTACCCCATGGAGTCCGAGCACCAACTCCAGCAAGGAGTTAGGACACTTTTCCAACGCTGAGATTCTCTCAAACTGTCCGTGAAGCTGAAACACAGAATTCTTATCATCAACAACAAGTCTTCAAATCCTGCCACACTTCACTGGTGCCCTTTTGAGATGCTCTGAGGTGTGGATCTGTTTCTGCCTCCTGTGAATAGAGACCCTCACTCTTTCTTGTGGCTCTCACCCCTGGGGCACAGTTCCCGCAGCCGAAGAGCAGAGATCGGACGCAGCTCTCGGACATCAAAAGAGTGGACAGGAGCAGGTTTACATGCTTTACACGGTCCAGAAAGTCTGCCCTCACCTCTTTCATCACGTCTGCGACCTTTGCGATCCGATGGACGGAATCCATTTCTACCCAGGAGCAGAGGAAATGGACCTACGCAATTTCTGCAAAATGTGGCCCACTTTTCTTAAGACACGCTGGTGCCCTCTGCACCGGGTAGAAGGATGCTGTTTGCTCTCCACTTTGTTCCAAAGCACAACTTTGGACTCATCTTAACTGTGAACTGAGAAAACAAAGAGCAAAGTGTCCTAGAGGGAACCTTAGAAACTAGGAGAAGGGGAAGTTCTGGGAAAGACCCCACAAAAGAAGTCAAAGACGGAGAGTTTCTAGAGCACTTTCCTGAATTTAAAAGAGGTGCAACTGAAAACAAGATTCCCTGGAGTCCTGTGACCGAAAGTCTAAAAACATAAGAGTGCATTAGACTGGCAAGTGCCCACAATCACACTGAATGAAATGAAAGTCTGCTGTCTCCTACCCCAGCCTAACTTCACCCTACAGCGCACATGGCAAGGCGCAGTTTACACGGACGTCTCACATTTACACACAAATGAATTGTAATCCACTATCCTCCAAAAGTGTGGTTTTTGTTTTTACTTTGTAGACACACAAAGAGATGCGTCAAAGCCTTTTCATCTGTCAAATCACCAGGACGAACTATTTGACTGTGACTTGAAAAGGATGCAAATGAGAAGGTCCGACTTTTTAGAAAACCAATGGATATAACCTAAAAATATCTAACCACTTGCTAAGACCTTGAGATCCTTTCTTCTCATCTATCCGAGGTAGGCAGAATAAAGGCCGCCTAGGGACGTCCGTGTCCTAACCCCTGGGACCTGTGAACAGGTTGCCTTACACGGCAAAGGGGAATGAGGCTGCAGATGGAATTAAGGTCGCTCATCAGCTGACCTGGAGATGGGGGCAGTAGCCTGGACTGTCCAGGTGTGCACCGTATATCCCAAGGGTCCCTAAAAGGGGAGGACGGGGCCACAGGAGGAATGCTTAGACGTTTGCTCAGATCATCTGGTTGTTCCCCAGAAGTCTGTGGTCAGAATTCTGCTGTAAGTAAGGACACAGGCTCAGGCTCCCTGAGACTCACCTGGTGCATTGATGAGATCCTGGCTCCCCTCCCTCATCACTGCAGGGGAGACCCAGGGCTCCTGGTCGGCCACTCGGTCCCAGCTCAGCCCCAGAGCTGTACTGCTGGGCGGGGAGCCCCCCTTTTATTGAAGGAAATGGCTTTCCAAAGAGCACGCACCTTGAAATACATTGCACTCAGGGCCAACCAAGAAAAGAAAAAGAGAGAGAGAGATGGTATTTACGGGAGGAACCCAAAACAAAAATGAAGCTGAGAGAAGGACAGGAAGACTTTATGTAACTCTCACCCCCCAAAAGAGTACAAAACAACCTGGGAGATCAACGGCTGCTGTGAAAGGGCAATTTAGGCCTTTTGTTCAGTCATTCAACAAACATTCATGGAGTGCTTGCGATGTTCCAGACGGCTCTGAGGATGAGAACACGAGTTCTATTCTATTACACTGTAAGATCTCTCCTCGGAAATGACATTTCCAGGACCACCTTCCGTGACTCAGTCGGCTCTGGCTCCCCGGGATGCTGCATGTCCCGCCGGCTCTGAGATATGAAGGCTGCTGGCCCAGGGACCGCATTTCGAAGAGTAAAGGGCTGGGACCCAGGACTCACGGCCTGTTTCATCCACCCCATTTCACCACAGTTCTCCTGAGATCGTTTATAAAATCCCTGCAACGGGCTAGGTTCCCTGTCACTCCTGTACACTGCACAAGGCAATACTATTTTTTGATGCTGACCTTTGTAAGTATCATAAAAAGGGGGATGATGAAACTCAAGAACAAGGTGTATTTTCATTTGTGTGTGTGGGAAAGACATTTGGATGAGGTGGAGATCTGGAAACGCGGTACCTACATTCATCGAAGCAGAAGGACTCAAAATGCCAGCAGCTTCCAGCGCTCGCACGGATTAAGCAAGCAGGTGCTTTATTTGTCAGCAGGATGTGGAAGCAGACCCACCAGAAACCAGGGATGGGAGGCTTGAAATCCGCTCTCAGTGAAGGACAGCCCTCCGGCCAGGGCACAGGCAGCAGCACGGAGTGGAAGAAATAAACCAGGCCCGTAACTGACCCGCCAGAGACAATAAAGCTCCAGGAGCGTCGGGTTTACGACCGTGTTTTACAAAGTGCGGTGCCTGGAACTGCTCCCGAGTGCCCAGTTCAGGATCACGCTCCTGTCTCCCCTTCCTACTTTATACGAGGTGATCATATCTTTTATTCACAGAGCTGGGAACGATGTCCTTGAACGTACCAACTGTAGACGTTTCGATCATTAAAGCTTGATTATAAAATCTCCCCGAAGAACAAACGGGGAGGGGCCATGCTGGCTTTATAAAAGTTCCATTAGTCCTGGGAGCAAAGTCACCACGAAACCCGAATCCCAAACACACCGTGGAAGCATCGCTGACTGCAAAGGACAGAGTGGCTGTGACCTTTCACACAGAGCCATTTGTAAGTGAATTAAAGGTACAGCAAAGGATTAAAATTATGGCCGTGAATCCACAATTTTGGGTAGACAGATACTACTCCACAAGCGGAGAACTTAAGTGAACAGTGAGGTTACCTATTTAATTACAGATCTGCAGAAGATTTCTTTTAAAATCCTGACTCTGCATCCGTAAAATACTTTAAAATGTATTTTAAGTGGCCAATTATCTCTTCACGTGAAAGTGCTATTTCCTTTAATAAATAAGAGGAAATACATCCCATTGAGAGGGTGATCTCTTCTTAGCTCGCACAAACGCACAGTATGGATATGCTAATAAAGTATTTTCAAGGAGCAAAAAAATTACCATTTTCTGCAGATGACAATGTAATGGTTAACCAGTAAAATAGTTCCCTCATTAATTACAATTGCTGTAATTATAATCGCTGTATCATCATTAACAGCTAGATAATAGCTGTACCACTATTAATACTAAGGCACAAAATCAATTTAAATTTAGTCAGAACTTTTGTTATTATCAAAAAGTTATTAAGACTCCTTTTATGTATAATTGTAATTGGCCCCAAGGCATTCTAAATAGTTGAGCCAATTCTTAAAGCGTCAGATATCATAAAATCAACCTTATTTTCTTCCCCCAAAGCTCGTACAGTTTCTTCAGCAAAGTATTAGAGTCTTCACTTTTTTTTAAATGTAGAGAAATGTTAAAATAATTTAATTCTAAACAAGACCCTTGGAGACTATCTTACGTCTCTGGTGAAGTATCTTAACTCTGATTAAAATCCCACATAATAACTACCACTTCTAATGAAAGAGGATCTTACTCAGTAACACATCGGAACATCACTTGCAAGTATTAATACTTTGGAGTTCATATACTGAGCTTTAAAAGTAAAAAGGATTTCAGGACTAATAATAAAGCTAATATTTATGGAAGGTTTTCCATGTGCCGAGAACCATGTTCTGCATTTTACATTTATTCTGTCATTTGATTCTAAGGGGTATTTGCATTTCTTGTTATTGTGGTTCCCATTTACAGATGAGAAGCCCAACATGCTAAAATGTGGCAGTTTCAGAACTGACCTTAAATCACGCTGAGCCCACTGCTAACCAACAGGATATGTGAATGTATTGCTCTGACCCTTCTTAAATGTAACTTACTCAAAGGTATGTTTCACAGAGTTTGAGCCAGTCCCAAACAAGCCCTCTAAAACCTGGTCACGATCTCCTGGCGTAAGATAATGCTTTTTTAATTGAAACGAAATTCTCATTTAACTCTCTTCTGGGACAAACATAAAGGAAGAATATTAAGTGGAAATGGACTTGCAAAAAACAAAGTAAAACAGATTTATGGTTTCTAGCACAATTAAGTAGTTCAGCTCACTAATATAGTTTTCCTGTGCATCCTCCGGGGCCCTGGTGGCAAACAGGCTCACACTCAGACCGGGAAACGTGCAGAGTGTCGCACAGAGAGAGGCTGTCCTCCAAGGCGTGCGCAGGGCAGGGGACCCAAGAGGGATGAACAAGCCAGGTCTCCCAGCACCCGGGGGGAAGAGGGTAGCTCCTGGGAGGCCCCTGACCGGAGCTGTGGCTTTAACCCCACAGCGACTCTTCCTGGAGGCACTCGGGGTCCAACACACCAACCTCACGGCCTTCCCCCGTTTGGTCTCCCCCAGGGCCTTGCAGCCCCTGAACCCGACCTGAAGTCCGGGGAAGGGGCAAGGCAGGTGGGGAAGAGGCAGATGCAACAGTGTGGAGGATGGATTTGGAGGGACAATATCCACCCCATCCTCCCTAGAGAATAGGAAGCCAGAAGTTTGTATTTTAAAATACCTATTGAAGTTCTAACCTAATGAATTTGTAAACTTACGAAAAATAACTTATTCTGCCCAAAGCCATTCCTCGACGTCCCAATCCTCAAGGTCCACCAGGGACACAGGGACACAGTGGGTCACTGTACCAGACAGCATCCTCTAAAACCCTGGAGGGATGAACGTCTGTGCTCATCCTGTGTTTGCCCTTGAGACGAGCTAGTCCGTGACATCCGGGGTATGACGACGCAGCGTCGATGCAGAGCGCGGAGACCCGCACGGCAGGGGACTGGGCTTCACGCAGACCTCAGGGGGACCCTGTCACCGTCACCATTTTCAGTGACATCATCCTTAATTTTGAAAGCACGACAATAACAAACCAAATGGAGTCATTTTCTAAGTCTCGAAAATTCATTTCAGATTTTTGAGCGAGACTCCAACCAACCCTATGTGTGCCCAGGTGGGCTGCGGAGGAAACAATGATAGAAAGCCCTCCGTCACACCCTCTAATTACATTTCATCGTAACACTTACCCCTGGCGACCCCCTCATACTGTCTAATCTAATTCCTCTCCGACTGCTGCCCCCAAGAAATTGTAGTGTCTTGGTAATAACAATAACAGGAAATATGTCTCGGTATCTCCTAGCAGATGCTCAATAAATGCTTGTTAAATAAAGAAATATCAATATACATTCATTTCCTGAGATACCGTTTGGTATAAGGCTAACTTGGCGCAAAATGGATAATTTCAGAGCAACTCAGTATCACTCTCGAGTATGTCAACTCTGACAAGATGGGTAAACTAAACTCTCAAATGATGCTACCTGGATATACTGACTGACTTTTGAGGACATTTTATCTGAAAACCTGACCTCCCCCTTGGGGTCCAAAAGTTCTTTTACGTGTCTGGAGGTACACCTAGAATGAGGTATGGTTTGCTTTACAAACTGCCACTTTCAGAGTCTACAGACATTTTTTCTTGGGGGAATCCAAAAATAATCGCACTAAAATGCAAATACCTCTTCTAATTCAAGGATTCTATGAATCTCTGTGTATATTCAGATGAAGATGACCTTCTCTGTCCCATATTTTTTCAATGCTATTAAAAAACCAAATGTACTCAAGTGATGCTTCCTCCGGGAAGCCCTCCATAATTCGTTAAAAGTGCTATCTCTGCTGGATCTCTAGGCTATGCTGACTTGCCTTTCAGATCTTTTTGTAACTTTTCCTACACGCTACTTATTCCTCATACCACACAATTATTAAGAGATTTCTTGAAGACAACAGATGAATTGCCTGTGCTTTGCATCTCAATAGATACCAATCAATGAGGCTGAGCTATACTAGGATCCTTGTATCTAGGACATCTTTTCTAATTGCCATCTTTGACATCTTTTCAAATATCTTCTTTGAAATCCTGGAAGCAAACACAGGCTGGATTGCCCTGTCAAACAGAATTAATGCTATTTAGACCACCTCCAGTGGGGGAGAGAATAAGGCTTTAAAAACATCAGACAGGCTCTTCAAATATTTATCATTATTTACGTGTATGGAAATGAATGCAGATTTCGGACCACATTCTTTCATCTTCAAATTAGAATGCCATTGATCTAGGTTTGAGTTATTTCAAGGAAGAAGGAATGGCACGACTTTCTGTGTGGTTTGCCACACAGAACAGTCAATTTGAAATCTAGAATCTAAAGAATGTGTAGAAAAGCAAATAATGGTCACGTTATACAGTCACAGAGTCTGAGAAGAGGAATCACTGGCTTAAATAGGTGTCAAACAGTGGAATCCATTTTACAGGGATCCAAAAAAATGTATGCAAGGAGCTGCAATGAAAAGTCAGAAAAACAACGTACCTGTGCCTGTGACGAAAACCCAAACCCGCGGAGCTCGCAGAGCTGGAAACGCGGTGGACGGAAGCGCCAGAAATGCAACACGCGGTCTGGCAGGCTCGGACGCCAGATGGAGCACCTGCCCTCACCTCTTTGTGCACCCATACACCTTGGCACGGTCTGCCACATCTGCGAAGAGCCACTCTTGAGAGGGAGATGTGATGGAAAGACAATGGCAACCAAGTCAGCCTGGACAGGGCTTAGCTCGGCCAGGCCGGGGACCGTGTCTTTTTCACGTGTTTGTCTCAGGAGGCGAGATTGCGTCGACTGCTTGAGGGCAACAGGGTGCGCGCAAAGGCAAATCAGCATCTTCAAGGGGATATCTTTTTAAATTAAACAAGCATAAATGTGGCCGTGAAACCCCGAGAGTGTTCAGGGTTTTAAGGATCCACAGAGCTCATTATTCCCAGAATCAACCCGGGCATCCCCTTTCTATACTTTTAAGACTCTAAGTGAAAGTAACGGCAGCCGAATGAACCGTTCAGACAAGTCTAGCATCATTTTCCAGGTGAAGATGGACATAAGACACGTGAGAGGGCTGGATCAGCTAGAATTCAGGGAGCATCTCCTGTCTGCCAGGATGTGAAGAGGACACAGTGACTAAGAATGGTCCCCACGCCCCAGGGGAACGAATAAATAAACCTGGAGTCTGTTCAGTCTGCATTTTTAGTGGGGCCCTAAGGAGGTCAAAACTCCTGCCGGGGAGACACCGCGAGTGGCCCTGGGAGAAGACGGGCCATCAGCTGAGAAGCCAGCGTGTCACAGCACTGGGCTCACGTAAAAGCCCCTCACAAATACGCCGAGAATTGGGCAAATTTTACACCATTTTACAAGCGGCGAACTGAAGCTGGGGGTGGGATGAAGCGCCCAAGCCGTGATGGTGGATTCAGCGCCAGCCAGTCCAGTCCGATCTGGACTCCTGTTCCCGCCTCTGCCCCACACCGCCCCTCCCAACACACACACAGGACAAATGGCCCGGCCAAAGGGCCTCTCGGATATTAAAGGGAGTAAGATGTGCACACAAACGACCGTATCATGAGACAGAATTACGTGGCTAAAGGCAGACTGAATGTGCTAGTATGGGAGAGTTCTCAGCTAATAATAACCGTAATACCACTGATTGAGGATTGACTAATATACCTAGCACTGCTCTAAACACTGTACATGTTTTTGTCTAAATTTGTAAAACTATAAAATAAGCATCATCTTTCTTAGATGCCTTATTGTAAGTAAATTATTCTGAATTCACCATAAATAATCTAGTGCCTTGTTGCAAATAATATTTTTAAGCCACTGAAAGTCTATCAGGAACAATAAGTAATGGTACTAGATGCTGAGGGGACATAAAGAAGAAATAGAAGAGATAGCGTTTGCTGCCAGAAAGTTTCTAGTCCAAATAGAAACACGCTCTCACAGACACAGACAAAAGTAGGGGCAGCTAGGAATTACCACGGAGAAACTATTTACGTACCTATTAGTGGGAGGCAAATTGAAGGTAGTTTGATGGAAATATGAGTTTTGATCAGGTGTTTTAAAGCATTTGCCAGAGAAGAATGGAAAGACACTTATAGGTAAGGGAAATGGACTAAACCTGTAAACAAGTAAGAGACGAAGGACTGACTATAATAAAACAATCAGTGTCACTCATCTAGCACGGGGTCGGCCAAAGGCAATGCCAGGTGATGTCACTTCCTGCCCTGTCCCCTTCACCCTGCTTCCTTGAAGACTCCTGATCACAGGAGAGAGAGAGAACACAGCTCCGTCCGTCTGCGTTGAACCAAACAGCTTCCTTGCTGGCCCGTGAGGTCGCTGCAAGGCAGAAGACACCTCCCCACTTTTCGGGCCTCTTCCTCTGGTCCCTCTCTCGGGCAGGTCCACTCCGCCTGGTGAATGCCTTTCTCCACATCCAGGCCCCAGTCTCCCAGAACCAAGTCCAGTACCAAAGAGAGATCCTATCCTTTCACAAGTGTGAATAACTGTCACAGGCTTGGTTCCCACTGGCCAGAACTGGGTTATCCGTTCAGCCACTAACCACCGAAAAGGGCCTTGCTTTGACTCTGAATGAAATAGGAGCCAGGTGAGGTTTCTGAGAGGAGGAACCCCACGACCCGAGTTAGCTTTGAAAGCGTCACTCTGTCTGTGGTGGGCAGGGTGAGAAGACCAGTCGGGGCTGCAGAGTGACCTGCTGAGCCGGGTAACCTGGACCAGGGCCGTGGCAGGGGCTACGACGAGTGGTCAGATCAGGACACAGCATTTCGAAGGTAGGGCCCAGATACGTTCCGGAATGACTGGCGGTGAAGTACAAGGGGAGGGGGAGAGTCGAGGATCATATTTTAAGCCTGACAACCTGGAAGGATGGGCTGTCCTTAACTGGGATGGAACAGGTGTCTATTAGAGGAAGCCAAGAATATACTAGACAGCCAGGTGAACACCTCCAGTAGGCAGTGGATACACTGAGTCAGGCTGGGACCTGGGACCTGGGACCCTTTGCTGCAGTGCTGAAATGCCTGCACCTGGAGAAACCTCTCCTCAAGCAACAAAATATAAAGAAACTATAAGGGACTAAAAATAACTGTGTGCATGCGCAGTTGGGGCAAATTCTGGACAGCAAGACACAAAAAGAACAAAAACCCAACTGCCACTTCCAAAGAGCCAGGAGCAAAAACGGGGTGTTGGGAGCAAAAGCAGGGTACAGGGCATGCTCCCTACACACACCACCACCTAAGCTACGCCCCCAGCCCAACCCCTGGACACACCTCTACCCTCACCCCATATAAGGAACCAAGCAAGGGAACCTGTTCCGTGCTCTCACTCCCCACCCCGCTGCAGCAGGGGCCCCAATAAAGCCTTGCCTGAATTTCTTGTCTGGCCCCTGATCAACTTCTATTATAAGGAGCCCAAGAACGCTGGTCGGTAACCGTAATACTGTGTTTGCATCCACAGGGCAAGTCTGAGCTGGGGCTCTAACAGTATAAATGTAGAAAAGAGACAAGCACCAAGGGTTGCACCCCAGAGCCCCCAGCGTTACTTGGTGATGCAGAGGACAAGGGGGATAAACACAGGACAATGAAACAAGTCGCCAGTGAGGGAGGAGGGAGCTCAGGGGTGTCCAGAGCTCGGAAGAGCAGACACACATTCTCCTAGCCCACCTCTAACCCTGGAAGTGGCCGGGGTAAGCACACACACAGCCTCCCCGTGTGCCTAAGTATTCGAAAGTTGTAAAGAAGTTCAAAGACGTAATTAAAGTATGTTCTCTTTTCCTGCGTTGAGAACTATACCTTCGTAAGAGGCTAGAAGACCATGGTCCAATCACAAATTTTCAGACTCCCCAGGGCTCTACAGGGAGCTCAGCCCAGGGCTAGTGGGCCACCCCATCTCCTCCCACACGTAGGGGTCTTGTGTGCACAACCGGGGACATCCCATCCCACCCTTACACTCAGGAAAGACCCAGGCCTCGTTTCGGTGCCCACTCTCTTGCCTGCTCCTCAGTGAGGGGTCTACGGGGCCAAAACGACCTTTCCACTTGGGAGCCCATACCCTCCCCATTAGACCATGCTCTGAACTGGGCCCATGGAATTGCCCAGCTCATGGCAACAGAAAGAATCAACAAAACCAAAAACAGGTTCTTGGAAAAGACCAACAAAATTGGTAAATGTTTCGCTAGACAATGAAACAATGAGAAAAGATTTAAATTACTAAAATCACAAATAAAAGTGGGCCATTGCTACTCACTTTAGAGAAGTAAAAAGAATTATAAGGGAAAGTTTTGGATAACTGTATGAGATATCAACAAACGAGATAACTTTGATGAAATGGACAAATTCGCAGATACCCACAAACTACTAAAACTGACTCAATAGGAAACAAAATCTCAATAGATCTTTAACAGAGAGATTGAATCAGTGATCAAAATAGACCTCCCAACAAAGAAAAGTTCTGGATCAGATGACAATGAATTCCAGGTACATTTAAAGAATTAATACCAATCCTTCCCAAATTCTCTGCAAAAAGCATAAGAGGAGGGAACACTTTCTAACTCATTCTTTGAGGCCAACATTGCCCTCATACCAAAGTCCCATAAAGACGTCACAGGAGGGCTTCCTGGGTGGTGCAGTGGTTAAGAATCTGCCTGCCAGTGCGGGAGACACGGGTTCGAGCCCTGGTCCGGGAAGATCCCACATGCCGGGGAGCAACTAAGCCCATGTGCCACAACTGAGCCTGTGCTCTAGAGCCCGAGAGCCACAATTACTAAAGCCCTCATGCCTAGAGCCCGTGCTCCGCAACAAGAGAAGCCACTGCGATGAGAAGCCCATGCAACCCAATGAAGACCCAATGCAGCCAAAAGTAAATTAAAAAAAAAAAAAAAAAGACATCACATGAAAACTCTTAATCAATATCTTTTACAAATATATATGCAAAATTCATCAACCAAATACTAGAAAACCAAATCTAGCGGCATTTTAAGAGGATTATACTCCATGACCAAATGGGATTTATCCCAGGAATGCAGGAGTCAACATATGTAAACCAATCAATATAATACATCGCATTAACAAATGAAAAACAAACCCATATGATCATCTCAATTTATGTACAAAAAACATACGATAAAAATCCAACGTGCTTTCATGACAAAAACACTCAACAAACTAGGAATAGAAGAAAACTTCCTCCACATGAGAAAGGACATTTAAGCAACTAGGCGGAGGTGACGGTTGCACAACATTGTAAAGGTACTAAATGTAACTGAACTGTACTCTTTCAAATGGAATTATACGTTCTGTGAAGTTTACTTCAACTTAAAGAAAGGAGGAGGTGGAGAAGCTGAAGCCGTCACGACTACGTCGGCTGCATTCACAGAGCCTCAATTCTAATACGGTGGACACGTAAGAAGCAAAGAAATAACTAACATTTGTGGAAACTTTGCTAGGCACCAGGCACTTTGAGTACAAATTCACGAAATCCTCAGAATTATACAATGAAATAGGTTATCTTCTTTTGACAGTTAAAAAAAAAAAAAGGCACAGAGAGATAAAACAACTCACCCAGAGTCTAGCAGTTATGAAGTGGCAGAGCCAGGACTTGAAGCCAAAAAGTCTAACTTCAGAGTTTCTGTTCCTAACTGTTATACTATACAGTGCTGTCCACTGGGGGATGTGAATAAAGCAGCGTATGGAGACGGCACTGCTGGAATTCCTAAGTATCCTACAGACATACATTTCGATTGCTATCATTAAATCTGACTGATATGCATTAAGACTGATAAAAGTACACAGCAAACAGTCTGAAGGGTTTTAAGAGGACACGAGATGTTCAGCTTGGCTTGTATCCACTTGAGATAAGCATGGATATAGCAACACACAGGTAACCAAATGCAGTTAAAGTTAGCATTGTTAACCAAGAAATCAAGTAATTTTCAAACATCTTGTTGGAATCACTGACTCACATAAACTTAGTATAAGAAACAAATTTAAATATTATCAAGTCTAACTCCATCTTTCTTTACTTGATGAAAAGGGTTCAGAGAAGCTAAGTAGCTTGCTTATACCCCAATCCTCTTAGTCTTAAACTGTCGGTCTTTTCAGTATATTTTACCAGTAGCTACCCAGATTTACTTACCAGATTTCAAAGAGTTGGTGTGCAAAATAATTTAAAGTCAAAATTTATATAAATACTTAGGTGGAACTTTTTAATAAGCATATCTGTGTGTGTGTATATATGTTTCAAATATTTATATGTATGTTTCATTCAGTCTACATAATTAAATATAAACAGATTATGGTACATCTTTCCACGTTTCAGCTTTTGCATCTTAACACAATATTGCAATATTTGGATTTCAAATGCTGCAAAAAAGATCACTATACCTAAACACACATTTCCTCAAAATATAAAAGGAAATGGTGATGACAAAATAGAAATAAACAGAAATAAAAGCTTGGAAAAAGCAAGGGAAATTAGGCAAATTTTAGGCATTATTGAGTTTTTGCTAAAGCCCAAATACGTGTTGCTATATATTTTTCCATTTATCTTACGCCCACGGGTTACAAGGAAAATATCACCCACGTGTGTTTAATTCAATCTTCCTTAAGCTGAGAGTAATATAACGGTCGAGGAGTTCCTTCATGTCCAGCAAGTTTTCCCAGCTTTAAAAGCCTTCCTCCTCGCTCTGAACAAGCAAGTGGTGTTTTGCCAGCACAGAACAGAACTCGAACAGGGGGCAGATTGAGTTTGGTTCTACACTTGGAGCACACAAGTTTGAGTGACTGCCAAGCCTGCTGAAATGTGTGTTCTCCAATCTTCTTAAAGTGCATGAGGATTTCAAAAGAAAAATGGTAAAGCCTTCCGTTGTGAGTTTTCTTTTGCCACTGAATACTTCCTGAATCGAAAACCACATCCTGAATATAAGATACTCATGTGTTTTATCAAATCCTGGTCTCCATATACTTCAGTATATTTTCCCCAGAACGCTCCCTTGCAGTATTTTGAAGGCTACGCAGTTTCCTTTATTTAGCTATAGAATGAATTGTTCCCGGCCATGACGCTCTTGAAATTAATCTACCTTCAATCATCCAAGGAAAAGCGAGAAGTGGATCAGGGGAATATGTGTCAAAAAGACAATATACGATCAATAAGGTTCCTAGTTTCTGATCATACCAAGGAGTCTAAGATGATTCACTAGTCTTGAAGGGGGAGGGGAAAGTATTAGTGAAATCAACAGATTGATCCAGGCATATGGACGTCCTGGAAGGCGGCTGAGAGTGGGAGAAGAGAGAAGGGACATGCAAAACAGGGGGCCGTGTCGCCTGGTTCACCCACTGCCAATACACTGAAAAACACGGCCTGGAGAATTCACCATTTAAATGGGATGACATTTAAGTGATGCCTTTTGTTCATGTTTTTGAGACTTCTCTATAATTTATAGAGCAGTACGAATTCTTTCCACGTGTTTCTATTCCTTTTAAAAACTTTTTTCACCTAATTTCAAATCTTAATATTTTGCATAAGAAGTACGAAGGAGGATCGAAGAGGATGGAGGAGTTAACATCTTCAAGAACGAATTCTTTAATGATGCAAAAAAGCTGGTATTTGAGAGCATGCTGAGAGGTGGGATACTATTTCAAGATTTCACTTATTGGTGATCATTTTCACTGATTAAGGATCAGTTCTCGACTTCGATCCCTGCAATCCCAAGTATTTGCTGCTCTCTCACCTCCGTTTTTCTTCTTTCCTTTCAGGATGAAATCCAGTATGTCTGAATATGATTTTTCTACAGGTTGTGCTTCAGTCTTAGGTTAATTATATTTCTATTCTTAGCCCTTTGAATCAATATTCTCGTTCAGAATTTTGAAAACATTACCTAGCTTTTAATTTATCAAAAGAGGAAGATTATAAAGTCAGACCTTATTTTATGCTTACTTGATTGTGTTGTATGAACTTGGAATGTTTTCCCAGTCAATTCAAGCCAGGACGGTCATCTTTCCAAATAATGTGATGCCATTTCTCAGACATCTGAGAATTAAATCTCCATATCGGTACGGATTGTATATCGCATAAATATAAATAATGCAAGCTGCCATGTTTTTAAAGGTGGATAAAATAAAGGTCATTGAGCAAGTTTGCGCGAAATCAAGTGAAATCACGAAATACCTGTTTTTTAGCACAGCTAGGTGGGTACCCACTGCTGTTAGGATGCTTCAGTACAAATGCTGTTCCTCTCAGCTTGTCATCAGGCAAATTTATCTTCTGTTTGCCGAGGTTTCCTTATCTATAAAATTCCACAATTATACTGAAATCTTGACCTATAAACATAGGATTGTTTTGTGAATTAAATTAGGGAATTCTTAGGACGATGCCTGCTAGACACAGTAGGAGTTCAATCCTTGTTAGATATTATGACGACAAATTTTCCCCAGGGAATTCTGCAAATATAGTTTTTCAGTGCCCATCCTCGTGCTTTGCTGAGCACACAAGCAATCCTTGATGCACGGCTATTTAAACTTTAGTTATTCAACCTTAAAGTATTTGGGAGATTTCAAGGGCTGTTCCTTCCAGCACTCGGAGCCAGCAGCACACACACTATCCCGCACTTGTTCTTGCACTCGATGTCTTTGGTACCCGAGATCTGCATCCTCCACGTCAGCATCCGGCATCCTTCTCTTCCGAAGCCCGCCTCTGGGACCAACCCTGTCAGTTCCTAGAGACCCAGGTTCAGTCTCCCACAGTGACTACTGCGTGTATGTTCTGCCATCTTTTGCTTCATAAATTTTGAGGCTATGTTGTTCAGAGTTAGACAGCATCTTTCCATCTTTCTGGTGAATGAGCTCATCTTTGGGTCATTTAGGGCTTTCTTCCAAGCTGCTGCTTAGTCTTTTATATATCTCTGTTTCATACTCAGCCCATTCGTTAATAATGAAACAACTGTATCAGGCTCATTACTATCTCTGGCTCTGTTTGAACTGCACACACCACAGAGGGCTCAACGCTGCATATTTTTAAATGTGCCATTATATTCCTGGGTGGTTGGCAAAGCATCGTGGGTTTTTTTTTCTTTTTTGCGGTACGCGGGCCTCTCGCTGTTGTGGCCTCTCCCGTTGCGGAGCACAGGATCCGGACGCGCAGGCTCAGCGGCCACGGCTCACGGGCCCAGCCGCTCCGCGGCATGTGGGATCCTCCCAGACCGGGGCACGAACCCATGTCCCCTGCATCGGCAGGCGGACCCTCAACCACTGCGCCACCAGGGAAGCCCCAAGCATCGTGTTTTTTATGGTAATATCGGAATTGGTTTATAACATTTGGGCGAGCATTACCTTTTTATTCATGCATTCAACATTTATTAAACACATTCTAGGCCTCAGCTAGATGAGAAACACATACAAGGACACTTCCTGGCCGTCAGCTTGCTTATAACCCAGTAAAGGAGAAGCATTCAAAAGTTTTTTTCTAGGGTTACATCATTATACATCCTGAATATTATCGTGGGGGACATTACTCGTATGCGTGTAGTTTTTCTCTGATTTCAGAACTTTTATAGCAGCCATGATCCAGTTTAGTAAAAGTAAAGCTGGCTCCAATTCTGGGCCTTAGGTACAACCCTGCAAAGGTTGCTCTATGAAGTGGGTTATATAGGAGTTGCTGGCAAATCACGGGGCTCAGTCACAATGTGGGAGAGCCTGGCGTTTTCCTTCAAGATGTTCACAAGCTGAAGGTTGATGGACTCAGAGGCACATCCTTCTGTGGAGCCCTCACTTCTCATCACACCCTTACAGCTCTGTGGACGTGACCGATTATTCAGACCCGTGAAGCTGTCTTTAAGCTGCAGTTTCAGACAATTTACCCACTTCACCAAGCTGGTAAAACAAGGCCTGAAGCAAAGTTTCGCTGACGATTCGATTATAACCCTTGTCATTCATGGGTGTCTCCACACATCCATTCCTTATTTAATTTAATTGCTCACCCTCGCTTTTCTCTCTTCTCGTCCACTAGTAGACTTGCCGATGTTGAAAAAAGACTGTGAAATGAGGAAATAGTGAAAGGTTTCAGAAGACCAGCTCTGAAAGGAAAAGGACTCTGGCTCCTGGCTTAGCTGGAGCCTAGTCTGAGGATCAACATGCCTTTCTTTTTTTTTAATTTTTATTTTACATTGGACTAGAGTTGATTTACAATGTGGTGTGAGTTTCAGGTGTACAGCAGAGTGATTCCGTGATACATATACACGTATCTATTCTTTTTCAGATTCTTTTCCCGTTTAGGTTGTTACATAACATTGAGCAGAGTTCTCTGTGCTGTACAGAAGGTCCTTGTTGGTTAGCTGCTTTATACACAGTTGTGTTTACAGGCATGCCTTCCTTACTGTGTCCCACGACCTCTGAACTCTCTCCTCCCCAGGACTGCTTGAGTTCAGATGGGTGTGCAGAGTCCGCACACACTTGCAGAAAGAAAACGTGGCAATGCTCATTTGTGCAGAAGCACTTCAGACACTGTTTTTAAGAAGTAACAGATGGACTCTGGCCGAGGAAATGAAGACATTTCAAAACGTTCTGTTGTCATTCTGACCAAATCTATTGACACCGATATGCATTTTTCCACTCAGTTGAGAGGTATCACCAGACACATTACGGCTGTTAAGTGAGTTGATGATCGTTTCTTGCTCAAGGATGTGGCAGCTATGGTGGTGGTGATGGTAACTGCCCCAAAGTGGTGAAGAACCGGTGTCACCCTCCACCCATAGGACCTGTGGTGGTACGTTTCTTCAAGTGTCGTTTGTTTCCATAGAAAGTCCCTTCATTTTTTTTCACATATGTGCACAAAAATATGATGATAGAAGAATGAACACAAACTAATAAAACCCAACATTTACAAAATGCTTCCTATGATGTGCACATGTATCAACTTCTGCCAGTGGAGCGTTGGAGTCTATCTTTTGCAGACGTAAAGTTGAATCTCAACAAAGCTAAGTGACTTACTTGGGCTGGAGTAAGAACCAAGGTTCCACAGACTCATTCTTCCTACCCAGTTACTACAAACCAGCCCCAAACTGGAGGGCATGATTTTATCACCTTAGAGTAAAAACCAGGAATCAAGAGCTGGGAAACTACTCTAAAGTTAAAAAAAAAAGGAGGAATTCCTGGCAAAAATATTTACCCCCCCGCCAAAATTATATGACTAAAAAGTGTTTTTTGTGTGTTTTTTTTGCGGTACGCGGGCCTCTCACTGCTGTGGTCTCTCCCGTTGCAGAGCACAGGCTCCGGACGCGCAGGCTCAGCGGCCATGGCTCACGGGCCCAGCCGCTCCGCGGCACGTGGGATCTTCCCGGACCGGGGCACGAACCCGCGTCCCCTGCATCGGCAGGCGGACTCTCAACCACTGCGCCACCAGGGAAGCCCTAAAAAGTGTTTTAAACATAGTATATAATAGTGAGTTTCCTTATAGCAAGTGGTTCTTTTAGAGACAGAAACTGGTTTTAAAAAGCCCTTGGATTATGTTCATGACTATATTGTAACAGATCAATACAGATTGTAGTTTGCAAATACTTAATACTTACTAAGTGCCCAGCACAGTTTTAAGTGTGTTTCATGAATTGTCTCATTCGACATCATAATAGCCGTGAAGGGATTATCACTGTTTCCACTTTCCAGACGAGGTAAATGGGACTCAGAGGGGGTGTGTAATGTGTCCAGAATCATATTCTGTTTCTAGGAGGTCAAGGTGAGACTTGAACTCAGGGACTCTGCCTCAAGACCTCAGCCTCCGTGGGTTCTGCACTCAGGCTGGGAGCTCACCTTCTCCCACAGCCCCCCAGGTTCCTCTCCACCTCCACACTTGTCCCAGCTAGCCCTGGACTTCCTGCCACTCCTGAAATAAGCCTCATGCATGTTCTCTTAGGGCCTTTGCACGTGCTCTTCCCCTGCCTAGAATACCCATCCAATGACACTCAGCAGGACTGTCCCTCACTTCATGTGGGTCACTGCTCATGTCACCTCCTCAAAAAGGCCTTTGTCTGGGCTTCCCTGGTGGCGCAGTGGTTGAGAGTCCGCCTGCCGATGCAGGGGACGCGGGTTCGTGCCCCGGTCTGGGAAGATCCCACATGCCACGGAGCGGCTGGACCCGTGAGCCATGGCCGCTGAGCCTGCACGTCCGGAGCCTGTGCTCCGCAACTGGAGAGGCCACAACAGTGAGAGGCCCGCGTACCGCAAAAAAAAAAAAAAGGCCTTTGTGACCCCTCAGGCAACCATGTGAAGTGTACAACACCCTTGCCATTACTGGCCATTTCCTCACCCTGCTCTTGCTTTTGTCACTGAGTTTAATGTTACCTGACATTATCTTATTGTTTTTGTTTTTATTTCTTGATTTGTTTAACATTTTATTATTAGAAAGGAAGCTGCGTGAGGGCAGAAATTTTCTATCAGTCACTATACTCTATCCCCAAGCCCTAGAAAAGTACCTGGAGAATATGAGCCTCCACAGTGTGGATTAAATGAACGGATTAATTACAGAGTTCAAATATCCTCAGGATAGATATTCAGAAACCGTAATCACTACCAGATCGAAGGGCATAAGCATATAAAGGTCATTGTAACTTTCCAAAAAATTGTGTGATGAGGATTATGTCACATTTTAATTGTCAAAAACATTACAGAATCCAACAAAGGAAAGAAAGGGGCAATGGCTTAAGACTATGCAGCCCATAGACCAATTAGTATTTGGCCATCTCTCCTGGGCTTTTTTCCAATGTGACTAGTAGTTGAAGTTAATTAGTAAGTTTAAAAAAACCTTACTAACTGGTAGCCTTTGGAGCAGGGGAATGACCATTAAAATATGGTGCTTGAGCCAGTGGCCACGGGTGCCTTCTGTTTTCCCAGCCTGTGATCCTAACCTGGACTGGAACTCAGGTCTGGAGGAGGAAAACAAAGGACTACAATGTTTTCTTGACTTTGGAAACACTTTGATTGACTTTGCATAAATTAGTAGCCTTGTGAAGCTTATTGAGAAGACATCTGAGCTAGTGTTTCTGCAGAATTATAGTATCGTTTCCACTTGGGAGTTTCATGCTAAGATAGGGTCTTGGCCGCTTCTCTACGTTAGAAGGCCTCAGATCATACACTCCGCCCTGAAGTTAAATATGGCCTGGCTGCACACGATTTGTTCTCTAAGAATGAGTTCCAATGCCAGTCTCTTGTAGGAAATACTGTGACAAGTGTTACCCGGAATCCCTGCCCATCAGTGCACGCTGATTTTTTCGTTAAGCGTCCTGACACGCAAAAATAGAAGGAAAAAAAACTATTTATCATCAGAAAAACCAGTGTCAGAAAAACTGCTGTTCAATTTCTAAAAGATGGAAAATAGTCTTAAATGTTTTGACAGAGAACAAAATTCACAAACAAATGGAGAATTCGTGAATAACAACAAAATTTGGAGAAATGTTACAACCCAGAAATGTTCACCAGCTGCTTAGAATTCAAAATTCTGGTGTTTCTTGTGGATCCTCTAGTTCCACAGCACAGTGACTACAAGAGCAAACGGAGGCCTAAAAAGAGAGAGTGCATCAGGGAGGATGGGCTAGAGTGACACTAATTAAAGGACCCCAAATACATCATGCTGAAGCCTAATGGACATTTACGTTTTCCTCATGAAACAGTCCCAGCAAGAGTTCTTGGTCAGCAGGCAGCTCACTTCCACGTGGTGACTCAAGGATCCAGGCTTCCTCCATACATGGTCCCACCATCCCTTAGAGCCTGGAGCCTCGTTCCTGCGTTCAGACAACACAGGAGACCGAGAAGCAGGGGCCTGACACTCACTCAGCATCCTCAGCCTTGCTGGACCAATCCCCTTCTTCTCACACCTTGTTCCACCATCGAGAAGTGTTCACCCAACCAGACCTGGCAGCAAGAAGGATGAGTAATTGCAGTCCTTGGCTGGACAACCATGTATATCAGTGACCACTGATCACTAAGAAAGGGGAAAACAGAGTCTAGTGGCCAAAAGCCATCTCTGGCAAAGAAAGGAAAAGCTATACGCGATTTAATACTAATATCCATCAGGATCTAAACGCAAGGAGTTCTAGTTCTATGACGTGGCTGAGATTGCTAACTGTCCCCCAAATCCGTTCTCCCGTACTGCTCTTATACTAGACCCCTGAATTTTAACCACTTCCATGGCCTCCCAAAGACACATGTTCTAGACTCCCTTCTGATTAGCTGTGATCCTGTCACTAAGTTCTGGCCAAAGGGAGGCGCAGGGAAGTGGGCTTACTATTTCTGAGTCATGATCTTACAGAGCATAGGGTCACTCTCTCCCTCCTTCACACTTACATCCCTTCCTCTAACTGAAACGGCATAGGCCAAGCACCCTGGTAAACCCTCTGGGCTTACGCTGACGCAGGCGAACCCTGTTCCAGGGGAGCAAAAAGACCCCAGGGGCGCAGATCCGATGACAGACCAGCCTACGTGTGCCGACAGTTAAATGGGAGAGAAATCCACTTCTATCTTGTTTAAATCACTGTTTTTTGTAAATCTCCATTACAGATGCCAAACCTATAATGAATACATATGGCAAACAATATGGAATTCTGTTCATCCCCAGTTCAACATTTAAAACGCCATAAAAAGGGAATGAAAGAAAGGAGTGTGGCCAAAGATAGAAAATATAAATGTATTGATTCTAATCACACAATGTGATATTAACTCATTAAGCATGTTTAAGGTGAGATAGTGAAAGGCATCAGCAACCTGCTCAGGGGCTAACTTCGTTCTCATGAAGTTCACGTAAGATTGGGTAATGTAGACAATTGCCGGGAAACGTCCTGGAGGGTTTCTCTGTGTCCCCCGGGGGTAGAAGGCCAAGGATGCCGACCTGGTCAGGCAGCACAGACTTCCGATCCCGCTCACTGCTTGAGATTCTCCTGTCTTCACGGACAGATGCACACGTGCACCCACCTCTAGGTCAGCCACTGGACGGATGCTCAGTCTGAACCACCCCCGAAGCTGAACCCGCAGCCACGAGAGGTGCATGACTCCGTCCCTGACTTGGGGGCCAGGAGGGGCTGTGAGCACTGTCACCATCCAGGGTGGGGGTCCCAGCACCACCCAAGGATGGTCGGATGAGAGGCCGGTGCAGACTGAGCTCAGAGACGCGGCAAGAGGGTGGCGAGCAAAGGCCTCTGATGAGGGTGCTCATCAAGCGTGTGTGCGTGTGAGTGCGCGTGCATGCATGCACACGTGTGCGTTCTTACGTGAGCCCTTAGAGGGGAACCACGGCACAGCCACGTCCCGTGGCTCACCCGGTGGTCCGGCCTCTTGTGGTCTCGGGAGAGCCACAGCTCCGTGCACGTTTTGGCTTTGCTGGAACTTTCTTAGATAAAACATCACTCGAGGTCTGCAGATTATGAAGTTAAAACTCGGTATGACTGAACAATTGCGACCCTAGCAGTGAGCACGCGGGCCTCCAGTCTGAGTCTCCAGGTGGCTGGGTCCCCAGGAATGATGGTTTTTACCAGCATCCTCCTTACTCTCTGCCCTTTCCCCGGGGGACTGAGAGGCTGCCAGTGACCACACGGCCTACTTTCCTGCCCGTATAAACCACCCACCGAATCTTTTTCTTTGTGATAAGCTAAGCAAACTGATCCAGTCACATCGAAAAACAGGAATCTCTTTCTATGTTTTAATTTACCAAATACAGTGTATTTTTATACTGCGGTCATGCCTGCGGTCTGGAGTCACAAGTGGATTAAAACCCTAATCCAGCAGGAGCCAGTGCGTATGTGCCCCTTACTCTACACGTGGATTAACTCACTGAGTTCTCAAAACAATCCCACGGCGTAGGTTCTACTGTCATTCTGCTGTTTAGATAGGACTCGAAGCCAGGCCGTGCACTCTCAGGGGCCATGCATCCCCCCACTGGCTACGTCACCTCCGACTCCGCCCATGAGCTGTCGGGCTCTGAACTCTCAGCTTCCTGGGCAAAAGAGGACGAAAACAGCACCGACCCCATAATACGAGTGAGAGCATTTAAAGAGCTAATCCTTACAAAAGTTCTGAGAATAACCCTTGGCACTTAGAAAGTGGCCAGGAAGTGTCAGCTAAAAATACACCCGTTTATTCAGAGCTAAGCCAGGTGATTACTACTGGACATCTGGTTACTGTCGAACATTCACTGGAGCCATCCACGTGTGACAAGGACGCCCTCAGAGCTGTGTCAGATCATGCGTGTGGAGCACGGCTGATGAGACAGCGGGGCAGCGCATGCCATCAAGGAATCACTGGATGTGAGGTGTGATAATGACACAGCAATTATGCAGGAAAACGGGCTTCTCTTCTGATGCACACTGAAGGGTGTGACACGATGTGCTTGAACGACCTCCAGCTGGGTGATGAGCACATCAATGTTTACGGTGTAGTGTTTACTTGAATTTTTTCAAAATAATCATTAAAAAATAAAAAGGAACCCCAGGGGAAGTGTGGTTCAGCTGGTTCCTCAAACTCCCTGCAGGAGAGCGCCCTGTTTGGGGTCATGGGTCCCTGCAGAGGAGCCTCGGGGATGCAAGCAGAGGGGCTAGAGTTCTCTGCCCACCTGCACCCAGTGTCACCCCGCCATGACCTCTTCTAAGGCAAGGGGTCGTTTACATGGGAAGGTGGGGAGGAACCGCATAACTGACCCGGCCCCCTTGCGCTTCCCTTCACCACTTCCCGATCACAAGCCCTCCCACCTGCCAGGAGCCCACGCTTTCGAATCTCATGACATCAGATTGTATTGCCTTCAATTCTGCTGTTACCTACTGGCTCCAAATCATTTCCCTTCCTTTCCAGGTTAGCTCCTGGCTCACGGTCCCTCTGCCCGTCACCACCTGCCTTTAATACAAGTGGGAACAATGATTCCCACCCCTGCCCTGTCCCGAGTCCTCTCCTCCAGGGACCGTGTCACCCACCTGTCCCCAGCCGCCCCCTCCCGAGTCAAAGCCCGCAGGCTCTCCACCAGCCGCTTTCAGGACTGACGCTCTCTCAGCTCTCCCTGCTGTCACCTCCTCCAGGGCGTCCGCCCACCTGCCTCCCCACGTCTGGCCATTTTCACGAAACCTCCATGATCCTGATGTCTTCATTCTCCTCCTTCCCTAATTTAAGTCCACGGTCAGTTATGCTAAGAGAGCTTTAGGTGCGCCCCCAAGCCCCTCGCCTTTCCCGCATCTGGTGGGACCGGCTGGCAAAACCGCCCAGTTCCATCCCCTGGGGACCTCCCCGGCCCCCAAAACGTGCAGCCGAGCCGCGTCGGAGACACGCAGCCCCGCCCACTCAGCCCCCGCGGGCTCCACCTCACGCCCAGCCTTCAAACACCTCCTCGCCCGCCTCGCTCTCAGCTGACGGCCTTGCTTTCTGCTTCCCGAGAAGATGCAAGCGTCCGAGGAGACCCTCCAGAGGGCCTGGGTTGGAGAGCGTCTCCCCAGATCCACGTGTGCCCAGAACCTGTGAAGATGGCCTTATTTGGAAATGGGATCTTGGCAGAGGTAATCAAGTTAAGGTGAGGTCAGGCTGCATTAAATCCAAGAGGACTAGTATCCTTATAAGAGGACGAGCAATACAGAGGAGACACACGAGAGAAGGCCCCGCGCAGGCGGAAAACGGAGGGATGCACCCATGAGCCAACGAACACGAAAATCACCACCAAGCACCGGACGCTGGGGGGAGAGGCACAGACAGACCCTCCCTCAAGCCTCCAGAGGAACCAACCCTGCTGACACCTGCTATCAGGTTTCTGGGCCCTGGAGCTATGAGAGAGTAAAATTCCGTTACGTGAGCCCCACTTTGCGGTACTTTACGCAGTAGCCCCGGAATGCCCACTCACGCAGGCTGACACCGCGTGTCCACAGCGCCTGTCCCCGCAGTCCTTCCTCCCCACTTGTCAACACGAACGGACCCCCCAGACTCCCGGTTAAAGCCCAGCCCTCTTGTCAACCTGGTCCATCTCCTCCCACCCACGAGGGCATCACTTCTCCCTCTCTCTCACTCATCATTCATTCATTCCCAACTGCATGTAAATATGCTGCTATTTCTCTCATCTTAAAACCAAAATAACCAAACAAAAACTTCACTCGCCCTCACTTTCCTGTGAGACAGCATCTCTTTCCCTTGCTGCCCTTTGCAGCAAAACTCAAAGCCACTTCTTCTCCCCTGTTTCCCGCCGTCTCTCCCACGGTCTCTCAAGTCCCCTCCCGCTAGGCTTTGGGGGCCAAGCGGCTGCCCTTGCCAAGGCTGCCAGGGCTCTCGGTTGGCTTCCCCAGCCGTCCACGCTCAGCCCTCGAGCCACTGGACCCACAGGCCACCCCGGCACCGCTGCTCCACGCTCTCTAGAACTACACTCTCCCCACTTAGCCTTCCGGCCAACACACGCTCTCGCTCTCCTTCTCGGTCACTGGTGGTTTCTTCTCAGCCCCTTACTGGTCCTTCCTGCTTCCTCAGTCCTCACCTGTGGAAGCCCCCAGAGGGATGTCCCCCCCGCCGGTCCCCTTTCCTCTCTCTCCTCCATCCTACAGCTCTAAATACTCTCTATATACCAATAGCCTCCATATGTAGCTCGCCAGCCAGGACCTCTTGCCTACACTCCAGACTAACAGCAATGCCTATCTGACATCCTCCTGGGACGCCCAACTCACAATTAAATCAGAGTGCTGGACCAGAAGCTGCAGGTGCCCTCCCTGCCGCAAACCAGCTCCACCCACAGCCTCTCCCATATTGAGAGACGGCAGCCCCCCCAGTTGCTCAAGTCAGACACCAGGAGTGGACTTTGCATGTACTTCTCCTCTCCTCTCACATCCCACCATGGTCCGTCTGGGGTTAGCGCTGATAGACAACAGATTCGTCAAACAAAGATGCCACTCATCCTTGAAGGTGGACCAAGGGAGCACAGCACCAGGGCCAAAATATACTTCGAATCTCTATTAATACACAGAAGAAATTAAGCGAGGAAGGCCAGAACGTATTGCTGCATTCGACGTGGTTCAACTATTTTAACTTAGAAAACAATGTAATTACCTAGATTCTGGCCATGGCTGTTCAAATAAGAATCAATAAAGAACCTACAAGACAACTTCGAGTAATGCTCTTTCTGGCATTTATGTCATTCCTTATAACTCATTTACTGCAACACAACCTTACAATTCTACTGGTGATTGATAAACCAGGATATTTAATTAGTTACTGTCCTATGTAGGGAGAGTAAACTAGATGAAAGAGTAAGGGGACCAAGTTTCATGTTGGACCCGTTAGGGAAGGTCAACCTTAGAAAGAGCTATTTACTTCCGCCAAGGGCATCAGTTCCTACAAAGACTGTCTGTGCTAAACGGAAAAGCAAGGGGCATGTGTGTTGAAAACAACATATGTTTTTAATGTTCTCAAAGTGCTGTGTCATTTCCCCAGTTAAACCAGGAAGGCAGGCATTCATGCAGAAAAGAGAAGTAGATCTTCAGGTATGGATTAAACTTAAATCTCTTTCAAGCATCTTGTTCCTTCCAAACAACCGCCCCCAAGCAAGCACGGGGGAGGCCCTGAGCTTTGTTATAAGAAAGAATAGTTAAGAACGGACAATGGTTGATTTGAAGACATCCCTGCTCAGCGTGTACTTCCCATTAAAGGATCACGGAACACACCTAGGAGGCCTTTAAAATATATATATTTGGAAGGCATATGACAGATATGATATATATTATAAAAGTCTTCTAGGAAGAAAAAAATATGTACCATCCCAGTATATCTTCCTCAAACACTGTGCAGGGTGAAACTCATTTTGCACCATAACTCCTCTGGGTAACTACTTAATCTAACACTTTTAGATGATAATACAGAAAGAGTACTTGGAAAATTAAACTGCTATTCTCCCAGTTCTTTTTCTTTTTTTTTTTTTTTCCCCTTTGGCCTCACTGAGCGGCTTGTGGGATCTTAGTTCCCTGACCGGGGATCAAACCCGGGTCCTCGGCAGTGAGAGCTCAGAGTCCTAACCACTGGACCACCAGCGAACTCCCTCTCGATTATTTTTCAATGAGACAATGTCACTCCAATATTGAATGCATCAGACATTTCACCTTCACTTTCTCGATATACTTTCAACATAAATGTTTGACACCAACATGTCAAGCCAACAGGCCTGGATTATATGAGCAGGTGTAATGGGAGAATGATGAGCTGCTATAAGCAATCACTGCGTGTGTCCTTCGTCACGCTTTTGATTATGTCACTACTCTTGTGTTCCATATATTGTATTTCATTAGGAACTTTGCTTCAGATCAAAGGTTGCCATAGCAAATAGTGCTATATGCCCACTGTCCTTTGAAGGAAAAATAAAGTCTCTTTCTACAAATGAAAGGGACACGAGCTTATACTAACAGGTTACCTTCCCGATCGGGCACTGAAGGAGGACACTGGCCAACTGCAGAGAAGGAACACGTTGGCCTCTGTCTCTGAGTCTCCCTCTGTATTCTTCTTTCTATCGTTGATCCAAACATTAGGGGTGAATCCCGATCTCAGCGCTGGACACACCTTCTACGTGACACACCAGCCAAAGTTGGCAGAAGAATCTGACAGTCTGGATACACCGACGCCTGATTCATTCACTGAAAATATACATCCACCTCCTGCTACAGGTCAGGCATGTGTCAGGAATGAGGGATAAAGCAGGGCACAAGGTAGTGTGGTATCCAGGGCTTACAATTCTACAGGGGAGAAATGTTCAGTCAATACCTACGGACTCGATGCGATTTCATCGATGCGTGAGGAGCCCTAAGGAAGTGCAGGGCAGGCTGTGGCCCGGCCTGGAGGCCCCCCTCCCGGGACCACCACGCCCTTTGGTACTTTCCCCACCTGCACACAGAAGAGGTGCTGAGGGAAGAAGCGGGTGGTAGGCGGGGTTCATGCAGGTGGGGTCTTGATGTGCTCATGTGGAGTTCTCCGCTCCCAATTTTTCTTTTTTCTCCTTCCTTTTTTTTTATTGAAGTAGAGTTGATTTACACGGTTGTGTCAATTTCAGGTGTACAGCAAAGTGATTCCGTTATCCATAAATATACATATTCTTTTCCGTTACGGTTTATTACAGAATATTGACTATAGTTCCCTGTGCTCTACAGGAGGACCCTACTGTTTACCTATTTTATATATAGTAGTGTGTCTCTGCTAATCCCAAACTCCTACCTTATCCCTCCCCCACCCCGTTTCCCCTTTGGTAACTATATTTGTTTTCTATGTCTGTTGAGTCTGTCTGTTTCATAAATAAGTTCATTTGTATCATATTTTAGATTCCACATATAAGTGGTATCATATGATATTTGTCTTCCTCTGTCTTATTTCACTTAATATGATAATCTCTAGGTCCAGCAATGTCGCTGCAAATGGCATTATTTCGTTCTTTTTTATGGCTGAGGAATATATATATATATATATACACACACACACACACACACACACACATATACACACCACATCTTCTTTATCCATTCCTCTGTCAATGGACACTTAGGTTGCTTCCACGTCCTGGCTATTGTAAGTAGAGCTGCAATGAACATTGGGGTGCATGTATCTTTTCGAATTATGGTTTTCTCTGGATATATGCCCAGGAGTGGGATTGCTGGATCATATGGTAGCTCTATTTTTAGTTTTTTGAGGAACCTCCATACTGTTCTCCATAGTGGCTGCACCAATTTACACTCCCATGCACCAGGAGTGCAGGAGGGTTCCCTCTTCTCCACACCCTCTCCAGTATTTATTGTAGACTTTTTGATGATGGCCATCCTGACCCGTGTGAGGTGATACCTCACTGTGATTTTGATTTCCATTTCTCCAGTAATTAGCAGTTGTCCACTCCCCAATTTTTCTGCTGTCTGAAGTCTAACTGTCTTTACCCAGGAACTCGGGGGTGTTCAGTAGGGTAGAAAAGGAGGGAGGCGGCCGAATCCCCCCATGGATTAGGAGTGAGCACACATCACGCAATTCTGGAACCTGTACGCAGCTCCTTTCCAATGATGGGAACCATCCACCTCTTATCGGATGACTCCAAACCTCTCTGCACCAGGGCGTCCAGTGGGCACCGGAACACAGAGCTTACTTGTCTGCCTCGTATGCTTCTCCCTGTTTCGTTCTGTGTAGATCTGCCTCCCAAACTAGACAGAAACTCCTGGAAGGACGGATCTTAATTTGTACCACTTATCTCCCAGGATTGATCAAATACTTCACAACACCTAAAAAACGTACAAGTGGATTGGTTTCTATCAAAACAGCCTCTCATGCAACCTATTTTAGGGACACACGACACATATTCTAAACTGGCCATACTGTCTGTGCCACCCCCCCTCCCCCCACCAAAGCAAAGATTTTTGGATTCTTCTCATAACTACAACGTAACAATTCATTCCCTGAATAATTACCGTACTCTGCTGGGCAGATTGTCCCACATCCTGGAATGTAATCAATTAGTATCGGCACTGGGTGTTATCGGTATGTGTTCTTGCTACAGTCAGGCGAGCATCCTCCCATCTGAGGCCAACCCGTATGCGTTTTCTTAAATCTTTCTCTAAGTGCCTTCCAAGCCAGGAATACTATATTCGAAGCACATTACCAACAAGGCAAATCAGTCACGTCCAAAGAGCTCATTAGTTGTGCTTTCTTCATGAAAAAAAATCATGAAATTTAAAATAAATAGAATAATGTGAACATACTAAGTAAATTTTAAGGGCTATACACTTTGCGTTTTTTTAAATACAAAAAAAAATGTATAAATTCACCCCAGGCATCTGGTAAAACTTCAGATGTTTCTTAGGGCGTTGTGATTAAACAGCAGTTAGAGATTCTGATTTGGGGTTTGTTCGCTGTTTCTTCCTTTCAAAGCCCCAAACCTTCTCGCACAAAGCTGGCAGAGCTGCCCATCCATTTAAAGCCTTCTATCAGATTACCAGGACCATGTGATGTGGGCCACAAAGCTGGATCACACGGACAGCAGTTTGCATCCAGTACAAAAAGCGTCTCATAAATAAACAGGGCTAGAGGCGTGTTTGGATGGCAGAGGGCAGCCTCCTGCTTTATCCTCACCGAAAGGTGGCCCTGGGTTAGTACAGATACGGTTTACCGGCAAAAAGAAAAGAAAAAAGACACTAGAAACAGTCTGTTATCATCTAGTTAAGGGGTGGGATGTTCAGACTTGAAGGCGAAGCTCCAGGAAACATTTTAGCTTAATCTTGAAGGCAAGTCATCTACTATCGTGTTTTGGAGGCATGTTACTTTTTATTTTTATTTTTTTTGTATGGCAGAACAGCTTGTTTGCTTGGAATCACTGAGACACAAAAAGTCTTGTCCAAAAGACACTGAGAAGAGAAAGAACAGAGATGAAAGGGGAGAAAGGCAGAAGAGGAGGTTTTCACAGGAAGCGAAAACAATCCAGTAAGTCTCCACACTGCTGGGCAGGAGGGCAGGGTTGCGGGGAGAGGCTCCTCCAGGGAAGCTGGCTTACGCTACTGCTGTTGCTGTTATTATTATCACCATAATTATCCTCCTCCTCCTCATCGTTATTGTTTCGTACAGATAGAGACCAGGAAAGTGTTTCAGGAAAGGAAAGGACCCTGAGGCTCAGCACAGAAGCACCGGGAGAGCCGGGTGCAGGGGACACACACCCGGGGAACCGCGGCCTGTAACCCAGCTGCCAGCCTCCCAGGAAGAGGCTCTCAGAGCAAACTCGTCATCTCGCTTGTCAATAACACTAAGCACCTGCTTTCCAGTAAACCCGCCCGTCGGGAAGCCCACGTGCTGTCCTCTACCAGTGAACCAGCAGCGGGCACTTAACTTTTAGATTTTGACGATCAAAGGGAAGACCTGCGTTTCAGGGCTCGGCCTTCTCATCAACTTGACCACATCAGGAAGATAAAGAGGCAGGGGCCGTGCTCCGTGCGCCTGTCCCTGAGTCACTCAGAGGAAAAGAACACGTCCTATTATTCCCAACTGTTTTCTTTGCTCTTTCTCCAGGAAGGATACACAGAAAGAAACATTTTAAAAAGTTAACCCTGCGTTCGGCTAAATATGGAAACAAATAAAAAGATCTGCAAAACGTAGCTGGCAGCCTCCGCTTGATGACTTTTAAGCTTCAACCACTGCTTACAACAGAAATGGGCCTTTATACTCTACTTAGAGTACGCTTAACACACCTACCCTCAGGATATGTCAAGGCTATAAATCAGGACTGAAATTTTAGAAACATAAAGTGGGAGAGTAATGTCGAAAACGCGCGGGCGTCATTATTACTCATTTCTATTTCCTGGAAACTAATGTCCCATCATGGCTCTTTTTGGTACACATCAAAGCAAAGCCTTGATTTTAGCAGCGGTATCTGCAAGTGCCTCCTGGATGTTAGCACTTATTTCTAGTATTTTAACAGACAATTTATAGATAATTCTCAGAAGCAAGACAGTCAAGGAGCTCCACGACCTGGCTCCAGACTCCCTTTCCAACTCCATCTCCTTTCCTTCCTGCTCATGTCACCCATCCTTCCAACACACACACACACACACACACACACACACACGCACACACACACATGTGCGCGTGCACGCACACACACACACACAGTCTCATACACTCAAACACACAACCATGTGCATTCAGACACACCCACACATACCCCTGCCCCCCTGTATTCCCTGACCGGGCCAGGCATCCTCTTTCACACCTACACACCTTAATCCAAGTCACCTCTGCATCTGCCTCCTCTGTCCTCCCAACAGCCTGTCCCAAGCCTACACATTCTTCAATGACTAACTTATTATTGCTTCTTCAGTGGAGGCGTCTCGGAGCTGCCCTTCCCCAAGTGTAACTTGCAAGTGCTTTTTTTTTTTAACTTTTGCACCTTCATGCCCCTCTTGCAAAACCTGTCGGTTTCTACCAAACACCTTGGTTTTCCACGTGTGTGTGTCTATCACCATCATCGCTAGAGCCCTTACAGATGCAAATCATGTCACCGGCCACTGTGGACATCTTAGTGCTGTAAGCAGAGCAGAGTGTCAGTAAATACACCTGGAACTGTTGAAGAATATGAAAGAAACTGCACTTGCAGTTAGTTAATTCATTTGAAGAGAAACATCGGGTTACTAGTACTAATGCCTTACGTTGGATACATTTAATCTCCCAATAACCCTTCACCCATTTAATGATACAAAAGTGAGACTCAGAGAGGTTAACTGTACTGAAGGGCAGAAAATATTTGCAAATGGTATGACTGAGTATATAATATAAAACAGCGAAATATATAAATAGCTCATACAACTCAACATCAAAAAAAACCAAACAAACAACCCAATTAAAAAACGGGCAGAAGACCTGAATAGACATTTTTCCAAAGATATACAGATGGCCAGCAGGCATACGAAAAGATGCTCAACATCACTAATCAACCGAGAAATGCAAATTAAAACCACAATGAGGTATCACCTCACACCTGTCGGAATGGCCATCATCGAAAAGTCTACAAATAACAAATGTTGGTGAGGATGTAGAGAAAAGGGAATCCTTTTAGACGGTTAGTGGGAATGTATATTAGTGCAGCCACTATGGAGAACAATATGGAGGTTCCTTAAAAGACTAAAAGTAGAACTACCTATGATCCAGTCATTCCACTCTTGGGTATGTATCTGAAGAAAACAAAAACACTAATTCAAAACGATGCATGCACCCCCATGTTCATAGCATCACTCTTTACAATAGCCAAGATATGGAAGCAACTTAAATGTTCATCAACAGAGACATGGATAAAGAAGATGTGGTACATATGTACAGTGGAATATTACTCAGCCATAAAAAAGAATGAAAATTTTGCCACTTGCAGCAACATGGATGGACCCGGAGGGTATTATGCTAAGTGACAAAAGTCAGACAGAGAAAGACAAATACTGTATATTGTCACTTATATGTGGAATCTAAAAAATAAAACAAGTGAATGAATAGAACAGATTCATAGATATACAAAACAAACTAGTAGTTACCAGTGGGGAGAGGAAAGGGGGAAAGGGCAAATAGGGTTAGGGGATTTATAGATACAAACTACTATGTATAAATGAATAAGCTGCAAGTATATCTTGTACAGCACAGGGAATATAACCATTATTTTACAATAACTTTAAATGGCGTACACTGCACAAAAATATTGAATCACTATGCTGTACACCTGAAACTAATGTAATATTGCAAATCAACTATAACTTCAGTTAAAAAAAGAGGTTAACTGTAGGATAATTGACATCTAAGACGTTGGGGGTTCAGATTAAACTGGAAAGAGAAAATAAAAATGTATGTAGAAGCTGGCGGGGATGAAATGGCTCTCTTTACAGAAGACCCCATCATGGCCGAGAAATGCACAGCTGACCGCTACTGCTCTGTGTATGTCCGACACAGCTACCCAAGAAGGGGCAGTCACCGTACTTCAAAGTACGAAGAAATATCCAAGACTGAATCCTGGGGCCCCCCACTCTACCCGCCCCCGCCCCGCTTCTCCCACTCCCTGGACCCCTCACCTACCTCACCAGTAAACACATGGAGTAAGTGGGGTGTCTTCTAGTCCGAGTGTTAAAAGCACACCACCCCAAAGCTAATCCGACAAAGCAAACATGTAATCACTATTTGTATTTATTTCAGTGAAGGGAACCATGCTCCAGTAGCTGGACGTATTCCAGCAGAGGCTGAGGGGCCCTGTCCAGGGTGCTGCAGTAGAGATTCCTCACTTAAGAAGGAAAATCTGTCACTCTCGTGGCCGTGTCCTAGGAAAGGGCCCTCAGAGGTCCATGCCTCCTCTGAGGCTCACAGGCCTCCTGGCCCGTCACACCCTCTGACCCAGTACTTCCACACCTGGGACGTGATCGTGGAGGAAGAATCCAAAAGGTACATAGAGATGCCCAAATATCAATCACCTTCTCTAACAGAGAGTGCACAGGTGATGCAAATGTCCACCCAGCAACAGGGGCTAAACAAGGGCGCAGCAAGGTGGCGCTCTTCCGCTCAGAGCACTCTGGGGCGTGTGGACAGTGCCTGGACAGGAAAGAGGTGGGATCAGGGGGCCCAGGGGGACCCATCACAGCAGGCGTGCAGGAGAGTGGGCTTCTTCCTGGACAGGTGGCGACACAGTTCAGAGACGGACTGGATAAGGTCTTGTGAATGATGGACCGTAACAACGCTAGGAAATCAGAAATCGAGGATGCGGGAGCCAACTTCACATCCCTACAAACCCCATCCCCATTAGGGTCCTCCCTAGAGCCTCCGAGACTTGCTGTGGGCTTTACACACACTAACTGCTTCATCAGAAGGCGCGGAGAGAGGAAGGTGCTCGTGTCGTGCACCCAGAAAGTGGCCGAGGGACTTCCCTGTGGTCCAGTGGTAAAGAATCCGCCTGCCAATGCAGGGGACACAGGTTCGATCCCTGGTTGGGGAACTAGGATCCCACAAGCCGCGGGGCAACTAAGCCCACGCACCGCAACTACTGACCCCGTGTGCCTCCACTAGAGAGCCCGAGTGCTGCCAGCTACAGAGCCCACATGCTCTGGAGCCTGCGCACCACAACTAGAGAGAGAAAACCCACATGCCACAACTAGAGAGAGAAAACCCGCATGCCACAACTAGAGAGAGAAAACCCACATGCCACAACTAGAGAGATGCCCGCACGTCACAATGAAAGATCCCGCATACCTCAACAAAGAGATCCCTGTGTGCTGCAACTAAGACCCGACGCAGCAAATACATAACTGTATGATCTTAATTACATAAAAGTGGATGCTTAGTTGTGTTTAAATACACAAACGAGACCTAGAAGGACACATCAAATGGTAAACTGCTTGTGATGATGGATGACTGTGTTCTTTGCTTCTTGTGTTCTTTGGTTTCCTATTATGCACATGTTAACTTTTTTTTTTTTTTTTTTTTGCGGTACGCGGGCCTCTCACCGTTGCGGCCTCTCCCGTTGCGGAGCACAGGCTCAGGATGCGCAGGCTCAGCGGCCATGGCTCACGGGCCCAGCCGCTCCGCGGCATGTGGGATCCTCCTGGACCGGGGCACGAACCTGTCTCCCCTGCATCGGCAGGCGGATTCCCAACCACTGCACCACCAGGGAAGCCCTCACATGTTAACTTTTAAGAAATAAATGTTATTTTGAAAACCTTAAAAAAAAAAAAAGGGGGGGGCTTCCGCAACGGGAGAGGCCACAACGGTGAGAGGCCCGCGTACCGCCAAAAAAAAAAAAAAAAAAAAAAAAGGAAGTGGCTAAGTGGGACCCTGGAGAGCTCGACCTTCTGCCCCTCCTGCCCATGTGCGCACACGGGGTGAGGAAGCCCCTGGAAAAGCTGTCCCGGCTGGCTGTGCACCCGCCTCCCTGTGGCGTGGTGATATATAGACAGACGTATCTGCCGCCGTCCTCTCGTGTCCTCTTCTGGGGGTCTAGACACAGGGACTGAATGACAAGTGTGCCATTCTAGGAAAAAATTAATTGATGCTATAAAAATGGGCCTGTTCCCTCCCCCCAAGCATGATGCTTTGCAGAGAAGTTAGGATGGGGAGGGCGTGTGGTCTGGACTCTGACACCCAGTCTGTTTCTCCAGGCTGGTACAGCCTCAAGGTGAGACTGGACCCTTCACGACTATCTCCCTGTGCACTAGACAAACATTTGCTTTCTGCTGGGCTAAAATCCATCTTATCAGTCTGTTAGGAGGAAGAGCAAAGAAGCCAGCAAATGAATCTCCCTAAGCAAGGCCAAAGTACGCCTTTCACGCACACACCACTCTTACTTTTCAAGAGAACAAAGACACCCTCCCCTCCCACATGTCCCTTTACCAGGTGTATTTAGACCTTCGTTAAAGGGAAAGCAAAAAGAATCAGGAAACCTCTGAAAACGATAGCTGTAAAGAAAGATTGAAAAAACGGTAGAAATAGGTCCAGTTCTGACATTTGAGGGAAGGTCCCCATATCCCCAACGTTTTGTTTGCCCTCAAGCACTCAGTTTTGAGGGGCAATGGCCTGGCAGCAAAGAGGAAGGATGGCCATAAGTGGGCCCAACGCGGAGCCCCGGACCCCGAGGACAGCAGCTGAGCAGTGGACGCAGCCACGGCTGGCAGAGAACGGAGCGCCGCAGAAGGACAGCGGCCCACGAACGGCTCAGGCCCGGCCCATCTGTCATAAACACCGGGTCCAAAGGCCACAGGTGCAGACAGTACTAAAAAGTAAAAATGACACGCAGGCAGAGGCCACTCGATGGAACAGGAGGAATTAAAATCTAGGACTGGTTTCCAATCAACAAACGGGCTGACAACACTCTATTCATCTTTAGCACCTGTTGTTTCTTCCTCTCTCTGGTTCACCATGAATGAAACAGTTTTATTTATAAAAGATGTGTGTGTACCCAGGACCGGCCTTTCGCCTATTGTGAACGAGGCAAAGTTTATCTTGGGTGCCCTCCCCGGCCAGCTGGCCACTGCTGCGCCCTCTCTGTCCCAGCAGGTGTCAGGGCCCTCTTCCTGCGGCCAAGACCCTGCTCAGAGCCTCCACTCACTCTCCCGATTTCACAAATGTTTCTTCAACACCTAGAAGGCAAAGCACCGCGCTAAACAAGAGGTGAGAGTTTGAAAAAGCTGTGAGTCAGCCACATTGCTGGCACTCAGGTGAGGGACGCAAACACAGACACTGGGAGGCAAGTACAGACGTGTCAGTGGTCTGCCAAAGCGCAAGACAACGGCCAGGAAACTACAGAGGCAGGAGGGTCCGTCCCAAATGGCGAGATCTGAAAAACCCTGGGGAAGCAGCAGAATGTGAACTCTGGCCTGAAGATGGGAAGGACTCTGGGCAGGATTCTGACTGGCAGAAGAGAGGAGGAAGGGCACCCCCGGGGAGGGAAGGGGATGAGCAGTGGTGTGGGACTGGGCGGGCTCAGGGAGCGGTAGAGAGGCAGCAGACACGCGTCATTTCGAATTCTGGATCCGCCAGAGCCTAGCTGTTTAACTCAGAAAATTAATTAGCCTCTCTGAGCCCTGGTTCCTCATCTGCAAAATTAAAACGTGCTCAACACATAATTACTGAGGCTCTTGTAAGGGGCAAGCTCTGACTCGGCGTTAGGACATCATTGAATGAAGAGCACCTTCCCCAGAGGGTTTACACAGTGTCGAAGAACATAGATGTGAAGAGCTTAGCACCGTGTCCATCAAGGAGTGGTGTCGGCGAGTAGCTGCTGATGCCTGGGGGGACGGTGATGCAGGTGGTGAATGGCTGGGGGGCTAGGATCCCAAATGTAAAGATCTCCAATCAGTGACCAGTCTACCTCCCAAGAGGCCCCCGGATCAGCCCCCAGCTCAGTGGAGCCACACGGTCCACGATGCACTCCAGGCATCCACTCCTCCCACTACAGTATCCTCCCAGGACCGTCCCCCTCACTGGAGGGAAAACAAGAAGGGAACGCGCAGGGGCGAGGGGCTGAGTCTGCAGCGAGAGGGAAGGGCTTCCCGCGGGGACCTCCTGTCCATCCCGGGGCTCCTGCTACCCAGAGAATTGCATCTCCTTTCCTCTTTTGTCTCCCGTTCTGTGAAATCTCCGTCTTCTGCTGAGATAAAGGTTAGCTTGGGATGCCTCTAAGCTTTCTGTCTTCCCTTTCCATCTTCCCGTTCAGTCGAGGAAAAGAACAGTGAAGTTCACTTCTCAGGGCTGTCCACATCTTCCCTTTGGTGTTTGTGAAGGTAATAAGATCCCTCAGGTTCCATCCACTACACACCTTGCTCAAATGCGAGGGTCAGGTTGTCTTGTCTCTTTCCCTGGCTTCTACACTCAACGTTTTAAAAACATGGCACAATGTTATATATGATTCGTTCCAGCTTCTCTCTTTCTTTAACTTATTTTTCTGTAATTTTTATACTTCACTCTATTATCTTATTGTGAATATCCTCGATGATAATTTTAAGATCCATTTTTAATATTTTCTTCCAAAAGAGGCTGCCAACTGGTTTTTGGGTACTTGGTTTCCTCATCTATAGAACGTGGACATAATAGTGTCTACCTAGGGGGATGTGAAGCTCTAAAGAGATAAGAATTGTAAACCATTGTGTGTGATCCCAGATTAATAATAAAACCACACAACAGACTAGGGTAAATACTAGCAATACTGTATCTCTCTAGACTAATAGTAAGTTACTGAATAAAGGGGATCAAAAAAGATAAGTGCTGGGCTTCCCTGGTGGCGCAGTGGTTGAGAGTCCGCCTGCTGATGCAGGGGACACGGGTTCGTGCCCCCGTCCGGGAAGATCCCACTTGCTGCGGAGCGACTGGGCCCGCGAGCCATGGCCGCTGAGCCTGCGCGTCCGGAGCCTGTGC